>NC_084830.1:128145208-129395208 GCF_033115175.1 Lepus europaeus | reverse complement strand
AACCTCAAAGTAAACCAAAAGAAATCCACACCTTGACACGTCACTTCTGAAAATCCACACCCAGAAAAACAATAGGAAACGGAAACAGACAAAAAGTACTGGTAGGGAACCAAAGTTTCTTCATTAGAAATCTTGGGAGAGGCAGGCGCTGTGGCTCACTAGGCTAATCCTCCGCCTGTGGCACCGGCACCCCGGGTTCTAGTCCCGGTCAGGGTGCCAGATTCTGTCCTGGTTGCTCCTCTGCCAGTCCAGCTCTCTGCTGTGGCCCAGGAGTGCGGTGGAGGATGGCCCAAGTCCTTGGGCCCTGTACCTGCATGGGACACCAGGAGGAAGCACCTGGCTCCTGGCGTGGTGCCGCAGCGGCCATTAGGGGGTGAACCAACAGAAAAGCAAGACCTTTCTCTCTGTCTCCTTTAAAAAAAAAAAAGAAAGAAATTTTATGAGAGTAGAAGGAAGAAGAAAATTTTGAAATTGCTTAAATGAAAGAACTATAAGCCCAGAAGGTAAGATCAAGACACTCTCAGCCGAAGGGAAAGTAAACTCCTCACTGGCAGGCTGCTCGAAATGTTAAAGGATCTTCTTTGAATGATTCCAGAGAAAAACCTGGAGGCTCAGGACTATGAGAAGACAACAGGACTGGTAACTGCAACAGATGCCTCTTCTCTTGAGCTCTTCTGAAAAAAGATGTACTTCCTGGGAAGCATGGAGGGTAGGGGAATGGAAGGGAGGAAGGAAGAGAGAGAGACACAGAGAAAGAAAATCCATCCCCTGGTTCACTCCTCAATGCTGCCAACAGCTGGGACTGGGCCAGGCTGAAGCCAGGAGCCCGGAGTTCCCAGGGTCTCCTATGGGGTGGCAGGAACCCGAGTACTTGGGCCCTCAGCTGCTGCCTTCCCAGGAGCATCAGCCGGAACCTGGATTGGAAAGAGAGGAGCAGGGAATCCGATATGGGGTGTGGGCACCTCAAGCGGTGGCTTTGCCTGCTCTGCCACCTGCTGCTTCTCCTGAGATCTGTAAAGATCATTGATGAAGAAGAGCAAACAGGATACACGGCCTGATGAGTACTCAGTGTGTGCAGATGGAATGTGTGTAAGACAAGTACAACGAAAAGGGAGAGGGAAGTCGGAGCTGCGGAGGGGATGGCTTCCACATCCCCCTGTAGAGGTAACACGTTAACTCTCAGTAGCTGGTGAAGTAAACATATAGTAATCCTTAGAGCAATCAGTGAAAAAAAAATCCAAGGAGATTCAATAAGAAAGATGATAGATAAGTTTAAAAGGCATACTAAAAATGTCCAAATACTCCAAGAGAAAGCAGTACAGGAGGAATAGAGGATTAAAAACAGAAAGACCAAACAAAACAAATACTAAAACGATAGGCTGAATGGTCTGAACATCTCAAATCAAGTAAACAGTAGGCTAGAAGGGATTTTAAAAAATCCCAGCTATTAATAAGAAACCACTTCAAGGGGTTGGCGCTGTGGCACAGTGGGTTAAAGCCCTAGTCTGCAGCACCAGCATCCCATACGGGCGGCGGTTCAAGTCTCAGCTGCTCCTCTTCTGATTCAACTCTCTGCTGTGGTCTTGGAAAGCAGCAGAAGATGGCCCAAGTCCTTGGGCCCCTGCACCCACGTGGGAGACCTGGATAAAGCTCCTGGCTTTGAATCAGCTCTGGCCGTTGCAGTCATTTGGGAGTGAACCAGCAGATGGGAGACCTCAATCTCTCCAGCTCTACCTCTCTCTGTAACTCTGTCTTTCAAATAAATAAAATAATTCTTAAAAAGAAAAAAAAAAGAAACTCACTTCAAATGTATGTCCTAGGTAGGATAAAAGTAAAAGAGAAAAAGAATTAATAATCAAAAGGAAGCTATAGTGGCTATACTAATCCGGATGAAGAAGTTTAAGAAGCACCAGACAAGGGCAGTCAGAGTCAGTGACATTACTTCTCTTCTGTAGTCAATAGACAGAAAGCCAGCAAAGAGAAAGAACTGAACACCTCAAGCAACCAGACGTGACCCTCATGATGTATGAGATAGTCAACCTGGGGCTGGTGCTGTGGCACAGTGGGTTAAGCCGCCACCTGCAGTGCCAGCATCCCACATGGGCGCCAGTTCGAGTCCTGGATGCTCCACTTTTGCTGCCTACTAATGTGCCTGGGAAAGCAGTAGAGGATGGCCCAAGTGCCTGGGCCCCTGCACCCACATGGGAGACCCGGAAGAAGCTCCTGGTTCCTGGCTTTGGATCAGCCCAGCTCCGCTGTTGTGGCCACTTGGGGGAGTGAACCAACGGATGGAAGACTTCTTTCTTGTCCCTCTTTGCCTCTGCCTCTCTGTAACTCTACCTTTCAAATAAGTAAATAAATCTTTAAAAAATAAAACAGGCTGGAGCTATGGCATAGTAGACTAAGCCTCTGCCTGTGGTGCTGGCATCTCATATGGGTGCTGGTTTGAATCTCAGACACTCCTCTTCCAATCCTGTTCCCTTCTCTTCTTTTTTTTAGAGGAAAGGTTTATTGTTGGGTGGAGGGAAGGCCGACAGGCCGGAGGGAGAGGGCAAGAGAGTAAGAGAGAGAGCATGTGTGTGGGAAGCAGGCCCTGTTACACCTCTGCCAGGGTGGGGGGCGTGGGAGGGAGCAGGGAATCCCATTAAGGTGGGGGAAGAACTGACACCTGTGGTTGGGTCATCTGGTCCCCTGGCTCCTAGCAATGGCGATGGGGGCTACAGCCTAGGATGGTGTCCAGGATGTAAACTGCGCCACAGACAAGACCGTGCCATTTTACTAACATTCTCCCTTTTTCTTTTTTATAAAGCAACTGCTGTATGGAATTACATCAGCCCCAAAAGTTCAGGAGGGGTAGAGGGACGATGATCTGTCTTTGGAGCTACTTCCTGCTGATATGGGGCTCCAGCTCCCTTCTAATGCACCTGGGAAAAGCAGCAGAAAATGGCCCAAGTGCTTGGGCCTCTGCACCCAGAATCTCCGGGCTTTTGGCTTTGGATTGGCCCAACTCTGGCTGTTACGGCCATTTGGGGAGTGAACCAGCAGATGGAAGACCTCTCTTTCTCTCCCTTTCTCTGTAACTCTATACCTCTCAAATAAATAAATTATTTTAAAAATAGAACTGCTAAAATAAAAAACAGTGGGGCCAGCATTGTGGCACGGCGGGTTAATGCCCTGGCCTGAAGTGCCAGCATCCCATATGGGCGCTGGTTCAAGACCCAACTTCCAATCCAGCTCTCTGCTATAGCCTGGGAAAGCAGCAGAAGATGGCCCAAGTCCTTGGGCCCCTGCACCTTCGTGGGAGACCCGGAAGAAGTTCCTGGCTCCTGGCTTCAGATCGGCTCAGCTCCAGCCATTGCAGCCATCTGGGGAGTGAACCAACGGATGGAAGACCTCTCTCTCTCTCTGCCTCTCCTCTCTCTGTGTAACTTTGACTTTCAAATAAATAAATAAATTTTTAAAAATAAATAAATAAATAAAAAACAGTAACAGGAAGTTTGGCAAGAGGAAAGGACTGTGAATCCCACATGTCATGGATGGTAATGTAAAGAGGTAATTATTCTGGAAAATAGTTAGCCATTTGTCACAGAGCTCAGAAAACATTATTGTGCGACCTGTCAAGCCCACTTCAGTTACCTAAGAGCAGGGAAAGCGTCCATCCACACAAAATCTGTACCTGCTTGTTAAGGACAGCTCTCTTTCAGGCTGGAAGCCACCCAAATCAGTGTCTTAGAAGTGAACAAGTAAACAGTGGAATACAACTTCACAGTGCTACAGTGACTTATGGACACAAGCAACAACTTCAGTCACAGTGAGTTAAAGAAGCCAAGACATTCTCCAAAAGCCAGTACCATTCATTTGTACAATAGCTTCATAAAGACAAACTAGAATGATGGAGACCAGACCAGCGCCTGCCGGAGGTCAGCTCAGGGAGGACAGAGGCTAGTCTCAGAGGGCTTTTAGGGGGCGGCTGACTGTTTTGTAGGGGCACATGTGGGGCTGGGATCGTGGTTCAGCAGGTTAAGCTGTTGCCTGCAGTGCTGGCATCCTGTATCTGAGCACCTGTTTGAGTCCCAGCTGCTTCACTCCTGATCCAGCTTCCTGCTAATGTGCCTGGGAAGGCATCAGAAGCTGACCCAAGGTCCTGGGCCCCTGCACCCATGTGGGAGATGCAGATGGAGCTCCGGGCTCCTGGCTTCGTCCTGAACTAGTTCTAACCCCTGCAGCCATATAGGGAGTGAACCAGCAGATGAATGATCTCTCACTCTCTTTTAAATAAATTTTTACAAATCAATAAAAATCTATACATATGTTAGAACTTATGGAATTGTAAAAAGGGTCAATTTTAATGATATGATAATTAAAACACACTCACACACACACACAAATAGAAAATTTCAGACAACAGAGTGCTATTGAATATAGAAAACCAGCACCAGTCTCTCCCAGTGATCTGTGTATCTTCCCCCAAAAAATGAAATCCCATATAGTTCCTCTGTGCTATGCTCCTATTCCAAGTGATAAACACTTTGGAGGTGCTTCACACAAAGTTACTTCATACAAGGACACTTCAAAAAGTTCATAAAAAATCCAAGTACAAAGTAAGTTGATTTTGGTGCATGAAAAATTTTAAATTCATGCCTAGCATTTTCATAATGTGTACTTTGCATGAAGTTTTTGAAGGTCCTGCTTCTGTGCCAAGCAATTTAAAAATAACGGTACAGGAACTCTGAATGATGGGGAGAACCTTAGACAGGCAAGCGTCTCCCAGCTGGCTTCTACAATAGGACTTTCCCTCATCAGTACGCTGTAACGCTCAGCAAGACAGCAAAGCAATTTGTAACAGGATGTGTTAATACTGAAATGCCACTCTTCAAATCCCCAGGCAAGGGTTTTAATCTCATGTCAAAATGTTTCCTGCTAATGTTGCAATGTTTCAAGATTCTTAAAACTGCTCAGACCTCTGTGCTAGCTGTTGCATTTTTGGGATTCTAAGGACGTAAACTGGGATGTGGGCACATCTGTATGTGAAAGGCATTTAGGGCAGTGTTTGTTAGAACAGCTAAGATCTAGATGCCTGCACTCACAGAAAACAATGAAAACCAGGAATGTCACGTTTTAGCCTTTCTAACTGTTTTAGTGGCAGCATCACTACTTGGAAAAGCATTTAATACAAGGCTGAATGGAGGGGCCAGCATTGTGGCATAGTGGGCAAAACCACCACCTACAGTGCCAGCAACCCATAGGGGTGCCAGTTCGAGTCCCGGGTGCTCCACTCCCGATCCAGCTCTCTGCCATGGCCTGGGAAAGCAGTAGAAGATGGCCCAAGTCCTTGGGCCCTGCACCCACGTGGGAGACTGGGCCTGGCTCCTGGCTTCGGATCGGCACAGTTCCATCCTTTGTGGCCAATTGGGGAGTGAACCAGCAGATGGAAGACCTCTCTCTCTCTGCCTCTCCTTCTCTCTCTGTGTAACTCTGACTTTCGAATAAATAAATAAATAAATAAATCTTTAAAAAAAAAAGGCTGAATGGAAAGAACAGGATATAAAATTTTACATGAGCTAATCACAACTGTATTTTAAAATGATAAATTCTTTTGGAGAAAAGTCATGCAAACACTGATGAGGAAAGGTAAAATCAGTTACAGCATTTTCGAGGTAAATTTGAACAGTGTCAGACTACACACAACCTTCTCCAAAGATAAACAAATGGTCTGCAAGTACATGCAAAGACACTTAATAAAATCCATCTTTAGGGAAATGCAAATCAAAACCACAAAGAGATACCACTGTACACTCACTAGGATGGCAAACAAAGGAACAATTATAGAAAATAACAAGTGCTGAAAGGTGATGGAGCAATTGGGACCCACAAGACTTGTTGCTGGGAACATGAAGTGGGCAACCACTGGGGAACACTTGGGTGGTTTCTCTGAAGCTGAGTACAGAATTAGCTTATGCCCCAGTAACTCTGCTAGCTGTAGATCCAGGGGAACTGAAAACAGCACCTGCTTGAACTAGCAGCACTGTTCACAGAGGTTCAGAGGTGCAGGTATCCATGGGTCAGATGTCCATGGCCTGATGAGTGGATAAACAGAGTGGTGGGTCCATTCCACTGAATGCTATTCAGCCCCCAAAACAAGGGAGCATAGCGCCTGCTGAAACACACATGAGCCTCAGACACATTATGCTGGGAGCAGAAAGCCAAGTGTTGGGGGTCACAATTTTATGACTTCATTTATGTGACTGTCCAGAATGGACAGGGACATGGAGACAGAGCAAACTGGTGGCCACTCAGAGCTGGGGTAGGCGTGGGAATATGGAGTGACTACTTGTTCGATGTGGGGTTTCCTGTGGGGGTGACAGTGTCTTCCAGGGCCTGGGGCCTTGTAGGCTCCAGCTCTGAAGCAGAGTGAGAGGGAGGAGCCTGTGGAAGGCTCCAACTGGAGGCAGCAGGTGCGGCCAGGCGTGGAAGCCTCTCTTCCCCTCCTCCCCTCCCCCGTGGAGCATCCCGATCCTTACCTCGAAGGGCCTCTTCCTGCTTCCCTTCCAGGACTCTCCGCTGCTCTTCCAGTCTCTCCCGAAGCTCTAGCTCCCTCTCCTTCTCCACCTAGGGGAACAAGGTCCCAAGCAGGATGGAGACTGGGCAGGTGCGGCACAGCCATCTCTCACCCACTCACCACCGCCCCTTGGGGATCAGAGTCCCACCCCCTTCTGAGAGACAGGAATGACACAGGCACAGTAGGCAGGGCAGACTTGGACTTGTTTAGGGCTCACAAGTGGGTTCCCAGAGAATCATCCAGATCGAAAGGGGTCAGGAGGCTTCCAATCCTGGCGTCCCCTCAAGGCATGAAGAAAGCCTTCCGGGTGTGCAAAAGGAGCAGGGGACAGCTCCTCCTCCGGCTGACTGTTCCCAGCAACCACCATACCTGCCATCAGGTCCCAGATCTCTCCTCTGGGCTCGCACAGAACCAGTCTGCTCCCTCAGGGACCTGAGCACGGAGCTCCCTGTCATGCTCACTGTCCTGCACCAAGACCTCCTGGAAGGGCAGCGTGGATGCCCACGGCCAGAGGGGAGGCACAGCTTCAAGGGGGCTCCAGCCCCAACCCCCCATGATTACTTGCTGCCTGTGCTGGGGTAGGCTGCGTGCCCATCTCAGCCAGCGGCCCTCTCTCTGGACAAGGAAGGGACCCGACTTGATGGCTCGTGGGCACCCTGACAGGTGTCATGGCTACAGACTCCACCTGGAAGGTCAGGGTCAATAAACATCAGGACAGCGCCTCGACCGCAACACGCTGAAGACCCGTAGACACACACACACAGGTGATCCACCTTTCGTAAAAGGCGTGCTTCTCAAGCTGGTAAGCAAGGAATGTGTCAGTGTGCTTGGGGTGTTCCCTGGGGCACTCCTGCAGCCTTCCGCCTCCTGAGCACCTTGTGGCCAGGCTCTGCACTTGACCCACGGAGCCTGGGCAGCATCCCCTACACATGTGTGTCCTCAGTGGCTCTGCTCAAGGACACCCGGACAGAACTTCCCAGCACAGACGCCCATAGAATTTAATAGAGCAACTGCTCTATAAACACGTGGCCACTGAGAAAGAGACTTTACATGCTAGCACTTGGGGGCTGGCATTGTGGCACGGCAGGTTAAGCTGCGACCTGTGACTCAGCACCCCGTATCGGAGTTCCAGTTCGAGTCTAGGCGGTTCTGCTTTCAATCCAGTTCCCTGCTAATATACCTGGGAAAGCCGTGGAAGATATGGCCCAAGTACTCGAGCCCCTGCCACCCATGTGGGAGACCCAGATATAGTTCCAAGTTCCTGGTTCTGCCTGGCCCAGTCCTGGCTGTTGCAGTCATTTAGGGAGTGAATCAGTGGATGGAAGATTCTCTCTCTTTGCCTTTCAAATAAATAAATCTCTTTTTAAAAAAGTCAGCATTTTGAATACACACATTGAGCTTGTTTCATAGTTATAACTGAATAACCAATAAAGATGACTTAGAGCAAACTGCTGTGTGTCATCCTAGGATCTTTCCTGCCACCCCACCATCTCCCTCTGGTAAGGGGGAAGCTGAGACAGAGAGAGGGGAAGCACTGAGCGACAGAGCTGGGGGAGTTCAGGCTTCACGCCCCTCCAGTCTTGGTTCATCTGCAATTGTTCTTCAGTTGCTCCTCGACCTTCACGCCCTCCGTGCGTGGCTAATTCAGGCTCCTAACTGTGTGGATCAGCCCTCCATTTTCATTTCCAAATAATTTTTGAGGGCTCTGTGTTGCCTGCACAGAGCCTCCTCGGGTCCCGCAGGCCTGGTGACAATTTTCCAGGATGCTAACCTTTACAGGGCACTCCCGTTTGGGGTAAGTAATGCCGTTTCCCATCGGGCTTCCCTTCTAAGTTGGGAGAGGCGCAGTTAGGCTGCCATAAGCAACAACAGCACACAGTCTCAGAGGCTTCTAACAAAGGTGTATGTTGCATTCACGGTGTGTCCGCCTCAGGTGGGCGGGAGCTCAGCCGTCCAGCGACCACCAGCCAGGGGCACAGGCTGACCGAGCAGCCCTCTTCCAAACCGCGCCAGACACTTAGCCAGACAGAAAGACCGCGAAAGTCTTGAGCCAGCAATTTGCGAAAGTCTTGAACCAGCAATTAAATGCTTGGCCCAGAAGTGACGCTGGCTCTTTCTTACACAACACAGTGGCCAGAACTCGCTCCATGGTCCCTCCAGCCACAAATCAGGCCCAGAAGGGTAACTAATTAATCCAGCAGCAACAATGACTTCCACTCTTATCAAATAAACAATCAGCTTTGTGGGAGGAGCCGCTTGCTGTACCGGATTTAACCCAGATATAAACACAAGAGGTCTTCAAGAAGTTCTTGGAAAAGTACAGTGAAAAAATAAGCTTATTATTGAACAGTTTTTCTCGGAACAAGCATTTCCCATGCACATTTTGAAACCCCTTCATGTATGTGCAGCCCAGGATTCTGCCTTCTTAGAACAGCGAGGAGCACCAAGAGCAGGTCCTGGCTCTGGGGTGCAGCAGGGTCAGCTGAGCAGGGAGAAGAGCGACAGGTGGGGGTGACCTAGGCTTACCTGCTGGGCCCATTTCTTCTTCTCCTCTTCATGTTGCTGGAGAATCCTGCTGATTTCCTTCTGGTGCTGCTCGGCCTCCTCAGGTGCACTGGACTGGACAGCTGTGGCTGCAAGTGAGAAAGCACAAAAAGGCACACAGAGCACAGGGGGAGCCGAGGCCGGCACAGTGCGTGCGGGAGGCTGGGTGAGGGGCTGGCGACAGTTCCCAGAAACATCCAGAATACTTTCAGTTGGGGCCCGATCTCCAAAGACAGCTCCTCAGATCTCTGCGGGGCCCTGGAGACCCTATTTCAAGGCGGGAGCCTGTGGTCCCAGGGTCCCTGGTATCTACAGTAGGGCTGGCCGCCCACGGGGAAGATTCAGCCCACTCAGATGTTCTATGTGCTCCAGCCAGACTTTGGGTTAGAAAAACACTAGCTGCTGAGATTCAGTAACTGCGAAGCTGTCCCCTAATAATGCCGGCTGCCAGCTTTTCTCGAAGCATCTAAAATACGGCAGCACAAGGCTTGGCATCAAGGAGGGGGAGGGGGCAACCGCCTCCTCCTTAGGCCAGGGTTTCCTCAGCACTTGGCCAGGGTCCTCACTGCTCTCTACTGAGATGTCATTTGATTTCCTGCTGGGGCTGTGAGCATCCGAGCACGTGACCCCCTCACCGTTTGCATCTTCCCGGCTGCAGACAGAGGGGCCGCCCACAAGCAGGAAGGAGCTGCTAACAGGAAGTGCAGTCCTTGCTCAGGGAAACCCCAAAATGGGCCCTGCCAGTGCCTCTTAAACACATGCTGGGTGTAACCGAAGAGAGAGACCACCCTCTCTGTGCCTTAGTTAACCCATACTCCAGTCTGAAAGCAGAGTTACGGTACCTACCCCATGTGGCGACAGAGACTGATAGAAAACACTGACACAAAAACAGTAAAACAGGGAAGGAGTCCTGAGAGCCACACAGCCATTGCTCACTTCACCCTCAAAAGAGCCCACTGTGCCGAGTTCTACCATCATCCCCATTTCACAGAAGAGGAAACCAAGGCACGCAGAGGCCATGCTACTTAGTGTTGTCAGCATTATCGCTGGAGAGCTCCGGAAGGAGGGTCCAGCAGCAGACGTGGATGCAATATGAGGACCAGAGAGAAGCCAATGCTGTGGCCGCCCCATCAGGGCAGCAGGAGCAGTGAGCTGGTGTCCCTCTGTCCTGAGCTCCTAGGCACAGGTTAGGGAGAGGACGGAGCCTCAGACTCTCACAGAGCATCAGGCTTGAACGCTGGCCCACGAGATCTGTGCCAGCCTGGCTGCAGCTGGAGGGACGCTTGTTAGGAAAACATCTCCCTACCGGAAGTGCCGCTTCATCAGCCCCACCCCCAGAGATGCTGGCGCCCTGGCACCAGGCCTCAGCAGTCCCACCCTGAGCTGTGCGAGGCTCTCCTGGCGTCCGGTTGGTGTGCAGAACCTCTGAGTTCGGGTCCAGTTGCTTATCAGCTACTTGAATTTCATCTACAATGCCCTTGGCCACCTCTGGGCTGTAACGCAACACCTCCAGACACAAGCAGCTCATTCTATCACCATGGAGCTCTGACGGGTTGAAACCAACAACCATACAGACAATTCTCTGCGACGGAGCTCGATTTGATTCTACCTGCACGCTGTGGCTGCCCCGAGGCTCCAGCACGGAGCCGGGGTCACAGGAACAAGGCTCGCCTTTCTTCTCTGTTCGGGCACTTCAGACAGCTGGAGAGAGCTTTTGTTTGATGGGTATATCTTCTTACCAGGAGAACGCTCTGTGTTCCTTCAGCCTCTCCTCTCAGGGCAGACTGCACCAGCCTGATCGTGTCCCCCTCCACCCACCCTCCCAACTCCATTTTTCTGGATCCTGCTGCAGGTGTCTTTTCCAGAACTCCACACGACACTCTAGGTGCGGGATCCACATCCCAGCACGGGGAAGCACAGGTCAGGACTATCGCCTCCTTGGTTTTAGACGTGATACTCCTATTAATGTAACCTACCTAAGAACGAATGAGACATTTGAGTAGCGAGATCACCTTTGTTGATGACAAGGTAAGACACCTCCTGAGGGCAGTCAGGGCACTGATGGGGCTGGCAACTCACCTGTGTCCTTGTTGAGGGGACCTAATTCCTGGGGCTCTGGTCTGGGTGGCTGATCTGTTTCTTGGCGCTTCTAGAAGAAATGAGATGATGATGAGACGGGAGTGGGTAGGGGTCAACGTGAGGATGGTCACCGCAGTAGGAGCCTTCCAGAGGCAAAGCCAGACTTTCAATGACAGCAGACCCTGCCCTAGGCCTGTCCACCAAGCTTGCCTCCCTCACCAGCCGTGGGTGGCCCTCCAAATAGGATTTCCAGGGAAACTCTCCGTGGGGGGGTTTGATGTTGGGTGACCTCCCTGACAGCCCTGCTGCCTGCCGTGGAGGACCTCCTGGCCCACCTCCTCCTCCTCCTAGGATCTGGCCAGCTGCTCTGCTATTACCCTCACCTGGCTATGGTGCTCAGGGACCCCAAGCCTCTGTGCCTTCCATTCAGAGGATTCCTTTCTGATCAGGGCCTGTGACTCAACCTCCATGCACATTCTGCTGCAGGTTACGTGCTGCTAGAATTTCAAGCCAGGGTTTCACCACAAGATCTGGTTTGCAGGAGGCGCCAGATGCTATGCTATCTCAGCTAAACTTCGGAATCACCCAGGAAAACATGAACATCTGCAACTTATTTTTATTTATTTGAAACCCAAGTTATAGAGAGAAGGAGAGAGACTAGAGGGAGAATGAGAGAGAAAGAGATACCTTCCATCTGCTGGTGAACTTCCAAACTGGCTGCAATGGCCAGATTTGGGCCAGGCTGAAGCCGGGAGCCCAGTGCTCCTTCCAGGTCTCCCACATGGGAGCCCAAGTACTTGGGCCACCCCCGTTGTTTTCCCATGTGCATTAGCAGGGAGCTGGATCAGAGGTGGAACAGCCGGGTCTTAAACCAGCATCACACGAGGTGGTGGTGCTGCAGGTGGCAGCTTAACTCACTACAGCACAATGTTGGCCCCAATATCCCCATTTTAAAGGTGAGGAGGCTGAGGCTGGGTGAGTTAGGACTTCATCAAAGCCGCTTAGGGGATAACTGGCCGAGTCACAATTCCAGCCTTACCCAGTGGACACCTCAACCAACCCTGGTCAGCGTTGTTGAAGCTGATCAAAGGTGTAACTGATGCAGAAAGGCCTTCGACATCACAAAGTGGTCAGTGGTGCCCAGATCTCATAGAGGAGTGATAGCTTCAGTGGGAGGGTGGATATGGGTCGACAAGCAAGGATGCTGAAAAAAATCACTTGCAGATGATCACTCTGACTTTATAAAATAAAGGCCATTTTAACCTCCCAAAGAGCAGTAAGAAAGAGATCAGAAACAGCTCCTCCAGGGAAGGAGAGCTGATACAACCACTGAACTTACACAGGCACACAGCCCAGACAGGTCAAAAGTCGCTCAGGTCGGGCACTGGACCAGAATTTGGGGTGGAAAAAAAGAATTAAGTCCATTGGTGCACTTTAAGAATTTTTAAAATGTTTATTTTTCATCTACTTGAAACAGAGTGACAGAAAAAGAGAGAGAGAGATCTACCAGTTCACTCCCCAGATGCCCACGAGAGCTGGGGCTGGGCCAGGCTGAAGCCAGGAGACTGGAACTCCATCTGGGTTTCCCACATGGGTTGCAGGGACCTAAGCACTTGATTTATCTTTTGACCCCTCCCAACTCCACTATGCAGAACTTGGATTGTACGCGGAGTAGCTGGGACTCTAACTGGCACTCCGATATGGGATGCAAATAGCAGCTTAACCCACGGCACCACTGATGCCTGCCCCAGGATTATTTCTTAAAGCAAAACAGCACTTTATGAAGCACTTTTAAAAAACAATCAGTCCGCCTATCCTACAGAAAGGCTATGAAAATGTTCAATTGTGAATGATCATGATCAAAGAAAAACTTTACCTTTCACTATAGCAACAGATTTGGAAAAGCAACTTATTTGAATATAATTTTAAAAAATTTTTCCTGAACCCCATGAAGCACCGCAGAACTGCTAGCAAACAGATCTCTGACTCAGGATGGAGGATACATGGCAAGGACTTTTCTAGAACAGTCAGCACCTCCCGGATAGAGCCTGGCCTCTGGCAAACTGCGTGAAGCCTCCCTGGGCCTGATGCCCCAAACCTGCCCAGCAGTGGCGGGCCTGACCTGGTAACCCTCTGTCCACCCTGGTGGAGACTCGGCCTTCCGTTCCAATGGGAGAGGAGGCAGCCTGACCCAGGCGAGGCAGGAAAGCTGTCAACACAGGGACCTGGGGAAGTGACAGGACGCAGTCTCCTGGCGCTGGGCTGCAGGAAGGAGCCACCCCCGGGTATGCCAAATTGGGATGATGTTCTTGTGGGGGTGGGAATGTCTGGATTCCAGGCCTGGCTTTGCTATGCACTTGGACGGGTCCCTGCCTGGGGCTACTCTTTCCTCCCCTGCAGAGATGAGGGGTCTGGTAGGTTAACTCAATGATTCCATGGTGTTCACCCATCTTGGCTTTTCTCCACGGCACTGGGAGGCAAAGGTGACTATCTGTGGAAACTGAGGCACGGGGAGGTTGCAGGCATGCTCGCACTGAGCCCTGCTGCCCAGCCAGCACGAGAACCAGGTGTCAGAATGGTGGAGACCCTAGAGCGAGGGTGGACACCCTAGAACTGTGGGTTTCTACAATCAGATCTGGATTCCAACCCTAACTCCAGCACCACATGAGCTCAAGTCCCTGCTGGGTCTCAATTTCCTCACGGCACCGTTTCAGGATTAGATGAAATCCTGCACTTGCAGGGCCTGGGACACTCTAAGAGCTTAAATATTGCACAAGATGACTGCTGTATGTTTGAGATACATGGCAAGAACAAAGACCCCACAGTGCCTCGGCGGATCTCTTAGGCTGCCTCTGGGTCTCAGGTTTTGTCACCTGAAATAAGGTCATAAGCTCACAGAATAGTGCCTTTCCCCAAATCACCAGTACAGCATGGTGGAGAACCCTTCTCCATGACCAACTCCAGGAGCCCATGCAGGATGCAGTCGCACGCTGGAGTCCCTGGAACCCGACAAACCCTCCCTAGGGTAAATCCTTCAGAACGACATTCGAGGCACGTCACAATCTGCTCCTGTCCTACCATCCCAACCCCATTTTCTTTTTCTACATTTTCATTTATTTGAAAGACCGAGAGAAAGAAAGACAGATGGAAAGAGAGCGCTCCCGTCTGCTGGTTCACTTCCCAAATGCCCACAGCACTTGTGGCTGGACCAGACTAAAGCCAGGAGCTGGGAACAGGATGACAGGGACCCAGGTACCTGAGCTCTCACCTGCTGTGTCCTAGAGTGTGTATACTGGAAAGTGGAGCTGGGACACGAACCCAGGCACTCTGATGCAGGATGCAGGTGTCCCAGGTGGTATCCTAACTATTGTGCAAAATGCGAGCCCCTCACGTTCTTAATACTTAAATACTTAAAACATCTTCTAGCTAAAGCATTACTAAGCATCCATTGTATAAAGTATGGAAAACGTGGAAAATATCCCAAGAAAGCCTCCTTAGCTGGAGAGAACCCTGGAGCATGGTGGCACACGTTGCTCATGTGTGTATCAGCGGAGTACTGCTTGTACCTCTTTATCCCTCACCTTTACAAACACACCGTGAGTATTTGCTGTGGAGCATCGGCTATTCTACAGAAGCATTCCTGTGAATATCTGAGTGGAGCATCTCTACGGTGGATTCAGCCATCGAATCGCTACTGTTGCATGTTTCGGCTGCCCCCGATTTCACACTTGCAACCGGTGCTTGAACGAACACACCGACAGCTAGCACGTTTCAGACATCTGGCAGTACCTGCTCTGCCTTCCCCAAAGCTCTCTCGCTGTACTCACCCACACAGGCACACAAGGAGGCCAGCTGCACAGCAGTCTTGCTAACCTGGAGCACTCTGTTCCAACTTCTTTAAAAACGTTGGCCAAGTTGCTAGGTCAAAACCAAAGCAAACAACCGAGTGCTACCTGTGGCGCTCCTGGCCTCGACGGGCACACCCACGTGTCCATGCCCAAGACACCCCACGCCACTGCAGGTCACCGCCTCGACATACTGCCAACTCCCTCTCTGCCCTGCAGCTCACACTCACTTCTCTGTGGCTTCTCCTGGGGGCAAGTCATTTCCCGTCCCCTCCTTGCCCCAGGCACCCTGGGTACTTAACCATGAACGGCTGTCTCTCTCTCCCAAGGGGCTTCTTGAGGATGGGGACCATTTTTGAAACCTACTTTGGGTTTGCCCCAGTGCCTGCCATGATGGCAGATCCATATTTCTAGAAATACTGTCTACAGCACCACCCTGGTGCTGGCCTAACCCAAGTGGCCAGGGTCACATAACCCACAGAACTCCAGGGGGCAGCGTGTGTGCTCGAAGCCTCCACGTCTCCCTCCAGGAGATCCAGAGGTTCACAACAGCCTGGGGACACAGGACCCAATGCCAAGGTGCACTCAGTAACCAACCACTGACTGGAAAAACCCCAGGCTGGGGCCCTGGCCACATCCTCTTGGGAGGTCACAGGGCAGGGTGCACCCTGTGGGGTGTAGAGGGGTGGACAGCAGGGAGGGGACACAGAATTTTCCTTTCCGAAAGGCAGCGGCTGGGGGTGGGGGGGGGACCTTCCGGCCTGAGTGCTGGAAGAACGATGGCGGCTTCCTGAGGCCATGAACGCTGCAGAGGAGGCAGCCGGCGGCACAGGCGGCCGGGAGAAGCCAGGCCGGAGGGAGGAGGTCAGCTTCCCCGTGTGACTTCAGCTAGGTCACTTCCTTCCTCCCTCTCCCAGCACCCCCACTTGTAAAGGGCCAGAACTGCCTTCCTCGAGGCTGGGAATGGAGCATGGACACCTGAGCGCTGGCACAGCTGCGGGGCCAGCTCTGTGGGCCACGCAGATGGGAGCCCTGTTGCAGGTGCAGCCTGGAGCAAACCTGGAGTGCCACAGGGCTCGGCTGCCAAAAGCAGACAGGAGAGAAGGCAGCACGGGAGGGCAGCGCCCAGGGCTGTGGAGCAGCCAGGGGAGCGCAGACGGGGCCTGGTGACACCCACCCCTGAGGGTTCACTCTCACTTTTTAGGGTAAACTGACAAACTGGAAGGTGTCCCCAAGAAAGCCACACGACATGGAAGGAGACACTCCAAGCCCATCACAGGAGGCGCCGTTGACAGACCACAGTCACTCAGCATCAGGAACAGGCCAGAAAACTGACTGCTGGCTTCGGTGTCACAGGGTAGAAGGTGCTGCTGTGTCATCGGCAGCCTTGTGGCCCAGCACTGGACGTTTCAAGGAGAAGTTTCAATCAATCAAAACTCAAGAATCTCAGTTCTGTCTTTATCAAAGGTAGGCTGCTGTGAGCAAGAGTGGGGCGAGCTCCCCAACACCAGCTGCAAGCAAGGAGAGGACAACTTCATCCTGCACGTTGGATGGAGTCATTTTTGAGCATCCCCAACTGCAGCAGCCTATACCTCCATGGTACGTCCCTAAGGTTGGGCAAGCAAAGCCCTCCGGTGAGTGAGCACACAGCACTTAGCTTCTTGAAGCGCTCTACAAAGACCCCCAGCATCCACAGAGCCTCAGAGCGCTTTGTTGAGTACCAGGCAGGCAGCGGCACTGGGAGGTGCATGGCCATCATGAACTGAAGCCTTCGGGTTAGGCCCAACACTCTCCAGATCCCGAGTCTCACCAGGTAAGTGTAAATTAAGCAGAAGCAGCAAGTCTGGAAGCGGCCGGGACATTCCCCACCTCCGGAAGCTGCTGGTAGAGTCGAAGCGTGGCCTTGAGGAGCACTTGTCGCTTCCTGCAAACACTTGGCCTTTTTCAGGACCACTGCTCCACCCTTCAAGGCACTGTGTATTTTTTTAAAAATTTATTTATTGGAAAAGTAGAGTTACAGAGAGAGGGCGAGACAGAGAAAGCATCTTCATCCACTGTGCCTGCAGTGGTTGGACTGGGCCAGGCTGACGCCAGGAGCCTGGACCTCTATCCGGGTCTCCCACATGGATACAGAGGCCCAAGCTCTTGGGTCATCTTCTGACGCTTTCCCATGCACATCAGCAGGAAGCTGGATGGGAAGAGGAGCAGCCAGGGGATGCTGAGTTTGCAGGCGGCAGCTTAACCTGCTGTGCCACAACTAGCTCTGGCGTTGCACATTTTTTAATATATATTTTTTTAAGATTTATTTGAAAGTCAGTTACATATATAGAGAAGGAGAGGCAGAGAGAGAGACAGAGAGAGAGAGAGAGAGAGAGGTCTTCCATCTGTAGGTTCACTCCCCAATTGGCTGCAACGTTTAGAACTGTACCAATCTGAAGCCAGGAGCTTCTTCCAGGTCTCCCACAGGGGTGCAGATGCCCAAGGACTTGGGCCACCTTCTATTGCTTTCCTAGGTCATAGTAGAGAGCTGGATTGGAAGTGGAGCAGCTGGGACTCGAACCAGCACCCATAGGGGATGCTAGCACTGCAGGCGGCAGCTTTACCCGCTATGCCACAGTGCTGGCCCCTGGCTTTGTGCATTTCTGATGAAGCACCGTGTCCTCTTTCCTCCCCTGGTAATCAAAGGGCCACTGGAGCTCCCTGGCTCGTCCTTGGTTCCATAAGCCACAGCCCTGATTACCGTGGCTCCCATGGTGCTGTTGTCTGCTTAGCGACTTGTACAGGCTTTGTGGGCTGGAAGGGCCCCTGGAGGTAGCTTATTCCAACCCCTGAATTGAGGCAGGTGACTGGCCAGAGGAGCATGGAGCAAAGGAGCCTTCAGGTTCAGGGCTTGGCCTGGAGTCTCTTCCGTTTCCCAAGTCCACGCACCAGATTTATCCAAGCAGCTGGGCCGTTAGGACAGGGGTGGTCCCAGGTCTCAGGGACTTGGGTCACACCCTGCACAGTATCAGAGCTGCCTTTCCGGTGTCTGGCCTCAGCCTGGGTGGGGCCAGGCACCATTAGTTTCGGATCTGAGTAACCACAGGCAGAGCCCGTTGGCTGAGGGTAGAGGCAGGAAGGAGGTGGGGGTGGGGGTGGAGGCCCCAAGGGCCCCCTCCAGGGCTTGGGGAGGGCAGGGCCTAAATGTTCTGGGCTGTGGAGTAACTGAAGCGCTCGCACCCAGATTACAGGGGCTCAGAAGGGAGAACATGGTCAACACGCTCCCCAGCTGCTCCACCTCTGAATGGGCAGGAATATTTTGCCAAAGCGATGCCTGGATGTGATTTCACTTTCACACAAACTGAAGATTCAGTTCGGCCTCTTCCTGTACACAGTCCGGGCCACCATCATGCACAGCCCGCCTGGGGGGCCGAACAAGGCCACTTTTCAGCGGCCTCATAGCTGGGAGCACCAGCCCAGACGCCACCGCTCTGCTCTGAACACCAGCGCTGCCCCCGCCCACCCTGGGCACCCCAGGCTGGCGGAGATGTGGTCTCCCTCGCTGCTCCCTGACCCACAGAAGAAACAGGTCTCAGGGACGGAAAGCAGTACTTCCTCTCGGTGCCTTGCACCTGCTGAGCCAGCGCAGGGCAGGCAGAGCCAGCAAGGCTGGATGAGGCGGTGGTCTCGAGAAAAGCTCCGCCCTCTGCCTTATTGATCTCCTCCCTCCCCAGAGCCCCTCTTCTCTTGTCCCCTATCAGCCTCCCTCACAGTTCTGGTCCAGCCAGTCTCTGGGCCCAGACCCGGCATAAGCACTAGATAGCACATCCGGCATCTGGGTCAGCCAGGCAGGCAGGCAGGGGGACCCTGCAGGAGCTGGACAGAAAATGGTGTCAGTGGCTGGAATGGGGGTGGGAGGAGAGCCAGGTGGAGGACCCAAACATACGGCCAAGGGCCACCTGTCATCCCAACCCAATGGCCAACTGGGAGTCCAGAGTCAGGGCCCCAGCTTGCCCCTTGCTGTGTGATCTTGGGGGAGCAGCCTCCCCTCCTTATCTGGCATGGAGCTGGGCAATGGGACACGTAAGAGCCCTCTGGCTTTGACAGCCTGGAGGCGGGGAGGGAGCGACAGAGCACCATCATCTTGCCAGCTCCTCCTCTGCTCCCTGGCTCTGGGCAGGGCGGGGGCCGGCCATTTGCAGTGCTCAGCTGTCCTCTCCTGTCAGACAGGAGGCTCCTCTGGAGGCTGGGAAAGGAGGGGCCTTGACGCAGGAGGGCGGGGGAAGATCCCAAGCCCTCCACTCCCCAGTCCAGTCTGGGCAGCTGGTGTGCGGCGGCGCTAACAGTGAGGGCACGAGTGCACGTGGGCAGAGGGTGACAGGGCAGGCAGCCACCTCCCACGGGGACCCCAGGGAACCACAACTGCACTCTGAGCAGTGAGAGGTCTCCTTTGGTTTGGCCCAGGAGGCACCTCGGGGATGCTCGGGCAACCCTGGAACCAGGCTCATGTCCATCAGCGGGGCACTGGCTCGATCCATGCAGGGACTTAACAGGATGCGATGCCATTCACACGTGCAGAAGAATTAAGTAGAAGGGTGGGCGTGTAGCACAGTGGTTAAAGCTATCACTTGGGAGGCCCACATCCCACAATGGGGCACCTGCTTCTAGCCCTACCCCAGCTTCCGATCCAGCTTCCTGCTAACACACACCTGGGGGACAGCAGGTGATGACTCAAGTACTTGGGTGCCTGCCACCCACGCAGGAGACCCAGAGCGAGTTCTGGACTCTTGGCTTTGGCCTGGCCCAGCCCCAGCCTCTGTGGGCAAATGGGGAGTGAACCAACGGATACAAGGTCTCTCTACGTCTTTCTCCCTATTCCTCTCTCTCTCTGGCTTTTAATTAAATAAATATATTACCTGAGTTCTAAGAATTTTCAAAACCCTGGTGCATTGAAGTATTGTTCACGAACAGCAAAGACACTAACAAAAAAAAAAAAAAAAAAAAAAAACACCTCTCTCAAAACCTGAAAGCAGCCAAAACAGTCACTGCACAGATGGGAGCTCAAGACCCGAGCAGAGAAGAGGCGGTGAAAGAGGAAGCAGCAGGACCACTCCTGCCGCCCAGTCCAGCACTCTTTCCTCTACAGATGCGGCACTGGCGACCAGAAGCAGACGGCCATGTTCAAGCACCTCCTTGTGAACTTCCTTGGGTTTCCTCTTGCTCTTCTCTGCTCAAATCGAGTGACAGTATTTGCTCCCTCTCCAGCCACCTGTCAGTCCCTCTCTTGGGTCATCGGGGAATACTGCTGCCCTGCTACCGAGCTCCGGTTCCAAAGAGGGGGCGGTGGGTTCTTACAGTCCTTTAAGATGATGGCAAGCTGGCCTGAGGCCTCAGAGGTCGGGGAGGGGGGCCTCATTAACTTTAAGAAACAGAAGTTGGCCGGCGCCGCGGCTCACTAGGCTAATCCTCCGCCTTGCGGCGCCAGCACACCAGGTTCTAGTACCGGTCGGGGCGCCGGATTCTGTCCCGGTTGCCCCTCTTCCAGGCCAGCTCTCTGCTGTGGCCTGGGAGTGCAGTGGAGGATGGCCCAAGTCCTTGGGCCCTGCACCCCATGGGAGACCAGGAGAAGCACCTGGCTCCTGCCATCAGATCAGCGCGGTGCGCCGGCCACAGCGCACCAGCCGCGGCGGCCATTGGAGGGTGAACCAACGGCAAAGGAAGACCTTTCTCTCTGTCTCTCTCTCACTATCCACTCTGCCTGTTAAAAAATAAAAAAAAAAAATTAAAAAAAAAATAAAAAAGAAACAGAAGCTTCTTGGGGCAGCTGTGGCAAACCACCCCAATCTTGGTGGCTGAAGACAACAGGTGTTCATTCTCTCACGGTTCTGGAAACCATAAACCCAAAGGCAGAGCATCATCTGGTTTGGTTCCTTTGGGGGGGTGGGGCAAAAGACCACATCCCACGCCTTGCTGCTAGTCCTGGTGCAGATGGGCAGCCAGTGGCATTCCTTGGCTTGTAGATGCATCACTCCAATTTCTGCTGCTGTCCCCCCGGGTATTCTCCCTGTGTGTGTCCCTGTCCCACTTTGCCTCTTCTTATAAGGACACGTGTCATGACTACAACCTGCTGACCTCAGCTTAACTTGAAGACATCTGCAAAGGCTCTTTTCAGCTAAGGTCACATTCATATTTCCTGGGTGTACATGAATACGGGGGTTGTTACTGAGCCTAGTGTACATCAGCTTTTCCGATGTCTGGGCTCTTCCCTTAAGTTAAGGGCAGGTGGCAGGGTAGCATGGGGCAGTAGGAGGACAGGAAGGAGGTCTACAAAGTTCACTGTGCACTCAGGGAAAAAGGACCCCCTCCCCTGCAACTGGGGGAAGAGGACTGGAAGTAGGTCAGATGGTGCATCGCTGATCTGGGGGAGATACTTTAGGTATTGTGAGGTGTTTGCCCTAGATGTTCTAGAAGGTCCAGGTTTGAATATAAAGTGACACAAGATAAACTATTTTTAGGGATTGGAATTCACCGGGTGGGGGAAGGAAGCTGGCTTGTGTTCGGGTAACGCACGGACTTAGATGGGCCCGAGGTGGATTGGGTTCCTTTCACTCCTTGTCTGGACCCAAGGCACGGTGACAGAGCTCCCTCTCCCTGCACCTGCCAGCCCTGCTCTGTGAGGTTACCTGTCTGGCCCTCTTGCAGGCCTCCAGTGCTCAGGGTGGAGGCACTGGGAGGATAAGAGCAGGCCTTGGGGATGGAAACCCAAAGACACCCCAGACGTCAGAGCTGGCACGAGTGTGGTCCTTTAGATCCCACCTTTAATTGCAGAGGGAGGGTCCTCACCCCCTTAGAGCTCCTTTTCCAGGCAGATTCCAGACTTTTGTCCCCTAGCTGATCTCTGACCACCAAGGTGGCAGCTGGCAGCCCCTCCCACTGGGCGCCACCATCCTGACCCAAACAGCAACCTACTCTGCGTGATTAATTTAAAGTGTGGCCATTTTTCCCTTTTATGATACAATAGAAACACAAATGCTGACATGAAGCATAAGCCCCTAACTTCATACCCAAGTGAGGCAAAAATGGGGGTCCAGTAAGTGGCAGGCTGCACACCAGGCTCACAGGAGACTCACTCTGGCTGCCTGCAAATTCAACAGCAAAGCAATGAACAGAAATAAGGACCTGTATTTGCTCAGAAAATATGTCAAAGGTTGTGTCACAAAGGCAACAATGATTAGGAATTTTTCTGGTTTCTTTAGGTTGCAAGGGACAGTTGTCCCTATGACACAGAAACCCAGTGGTCAAGCTCCTGTGTCTGCCAGGGTGCCATGTGTCTACAAGCCTGTGTTGCCTCTGACTAGGATGACTTGTGGGGCATGATTTTCTCAGTTGGACAAAACCTTCTAGCTCAGAGGTCAAGTGCACAACAAAGGCCCTGAGATGGGGCAGAGGGCTGGGTGCCACCTCTGCACAACTGAACAGGCAACTCCTTTTCAAACTCCCCGTGTATCCTCCCCTTGGCAAACCAAGCTCCAAGATCTGCAGCGTTCCCACTGACCTGGTGTCAAGAGCCTCTCCCGTATCTCTTCAGCCCAGGACACCCTCCCACGTACCCCACTTCACCTTCAAACCCAGCCACAATGCCACTTCTCTGTCACCTTTCCCTAACTCTCCATGGAGCCCCAGGTCATGCTAACCCCAGGTTAGGATGCTCGTCAGTGACCAGGGTGGGAGTGGAGAATTTAACAACCAAGCATCTGACCTGGGCATAGGGTAGCACAGAGAAAACCATGTTTCTGGGCCTGGCGTTGTGGCTCAGTGGGTTAACCTGCTGCCTGTTATCGCAAGGTGTCGGCAACCCATGTGAGGGCTGGTTTGCATCCTGGCGGCTCCACTTCTGATCACGCTCTCTCCCTAATGCAGCTGGGAAAGCAGTGGAAGATGACCAAAGCACCTGGGCCTCTGCCACCCACTTGGAAGAGCTGGATGGCCTCAAAATAATCAAAATCATTAGAATAATGATGAAATGGAATCCTAAATGCTTGCTGGTCCCAGGCTTACATCCTAAGACCCTTGCTAAAATGTCACCTGACTTCTACTTGAACCCCTCCAATGACGGGAGACTCACTACCCGGTAGCTGCTTCTTCCTCTTGTGAAGTAGAAATCTGGCTCCCTGTAGCTTCCCGCACTGCCCACCGTTCTGTCTTCTGGAAGAACTGATAACAAGGCTGCTTCCCATGGCCCCTGACAACACTGCAGAGATTGAGGGCAGTGGCCAGCCTCTGGGCTGCATCCCCCTGCCTCCCCCACATCAGCTTCCTTGGTTGCCTTCCTTGGAAGCACTCCGGGCAGGGATGTCGTAACTGCGGGACTTTCAGTCTGGGCCTCATTGCCTCCTTCTGCCAGTCAGCCTAGCAGGGACTCTACTTCACGCATTCTTACATCTAATCTTTGAGACAACCCCATGACACAGGAGTTAATAGCACAACCATCTTAGAGATTAGGAAGCCGAGGCATGGAGAAGCCAACTCACTTCCAAGATCAGTTACTGGGTCCTGGATGGAGCCAGGACTGAATCAGCACCTAGCCCCGCACCTGATATGATAGGGCCTCTTAGCATCTACATTCCATTTTATAACTCAGGCCTGCACCAACCTCTTCTGCAACATTCACTTGTACATTTCTCCTTCTCTCTCACCGGGCCCGCTCCCTACAAGGGCTCATGCAGGGCCCCTGACCACCTGGTGCCTGAATCCCAGCTCTGTAGCAGTGCTGAGGAGCTCAGGGGTCCTAGAAACTGCACAGCTCAGACACCCTGTCTACCACACTGCAGGTGCAGGCTACCCAGGGGCTTGGCCATGGAAGCCTCCCTGCCCCACTGCCCCAAGGAGGCTGGTAGTAACCTGTTGAGGGTAGCAAATGCTCTCCTCACCCCATGCCACCCCTACAGGGAAGCCCATAGTGCTTCATTTGCCTGGCCTTCTCCCCAGTCCACCTGGGGGATGGGACCACATTAGCTGCCTAGAAGAACGGGTTAGGAAGGACCACAATCTAGATGGTTCCTCAGCACCTCAACTACAGCCTGCCAGGGAACCCACTCATTCACTCCCAACAATGAAGGCAGTGACTTAGGCCCAGGCAGAGCCTCCACAGGTCCTAGATCCAGCCAAGGTGTGATCAGCCAAGGCCAGTGGGCACCGCAGACCACAGAAGTTAAGCGATCGCCTCTGAGTTTGCATTTGGAGGGGTCCTAGTGGCTTTGTCCCTGTTCCTAGCGAGGGTCGCTCCTGCTCCAAGCAGCAGCCTCCTTGCTGGCTGCCTGCCTCCCCCACCCTCCACACAGCGCCTGCAGCCTGTGCTTCCAGTGGTGCAGCCTTGGCTCAGGCCTGAGAACCTCCTGCCACAGCTTCAAAACCACCCCCTATCCAAGCAGGCTTCCTGTAGCTCTTAAGGCTGGGTGGGATGCTCCCGTGGCACCCTGGGCTAACCCTCTGCTGGCCTTCACACACTCACTTAGCGCCTGCATGCATGCTGCAGAGGGCGAGAGCATCTGGCCGGCGCCGTGGCTCAACAGGCTAATCCTCCGCCTTGCGGCGCCGGCACACCGGGTTCTAGTCCCGGTCGGGGCACCGATCCTGTCCTGGTTGCCCCTCTTCCAGGCCAGCTCTCTGCTGTGGCCAGGGAGTGCAGTGGAGGATGGCCCAAGTGCTTGGGCCCTGCACCCCATGGGAGACCAGGAGAAGCACCTGGCTCCTGCCATCGGATCAGCGCGGTGCGCTGGCCGCAGCAGCCATTGGAGGGTGAACCAACGGCAAAAAGGAAGACCTTTCTCTCTGTCTCTCTCTCTCTCTCACTGTCCACTCTGCCTGTCAAAAAAAAAAAAAAAAAAAAAAAAAAAAAAAAGGGCGAGAGCATCAAGTGGGGCGTGCAGAAAACCAAGTTCAGCCGCACAGTTCTGTCACCCATGGGTACACGACTTTGCACACATGCCTGCTCGCATGTAAACTGGGGAAGATCCCTCAGCTCAGCCTGGCTCACGGGGCTTGGGTGAGGCTGGGTAGGGTGTGAAAGGACTCTGCAGACTGCCATTCAGGGCAGGGCAGGATGATCGTGACCTGAACTTTTCATAGTCTGGACTCTTTTTCCAACATCCTATCCTAGATTTATTCTCTCCCTAGGGCACTGACAGCCCAGTGGGGATGGACCTGGGAGCTCAGGCCTTCTAGGGGTCAGCATCGGCATGAGAAACCAGGCAGGAGCACTGGAGGATGCAAACAGGCACACACTTAAAACAAAGCAGCCCAGCTGCTGCCTGGTGTTGGGCAGGAGCCTGGCTTTGCCTGCTGTGGGTGCAGGCTCTGTAGTCATCGGGCAGCTACTGGAAGCACAGAGAAGGGTGGAGGTAGAGAACAGGGGACAAGATGCCTGCATTCTGCTGTGCTGCTCTGTGACAAGGTCAAGTCCAGGCCCTCTCTCTCCAGGCCTTAACCTCCCGTCTTCAGGCTGGGTGCACCTGCTCTTCATGGTTTGGGTGGGAGGGGTCCAGCCCAGGCTGTTCTGGGCTGGCTGGTAAGGCTCTCAGAGGCACCAGGAGGTAAGGGAAGCCATGCTCCCTGGGCTTCATCTTTCAGCCTGTGCAAAGATCAAGCCTGGAACTCACCCGTGGCTGGGCTAGGAGGCTGACACAGGTGCAGACTCTCAGACCCTTAGAGGCCATCCTGCTCACTAAGGGAGGAAAGCGAGGCCCAGAGGACTGGTGAGGGCCCGCTGGGGGTCACACAACAAGTTTGTGGCTGAGCCAGGATGGACTGAGCATCAATGCCGACCTGCCAACTGCTCAGACTTCACACTCAGGCCAGGCTCGAGTCTGGCTGTCCCATCACCAGCCAGCCCCTCCTCCCCCAGAGGCAACCTGGCCTCAGTTTCCCCAAAGTAGCCGGGAAAGACATGAGGGTTTCTGGGACGGAGCTTTGGTGTGTGTTTTTGAGCTCAGAATAAAAGGAGAACAAAGAAAGCCAATTTGTACTTGAGACCCAAACTCCTGTCCCTGGACGAGGCACAGAACCCAGCACCCAGCAGGCAAAAAACTCTGTGCTCCAGACACACATGCAAAGCAGCCAGAGAGAGAGCACAGTAAGTTGTGTACAAATTTACGAAATAGTGTCACAGTCTGGGGCCGCGTGAGGTCTCAGGGGAACTGAGCGAGGCGTGGAAGGCACTGTCTACTCCCACTTGGCCTGGGGACAAGCTATAGTAGGGAAAGGGCCGGGACTTGAGGGTCCTCCCTTCCCATCTCATGTCCTCTGAGGAGGCTGCCCTTCGGGCTCTAGACTCTGACCTTCTAGGCCTGTCAAACCCCCTAGAGGCAAGAAACCTGAGGGGAGCCCCCAGGCCACACCGGGCTCTAGGCTCCTTGGGGGAGGGGCAGGAAGGGAGCTGAGGGCCCAGGAGGCTGTGGACCTCCTCCCTCTTTGGCCCCTCCCAGCTACCCCAAGGGCTGCCCACAGGCAAAGCGCCGGGGCTTGGCAAAGGCCCTGGACCAGCGCCTCTCAAACTCAAATAAGGCGTTTTGGTGACTTCCTAGGCACCTGATTAAAAGGCAGGTTCTGTGTGGCAGGGTCTGGGGCACAGCCTGAGCTCCTGACAGCTCCAGGGGATGCTGCGGCTGCAAGTCCGTGGGCCACTGGGCCAGCAGGGCACCGACCGGGAGCGACACGGTCTGCCTCCGACCCGGCCCAGAGAGGTCCCGGCGCGTGTGCACCACCACACAGCGAGCAGCCCCACGCCGAAGAGGGAGGACACCTGCCACGCACACCACACGATTCTCCGCCCGAGCCAGGCAGCGGGAATCCGCGGGCGTCCCCGGGCCTGGGCGCCGTGCGGGTGAAGTCGGCTGCCCGGCGCGGCGGAGCGGAGCCGGGGCCCGGGCACGCAGCGCCTCCCGGCGGAGCCCTCCCGGTCCCCGCGCGGCCTCTCGCGGCGTTCAGCGCGCCGTCCCGCGGACCGGCGCGAGCGCGGGGCGCCGAGTCCCCTGCGGCGCAGCGGTGCCCACCCCCGCCCTCGGAAGCGGACAAACTTCGCCGGCGCCCTTTACCTTTTTGGGGGGTTTGCAGCAGCTCAGTCTGCTGCGTCCGCAGCCCATCCTCCGCCGGGGGCTCCCGGGCGCCGCCTCCGCACTCCGGGGCCCCCAGAGGACCCCGCGGTCGGGGCCGCGCCGCCCGCTCCGCGCCCGCCGCCGGGGCTGCCGGCTGGACCCTGAAACTGAACCTGGAAGCGCAGACTTGAGCCCGGCCCGGGGCGGCCGCGCGCCGTAAATACCCGAAGAGAAGGGCCGCCGGCGCCTCGGGCAGGTGACCAGAATCTTTCTAAATGACGGAACCTCCGCCTGGGGCAGGAGGGGATCGCTCTGCAGCAGCGACAGGTGCTTTTGCGGACGCTCAGCTGAGAAAGGGAAATATTAGAACAACTATTTACTGCTACTTATTGAGGGCTGCTTTGTGTTCCCGGCTGTTGACACGTTAACCATAGTTAATGCCCCAGCCGTGCAACAATGGTCTTTATTTCTTCTGTTTCTCAGGTGAGAGAAATGAGGCTCAGAGATGCACACAAATTTGCTAAGGTCACACAGCTAAGTACCAGAGCCCAGATAGAATCCAGTTCTAAATCCAGAACCTAAGCCTTGAACCACTCCCCTACAAATAAATAACAATAATACCACGTCCAACAATCACGCCTCGTCACGTCTGTCACTTCCGGGTCGATGGCTTGTGAGGCAACCCATAAGCACTTGTAATGTTCTCTCTCCATCCTGGATAGATGTGAGACAGATCTGTGAGACAGATACGCAGTAAGAACAAGACGCAAAACCTGGGCGACTGGGAAGAGGAAACTTTGTTCTCACTCGGTTAGGAGCAGGGGTTTCTGGGAGTGGCAGTGCAACACCAAGAGCCCTAGCTTTGAACTTCACCGAGCATATGCATCTGTGTGGAGTCAGGCCCAGCAACTCTTGGAAAGGGATGTTGTTGCACGGACCTCAGAGTGAAGAACGGGGAAAAACAGGAGACTTCGAGAGGCAGTCCCCCTCTACGGAGTGGGGATTAGCCAGCTGCAGGAGGTTCTAAGAAAGGCTCCCAGGGAATAGGGGCTGTAGGACCTTAGTGTGGTCCCCATGTCAGCAGCATCCACGTGCCCAGGGAACTGTGAAAATCCGCAGGTCTCACCTGACCTACAGATCCCGGACTCTGGGGATGAGGCTCAGGAATAAAGGGCATCCCAAGCCCTCCAGGTGCTTCTGAGCCAGGTGAACATTTGAGAACATTTGCCGTAGGATATGCTCAACAGGTGAGGAGGAAAGAGTGTTAAAACAAACAGCATTTGTCAAACACTGCTCTTGAATGATTTTTTTTTTAAAGATTGATTTAATTGAATGGTAGAATGAAAGAGAGAAAGTGAGAAAAAGAGAGATCTTCCATCCCACTCCCCAGATGGCTGCAACAGCCCCAGGCTGGGCCAGGCGGAAGCCAGGAGCCAGGAGCTATAGCCAGGTCTCCCACATGGGTGCAGGGGCCCACGTAGTTGGGTCATCCTTCACTGCTTTCCCAGGTGCATTAGCAGGGAGCTGGATCAGAAGCCGAGTAAGCAGGACTCAAACTGCTGCTCAGATACACGATGCTGGCATTGCAGGCGGCAGCTTAACTCACCGCAACACAATGCCAGCCCCAGTGCTCAGGATTTAAAATAACCAATCATACAAGCCAAAACCCAAAAAGACCCCCATATAACCTACTTATAAAAAAAAAGCTTGGTTAAGTAAATTGAGATAGATCCATGAAAACAGAATTTCATGTAACCAGTAAAAATGCTGATGATGGATGTTTTTGAATGTTATAAAATGTAACAAATCCTTTTTTTTGACAGGCAGAGTGGATAGTGAGAGAGAGACAGAGAGAAAGGTCTTCCTTTGGTTCACCCTCCAATGGCCGCTGCGGCCAGCGCATTGCGCTGATCCGAAGCCAGGAGCCAGGTGCTTCTCCTGGTCTCCCATGGGGTGCAGGGCCCAAGCACTTGGGCCATCCTCCACTGCCTTCCTGGGCCATAGTAGAGAGCTGGCCTGGAAGAGGGGCAACCGGGACAGAATCCGGCGCCCCAACCGGGACTAGAACCCGGTGTGCCGGCGCCGCAAGGCAGAGGATTAGCCTGTTAAGCCATGACGACAAATCCATTTTTAAAAAGATTATTTATTTGAATGTCAGAGTTACAGAGGAGAGGGAGACATACACTCACACACAGAGAAAGAGAGAGAAAGAGAGATTTTTCATATAATGTTTCACTTCCCAGATAGCCACAATGGCCAGGGCTGGACCAGGCCAAAGCCAGGAGCCAGGAGCTTCAGCCAGGTCTCCCATGTGAGTGGCAGGGGCCTAAGCTCTTGAACCATCTTTTACTGCTTTTCCCAAGCCATTAGCAGGGAGCTGGATTGGAAGCAGAGCAGCCGGGACACAATCGGTGTCAATATGGGACACTGGCATCACAGGCAGTGATTTTACCCACTATCCCGCAATGCCAGCCCAACAAATCCACTTTTATTTAAGAAAAAAAAAAAAAAACAAACATTAATCTCACTTGGATGGGTGAGATTTTGGATGTTTAAAGGTATTCTTTATTTTCTTGTGCCCCTTTATTACTATTGTAGTGATACAATTACGATTACAAAAAAAAAAAAAAGACTTTTAAAAAGTATGTTTTTATTCCTATACATGTAACTGAGATTTCTTTTTTGCCCATGGACAAGTTAGTGAAATCCCAAAGAAATGGACAATGCCTCCGAATTAACTCACAGGAAGAGCAGAGGTGGCTACAGTGCGAGCATGAGGAGGCCGCGAGCAGCCACGCGACCCGAGCCCGTTGTCTCTCCTCTCCAAGAATCTCCATCTACAGACTGAAGAGTTGAACTTTCTAAAATTGACCTTGAACTTCTGTGTCAACTTGGGTTGTAGGTGGAAAGTAGGGGTGTGAGTTGGCCCCAGAGCCTCTGTTCCCAGGGGGCCTTGCTGGAGCCTCTGCTGAGCCCCCTGGGAGCGCAGCTTCACATTGCCACTCTCCCACTGCTGGCTCTTTGTCCTGTGCTTGAGTTCCTGCCTGAGAAGGCACTTGGAAGACTTTTCTCTTTGTTTTAGCAACTTGAGTTTGAGAAAAGTTTGCGGTGTGATTTTTGATGCTGCTGTACCAGTCAGGTGGAGTTAGGCTGTGCTGCAACAACGGAAAACATCAAGATCCCTGTGACCGGGTGAGAGGAGCTAAGCCATGGCTCACTCTTCACATCCTGCACGGGCAGGCGGGAGGCTCTGTGCACAGAGACGGCCCCTGGCATCCTACAATGCAGCTTCGCTCCATCATGGCTCCAGGCATTGGGCAAAGAGTGTGTACAGAGAAGAGTCACAGCCAGCAGTGTTATCCCCTGGAGGTGACACACCTGAGATCCACTCCATTTTCTGGGCCAAGGCAAGTCCAAGGCTGTGCCCAGCTTCAAGGGGAGGGAGCAGTGCAAAATACTGCAAACAGTGGTGACGTCACCAGGATTAGCTATCAACAAGCAGGTCCTACTGTGTGCCCATTTCTTGGGCAAGAAGGATGACTGACTCAGCCTGGTTTTCCCAGAATCTTCCCACTTTGAGTACTCAAGCTCCTATGCCCCAGGCACACAGCACTATGGCTGAGCACAGTGAAGGAACAAGAGAGAAAGACTCAGTTCTTGCTCTTGAGTTTGTTTAATCTGTTTTTTTTTTTTTACATTAAACATGGTAAATAATACAATGTAGGACATAAAACTGATGCCAAGTTGTGTGCTCCATGCAGAAGGGATTGGTATTAAAGAAAGATAACGGAGCAAGGTAGATGGAGATGGTCAAGGAGGGCTTCCTGGAGGAATACTAAAGCCAAAGGACATTCACGCCCAAATGCTAGAACCTGAAGGAATTCTAGAACCTGAAACTGGGATAGCATCTGATGTTGGCTTCTGTTGTTTCCAGTAGGGAACCCTGACTAATACAATCTTTTTAATAATCTCCCATTGGGGGATGATACAGTGTGTGCGTAACACTTCCCATCATGAGGAAATCACTTCTTTCCCTCTGGATCTCAGTGAGTCAGTCAGGGGAGAGGGCGGAGGCTGGAAGCTGGGCCACGAGGGACTCCAGTCGGTAGCAAAGTTGATGAGGAAGGACTAGAAGGGACAGTGGGGGTACCCTGAGCACCAGCGGGCCGTGTGTGGGTGCCAGCAGCACCTCTCAGTTCAGAGGTAACTAAAGGTCCCTCCATTCCTGAAAGTTCTTGGTGTGCAGGTGCTTCTGTGTGAGCCCAGCTGTCCTCAGACACGTGGCCCCTGCCCAGGCCGACTTCCTCCGGCCCCTCTCTATGCATTAACGTCAAGGGCAGCTCATGGCCTCGTCCTCCCGGAGCCTTGCAATGGTGGTTCTACATCTCTGGGCACACGTGGCAGCTCCCCTCCCAGTTACACCTGCTTGCGTGCTCCGTGTGTTCTCCCTAAATGACCAAGGGTTACACAGCCCTGTCTTCTTCCTCCTCACCCCAGCCCACCCCACCTGGCACGTAGCAGGCAGGGGCCGGGACTGCCAGTCGCCTTACTCAGCTGCCTTTCTTCTCTCTTCCTTCCTTACAGAATCCTCACACTCTGTGGGACTGCGGAGCACTGGGCTAATGTGCTCCTGACCCAGAATCCCTTGCACAGAGGCCACTGATAACACAAGGGGAACTGCTGGGTGGGGCAGCCAGGAAAACTGTTTTCATTTAAAGATCAAATATTTAAAATTTTTTGTTTAATATTTCATTGTATTTGAGAGAGGGGTGGGAGGGAGAGATTTTTCGTCTACTGGTTCATTTCCCAAAAGCCCATAGCAGCTGAGACTGGGCCAGGCCAAAGCCAGGAGCCCGGACCTCCATGTGGGTCTCCTGCGTGGGTGGCCAGGACTCAAGTCCTTGAGCCATCACCTGCTGTGTCCCAAGGTATGCATCAGCAAGAGGCTGGAGCCTGAAGCAAGCTGGGACTTGAAGGCAAGGCACTCTGATACGAGATGTGGGTGTCCAAAGTGGCGGCTTAACCACTGTGCCAAAGCCCGCCCCCAGGAACACTTTTAATAGGGGAATGATTTAGCTGGAAGCAGGCCCCCCCCCCCCCTTCTTTCTGGTCCCTCCTTTTCCCTACCTGGAACAGAGACATGATGGTTAAATCCAGAAGCCATCTTATCACCTTGAACAAAATGATAGCAGGAGCCTTGATCTTTATGGAACCCAATATCAGCCTTGAGCAACTACTTCCAAACTTTTTTACACACTGGAATAAACAACAATGAGATTCTGTCACTAGCAGCACAATGCAATTTCTATCCAATAGAACCATTCATTAAGGTTTGTTATACTGGGGGCCAGCACACACCGTGAGTGAAGCCGCTGCCTGCAATACCAGCATCCCATATGGGCACTGGTTCCAGTTCCTGCTAATGCACCTGGGAAAGCAGCAGAACACGGCCACAAGTATCTGGGCCTCTGACATTCACGTAGGAGACCCAGATGCAATTTCAGGCTCCTGGCTTTGGCCTGGACTAGCCCCAGCTGTTGCTGCCATTTGGGGAGTGAACCATTGGATGGAAGACCTCTCTCTATATCTCTCCCTCTCTCTCTGAAACTCTGTGGAAGATCTGTTACACTGACTTTAGGTAGATCAGCCTCTGTTAGGGACACTGTGTGAAGTGCCAGCTACAGTTCCGGAGCAGGGGAACGAGGGGCTGCCGAGAACGGTCCCCCGGAGTTTCTAGACCTGACAGAAAGGTTGGTTTTGACAGGTTCTTTTTGGAATACACTTAAAGGAAAGAAATCAGAGAAAAGCTGGAATGGCTGGGTCCGGAAGCTCCTGTTGGAACATGTCTCAAGGTCTGGGTATGTTTGCTTCAGCAGCCTCTGGGGCAGGTTGTGAAAATCCGCCTCCCCCCCAGCTCCCTCTTTGCCCTATCCAGGGACCCAGGACCCGAGGACCGCGTCAGAGCAATGCTTGGGCCTCGCTGCTCTGCAGGTGCTGGTCACTCACCGGGAAGTCGCCCTGCGACACTGGTTGGGTTGGACCCGGGTGGGCTGAATTCAGGGCTGAATCCTGGAGAAGGAGAATTGAGTGTGAGTGGTGCTAATGAGCAGGCCGCCACGGCTGCCCTATTCCCCTGGAGGACTGTGGTTTGGGACTTGGGGCTGTCCCAGGAGAGGCGACGAGATTCACTTTACCACTTCCCTCACTGGGGGTCCGCTGGGGCCAGTCGTCACCAGGGAGTGCTCCCTCTGTGCAGTCAGCTCCAGACGGGGTCCTCAAGGGCTGCTGTGGCAGCAGGAGGGGTGCGGGACGTGGCTGCCAGGAATTCTCCAGGGAAACTGCCCCCCTCCCAACTCCTTCCTTGAGCTCTAGGGGCTGGTGGCTCTGGAAGGAACCGGAGAGGACACTGCTCTCCCTCGGAGGTCCTCCAAATGCAGCCCCAGGACCCACGGCGTCAACGTCTCCTGGAGACTCTCAGAAAAGCACTAGAAAATTTCACTGGAAAGTCTGGGGATGCGTGCAGCTGTCTGTGCCTTCCCAAGTCCTGCCCAGAATTCAGATGGGAGCTGGTGCTCCAGAATCTCTGCTTTAGTCCTTCATGCCTTCCTCCCTTAGCCTTTCGGTGGGCTCAGACGTGAGGCACAGAGTCAGATGGGAGCCTCAGCTGGTCTGTGGGCAAGCGCTGTTTTCTGTGTGTGAGACGTCCTTGGTGGGGTTGGGGGCTGGGGACTGGGCCACCCTGACCTGCACTGTCGGGTGAAGTGCAGGGGACTATGAGCTTGTCCTTGAGCCATCCCATGTCTCGGTTAAAGGGCTCTTGCTTTGGAGGTCCTGAAGCTCCGTTGATTCCCACAGGAATGAGTGAGCAGGACTCCAACATGAGCTTGGCTCTTCTGGGACTCGGAGTGAAGCTGGATATTGGCTGGCCTGCCAACACCTGTAATGCACCTGCCCTCCTTACCTGCCTCCTTCAAGGTGCCCCGCAACAGAGCACTATCCGCACATTCTCGTGGTCCCACCTGGCACAGAACTCTCAGCTCCATCCCATTTCAGAGCCCTAACTGCAGACCCCGGGACACGGGAGTTTCCAGCAGCTCACCCCATTTTTCCATTTGAAAAAAATGACAACTCCTCAACCTATGCCATCTGCTATGCAACCACAGTGTAAGTAACCCTTTTCCAATAGACAACATGCCTCAGCCCCTCCCTTCTGGAAAAGCCAGTGTTTCCCAGCCCTTGTTCCACCACCATGGGAGAGGCATACCCACATCAAACACCGAGAAGGGACAGGTGGAGGGTGGTGGGAACAGGTGCTGGCTGCAGCACACGATTTAGCAAAGGAATTCTGTGACTTACTTGTATTTGTGTTGATGGGATTCTATTTGCATAATGCTGTTTGCCAGAACATTGGAATTTCTGGAACATTCTGGTCCAGGAGATAGAATAATGATTGTAAATGGAAGGTTTGATCTAGGTCTGCAGCTTAAAACCCAAATGCCTCCAGGGCTGGGTGGGTGGGTAACCGGGAAGAGGGCAGCTTCAGATGGGGGACAGGGAGCAAACCAGGGCTCATGGACTCATCTTGAACGAGCTTGGTGGTTTTGTGGCAGTGGGTCAATGACAGAAGGAAACGGAGGCCCAGATGCACCTGACCTTCTGCTATGGTTGGGATGTTGTTTGTCCTACAAGGCTTCGGGAGCTGTAAGTTGGGTTCCCAGTGTGGCCACGTTGCGAGGAGGTGGGGCCTTTAAGAGGTGGAGCCAGGTGCAGCAAGGTCAAGGTCACCGGCAGGTCACTGGGGGTGCTGCCCTCAGAGGACCCTGGCTGGTTCTCCGGAGAGTGAGTTGTTAGGGAAGACGGAGCTGTCCCAACACCTTGCCAGCTCCCTGTCTTGTTGCGTGATGCTGTGTGCCGTGAGGCGCTTACCAGAGGCTAAACAGAGAGGGCTTTCCACCTCCCAAAACCGTGAGCTAAAGAAACTTCTTCCCAGAGCGCCCAGCCTCAGGCATCTTGTTACAGCCGTAATATGCTATGCAATGTTTTGAGAGAAACTAGAAACCTTTTTCTCGTTGTTAAGATAGCATCTTTCAGGCGAGCCTGCTGGTGCAGTGGGCTAAGCCCCGGCCTGGGACACCTGTGTCCCATGTTGCTGTGCCAGGTTCTAGTCCCGGCTACTCAGCACTTCCATTCCCGCTGCCTGCTAACACGCCTGGGAAGCAGTGGAGGATGACCCAAGGGCTTGGGTTCCCTGCCATCCACCTGGGAGACCCAGACGAAGTTCCTGGCTCCTGGCTTTGACCTGTCCTGGCCCTGGATGTTGTAGGCATTTGGGGAGTGAAGCAGCAGATGGGAGAGAGAGCGAGAGCGAGCTTTTCAAATAAATAAATAAATCTTAAAAATATAATAAAATTTCTCTCTCTTAAACACACGCACACACACACACAAATCACTATGCAGACTACACAAAATATTTGTAGGAGGCTGCATCCCCTCTGGGTCAGGTAGACAAGGGGTATGGAAAATCACCACAATGCAAAAGGAGTGACTAATTCCAGCGGGGGGAGTGGAGGTCAGGGAAGGCCTCACCGGGGACGTGATGTTTGGGCTGGGCTGCATGGATCAAGCATGGGTTCTTGTCAACCAAGTGGGACCAGTGTTTCCTGTGCGGTGTCACCTGCAGTGTAGTGTGGCGTTCCCAGGGCCCCTGGGGGCTGGCGTGCTGGGTGAACAGAGGGAGTTGGGGAGACACAGATAGCCAGGGAGCTCCTTGGGGCCTGGCCAAGACATTTTTACTTTATCTTGTGGGCAATGGGACTGGCATGGTCAGATTGCGGCTTTACAAGGCCACTGTGGGGCTGCAGGGGAGGAAGGACAGAGAGTGCCGGCCCAGAGCTGTCACGCATCTGCTGGAATGGCTCACCGGAGAGAGCTGGCACGGAGCCAGCCGCCACCCCCACCCCCCACCCCCAGGAACGCAGCCCCGAGGTGCAGCTCCGGGCCTGCCCTTGCTAGCTCCCAGCCTGCTATAATATGGTAACTACGGCCCAGGGCGGAGGGCAGGGTGTCTGAGATAGGCGGGGAGCGGCTTCCTCTACTCAGCCTGGGAGGCTGCAGCTAGCAGCAGGCAGTGTTGTGGTTACCAGGGCCTTGGGTTACAACACATGTTTGTTTTTAAAAAACGTTGCAATACCTTTTAAATCAGAGCCCTGGATAGGAGCCAAGGACAGTAGCAGGAACCAGCCCCCATGGCACTTCTTAAAGAAGCAGCTGCAGAGCGATGGAGGCTTGGGAATCTGGCTTGCTTTCCACCCTGGGTGTAGGCTTGGAGCTGGGGCAGGGCTGGCAGGAGCTGCAGCCTCCAGGTCGCCCCGATCGCCCCCTTCCTCCTTCGAGGCACCTTCAGGAGTGTAGAACATGAGCTGTCATCCAAGATGTCTTAGAAAGCTGGGAGCAGCGGTGGAGGCACCCAGGAAGGTGAGGCTCAGCTCCCTGGTCAAAGATTCGGGGGACTGGCTTGACAGGGAGTGAGTGCCCTGTCGCAGGAGGCATACAAGGGTCTGCTGAGGGTGGGGTTCTGCGGGAATGGAGGCCAGCTCTATTTTGGCTGGGACTGGAAGAGATCTTCATCACAGTTCCTTTTCAGAGGCGCAAGTTATTTCTTAAAGGAGTCAGGACTGGGCTTCAAGAGAATCCCATCCTTGTGCACGGTCAACAGGAATGCAGGCTGGTACAGCCAGTGCTGCCCCGGAAAAAGTAGAAGTGGAATCTCTACGTGGTCCAGCAATCACACTTCGAGATATATCTATCCAAAGGCACTGAGGCAGGGCCTTGAAGAGACACCTCAGCACCCACGATCACACAGCACATTTGCTCCAGCTAAGGTGTGACGTACAAGCTCATCAGGAGCTCCACGGATGAGGGAAACAGGATACACACACAAGGCAACCTGTGATTCAGCCCCTTCGACGGAGGCAGCTCTACCACCTGCAACAACACAGGTGGCCCTGGGGACAGCAGGCTAAGTGAGATGAGCCTGTCGTTCTCCAACTTATGGGTGATACCTACAACAGTGAGGCTCAGAGCAGCACAGGACAGAAGGGTGGCTGCCAAGGGTGGCTGCCAAAGATGGAGGGGAGGGTGGGCGGCGCAAGGGTGGCTGGGGGGTGTGACTGACAGTTGTGCAAAGGGAGTGCATTCTTAAGATGCGATGTACAACGCAGCGCCTATGGTTGCTAGTGCTTTATTGGGCACTTACAAATTTGTTAAGAGGATAGATCTCATATTGAGTATTCTTACCACGAAAAACAAAAAACGGAAGGGAAGAGCACCAGGAAGCTTCAGGAGGTGACAGACACGCGTGTGCCTTGATGATGGTGGCCTTTGCGGCCAACTGGGGAGTGAACCAGCGGACGGAAGACACCCCCCCCCCCCGTGCCTCTGCCTCTCTGTAACTCTGCCTGTTTGCCTTCCAAATAAATAAAATAAATATTTAAAAAAAGATAAGCTGGGGATGGCGCTGTGGCGTAGTGGGTAAAGCCACCACCTGCAGTGCCAGCATCCCGTATGGGCGCCGGTTCAAGTCCCAGCTGCTCCACTTCCAATCCAGCTCTCTGCTATGGCCTAGGAAAGCAGTAGAAGATGGCCCCAGTCCTTGGGCCCCTGCACCCACACGTGCGTCCTGGAAGAAGCACCTGGTTTCAGATGGGTGCAGCTCCGGCCATTGTGGCCAACTGCGGAGTAAATCAGCAGGTGGAAGACCTCTCTCTCTCTCTCTCTCTCACTCTCTCTTTCTCTCTCCCCCTCTCCTTTTCTCTGTGTAACTCTGACTCTCAAATAAATAAATAATTTTTTTAAAAAAGATAAGCTTACTTTGGTACAAAAACTTGAAATCCATACACAGTTTTTTCATGCTATGCATTTCCTGAAGTTTTTGAAGACCCTTACATGGTCCAAGTTTATCAAATTCTATATATTAACTACATGTAGTTGTCTGCTATATCAACTATTCTACAGTAAAACTTTTTGATCCTTGGTTTGCATCGTAGCCTTGGTTCATTCACACACGGCCCCTTCTTTGTCTTCACATCGCCCACCCCAGCTCTCATCAGCTAAGCTCTAACAAAAATTTGCCCGACAAACAGACACTGGATGAATTAGCTGGGGTCAGAAGCTGGACTGAGATCAGAGGGCTTCAGAGGGGCTCAGGGACTCCCCAGATTGCATTCTCAGAGGGTCTCGGGGTCTCCCCAGATTGCATTCACAGTTACGTGTGAAAGAACAATTCTACTTTGGAGCTGGGTAGGTCTAACGCTGTCACTGCCTTTGCCATCACCCATTCAGGATGTATCAGGATGTGCTGATACATCCACACATTGTCTCCTTTCCCTCCAGCAGGGGCCAGGCTCAAGGGCCAAGTGATGGTTACCCTTCCCAGTGTCCTAAACACAGAAGCTCGGGTCGCTTGCCCAGGGTCACACTCAGGGCTTAGAACCCTGGTCTTGGGCCCTGCACAGCCTGCCTGTCACCACCACAGGGGATGACCTCAGTCTCTCTAAGAGATCTGTGCCCCCAAAGGGGAAGGGAACACCTCCTGGTTTCTATTTCTCTGCGGGACCGCGGGGGAATGGGCAGCAAGGGAGCAGGTGGAGGAGACAGCCAGTCAGTGGGGACAGCGCCCACGCCAGCAGGGGCTGCTATTTAGAGCGGCCCCCGAAGCCCCCAGGGAGGATGACCAGGGGCGGGCCGGGAAGAGCGGCTGTAAGAGGAGCCCGGGCGGGGGAGGGGGCGCCTCCTCCCCGCGCCTGCTGCCCGCAGCGCACCCTGTCGCCTGATGTCTAAATAAGGCTTCCAGGCACACGCTAGCGGCTAAAAATAAACTCCCGCTCCCCCTCCTGCCCTCAGGCTCTGGCGACCTCCGCAGCCCCCTCGGGGCTCCCCTGGGCTGGACTCCCTCCCGAGCCGCGCCCTCTGACAGGGGCACCCCAGGCGGGAAGACCTGGCTCAGGAGTCAGGGCGCTCGGGGCCTCCTCTCGGGCTGGGCCCTGACAAACACAGGCAAGCCCCTGCTCCCCAGGACTCTGTAAGATGAGGACTTGAGATAAACGATGCACATGCCCTGATAGGAAGCCAAGACCCCCACATTCCTGGGGTCAGATTCATCAGTTTGCCCACTCAGGTGCATCTGTTCTGCACACCCATTTTTAGCTCACACAGAGGTTTTTTAAAAATATAAATTTCTGAATTAGCTGCCCACCCTTAAAGATTCGGACGGTTTTTTTAAGCGTCTAGATTTGCAGTGTTCCTTGAAAATTAAGATCTGCGTTAGGCTTTATCCAGCGCGTGCAGGACACCCCTGGGCCCACATCAGGCAGCGGCCTCCCCCTGCCGGCGACACGCATGTACTACAGTGTTTGCCCAGCCCTGCCGTCTGCATTGTGTGCGGCGCCCGGAGTGACGACAGCGAGTCCAGGAAGGAGTTTATGACCATGGCGCTGCTCAGCTGAAATGTGCTGCCCGTCCCTGTCCTGGAATCCAGGTCCCAATCCCAAAGAAGGGACAAGATTCTCACACTGTCACCGCCGCCCCCCAGACCAAACCCCCGTGGGAGTCACCAAACAATTAAAGTTCCCTTAGGCACTGTCTGCTGCATCTCCCAAGAGACCAAGGGGGATTGTCCTGAGTTGGAAAACTGCTGCACGAACAGCCTTGAGAGCCACTCAGATGCCTGCAGAGGGGCAGGAAAGGAAGGAGATCCCGCCTCTTCAACAAGACAGGAGCATAACAATTTATTTAGCCTAAGTTTCATGAGACACAGGAGTCTGCACTTGGAAGGCTGAAAGGCCCCGGGGCGAGCTGTCCATTTTTCCTCGGGCATTCAGCGAAGAATGCACAGTGGTGTAGAGCTGTGATTGGGCAGAGGGCTGTGACCTCATGACGATGGGCTTGGAGAGAGCAGCAGAACCCTCCACGGGTTCTCCTGGGCCAACCTGTGCAGCCTCCTTTCTTTTGCAGGGATAGGATTGAGGGCCTGCATCACACAAGGTACGGCAGAGACTTTATGGTCAGCTCGCGGAATGGTAAAGAAGTATTTCTGGGTTTCATGGCTGGCCTTGGGGGACATGGCTTCTGGATTCTATGACCAGCTTTGAGAAGAAGAGTTTTTGTTAATTAATTAATTAATTTGAAAGAGTTATAGAAAGAAAGGGGGAGTGAGAGAGAGAGAGAGAGGTACCTTCCATCCACTGGTTCACTCCCCAAATGGCCGCAACAGTTGGGGCTGGGTCAGGAGCTTCTTCTGGGTCTCCCACGTGGGCGTCAGGGGCCCCAAACACTTGGGTCATCTTCTGCTGCTTTTTCAGGTGCATTAGCAGGGAGCTCGATCCAAAGTGGAGCAGCCAGGACTTGAACCGGCGCCCATAAGGGATGCCAGCAGCTTAACCCGCTGTACCACAATAACCAGCCCTAAGGGGCAGGAGGAATTCTTCATTTCTACTTGTTGCCTGGGGGAAGAGAAAGGGGCAGAGAAGGTCAGATACTTTGTTTCTGAGGCCCCTTCAGCTTCCCACAGTTGAAGGCACTTAGCACATGAGAGGGCCACCCTTTAGGGTATTATTTCTGAGCCCCAACACTACTGACATTGCACGGTGCTCAGACCGGCAGCATCGGCCTCTAGGGAGCTAGCTGGCAATGTGACGTCTCAGGCTCCAAGCAGGTTCGCTGAATCACCGTCTGCATTCTTGCGAGATCCCAGGCGTTTTGCAAGCACGTGTGTTACTACTTTAGAACTGTGGGTCTCATGTCGCTTGCACCAGCGTCCTCTGGAGGATCTTTAGAAACGCCGATGGCTGTGTGCCAGCCTGGGTGCAGTCTCGGCACAGGGATTGAGTAAAGCTCTGCGGGGGAGTCCAGCGTCACCAGCCCCGAGAAGCTCAGCTCTCCGGTGAAGCCCTCATGAGAGGAGAATCTTAGGTCAAAGCGATGCCTGCATGCACAGAGGCCTCCTGTTTTGGGCTGGTGGAGGGGGTGGGGGCTGCACCCAAGGCACCTTGGCGGCCCTGTCTGGCCTGCCCGACCAGTCCAACCCTCGGGCCTCCAGGCGTGTGCTCAGGTTCCCGACTGGTGAGATGAGAAGGTATGGTTCTCCTTTCAGAGGTGTGGTTCTCAACTGGGAGACCAGAAACAGGGACCCTCGTTCTCCCCCATCCCTGCTGGGTAGCCTTGAGCAAGGCAATTTCCCTCTCTGAGCTTCAATTTCTTTCTGTCTAAAACAGGATCATCAGAGGCGATTCCACTGAAGTAAGGCCCAGGGTTCCCACGTACACCCAGATGCTCAGGGCTGCAGGGGCCCTTGGAGAGGATCTCGTTTGCTCACCTTCTCACAGTGGGAAAACAAACCCAGGGAGGTTAGAGACTTTGTCCACAGTCAGAACACGATCAGGGCATAGGGAAAATCGGGGGCTCTGGACTTCCCATCGCCTATGATGTGGTAGATAACTCACGCTGATGAACAATAACTTTTGCCTATAGTTATCTATAGGCAAAATCTCTGTTCTGAGCAGTTGGAACTGACGCCGTTTTCTTGCTATAGAAAGGCCAGTTTGGGCTCTGTGTGCGCATGTATCTCATTATTTCTGATGGGTAGCTGTGTTTGTTCTCTGAATTCTCCTTATACTGACTGTAGCATCGTACAGGTTCCCTCACAGAATGAGTCAAATAAAATCTTTAAGGAGTCATTTTATATCTTTATGAGAATTTTGATTCTCCTTTCCCATTTGTCTTTGAATAATAGGTATACCCAGAATTTAAGATTGGATTCCTTACTAAACTGGGGGTTGAAATCTCACAGGGACCAAGTGATAACGAAAGTGGGAGATGCAAATCGTACATGGACTGTGGAGGCTGGAGAGCCAGGCCCCACCTTAAGGATAGGTGGTAGCTCAGCTGCCGTGGACTGCTGTCCCATGGGAATGCAGGCCAGTGATCTTGAACCTCTTATATCTCAGGGAGTGTAAAGTAGCATGTTCTAACAAGCAGCACACAAATGAGTGAATCATGACGGAAGCTGGCATCACCTGTCTGTAAGCCCTGCACCTGACCCCCAGCCTGCCGCCCCAGCACGTGAGGGGGCAGGTACCATGCATGCATGCACATTAGCCTTTAGATCCACGCTTGCTCGGAACTCCTCCTGCTGGGCCGTGTTACCCCAAGGCCCAGGCTCACTTACTCCTGCCCAAAGCTCACTGTCATTGATGTTAGTAAGCCGGCACCCATTTACAGCTTCCCATCACTCCTAGAATGTGCGTTCCTCAAAGGTTGGAGCCATGTCTTTTAATAATTGCCACTTTTGTGTAGGTGTGCACCACTATGCATGCTGGGTGCTCTACATCCCTATGCCAACCTTGGCTGCACACTGGAGTCAACTGGAATTTTAAAAATTAATTGGTTAATTGAAAAGGCAGAGTGACCCCCCCCCCCAACACACACACACACACACACACACAGAGAGAGAGAGAGAGAGAGAGAGATCTTTCACCCACTGGTTCACTCCCCAAAAGCCACAACAGCCAGAGCTGGGCCAGGCTGAAGCCGGGAACCAGGTGGTCTAGCAGGAGCTCCCACATGGGCGGCAGGGACCCGGGTATTTGAGCATCATCAGCCACCTCCTGGAGCTGCAGATGAGCAGGAAGCTGGATCAGAAGCAAAGCGGGATTCGGTCCCGGACACTCCAGTGTGGGATGTGGGCATCCCAGGCCGCAGCTTAACCTGCCGCGTCACAACACCTGCGCCCACCTGAAATGTTTTAAAAAGCGCCTATGGTTAGGACTTGCCTCTAGGGGTTCAGATGTCTGCAGTGTGGCTCAGGGGCCGTGGTTTAATATAAAGCTCCCAGAGGACTGCAGCGGCCAGCCCTGGCTAGCAACCACGGCCTGAGGCTCTTGACCATGTTGAATCTTCAGGTTGGCTGTTCCACCAAATGTTTCCCACTTATCTCAAGGGCGGGGAAAGCCCACCTCCTCAGAGTCCCTATCAGAGGCAAACGCAGGCCACCCCCACTTGGTATCACTCGACCCTAGTTTTTCATCTTTTGGTATGAATACTTGATGCTAAATCTTTTATTTCTTTCTGATTGCTCTTCAGTAAGACTACAGTTATAGTGGGTTGGGGGTGTGCCCATGGGGTGGAGACAAGGCCTTCGGTCTGTTCAATTACTGGTGAATAGCTTATCACTGAGAGGTAGTTTCATTCTTATTTTTTAAAAAATGAGGAAGCTGAAGCCACAGAGGTTGAGGTCCTTGTCCAGGCTCTCACAGCAGCAGGTGTCAGGGCAGGGTACAAACCTGGGGTCTGTCTGACACGGAGAAACCATTCTGTCCGGCCACTGTGCCATCCCTCCTGCCACCTTGGTTACATCTTACTTTCCAGACACTGGGCCTGTGGACTCCAAGTCCTTCATCTGCACCTGCCAGGTCCCCTCAGCTGCTCACAGAGAAGTCCTCTAAGGCAGCTGGGGGAAGCCACCTTCTCCTGCCCAAGGTCATGGTCCTCTTGGGCGATGATGGAGAGTGGGTCTAAGACTCAGAGAAGTGGGTAATGGGGTGTAGAGGACTTGGCTGCTACAAAGATGGAGAAGGCCTGATGTCGGGGGGTGTGGGGAGTCTGTCCAGCCCCCTTCCTGTCTCCCAGTGAGGCTCCAGGGCCTACGAATGTTGACACTGTGCACCCCACAGGCACAGGGAGCAGACGCACAAAGGCATCTCATCCGGTCTCTGGATCAGCCTCAGGAGCAAGGGCTTCTAGCTTCTCTTCTGCTAGCAGCGTGACACTGGGCAAAGTCTGTGAACCTCAGTACACTGTGGGTAATGAGGGACCGGGCTAGATGGGAGGGGAAGAGCTTGCCGCAATGGGAAGGTCATTAATTGGGAGCTTAGTGACCATTACTGTGTCAACGCTGGGTTCTTAGTTTTGTGTTTCAGATTGCCACAACGTTTTCATTAATATCCAACTGCTAGCGACAGCCTTCCTTAGCCGGGTGCAGAGTGATCCACACTTAAGGATTCCTGACAACCCATCACCCACCACTGCTCTGTCTAGACACCGCACTTGGCAACACCTTCACGAGGACTTTTTCCAGTAACACAGAGCCGCCAGAGCCACTAGTGACGCCCTAGGCCACCTGAGACCCACAGGTGGGGCTCACAAAAGGAGGAGGCAGAGGTGCTGTCTCTGACGCTTGGATACTTCGCTCTTTTTACCTGCACTTTTGTCTTCTTTGACCTGAACATGAAGTGGGACTGAGCTGGACTCCGAAGCAGCAGGCGGCAGGAAGCCACCGCAGCGCCATCTGGTGGGGCGCCCGAGCTCCGCCCGGCCTCCGGGCTGCCACTCTCTCCTCCGGCACACAGCCATTCCCCTCAACCCCTTCTGCCCAGGGATGCCACGGGGATCTCCAAACTGGCCACTGGGAGGCCCAGAGCCTGCGCGGTCAGAGAGCGCTGAGCTGCTGGCCCTGGAGGCAACCAGGAAATGGTGCCATGCCCTGTATTTGGGATCTTTCCTGTGGGAAGCATCAGGGTCTGCGAGGACGGAGCCCTAGGGTTTGTCTGCATCAGGACCATGCAGTGCAAAGCTGGCTGGGGTGTTCCTGACCCGGATGGGCATCAGCACCTGGCCAGCTCCTCCGCCACCACCACGCTGCTCCGCCACTTGCCGCAGACTCAAGGCCAGGAACATTTGCTGGGGTCTGCGTGGCGTGGCGGGGCAGAGCGGGGTGATCCATGTGGGCGCCATGGGAGGGTGGGGCTGCAGCTCAGGTTCCTAGCGGCCTGCAAACTGGCCAGGAGGCAGCGTAGGTTCTCAGCTGTAGCCACACAAAACACATCGGCCTTTTCACCTGGTGGACAAAAGCCAGACTTGTGTCTCATGACAGTGTCTGTCCAATTCGACAGGCAAATAATGCCTGCCGGAGAATTCCAGGAGCTGGCCTGGAGACAGCCGGCTGAAGTTGCCAAGTAACTTGGGGCAGCTCAGTCAGCCCGACCTGAGCTTGGACTGTGACTGGGGCTGAGTCCCCACCGCGATGCCACCCAGCCCCTTCCCACCGGCCGGAGACCCCCGTGCAGCTGGCCCTGTCCAGCGTTCCCACGACGGCAGTCAGGCAGTTAAATCTGTATTTCCTCATATAAATTTCAGTTCTCTCTCCTTATGGGAAAGGATGCATGATGCCCAGGCAATAGCATGCCGCCTCCCCCAATGGCTAGGAGCCTGCACAGACTTGTCTGTTTGCTTCCAGTCCTTGTCCCCTGAATTACTAGGTTCTCTTGTGAGAAGTACCACACTTGGGTTCCATAACAGTACCTGTTGTGATGTTAGCAACAGGGGAGACTGGAGGAGTTCTGTACTACTTTTGCAACTTTTCTGTAAACCTAAAATTAATTCAAAAATTAAAAGTTTGTTTAAAAAAAAAAAAAAGATGATTACAGGGCTGGCGCTGTGGCGAGGTGGGTTAAGCCTCGCCTTGCAGCGCCGGCATCCCATATGGGTGCTGGTTCAAGTCCTGGCTGCTCCTCTTCTGATCCAGCTCTCTGCTATGGCCTGGGAAAGTGGTGGAAGATGGCCCAAGTGCTTGGGTCCCTGCACCCGTGTGGGAAACCTGGAAGAAGCTCCTGGCTTCGGATCAGCTCAGCTCTAGCTGTTGCGGCCATTTGGGGAGTCTCTCTCTCTCTGTGTCTGTAATTCTACCTCTCAAATAAATAGATAAAATCTTTTTTAAAAATAAAGATGAATAGATGAGTTTTAAATTCTGCTCACACATTCGTTTGTTCACAGCCATTGGGTGCCTGCTACATGCCCAACACTGGGAATCTGTTAGACTCAAGTCCGCGGACACACCTCTTGCAGAAGTTAGTCTGGTGGTAACTCTGTCCAAATCCCTTAAAAACACAATCCAGCCTCAGCTAACGCAGTCACTAACCAAGTGCCGGCTGATGGTGTGCATAATCTCGGCCTTGCTCTACCTTCTCCCAGCTGCGTGGCCCTGGCAGAGCTAACACTGTGTATCAGATGCCTAGTGCTAACACAGGCAAAACAACCTGGGTCCTTTCAAAAGACAGTACTTACGGCTAGCTCTTGTAATAATTATCAGGCAGCGCTTCCTCACATGGATGAGGAAGCTAATGTCAACACGCGGCTGACATTTTTGTCAAGAAAGACTTGGTTGCGCAAACACTGAGCTCGTGGGTTCCTAGAAGTGCTTACCGCGGTCACGGTCGCTGAGCGAGGCTCGGAAAACGCCGCTCGGCTGCTTCCTGGCCCGGCGCTCCGCTCCGCCCCTCCTCCGCGCTCAGCCCCGCCCCACCCGGGGCTCCTCCTCCCTAGCCTTGCCGAGCCCCGCCCCTTCTCGGCGCTCCCCGCCTCTCTCCGCCCTTTCCCCACCTCCGCCCGGGAGAAGGACCTGGACTCCCATGCTGGGAGGGGCTCAAGGGGGCGGAGCCGGGAGACTTCCGTCCCACTCCGGGCTCGTCCGGGAGGAGCGGGGCGACCCCGCGAGTGGCTGGGCTCTGCTTTGCATAGCAATACCCAGCTTTGCATCATCCGTGCAGGCAGGCATTTAAAGGCGCAGCCGCCGCCGCAGACCTTGCAGTGAGCGTGGCGCGGAACCGCCCTTCGCGATGCACTCTCGGATGCAGGCTGCTCTCCTGGTCGCCCTGGGCTTGCTCCTCGCCCGCCCCGCGTCCCCTGCGCACCTTCTCCAGAACCAGGTGAGTGCCTCCTACTTTAGGAGTTTGCAAGCAGCCTGCCCGCCCCCCGGGTGTGTGCGGCTCCGAGTGGGTTGAAGGGGTGGCCACTGTTCCTAGAGTTGCTTCTCCGCCGTCGGGGCCCCAAACCGCTAATTCTGGGACTCTGGTCCTTCAGCTGGCCTCCAAGGCCCTGTTCAGCCCCCCGGCTTGTTTGCAGGGGTTCATCTCACTTCTGCTCTCCTGCTCTTTTCTGAGCGCAAAACGAAGGCGCCAATCCCAGGCCCAGAGATTCTGCCCTGTTGCCCTGCTCTCTGCCCGCTTCCCACGCGGTGACTTCAAGTCACTCCAGGATAAGGCCTGGCACCCCGTCCCTCCGCCTGTTCCAGTGCTCCGGGTTTTCCTGAAGTGGGTGGATTTGAGAGCCTTGCAGGCCAGAGGGTCCATGCCGGCCCATCTGGTGACAAAGATCCGGCCCTGAGACCCCCCTGCTCCTTGTCGTGAGACACCACGAGGCCAACCCCAACTCCGCACCGCGCCTCTCGCCCCGCACCACTTCCAGCTTCCCTGTTCACTCCATAGCACCTCATGCTGCAGACCCCTGAGAGAGGGAAGTGCTATCATTTTGAGAACTAAGCAGCTCACTCCCATGTCCTCTTTGCTGCATAGCGTTGGGCAAGACACATCTCTGGAGCAGAGGAGTCTGCTCTAGATCGCTTCCCTCCCTGTACCCTGGGAAGCTTTGAGAGCTAGGAACAGTGCCAGACGTGTGACCCTTTCTCTGCCCCAGTCCATGGAATGCATGCACCTTGCTCTCATCAGTAAGATGGGTGTGATGCCAACCTGCTTCTTAGAGAGTTGTGAATGAAGGGAGAGGCTTTTGTGAATGAGAGCTCTAAAATTGTAAGTAAAGTGATAGAAGCCAGCGGGCTTGGCCTCACCGTGCCTGGGTGGCAGGCTGGCTGTTCTGCCTACTTAATGAAGGAGCAGGGGCCTGAGTGTAGGTTGAGCTTGTTTCTCTTGGCTCCAGGTCAGTCCACCATGAGGTGGGGTTTGCATGCAGGCCCTGCCCTTGCTCCTCTGTGACCTGGCTACGGATGCCATGGCACTCTAGAGGGTCTCCTGCTGGCAGTTTAAGAGAGGTACTGGAGACCCCCACCTCACCCAGGCCCACGGGAACTCAACCAAGCTTCCATAGGAAGTGGCACTTTCTATCCTTCTGTTGTAATCTGTAGTCTTCTCTGGGCTCACATGATTCAGAGCTCTGATCCTGAGACTGTGGGTAGGGGTTAGAGTTTGAGCATCCGGAAACCTGGATTCCAGTTCCTCCTCTAGCTTTTTTTTTTTTTTTTTTTTTTTAAGGAGAGAGAGGTCTTTTATCCGCTGGTCCACTCCCCAAATTGCTGCAATGGATCAAGCTAAACCAATCTGAAGCCAGGAGCCAGGAGCTTCTTCTAGGTCTCCCACATGGGTGCAGGGGCCCAAGGACTTAGGCCACCCTTCACTGCTTTCCCAGGCGCATTGTCAAGGAACTGGATCAGAAGTAGAGCAGCCAGGACTTGAACTGGCACCATATGGGATGCCAGTGCTGTAGGCTGGGGTTTTAACCACCTGCTAGCTTTAACCGGTCTTGTGGCCCGGGCCTGTGCCGAGTGTTAGTTAACAGGGGAGAATGTTTAGCTTCAGGCTGGACATGGAGTACATGCTTAATAGACTCTTTGATATGGTGCTGTATAGTGCATATCATTTAGTGCCACATGCTATATGACGTTCACTGAGCCACGTGCTTTTTTTCCTAGTAAACTTTTAATTTGGGAATAATTTCAGACTTAGAGAAAAATTGCAGAGATATTGTGGCTTCTCTGTAAGACCCCTCACCCATGTTAGTGTTTTTTTTTTTATTTTTTGTTTTGTTTTGTTGTTTTTTTTTTTGACAGGCAGAGTAGACAGCGAGAGAAAGAGACAGAGAGGAAGGTCTTCCTTTGCCGTTGGTTCACCCTCCAATGGCTGTCGCGGCTGGCACACTGCAGCCGGCGCACTGCGCTGATTTGAAGCCAGGAGCCAGGTGCTTCTCCTGGTCTCTCATGCGGGTGCAGGGCCCAAGGACTTGGGCTATCCTCCACTGCACTCCCGGGCCACAGCAGAGAGCTGGACTGGAAGAGGGGCAACCGGGACAGAATCTGGCGCCCCGAGTGGGACTAGAACCCGGTGTGCCGGCGCCGCAGGCGGAGGATTAGCCTATTGAGCCATGGCGCTGGCCCATGTTAGTGTCTTAAATTGTCATTGTGCATTTGTCAAAACTAAGACTCCAAAATCAATGCATGACTATTAGTTCTAGATTTTAGTTGGATTTCCTCAGTTGTCTTTTTTCATTTTTAGCAAGGGTTTAATTATTTAAAATGCAAAGCACAGAGAGACGGAGAGAGAGAGGGAGAACAAGAGATCTGTCATCCACTGGTTATTCCCTACATACTTGCAACAGCTGGGGCTGGGCCAGGCTGAAGCCAGGAGTCTGGAACTCCATCCAGATATCTCACATGGGTGCAAGGCCCCACGTTCTTGAGCCACCATCTGCTGCCTCCCAGCATACGCATTAGCAGGAAACTAGGTCTGAACTAGAGGAGCTGGGACTTGAACCAGCCACTCTGATATAGGAGGCAGGCATCTCAAGTGGTGGCTTAATCCGCTGTGCCACAACTCCCATCCCACTGCCAGTTTTCTGTTAACATACTCTTTCTGTTCCAGGACTCAGTGTAGGAAATCCTGTTGCCATTGTTGTCATGACTCCCGCTCCAGTGGCCAATGAGTTTCTCAGTCTTTCTTTGTTTTTCATGAGCTTAGCAGTCTGGAGGAGTTTGCTTTGTACCTTTTGTGTATGGAATTTTAACCCTCCCATTAGCCCTGTGAGAAGATATAATTACTGCCACTTAGGAAATGAGGACTTGGAGCCACAAGGGGTTAACTTGCGCGTGGTCTCCGCTAGTGAGAGTGGCTGAACTGTCATTTTAGTCTGCTTCTGTGATCTCTATCTGTAAGACCGCCTCCAGAGCTGTACTTCCTCCCACAGGTTGGCCTAGGCTGGAGGTGGCAAATACACTGTGCCGGGCCTGGCCCTTGGTGGCCTTGATGGCTAATCCATCACCCCTCTTCCCATGAGCCTTGACCTAACCGTGAAACTTGTATTGCTGCAGAGATAGCTGGGTGGGCACTGCCATGCGGGAAGCCAGCTGGTTATGAGCCCTCAGGGCCTGGGGAGGTCATTCAGCCTGCTGGGAGGTCTGGCTTTAGTGACTCTGCCACCCCTGCAACCTCAGCTGGCCCCCGTCCAACACACATAGCCCAGTGGCCTCATAGTGCCCCCAGCCGCTCAGCTCCGCCCCGTCACAGCCTGTGTTCTACCTGGCAGGTGATTCCTCTGCACACTCACATGGCTCACTCCTCCTCTTACACGGGTCTTAGTGGAGCATCGCTTCCCCACCACTCTGCTTAAGTGAGTCCCTCCTGTCCGTTTCCTTGATGGCACTCACAAATCCTAGTGGGCAGGGACCGTGTCTAATTGTTTACCACCAGGGACACAGTGCCTAGCCCAGGGCTTGTTGCTCCATGAATATTTGCAGGATGAATGTGGAAGGAAGCATTTACTGGTGTCTACCCTGTCCTGCCTTCCTTAGTCATGGCATGACTTCCCATTCCAAAGAATGGAAACCCATTCTTAGACGCTCAAGTAAAGGGGAAGTTCATTACAGGTACACAAGGAATTTCATGGAACCAATGGCAGGAAGTGGAGGCTGAGATGTCTCATGGCTGTCATTTAGTGAGCCAAGTCATGCTTTGTGCCCGGCCTTGGGTTATGAACCATGTGTATCAGCTCCTTGGACCGGGCCTGGGAGGAAGGGGTAAACTGGCTTATACAGTGAAGTTACGAGACTGGACTATGGTCTTAGCCCAGGTGTGTTTGACCGATGCTCCATTAACTCACCTGTCAGTCCAAAGCCACGCCCCTCGTGCTACCTTGTCCTGCTTTTGTAGGTAGGATAGGGCGACTTCATCTGCTTCCTGTCCCATAGACCTGCAGAGCCCTTCATTCTTGTCTCTTTCAGTGCCATCCTCAGTCTCAGGTCTGGGTGCTCTGGCCCAACTCAAAATTCATGACCCAAGACACCAAGCCCCCGTCCTTGGGTGGCTCAGCCTCTTGTGTCTCGTTTCCAGAACCGGGCAGAGAGAGCCTAGCTGGGGTTCTGTGTTCCTTCTTGGTTCAGTTGCCTGTGGGTGTCTCGAAGACAGAAGTCAACTTGGACCTGTGGGACTGGCGGGTTTTGTTTCCCAAGACAGGGTGTGGGTGGGTGGTGGGAGTGCTGGTGGTCCCTTGGTGGGCAAGGTGTGAGTAGGTGGGAGAGAGTCTGCACAGTGTGGGAGGTGTTGGGTATCCGGAGGCAGGTGGACAGGCTGCTGAGGAGTGCAGAGTGAGTGGCTGGCCAGAGTTGCCCAAGACAGGGATGCAGACGGGAGACCTGGGAGATGTGGAGGGAGAACGGGGGCATTTCTTGGGGACGGTGGAGGGTGACTAATTGGGGGTGCGGTGTGAGTCACAGAGGGTGGTCAGCGAGGCCTGGCGAGGCTTGGGGTTGTTCATCAAGCACGGGGCTCTTGTCATGTGTTCGTGTGAGTCCTGTTCCCCCCAGGTTCATGACACGCCTCCTGAGGGTGGGGTTTTGGTGCTGTACTGCCTCCCACTGTGTTTTGCGTTTCCTGGTCCTGGATTGGAATGATGTGAATGGGGTCTCGGGCAGGGGCTGCAATGGTGACTCCACCAGGACCTTGCCCTGTATTGGTTTTCCAGGGCTGGCTGGAGAGCAGCGGGGAGCAGGGAGGTGGGGGATGGGAGAAGGTAGTGGGCAGAGAAAGATTCCAGGTTCCATGTTTGCCGTGTTGTGCTTTATACTTTACAGCGTACTTTTAGGGGAGTTTCTGTCTTCTGAGTCTTTTAATTTTAGCCTTGCCTATAACACGGTTAGGACTGGCGTTGTCCCAAGGTTCACTGTGAAGTTTGAGGTTCCGGAGGAGGAGGTGCCCCGCCCATGGTCACACGGGAGTCCTTCTGTTGATTCTTCTTATCTGTGGCAGTTCCTTTTGTCCACCTAACCTTTCCTCCCCTTTCTTTCTTGCCAGATTGTGTCGCTGAGCCAGCTCAGTAGCTTTTCCTGGGATAACTGCGATGAAGGGAAGGACCCCGCAGTGATCAAGAGCCTGACGCTGGAGCCTGACCCCATCGTCATTCCCGGGAATGTGACCATCAGCATCGAGGGCAAGACCAGTGTATGCCTCGATTCTCCTCTGAAGGTGAGCGCGGGGGGGTCGGCCGGCAGGGCCCCGCAGGGCACCACTTCGGGGAGCTCGGAAGGGTTTTGGGATCCCAGAGTCCCAGAGCAGCAGAGCACCCCCAGATCCAGAGGCTTCCTCAGGATCACAGGACTGACAGGAATCTCTGATGTCAGCCCCCCACTTCCTACAGACGGCTGACCCCAGTGGCTGACGGCTCTCGTTGGGTAGCTGAGCTTTGTAGTTATTTATGGGACAGACACATCAATTAGTCAGTGATATTTAGTCACTGTGGATAACACAACTGGCTGAAAGAGCAAGAAAATAAACCAATCCCCGGAAATCTTACTGCCGAGTGATAAAGCACAGAGAAGTACTTTTAACATTCTGTAGGATATTCTTTGCCTCTTTTCCCCACAAAATCTTGTTAGCATGTATGTTTATTTTTAATGCATATATATGAAATCAGCAGTGTTCCTTGTCAGTGTCTTCAAGTTCACTCCTCAAGAGATAGTCATTGGTAGCTTTTTATTTATTCTGTGAGATGGTTTAATGCAATTGTAAATATACATACATTTATACTAGTGAGATTATCTTCTGACGCCTGCTTTGAGGTTGGCTTTTTGTTTGCATCATACTATATATTCCATACTCTATGGCGTTGGTCCTAGGTTTACCTAACCATTAAACACTAAATGTTTATTTATTTATTCTCATCTACTTGAAAGACAGAGTGACAGAAAGAGACAGCGACAGCAAGAGATCGTCCGTTCGCTAATTCGTTCCTCAAATGCCCACAGCAGCCAGATAGAGCCAGGAGAGCACCGCATGGGTGGGGGCCACTGTCTGCTGCTTCCCAGGATGACCTAGCAGGAAGCCGGGTTGGAAGCAGAGTAGCCAGGCTTTGATCCAAGGGGAGGCTTAACTAGCTGCATCGCAATGCCAGCCCCAATTCAGTAATTTTTTTACATTAAAAAAATGATATTTACTTGGAAACATTCCGAGTGTCAACAAAACAGCTGCAATTTTTTTTTTGCACTCACAGAGTGATATTCAGTTAACAGATCAACAATTATTTTGTATAAGCTACATTTGGAGACAACTGAAGATGAAAACGCTCTCTTCCCCATATGAAACTGATTTTTGTGAGCACCAGGGAGAATCTACTTTAAATTTCCATGCCAGTTTACAATCCCCAGTGTTCCAGGCAAGGATCGTGGCTATTGAAAACACCACCAGGAAAGGGCTATCTGAAGACACATTAGGTCGTGTGCTACCTGTACCCTGCCCCCTGCCAAGAAAAATAAAATAATATTGTACTTTTTTTTTTCTTTTTAAGATTTATTTATTTGATAGAGCTACAGAGAGAGGAGAGGCAGGGCAGGGGGGAGAGGGTGTCTTCCATCTGTTGGTTCACTCCCCAATTGGCCACAATGGCCGGAGCTGCACCAATCTGAAGCCAGGAGCCAGGAGCTTCTTCCAGGTCTCCCATGTGGACGCAGGGGCCCAAGGACTTGGGCCATCCTCCACTGCTTTCCCAGGCCACAGCAGAGAGCTGGATCGGAAGTGGAGCAGCCGGGACTTGAACCGGCACCCATATGGGATGTCGGTGCTTCAGGCCAGGGCGTTAACCCACTGCGCCACAGCGCCGGCCTCAGAATATTACACGGTTTAAAAGCAGATCTCACACAGCCTTATGATTCCTTTTTTTTTCCTTTAAAAAGAGTGACTTGTGTGTGCTAGAACCATCTTACTCATCATCATCATCTCTTTCATCTTCATCCCTGTCTTCCTCCTCTTCCTCTTTCTCCTGCTCTGATTTGCAGCCTGGACGTTTCCCTCGCTCGCTGCACCAGGCTTCCCTGCAGCTCACCATGCAGCAGGTTCTTTGCATTTCCCTCTCAGCTGAGCGACCTGCTTGTCCCGAGGCAGCCTGTCATTGGCCCCGTTTCTCTGCAGTGTCACCGGGGGATGGCCCGCAGTGTTCTCCCTTGATTTTTGGGAGATACTCGGAACAGAAAGCAGAAGTCCGGAGGAGGCCTTTTGGCTGCACGCGATCCTTGAAGTTCTCTTTTTTGGTTTCCCCTTTGGGAGGGATTGAGGTTCTCATTCCTCTTCCATAGCAAGCTGCAGCTGCCTTTGCCATGTCTTCAACTTTTCATCTCTGTAGCAGCCAGGGACTTCCCCTCTCTGAGCAGTTCTTGGCAAACCGAGAAATTGGCAGAAGCTTCTGGGTGCTGCTTCTTGTGCTCGACCTGGCCAATTTGCACAAAGGCTGACGCTTGCCTCTCAGCTTGTCAGGATCTTCCTTGTTCCTGCCTGGTTACGTGTCCTTGCTGGACACAGGGTTGCCCGGAGCCTGTCTGGCTCTGCCTTGTCTCTGTGAAGCTCAGTGTGCCGTGATGGCTGTCAGTCTCCTTAATTGCCAGAATATTCTGTTGTGCCTCTCTCAAAGTTTATGTACAACAAATCTGTTGTTGACCTTTGCTTTGTTTCCAGGGCAGTTTTTATTTATTTATTTTGCTATTATAAACAGTTTAATAGAAATTATCCTTATCCCCTCACCCTTATAATGCCTCCTTTTATGCTTTTCTGATGGCCTAGGTACAAACGTTTTAAGTCTTCCACTATTGCCAAAGTGCCTCCAAATATTTAAATCAAATTATCCCTAAGCAGCAAGGATATTTACCTTTGTTTTGTACATTTATTGACACTGAGCATTGTCTGAAAATCTCTGCCAGTCTTTGAAATGTAAGTTTATTTACCTTTTGTAATTGCTTTGGGAGGGAGCAGTTTGTCCCTCTTCATCGCCTGCCTTGGGGGTGGGTGTGTGCATAGTTGCTTTCAGAACAATAAAAGTTTTTTTATCCACTCACTCAGGTCTGCATATTCTGCATCCACGTTTTCAACCAACTACAGGTTGGAAACATTATGAGCAGAGGCTTCTTACCTGGTTATTTCCTACACGTGCAGTGCAAGGACTCCTTCTGTAACATTTACATTGTTTGGGTATTGTAATAGCCTAGAGCTGACTTAGAGTACACAGGGAGATATGCATGCATTGTCTGTGATAAGGCCATTTTATGCAAGTAAAGGAGTAGGACATCTGAGGATGCTGGTACCCTGGGGCTCCTGGGGTGTGGATACCCAGGGACAATCGTGTGTCCACTGCAGAACCATTACTGCCGTGCTGCACTCCAGTTTGAATTCCCACCACGCTGTCCTGTGCTTATGTGCCCTGCAGTCTGGTCCTGGTCCATGTCAGTTCTGGGACCGGTTTTGTTTGAGAGCTTCTTGATTTGAATGTGTGTCCCCATAACACCGTTAGACCTGGCTTCAGCACAGTCCTTGTCATGGAGGTTTTTCTTGAGCAATAACTGAGTTAATCAGTGAGTGTGGAAGGAGCTTTGCACAGGGCCTGCTCAGTGCATGCATGTGGTTCGGGAAAGGAGAGCAGAGTCAGATCCGGTTGTTAGTGTCTGCCACAGGCCCAGGAGGAGGTAACCCTGGGGCATGTGCCACCATCGTGTCATTGCTGGGTCACAGTATCTCTGGGATTCTGCAGCAGAGAATCTCCAAAAATTCTGTGATGAAACTTGTTGTTGAATTCACCCAAGTTTTTCGATTTACATATCACTATTTTAATATTTTTATTTTTAAAAATGTAACAGGCATATAAAAATTGTGCATATTGGTTGGTTACTACGTGTACATTCTGTGATATCTAATCAGGGTTAAAAAAAATCCATTCAGGGTAACTATATTTATCCTTTCTAGTATTTAATATTATAGTAAAAGCATCCAAAAATCCTATTTTTTAGTTTTTTTTTAAGATTTATTTATTTGAGAGGCAGAGTTGCAGACAGAGAGAGGTAGAGACAGACAGAGGTCTTCTATCTGCTGCTTCATTCCCTAAATGGTTGCAATTGCCAAAGCCTAGCTTATCTGAAGCCAGGAACCTGGAGCTTCTTCCGAGTCTCTCACATGGGTGCAGAGAGGCCCAAGCACTTGGGCCATCCTCCGCTGCTTTCTCAGGCCATTACCAGTGAGCTGGATCTGAAGTGGAGCAGCTGTGACTCAAACCAGTGCCCCTTTGGGAGGCTGGCACCACAGGCGAGGCTTAATCTACTATGCCACAGCGCTGGCCCCTCTAGTGTTTGTTAAACAGAGAAATATATAGCATGTTAGTGTTATCTATAGTTATGCTGCTGTGCAGCAGAACCCCAAAACTTCTTACTGCTTTCTAGCTGTAACCTAGTACCCCTCAACCAACCTTTCTTCATTTCTTCCCGCTTCCCCGTCCAGCCTCCGGTAACCAACATCATATCTTTAACTACTATGAGATCACTTATTTTTCAGACTCCACGTATGAGTGAGCTCATTAACACTTATCTTTCTGTGCTTGGCTTACATCATGTAATGACCTCCAAAAACATGGAACAACCCACGAATTTGTGTGTCATTCTGGTGCAGGTGCCATTCTAAACTTCTCTGTCCCATTCCAGTTCTTTCTCTCCCTGTAAATAAGTAAATAAAAGATAAATAACAGTTCTGTGATTAAAATGTAATGCTGACCATTATTGAGATAGCAGGGCTGGTGTGTTTTGCCCTGGATTTTGCACATGGGGCAGGCAGTGTGGCTCAGCGGGTTAAGCTGCTGCTTGGGATGCCTGCATCCCTAAGGGTCCCAGCTACTCAGCTTCTGGTCTAGCTCCCTGCCAATATGCTGCTGGGGGGGGGGGGGAGGAGTGATGGCTCAGGTACTTGAGTTCATACTACCCACGTGGGAGACCCGGATGGAGTTTCAGGGCGCCGACTTCAGCCTGGATCAGACCTGGCTGTTGCAGGAATTTGGGGAGTGAACCGGCAGATGGAAGATTCTTCTGTGTCTCTGTCACTCTGCCTTTTGAATAAATATATAAATCTTAATTTCTAATTTATTTTTAAAATTTTTTAAAAGATTTTATCTTATTTATTTGAAAGACAGACTTACAGAGAGGTCGAAACAGAGAGAGAGGTCTTCCATCCACTAGTTCACTCCCCAAATGGCCGCAACAGCCGGAGCTGCGCCGATCCAAAGCCAGGAGTCAGGAGCTTCTTCCAGGTCTCCCACGCAGGTGCAGGGGCCCAGGAACTTGGGTCATCTTCTACTGCTTTCCCAGGCCGTAGCAGAGAGCTGGATTGGAAGGGGAGCAGCTGGGACTAGAACCAGTGCCCCTATGGGATGCCGGCACTTCAGGCCAGGGCTTTAACCTGCTGCACCGCAGCGCCGCAGCGCCGGCCCCATAAACAAATCTTAAAACAGCGACAGAAAACAATAGGAACTTGTAACTTCTTTCAAACTCTTTCTTGCCAGGTGACATTAACTGTGGAGAAGGAAGTGGCAGGTTTGTGGATCAAGGTCCCCTGTGTGGAACAGCTCGGCAGCTGCACCTATGAAGACGTCTGTAATATGCTGGCTACGCTCATTCCCCCTGGGGAGTCCTGTCCAGAGCCCCTGTATACCTATGGACTTCCCTGCCACTGCCCCTTCAAAGAAGTGAGTACTCAGGCAGGAGGAGCATTGCCCTGTGGCCAAAGAGAGAGGGTTCGCACAGGAGGGTCCTCCCCAGCAGATCTGGATGTCCATGGATGTGGAAGTCGGTATGACCTATGTGGAATTGCTTGTCTCTTGGGGGCCTCAGTTTTTCCATCTGTGAAATAGGAGACTTGAATTTAGAGGTTATCTCCAGCACCCGTAAACCATAAATAAGCCTTAGTCTGCAGTGCTTGGGCAGTCTCCTAGCACGTGTGGCCCTCAGCAGACTGGGAGGGGTGGCTCAGGGCTCCATCCTAGAGATGGTTCCAGGGAAGAGTGTCCCCACCCTGGGCTGCCACTGACCTCTGGTCCCCTGCTTTCCCACAGGGCACCTACTCACTGCCCAAGAGCGAGTTCACCATACCCGATCTGGAGCTGCCCAGCTGGCTCAGCACCGGCAACTACCGCGTTGAGGGGGTCCTCACCAGAGACCAGGATCGGCTGGCCTGCGTCAAGATCGCTGCCTCCCTGAAGGGCAAATAGCGTGGCATGGCCACAGCACGTGAAGGGGGAGGAGCAAGGTGTCCCTCTTCCTCCATCTTGTGTTTACCAAGGCTCAATTCCAACCCTCTGCCCCGTTTCTAGCCCCTCTCTGCAATGATTGCACTACCCTTACTGAAAATCATTTTGTGCCACTTGGGTTTTTGCTGGCACAATCTGCCCTAGCCCGGGGAGGGTGCGTTGGGCAGTTCCCGGTGGCTCAGGAACCTGCTGGGCTGGCCACCTCATGGTCTGGCCCACCCTGTGGCTTTCCAAGAACCTCATTCATTTCCAAAGCAGTCATGGGCTGGGAACCCGTGAGTCTGGGGAAACTCAGTTCAGACTGACCCAGGCTGGCCTCCTGAAACCCCTTGGTGACTTTCTCCCTTTTTTTTTAAAGTCACTGACTTAAAAGCAGAGAGAGCATATTAACATTTTTCGTTCTACTCTAAACCATTCTTACAATGAAGGGGCTAAAGTAGTAGCTCTTAGTCTCCTCCTCGCTTCATTTCTGCGGTTAACATCCTTTCTGAGTTTGTCCAGTTAACACTGGGGCTTGGTGTATCCTGGAGAAGACAGCAGGTGGGGCGGGGAATCCCTCAGGGGAGACAATTGGGAATGCTGGACGTTGGAGATCATTTACAAACACAGGTTCCTGTAGGGCCAAGCAAGGGAATTCAATGGGTGACAAGGACCACTGGGAACATGGTGCATTGAGACCCGACTTCCATTTCTCCTTTTTGGATAAAGCCTAGACCTCCATTATGACACATTCTTGTGATACTCCATACAACACACCAGCACATACATGGGGATCCAAGGCCGCTGAGGCCCCGTCTCCGCTGGGGATGCTGGCAGAACAACACCTCCAGTCCATGGGGAGCACTAGCTCTCCAGCTCTACTCAGTGCCATAGAAGAACACTGTGTGCCCAGCCAGTATTGCCAGAGAGTCTCAACTTTTTGCCATTGGAGAGGCCCCAAATCCAGATTTTTATATGAAATCTTACCTTTTAAAATATTAGCAATTATTATTATTTTTTAAAAAGTGTACAGCCCCAGGGGCCAAATGGATGTTTGCAAAATGCAGTTTGCAACCTTGGGTCTAATTGTATGGCTTTGTTCGTTAGTCTCAAAGCACATCCTGTGGCACCATTTCTTCCCTCAGAGGGGTCCAAACTCACAGTGTGTGGCCCCAAGGAGAAGGCTCATCCAGTGCTGGCGGAGGTGCGGGCTGCGTCTCAGAGCCCTGAGCTTCAGGGATCACACGACTGCCTGCTTCAGCCTCAGAGATCCACCGGGGACTGGGGCAGCTGCCGAAGAGTTGGCGCCAGCAGCAGCTGCTCTGTGGAGAAGGGTGCGGCAAAGAGGCAGACCCGGGTGAGGCTGCCCTTGGCACCCACCGCCGCACTGCACCACCGTGACAACTTGCTGAAACCTAGAATGGCAATAAACCTTTTGTACTTGCTGGGAAGTCCTCCTTGGCCTTTGTGCACGTTGCCGGTCACCCCGCAGGGTTTCAGAAGTTTGGGTGCAGTGGGTGGTCAGAGGCCTTGTTGCAGTGCACCAATGAGCTGATGCAGTCCTGGGGATGCGCTTTTTGGTCTCGTGAGTTGCTCGTTAGCTCTGCTTCATCCTGTTAATCACCTTGAGTCTTTGGTTTGCTCTTCTGTTTTTCCCTTATGTGAAGTACAGTCTTTTTCCCCTCTATTGGATCTTCTAGCCTTGCTTCACATTTGTTTCTTTAATGATTATTTATTAGAGAGGGGGAGGGGTTGGGGACTCCCATCCACCTGTTCACCTCTAAAATGCCTGCAGTGGCTACGGCCAAAGCCAGGAGCCACGAACTCAATCCAGATCTTCCTTGTGGGTGATAGGAAACCAATCACTTGAGCATCCCTGCTGCCTCTCAGGGTCCGCAATAGCAGGAAGCTGGATCAGGAGCCGGAGGATGACATCCAGGCTCTCTGGTGTGGGATGCAGGCATTTTAATCACTGGGCCAGACGCCCACCCCTCAGAGTTGTTTTTGGGTTCACATTCTTGGAGGGAACTTCATCAGCTCAATTAATCTTCGTATGCCTGCCATGCCAGGCGTGACTTTTGGCAGCCATTGCACTGCCGGCAATTACCCTTGAAGACATGGGTAATTTGTCCAGCAAGACGAAAATGCACACGCACAAGGTTAGCCGTAGTAGCACTGTGCTTACAAATATTGAAAAGAATGTAAATGGTCATATGGGAAAAACATGGCTGAATAACCCATTTGGCTTAACCACAGGCTGGAGTACTATTTAGCTCTAAAAAAGGAATGAGGAAGAACTCTACCCGCTGATACTCAGCATTAGCAGAAAGGCCAGGACACAGTTCGGGAGTGCTCAGCAGTGCGCACGCCCGGGGCCCCCTGGACTGAGGAGGAGAGGGTCTCGGACAAGGATAGGCTGGAGAATTGCTTTGTAGCCAGCTCAAGACAGAAAGGTTGGGGGAGATCAGAGTTTCTCTGACTCATTTTGGGGAAGAGAAATTCCAGTTCCTTTGGCTTGCCTTGGGAGTGGAGATAGGAGCCAAGAACCATGGATGAAAACCAATACCTTCTAAATGATTAAATTCAACCAGGATATGAAGAGAAATCAAAATGAAGTGCAAACAGTGGAAAATGAGTGAACTGTATATCAAATAAATAATGCGACCACACTGGAGAGATGGGATACTATACAGCTGAAAACAAACGAACTGCAGTTAAATACTGTAGTCTAGTTAGTCAATTTGTTTCCACAGGAGTAGGAGTTAGCATTCTACACACCTAGTGGAATTACTTAGGGTAATGAGAGCATGAGAGGCATATTGAAAGATTGTTAGCCAAATCTTGGGCAGTTTTAGCAATAAAATAAATAGTAACAGTAATGGGATATAATCTGTTGAATAAAAATACACAATTGAACTCCATATGAAACAGAATTTCAATTAAATGTAGCAGGAATTACAGAAAAAAGTCACCATTAGGCAAACACCATAGGGATAATTGCTACAGACAAGAAACATCTGTGGATGCTAAAAGCAAAAGGAGAAACAGAATTTCGCAGGATCGCACAAGATACTAGGTGGGGGAAATAGTCACTTTAGAGCATAGAAACCTGTAGCCACCACCTTAACCAAGTGGTCGTGTTAATGTCACCAGTAACAAGCCATGCTGATGTTGAGTACCTCCTGAGAGGAGCACGAGCATCTGCAAGGTATTCTTGTTAAAAATGTGTCATCTTTGGGCTGGCATTGTGATGCAGTAGGGTAAGCCATCACCTGCAATGCTGTCATCCCATCTCAGAGCATGCATTCAAGTCCTGGCTGCTCCACTTCCAATCCAGATTCCTGCCAATGTGCCTGAAAAGCAGTGAAAAATAACCCAAGTGCTTAAGCTCCTGCCACACACATAGAAGACCAGGATGGAGTTCCTGGCTCCTCCATTTGAGGAGTGAATCAGTATATGGAAGATCTGTTTTCTTTTTCCATCTGTATCTCCATCATTCTGCCTTTGAAATAAATAAAAAATCTTTTAAAAAAGTATCATCTCACTGTAATCATGAGAAAGGATCAGACAAGCCCAAATGGATCCTTTGCAAGTACCAAGGTCACAAACAATAAGCAAAGATGGAGGGGCAGCCACAGGCTGGAAGGGAACAAAGAAATAGGATCAATGAGTGCACTGTGAGATCCTGATGTGGATGCCGGATTAGAAAAAGGACCAGAAATGGGATTTCATTGCTGTTACTTGGTTTGATCACTAAACTGTGGTATATAAAATGTTAACAGATGAAACTACATAGAAACATTTTTACTGCTGGCTATGGTTTGGATACAGCTTGTCTCCTCCAGATACATGTTGTTCCCAAGGTGACAGTGTTGAGAGACAGTAAGGCCTTTCAGAGGGGATGAGGTCATCCGTGCAGCTCCGGTAGGACTGGATTGGATATGTGGCTGGCCTTGTCCTGTCTCTTCTGCAAGCACCCACCTGCCCTTCCACCAGGAGGCCCTCATTAGAACCCAAGCAGCGCTGGCTCCAGGCTCTGGGCTTCCCATCTCCAGAGCTGCAGGCCAAAACAAACCTGGATTCCTCACAAGTCACTCAACCTCAGGAAATCTGTCATAGCAACAGAAAACGGATACATTTTTGCAACATTAGGGGTATCATACTATTTTCTGGATAAATTATGATTTTTTAACATGATATGGGAAGTTTGTTTCTCATGATTAGAAATGATACAGACTTGGGACTGGCGGTATGGCGCAGTGGGTTAAAGCTCTGGCCTGCAGCGCAGGAGTCCCATATGGTCGCCAGTTTGAGTCCCAGCTGCTCCACTTCTGATCCAAGTCTCTGCTATGGCTTGGGAACACAGTGGAAGATGGCCCAAGTCCTTGGGCCTCTACACCCACCTGGGAGACCCCGAAGAGGCTCCTGGCTCCTGGCTCCTGGCTTCAGATAGGCCCAGCTCTGGCTGTTGAGGCCATTTGGGGAGTGAACCAGCAGATGGAAGATCTCTCTCCCTCTGTCTCTTCATCTCTGTAACTCTTTCAAATAAATAAATAAATAAATCTTTTAAAAAAATATACAAACTCTCCTTTTGCATTCATCTTTGCAAATACAAAAGATTGTTAGGATAAATTCCAGAAGTGAAATTGGTAGATTAGAGGGTTATAGTTTTTAAAAAAAGATTTATTTATTTATTTATCTGAAAGGCAGAAATAGAGAGAAAGAAAGGGAGGAGGGGAGGGAGGGAGAGAGGGAGAGAGAGAGGGAGAGAGGGAAAGAGGGAGAGAGAAAGAGAGAGAACAAGCTTTCATCTTCATCTCCCAGGTCGAAGCCAGGAGCCTCTTCCAGTCAGGTGGGTGCAGGGGCCTAAGTACTTTGAGGCCATCCTCCACTGCTTTCCCAGGCTCTTTAGCAGGGAGCTGGATTGGAAGTGGAACAGCTGGGACTCAAACCAGAATCCATATGGTATGCCAGCACTGCAGACCAAAGCTTAACCTTCAATGCCACAGTGCCAGCCCCGAGGGTTACACATTTTAAGACTTACATTTTATAAAACGGTCTTTAAGAAAAGCCATAGCAAAAGGGACACCTTTGTTTGCAGAGTTTAAGGCTGTTTTCAAAATTCTTTCCAAGACTAAACCAGTATTTAAAGATGCAGATCAACAGTCTTTGCACATGACTACAGAATCCTTCTGCTCGTCCCCATCAGCCTAAATTAGCTCTAAGTGGCTTTAAGATATCAAAGAAGCAAAAAGCAAAAAGGAATGTTATCTCCTCCCAGAGAAGAAAGTCACTTCTGGAGGTACTAACAGGATTCTAGGTGTCCCTGCCAGACACACATGGAATGGAAGATTACTAGGAAATACACTGTTATCCCTCAGCCAGCTGCTACCTCCAGGGCAACAGAGAACTAGCTGATGGGAAACTTGTTTGTTTTTAGAGGAAAAATTAACTTCTATTTTTCACTTGCAGAGTGTCAGAGTGGAAAGAATTCCTAATAATCAATTAATGCAACTCTTCACTTCACAGCCAGGATGACTAAGACTGAGACTCTGGGGAAATTGCCCATTGCCCGGAGGAAATCAGCCCGGAGCTCGAGTCTGGACAAACAACTGCTCAGTTCTGGTTCTGCTCTGTGACTCTTCCTATCAGAATAGCTGAACCAACGCCTGCTTCCCTCAATGTATACTCTTCCGTATCTGACGCTTGAATGGTAGCCCTGGCACTAGAAAGTAAACAATTTCTGTTGCATTTATGCTTGGTCAGTTTCTAGGATATTGGGACAAATGACATTTTTAAAAAAGATTTATTTATTTGAAAGGCAGAGTTAACAGAGAGGGGGGAAGAAACCATGTGCTGGTTCACTCCCCAAATGCTGCCAAAGCTAGGGCAGGGCCAAGCCGAAGAAATGCATTCAGCTCTCCCACGTGGGTGACAGGGGCCTGGAAATCCATTCAGCTCTCCCATGTGGGTGACAGGGGCCCAAGCACTTGGGCCAACTTCCACTGATACTCCAGGTGCATGAACAGGGAGCTGGATTGGAAGTGGAGCATCTGGGAGTTGAACTGATGCTCACATGGGATGCTGCCATCACAGGCGATGGCGAAACCCACCGTGCCACAATGCTGGCCCCTCAGTGACACTTTTCTCCCAAATGAAGCTGATAATAAGAATGGTTGAATCTGATTTTGGATCAGAGGTACAAAGGCCACAGAAAAAATCCAAGACCAATACAGGTGTATCTTGAGAGGCATCCATCCTAACCTACGTCTTTTAAATTTTTTTCTTGGAAAGATAAACAAGTCACTAATTAAGATAGAGATGTTGGGGTTTGATGATTATATATAGCATCCACATGGCAGTCAAACTGGGATGGGAGGTAGGGAGTGCTGTTAGAATAAAAATAGAGAATTATGCATAGACACCTGTGGAGTTGGCTATGGAATGGTTGACAGGTTGGATCAAATCATAGAGGGCTTGGTATGTCCCGAATATGCACCCCAAAAAGCCTAGGATGCTGATCATGATGTCCTTTGCAATGGTGGCGCAGCTCAGATCCTCAGAGTAAAAGGTGATGATCTCTAGGAGGGGTGGGATGATGAGGGCCAGGGCGCTGCTGCTCACGGAGCCCACCAGGGAGATGACCAGGTCCAGGCGGGGGATGAGGATGGCGGAGACACCTGAAGAAGAACTTAGGGTCACTGAGGGTTCCTGCAAGAGAGCTCAGAAACCATTGCTTTGGAGCCCTAAATTTCCATATAAGCCTGAGAGCCTGGGCAGCAGGTCAGGCACTGTGGCTTTACACTGCCACCACCCCACTCTTGTTTTTCTTTCTTTTAAAAAAAAAAGACTTATTCATTTGAAAGGAAGAATGAGAGATAGGGAGAGAGGGAGATGGGGAGAATAGGAGGGAGAGATGGAAAGAGGGAGATGGGGAGGGGAGAGAAGGCGGGGAGAGAGGGATAGAGATTGTTCATGCATTGATTCATTTCCCAAATGGCTGCAATGGAACTGCATAGGGGTCTCCCATGTAAACTGTAGGGGCTCAAGCTCTTGGGCTGTCCTCTGTGTTTTCCCAGGCACATTAGCAGGGAGCCATATCAGAAATGGAGCAGCTGGGACATGAACTGGCGCTCTGATATGGGATGCCAGTGTTGCATGCATCCTCTCCCCTGCTCCAACTACCAAAACAGATGCTCTTCCTTTCCTACTTCCTAGTGGATTTTACCCATGAACTACTTGCTGGGAGGCTCCTCTACCACTCAGCAGTTTTAGCCTCTTCACTGTAGATGGGGGAATCCGAAGCTCTGGAGGGCACTGGACTTGCCTACTGTCACTCAGGGCTGAGAGGAGAATCCCCTGGGATGCCTGACCTAAATCCTCTCCAGTGTAGCCCTTCGTGTACAGTGAACAACTTGCCATGCCATAGCAAATCAACAAACGCTTGCTCCTTATGTAAACACTGAATTGAACTTTGTTCTCTCTGTATCATAAACTTTCTTAGACAAAAGGATGGATGAAAAACAGCAGATGATTCTGTTCCTGATGGGATCTCAACTACTAATTGTCCTAGATTTAAAAGGATCCTAGTAATTAAGCAGGACATAAAATAGGAAGCCTGAGACAGGCATTTGGCCTAGCGATTAAGCCTGGGTTAACCACACAGGAGTGTGTGGGTTCGAATCCTAGCTCCAGCTCCTGATTCCAGGTTCCTGCTATGGTGGACCCTGGAAGGTAGCAGAGTTGGCTCAAGTGATTGGGCTCCTGCCACACATGTGGGAGACATGGATGTGTTCCAAGTTCCTGGCCTCAGCCACCCTGATCCTGACCATGGTGGGCAATCTGGGGAATGAGTTCACTTTCTTTGCACATCCCAAATAAAAATTAATTAAATAAAGTTGCATACTCCCCATCTTTTCTATAAACACTCTTAAATCTCCATCTCTTATATATACTGTGAACACATTCCCTTAGGAAATCCATGATTTTGATAATGTTTGAATGAATCCATACATGATATAATTTTATACAACCCTGTGGTTTTTCTATGGACAAGATGGAGGAAACATGCTCTAGAAAGCATCCATACCAGTTTTCTGGGTCTTTAAGAAGGCATCACCTCCTTCTGAATTACTCTGAAATACCCCATCAGAGCAGAAGGGACACTCACACTCTCACAGTTGGGGCAGCTGTCTGTCCACAGCTTTCCTCCATCAGTGGATTAAGAAGCTGCTTACCCAAGGAGGTACAGACGGACGTCAGCATCTGTCCTCCTGGAGGGCCCACACGGAGGGGACAGGGAAGACATTCAGGGATAACTATAATGCAAGGTGGCCCAGAGCGGTACCCAACGGGGTCTGGTTCTGGCCATAACAGCCTACCCCCAAGAGCCCTGCCACAGCTCCCCATGGCCAAGACTCCTTGGGAGCTGGCCATTCTGCACACTCTGGGACCTCACCTCTCATCTCTATGCTTTTAGTTCTCCAAAGGGGCCAGAGGGCCGGTGCTGTGGCACAGTGGGTTAAAGCCCTGGCCTGAAGTGCTGGCATCCCACATGGGCACCGGTAATAGTCCCAGCTGCTCCTCTTCCGATCCAGCTCTCTGCTGTGGCCTGGGAAAGCAGCAGAAGATGGCCCAGATCCTTGGGCCCCTGCACCCACATGGGAGATCTGGAAGAAGCTCCTGGCTCCTGGCTTCGGATCAGTGCAGCTCTGGCCATTGCGGCCGTCTGGGGAGTGAACCAGCAGATGGAAGACCCCTCTCTCTGTCTCTACTTCTCTCTGTACTCTGTCTTTCTAATAAATAAGTCTTAAAAAAAAACACAAAAGGGCCAGAGACAAAGATTTGCTTCAGATCTGGCGCAGCTTGCTTCCTACACATGGTGTATTCGTTACTGCTCTGTCTACCTCCTGCTCATCTTTTAGTTCTGGGCAGGACTCCCTGACCTGGCCCCAGCTGTTACAGGACGCTGTGACACGAAGAGCATTCCCTGCACTCGTGACCTTAGTCTCTGTGTAGTGCCACGGCAGATTTCATCAGACCATGCTGTGATTTTCTTTCCTTGCACACATCTGCCACCGAGTGATAAACTCTATGACAACAGGACCGGTATGCTCTGCATTGTGCATTATTGTAGCTCTCATGTCCAGCACAAGGCCAGGCATATTTAGGTGCTCAACAACCAACTGCTGAATGAACGAAGGGTAGCAGAATTGATGGATGAATGAAGGATGAGGCAGAGTTCTCTCATAATATTGGAAGTGGGGGGCCAGCACTGTGGCATAGCAGGTAAAGCCACCGCCTGCAGTGCCGGCATCCCATATGGGTGCCGGTATGAGTCTCAGCTGCTCTACTTCTGATCCAGCTCTCTGCTGTGGCCTGGGAAAGCAGTAGAAGATGGCCCAAGTCCTTGGGCCTCTGTACCCGTGTGGGAGACCTGGAAGAAGCTCCTGGCTCCTGCTTTGGATTGGCACAGCTCTGGCCATTGTGGCCAATTGGGGAGTGAACCAGCAAATGGAAGGACCCCCCACCCCCACCCCGCATCTCCTTCTCTCTCTGTGTAACTCTGACTTTCAAATAAATAAATAAATAAATATTTTTAAAAAATATCAGAAGTGGGTCATGGCATTAAAAGGTCAGCTTCTATAACCACACTGTGCCTGATCGTCTGTGGCCTGAACCACTCCGTCTTGCTCTTTAGCCAACACCCTTTATTTTAGGAATCATTTCTATTAGGTACCTGGTATCTTGGTAGGGATCAGGAACTCCCTTTAAAACCTCAAACCAGGCAGGTGTGCTGTTTCTGCCAGCAATTAGCTCTGATCCCACTATCCAATAACCCATTATTTTGCTAGACACCTCCAAAGTTACATGGTTTTTCCTGACCTCGTTCTGAGACTCGATTCTCTTGACTTGAAACTCTGACTCCTGGAACTTCTAAGACTGAATTTGCTTTCCTCCTTGTCCGATAATCCCACAGGCATTCAAGCACCAATATAAAGATCCTCAGGGCTTTTGCTTCTCCATAGGAAACATCCCTACTCCTTTTGTTCATTACTCATAGGGCACCTTTTCCGATCCTCTTCTTCTGGACGTGCTCTAGAGAAAGAATTCCCTAGTCCCCTTGACGATGCTTCCCAAACACCTACAGCCACCAATGAGGGAATGAATGGATGGGAGAACGCAGAAAGGGAGGGAATAAGAGAGAAGAAAAGAATGCACCACGGGCCAGTGCTGTGGCACAGTGGGTTAAAGCTACCACCTGTGGTGCTGACATCTCATATGGGCACTGGTTTGAGTCCCAGCTGCTCCAATTCTGATCCAGCTCCCTGCTAATGGTCTGGGAAAAATAGCAAAAGATGGCCCAAGGGTTTAGGCCCCTGCCACCCATGTGGGAGACCAGATGAAGCTCTGGGCTCTTGACTTTGGCTTGGCTCAGCCCTGGCTGTTGTGGCCATCAGGGGGGTGAGCCAGTGGATGGAAGATCTCTCTTTCTGTCTCTCCCTCTTTCTCTGTAATTCTGCCTTTCAACAAAATAAATCAATAAATCTTTTTTCTTTTTTTTGACAGGCAGAGTTAGACAGTGAGAGAGAGAGACAGAGAGAAAGGTCTTCCCTCCATTGGTTCACCCCCCAAATGGCTGCTACAGCTGGCGCACTGCGCTGATCCAAAACCAGGAGCCAGGTGCTTTCTCCTGGTCTCCCATGCAGGTGCAGGGCCCAATCACTTGGGCCATCCTCCACTGCCTTCCCTGGGCCACAGCAGAGAGCTGGGCTGGAAGAGGAGCAACCGGGACAGAATCTGGTGCCCCAACTGGCACTAGAACCCGGGGTGCCGGTGCTGCAGGCGGAGGATTAGCCAAGTGAGCCGCGGTGCCGGCCTGAATCAATAAATCTTTTTTTTTTTTTTTAAATGAACCCAAAACCTCAGCCTAATTCTTCAGCAAGTCGGCCTCCTGGGGTTTTTCCTAGAGTCAAACCCCAGTTTATTTACGATAGGAAGGAAAATGGTATGGTATGAGGGTAACAGGCTTTGGTGCTACACAACTCACGTTCGAATCCTGGCTCTGTCACTTAGCACTGACCTAACATATTATTCTCTCGGCACCACCATTCCTTCAATTGTTAATGTTACATTTCTAGTATTAGATCGTGTCAGCATAGTACATGGCATTTAGGAGGGCAACTGAACAAATGCTTCTTTCTCCCATAAATTAGCCAGTGTACACTTTTTATGTGCAGGCAGTGGAGATTACTGTAATCTTTACTAAGCCATAGTTCTACTAAGCCCATTTTTTCAGGCAGAAAGGTTGAGATTCAGAGGGATGAAGTACTTGCCCCAGATCACAGAGATGGCAAGGCAAAGCCAACGAGGGATGGTGAGATGCCACTGTGGCTCCCTGTCACAGCTCTGGGCAGAGGGTGTCCCCTTATCCTACTCACAGGTCAGGCAGACCAAGGCCGTGCGCACAGACAGGTCCACACACAGTGTCCAGCTCTCTGACACCTGGGAGATGGCGAACGGGATGATGATCTCGGCTGGGACGTGGAACTGGAGGGCATAGGTGAAGAAAATGCCAACAGAATACATCAGCTTGACCGACTGGTACAACCTGCGGACAAATCATCAAGAGGATGTGAAACGCAATGCAGCTCCCAGGGAGGGCCAAGGAGGACGCACTCGTGGCTTGGAAGCTGCTCACTGTCCCTGCGTTAAAGAACGGGCTGCTGACCAAGAACTCGGGCCCGACTGGCCTCAGGGAACCTGAAAAGCTCATTAACAGCACACATTCCTGGAGATTCTCAGTCAATAGGCCTGTGGCTCAGAAACCTATGTTTTCTAAAAAACAGTTTTTTTAAAAGGTCATAGCTGCTTAAAGTAGTAGAAGTCATGCAGGGAGTAGCATCCCTCCTGCCCCGACTCCCAGTCTCCAGTCCCCTTTCCATAGGAGGCCACTCAGAGTGGCCTTGTGGCCTTTCCAGCAGTAATCTGCATCTACACAAACCTGGAGGGCACAAGTGTCCGTGTGCACACACACATGTGCACAGGTACATACACGGGCATACTCAGTGGTATTCCTCTTACATACTGTTGAACTTTGTATTTTTTTCCCATCAAATATTTATTGGAGATTGTTACTTATCAGTGCCTATAGATCTGGCTCTTCTACTCGTATCTCATAGTTGATCAGTATTCTAACGGCATGGATATCCTGTAAATTTTTCTCAAGCTCACCATGTTTAGAATATTCCTGGTCTTGGCTGGCGCCATGGCTCAATAGGCTAATCCTTTGCCTTGAGGCTCCGGCACACCGGGTTCTAGTCCCGGTCGGGGCACCGGATTCTGTCCCAGGCCAGGTCTCTGCTGTGGCCCAGGAGTGCAGTGGAGGATGGCCCATGTCCTTGGGCCCTGCACCCCATGGGAGACCAGGATAAGTACCTGGCTCCTGCCTTCGGATCAGCGCGGTGTGCCGGCCGCAGCGCACCAGCTGCGGCGGCCATTGGAGGGTGAACCAACGGCAAAATGAAGACCTTTCTCTCTGTCTCTCTCTCTCACTATCCACTCTGCCTGTCAAAAAAAAAAAAAAAAAAAAAAGAATATTCCTGGTCTTTTGCCATGTAAATACTTTTGCAAAGAATACCCTTGGACATTTACCAGTGTAGATACAATATACAACCCCAGAAGTATAAATACTGTGGCAAAAATAATCTTAGAATACAAATAAAGTTAAAATATATTTTAAACTTTGATAGGTTATGCATGGTGCCCATTTGTTGCCCAAATGTTTGAAAGCAGCTGCTTGCCAAAACCACTTGTGAATGCATACTAGGCTTTGCTATTGTATTTTTTTAAAATATGCATTTTCATTATTCTTTCAAATAGGAAACGGCCATTTTTAAATATCTTTGCAAACTTTTTGATAATGCACTTTGCCCATCTGTTTCTGGGTTGTTGGTCTTTTCTTATTGGGAAGGGCTATTAATTTAAGCCTGCCCTGGAGATTCTGAGGACCAGTCAGGTTCACAAAACCCTGATGGAGCTCAATACCTACATTTCTTTTTATTAAGCTGGGGTCCCAGGTCTGAAAGGTACCCTGCCCAAGGCAGCTGGTGGCATGCTAGATTGCCCAAAGAAATAACAGTATATTAGGATGAAGCCTTACTTGAATAAAATGAGGCAGAATTGCAAAGATGTTCCCCATTTTATAGTCATCACCACAACACAGTGAGGTGGGTGGGGCTGGTGACATTTTCCCCCATTTTCTGGCTCCGTGCTACATGAGTGCTACAGCATTCCATTCATCTCAGAAAGACCAAGCTGGGTAAAGCCAATGCCTGCAGTGCCCGCATCTCGTATGGGCACCAGCTCAAGTCCTGGGTGTTCCACATCCAAGCCAACTCCCTGCTAATGTGCCTGGGAAAGCAGCAGAAAACAGATCAAGTCTTTGGGCCCCTGCACCCACATGGGAGACATGGAAGAAGTTCCAGGCTCTTGGCTTCTGATCAGCCCAGCTCCATCCTTTGTGGCCATTTTGGGGGTGAACCAGTGGATAAAGACCTCTCTCTCGGGGCTGGTGCTGTGGCAGTTAAAGCTGCCACCTGCAGTGCCGGTGCCCCACATGAGAGCCGGTTCAAGCCCTGGCTGCTCCACTTCCAATCCAGCTCTTTGTTATGGCCTGGGAAAGCAGTAGAAGAGCTGTTGCGGCCAACTGGGGAGTGAACCAGTGGATGGAAGACCTCTCTCTCCCTCTGCCTCTCTTTCTCTCTCTGTGTAACTCTGATTTTCAAATAAATAAATATTAAAAAAAAAAAAACTCTCTCTCTGTCTCTCTGCTTCTGCCTTTGCTTCTCTGTAACACTTTTAATTAAATAAACTTTTTTTAAAAAGACCAAGTTACAGGGATTCTTTACAGGGCAAATAGCAAACACATAATGACTCCTTCACAAGCACCAAGCCCTTCTCTAAGCACTTCTGTGTATCAAACGAGCCAATCCTCACCCTCCACGAGACAGGGCTACAGTCATGTCTGCAGTGCACCGCCTACTTACTGCTAGGCACGTGGCGGAATCGCACTTCCCTGGCTCTTTGGCATCTGCTGTGTCCACGTCACAGGCTTTGACTGCCCAATATACATCACTCCTAGATGAAGAATCCCCAGGTTTATGGTCACAGGTGTGACTCACGGTGCACTTGTCCACACTAACCAGCAACATTTTAGAGAGCGGCTGCTCCATCAAGGTTGGGTTCCAGCTCTCCTCTACAGGTTGTACAGCATGGGCATAGCAGAAAGCTCTGTGTGTTCAGTCACAGAGATTTGTGGAGTTATTTATTACTGGAGCATAACCTAGCCTACCCTGACTGATACGAGCAAGCATTCACATCTTATTCTACAGAGGGTAGAAATGAGGCTTGCAAGATTAGACAACTTGACCAAGCTCTCAAAAGAATCAGGATGCAAATCCCATTGGTTAGCTTTAGAGGCGGTACTGACAGCTTTGTTACTATGTCCCCAGTACTGCCATTGCAACAGGAACAGTTAATACTGGATGAGTGCCTGCTTCGTGCCTGCCCCCAAAATGTTTTCTGAATGGATGGATGAACCAATACAAGAAGTCTAGCAGGTTCCAACTGGAGCACAGCAACACCTGTAGGGCTATTTCTGGAATTGGGGGCCTGAGTTACGTCCACATGTGGGACTCCAGTCATTAGAGGTATACTTTTTGTTGTTGCTGTTTGTTTCCCAAACATTCTCAGATCATTCCTATTTCAGGGTCTTTGCACTGCAGAGTCTGACAGATTGGATTCAAGTTTCAGCGTCTCACAGCATGAGCCGGGAAAGTCACTTACAGCCTGTCTGAACATGAGCTCCCTAATCTATTAAACAGAGTTAGTAACAATAATACAAACTCATAGGGCACAGGGCAGTGGAAGACTCCAAGGAGGCTTTGTCACGTACGTGGTGTAAGTCAGTGAAGCAACGTCTAGAACCGTATACCAAACAGTAGGACTTCCACACAACTTTTACACTGTCTCTATATTAACTTCCACAAAGGAGGGAAAACATGTGCTATTTGTCTTTCTGGGTCTGGCTTATTTCACTTAGCATAATGAGCTCCAGATCCTGCCATTTTGTTGCAAATTCTTTGTGTTTGTGTGTGTGTGTGTGTGTATACCACATTTTCTTTATCCAATCATAAGTTGATGGACATCTAGATTGATTCCATATCTTTGCTGTTGTGAATTGGGCTGCTATAAACATGGAGTCAGCTATCTCTTTCATATGCTGATTTCACGTCTTTTGCATATACTCCCAGGAGTGGGATAGCTGGGTCACAGGGTAGATCCATTTTTGATAACATACCCTACCTACTTTCCTCACATCGTCATCATCATTGTCATGAATCCTTCATTCTGCGATATGAATGTCCCTGTTTTCAACAAAAAATAGAGGCCAGCGCCGTGGCTCACTAGGCTAATCCTCTGCCTAGCGGCACCGGCACACCGGGTTCTAGTCCCGGTCGGGGTGCCGGATTCTGTCCCGGTTGCCCCTCTTCCAGGCCAGCTCTCTGCTGTGGCCCGGGAGTGCAGTGGAGGATGGCCCAAGTGCTTGGGCCCCGCACCCCATGGGAGACCAGGAGAAGCACCTGGCTCCTGCCTTCGGATCAGTGCGGTGCACAGGCTGCAGCGGGCTGGCCACGGCGGCCATTGGAGGGTGAACCAATGGCAAAGGAAGACCTTTCTCTCTGTCTCTCTCTCTCTCTCACTGTTCACTCTGCCTGTCAAAAAAGAAAAAAAAAATAGTACATATGTCTATGTATATAAAATCTAATGTGAGGTGAATATGGCAATATCTTTAAAAATATTCAATCTTAAACCTAAAAAGATAAATTTATATAAAAAGAATTCAGTGAGGTAGTGCACAGTGCCTGGATTATGACACGGACCTATTTTTGTAATTAATACTCATGTTAACAGTTAATATTTGTTGTTAATAACAGCTCAATGGCATGCCCCCTTCCAATACTCACTCTCAGATCCCAAGCCTCTCCCACCCTCACTGAGATGGATAGGGACATACCAGCAGTTGGGCAAGTTGAGGGTGATGCTGGCCTGCGTGTCTGCCCCAAACTTCATGTAGCCCAGTGTCCCCAAGAAGATGTAGAGGATGATGACCAGGGACATGCCCACGTACAGAACAAAGGAAAACTGCTGTGGATTCTTCATCTGGTTCTTGAGAGGTAGAACCTGGAGGTGAGAAAAGTTTGGGAATGAAAAGGTAGACAGAGATGCAGCGCTGTGTGAGGGGCTGGGTTCCCCTGCAAGCACTGATCACTGATGGCATCCTCTGGGCTGGCCAGAAGGGGCTACTCCACGGGGCCCCAATCCCTTTTTTTTCACCAGGAATGCCTACGAAATCAGGCTGGTTGGTGAGCTCCCATGGGTTCCCCGAGTGTGGGCAGTGACTTGCCCTTGGTCAGGAGGAGGCCATATTCTGCGCCTTTCTTTTTCCTTTTCTTTCTTTTTTTTTTTGACAGGTAGAGTTATAGACAGTGAGTAGAGAGACAGAGAAAAAGGTCTTCCTTCCACTGGTTCACCCCCCAAATGGCTGCTATGGCGCCGATCCGAGGGCAGGAGCAGGTGCTTCCTCCTGGTCTCCCATGCAAGTGCAGGGCCCAATCACTTGGGCCATCCTCCACTGCCTTCCTGGGCCACAGCAGAGAGCTGGACTGGAAGAGAAGCAACTGGGACTAGAACCAGGTGACTATATGGGATGCCAGCGCCACAGGGGGAGGATTAACCAAGTGAGCCATGGTGCCGGCCCCTACATTCTGTGCCTTTCATAAGACCTGTGCATTCAGACAACTGGAAGGGCAACGGGCCACCCAGAGGAGCCCTGGGGGTTCAGTCTTACCATGCCGACACCCTCAAATGTGAAGAGTGCTGTGCCAAAGAACAGCAAGAAGGTCTCCCAGTTGGCCATGAGGGGAAGGTCGCTGGGAAACGGGATCCCCTGGAAGAAAGCAGGAAAAGGGCGCTGGTCTCGCTCTGCTGTGGATGCTGTCCCAGGTCTCTGCCTGGGAGGAAGCCGGGTCACATCCATGTCGACCGAGGCCACCTGTGGTTGCAGCGCCCATCGAGATATCAGCCAATCTCCTCAAACAGCTACTCGTTTAGTCTTGTTGTGGCAAAAGGCACAATATATGAAATTTGCAATTTCAAGCATACAATTCACTGACGTTAAGTACGCTCACATTGTTACACACCCTTCACCATTATCCATCCCCAGCACTTTGCCATCATTCCCAATGGAAACTCTACGACTACTAAATAGTAACACCCACTGCCCAGCTCCTGGTACTGCCTGTTGCACTGTCTGTCTCCATAAATCTGGCCATTGTTGAAGGTATCTAATTGAAGTAGAATCATAACATCTCTCTGTGTCTTATTTTACTTACCTTAATGTCTTCGAGGTTCATCCACCTTCTGGTATGCACTGTCATCTCATTTCTTTTTAAGGCTGGATAGTGTATTCTATGTATACAGCACATTTTGTTTGTCCATTCCTCAGTCAGTGGACGGTTGGGTTGTTTGCACCTTTTGGTCTTGGGAGCCCTTTCATCCTTACATGTAGGGAAGCAAGAGAGAGGGAGGAGAAGGGACTCGCCCAAGGTCACTCTACAAGTTAGTGCAGAGGCCAGGTCTCCTGTTCCCCAGGCCTCCAATGCCTCTTTGCCATGCCTTCTCCCTGGGCTGTGCAGTCCATTGCCTGGTGCAGCAGCTACCTAGGATCTAGGAGGAATGGCTCCTTTAATAGACCTCAGGGTGGAGAGAGTAACAGCTCCCCAGTGATGCCCAGGACCTAATCCCTGGCACCTGAATATGTTCTGTTACATGGCAGGGGAAAAGTAAGTTTTCAGATGGGATGGAGCTCGCTAAAATTAGCTTGAAATGAGAATATCTGGAATTAACCAGTGCACAAGGGTCCTGAAAAGCAAAAGAGGGAATGAGAAAAGCCCTGAGGTGGCAGCATGAGAAAGGCTCTGACGTGGCCGATGTTGATGATGGAGGGGGCTTTGGGCCAGGCAGGCAGCCTCTAGAAGCCTCCAGAATCCAATTCCCCACTAACGCCTCTGGAGTGCAGCCCTGCGGGCACCTTGATTTTAGCCCAATGAGACCTCCAGAACTGTAAAACAAACCTGTGTTGTGTTAAAAGCCAATATATTTCTGACATCTTGTTATAGAAGCCCTAGGAAACTAATACAACCAAAGACTTTCAGACTCAAAGAAATGGAACAATAATGGTGGCATCTTAGGGCTTGGGAAGCAAACTTACTGGAGTTCATGGAAAAATGACTTTCTGTTTATCAGTTTCCTCTTCTGGACCTTGAAGATAAAGATAGGACTTCCAAAACCATAGTATGGTGAAGAGTCAATGAACTGACACAAAGAACTTGTCACCAAGTAAATCAAATCCTTTTATCATCGCATACCCTTTATCTACCACATGTACGACTTCTGCTGGTTATTTGTTTATTTCCCCGGGAGGATGCCACCTCCATGAAAGCGACTCCCTGTACTTATTTTTCACCACTGAATCCCTGGCCCCGTCAACACTGCCTGGATCACAGCATGTGTTCAGGAAATGCTTGCTGAATGACTCATCGTTATTCAAGGTGACAAGGACGATGAGGAGGAGGGTAAGGGTGTTGTTGCTGAGCTGCTGAGCTGACATAGCTGTGGGACACAAGTGTTCCCAATAGGTCACTGTGGCAGGGCTGCTCAGAGAAGGGGCTCGCCTGCCTCACCTTCGCCTGCCCACTGTGATAATTACCCTCCCAGGTGTCTCAGAGGCTCTGGCCCCTGGCCCCCTTCTGCCGTGGCTTCAGGCACAGACCTTTATGATATACTCAAAGATCAGAGCCATGCTCCCCAGGGTGGTGACGCTGGCCAATGTTGAGAAGATGGACAGCACCTTGAGGTTCTGGACAAACACCAGTAGGATCAGGAAGGGCAGGATTATAAGCATGTAGAACCGGATGTCCAAGATGGGCCTCAGCACCAGGATCTTCCTGGGTTGGCAGGTCCTGGAGGTCACATGGGCTTCTTCCGCTATCTGATACAGAGCACAGGAAAGGCAGTGCGGTTAGGCGAGTTGGCCTAAATACAGGGTACCCTGTTACATTTGATTTCAGGTGATTAGCTGTTAATTGTTTTAGATACATGTAGCCCCAATAATGCAAAGGATATTTTCATAGTAAAAAAAATTATTCACTTCTCTTCTGAAATTCCAATAAATGAGGTCATCTATTTTTTGGCAAATCTAACTGTAGTGCCTGTTGTTAAGCTAAAAATTGAAATGTCATATATTTGGTTACAGGCCTGAGGATGGAGGAAGGGAGAGATAAGAGAAGGTATTCAGCTAACACAGGCCAACCCTTCCCCTTCCCAAGCATAAAAAGCAGGGATGGGGGTCTAGCACTGTGGCATACTGGGTAAAGTCGCTGCCTGCAACACCAGCATCCCATATGGGCATCCAGTCCTGGCTGCTCCACAGTAGCTCCCTACTAATGGGCCTGGAAAAAGCAGTAGAAGACAGCCCATGTGGTTGGGCCCCTGCCACCCAGTGGGAGACCAGGAAGAAGCTCCTGGCTCCTGGCTTTGGACTGGCACAGTTCCAGCCACTGAGATAATCTGGGGAGTGACCCAGTGGACGGAACCAATGAGGAAGCAGCGAGGAATTGGTGCGGACTGCCTCCTACCGTGGAGGGGAAGGTGGCAGCTCTCATGCTTTGTTTAGTTAGGCAGCTTCTGCATGACAGCCCTGAGATACCGAAAACAGTTTTCAGCCTTCTCAGCGGCTCCTCTATGAGCCTTTTAAAATGTTGCTCCCGGGTGGGAGGGAAGTTATGGGGGGGGGGGGGGGGGAGCCATTGTAATCCATAAGCTGTGCTTTGGAAAATGATATTCATTAAGTAAAAGTTTAAAAAAAGAAAAAGAAAAAAAAAATGTCGCTCCCAGGGCTGACAGGACTTTCCTGTGTGGTCTGATGAGGGCGTGGCAGTCCCGCTGCCTCCCCCAGGGCCTGAACATGAGGTTTTACTAATGCAGCCCGCAGCCCGACAGCAGGAGCTCTGCTTTTCTCCCACCTGCCCAGGATACCTGCTGCAAGTTGTCTGCCATAAACATAAAATAAACGCTGCAGAAGCCCAGCTGCGTGATGATTAATAAGAAGCTGACAATGTACCTGGGGAAGAAAAGAACAGGCAGAGGGAGAAGAGAGCCATGAATGTGGTTTTAGCAGAATGTGCTCATTTTTGAAGCAATCATTTCTACTGCTACTTGCCCCCATTTTTAAAAATTTTGAAATATTTCAGGCCTACAGGGAAAGTTGAAAGAATAGTATTATTAATGTGTTTATGCCCTTTCAGTAAATATTCCAATTGCTAATTTTTGGTCTCAAATTACGTTATGTATGTATGTATCCATATGCACATACACTCACACTCTTGCATTTTTTTCAGAACCATTTGAAACTCAGCTACAGATACAACACAATATCCAGAAAGTCCATTGGCCATTTTAAAACTATTATTGATTTCCTAGATATCATAAGTTGTTTTTATTTCTACAAGCCTTGCTCACTTCATAGTTCCAGGACAATGAAATCCCATTCTGCCTGATTAGAGGAGCTAAGATATAGAAAACCATTTTGGACACACTAACTTTTTACCAAGCATGGAAACACCATGAGGGGAATGATCAAATAAAATGATGCTTTATATCCATGCTGGGGGCGGGGGGAATTGTGAGCCTCAAAAGTGTAAGTCGATTATGGGCCCCAACATGGACAAAAATCAGAGAAAGAAAAGGCTTCCAAAAATTATTCTAAGTAATGTACAAGAAAATGCAAAGCCAACGCTAGATTTCCATTGGCACACATGTACCGAGGTACACGGACAGTACACAAAGTGTGGACGACTGTTTACCGGCTAGTGGAGGGGCTGCTGGGAAATTCTCTAGATCATTTCATAGTCTCCAGTGAGAACATTTCCATCAGAGACCCGTGCAGCTAGAAACTGAGGAGAGCAGGTGCGGACAGTTCCTGGTCATCACTGCTGCCGCCAGGGTCACAGCCTTCTCCACGCGGACTGGGCCCTCAGCCAGGGGTCAGTACCTTCCCCACGTGGAATGGGCTCTCAGCCAGGGTCAGTACCTTCCCCACGCGGACTGGGCCCTCAGCCAGGGTCAGTACCTTCCCCACGCGGACTGGGCCCTCAGCCAGGGTCACAGCCTTCCCCACGCGGAGTGGGCCCTCAGCCAGGGTCAGTACCTTCCCCACGCGGAGTGGGCCCTCAGCCAGGGGTCAGTACCTTCCCCATGCGGAGTGGGCCCTCAGCCAGGGGTTCGCACAGGTTTCCAGGCTGTACATCATGGCCTCGCCGTAGTTCACAAAAGTCTTGTGCAGTCTAAAGGGAAAGGATGAACAGGCACCATCTGAAGGATGTTGTCAAAGGTGGCATTTACTCCCAAAGGGAGCACTGCTGTGGCTTTGTGCGCAAGAGGGAAGCTTTCTCTTGATTTCCTAGCAATACAATACTTAACACTTGAAAGACTTTTTGCTTTCTCTCTAGTTATCATATTTTGAAAGTCAGAGTTGGCTGGTGCTGCAACTCAATAGGCTAATCCTTGGCCTGTGGCACCGGCACCCTGGGTTCCAGTCCCGGTCAGGGCGCCGGTTCTGTCACGGTTGCTCCTCTTCCAGTCCAGCTCTCTGCTGTGGCCCAGGGAAGGCAGTGGAGGATGGCCCAGGTCCTTGGGCCCTGAACCCGCATGGGAGACCAGGAGAAGCACCTGGCTCCTGGCTTCAGATCAGCACAGTGCGCCGGCCGCAACGCGCCAGTCGTGGTGGCCACTTGAGGGGTGAACCAATGGAAAAAGGAAGACCTTTCTCTCTGTCTCTCTCTCACTGTCTAACTCTGCCTGTAAAAAAAAAAAAAAAAAAAAAAAGAGTTACAGAGAGACACAGAGAGAGAATATCTTCCATTTGCTGATTCACTTCCCAGGTGGCTGTATGCAGGATCGTCCAGGTCTCCCACACGGGTGAAGGGGCCCAAACACTTGGGCCACCTTCCCCTGCTTTTCCCAGGCTATCAGCAGGGAGCGGGATTGGAAGCAGAACCGCCAGGGCACGAATGTGAGCCCATCCAGGATGCTGGTGTTGCAGGCGGCGGCCCTACCCACCACGCCTCAGCACTGGCACCTCTAGTTATCACTTTAAACGTGAAGATGTTAGTGTTATTTATTTTTTTGTATACAGAGTAGCTGTGCATTGACTTAGGTTTGCAAAGCAGGAAAGAGGGAGGATGGTGAGGGAAGGTGTTGGGGAGAGGCCGTGTGGGTGGACTGGATTCTGTGTCTTCCACATCTACCCTCCCCCATTCCCACTGCTGCGGGGTTGGCCAGAGCTCAGACTCAGAGGGGATGCTGAGGCTGCTGCCCAGCACCTCGTAGGACGCGACACTCAAGTCCCAGCCACCCCCTCCTCCTGTCCCTCTGCCCTGAGGGTGGGGCAGGCCCTCATCTCTGTCTTTGGCAGGAGCAGGTGAGAGCCTCAGCAGGTTGCAGACACTCTGGATGCTCAGTGTTAATTGCAGAAGGGAGAGGAGCAGCTGGGAGACAGAATGAGCCCCGGACCTGTTAGGAAACCAGGATTTAAATCTCAGTGTGCCCCTCAGGTGGCTGGTGACCTTGAACAAGGCTCTTTGGATTTCTAAGCGTCAGATTCTTCACATGCAGTCTGGGGTGAGGGGAGGCAACAGACAGAGATGGGGCTGAGTCGCGAGCAGGCATGACCCTTCTGGTTCTTTTGTTTGTTTTGTTTTGTTTTGTTTTACAGGCAGAGTGGACAGTGAGAGAGAGAGACAAAGGTCTTCCTTTTTCCGTTGGTTCACCCCTCAAGTGGTTGCCATGGCTGGTGCGCTGCGCTGATCCGAAGCCAGGAGCCAGGTGCTTCCTCCTGGTCTCCCATGCAGGTGCAGGGCTCAAGCACTTGGGCATCCTCCACTGCCCTCCCAGACCACAGCAGAGAGCTGGACTGGAAGAGGAGCAACTGGGACAGAATCCAGCACCCCGACCAGGACTAGAACCCAGGGTGCCAGCGCCACAGGTGGAGGATTAGCCTAGTGAGCTGTGGTGCCGGCCTGACCCTTCTGTTTTGATTCTTTTTACCTGTGATTGACATTTGCAATGGAAGCAAGGTCCCACTGCCCGGGAGTGGCACATATATGGGTCTGAGGGTTGCAACTTTGAAAGTTACGGGGATCTGACAGGTATAGGTGCTAGTGAGACAATGGGTGCAGGACAGGAAGTGAGTAGGGAAGTCGGAGACAAACCCGGAAGTATACATTCAGTTCTCAAAGGGCCTGACTGCAGAATGAGGGTGACGTGACAGCCCAGAGGCAGATGCTCTAAGGAGAAGGTGGATTTGTTTTTTTAAATGTGAAATCTCCAGGTTTTCAAATAAAGAATAGCCAAAAGCCATGGAAGTCTACAAACATACTTGAAGGCCATAGTCAGCTCTGAGGCCATCACCGTGAAACCTCGGTATGATGAAAAACTAAAGCTAAGTCATCAGAAAAAGTCGGGGAAAGGCTGTCATCAATGTGCACACGTCACAATCCTACCAAGGAGGCCGGCGCTGTGGCACAGTGGGTTAAGCCACCATTGGGGACGCTGATATCTCATATGGGCCCTGGCTCATGTCCCAGCTGCTCCACTTCTGATCCAGCTCCCTGCTAATGCACCTGGGAAAGTAGCAGAGGATGGCCAAGTCCTTGGGCCCTTGTACCCACGTGGGAGACCCAGATGAAGCTCCTGGCTCCTGCATTTGGCCTGGCCTGGCCCAGCCATGGCTGTTGGCGGCTATCTGGGCCAGGGGTGGGGGAAGTGACTCAGCAGATAGAAGATATCTCTCTCTTTCATATAAAATAAATCTTAAAAAAGCCTACCTAGTGATGTAATGATCCCTGGAGGTACAGAATTTTGCAAAATGGCTAAGAATACTTCTGAGCTGTGTGACCCTGAGCAAGGCATGCAAGGTTCAGTTACTTATCTATAAAATGTCAATAAAAATAGTGCCTGCCATGGAGGCTGACTGTAAGGAGTAAAGAAGACTTGGAGACCTTTGGCATGGTAACCAGGCACATTGTAGTTCCACAATAAATTTAACTGCTGAGTAAATGCTCATAAAAGGATTTTGTGAGCTGGGAAGTGCCCCACATGTGAGGTGTGGCTGATACCTACTCCAGATCCACCTTGGCTTTGGAAGCATTTTGTTGAGTATGTTCCTACTTTGACCCATGAAGCCTTTCTTCATAGTTATAAGGACCTAGTAAGATCTGTAAGCCTTGAAAGCAGCTGAGCTCTCAGCTGGGGATCTCAGTATTATTGCTTTTCATTGCTTTTGTCTTTTCTTTCAGGTTTTGTGTTAAAGTTTCAAATATGTAAGACTTGAATACTGTAGTGTTTGCAGTCTTTGCAAACCATTCATTTCACTATTCACTAGGTGTTTATTAATTTCCCCTGAAAGGGATTTGTTTAGGACAAATTACCCTGACAAGATGTGTGAGTTGCAGGGGGAGACCAAAAGGAGAAGACGTCTGTGAGTGTCTCATCTATCAATCCATCATCTAGGCAGCGACGTATCCATGCATGGATCTAGCCATCCATCCATGCAGATAGCTAGAGTTAAGTATGTATGTGCAGATGCTTATACAGTGCTTTCGCAAGTTTTATCACTTGTGATGCTTCCAGGGAAGGACAGTCAGGCTCAGAGGGACGCAGGAACCTGCCTAAGTGGCCCAGCTCCTGAGCTGTAGAGTTAGGTCTGAGTCTCCAGGAGAAATTCTTTCTCGCCCCTCTACCACCTCTGTAGAACCCAGAGCAGCATTCTAACTGCTGTGCCAAGCAAGACCCCTACCTCACACCTTACACAAAAATCCACTCAAAATGGATCAAAGACCTAAATATGTCCTGATACCACTAAATCCTAAAGAACATGGGGGAAACTCTGCAAGATGCTGGCATAGGCAAAGACTTCTTGGACAAGACCCCAGAGGCACAGGCCATCAAAGCCCAAACTGACAAATGGGATTACATCAAGCTGAGAAGCTTCTGCACTGCAAAAGAAGCGCTCAGCATAGTGAAGAAACAACCGATAGAATCGGAGAAAATATTTGCAATCTATGCATTGATAAACAATTAACATTCAGAAGGTATAAAGAAATTCAGTAACAACAAAACAAACAATCCAGTGAAGAAATGGGCCAAGGACATGAACAGGCATTTTTCAAGAGAGGAAATTCAGATGGCCAACAGACACATGAAAAAATGCTCAGGATCACTGGCCATCAGGGAAATGCAAGTCAAAACCACAGTGAGGTTTCACCTCACCCCAGTTAGAATGGCTCTCATACAGAAATTAACAAATGACAAATGATGCTAAGGATGTTGAGAAAAAGGTACCCTGGTCCACTGTTGGTGGGAATGCAAACTGATGCAGCCACCATGGAAAACAGTATGGAGATATCGCAGAACTCTGAGTATAGACCTACCATATGATCCAGTCATCCTACTCCCATTCCAGGGAATTTACCCAAAGGAAATCAGTATATCAAAGAGTTATCTGTACCCCCATGTTCATTGCAGCACAATTTACAATAGCAAAGATATGGAATCAACCCAGATGTCCATCAACTGTGACTGGATAAATAAATTATGGTATATATACACAATGGAGTACTATTCAGCTGTAAAAAAAATGAAATCCAGTCTTAAAACAAGGTGGTAGCAACTAGAAACCATTACACTTAGTGAAATAAGCCAGTCTCCAAAGGACAGATATCATATATTTTCCCTGATTCAATATAACTAATCGAATACCTGAAATGTATTGGGGTGAAACAGACATTTTGAGAGTAGATGACTGTTCATAGCCCAGCTATTCCATTGAGGAACAGTGTTATGTTTTGCTTTCTTTTCTTTCTCTTTGTACTATGTGTTGAACTTCTTTAACTTAGAGTAGTGTTAACTATAATCATTAAGAATATTGAAAATAGATCATTATAAAAATTAAGAACAGGAATCCAAGAGGGAGAGGGGAAGAAGAGTTGAAGTGTGGGTGGGTGGGAGGGAGAGTAGGGGGGGGATATCCCACTATGCTCCTAAATTTGCATATATGAAATATACAAAACTTGTAGAACTTAAATAAAATTTTTTAAAAAACCACAAAGAATCCAGAGCGGCAGGGGTGGTGGCCTGATAAGTGACCCAGTTAATGGGATCAGCGGTTAAAACAAACCCCACCCCACCCCCCAACACTGTGGCCGGTGCGGGCTGAGGGAGAGGCGCGACTCTCACCTCTGCGTGAGGTGATGAGCGCAGTTCAGCAGGATGACCATGCAGTGCACGGTGAGGACGCCGATGGCCAGCAGGCTGAAAGGACCCACCTGTGGGGAGAGGAGAGGCAGGTCAGTGAGCTGCAAGCCAATCACGCCCACACCCCGACTCCTCACTGAACCACACCATCTCTGCAAGGACAGGTCCTGCCTGAACGGCCTTGTGCCCCCAGGCACTCGGCACGACTGCAAAGTGGCTCCCAGCTCTGCCTGGAACTTGCAGCAGCAGAGCTCACCGCCTCCACACTCGGCACATGCCTCTCGTGTCTGCTTCAAGGTCTACCGTGCGGGATCCCTCCTGCTAAGTTTAGTTCTGCTCGCTAGACCTGACCCTCGCCTCTGCCAACCCATTTAAAGATCAAGGTTCCTCTTGGAACTCAGTTCTCTTCCTCTAGTCAGCAAGGGACACAGGTGCCATCTTGAATTGGTCAGCAAGGGGCACTGTTGCCATCTGTCCATGGATGATTCTCTGTTGTAAATGATGGTTCTATTAATAGGCTGTTCAGTAGCATCTTTGGACCTCTACCGTCTAGGAGTCATTGACCCCCTCCCCAGGTTGACACAACCAAAAATGTCACTACACATTATAAATGTCTTTGGTGCTGGTGGCGGGGAGCAAGGCAAAAATGATCCTCAGTTGAGAATCAGTGCTCTGGTGTATCTAAGTTAGCAATATTCCTTTTCCAAAGCAGGACCAAAGACGAATCCTCTCCTTGCAGAAGGACGTAGAAACTCTGACCTCCTGTGTTTCCGACACCTGTGCTTGTGAACTAACACTAGAAATAAAGCAGGGCTCAGCAGCACCACCAGGCTCCACTAGAGGGCAGCCTTCATGGAGAGGAGACTTTCTTGTCTTATTTCTAAACCTCTTGGGCCTTAGAATGCACATAACAGGTGCTCAACAAAGATTTCCCCAATGACTCCTGGGCAGAGGTTTTGTGGGGAGAAAGAGGGTAAAGCAGCCGTCTAGTGGTTCTTAAGAACAAACAATCAAAGGATAAAAACGTTGCCTTAAAAAGCACACCCACACTGGCCAACAACGAGAACCCAGAGAGTTCCAAAGGGTAGAGTCCACCTCTGGTTTGGAATCACTGCAGAACAGAAGTCATTTCAGAAGAAGCAAGGGTCTTGGTGTGTCTTCTGTAGACCCTGGGCCACTTCCCTGGCCTGGAATGAAGGGAAAATTCACAGCAGCTGAAGGGAAGTTATGTATTTTGTATCAGTTCAATTCAATTCACCCTAATAGGATTTCCTGGTGTCAGTCTCAACAGCAGGTGCTTTGTGAGGTGAAAAGGGAGATCAGACAGTTCTTGCCTCCAGAGTTTTTGACTAAGTGAGGAAGATAGGCCCTAAAAAATAAATGTATCTTAGTTTTATAAGTGCTTTCAGAATTCCAGATGAGGTAGATATAAATTATAGAAAAACATAGGGTGAGAATGGCATTAATTTTAATGGGACAAGATAAAATTTTAGAAAGGAAGCAAATTTGAAATGACAAAGTCAGAGGAGCAGGAACAGTACATGCCAAGAGGGAGGGTGGGGATTCGGGAGGTCTCCTGGTCCTCATACCCACGACACTTTCTCACAAATCAGCAAATGGTTTGAGACGGGATTCGCCTGCTCAAATGCCTGTGGGGACCAGGCTGTCCGTGTGAATGAGCTCAGTGGGCTGCGTGCAACTCCGGGGGAGGGGAGGATGGGCAAGTGCAGCCTGTGTGGGGACGGTAGGGCTTTCTGCATATGGCCCATCCTCTCCAGGGAGACACGTCACCCTCTAGGGAACTGACACCACCAGGCACATTTCCTATTGCAGAGAGTCTCTCCAAATTGCCCAGCAAAAAACCATGCAAAGGCCTGTGGATCTTTCATCCCCTCCCCTACATCAGTGAAGCTGGTTTCCATCCCACAGATGCCTCTTACCAGTAAGCCAGCATTTTTTATGGCCAGAGGAAGCCCCAGGAGCCCTGTGCCAACGTTGCATTTCAACAGGTGGATCAAGGTTTGCACCATCCTGTGGTGGGGACAATAGGGAGACAACAGGGTGCTGTTGGGGGGTGGCAAGGACCTCCAAAGCTCACCTTCTTCCCGTAGCTCTGGCTGCACCTGTTGGGAACAGGGACAAACCCAGACCAAGTGGACCCCGGTGCATCCCTCAGTTCCAGGATCTGTGCAGAAATGTGTGATCCAGGGCTAGTGCCGTTTCAGGCTCCAAAGAAAAAGTAAATGTAATCACTGACATTCTGGATAACTCCCTGGTACCAGTTGGTTTATTAATCTACCCAGTGATTTATTCACTCAGGTAGTATTTATTGAGACCTACTACACATCTATCATGCACTTAAGAAAAAAAAACAAGTAATAACTGTCTGTACTTACAGAGTATTAAGTAGCTGTGTATGCATAAATGTATGTATATGAGGGGCAGAGAGAAAGCGAGAGAGAGCTCCAGTCTGCTGATACAGTCCCCAAGCACCTGCAATGGCTGGGTCTGGGCTGGGCCAAAACCTGGAACTGGGAATGGAATACCTGTCTCCCACATAGACAGCAGAAGTCCAGTCATTTGAGCCATGACCCCTGCCTCCCAGGGTCTGTTTCAGCAGGAAGCTGAAATTAGGAGGTGGAGCGAGGTGACCCAGGTACTCCCAGTCTTAACCATTAGGCTACTTTCCTGCTCCAGTTCACGAGTGTGTATTAGCACCAGGTCACCTATCAACTCACTCACTGGAGAAAAGCATCATTTCCTACCCACGTGGCTCATGCGCTGGTTCAGGTTCTCTCCTCCACTTACACGACCAGATTCACTGGGAACATGGATTGTTTATGGAAAACAGAATTAGAATGTTATTTTATTTTGGTGCAAAAATGTTGAAATTCATTCATAGTTTTTTTTTTTTCCCCCCCACACAATACACTTCTTACATGAACTTAAAAAAAAAAAAGTGCTTAAAAAGTTTCTGATTGGGGCCAGCACTGTGGCATAGCAGGTAAAGCCACCACCTGAAGCATCGGCATTCCATATGGGCGCCAGTCCGAGTCCCAGCTGCTCCTCTTCCGATCCAGCTCTCTGCTATGGCCTGAGAAAGCAGTAGAAGATGGCTCAAGTCCTTGGGCCCCTGTACCCACATGGGAGACCTGGAAGAAGCTCCTGGCTCCTGGCTTTGCATAGGCCCAGCTCTGGCTGATGTGACCATCTGGGGAGTGAACCAGTGGATGGAAGACCTCTCTCTCTGCCTCTGACTCTCTGTATCTCTTTCAAATAAATAATCTTTAAAAAAATGCTGTGCATTTATATGCTATTATTTCTTTAGAAAAAAAAATCTTCTACAAAGGAAATATTTCTATTTTAGCAACAGCAAAGAATTTATGCATATCCATAATTCATTTCTTTATTAAATTTAGTCGTTTTTTTTAGCTTCCCACCAATGGTCTGGGAGAAGCAGCGGAAGATGGCCTAAGTGTTTGGGCCCCTGCCACCCACATGGGAAACCTGGGTGAAGCTCCTGACTACTGGCTTCAGCCTGGCCCAGCCGTGGCCATTGCGGCCATCTGGGGAGTGAACCAGAGTATAGAAAATCAATTTTCTTTCTCTTTAACTCGGACTTTCACATAAGTAAAAAAAAGCCTTAAAATAAATGTAAAAAAAAATTCTTCTAGAAGTGGTATTATTACTTGTAGATGTACAAGGAGCCTTCCAAGGATTCAAAGTAAATGTGTATTACAAGAAAAATGAGTGAATTTCAAAATTTTTCCACCAAAAAGCATATCTTTTAATCCCATTTTCCTACAGACATTTGAAGTACTGGCATATTTATTTATATTTCATTATACTTTTAACAACTAGGTAGTAACAGCCTGAAATTCAAAAAGTAAAACATAACTCAACCAAAAAACCCTAATGCTTGTAATGCTCTCTCCTGGCTCTCTGTCTCTCAGTTCTCTTTCTCAGAGGTAGCCATAGCAGCCAGCTGTGTGTGCATATACACACACTTTTAAAGACAGAATGTGCCAAGTAAGTAAGTGTTTTATACAAAGGCCATTTTAGGACTTGACATACACAGAAACATCACTATGCAGAACGGTATCTGTTTACTTCTTTGCAAAAAGATGTGAGAGAGGGTATTTCCTGGTATCCTTATCAACAATGGGCATGGCCATTTACATCCCACGATAGCCAATGCTATTATTTGGCCCGATTATTAGCTAATGTTTCTTGTGGGCAGTGAAGTCCTAGAGAGAAAGTTCTAGATGTGTGAGTTTGGTGTGTAAAAGGTAGGGGCATGGTGACATTTTGTTTCTTGAGGATTTGTAGAAAGATGAGAGAGAGAGAGAGAAGAGGAGAGGAGAGGAGAGTCAGAGGGTTCAACGAGAGGAAAACAGCATGAAACTGTGGCAGAAAGAAAGGACAAGCAGCCAGCCTAAGACAGAAAATTTCTCCTGGAGTCCCCAGCTCATGTTCAGGTCAGCAGCTCTGTCTCACCGAAGGCTGGGAGGCAGGGAGGAACCCGGAGCCCCAGGAATCCACCTTGGTGGATCTGCACGATTCACGCCTGCTCGATCTACACACCTCCGTTTCAGGGGTGGCCATGGCCGCAAGAAGAGGGAAGTAGGAAGGCGTGGCCCGAGCTTGGCCCAAGGTCTGGAAGGGCAGTGGGGCCACTTACGAGAGTCCGGCAGCCTCCCCTGCAGGCTGCCCTTTGTCCGGAGTGAGGCTGTGGCTGCTCGCCGAGGAGGACTTTGAGCCGACAGCTGAGGAGCTCGGCTCACCGCTGCACTCCTTTCCCGCCAGTGACGTCTCCAACATGGCAGGAAGGTGATGGTGCCAGGGCTCAATCAGCCTCCCATGGGTCTCTCCAGAGATGCCATGGCCAGGGACCCGAGGTGCTGGCTCCCGGTCCCGGTGCCTGGTCTGGCTGAAGCCCAGAGTGGGAGGATCAGGGGAACGATGGTTGCAGGAAAGGCTGATGCTGGTTAAGGAGCCTCACCTGGCTCCAGGGGGCCGGGCGAGGGGCTGCTGCTGCTGACCCTCAGTCCCGCTGCCACCTGCCAGGCCTCACCGTGGCTCTTGGCCTCTCCCAGTGCAGCCCTGGCTTTTGTAGGGCCAAGTGAACAGTGTGACTGGGAGGAAGAAGGCACCATTGGACTGCAGGTCCTGGTGCCTGGATGTGTGGCTCAGAGCTTGTCTGCCTGTAGCAGGGAGGAAACCAGGGCTACCTCACAATGGAGGCTGCCCAGCCAATAAACTGGCAAAGTCCCCGGCTGCAGGTGTGGCTCGGCACAGCAGAATCCACCTCCACGGGGGAGGTCAAGAGTGGTTCAGAAGGTCCGGTTCAGATACCACCTGTTCCAAATCTCTGTGCAGGAAGGAGGTAGGGACTGGGACTTACCCGGGAGAAAACATGAAAACTTTGGAAAGTTTTCAGGGACATTTGAAAACAAATCATTTGCTTAATAGTGTTAATTTAGCACCTAATATGTGCGGGGAACTTTTCTGCGTGTTGGGAATACATTAAATCTCCAGTCAGCTCTGTTCTCATGGAACTCATAGTGTGGTGGGGCTGGCTAAGGAGACAGCCGAGGAGCACAGCCAATGTCAAGTGTGCTATATAAGTGTGCTAATAAGTGGATAATGGTGCTGGAGAGAGGAACGACGCAGGGGAGGGGTGCAGAGTGGTGGCCAGGGGGATGGAGAGGGGCCTCACTGAGCAAGTGGCATTTGGGCCAAGAGCTGCACAAAGAGTCCCATGGACACCTTGGATAAGGGACATCAAGCTCAGGGAACAAGAAGCGCAAAGGTGCTGAGGAAGCAGCGTGCCTGGCGGTATTTGAGCAGCAGCAGTGAGGGCACGTGGCTGCTCAGCGTGTGCAGAGGAGAAGGTGGAAGAGTAGAGGGGACTGTGTCTGGTTTGCCTGGGATTTTCCTGGTGTGCATCTCTTGCCCTGGCGTAATTATTACTGGTGCCTCCTTTCACTCTCAGAAGTGTCCTGGTGTGGAGGATAAATTTTAATTACATGGGATGCAGCGGGAGAGGTAATGGGCAAGGCAGGCAGTGGGGTGGGCAGGACCTTGTTGGCCGCTGCGATGCCTTTGGTTTTGGGCAGTAAGGCCCTCGAGGAAAAGTTCTCTGAGTTTGGCGCAGTAAAGGGAGGGGTGTGGGGTTAGCAGGTGACCTTTATAGGAGGGGTGGGGAGGGAATCAGACGGTTAGAGGAAAGGAAATCATGGAGGGTTTTGAGCAGGGCAGTGATGTCACTTCCAAGCTTAATGGGATCTCTCTGGCCGTTTTGTTGGGAGAAGACAGAAAGGGAGCCAAGGGCAAAGGCAAGGAGACCAGTAAGGGGGTGGTTACAGGAAGCTCCTGCAAGGACCCGGAGAGAGGCAGCAGCTGATACATTCCATTTCTACAGTCTAGCCTTCTCCGGAATGTCACCGGACATTTGTTCTTCTATTTGTTCTTCTATAAATCGCCTACTTGTATTTTTTGCCTACTTTTGTATGGTTGCATTTAAATTTCTATGTATATTTAGATATTTGAAAAGCAGAGGAGAGAGAGAGAGAGAGACAGAGGGAGAGATGGAGGGAGAGAGAGGACTCCCATCTAGTGGTTCATTCTCTAATTGTCTGTGACAGATGGGGCAGGGCCAGGCCAAAGCTGGGACGGGAACTCGTTCAGATCTCCCATGTGGTGGCAGCCATCGCCTACTGCCTCTCAGGCTGGTCCCTAAAGCTAAGATTTTCTTTGAAAAGTTGGACTGTAGCATGAAATTCTATTAATGCTTTTTCTCAGAATCTGTCTGTCAATGACCCCTTTTTCTTCCCCATCCTGCTTGCTATCTATGGTAATGGATTGGTTTCTGTTGAGTTACTTCTGCATTCATGGAGAATGCCCCAGGCTGTAGTGTTCTTTTAAATGCTGGGGAGATTCATATCCACATGGGGTCCCAGTGTTCATGCTTTGTCAGGTTTTGCTGTCAGAATCAGGACTCCTCTGTATGACTCTGTATGACTTTCTTCTCTCTCTGCCCCGGAAGCCTCGCCTCGCTTCCGCTGGGCCTGGCCCTGGCTGTTGCGGCCTTTGGAGGAGTAAATCAGCGGATGGAAGATCTTTCTCTCTCTGTCACTCTGCCTTTCAAATAAAAGAATAATTTTTTAACAGACAGTTGGGTTTTTAATTTTTAAAAGTTCGTTGTCTATTGGAGCAAGTATGTAACTAATGGGCTAAGCAGCCAATTGGAACTCCTGCATCCTGTATCGTCTGGTTTGGGTACCAGCTACTTCACACTTCCAATCCAGCTTCCTGCTTATGCATCTGCTTATGCAGCAGATGATGGTTCAAGTGCTTGGGTCACTGACACTCATGTGGGAGACCTGGATGGACTTCCAGGCTTCTGGTTTCAGCCTAGCCCAGGCACTGTCTGTTTCAGGCTCGTAGGGAGTGAACTAGTGGATAGAGGTGATCTTTCTGTCTCTCCACCTTTCAAATAGATGAAAATAAAATCAATATTAAAATTTTGTAGTTTACTGGATTTTTTTCTGTTTTTCACTTTGACCACTACTGTTCCAAGGCCTCTTTAGGGCTTTACAATGCATGGGGCTTGGATATAGACATGTTTGGGCCTTGGATCTAGCTGTCACTATATGTTTGATCTTCAGCAAGTTATTTAATATCTCTGAATTAGTTTCCTTATCTGAAGCTGGAGACAATGACAGTATATGCCTCAGAAAGTTAAGAATTACATGAGATAATCCTATGCGAAATACCTAGGAAGTACTCAGTGAGAGAAAGGAAAAAAGGCTTCCTATGATCCTGGACTCCATAGCAAGCTCCAGAAGTTCAAGCAGCAGTAGTTAAATTTTTCTTTTTTTTTTTTTTTTTTGGGGGGGGGGGATTGGAGTGTGAGGATGTGCATTATAAAATGCCAGCACTGAGGTCAGCTGTGGCATAGTGGGCTAAGCCTCTGCCTGCAGTGCTGGCATACCACGTGGGTGCTGGTTCTAGTCCCAGCTGCTCCTCTTCTGATCCAGCTCTCTGCTGTGGCCTGGGAAAGCAGTAGAAGATAGCCCAAGTGGGAGACCCAAAAGAAGCTACTGGCTTTGGATCGGCTCAGCTCTGGCCATTGTGGTCATTTGGGGAGTGAACCAGTAGATGGAAGACCTTTCTCTCTGTCTCTCCCTGTCTGTAACTCTGTTTGTTAAATAAATAAATAAATCTTTTAAAAAACAGCACAAAACACATTAAAATTTTAATATCTTCACCACTCAAGTACAATGCTGACACTTGATAGTCTTTGGTGTTGGAATTACTCATTAGCCTTCCCAGCTTGCTTTCATAAGCGACATCAATGTTGCCAAATTTTTTCTTTCCAGTATTTTACTGTAGCCAGATTTGTCTAAATGATAAGATTAAACCCCTCTCTCACAGGGCTATGGCTCTGCCTTCAGCAGCCATGCTGCTGTATAGATGTTTCCCCAGTTCACTAACTTTGGTGTGCAGGGAGAGGGCAGTCACTCCCAGGCAGTTGAGGCAGAGTATCAGGTCGACTGAGGCAGTTTCAGGTTGACTGATGCCCCTGGCTGACATCAGACATGAGCACCGGTCCTGGGAGCCCAGGCAGCAGCACAAAGGGAAGGAAAGGCTGGACTCACTGCTGGGGACATGGGCTACTCAAAACCCAGCTCAGATGACACCGGTTGTGGAAAGTCGTCCTTGGGACTCTAGAGTGGTCAATGTCCTTGGCCCTTATAAGGACTCCGATGGTGTCTAACGATCACCTGTTACTCTCTCACAATGCAGGTAGATTGGCCGCTTGAGGGCAGGGAAGCTTCTCACTCATCCATGTGTCCCTGTAGAATGATGTATCAGGGAGCTTTCACTGTCTAAGGCTCCTTCCCACCACGACACACACACACACCCCTTACAGATTAAAACCACAAACATTTATTATTTCTCACAATTCTGGGGATCATCTGCACGATTCTTATGGTCTGGATCAACCTGACCGTGGTAAATATGGTCTCAGATGGCTTTGCCCATGTCTGGAAGTTGGCAGGCTGACTGGTGTGGGGAACAGGACTCAGGAGGCTTCATTTCTGTGCCACTTGGTCTTTCCTCCTCCATTGGACTATCTCAGTCTTCTTCACTTGGTGGTCTCACGGCAACAGAGCAGCAAAAAATGCAAGTGCCCCCAAACAAGCTATCGTCAAACCCCTACTTGCAACACATTTGGTCCCATTGGCCAAAGCAAGCTACAAGGTCAAGGCCAGATTCCAAAGATGGGAGAGATGACATTCTCCTGCAAACAGGAGAAGCTGCAAGGTTGCACTGTCAAGAGGAATTCATGGCCATTTTTACATTCTATAAGAGACTTGCACTACACTTGATTACAAGGGTAATCAAGAATGCTTGCTGCAAGAATTAAGAGATAGTTTATTCACATAATGTTCATATCTACCTCCACAAAACCTCTCTCTCCACTGACAGAGCTACTTCCCTTCCTCCTGTTCACTGTTGGTATCTTTGAACAGGGCCAAGGCTTTATTTAGTGGTTTGGTAAATTCATTATCTGCTCCTTTCTATCCAAGAGCTGCAACTCACATTGGCCATCTTGGGCCTATCCAGTCTCAATGCTGGAGCTGCACACACCTTCGTGGGTTGTGGATTAGGTCCCCACTCCTAGTCTTTGCTCCCTTTAGTGATAGGGAAAAGGGGAAACCTCTCGTCTACCAAAGCATGGTCAGCCTTAGCTGCCAGCATCTCTTTCGGCCAACTGCTGCCCTTTAGGGCCCCCTGCTGTTGTCTAACCCCACTCAAGGTATTAAATTCACCAGGTGAATTACTAAAAAATTGGGTAGAATCCAGAGCCTTCCATGAGATAGCTCTCTATGTAGTGGAAAGCTAGAGATTGAAAAAAGAAAAAGGCGTTAACAACAAAAAAAAATTTAAAATTACCATTTACACCTTGTAGCAGGTGAATCTTGGCTTGTTTCAGCATGACTTGACCCAGAGAAAAGGCAAAGCAATGTCAAAAAGATAAGGCATATAAAGAGATCCCTGCCATTACAGGTGAGGTGCTGGTGGTGAGGACCAGTGCCATTTTCACTGAATAAAAGTAGAGTTGGAAAAGGTCAGAGACTCTCCTGATGCTAAGAGCTCATCAAGGGCCTGGTAGGTCCCTGCCACAAAGCCCACGAAGCCCAGGATGCTGATCAGGGCATCCTTGATGATGGCGAGGGGACTCATGCCCTCCGAGTAGTAGGTGGTGATCTCCAGGAGGGGCGGGATGATGAGGGCCAGGGCGCTGCTGCTCACGGAGCCCACCAGGGAGAGGACCAGGTCCAGGCGGGGGACGAGGATGGCCAAGATGCCTATGGGAGGTGATGGGGGCAGATAGAGAATCCCAGGCTTAGCCAAACTTTTGTTTCCCAGAAATTCAGTTACAGAAAATAAAAATCAAAAAGTCGTGTAAAAGCCCAAATCACACTCCCTAGAGGTTACACATAAAAAACTTGGTATATCTTTTTCCAATTATTTTTCAGATATGAGGGGTCTTCAAAAGGTTCATGGAAAATGCATATCATTGCAGTACCAGCATCCCATACGGGCACCAGTATAGTCCCAGCTGCTTCACTTCCAATTCAAATCTCTGCCTTTGGCCTGGGAAAGCAGTGGAAGATGGCTCAAGTGTTTGGGCCCCTGCACCCATGTGAGAGATCTGGAAAAAACTCCTGGCTCCTAGATTTGGCCTGGCCCAGCTCTGGCTGTTGTGGCCATTTGAGTAGTGAACCAGCAGATGGAAGACCTTTTGCGCTCTCTCTCTGTAACTCTACCTCTCAAATAAATAAATAAAATCTTTAAAGAAAAACAAAGAAAATGCGTATCATGAAAGAAACTATGCAAGGATTTCCAAATTTTTTGTACCAAACTAAACTTATCTTTTAATTCCATTTTTCCACTTGCTTTTTGAAGACCCCTCATCTATTCATGTGTGTATTGTTGGGAGCAAACACTTATATCACATGACTTCTGCATCTGGGGGCTGTGACGGAAGTGACAGTAGACAAATCCACAGAAGAAATCAGTTGATTAGGAGTTCCAGAGTCTGCAGAAGGATTGGCTTCCGGAACAGTTGACGACTGGGGCTGGGAAACCCACTTAATAAGGGCAAAGGGAGAGGAGAGAAAGGCCTTCTATGGAAGAACAAACGGGAGGCACGATAGCCTTAGTAAAGCTAGTTTAAGCAGGTAGTCGCTCCAGCGACAGTGCTCTGTCTACTTGTGGCTAAACTTCCCCAAGAGTTTGCAGGTATGGCGGCACTGTTTTTCCTGGAGGTCCTGTTTAAGGCAGCAAAAGAAATGTAGATAGAGCTGTTTCTCTGCAGCTGTTGTTCAAATGTTTTTAGCTTAATATCATCTTTATGCTACTGAAGTGCATTTTAGTTCCCTACACATGCACAAAGATAGAACTTGAGCTCTTGCTTAATAACATAACCACAACCACAGTGCTTGGGAGTTGTTAAACTGTTTGGGATACATCAATGTACCCAACAGGCAAAATATGAAAACAAAATCCTGCCTTCCCAGAGCTACCACCTGGACACTTAATTAATCTGAGTACAAAAAAAAAAGATCCACAGGATCTCTGTAGGCAAGTGTCTTCCTCAGGTTTTACATCCGTGTCAGAAAACACCAAACAAAGAAACACTAATGCTAAACATTTTGAAATTGGGTTGTTTTTTCAGCAGGATGTTTCACAATCCTGCTTTTTTTTTTTTTTTAAAGCTTACTTATTTTCACTTATTTGAAAGGCAGAGTGACAGAGATGATAGACGGGTAGATAGGTACGTAGGTAGGTAGATGGATGATAGACAAATAGAGATCAATCTTAAACCCACTGGTTCAATCCCCAACAGCTAGGAATGGGTTATACTGAAGCCAGGAGCCAGGAACTCCACGGAGGTGCCCGTGTGGGTGGTAGGGACCCAGCTACTTGAAGCATCACCTGCGGCCTGCTGGGTAGGCATTAGCAGTCAGCTGGATCAGAAGCAGAGGTGGGACTCAATTCCAGGCATGCCATGTGGGACGCAGGTGTCCAAGCCGCTGCTTAACCCACTGTTGCACAACAGGCGCCCCAGGCCTGGGTTTTACATTTTTTACTTTACTTGATGGAAGAATGTTGCTGGTCTCCAGGAAACCCCAGAAGCCTTGATTAGGCCTCCCTTGGAGGAGGTGTGTGGTGTAAAAGAAAGGAGACTGCAAGACAAGAGTCTGGCTTTGCTTCGTGTGGCCTCAGCCGAGTCTCCACGCCTTCTCAGTGTGTTTCCTCATGTGCAAAACGGGAGTAACTACCAGCTACCCTTGTAGGTTTTATGGCTCATACTATGTAAGGCTTAATGTTTAAAATCCATGTAAAGCACTCAACAAGCTATCTTTCCTTTGATTTACAAATTTGTACACACTAATTGAGGCAGTTCATGAAGAAACTGTAGCTTTAGGCTTAAGGAGTTGTTATCTTCATACTTCAGGCAAATTCCTCTCTGGAATCTCTAAGATTCTGAGTGTAGCATCCCTGGCTCATTGGACAAACAAGAATGAAACACCTCCAAAGAAGAAAATCAGCAAGGGAAGGTGACCTTGGGCTTTGCCAAATCATTGTATGGCTCCCCCAGATTAGAGATATTGGTTGTGTTATGAGCTCAGTCAGATTTTTAACATTGGCCTGAATACATGTAACACTGTGAGGGCCACACAACAGCTGTTGCTGGGTTAGACCAGCAAATGGGCACTGGCTGCTCACTTTCAACATCTGTGCCAGAAGAAAAGGGCACAATGGCTCCAGACTTAAATGAGCTGGGTTCAAATCCTGCCTTTCACACTTCCTGGCCAATTCCTTATTGTTGCCTGTCTCGGTTTCATCTTTTGTCAAGTAGGGTTGATCATGGTTCTCCCTTGTCAGAGTTCTCAAGAGCACTGAATAAAATCCTATGAGATGTGGACTAGAACAAAGTCAGCACAGTGCCTGCCACACCACTAATGTTCAACAGATGCCTGTTCTTGTTAAGACTATTGTTTGATAAGGCGTGTACCTCTCTTAGGCTGGACACCAATAAATAAAACTGTCTAATTAGGTACGTACAAGAATGGCATTGTCTCCAGGTGTTAAATGAGAACATATTTGCAAAGCTTTACAATGGTCCCTGAAATGCAGCAAATGCTGGTTGTGATGACTATCCTCTACCATCTGGCTGAGTGCTGGTAGCCCGTGGGAAAGCTCAACAGGAACTTTCGCTCTGCTTCCTCCTCACCTGTCAGGAAGACCATGGCCAGGCGGATGGACAGGTCCAGAGGCAATGCCCAACGCTTTGACACCTGGGAGACGGCGAAGGGGATGATGATTTCTGCAGGGACAAAGAACTGCAGGGCGTAGGTGCACAGGATGCCGACGATGTAGAGGAGCTTCACTGACTGGTACAGCCTGTGAGACAAAGCAGAGTGAGGCTCTTCCAGGCTACTGTGCTCTGACCCCTGGCCCCTTCAAGTATCAGCCCTTGGGACAATGGCTTTGGTTCTTCTGTCTGAAAATGATGGGAGCTTAACAGTCAAGAGGGAGCCACACTGCAGTGTGCGGTGAAACTATTGAAGCATTATGGACTCAGTGGAAATAATGGAGGGGTCAAGGAACCTTGAGCACAGGCATCGGCAGCACCTTCAAAGGCCACGATGGCTTGCTGCTGGTCAATGTTATCCTGTAGGAAAGAGAGACCCAGGGCAGAAACCTTGCTCAGGAAGATGCTGATGCCAAGTGGCTCAGACCCAACACCTTGGGTCTAAAAGACTAGTTCTTTAAATGTCTCAGTTCTTTGGAATTCTCTGGATCCCCCAAAGTTCTTGCTTGGCTAGAGAACTGGGGAATCCCAAATCCTTGGGGAAGAGATGATTTATAAACAGGGTTGTGTGGGGATGGTGACAGGTGAGAAAGGGAGAAAGGGTTACATGCAGGTGGTAGGCGGGAGGTGGCGGCCAGAGTGTGTGGTGCTTCAGGGGACACTGAGTTTTTTTTTCTTAAACCTGTGAGATAAGACTATTTCCCTGGAATCTACAAGGGTGGGAGATGCATCTCTCATGTTAACAATGTGCATGTGTGTGTGTATGTGTGTGTGTGAGGGGCGGCATTTCCTTAAAGCGACCACCTTCCCATTTCTGTTTCCTGCTCACAATGGTCCTGCTGCCTGGAACAGCCTCTTTAATCCATTCCCGTTGGTGGCAATCTCATCAGTTTTTGAAGTTCCCCTCATCTGAGCAGGCAGCACATGTCAGCTGCTTTTAGACGTCCTCATGACCACTCTGATTTGTAGATGAAGAAACAGGCTCAGAGAGGTGAAATCTTCCATGACGGGAAACCAGTAGGTGGAGCCACTGGAACTTAAATCCAGGAGTACCACGGTTGTCCTGGCTTGGACGTAGTTGTCTTGTTGGACAACACATTCCTCTGCTGCCTCACTGAGATGTTCCTTCTTGGCTTGGAAGCCCCCGAGGCCTGCTAGCTTCTTTGTCTGATCTGTGTTATACTCGGTGTACAAACACCATCTACCTCTCCTCCATCTGTGCTGGATCATGACTTGGGGAAGGCAGTGAGGTTTCAAGATCACAGTCTACTTGCACTGACACCACCATCCACACCTCCACGCATCCAGACTGGCATGCTGCAAATGCCTGATGAATGACATTGATCATCTTGGGAAAAGAGCGCCACTGAGGCAGATCAGGCCTCCAAGTGAAACTTAAAAAGACAGAAGCTTTTGCAATTAATGGCATGCCTGGCATAGGAAAATGCAGCAGAAGGCAGGATGGGTTTGTGTGTCTGTTTAAAGCGGCCCTGTTGAACAAGAGCAGCGATCTGTTGCGTGAATTGGGGACATCTGATAGGAAAATTTTTACATATGCCCGTGGTCTTCCCAAATGGTTTTTGTTTTGTAGTTTTCATCTTAGCTACCCGGACTTGGGGGTGAGAACCACTCACAGTGGCAAGCAAGACGTGGTCCCGAGTGTTGGAAAGGTAAGAAGTGTTGTCCCCTCATTGACTACCTCCCTGCCTCTTGCTTTCCTCCAGGGCCCCTCGCTTCTCTCCTTAGGTGACCAAGGGTTCTCACCTCTGTCTCCTCCTCCTTCACACTAACACATCAAGGACGGTTTAAGTCCACTTGGGAGGCTGTTGAAGGACAGAGTATCTGGAACCCATGGTTCCAATGACAACTCTGTTTCTCCCTCTGGGATCTATGTAGACTTCAATTTCCCAACTGTGGAAGGGAGCAGGAAGTGACCCACATGTCTCCACCAACCCCTTAGGCCCCACCACCTAACAGCCCATGAAGGTACCAGCAGTTGGGCAGGTTAAGGGTTATGCTGGCCTTGATGTCATCTCCAAAACGCAGGTAGCCTAGAGCTCCAACGCCGGTGTACATGGCGGTGATGATGGACATTCCCAAAGACAGCATGGCCGGGAAATGGCGAGCATCCTTCATCTTGTTTTCCAGGGGCAGAACCTACAGAGACATCACAGTGTGAGGAGAGAGGAGGACAATGAGAAACACAAACATAAACGACAGACAGGCCACTTCTGGGTTATAACCAAAAGAACTGGAAGCAGGAACTCAAAGGGATACTTGTGCACTCATGTTCACAGTAGCATTACACACAACAGCCAAAAGGTGGAAGCAACCCAAGCGCCTATCAACAGAGATGGACAAATAAAATACGGGAAATTCATGCAATGGACAATTATTGAGGTTTAAAAAAGAACTTCTGACACATGCTGCAACACGGATGGAACCTGAAGAGATTAGGTGCAGTAAAAGTCGATCAGTGAACCACAGTTCCTGTATGATTCCAGTGACGGCAGGTACCTGGAGTAGGTGGGTACACAGAGACAGAGGTAGGGTGACGGTTTCTGGGGGCTGCAGGGAGGAGTGAACGGGGAATCTTTGTTTCATGGGTACAGAGTTTCAGTTTTGTAAGCTGAAAAGAGTTCTGGACAGGGAGGCTGATGGTTGCACAACAGTGTGAATGTCGTTAATATCACCGCACTACACATTTAAAAGGGTTAAGAGGGAAACTTCTAAGTTGGGTATATTTCACCACAATTGAAGGAACAAAGCAGGGAGATTGGGGCCCCGGTGAAGGAAAAAGGAAAAAGGAAGGCTCGGAGCCCCAGGATGGGCCCTGAACTGCTCAGAGCTGGAAGCGAGCTTGGGGTGATCCGGACTGATCTGAGAATTGCAACGCCCTGGGGCAGCCAGAAGCAGCCAGCGGTAGCGCTTTACTTGGACAACACAGTCTTTCAGACAATATTCCCCTCCCTTTCCGCAGGTCTGGTGTTGGAGTGCCCTTTCCGTGGGTTTCCCCCTGGTGCCCCAGACTTAGAGACCTCTGTGCTTCCCTGTTTTTTTTCAACAAGGGGTCTGATCATAATTTTTTTTAGGTCCTTGATTTTTAGGATATGGCCACACAAGAGCAGAGGAAATCCAGAGTAGAGAAGTACAAGTCATGTAACCTACGCACGTGTGAAAGATGGAAAAATCCACCCAGGAACCTGAGTACACTGGAGACCTTTCAGAGTCCACTTTCCCAGGCTGGGCTGATTCCCAGCCTCTCCCATCAGAAGTGACCTTGCCAGGCATTCCTGCATACCAGCATTCCCCCCTGCTCAATGAGGGAAGCAGACGTGAATCGTGAATCGTATGCTCCTCCTCCTTGCCCATGGGCAACACTGAAGCCCTTCTGTCCTCAAAGACTGCACTCACAAACTATGATGAGGTTGAAGGGCAGGGACCCTTACAACAGGTCCACCTCTCCCCTTCCCACTGACTTACACTTGGCCTTGTTACTCCCATTACCGTCCAAAGGCACTGGCATCTGAGACTGCTGACCTCAGGGCACCCCCTCTCCCATCAATGCACAAGTGGGGAGGCTGAGGCTGCAGGCACACAGGTGACAGCAGCGTATTTCCTCACACCCCGGGTTCTCACTCTTGTATTCTCAGAACCTTCTTCCCCTAAATGCATACCTGGCTCTAAGGGAGCCCAAGCTAAGGCATCTGAGAGTCACTTCTGTCTCCAGAACCCATCCTCTGCCTTCTTCAGGTTCCTGCTGGCGGAGGGACCACCCTTACCTTCCCCCACTCCTTCATCAGGCTGTGCACCAAGGACATTTTGCATATATCACTTAGCTAATCTATGCCTCAGTTTCCTTGCTTACAAGCTGGCATAAAAGTAAAACTTACCTATTGGGATTTTTTTTTTTATAAAAGCACATAGTTGGGGTTTAGTAAATGTTGGATGTTATTTTATTTTTTTACTATAAGGACTCCATGAAGTTGGCAACTGTATAATGAGACTATGAAAATGAAATAGCTTCCCTGGTTTACAGAGCTTTAAAGTGGCTAATCCAAGCTACAGGCCAAACTCAAGTACTTCCTTCTACTCAAAATTGCTTATAGTTATGACTAAATGGAACCTTATCAACTTCCCCATCCTACTGGTAAATGCTTTTCAGTCCCATATGCACGCTCCTCTGACCCCCATGCAAGTGGAAAATGCTTGAGGGCAGTGTCTTGTTGGGTCTTGCTGTGTCTTTCCACTTTCTTCTGGGCTGGGTCTATCTGCAGCAGGTGTCCAGGAATGCACTGACAGATTGCGAGGAGAGCAGACCATCCGCTCCTGCCCTGTAATACATTTTGCTTCACAAATTCACCAAGCCCAGAATGATTGCTTTACAAGGCCAGATCACCTTAAGGAAACACACACAACAAACCAACCAAGGAGAAAAATGTCTGCTGACATGAAGTGGAAAGTCCCTGGCCTGGGAGGTAGATGCAGTGGGAAGGTCTCTGGACCAGGAGTCAGCTGGGTTTCAGCCCCTATTAGTCAGTGACGCTGCTGTAAAACTGGACACAGCACTAGAGAATTTCTTAATCTTCATTCTGATACCATTGCATTGTGAGCATTCAACAGATGCTTACTGAACAAATGTTATCACCATTTTATAGCTGGAGAACTAAGGCTCAGAGAGCAACTATGATCAAAGCCAAATCCTCACCCATTCTGCTACCAAACTCATTGGATCAACCTCTGTACTTTGAAAATTCTAAAAAAAAAATTCTAAAAAAAGTGCTTCCAGTTCCATCTACATGGCGTCAGCACACTTCACCACATCTTTCTCACTGATTACAACTAAAAGCCCAGGATAGAATACATAAAGAAACTATGCATGGATTCCGAAAAGTACACAGTAGCAGGTGGACTGAAGAAGAAAATCCAAATCAGAAAACACGACCATTATGGTGGGGAGTTTCCAGTTTACACCCAAGGGGAGACCAAATCCTCGAACCATCAGTGGATATAAGCAAGTAACCTTCACTGGACTAGAGAGTATGGAGAGAAGCCCCATCTGTTTCTTTTTGTTTTCTTTCCAGGCCATGCCTCCAGGACAAGTCCTTGTCACCAAGCAGCATTCTGGTGGATGGTTGATTGTGGTGGCCTCCCAGGCATCTAACATTCTGAGAACAAATTCTCTCCAAGCAGAGGAGCTAGGAACACGAGTGCTGTGAGTCTGAAGGTGTAGGGAAATCAAGACAGGCTACGTAATGTATGGTGTGCAGCATAAAATGAAAACTCAGGGTACTTTAGACAAATATCAAGAATTTCAAGATGGTAAGAAAGATAATTCATCTGAGTAGAGTGTGGGATCCTTCTGAAGGTGGGACCTCCAGAGGCTGCAGGCCCATGAAGTTAAACCTGGAAAGAATCACTACCATTTTCCCCTTCTCTCTTCTCTTGATGTTTAACCCCAGAGCAAACTCAACTGCGGGAAGTACATACCTATACTAGGATAGGGAGGCTGGAAGCCCAGAACCACAGGGAGCTGGTGAGTGTGCAGAGAGCAGGGGACCAGACAAAGCAGCCTTCTGACGCTGTAAGTGAGCTCCTGGGCTCAGCTCTGAGCTGCACAGGGTGGGACAGCCACAAAACACCAAAGCAGAAGCTGTGAGAACGGAATCACTGTATTTAGACAACCTTCTATATACTGAACATGGAGCAGCACACAGACTGGAGCCAGATCTCACACCAAGGGCTTGGAAGACTCATCTGCTATTACAAGAACCAGGGCCACGGAAAGTGGATCATGACTTGTAATCTGAATCTAAACAATCTGACTGCTTCCAAAGCCAAAAATCAACACTTTTACTAAGATCTTAACAGGCACCAGCGTTTCATGTAATAAGCTCAAAGTGTAAAGGGTAAAATTACTCAACATACAAAGAAACAGAAATGGCTCAAGAACTCTCCAGGGGAAAGACAACAGAATCTAATGCTAACATCACTCAAATTTTGGAAATATCAAAAGATTTTCAAGCAGGTATTATAACCTTGTTCCATGAAGTAAGAGAGAACACCATTGAAATAAGTGGAGGGGCCAGCGCCATGGCATAGTGGGTAAAGCCACTGCCTGCAATGCCAGCATCCCATATGGGCACCAGTTCAAGTCCCAGCTGCTCTACTTCCTATCCAGCTCTCTGCTATGGCCTGGGAAAGCAGTAGAAGATGGCCCAAGTCCTTGGACCCCTGTACCCATGTGGCAGACCTGGAAAAAGCTCCTGGCTTCAGATCGACACAGCTCTGGCCATTGTGGCCAATTGAGAGTCAACCAGCAGATGGAAGACATCTCTCTCTCTCTCTCTCTCTCTCTCTCTCTCTCTGCCTCTCCTTCTATCTCTGTGTAACTCTTTCAAATAAAAATAAATCTTAAAAAAAAGAAACAAGTAGCAAGATTTAAGTTCTCACAAAGAAGCAGAAGCAATATAAAAGGATCAGATGGAAATTCTAGAATTGAAAACCAAATTTTTAAGGACCTTACTGGAGGGGTGCAGTAGCAGAGCATAGATAACAGAATCAGTGAACTCAAAAATAGGTTAACAGGAATGATTAAATATAAACAAAAAGAGAAAATTAGCTTTTCAAAAACATTGAACAGAACCTTAGGAACCCTGATGCAATACAGCAAAATGTTTACTGTTCAGGTGGAACCTCAAGGAAGAGATAGAGACGGATACAGAAAAAAAGAATTTGAAAAAACTATAGCCAAAAACGTCACAAGTTAGGTAAGAGATATTTACAAATTTAAGAAATTAAGTGACTCCTACATAAGACAGACTCAAAGAAAACTATATCAGATATATTACAATATAGCTGCTAAAACCTAGGTATTAAAAGCAAGATCATGAATGACTGAAAAGCTATGTCTTATATATAAGGGGACAATGATGCAAACAACCATAGTGTGGTACTGTCATGCAGACAGATGGACAGATCAATGGAAAAGGAATCAAGAGTCCAGACGTAAACCCCATACATCTATAGTCAATTGATTTTTGGTGCCAGAACTCTTTAAATAAGAAAAGTACTGTCTTTTCAACAAATTGTGCTGAAGCAACTGGATAACCATACAAAAGAATTAACTTTCACCACATAAAAAAATTAACTCAAAATGGATTAAAGCCCTAAATATAGGCACTAAAGCTGTAAAACTCTAAGAAGAAAACTTGGCATAAATCTTCATGACCTTGGATTTGGGCTGGAGCATAGCAGAATGCAAAGTGACTGCTTAATGGGTACAGGTTCTCTTTTTGGGTCATGGAATTGGATAGTAACAATGATGGCACAATATTGCACAGGCACTAAAAGCCACTGAAATGCATACCACAAAATGGCACATTTTATATATATGGATTTTTATCTCCATAAAATTAAAAGTATGAATAATATATATTACACAAATGCTAATCTAAAGGAATCTGGAGCATGCATATTGCTTGGGCCCCTGTACCCACGCAGGAGACCCAGAAGTAGCTCCAGGCTCCTAGCTTTGGCCTGATCCAGCCCCAGCTGTTGTGGCCATTTGGGGAGTGAACCAGCAGATGGATGATCTGTCTGTCTGTCTGTCACTTTCCTTCTCTAACTCTGCCTTTCAAGTAAATAAAAAATAAATCTTAAAAAAAGATAAAATTTCAGTTATCAAGACAGCTTGGTATTCGTGAAAGATTCAATACATTGCCCAATCCGCTGAGGAACTGCAGAAACTGATCCAGGCATGCATCCCAGTTAACGTTATATGAAGACACAAAGTCAGTTCAAGGTCAAACAGACAGGCCGGCGCCGCGGCTCAATAGGCTAATCCTCTGACTTGCGGCGCCAGCACACAGGGTTCTAGTCCTGGTCGGGGTGCCGGATTCTGTCCCTGTTGCCCCTCTTCCAGTCCAGCTCTCTGCTGTGGCCTGGGAGTGCAGTGGAGGATGGCCCAAGTGCTTGGGCCCTGCACCCGCATGGGAGACCAGGAGAAGCACCTGGCTCCTGGCTTCGGATCAGCGCAGTGCGCCGGCCGCAGCGGCCATTGGAGGGTGAACCAATAGTAAAGGAAGACCTTTCTCTCTGTCTCTCTCTCTCTCACTGTCCACTCTGCCTGTCCAAAAAAAAAAATTTAAAATTTAAAAAAAATTTTAAAAAAAAGGTCGAACAGATAGTCTTTTCAATAAAGGATGCAAGAATAGTTGGGCATCCTATTAAAAAATGAACTTCAGCTCATAAACACCTGAAATTAAAATGAACTCAGAGACAGTATAGATTTAAATGTACAATAAAAATTCTAAAACATTTAGAAGAAAATATCAAAGAAAATCTTTGTGATCTTGGATTAGGTAAACTCATTTTTTTAAAAGTTTTATTTTTATTATTTGAAAGTCAGAGTTATACAGAGAGAGGAGAGAGAGGCAGAGAGAGAGAGAGAGAGAGACAGAGAGAGAGAGAGAGACCTTCCATCTGATGGCTCACTCCCCAATTGGCCACAATGGCCAAATGGCCAGAGCTGTGCCGATCTGAAGCCAGGAGCCAGGAGCTTCTTCTGGGTCTCCTATGCGGATGCAGGGGCCAATGACTTGGGCCCTCGTCTACTGCTTTCCCAGGCCATAACAGAGAGCTATATTGGAAGTGGAGCAGCTGGGTCTCGAACTGGCACCTATATGGAATGCCGGCACTTCAGGCCAGGGTATTAACCTGCTGCGCCATAGCACCGGCCCCAGTTGAAGTGTTTTTAGATGCAACACCAGAAGCTGGATCCACAGAAGAAAAATGTTGATGAATTGGATTTTATCAAAATTAAAAATGTTTGCTTTGTAAAATATATTAATAGACTAAAAAGACAAGCTACACACCGGAGAAAAATTTCAGTTACATTTCTAATAAAGGATTTACATTTGGAACACACAAAGAGCTCTTAAAACTCAACAATAAGAAAATAACAACTGAGTTTAAAAAAAAATCTGCAAGATAGGTGAACAAAGACTTCACCAAAGAGGATATATTGATACCAAAAAAGCACATAAAAAGATGCTCAAGGGGCCAGCACTGTGGCATAGCGGGTAAAGCCACTATCTGCAGTGCCGGCATCCCATATGGGTGCTGATTTGAGTGCCGGCTGCTCCACTTCTGATCCAGCTATAATGGCCTGAGAAAGTAGTAGAAGATGGCCCAAGTCCTTGGGTCCCTGCACCCATGTGGGAGACCTGGAGGAAGCTCCTGGTTCCTGGCTTTGGATCAGCACAGCTCCAGCCCTTGCGGCCATCTGCGGAGTAAACCAGCGGTTGGAACACCTCTCTGCCTCTGTCTTTCAGATAAATAAATAAATCTTTAAAGAAAAAGATGCTCAAAACCGCTGGTCATTAGTAAAATGCAAACTAAATAACAACCCAATACTACTATACATCTATTAGAATGGCTGAAATAAAAAACACTGACAGTGCATACAAGTGTCAGCAAAGTTACAGAACAACTGGAATGTTCATGCATTCCAGTTGGTATAGTCAATCTGAAATGCTACAGCCAGTCTGAAAAAACAGTTTGGCAATTTCTCACCAAGTTAAATGTCACATACTCCATGCATCGTATACTTAGCAAAGCTACTCCTAGAGAAACAAAAACTTACATTCACATGACAGCTGTACATCAATGCTTATTAGCAACATGGTTTATAATTACCAAAACCTAGAAATAACTAAAATGTTCTTCAACAAGTGAGTTGATAAACTAGGGATGTTCCATAATAAAAAGCAACAAGCTACTGATACAGGCAGTGGCATGGATGAATCTTAAATGCTTCAGGATAAGTGAAAGAAGCCAGACTCAAGAAGTTACTTACTGTGTGGTTCCCTTTATATGAAATTCTGGAAAAGAGAAAGCAGTAGAACAGAAGGAGGTTGCCAGGAGTTAGTGCTGGGAGATGTTGTGACAATTAAAGGGAGTGTGAGGAAATATTTTGTGGGGAGAGTTGTTCTATATTCTGATTCTTTGCAGTTCTCAAAACTTACAGGAATATGCACCAATAAAGATTATTTTATTTTATGTAAATGCAAAAGCAAGTTTTATAAGTATATAAACAGTATTATATATAATAAATATATATAAGTATATAAACAATATTATTACCCTTCTCCAAATGTGGAAGTAAAGACTATATAATAACCCATTATTATATACATATCCCTTTCTAGTTTAAAACTCTTTTATATCTAATAAAATCCTTTAGTGTAAGCTTTACACAGCCATTAGCTAGCATTGTGGCGCAGTGGGTTAATGCCCTGGCATGAAGCGCTGGCATCCCATACATGCGCTGGTTCCAGACCCGGCTGCTCCACTTCCGATCCAGCTCCCTGCTATGGCCTGGGAAAGCAGTAGATGATGACCCAAGGCCTTGGGCCCCTGCAACTGCGTGGGAGACCCGGAAGAAGCTCCTGGCTCCTGGCTTCAGATTGGCATAGCTCCGGCTGTTGCGGCCAATTGGGGAGTGAACCATAGGATGGAAGATCTCTCTCTCTCTCTGCCTCTCCTCTCTCTGTGTAACTCTGACTTTCAAATAAAAATAAATAAATCTTTAAAAAATATTAGGAAAGCTAAATTCTTAGGAAGATGAACAGACATAGTAGGAAAAAAATAAAACCATCTCCTGACTAGTTCCTGTTGCAATCTCCATTTCTCCTGGTCATAACAAGTGACCCAAGTGTGACTAAAGGTTACTAACTCCCATGTGTATTCTCCACAGGCCCTACCCAATGGCCAAAAGGACCCAGAGATTCAGAGCTCACAGCTGCTTCTCAGAAAGCCACACAGAGCACCAGGGAAAGTCCACCCCAACCCAAAGCTTACCACACCAATGCTTTCAAATGAGAAAATGGCTGTTCCAAAGAAGAGAGGGTAGGTCTTCCAGCTTGCTACTAGTGGCAACCGGCTAGGGTCAGGAATTTCCTACAGGAGAGAGAAATGCAGTCAGCTTGCCACTCTCAAAGCCCATTGAGCTCTTTATGATAGTAGTGTTCTGGGAAGAGACCTGATTTTTTTTCTTTTAATTGAAAGTCAAAAAGTACAAACAACTTCAAAGGGAAGTAGGCAACAGTCAGAGTTGAGTTTAACACTGCCTAATACCAGAGTCGGAGGATAGAAAGAGGGAGGCACCCATGTTGTCCGTACCCTGAATGGTGTGTATCTCATGGAGGGCACTGGGCTTACTGCAAACTTCCAGAAGGAAACCTTTCAGAGTTCACAGATTAGTGCCAAACCGAGATGCCCAGTGGACGGTGGTCATGGGTGTTGGAAATCACTGTGACGGCTGCCATAGTAAGATTCTAGGGAACCGGCGGCAGTTAGTCAAACACGAAAGTTCCCTTTGCTTCTATGAAGTTTAAATGGAAGAGGAGCAGAGTGTGGAGCTATGTACCTCATCCTGGCATTTCTCCCATCAGGTTGTCTCTCTGCTATCTCATCCTTCTATCAACCCATTCATGTTGTTTCTCCAAATACTTACTTGCTTTTTGGGTCAAGCTCTAGCTTTTAAAAAACTGTGCTTATTTTGCAAGAATAACACCTGGACTGTTGAGCTATAAACAAGTCCTACAATGACTGGCTAGCAGCCAAAGGCAGATGAGAGCAGGATCTGTGCCACAGTTAAAACTTAACAAGTTACTCATAGTTGTACATTCTCTAAGCTACAATTCCAAGCACCCCAAATTACCTACAGGGAATACAAGATTAAAAAAAAAAGCTCTATTATTTAGCCACAGAGGAGTAGACAGCAAGTCTGAAAAACCGTAAGCAAATCTATTATGGTAATTACAACATTTCTGAGGTTGAGTTATGGGTATTGAGTTTCCCCCAATTTATTTCCTATCCTTTCTAATATTTCTTTTATAGTGGACAACACTACACAGAAATACAAAGTCCAGAAGCCCATTGGCATACCCAATGACTCCCAGGTGTTTTTCTCTTTGAGCAGCCTCAGGGTCTGCCCCAGGTACCCAAAGCACAGTGTAACACAAAGGCCCTGCTCCTGGAGGGGTTGGGTATGTGATGTGCACTAGCCTGGGCGATGAACTGGGTGAGGATGACCAGGCTGACCAGCATGGAGATGTTGGCCAGCAGGGAGAAGATGGTCAGGATGCGTAGGTTACGGATGAAAACCAGCAGCACCAGGAAGGGCAGGAAGGCAAGCATGTAGAGCCGCGAGTCCACGGTGGGCGTCAGGACCACCGTCTCATTGTAGTGACAGTTGTTGGTTGTGCTGTTAACAGCTTCCACTACCTGAGGAGGCAATGGGAAAAGCAAGAAGAGGGGACAATCAATCTTCTGGCCGCATGGTTAGCCTGGCACCAGCCCATATCAGATGCCTGGGTAGAGCTGGAGTCTCCAGGGGAGAAGTCAGGTGAATTTAGAACTTCTTATTCTAAACCCTCCACATTGCACTTCTCCAAAGGACGATGCACAAATACCTCTAATAAAAAATTAACTTGGTACAAAATAAGTAACTGGATTTATAGAGGTTATTTGTTGGCTTTTGATAACTCAGCATCTATTCCTGCTAGTATCAATCTGTTTTTCGAGGCTTCTCCCTGGTCAGTGAATGCAGCCTGGGAGGACCGTAACTCGCAACCACGTGACCCGTTAGAGGATCGACCTTTGACTCAAGCCAGGCATTCAGAATCTCTTCAGGAATCTGAATCTAAATCTGATGCAAAGCAACACAAGGACAGAACTAGAAAAGAATAAAAACCAATCAGCAATACTCTCTGAGGATACTGCCCATCGGTTCTACCTTCCTACTGCCCCGATTCCTTTTCTGTCCTGTGACCCGTGTTTATTTTTTTAGCTTTTGTTGTCATTTTGTAAGTTAGCTAAAATCTTCCACTAAGTTTATTTATTGATTCAATGAAAGAAAATACTTTTTCTTTTGCTTAGAATCAGAAAACCCAACACTTGTTGAGAGAGAGAGAGAGAGAGATATCTTCCATCCGCTGGTTCACTCCCCAACTGGCCACAACAGCCAGAGCTGTGCCAATTCAAAACCAGGAGCCAGGAGCTTCTTCCAGGTCTACCATGTGGGTGCAGGGGCCCAAGCACCAGAGCCATCTTCCACTGCTCTCGTAGCCCATAGCAGAGAGCTGGATTGGAAGTGGAGTAGCCAGGTTTCAAACCGGTGCCCATATGGGATGCTGGCACTGCAGGCAGTGGCTTTACCTGCTATGCCACAGAACCGGTCCCACTTATTTCTTAATTGGACCAATACTGCCATTGTGAATAAGAAAACCCTTCCTCGTGTGGACTGGGCCATTCATTGTAGAACACTGAGCATACTTGGATCTTACCTAGTGAAAACTATTAACATCTCCCAATCATTGTGATAAACAAGAAACACTCTCACTCATCCTTGAGGAAGAGAGAATTCTTCCTTGTGTGGACTGGGCCACTCGTTGCAGAATATTTACCATCCCCAGTTCTCACCCAATGAAAGCTATTAACATCCTCCAACCACTGTGATAATAGCAACCCCTCACCCCACCCAGAGTCAGGGGTGGGTGGGTGGTACCATCCTGTTTCAAATCAGCAAGACCTAACTAACACAAGTGGTAAGACTAATCAAGCAATACAATCCATTGCAGAATGACTGGAAGCTAGAGTTAAGCAGGAAGAAAATGTAGAAGCATTAGTAGTCTCAGTACCTAAGGACAGGCACATTAACATCCTAGAATACATTCATCAGTAAACCTTTTATACAATATCACAATAGCATGTATGATACACATTCTTTTCATTTTACAAAATAGTAACTAGAGCATATACTCTTTTCACTTAACAGAGCACTGTGGCTACACAGATGAAATCAGTGAATCTTATTTTTTTTCTGATTCCTCCCTACAGTAGGAAAAAAAAAATGCAAGGACCTACAAAAATGGGCCCTATCCAGCCTTCCAGGTCCTCCCTTCCTATGGCTAAAACTTTCTTCTGTAACAAATTGTATTGCTTCTCTTGACAAGTCCCTACATTCCTGCCTTTGGATTTTCACTCATTCTCCCACCTTGGCTACCCCTTTCCCTCCAAGCTGCCTTCCAATGCCCGGCCAAGATGCACCCCTTGGAAGTGGCTTTGCCTGCTCCAGTTCACAATACACACCCCCATGACTCACGTGGTGTTAGTGGCATTCTACTCTGTCACCAACACATCATATGATATTCAACATTTTCTGTTTTAAAAGACACCTCTCTTGGGCTGTAAATGCCTCAAGATAGCACCTGCCTTGATAAAAACTGTAGATGAGGAGCTGGCATTGTAGCATAGCAGTAAAGCCATTGCCTGCAACACCGGCATCCCATGTGGGCACTGGTTCAAGTCCAATCCAGCTCTTGCTAATATGCCTGAGAAAAGCAACAGAAGATGGCCCAAGTGTTTGGGTCCCTGCATCCTCATGAGAGACGAGGATTAAGCTCCTGGCTTGTGGCTTCAGCCTAGACTGTGCACTGAACTAGCATATGGAAGATCTCTCACTCTCTCTTTCGCCCTCTCTGTCTCTTCCTCTCTCTGTAATTCTGACTTTTAAATAAATCTTTAAAATACTGTAGATGACAAGTAAGTGCAAATAGAAATAAATTCAGAAGCCAAAGTTCTACAGATAGGAAATTGCTTTCAGAAAAATAATCTAGAAATGTATTTTCAAGAGCCTTCAAAATAAACTCTTTCACTTGATAACTCTAAGAATACAAAGGGTGTTCAGAAAGTGCATAGAAATGCATATTTTGGAAAAACTATGCATGAATTTTTAAAAATTGCATCAAAGTAAATGTATCTTTTAATTCTAATTCCAAGGAACCTTTTGATGTGCCTTTGTAAATACTCAGGAAATAAAGGGCTACACAAAGACTTGTGTGCCACTGCAACCAATTCAAGCAGAAAAACAAAGGCAAACAAAAGAAATATCCACAATGAAAGACTAATTGTTGTGAATTTGTGTGATGGAACTAAGAAAAATTACATTGAAAAAATGTAAGGGGGCCGATGCTGTGGCATAGTGGGTAAAACTGCCACCTGCAGTGCCGGCATCCCATATGGTTGCCTGTTCAAGTCCTGGCTGTTCCACTTCTGTTCCAGCTCTCTGCTACGGCCTGGAAAAGCCCTGCAGGATGGCCCAGGTCCTTGGGCCCCTGCACCTGCATGGGAGACCTGGAGGAGGCTCCTGGCTCCTGGCTTTGGATCAGTGCAGCTCTGGCTGTTGCAACCATCCCTCTGGGGAGTGAACTAGCAGATGGAAGACCTCTCTGTCTGTCTGTCTGTCTGTCTCTCTCTCTCTCTCCCTCTCTCTCTGCCTCTAACTCTGCCTTTCAAATAAATAAATAAATCTTTAAAAAAACAAATAAAAATATAAGGACATTGAAAAATGCAAACCAGTTAATGTTAAATTGTAATCACAAATGATTGGATTAGGAAATATTTTGTTACTTTGTTATGTTTTATTTTGTTTTGTTTTACACAACTGGTTTTTTTTTTTTTTTTTTTTTTTTTTTTGGACAGGCAGAGTGGATAGTGAGAGAGAGAGAGACAGAGAGAAAGGTCTTCCTTTTTTCTGTTGGTTCACCCCCCAATGGCCGCTGTGGCTGGCGCACTGTGGCCAGTGCACTGCGCTGATCCGAAGCCAGGAGCCAGGTGCTTCTCCTGGTCTCCCATGCGGGTGCAGAGCCCAAGGACTTGGGCCATCCTCCACTGCACTCCCAGGCCACAGCAGAGAGCTGGCCTGGAAGAGGGGCAACAGGGACAGAATCTGGCGCTCCGACCGGGATTAGAACCTGGGGTGCCGGCACCGCAGGCGGAGGATTAGCCTATTGAGCCGCGGCGCTGGCATGCTTTACACAACTTTAAAAAACTTGAGCTCTGATGTCAGAAGACTGAGGCTTTTAATCTCACCCAATACTTAATATACATTCTGGAGCTTGTAACCACAATTTTCATATTATGTACTCTACTAAGGTCATGGAGACAATTAGATGAGGGAAAGCATGAGAAATGCTTAGCACTGTACCTGACAACAGAAGCTAATTATAGGGGCTGGCACTGTGGAATAGCGGGTAAAGCCGCCATCCACAGTGCCAGCATCCCATTTAGGCACCAGTTTAAGTCCCGGCTGCTCCACTTCTGACCCAGCTCTCTGCTATGGCCTGGGAAACCAGTAGAAGATGGCCCAAGTGCTTGAGCCTCTGTACCCAGGTGGGAAACCCAGAAGAAGCTCCTGGCTCCTGGCTTTGGATTGGCCTAGCTCTGGCCATTGCGCCCATTTGGGGAGTGAATCAATGGATGGAAGATTTGGCCTCTGCCTCTCTGTAGCTTTACCTTCCAAATAAATAAATAAATCTTAAAAAAAAAATAAAAAAGCCAAAAGACATGCTGGAAGTATAAAAAACACTCTGGGTTTCAAAGACTTAGTATTCAAGAAAAAATGTAAAAAAAATTTTTTTAAATAAGCTAATTCACTATATACATAATTCATTACACATATATAATTCATTATATAAAATCAGCTAATTCATAGTAGGCATTCATAAATACCTACTATGTTTTTCACCTTCTACTTAACTTTTTTACATTTTTGAATTCCTGATACTATAAACAGAAATAAGAGCCCTAAAGTAATTTTTTGTTCAGTTTATTGATTAATGGTAACCTCTGTCATTATCCATGTTATTTTGCTCAAATTGTTACAAGACAACTTGTGGATAAGAGCAGAAAGAACCCCTGGGAACCGCAACTATAAAGCTATAGCATGAGTGCTTCAAGGTAGATAAAGATGACCCAAAGAGGACTGGGAATCATCAGACAGAACCTGTAGCAATTTTAGAAGCATTCAGTACGCTTAAGCTCCAACGCAGGAGAACTGACAGAGTCCAAGGGTCATTCCAGCTCAGGACTTTGGAGACCAACCTTGAGGTCAGGTCCAAGATCCTGGCCAAAGGGCACCGTGGCAAAAGCAACCACAAGGGAATCTGCAGAAACGTGAGTTGCTGGGGGTGGGGAAGGGGAGGAGAGTTGGTTCTTTGATAACATCCAGATAGATATTTAGTTCAACCAGGATTCAAAGAGAAGGAATTTGTTAAAAACAAAAAAATACAAGTAGCAGAGGAGCCTCCCTTCTCCATGTCTCTCCCCCCTCACCTTCTCTAAAAGACTGTACCTGCTTCAGATTATCGGCGAGAAACACAATGTACACACAGCAGAAGCCCAGCTGGGTGACGATAAGGAAGAAGCTCACAATATGCCTAGAAAGGAGGGAGAGGGAGAGAAAGAAAACTTGCCATGAACAAGTGGATGTGCAAATCTGCCGCTGTCCCCAGCACCCTCCATCACAGCCAACCAGGGGCAGTAAGAAGGGAGGTGACAGCGGTTCTTTGTCCGATGTAAAAAACAATGATTCCCAACCACCCTCAGCTCAGCCAGCGGTAAAGTTCTTCATTCTCCCCACACCTGGCTCTACAGCATTCCCCGACGTTGACAGTACTTGAGGCAGGGCAGACGCATGAGGTTTTATTAGCTACCATTAGCATTCAACATTGTCCCTACCATGTGCCAGACAGGATGTTAGACACTGAGGCTGAACACATAAACATGGCCTCTTCCTCTCGTGGTTTACAGGCTAGCAGGAGATATGGAGAAATGTATCACACGGCCATAGGGCCATGGTAGAGAGAGCATTTTACCCTAATTATGGGCAGACAGCCACCTTAGAAAAACCAATACCTGAGTGAGAGTCACTTGGGAATGGGAAAAAAGGAGATAAAAAAGGAGGGGGATGGGGCCGGCGCCGTGGCTCACTTGGTTATTCTCTGCCTGCGGCGCTGGCATCCCATGTGGGTGCCGGTTCTAGTCCTGGCTGCTCCTCTTCCAGTCCAGCTCTCTGCTGTGGCCCGGGAAGGCAGTGGATAATGGCCCAGGTGCTTGGGCCCTGCACCCGCATGGGAGACCAGGAAGAAGCACCTGGCTCCTGGCTTTGGAACGGTGCAGCGTCAGCCGTTGTGGCCATTTGGGGGGGTGAACCAACAGAGAGAAGACCTTTCTCTCTGTCTCTCTCTCTCACTGTCTAACACTGTCAAATTAAAAAAAAAAAAAAAAAGGAGGGGGAATGGACAGGGAAGGGAGGAGTAGAGGAAAGAGGGGAGAAGTGAGGACAGAGCATTTCAGGAGAGTCACTGCAGAGTAAGAATGAGGGCGAAGAGTCGGTTTAGGTGATTTTTGCAAAAATGGAAGTGGAAGATGGTGGCAGCTTGGACAGAGACATGGCCATTAGGAAGACAGAATTAGAGCATTTTAAGAAATACAGGCATGGCCGGCGCCGTGGCTCACTAGGCTAATTCTCTGCCTTGCGGCGCCGGCACACCAGGTTCTAGTCCCGGTCGGGGCACCGGATTCTGTCCCGGTTGCCCCTCTTCCAGGCCAGCTCTCTGCTGTGGCCCGGGAAGGCAGTGGATAATGGCCCAGGTGCTTGGGCCCTGCACCCGCATGGGAGACCAGGAGAAGCACCTGGCTCCTGGCTTTGGAACGGTGCAGCGTCAGCCGTTGTGGCCATTTGGGGGGGTGAACCAACAGAGAGAAGACCTTTCTCTCTGTCTCTCTCTCTCACTGTCTAACACTGTCAAATTAAAAAAAAAAAAAAAAAAGGAGGGGGAATGGACAGGGAAGGGAGGAGTAGAGGAAAGAGGGGAGAAGTGAGGACAGAGCATTTCAGGAGAGTCACTGCAGAGTAAGAATGAGGGCGAAGAGTCGGTTTAGGTGATTTTTGCAAAAATGGAAGTGGAAGATGGTGGCAGCTTGGACAGAGACATGGCCATTAGGAAGACAGAATTAGAGCATTTTAAGAAATACAGGCATGGCCGGCGCCGTGGCTCACTAGGCTAATTCTCTGCCTTGCGGCGCCGGCACACCAGGTTCTAGTCCCGGTCGGGGCACCGGATTCTGTCCCGGTTGCCCCTCTTCCAGGCCAGCTCTCTGCTGTGGCCAGGGAGTGCAGTGGAGGATGGCCCAAGTGCTTGGGCCCTGCACCCCATGGGAGACCAGGAGAAGCACCTGGCTCCTGCCATCGGATCAGTGCAGTACGCTGGCCGCAGCGCGCTGGCCGCGGCGGCCATTGGAGGGTGAACCAACGGCAAAGGAAGACCTTTCTCTCTGTCTCTCTCTCTCACTGTCCACTCTGCCTGTCAAAAAAAAAAAAAATAATAATAATAATAAAAAATACAGGCATGAGGGCCAGCATGGTGGTGCAGCAAGTTAAGCTGCTGCCTGCAATGTTAGTATGCCATATGAGCACCAGTTTGAGTGCTGCCTGTCCCATTTCCAATCCAGTTGCCTGGTAATGTAGCTGGGAAAGCAGATGAAGATGGCCCAGGTCCTTGGGCTCCTGCTACCCATGTGGGAGACCTGGATGGAGTTCCAGGATCCTGGCGTGCCATTTGAGGACTGAACTAGCAGGTGGAAGACCTCTCCCTCTGTCTGTAACTCTATTATTAAACTAAATAAAAAATAAATCTTAAAAAAGTACAAGGGTGGGGCCAGCACTATGGCATAGTGGGTTAAAGCCCTGGCCTGCAGTGCTGGTATCCCGTATGGGCTCCAGTTCTAGTCCCAGCTGCTCTTCTTCTGATCCAGCTCTCTGCTATGGCCTGGGACAGCAGTAGAAGATGGCCCAAATCCTTGGACCCTAGGAGATCTAGAGGAGGTTCCTGCTTCCTAGCTTCGGATCGGCGCAGCTCTGGCCAATTCGGCCATCTGGGGAGTAAAACAGCAGATGGAAGACCTCTCTGTCTCTCCCTCTCTCTGTAACTCTTTCAAGTAAATAAATCTTTTTTTCTTTTTAAAGTACAAGGTATTTTAAATGTTCATAAAAAATGGAATTAAAAGATAAGTTTACTTTGGTGTAAAAATATTTGTGATCCATACAACATGAGAAATCTTCAAAAAATTTGTAATGGGGCTGGCACTGTGGCATAGCAGCTAAAACCACTGCCTGCAGTGCCGGCATCCCATATGGGCGCCAGTTCGAGTCTTGGCTGCTCCATTTCCAATCCAGCTCTCTACTATGGCCTGGGAAAGCAGTGGAGGATGGCCCAAGTCCTTGGGCCCCTGCACCCATTTGGGAGACCTAGAAGAAGTTCCTGGCTTCCGATCGGTGCAGCTCTGGCTGTTGCAGCCATTTGGGGGGGCGGGTGAACCAGCAGATCGAAGACTTCTCTCTCTGTCTCTCCTTCTCTCTCTGTGTAACTCTGACTTTCAAATAAATAAAGATTTTTTAAAAAAAGTTTGTAAAAATATGTATTACAAAAAAACTATACATGACTTTAAAATCGTTTTGCATCAAAATAAAGGTGTTTTTTTTAATTCCACTTTTCCATAAACTTTTCAAAGTATCCTTATACTATGAAGACAGAACTCATAGAATTTGGTAATCTACTATGTCTTTTGGTGAGAGAAGGAAATAATATAAGGTAATATACAGGCTTTTTGTTTTCTAAAAGATTTTATTAGAAAGGTGGTGTTACAGAGAGAGAGAGAGAGAGAAAGAGAGAGATCAATCTTCCATCTGCTGGTTCACTCTCCAAATGGCTGCAACAACTAGGGCCTGGCCAGGCTGAACCCAGGCATCAGGAGCTTCATCTGGGTCTCCCACATGGGTGCAGTGGCCCAAGTCTTGTACCATCTTCTGCTGCTTTTCCCAGGAACATTAGCAGGGAGCTGGATCAGAAGCAGAGCAGCCAGGACTTGAACTGGCACCCAGAAGGGATGCTGGCTTCACAGGTAGCAGTCTACCCCTTATGCCACAATACCAGTCCCTGATACATAGCCTTTTTTTTTTTTTTAAGATTTATTTATTTATTTGAAGATCAGAGTTACACAAAGAGAGGTGAGGGAGAAAGGGAGAAAAGGAGAGAGGAAGGTCTTCCATCCGATGGTTCACTCCCCAATTGGCTGCAATGGCCAGAGCTGTGCTGATCCGAAGCCAGGAGCCAGGAGCTCCCTCTGGGTCTTCCCACATGGGTGCAGGGCCCAAGGACTTAGGCCATCTTCTACTGCTTTCCCAGCCATAGCAGAGAGCTGGATTGGAAGTGGAGCAGCCAGGTCTCGAACCGGTGCCCATATGGGATGCTGGCACTGCAGGCCAGGCGTTAACCCGCTGCACCACAGCGCTGGCCCCCGATACATATAGCCTTTTGACTTGAACAGCAAAACAAACCAAGAACCTCAGAAGGAAGAAAAGGTTTTAGGAGAAGGAGAAGAAACGCAACAGTCAGCATCTGAATTGTTGAGCTGGAGGTTCCTGTGGGAGGCAGATTCCAGGTCCAGAACTGCTGAGCTGTAGGTAAAGGACAAAGCCGTGAGCAGGCTGATCAGTGTTGCAGAGCGAGAAGGGGAAGGCAGCCTTCGAAACTCTGGAGAACACTGACATTTAATAGAAGCAATGAGCCGACAACAAATGCAGAGGAACGGTCAGGAAGGCAGGAGGGAATCTAGGGAGGAGGGTCCATGGAAGGCAAGTGGGGAGAGAACGTTTGGAAAATGGAAGAGTTGACTGTTCACACTACTGCTGAGAGGGTCTCTAGGGTAAGGAAGGTGCAGTTATGGAGCTCTCTTGCGACACTGACGGATGGGACTTCAGTAGAGTTACAAGGACAGGGAATCCAGGTGACCCTGAGAGAGGTGTGAATGGCAGGGAAAGAAGTAAATTCAGGGTGGGCCTTGAAGCCAGAGTGAGCTCGGGTCTCCATGGTGCCCTTATTCTCCCTCACTAGAGTTTCATGGCCCAAAGCACTTCTGGCCATGCTGCGGGCATTCACTGGGTATTTGTTGACTGACTGCATATGAAATACAAGATAGGATGGAGAAGAAGAAAAGTGGATACCCTTGAATGCTGAGAGCAGAGCTTGTAGTAAAGGATTTCCAGTTCCAGGAGAGGTGCTGACTTAGTGGGGCCCAGTCCCTCGTAGGAGGAAGAAAGCTTTTTTTATGTGCCTGAGTGAGTGGGAGGATTTGAGGGGCTGTGGCAGGCCAAAGTCTGGTCCTACAGCTGGAAATTTCTGGCCATTATCCCAGAGCTTTCCTGAAGTGTGCAGAGGCTGGACTTCTGGATGCCATGTATGATCGTGGGCTTTGGGCTAAGGGTGGTGCCAGGCCCGTGAGGCCTTGTAGATTACGTCACACAGGCAGGGGCCCGTCACGAGTACTGCAGTAGTCTGGGGTCCCACAGTTCAAGGGAGACTGGCAATCTTGATGGGGCTTAGGAAATAGGATGAAGTGGGGACAGGTCTAACAGCACGGGCAAAGGAGCAGCTTCGTCTCAAGCTTCCGAAGACCACGGGTGCTGACTTACTCTGTGCCACCACTGAGGGCTAAAAGGTGGGATTTTCAGGGCATAAGAATTCAGGCTAACAAAGGGTCCTTAATGTCTTGGTCTTTTCCTCTCCTGTCGCTACGCACTCTCTCCCTAACAGGCCTCTTCTGCCTTGGATTCACGGCCGCTGACTTTAATTCTGCATCGCCTGCAGACCCACAAGTTCCCTCTTGACCAACCCCACTCGAATGCCTCGTAGGCTCCTCAAACCCAGCTTGTCCAGAATAGAAGTCTTCAGGAAATCTGAGTCAATCTCGACTTTTCTATTTCTCTCCCAGAACTGAGTTAGTGACCGAGTCACCTGCTTCAGTCCCTCTTGGACCAGATGGGTAGCAGCCACAATCACCACTGTCTGGATGTTGTTCAGGGCCTCCTCGTGTGCCTGAGTCCATCTATAACTGTTCCCTCATCATCTGTTCCCACTGAAGCCGGATATATGTTTGAATAATGCAAATATGATTGCTTGGTTGCCTTTAAGAAAAGAGCAGAACCTTTGAGCAAGCCTGCAATGTACTACTTGATTGCACACCAGACTCCTTCTTCAATTTCACCTCCCTGACTCTGTCCTCAAGCTGCCTTGTCCTTCTGTTCCCTGAAGTAGTCAAATAGAGCTTCCTCTTCAAAGCCTTCATGCCTGCTCTTCTGTCTTCCTGGAGGGCCTCCAGTCCTCTGCCTACTTTCCCCTAGGGAATTCTTCCTCCTTCAGAACTCATCTCATCTGTTCCAGCCTAGGACTCCCCCTCCACGCCCCCCCTGCCAAAATCTCCTTACTTGTTCAGTATCAACCAGTCTTGTTCCCTATGGTGCAATCCCAGGGCCTGGCACATATAAGCAATATAGTGTAACAAAAGAGTGAATTTTGTTAAAACTGAATAGCAAAGTAATGAGCACCCTGTCTTTGGAGGTGTGCAAGGAGGAGGACTGAATCCACGATGCCATCAATGAATCCCTCCCCCGCAGAAAATCTGACATTCTGTGCCACGTGACCCATCCTTCCACAGAAGCAGACATTCCTGACAACAGCTATTTCCCCTCCTGTATCCCATCCCCCTGTAGGTAGAGAAAGAACAAGATACCTTCCCCACTGGGCGTGGTCACGGAGCCAGGCACTGGGGCTGGCTTCTAGCCCATGCATCACTGTGTCCCCATAGTCCATGAAGGGCTTGTTAAGCCTGCAAGAGAGAGTACAAACACACTTGCCTGGGTTTAACCTGAGATAACACACTCAAAAGTCAGGGGACACAGAGCCAGGACACAGCTAGATAGTAGAAAGAACTATGGGGCAGATACCCAAGCTCCAAGTTAGCCTTTGACACCTGGCTGTAATTCCTCAGTGGCTGGTTTTCCTCACCTGCCCAGTGAGGCAGTTATTAGCTAGCAAGTCACAATGCACACCTTGCATGGGAACAGAGATTTTCCTACCCATGACTCCCACTGGATCCTCATGACAACTCTCCGAGGCGGGGTCAGGCATGGCTTGTTTACGGCCAACTGATAGATGGGCCAACCAGATAAGCACAATGGCCTGATTGAAATCACCTAATTAGCCACACCATAGAGCTTCATCTTGGACACTCCGCTCTTCCTCCCGGCCTTGTTGGAGAAAACTAAGAGGTAAACGCTTGCTCTATGCAGGATGTTTCTGGGGTGGCCCTGATATCCAAACACCAAAGGGACTGACACCAAGAATTGTTTTCCTCACCTGTGGCAGAAGTGCTGGGCGCACCTGACCAGGATGTGCATACAATGGCACGCGACGAAGCCCATCACCAGCAGACTGAGGGGGCCCATCTGGAAGGAAGGGGCAAAGGAAGAGAGAAAAGAAAGGATTCATGAAGAGTACTGCATGGAGGGATCTGGGACACCGAACTCATTAAAGACGCAAACAACTGGGGCCAGCGCTGTTGTATAGTGGGCTGGGCTGCGGCACCAGCATCTCATGTGAGCACTGATTCATGTCCCAGCTGCTCCTCTTTGATCCAGCTCCCTGCTAAAGGTCTGGAAAAGCAGTGGAAGATGGCCCAAGCCTTTGGGCCCCTGCACCTGCGTGGGAGACCCAGAAGAAGTTTCTGGCTCTTGGCTTCAGATCAGCCAAGCTCCAAACATTGAGGTCATTTGGGGAGCGAACCAAATGGATGGAAGACCTCTTTCTCTCTCTCCTCTGCCATTCTTTAACTCTGCCTTTCAAATAAATGAATAAATCTTTTTTTAAAAAAAAAAAGATGCAAAGAACTTTCTTGCAAACTTGTTTGTAAACTCTTTGTAGCAGCAACAAGTTTTTCAAATATAATGTCAAGTAGTATTCCAATATGGTAGATAAGACAGTCACACTGGGGTATTGCGGTGGGAATAGGGGCTTCAGAATCCTGACCACGTGTTCCATTAGGGGCTCCTGAGGCCTCTTCAGGGAGACCTGGTGCTCTATGGAGCATTATTGGAAAACTGGTCAGAGTCCGACCCTTGCAGTCTACAAGGAGGAAACTGAGCCCCCGAGAGCAGATGAATGGCTATGCAAGGTCACAGAGGCTGAGGCAGAGCCGGCACTCAAAGTCAAGGCAGAAGTCTGCACTTCAAGTCGGGACCAAGCGGCCCCTCAGCCAGACTGCTCTTGGCAGGCTATTGTAGACTGCCAGAGCCTCTCTTGCTCCCTCCCTCCTACAGCCCAGCGCGAAGGGCCCCTCCAGCAGCAGTCCCTCTTACCAGGATGCCTGCATTCTTCACAGCCAGGGGTAGTCCCAGGATGCCTGTGCCCATGTTGCCTTTCAGCAGGTGAATCAAGGTCTGGAAGTCTCTGAAGGAGAGGAAGGAGATGTGAGGATATGGGTGTGTGGACGGGGAGGAGATCCAGCAGCCACTGCTTCTCAGCATGCCAGCACATGAGTTGGGTGCTCTCGGTGGGCTGCTGGCTATCTCTGGGTGCCATGTCCTCATCCAACATCCGGGCCTTCTGCATGGTGGCCAACCATTCCAGTCTTCCCAGAACTGCTCTGGCATCAGCAGCGAACATTCAACAGATGCAGCTGTAACACTCACGTTGAGACTGACCTCAGCATTTTAAGGAGATATCTGCATTACTGGCTTCAATGCTCTCCTTAAGATGACAGAGTGGATAAAATTAACACTAGTTTACAGAATAGGAAACCAAGGTACAGAGATTTTTTTTTTAGATGTTTTAATTTATTAGAAAGGCAGAGTTAGAGGGAGAAAGAGAGAAAAAAAGAGATCTTCCTTTTGCTGCCTTACTCCCCTCGATGGCTACAACAGCCAGGGCTGGGCCAGGCTGAAGCCAGGAGCCAGGAACTTCTGGGTTTCCCAGTTAGGTACGGGGGCTCAAGCTCTTGGGCTATCCTCTGATGCTTTCCCAGGCACATTAGCAGGCAACTGGATCAGAAGTGGAGCAGCCAGGATTTGAATCAGTACCCATATGGGATGCTGGTGTTGCAGGTGGCAGTTTAACTCAATAAGCCACAATGCTGGCCCCACAGAGATTGTTAATAACTTGTCTAAGGACATACTGGGGAGCCAGAGTTTGAATCCAGGGGTGTTCTTCATCCCCACTCTAGCTGAGCTGCCTCTGGGAGACAACCAGACAGAATGAATAAAAGGATGGCCTATGTTATAACTGAGGCTCAGAGTGGGGACAGCCACTAGCTCAAGGCTTTAAAACCAGTCACAGACAGGACTGAACTCCAAGAAAGGGGAAATGGCAGGCAGCAGAGGGATCACTGTGACTTCTGAATAAATAGGTCCGGTGAACCAGTCCCCAGCTGGAGTCTGGCAGGACAGGATCACATGGAGACTGGGTTCCAGAGAGTTTTTAGGTTTGTTTCTCATCGCAAGACATCAAGTCTAGGGATTGGCATGCCCACCTCCCACCCTCACCCCCACCACAACTAAAACAAAACCCCAGATCCTGTCTTTAAGTCAGATGTGGAGGTTGTCTAGACCATCAGGGACAAAACTTCCAGAGAGGCAACTTCTCTGCCAGTGAATTAGAAAGCAAGCCTGGGGGCTGGCGCTGTGGCACAGTGGGTTAAAGCCCTGGCCTGAAGCACTGGCATCCCATATGGGCACCTGTTTGAGACCCAACTGCTCCTCTTCTGATCCAGCTCTCTGCTATGGCCTGGGATAGCAGTGGAAGATGGCCTAAGTGCTTGGGCTCCTGAACCCACGTGGGAGACCCAGAAGAAGCTCCTGGCTCCTGGCTTCGGGTTGGCGCAGCTCTGGCTGTTGTGGCCAATTGGGGAGTGAACCAGCAGATGGAAGACCTCTCTCTCTCTCTCTCTCCTCTCTGTGTAACTCTGACTTTCAAATAAATAAATAAATCTTTAAAAAAGAGAGAGATAGAGAGAGCTCCTTCTCTCTCTGTCTCACTCTCTCTCTGTAATTCTTTCAAATAAATAAAATAAATTTTTAAAAAAGAAAAAGATAAAAGAAAGCAAGCCTGTTTCTCCACCTTCTCATACCTGTACCAGGTTGAATCAAGGTGGGAATTGGGTTTACGGCTCTAACTCTGGAAACCTAGGAATATTTCCAGTAGAGCCTTCTATTCTAGCAAAGAGACACTTCAAGAAGCAACAGAAGAGTTTGGGAGGAGCTAGGCCTCCAGAGCTGAAGAAGCCAGGGGTTAGAGTTCAAGGCGGCAACTGAACCACCTGTGTCACCAAGGGCACCGTGGGCCCCTCTGCTGACACTCTGTCATACTTGAAAGAACTGCACCAAACCTCCCCCCCCCCCCAATCTTCGTGTTAAACCCCTAAGTCCTCTCGCTTGCTAAGGAGCTCGCGGCAGATTGGTTAAGGGTTAAAGAGAACAATTGGAGGAGAAAGGGCATGTTGAGTCTCCGCGTGCCTTTCTCCAGCCCCGTGGGTGTCGACATCGCTGACAGCGCACTGCACCCCACGGCCCCCCGTGATGGGCTTGTTTTGTAACTAGGGAAGGGTCAACAGGTCACTTTGGAAAATTCTAACTAAAGGACTTAGGAAATCAAAATTTTTAACTTTGGGCCACGCAGCCAGTTAAAAAGGATAGTGTGGTGAGTCATGCCAAGCTGTGTACTGGGAGCTGGAAGACCCAGGTTTTAGATCTGAGCTGCTCGATGACCTTGGAGTGTCATCAGGCACCGCGCTTGGGGGATTTATGATCACGTCACTGGTGTAGCCTGCGGGAAGAAGGAACCCTCACTTCCCAGAGAATGGACGCAGAGAAGTCCCGTCACTTGCTCAAGTTGGTAAGCCGCAACGGGGGGTCCTGAATGGGGGGGCCACACTCACCCAGCCTGCTGTGTGACTTCTCTGCAAGCCTGGAGGCCCCCTCCAGCTTTCTGCTTTATTTTTCGGATCCTTAAGTGGCTGAATTTGCTACCCAACCATGTGTCAGGTCAGGTCACCAAGATTCCCCCAAGGCCTCTGATTGAGAAATTCCCCTACTCAGCAGAGAATGGCTCCAAGGCCCAAAAAGCTCAAAGTCTGAGCAGATCACTAATGCCTGGGAGCCCCCAGGGCAGTGCCAGTCATTGAGACCGTCCCTAAACTATCCCTCAGGGTGGCTCTGCAGAGGCTTTGCCCCTTCTAGGATCATCCCCCTCCCTGCTGCACACCCCAACTCTGCCCTTAGATTAGTCTCCATGGAGATTGTTTCCTCCCAACTCCCCACTCTACTCTTCCCCGCTCAGCCTCCTAGGAACCGGAGGTGTAGAAAAAGGAGCAAGTATCCACCTGGTCTCAGGCCTTCTGATGCTCCATGCAGTGCCCTTGGAGCTACATTATGTTGTCAAAACTTTCATCTTGGGGCTGGGCTGTGATGCAGTGGGTTAATGCCCTGGCCTGAAGTGCCAGCATCCCATATGGGCGCCAGTTTGAGACCCGGATGCTCCACTTCCAATCCAGCTCTCTGCTATGGCCTGGGAAAGTAGTAGCTGATGCCCCAAGTCCTTGGGCCCCTGCACCAGCATGGGAGACCTAGAGGAAGCTCCTGGCTCCTGGCTTCGGATCGGTGCAGCTCTGGCCATTGCGGCTAATTGGGGAGTGAACCATCGGATGGAAGACCTCTCTCTCTCTGTCTCTCTCTGCCTCTCTTTTCTCTGTGTAACTCAGACCTTCAAATAAAAATAAATAAGTCTTTAAAAAAAGACTTTCATCTTAAAGTAGCATAGCTTTTCCACCTCCACCTCCTGCACCATTTCCCCTAAGCGAACCAGCTGGTCTGGCTGAGTGGTGGGGTCAAGTGCAAGGAAGGAGAGAGGGCGCCTTCTATCTTGGCTTCCCTCTTTTCTGTTTTGAAAATCACACAAAGGTCCGGCGCTGTGGAGTAGTAGGCTAAGCCTCTGCCTGCAGTGCTGGCATCCCATATGGGCACTGGTCCGTGGCCTGGGAAAGCAGTAGAAGATGGCTCAAGTGGGAGACCCAGAAGAAGCTCCTGGCTCCCAGCTTCGGATGGGCCCAGCTCTGGCCATTGCAGCCATCTGGGGAGTGAACTAGCAGATAGAAGACCTTTTGCTCTTTCTCTCCCTCTCTCTCTCTCTCTGTAACTCTGCCTCTCAAATAAATAAATAAATCTAAAAAAAAAGAAAAAGAAAAAAAAAGAAAATCGCACAAATGATAGCTCTGCCCACCCCCAGCCCCCATCTCCTGGGAACTGGGAGAAACGACAGTGTCCCACGTGCTGCGCTTGCTGCTGTCATCACTGCAATCTGCCAGGGAAGCCGAGGCCGGGGCCTGCTGCAGGGAGGCAGGGGGCAGGCAGGAAAGAGGCAAGGAGGAGGCGAGGCTTGGCCCACAGTGAGGTTACTGTGCTTTCAAGCCCAGGACCCACTTTCTCCTGCAAGAGGTTTGAGATTCTGCAACAGGACCGGACAGGAACAAGATGCTGGATTCTAGTCCCAATCCAGCCAATGACTCACTGTGCAGGCTGCAGTAATCCCTCAGAAACATGCTGGAGACTGGATCACCACACTCCCTAAGGGCTTTTCTGACACTCTCGCTCCTGATCCTTTCAGCTCTTCTCTTGACCCTGCCTCTGCCTGTACCCTTTGCAATCATGGTTTCCCCATCTGCACAGTGGACAGAGGGTCAGATACACCACCCACCCCTGGTTTTTGATCAATGCAAGCCTGCAGGCTGGAGGGCAGAGGCAGCACTCACGTTATGCCCTTGGTCTTCTCCAAGCCGGGTGACTCTGAGGAGTTTCCATCCACACAGCTGGAGTCCTTGTTCTGAAGGTGTTTGGCACTTGTGGGGGACGGCATGACATCCAGTTTGAGGGCATCGGCTCCCTGGGGACCTTCAGCACTCTTTGTCACAGGCATGACTGCTTCAGAAAGGGAGAGCTCAGTGGAAAGAGGCAGGCTGGGGAGGTGACTTGGTGCAGGTGCAAGCCCAACTCAGCTGCTGTGCCTCAGCCCGCCTTGGCCCAGCTGGAATGAGGCCCCACCCACCTCCTCCCTCCTCCCTCCTCAGGGCACCGCCTCCTCCAGCCTGAAGAAGTCCAGTGGAAGTCCAGAGGAGGAGCTCCAGGGAGGAGTCAGGGAAGTGGAGAGGAAGGAGGGACTGGGGAAGGACACCCACCCTTGCTGATACTAGCCAATCAATAACAGTGATGGTGACAGCAACGACAACAGGGAAATAGACATATATGTGTGTATGTATGTAGATATGTGTAGATATGTATATATACACGTACACACATCTCTCTCTCTCTCTCTCTCTCTCTATATATATATATATATATATGTTTATATATAAATTGTGGTTTTAAGCACAGATCTATCTTCTTTTCCAAGAAGTCAGAGATTCTGCCTCTCTTCCCAACATTAATAGGACTGGCCAGGAACAAAAAACTGACTTCAGGGCCATATATAGAGATAGGTTTATAAATATTATTTATGTATCTCTACAAATATTTTTATACACACACATATAAATACACTTAAAAACACACATTTAAGAGAAGAGTTCATGGCCGGTGCCGTGGCTTAACAGGCTAATCCTCCACCTTGTGGCGCCGGCACACCGGGTTCTAGTCCCGGTCGGGGCGCCAGATTCTGTCCCAGTTGCCCCTCTTCCAGGTCAGCTCTCTGCTATGGCCCAGGAAGGCAGTGGAGGATGGCCCAAGTGCTTGGGCCCTGCACCCGCATGGGAGACCAGGAGAAGCACCTGGCTCCTGGCTTCGGATCAGCGAGATACGCCGGCCGCGGCGGCCATTGGAGGGTGAACCAACGGCAAAAAGGAAGACCTTTCCCTCTGTCTCTCTCTCTCACTATCCACTCTGCCTGTCAAAAAAAAAAAAAAAAAAAAAAAAAGAGGAGAGTTCACTCCCATTCACTGATTCACTCCCCAAATATCTGCAAGCAAAACTGGGGGCCAGGATTTCAATCTGGGTCTCTCACGTGGGTGGCAGGGACCCAACCACTTGAGCCATCACCTGCTGCTTCCTGGGTCTGCACTAGCGGGAAGCTGGGATCAGGAGCCAGAGGCAGGCATCAAACACAAGCAGTCCGCCAGGTGTCTTGACTACTAGGCCAAGTGCTTGCCAGAGATCATTTTAATAACTACCTTTTATTAAGGCCTTTACGAAGGGAGAGACACTCCTCTAAATGTTCTAGCTATATTTTTTCATTGACGCCTGCAAATTGGGGAATGAAGTAGAGGACTCTACCAGAGGTTGCAGAGCTACAAAGCGGCAGAGCTGGGACCGCAGAGCAACTTGGTGGGGACCTTAACCGATATCCTAGGCCTTCCTCCCAGAAAACACCCGTGTGGCCCCTCTCATGTTCCTCCCAGGGCCGGGGTGCCCACGTCTCACTGTCCCTGCACTGTAAGATGGCCCTTCCGGGAGCGCTTCTTTCTTATGTTGCTAAAAACAGAACAAGCCTCACTCACTTCTAACTGCTTCTCGGCTTCCATGGGGAGAGTAGAGGAAATGAGGGAGAGGCAGAGATTGTGCAACTCCAGCCACATTTTCCTGGGCAGGACAGTGGCGCCAAGACAGGGTGTGATTTGCCCAGGGTCACCCATGGCCTTCAGGACCCAAGCCTGTAGCTAAAGACAGCCTCGGGGGCTTCTCTTCTACCCCATCCTCTGTCATTATCTCTGCTTCAGATGAGTGGGCCAGCGTTCCTTCCTCCCTGAAATTATAGCCTTGCACTCAAGCCCTGCCACTTCCCCTGCATCATCTCATTCCCCAAACTAACATTTATCGAGTCCTGCTTCGCACCGGGAGCTTTACTTAAATCATCTCCCTGCTAACTGGTAGCATCCCAGACAGATTTCTCAGCTCCCCTCCCTTGCAGGGAGCTCTCTCCAAGGTCCCGTAAGCAGTTTTGAATTCAAAGTTTGCATTTTTTTCTTCTTAAAGAGGCCCTCTCCTTCCCTCCCACCCAATGTATAAGCTTCAGGCTCCACCACCCTGGCCACTTCTTTGGGTAGCATTGTTCTGATGAAGAAACCAGGCCTCGGGGAGGTGAAGTAATAGTTTGCTGAGGGTCACAGCTAAGCCTGGACAGGGTCCTAATGCTGTCTCCGTCAGCTTCTTCTGGGGCTGCATCCTGCTGCTTGGACCACCACACTGTCCCCCCGGCTTAACCCCTTCAAGTTTCTGGCCTTGAGTCACTGGAAGCGCTTGCTGTGGTCTGAGCCATGTCTGTTCTTTGTTGCCTGGCCCCACTGCGCGCCACTCTCCCTGGGCTGGGGAGCAGCGGGCTGTGGTCCATGACCCGCACCTGCACCTGCACCTGCACCTGCACAGCGCCAGCATTCCACCTTGGATTCCGAGCTCAGAACTTCCCTTCCCCCTAGGGCTCCATAAAACAAGACTGTCAAGAGTTCGGGATACTTATGTGCGAGCCAGTTTCTGCTTCCTCTCCAGGTTGGGAAGAACACTGAGAGTCTTTAAATCTCTTGCTGGGGTAGCCGTGTTTGCCCAGGGACTTCCGCAGATATCATCAGCGAAAAGGAAAGTGGCAGAGGGTTGAGGGGGAGGGACGGTAAACCTCCAACTCGTTGTCACACTTGTCAGCAGGTAAGATGCCTTCTCCCAGGCAAGGAGCCGCCAACATAAGCCCTCTAACACTGAGCCAGCATCCGAAGCCCTGAGGTCCACTGTGGCTCTGCTGTGAAGCTGTGTGACCCTGCGGAAGGCACTGTCCCTCTCTGGACCTCACTGCTCCCTTTGTGACGTGGGTTCTGGACAGCAGTTGGCCTCAAAGGCCCGAGGACTCCAGGACTCCAGGTCTGCCGTGAGGCAGAGATGCAGGTGCCATCTGCTTTCAACTTCTGGGAGCTCAGCTTTCTCAGATTCTACAAATGAGTGACATCAGTTGCCAAGTCTGGCTAATTTTGTTTACCATTATGATGTCCAGGTCCATCGATACTGCTATAAACCACAGGATTCTGTCCCTTTTATGTGCCTGAATAGTCTTCCAAGGTGTACATACAATGTATGTTTTTATCCAACCATCCATGGTGGACACCTCTTTTGGTTCTGTGTCCAAGCTGCAGTTCAGGTATCTCTGTTGTTCTGCCTTGCCCAGTGCACATTAGGAGCTCAAATATTCACAAAGTCCTTCCATGGGTTTCAACAATTTGGGATTTCACACATTGATCAAATTTATAAACATGGCTGGCGTTGTGACAAGACAGGTTAAAGCCACTGTTTGCAATGCTAGCATCCCATATTGGACTGCAGATCTAGTCCTGGCTGTTCCACTTCTCATCCAGCTTCCTGCTAATGTTTCTGGGAGGCGGCTGCTAATGCTTCCCGAGTCACTGCTCTGTACCTGCGTGTTCCTTAATTGCTAAATGCTGATCGAGGGTATCAGGCTGGAGTGGGGATTAACTGAGGAGAGGAACAAGAAGAGCCTGGGTCAGTCAGTGTCCCAGACAGGGCTGCCATTCTGGAGATGCCATGCTATCCCAAGAGGGTATTTGTGAGGTCAATGTGCTGGGCTGTCCTGTGTTACTGACTGGGGGACTGAAGCCCAGCCAGTGGAAGGGACATAATAATAAATGGTGTTTGATGGTAGGGTTGGGTCTGTAATTGAGCTCAGGTCTCTTGAGGTCTGAGCCCTGCTGCTTTCACCGTTTGCCGGGCACCGTGCAAAGTATGAATGAGGAGGTTCACTCATTCATTCAACAGACGCTTACTGAGTCCTGGCCATGTGGGGAGTGCTCCAGCAGGAGGTGGGCAACAGGAGTAAGCCAACAAAACAGGACTCACAGCTCAGTCTGCTGGAGCTGTGTAGCAAAGTGCCACAGGCTGCGTGGCACACACAACATTTATTTGAACACCATTCTGGAGGCTGCAAGAGCTAGCAAAGTCAGTTTCTGGCCAGGGCTCTCTTCCTGACTTGTGGATGGCTGCCTCCTCCTTGTACCCTCACATGGCCTTTCCTGGGTGTGTGTGCCTGGTGCGCATTTTCTCATAAGGACACCCATCCTAGCTGATTGTGGCCCCGATCCTGATGACCTCATTTATTTTTTATTTATTTATTTATTTTTTAATTTTTGACAGGCAGAGTGGACAGTGAGAGAGAGACAGAGAGAAAGATCTTCCTTTGCTGTTGGTTCACCCTCCAATGGCCGCCATGGCTGGTGCACTACAGCCGGTGCGCTATGGCTGGCGCACCGCGCTGATCTGAAGGCAGGAGCCAGGTGCTTCTCCTGGTCTCCCATGGGGTGCAGGGCCCAAGCATTTGGGCCATCCTCCACTGTACTCCCGGGCCACAGCAGAGAGCTGGACTGGAAGAGGGGAACCGGGACAGAATCTGGCGCCCCGACCGGGACTAGAACCTGGTGTGCCGGTGCCACAAGGCGGAGGATTAGCCTATTGAGCCACGGTGCCGGCTATGATGACCTCATTTAACCTTTAACTGTTTCCTTAGAGGCCCCATCACAATCATCAAATACAACCACATGAGCTGACGGGGCTTCCATTTCGAAATCCAATCTCTACCTACTTAACAGTGGCCATCCAGTGGCAGGGAGCAGGGGGAATCTGGAAGAAAGAAAGGAATAACTGAAAATGGTGGTTCATGCCTTGAAGAAAATGACCATGATGATGTCGCAGAGGATGATGGGGGTGGGAGGGAGGAGGCGATGGAGATAGAGCTGTCAGGCAAGGATTTTGAGAAGGTGGTGTTGAAGCCAAGATCTGAAGAGGAGGAGGCAGCTGTGGGACGCCGGAGGCTGAGACTGGTGGTTAGGCAGGGGCAGCAGGTGTAAGGGAGAAGGCAGGCATGGGCAGTGGAGGGATCCAGGGTGACCTGAGTCTATGCGCACAGAGGACAGAGCTCAGATGAGGGCTTAGGCCAGGAAGGTTTTGCAGCTCAAGGTAAAGAATTAGGGAGTCATTTAATGCGTGTCAGGGTTTGGAAAGATTTTCATGGAGAATGGAGGACAGAAGAGCAAGAGAGGAAGCAGGGAAGCCTGTGAGGAGGTGGTGGCTGAGCCAGGGAGAGATGGTGGGAGCCTGGGCTGGTGCAGTGCTGAGGAGGTGGAGACGAGAGAGTTTGTGTGCGTGTGCTCAGGTGTGAGACGGCCGGAGTCACACAGAGGGGCCCACGTAAGACGTCTTCAGGGGATTTCACACAAATACCACGTATTTGGTCAGCTCACCAACGGTCCATCGGACCGACCGTGGAGGCTGTCATACTACAAGCTGACCCTCAGGAGCCCTGCACAGCTGTGTTGCCTATTCACGTGTGTGGATAAGGGCTCTGACTGTTTTCTAGGTGTCTGGACCTGCTGGCAGAGGGTGCATTGGGGAGAAGGAAGGAGTTCATGGCTTCAGCAACGGCTTCCCCTGGTGAGCGGGGATGAGGGCTTGATGGGGCCTCTCTGACTTGTTGCAGGCATCCACACTGTGCATTCAACACAGTCATATTTCATTCAGCTGTTTGCTTCCAGCAAAAACTAAGTATGATGATGATGGTGGTGATGGTGACTGACTGCCACCACCACCATCACCACCATTTCCCAAATCAAGAGCTACTGCTTACTGAGTGCATACTACATGCCAGGGACTCAATACTCATTATGTTATTTAATATTTTTACCACCTCTATCCAAGCCAGCAACATCTCTCCCTCAGAAGGCAGCACTAACTTTCTAACTAGTTTCATTGCCTGAATTCCATTTCCTTGCAGCAGCCAGTGATGATGCTACCACCTTGCCTAAAACCTCCCCTGCTCCAAATTGTTTGGGGGAATGCAGTCAACACTCCTCACTACAGCCCACATACCCCGCATGCTCTGGCCCCTGCCACCCTTCCGACCTCAACCTGTTTGTCTCCGCCAGCAGCATTCCACTGTGTGCAAACTTGCTCCTTGTCTCCAACAAACACTGCCCTTCCCCTCCTCGCACATCTGCACCTGCTGCTCCCTGTGCCTGAGCTGTGGATCCTCTGCTTTTGCCTGGCTGGTCTTGGCTCCGGTGTGTTCTCCTCTCAGGGTCTCCCCTGCCATTCTATCTAAAGCCAGCCCCTCTGCCAGCCCAGTCTCTCCATCACAGCCCTGCTTTTTCTTTCATAGCCCGTCGTTCTCCTGCTTATGTGCTTGCTTGCCCATGGTGGTTTGTGCCCTCCAGCTGGAATTTAGCATCCATGAAAGTGGGAAGGACTCCTTTACCTCAGAGTCCAGCACCCCCTAGCCTGGCTCATGGGAAACTCAAAATGTGTTTGATGAATCAAGGTGTTATTCCCACCTGACTGACGCTTGGGGTGAAGTACTTTCCCTTGCTTATGTCAGCTGCCTACAACTGGTGTAAGGAATTGTCACAAACTTGGTGCCTTGAAACAACACAAATGTCTTCTCTTATTGTTCTAAAGGCCAGAAACAAAAGACCAGTTGCACTGGGCTAAGCTGGAGGTGTCAGAAGGGCCAGCGGAAACTGCTCCCTGGGTTTTTCCATTTCTAGGACATTTTGTGCATTTTTTGGCCCTGGCCCCTTCCCTGGTCTTTGCATAGCATCTCTGCATCCATCACATGATCTCCTTATCTCTTTCCCATGGTCAAATCTCCCTCTGGCTCCCTCTTGTGAAGATACTGGGCTCCATTTAGGGCCCACTTGGGTAATCCAGAATAATCTCCTCATCTCAAGGCTCTTACTTTACTCATATCTGCAAAGTCTTGGGGTCTTGTCTTGGGGCCATCGCTCAACCTCTCGCAGTTACACAGTCAAGCCTAGTCCTCCCTGACTTCAAAAGCAAACTGTTGACCATTAAGCTTTAGTGTTTTGGTGCATGTGGTTCTGATCCTCGGCTAGGTTAGAGACCTACCACAAGGTATACACACAGTTAGTGTTCACTTAGTACCCAGCAGACAAATGAAACCATCTCCTTTGGGGCATTAAACATCGTTCCTTCATCAAGACTAAACACTCAGATTCCTCCTGGAACAACCCATTTTCCTCACGCAAGAACATACTGCTCAGACCAGAGTCTGCTGCTGCTGCGGCTCCAGCCCGACCTGACTTCTCTAAGGCCCTCAGCTACCACTTGACATTTCTGGGCATTTCCTCCTTAGATGTCCTAGACTCACCGTACTGACAGGTATAGTTCCTTGAGCCTATAGATAGAAAAACTGAAGCTTAGGGAGAGGGAGTAAGCATACACAAACACGTATTGTGTCTGGGAAAGAGCCAGGAACAGAATGTAACACATGATTTTCGATTTAGAGATTATCAACCGAAACCTAGTGTTGTCTTTCTTTAAAAAAATTAATAGACAGTTCCCATATATCCTCTAACCCCCACACTCTGACCACCTTTGGTCTCTGCACTACCTATATCCTACATCAAACCAGTACATTTATTATGCCATCAAACCTATACTGACACATCATTATTACCCAAAGTGCACAGTTTACACAAAGGCTCCATCTTGGTGTTGAGCATCCTACGGGTTTGTACAAAGCTGCAATGACATGCACCCGCCATTACTGTATCATACAGGGTGGGTTCATTGTCCTAAAAGTCCTCCATGCTCCATCTAAGCATCCCACCCCCACCCACCCACAATTCCTGGCAACTCCTGATCTTGTTACTGTCACCACAGTTTTGCCTTTCCGGAATGTCATTTACTTGGATTCACGGTAGCTCCACAAATAGTGTGGCACTGACTGCCATGGCCAGGATGGAGACACACGCACACACACGTGCCTGAGCCATCACCATAGCACCCCAGGCGGTGCTCACCTCTGGACCAGAGGCACAATCAGCCTTTTCAGAGCCATGTGGAATGGGGGCAGCAGAAGGGGTTTCCCAAAGGAAACTCATAGCAATTACGAGAAGAAGAGGGGATACCTGCCAGGAGCAGAAGCAGATGTCCACTACACACGGGCAACAGAACCTGAACATTAGCAGCTATAATACAAGGCAGGGAGTGAAAAGCGCATGAACACGACAAGCAGAGGCCACGATACAGTGACACGCCACTAAAAATGAATTTCGTCACATATATCTATCAAAATTTTAAGATGTATTACCTTTAACTCAGCAGCTCCATTTCTAGTAACCAATCCCATAGAACTGCATGCTCACTCCCACACCATAGTCTTTGCAACAGAATATCTGTAATAGCAAAAACAAAAACCAAACAAGCTGTAGGTATCTCAAGGAGATAATGGCTAAATAAGTGATTGTAATCTATTAAATCAAATGTTGCAGCAGCTGTGAAAGACTCCGGTGCAGGTACACACAGTCCTGTGCAGCAAGAGGCAGGATGTATTATGTGAACTGTGAACTGTGAACTGCTCACCCCAATTCGTACAAGATGAAAATAGGGAAAAATGAGAGTCTGGGTCCGTGGACAAGCACTAGTGCTCACACGTGCAAAACACATACACTATGCATAGGCTCGCTTATGCTTGAGATAGGTCTGGAACAATCGACAATAATTCCTCCCACAGCGTAGGACTCTAAGTGGAGACTTATGGGTAAAAGCAGGGGTGGGAATTTCACATTTTAACATCAATGCATTTGATCTTTAAAGGCATATATTTTATTTTTGTAATAAAATGAGAATTTTGAATGGCAGCCAAGCACTGTGGCATAGTGGGCTAAGCAGCCACTTGCAAGGCCAGCATCCCACACTGGAGCACCAGTTGGAGTCCCAATTGCTGTTTCCAATCCAGCTTCCTGCTAACACACTTGGGAAGGCAGTGGATGATGACTCAAGTACTTTGACCTCTACCACCCATGTGGGACACCAGGAGGGCGTTTCTGACACTTGGCTCAGCCTTGCCCAGACCGGCTGTTGCAGGCATTCTGCCGAGTGAACCAGAGGATGGAAAATCTCTCTTTCCCTTTGTCTCTGATGCTCTGCTTTTCAAATAAATGAATACATCCTAAATAAAACAAACAAAAAAGAAGCAGAGATCGTCTTTTAAATTTTTTTTTTGAAAACTGTGTTAAGAATTCAGGAAGTTCTGCTAATGTGCTGGAAGAAAAAGAGAGGGCTTAGAGGTACACCCATTGCTCACGTCTCCTCCCAGTAGATTCTAGAGTGTGTTTCACCACCTTTGCCCTCCCTTTCGTGCTTAGTGTCATGGCCAGGCGCTAGGGGGCGCCTCTGCTGTGCTCCATCTTCATCCTGATGCCTCTCCCAGGCACCTTTCCATCCTGCACGTCTATAAGCAGAAATTGAACCCTGAGGTCCAGGGTCAGGCGCCATTCACACAGAGACCAAGAAGGAAGTGGCGTTTTCTGCCGGCTCCGGATTCCTGCAGCCTCCCCTAGTGGCCGCGGTTCCCGGTTAGGAATTCGGTGGAGGGCAAGCTACCCAACTGGGGGCCATTTTCTCCTTCAAACTTCACTTCAGACCTGTCTCTTCATCTCTCCTGCTCAGAGGTGCCCATAAAGGGCGCCCCAGTGCCGTGGAAGCTGTGTTTTCGCGCACACAGCATCTGTATCTGGCTAAGGGGCCAGGGAACTCCACACACAGCAACTTCCTGCGCTGCGTGACAAGCCTGGGGAAAGCAAGCCGCCCGGGGGCTCCCGGGGCAGAGGCGAAGCCACAGACCAAGCACCAAGCAGCAGGGTGGCTGGGCCCGCGCCCAGAAGCCACGGGAGAGCACGGGTGGGTGGGAAAGTGTGCTGGGGGCCACCTAAGCCACACTCTCATCTTACAGAGAGAGAGGAGGGGCCGCTTGCTCCGCAGTCAGGTAGCTGAGTCAGGGACAGGGTTCAGTGGTTACGGGCACGGACTTCAGCACCTCAGAGAGCAGGGTTTAAATCTGGCTTTGCCACTCTCTGTGGGACTTAGTGCTGGCCCCTAAGCTCTTGCGGCCTGAGTGTTCTTCGTCAGAGAGGCCAAGATGCCATCTGCAGGATCAGATTCCAAGGCTGATGCCGTGGTGTCGCACATGGGACGCGCTTCAGACACTGCTCAGGCCCCCATCAGCAGGGCTGTTCCTGTCACTTGGGTCACGGATCAGTGTTTTCTCAGCTTCCAAGGTGTTGGGAGAGGAGGAGGCTCAGCCAGGCTTGGAGATGGGGTGGTCCTTTCGTGCCTCTTCTGGCCTTCATAGGACCAGAGTGAAATAACGAAAACTTGTCAAACACCTCGTCTGTGCAAAGCATTTTCATCCACACGCTCTTACTCTCCCCATGATACTCTGAGGATCGCCAGGACTTCAGCCTGGCATTTAATCCGCTCCACCCCAGTGCCCGCCCCTCGGGGTAACATCGCTGTGCCTGTACAAGGGGTCTCCAAAGCATCCATGGAAATGCGTACTATGCGTGAATTTGAACATTTTTAGAAGCATTTATTTGGGAGGCAGAGAGAGCGAGCGAGAGAGCTAGCGGTAGGGAGTGCTCCTATCTGCTGATTCACTCCCCAGTGCTCACAAGGTTCAAGGACAAAGCCGAGAGCCAGGAACTCAATCCAGTTCTCCCATATGGGTGGCAGGAACCCAATGACTTGGTTAGAGGAAGCTATAAAAAATAGTGTTTTTCTTATTTTTCATTCCTCTACAGGAGATCTGACTGCCTAAAGCAACAATGAGGCTTTCTGTGGTAGGACAGCCACCACAATGCAAGTGTGCATAACAACTGTCACAGGGAAGACCATCTCTCTCCAGGCCGAACCCTCGGTTCCAACAGAAAATGCACAGCCCAAGATCCAGCCGGGGCAAGGGACTCCTCCCAGTCAGCAAAGACTAAACCAACTGCAGATGGATGGGCCCTGCCCACCACATCTGAAAGCAGTCCACACTTCATCTTGTGCTGAGACTTCCTGGTGGTACTAAGAAAAGGAAGAAGTCTTGCCCCACTCCCAGGAAGAATAAACGTAAAAGAAAAAAGGCGAGCTGGCTGTGCTGACGGACGTAAGGTAGATAAGAGCGGTGTACTTAGGAGTTGGGATGAAGGTGGTACTGGAGATTTTGTGGCCAGCCACCTTGACAGATGTCACTGTGGCACGTGCTGTCTGACCTACTGCTTCAACAAACTATAAGACGGGTGATTGCATATGAGGAGTTAATAAAACACATCGACAACTGGGGCCGGCGCTGTGGTGCAGAGGGTTAAAAGCCCTGGCCTGAAGCACCAGCATACCATATAGGTGTCGGTAATAGTCTGGGCTGCTCCTCTTCCAATCCGGCTCTCGCTATGGCCTGGGAAAGCAGTAGAAATGGCCCTAGTCCATGGGCCCCTGTACCCACATGGGAGACCTGGAAGAAGCTCCTGGCTCCTGGCTTTGGACTGGCGCAGCTCCAACCATTGCGGCCATCTGGGGAGTGAACCAATGGATGGAAGACCTCTCTTTCTGTCTCTGCCTCTCTCTGTAACTCTTTCAAATAAATAAAATAAATCTTTTAAAAAAAAACATAAGAAAGATAAATAAATAAAGCAAGAATGAGCAAACTATGGCCTATGGGCTGCCGGCCTATTTTTACGAGTAACAGTTTTATTGGGATGCAGCCATGCTCATTTGTGTATATATTCTCTCCCTCTGCTGCTAGCAGAACAGAGCCTGTATGGAGTGAAAGAGAGTCTACAATATTTATGGTTGGGTTCTTTAAGAAAAAGTCAGACAACTTCTGGTTTAAAACAAAAATAGTAGCTATGCATTGTGGGTTTATAGCATGTATAAAAATAAAATGGGACAAAAATAGCATGAAAATGGGAAGGAGGAATTGGTCATATACTACTGGAGGGCTCGGATTCTACAGCAGTATATTATTTGAAAGTAGTCTATGATTGATTATAGATATAAATTGTAGACCATAGGGCAATGACTAAAAATATTTTTAAAGATAGAATCTTTAAAAATACCCAACCCAAAAACAAGCAGAAAAAGACAGAAAAAATAAAGAGCAGATGGAACAGAGAATATTCAGCAAGATAGATTTGAATTCAAACTAGCAGCAACTGCATGAAATATATAAGTGGTCTAAACACCAATTAAAAGACAGAGATAGGTTGGATATAAAAACAAGACCCGACTATCAGCTTTCTACAAGAAATCCATTAAATGTAAAGAACAGTCAGTAGGTTAAAATTAAAGGAAAAAACACATGCAAATACTCAAGAAACCTGGAGTGGCTGCATTAACAACAAACTATACTTAGGAACAAGGAATACTGCCAGAGATAGAGAGGGATATTATAAAATGCTAAAGAGTCAACTTATCTAGAGAACTCTAAATGATGTAAATGTGTATTTCTTTAAAAGCAAAAACCTTCAAAAAGCCCAAAGCTAAAAATGATAGATTTGAAATATGAAATAGACAAACCCATTAAGTATATTTGGAAACTTCAATAATCCCATCCCAGAAACCAACAGGAGAGTGGCAGGCTGGTGGGGGGCGGTGGGCAGTGCCTAGGGGGCTTCATAAAAACACCTGGGAATGAAATCTAGACCCTGGCTGCAAGCGGACCACAGGAGGGCCACACTTTTTGAATTAGTTGTCATTATTTAAAATGTGAAAATGGGGGCTGGTGCTGTGGCACAGCAGGTTAACGCCCTGGCCTGAAGCACCGGCATCCCATATGGGTGCCGGTACTGGTCCCGGCTGCTCCTCTTCTGATCTAGCTCTCTGCTGTGGCCAGGGAAAGCAGTAGAAGATGGCCCAAGTCCTTAGGCCCCTGCACCCATGTGGAAGACCTGGAAGAAGCTCTTGGCTCCTGGTTTTGGATCGGCGCAGCTCCCGCTGTTGCGGCCATCTAGGGAGTGAACCAGCAGATGGAAGACCTCTCTCTCTCTGCCTCTCCTCTCTCTGTGTAACTCTGACTTTCAAATAAATAAATAAATCTTTTAAAAAATGTGAAAATGTTGCACGTACACAGGACTTCTGGCTTCTTTTAAATTTGGAAACATTCCCCCTTTGCCCACCCCTACCCACCCACCCTCACCACATGGGTAACTGTGGACCGGGCTGCTGTCCCTCCCCTGGTCATGACCCCTGGCCAAATCTCTCATTTGCTCTCCCCACCTGGCTATGGTGGGCAGGGAGAGGAAAACCCCAAGTTCAAATCTAGCTCTTGGAGCAGGCTGGACATCCTGGGAATTTCCAAGGGGAAACAACCCAGAGTCTGCATCCAGGCAGGAAATGCCTCGGAGCGCTTCCAGAGCTCTCGGGAATGAGGTTCCTCTTCACCGCTGCTCTGGTTCACAGAGCTCTCAGCTTCCCACATCTGCCTGCGAGGACCAGACGCTCTCAGTTGGACTCACCCAGACAGAGAGAGCAGATTCTCAGTGGGGACGTCAACGTACAGGCGCAAAGCCGAGAGCAGAAGTGGTGGAGGGGCCATGTGCCTGAGAACCCCAGCAGTCTGGAAAGGAGAGCGAAAGGGAGAAGCAGCTGCTGGCATCCCGGCAGTGGCCATGCCCTGACCACCTTCCCAGCAGGTCCCAGACCTGGCCTGTCTTACCGGGAAGTGGGAAGAGTGCCGTGAAGTGCTCTCCAGTGCCAGCTGCGACAGGAACTATTCTATGTTTTAGGTGACATGGGCTAGATCAACTGCACTGGCAACTATTGTGTCTCGGTTCACAGGAGTTACACTGTACCCACATTCCATCCACCATGTTCAGAGAACCCCACTCCACCCCCAGCAAGGCGTGCAATGCAGGTCAGGCCCGAGAGGTGGAGAGGCCGGGTCCTGGGGAGCCCCTTGTCGGCCGCCTCAGGCAGACAGAGCCACTTTCCATTTAGTTTTATAACTTAGGTTACTTTGGATTGGACTTCATTGCTTGCACATAAAAGAGATCTGATGGACAGATGGAAGCTGGGGGGACACTTGGAGTCATTCTGTCTGATACTCTTATTGTAGAGAGGGAACCTGGGGTCCAGAGAAGAGAAATAGCCTGCCAAGAACACAGAGGGCTTCATGGCCACACTGGACAGGAGTCCAGCTCCTGACTCATGCAGGCTGTCTGAGCTTCTCAGCCTCTCCTCCCAGTGCTGGCCCTCACTCATGGTCTTTCCATTTCCTTCTGTTACAGGGGAGCCAAGCCAGCCCCATCGCATACACCATCCTAGAGCCCCTGGCCCCAGGAACTTTGGGCTCTGAGGCTAAACCCACTCACTCCCAGGTGGGGAGGTTGAGTAGTGCTCACCTGGAGTGGCCCCCAACTTGAAGCAGCCCCTGGCTTTGAGGCTCAGCTATGGGGGTAATCACGAACATCCCCTCATGCAGAATGAGCTGAAACTGGGCACCATGTCACATCTTGTCTTCCAGCGGAAAAACTTGCTAAGGGAAAAACCACACTCAACTACATGGTGGTTTATATTTATGTTAAGATTTCTTTGCCCATTTTTTGCTACTCTAAGGTCATGCATCTCAGGAACAAATATTTCAGGGAAAAAATCAGAAACAAAAATATCTCAGGAAAAAAAAAAAAGAAACAGCCCCAAGACAGGGTACTAACTTCCAATCTACTAGGTACAAAGGACTACTGAATTATAGCATTAGATATTAAAATTATTCAAGCCCAGCCATGCATAGTAGAGTATCCTGCTCCATACTCAGGAAAGGCTTTGCCTCCAAGCAGCTTTGTGGCCTGTGCATTACTGTGACATAAAATTGCTGTTAGCACGTACAGGCAGCCATCTCTGCAGGAACTGTGCTTCCCCACTCTGCCCACGAGGGGGCGCAGCAGCCCAATTCCAGGTGGTAAGTGCTCATCCAGTGGTAAGGCAGGTATGTGCACTTCAGTGTAAGTTTGGATTCCTTCTGCTTAGAGGGGGAGAGGAGGGCACTTTCTATACAAGAATGAATGACAACTCCTGGCCAAAGGATGGGAAGCAGTAGACATTGTTCCAGCGCTGGAACTGAGAAATCTGTTTCTTTACTCGCGGTCTGAGTTAGCTGTCAAGGAAACTGCAGGCCTCTGCTCTATTCAAGTCCCTGCTGTCTATGGTCTGCGATTCTGTGCTCCAGAGCAATAAGGTGGGAGTCTCACATCTGCCTAAAACACCCCTGCAAAGGAGGACAAAAGACAAACAGCTTAGGGCCAACGCCACAGCTCACTAGACTAATCCTCTGCCTGCGGCGCCGGCACCCCGGGTACTAGTTCCACTCGCTCCTCTTCCAGTCCAGCTCTGCTGTGGCCCGGGAGGGCAGCGGAGGATGGCCCAAAGTGCTTGGGTCCCTGCACCCGCATGGGAGACAGAGGGAGTGAACCATCAGATGGAAGACCTTTCTCTCTGTGTCTCTCTCACTGTCTATAATTCTCTCTCTGTCTCTCTCTAACTCTGCCTGTCAAAAAAAAAAAAAAAAAAAAAAAAAAAAAAAAAAAGCACCAAAGAGGAAGACCAGGGTGCTTGGTTTTGGGAGCTGGGGATGCAGCCAGATCACATGCAGGCCTCAGGTTCATATCCACACACGGACGTGAACGCCACTTCAAGCTGGGGCTGTCCCTTTATTTAGCCTTTCATTTTGAAACATTTCACACTTCAAAAAGTTGCAAGAATAGGACAGAATTCCCAATTTGTATGTGTTTATCATATTATTCTCTCCGTATGTATATTTTTTTTAAACAAAGATAGCTTCTCAAATTTCTGAGTAGGCAATGGATATGTTTATATTTGTTCTGAACAATGGGACAATAACTGATTTGTTTTAAAGATTGTACTGTTTGTGATCTCATTCAAGGGGCACAGAGAATAAGAAATATTTAAAACCTACTGCGAAATTCCCTTTTAGTACTGACCTTGTTAGTCATTTTCCTTGTACTGCATTCAAACAGCTCTAGCACCTAGAAGTGCTGCTTGAGGGCAGAGCAGATTAAGTAGATTTTTTATGATGATTAGGCTAATTTGCCTTTATTTTTGAAGGTGTTTATTTAATGAATACAAATTTCCATATGTACAGCTTTTAAGGATATAGTGTTTCTTTTCCTACTCCTGCCCTCCCACTCACACTCCCATCCCACCTCCCACTCCTTCTCCTGTTCCATTTTCCATTAAGATTTGTTGTTAATTGACTTTATATACAGAAGACCAACTCCTTACTAAGGAGAGATTTCAACTATTGCACCCACACAGACATACAAAGTATTAAGTACAGTTTGAAGACAAGTTTTACCGTTAATTTTCATAATACAACTCATTAAGGACAGAGGTCCAGCATGGGAAGCAAGTACACAGTGACTCCTGTTGTTGATTTAACAACTGACACTCTTATTTATGACGTCAGTATCACCCTAGGCTCTTGACATGAGCTGCCAAGGCTATGGAAGCCTTTTGAGTTCACAAACACCATCGGTTTTTAGACAGGGCCATATGCAAAGTAGAAGTTCTCTCCTCCCTTCAGAGAAAGGTACCTCCTTCTTTGAAGGCCCCATTCTTTCCACTGGGGTCTCACTCATAGAGATCCTTCATGAGAACCATTTTTGCCACTATGTCTTGGCTTTCCATGCCTGAAGTGCTCTCATGGTGTTTTCAGAAAGGACTTAGGGACTGATTCTGAGGTCAGAGTGCTTAAGTAGGTTGACCAGCTGCCAGGGCCTGTCATCACAGGTGGTGAGTTATCCCATTTTACACATGGGCCCTGCACAGGACAAAGTTTTGCCTGACCTCCTGCAGCCTTCTGTCAGTTCTCTCTCCCTAGCCTGTTAGTAGCCTTTCACATGTACTCAGTGAGGACTAGCGAAACAAAATACTAATAAAGGATCAACTGTGCTCACTGAGACCTTCTAACACCCTTGGCTTCGTGGGTGTCAGGATCTCCATTTTGTTTGTTTGTTTGTTTGTTTTGACAGGCAGAGTGGACAGTGAGAGAAAGAGAGAGAGACAGAGAGAAAGTTCTTCCTTTTTTCGTTGGTTCACCCCCGCAGTGGCCACTGTGGCTGGCACACCGCGCTGATCCAAAGCCAGGAGCCAGGTGCTTCCTCCTGGTCTCCCATGCGGGTGCAGGACTGTACTCCCGGGGCACAGCAGAGAGGTGGCCTGGAAGAGGGGCAACTGGGACAGAATCCGGCGCCCTGACCAGGACTAGAACCTGGTGTGCTGGTGCCGCAGGTGGAGGATTAGCCTAGTGAGCCACGGCGCCGGCCAGGATCTCCATTTTACAGATGAGAAAACTGAGGCACAGAGAGGGGTAAAAACAGTAGCTTGTCCAAGATCACAGAGCTGCACAGAGTGAAGAAAAAACCAGGATTCAAACCCTGCCTGCTGTGCACCGATCATGCTGTTCCTCTGACTTCCTAGCACGGGGGTGAGGGCACTCACCCATCTCTAACTGCTCCTCTGCATACCTCCCAAGCCAAAGACGCTGTCCTGAAGAGCAAGGTAAGGGCTTCCGGCCTGCCACCATGACGGGCTGCTGGGGATCTCCCAACTGAGAAACACAGGAAAAACGGCTGTCGTCGCCCTGAAACCAAGCTCGCGAAAACGCAACAGGAGGAAAGCAAAGGGAGAGTGCCAGGAAGTGGTGCTCACAGAGCGCTCAGCCTTCTGCGACTTTCTCCTGCGGTGGGCTGGGGCAGCAGGAGACGCCCAGACTCTGGGAGAAAGGGACAGGAGCCAATGAGGCCCAAGGCTGAAGTCCCCAGGCCAGCAGTGGGACCTCAGTGCCTCCATGCACCAAGCATGATGGGGACCTAGAGGTGGGGAGGAAGTCGCTTCCATTCTCTGCCACTCACTGGGGCCAACGTCTGGGGCCAGTGAGAGCAGAGGACAGGGAGGCCCCGCGGAAATCCTCTGGCCTGTGCCTCTGTTTTGCACTAGGGGATCCCGCAATCCAGAGAGAGAGTGATCCTCACGTAGGGTTCCTCGTCCCTTGTGGATAAGCCGCTCATATCCCCAGCGCTGTGCTAAGGGCCTTCTGTGTGTTACTGAATTCTCATCCCTACCCCACAATGTGGATGGCTTTATCTTCATTTTCAGGACAGGGAAACTGAGGCTCGGGTCTAGCTTCTGGTTCTCCTTCCAGCAGTGAGGAGGTTCAACTACAACAGCCTGAGACTTTAAGCATTCATGGCATCTGTGTTTCACCTACGTTAATTTTCTCAAGTCGGTGTTTGAAAATCAGGTGGTTTTTAAAAGTGTTATAGTGCAGTGATGCTATAACTAGTACCGAAACAGTATTTTTACACTTTGTGTTTCTGCGTGGGTACAAACTGATGAGATCTTTACTAATTACATACTGAATCGATCTTCTGTATATAAAGATAATTGGAAATGAAAAAAAAAAAAAAACCTGGTGTTAAATTGGAAATGGCATAGAAAATTAATTAATTTAAAAAATATATATATTATGTAGGATCTCTGTCATTAATGTGCTGTACACCCTTATTTAATGCTATAACTAGTACTCCAACAGTATTTTTTTTTCTTTTCTTTTCACTTTGTGTTACTATATGGGGGGCAAACTGTTGAAACCGTTACCTAATATATACTAAACTGATCTTTTGTATACAAAGAGAATTGAAAATGAATCATGATGTGATAGGAAGGGGAGAGGGAGCGGGAGGGGGGAGGGTTGTGGGTGGGAGGAAAGTTTTGGGAGGGGGAAGCCATTGTAACCCATAAGTTATACTTTGGAAATTTATATTCATTAAATAAAAGTTTAATAAAAAAAAGTGTTATAATGCAGTTCTAAGTTGCTGTGAATAAAAGGGGACAAATACATAATGAAGGAAATCAACAAACACCTTTCCCTCCTCCCCAGTTCACTACCTGCCCCCCACCAGGGGTAGGGAAACCCTGAACTAAATGATCAATGATCGAGAACAATGCTCTTAAAGGGACAATAACCTTTAACCCCACTAAAACCCCTGCAAACAAGAAGACCTCCGGGGTGTCTGCAGCAACAGGTCTCGCTCCAGGAGCCTGGAAGCCGCTTCCTTCTGCCTGGAAACAGGAGCGGCCTTCTCAGCCAGCGCAGTGGCGAGAGGGTGACCCCTGTCCTGCAGCTGGAGAGGGCCTGGATTGTCACTGTGGCTCAGGCAGCAGGCGGTGGAGCCTCTCGACCAGTCTGCATCCAGCATCTGGGTCCTCACCCTGCTTCCGCTCTGTAAAAACAAAGAAACCAGGCCCGGTGCTTGGCCTAGGGGTTGAGAAGCCCACTGAAGTGCCTGGGTTGGTTACCTGGTTCTGCTCCTCACTCCAGCTTCCTCCTGATGCAGACGCCCGGGGGGGCAGCGGTGGAACTCAGGTGATGGAGTTTCTGCCATGCCCGTGGGAGACCTGGCTGAGTTCCTGGCGCCCGGCTGCAGCCCAACCTCAGCTGTTGTGGATGTCTGGAGACTGAAACAGTGGATGGGAGCTCCGTTTGTCTGCTGTCTCTGCCTCTCAAATAAATACCTAAATAAAAATTTCAAAGGCGATTATAAGAAACAGTGGTAGCTATTTCAGCTCAGTTCTTTGGAATTCATTAGCGTTATGGAGGGTTTAGGAACCACCATTTGTGTGTCTAAACAGCTTTGAAGCTTTGTGATCCACTTTTCAGCTGGGAACTTAGGCACAAAGAAGTGGTAGAGCAATAATTAGAATCCAGAGAGCTCGGCGGGAGCAGGCCTTGTCAACCCGGGCAGCACTGCCATTCTGGGCCAGCTGATCCCCTTGTGCGGTGCTGTCCCGTGTGCTGCAGGGTGCTGAGCTGTGTCCCTGGCTTCTACCCACTCGGTGCCAGCAGCTTCCCCCTCCCAGTTATGACAACAGCAAGCGTCTCCAGGGATTGCCAAATGTCCTCTGAGGTCAAAGTCATTCCCCGCTGAAAACCCACTGCTCCCAAGTCTGCATCTGAATCCACTCAGCTCACTCACTCTGGCGCCTCTCTTACAGCTGCCGCTGGGTTCTCAGCGGATTTACACCAAACAGCCTCACCAGGGGGGCGTTCTGAGCCCTGCCTTAGCAGGCATGATTTCAGGGCCACACAGCAAGGGAGGTGCAACACCAGGACTCCCAGGCACGCTTCAAGCTCTTTCTGTATTGATTCCCAGTCAGGGCGGTGTCCGGAGAAGTTTCTGACGCTCATTAATGAGCACAGCTGAAGGCCAGGGATGGAGGCTGCCCAACCTTTATTCCTCATTTCCTTTTAATTTCTCCTATGCTCCGTCACGTCCACGGGGTTATCTGCTCTATCTGCTCGCAGATACGATATCTGCTGCCCGTTTCCCTAATCACTGTTATTGGATCAAGGGTGGCACTAATCCAAGTTGAACCAGGAAGTTCCTTTCCTGGATTTTTGTGTGAGAAACCCTCAGATCAGGCTCCCTCTGGTGGCCAAGATGGTCACATGTAAAACTCAGAGCTGTGTGGACGAAAGGGTTCACGCCAGCAGAGGTGTGACAAGTACAGTACAGCAATGATTTTTACCACAAGTGCAGGGGCTGTAGCCTGTCCTAGCCTGGGCTGTTGAGGCCACTTGGGGAATAGACCAGTGGATGGAAGATTCTCATTGCTCTCTCTTCTCTCTCTCTCCCTCCCTTTCCCTGTTCATCTTCCTCTCTCTCTCCCTATGCCTTTCAAAATAGTTAATATTAACATCTTAAAAAACAAGGGCCTGTACTGTGGCATAGTGGGAAAAGCCATGGCCTGCAGTGCCAGCATTCCATATAGGTACAGGTTCAAGTCCCAGCTGCTCCAATTCCAATCGAGCCCTCTGCTGATGGTCTGGAAAAGCAGTACAAGATGGCCCAACTGCTTGGGCCCCTGCACCCGCATGGGAGACCAGAAGAAGCTACTGGCTTCAGATTGGCACAGTTCCAGCCATTGCAGCCATTTGGGGAGTGAACCAGCGTATGGAAGATCTCTCTCTGCCTCTGGAACTGTGTCTTTCAAATAAACAAATCTTTTTTAAAAAGCACAAATTATAACAATAACAGTTCTCATGGAATGGAAAGCACAGAGCCAGGATGAGCTGAGCCTTCCTTATTTCAGGCTATGCAGAGTCACTGGGTAAATGGGGACCCTTTTTTTTTTTAAGTATTTATTTATTTATTTGAAAGCCAAGTTACAGAGAGGCAGAGAGAGAGAGAGAGGTCTTCTACCTGATGGTTCACTCCCTTGATGGCTGCAAGGGCTGAAGCTGAACTGATCCAAAGCCAGGAGCCAGGAGCTTTTTCCAGGTCTCCCACATGGGTGCAGGGGCCCAAGGACCTGGGCCATCTCTTGCTTTCCCAGGCCATAGCATAGAGATGGAACAGAAGTGGACAAACTGGGACTCAAACTGGTGCCCGTATGGGATGTTGGCACTGCAGGCAGCGACTTTACCTGCTATGCCACAGCACCGGGACTCTTGAGAACGAAGCCATCCCAGGGAAGCTGGATGTGAAACCACGTCCAATGTCACCGAGGAAGGTCTACTTTCTGGCATGTGGGAGAGCCTCGCAGACACCAACACCACAGGTCCCTGCAGTAGTCAGGGGCACTCAGCCCCTCTGAACCAGGACTGCTGTGTTCTTCAGGGCAGGGGAGCTCCAGGAGCCCCGTGCTGATGCTGCCTGTCACTAGATGGATCAGGACTTGCAGCGACTGAGGAGGGGGAGCAGGGAAACCTGAGGGGGGCTGTCAGTGCTGAGCTTGGCCCCGGAGCCCACAGATGAGCTGCCTGCAAGTGCCTGAGGTACAGAAGCACCGCATGAAAGCTGTGGGGTGGATGGATGGGCGGATGGTCAGATGACTGAACAAAGGAATGAGATAAGTGACCAGCACAGAAGAAAACAATATGATCTGAGACTGTATTTACAAAAAATGAATCTAGCGGTGGGTGTCTGGCCTGCCAGCAGTTAAGACACTGCTTGAGACAACCACATATTGGAGAGTCTAGTTTTGAGCACTGGTTCCGCTTCCAATCCAGCTTCTTGCTAATGCACACCCTGGGAGGCAGCAGGTGATGGCTCAAGTACTTGGGTCCCTGCCATCCTCGAGAGAAGCTTGATTTGAGTTCTGGATGCCTGGCCCTGTCCCGGCTGTTGCAGGCACTTGGAATGTGAACCAGCAGATGGAAGGTCTCTGTCTGACTCAGTTTCCCTCTGTGTATCTCTGTCTCATTATCTTTCTGCCTTTCAAGAAAAGGGAAAACAAATAAAGAAAAATGTTAAACTCTTTAAACCAATATATCCAGAGTAAGGAGCAGATGGTCTCTCTCTCTCTCTCTCTCCTGCAAAACATAGGCCATGCCAGGCTTAGCTGTACTTTAAAAAAATATATACAGTTTATCATAATAATGCATGTGCATGGCAAAAATGCAAATATTACAAAAGCCCATGGGGGAAAGTAAGTCTTCCTGCCCAGGATCCCTGGGGTTCTGATTCCCCTTTCCAGAAGCTCCGGTAGTGAGCTCCTTGTCACCGGAGGTATTCAGACAGAGCCTGAGGAACACAGGATGGGGCTGACAGTAGTCAGTTTCTCTCTCCGCATCCCTTGAGGCTGGAAAGTGGACAGCTGCATCTCCCAGACTCCTTGAAGCTACAGTTCTGGATTAATCATGCAAGGTTGGGGTGTGGCAGGGGACATCTCCCTGCTGCTCAGGCCACTTGCTGCTGGCAGGAGAGGTTTCTGCAGAGTGAGCCTGGCCCCAGCTTTGAGGAAATCCCAAGGCAGATGCTGATCCTCAGGGCCCACCTGCAGCCCCTTGCTCCCGACCTCCCGTCTCCCTGGGGGCCCCTGCTTCTGTTTCCCAAATGTGAAGGTGGTGGCCCCCCAGAGGGCACCCTCAAAGACGCTGTGCCGGGAAGTCTTGCCCAGAGCTCTCTCCTGCTTCAAATGACTGTGTAAGCTCCTAAGTCACATTATTGGGTACAATTCTGCCAGCTTCCTGCCTAAGATACTACATGCCTTACCCTGAACAGGGATACAGGCAGCAGGAGTGGACAGAACATGAGGATCTCTAAGGATCTGCATTCACTCTCACTTTCTATGACCCTACAGTGCTGTCCCACCCTGGAAGAGGCAGTTTTCCGAAACTGGCCGTTTCTACTGAGCCAGAAGATAAGGCCTGGGGAGGGGGGTGACCCAGCCTCCCGGCAGCTCCCCAGGTCCTGGCTGACCAAGCCGAAGGTGTTTGATGCATCTCAGTGGCTCTTGCAGATCTACTGTTCCTTCTCGTTTCCTTGGTGCTGATGTCAACTATGGAACTCACTGTGCCAGGGTTCTAGGACCAGTGGCCTGACCTGACGTAGCGAGCGTTCTGGGGCAGGGAGAAGGAGCATTTCCTCCCTCTGCTTTTTGCAAGCTCTTGAAAAGAACATGCCTCATGAAATGGGTAAAGTTGTGACCCCTCTAGGACAGGCACAGAATCCGCGGGATGCCAGTGCCACACTCAGATTGCACCCTGCGCAGAACCCGAGGGAGAAGTCCCAGGTACCAGTGCTGCCTACTTGATGCTTAGTGCCATTGTCTTGCAGAATCCTCTCGATGACTCCCAGCCACGGGCACTCTGCTCCCCACCCTTGCCCATGATCAGAAAGCTCTGGCTCAGAGACGGTGTCATTTTATAACTTTGACTTCCACCCACGGTTCCTGACTTAAGTCTCCCTCCCCAAGGCAGGCCATAGAAACTGCAATTTCTCTTCCCCAAGGCAAGTCTTAGAAATGCTAATCTCCCCTACTTACAGCCCGCCTTGAGGTCATCCTCTAACTACCCTTGTCTGATCCTAAGCGGAGGTTATAAGGCCCTCCTTGTTCCAGGGGGGTCCTGGCCCATGTCCCAAGGAAAGAATGCTGAAGAACAGACAGACAAGCCTTGCTGCATGTCCTCACCCAGTCTGCTGATAATCCTGCCTGTGCAATGAACGGGCCGGAGGGCTCCCGGGTGCCTGGACACATGGAGGTTCCTGGCGGGCAGTGTGGTGCAGCCTTGCCACTGTAACTGGCTCCATGCGTCTCTTTGTATCCTTTGCAATATCCTTTGTGCTAGGTGGCAAATGTAAGCAAGTGTTTCCCTGGGTTCTGTGAGCTGCTCTGACAGATTGAAGTCGAGGATGGGGTCGTAGGTATGGGGACCTGCAATTGGAATCTTAAAGAAGGGGGCGGTTTTGCTGCTCTGGTTTACTCTCTGTGAAAGGACGAGAGCCCTCATCCTGTGGGATCTGATGCCATCTCCAAGTGGTGTCAGCACCAGATTAGAGGATACCCAGCTTGTGTGCCTGCAGGACAGATTGCACATTTGGTGTGTGGGCAAAACCTTGACACACGTGCCTGGTGTCAGGAGCATGTTGCGAGGGTTTAGTGGGAGAAATCGAGTCTGAGTGTGTTCTTCCTCTACTCAGATGGGGAGGCCTTGCCCAGGATCACCCAGCGAGCACAGGAGCAACCATGCTGGGATCAGAAGCTGAGTGTGTTTTTCTGTGATCTTAACCACCTGTTATCCTGAAACTTCAGAGGCCATTTGGTTCAGTATCCTCTCCCCGATCTGTAAATGCTTGGCTTTTTTTCACTACAGCCCATGCTCCAACACATCCATGCTGGCCCCTTAAATCCTCAAGGACAGTGGCAGCTTGTCTTCAGAGACCTGTGGCGACAACGCAGCCCTCTTTAGAAGCCCCTGGGAAAATCTAACCATATTTCTTCTCGATAAATCCTCCCTCGTGTATAATTTAAGAGGTTGGTAGAAAGGACCCCTCTTTTCATTCATTCATCTCAAAATTTTTATGGAGTTCCTCATGCTCAGCCTCGGTGTTATGTTGGGGAGGACACAGAACTAAACACGACGTGGTCATTGCCCTCCGACTGCTCATCACCTGGACAACCTGTTTGATCTGTGCTAGAATTCGCTAACCTTTTACTGAGCAGTTACTTCGTGCTGGGCACTGTGCTGAGATTTCTCTGCTACCTGAGACAAACTCTTTGTGCTCTGCTTTCTTCAGAGGAGGTAGACCAGTACTTTATGGTGATTTCCCTGGCAACATTTTTCCCCCAGGACTAGCTCAGTCTCTGCCATCTCTAGCACAAAGCCTTCCCTACTTTCCCCATCTGGACATCGTGCCCGCCTTATCTGCACCTTCACAGAGCACGGCCTTCACTCTCTGGACTCCACCGGTGTGTGCACACATCTGTCACAGCTATGGCTGCGAGGTCCTTAGCTACAGGGTCTGAGGGTCTATTGGGGTCATTGCTGCAGCTCCACTGTTCCCAGGAGCTCAGCGGTGCTGAATTCCTGGGCCTCTGAGGACTTAGGTGTGGGAGTCAAAGTATCACCCGGATGGAACATTGCCTTTGCTACCAACACAGTTTTGTCTATGCTCCTCCTTGCCTGTCTGTCAAGAGTGGGGAAAAGCCTCAATTTAGTTCTTTGGGTTACTGGAAGGAAAAAGGAAAAGAATTCCCACAAAAGTTGCAGGCCCAGAGGCTCCTTTTAGGGAGGAAAGAACACTCAAAGGATTCTATTGGCCTCCACACCTGGGTGGAGGAGCTGCTAGGAAGCTCCTGGGGGCTGGCAGCGGGTTTTTTGAGCTGCATCATCCAGGGACTGGCAGCTGGGGCGCTCCCCTCATCCCTGCCCCAGCAGCAGACAGGTGGACACCTCGCTCTTCCCATCCAAGCACTGGGTGGGCGAGGGATTGGAGCAACCATGAGTTTGGCAGAAGCAGTGAACAAAAGTGGTTTTTGCCTGCAATTGCTGCAAAACACAGCTCTCGGCTTCTGAGCCTTCATTAGTCACAAGTTTAAATACAGCTCCCTTCCCCACGCCTGCCGTGTCCACACTGTGCCCTTAGGAAGAACGAATGGCACAAGGCGTGAAATGGTGGAGCCCTGGGCTTCCCCTCCTCCCACACAGAATTCTCACAGCTGCTCTTTCCTTTGCTTCCTCCCCAAGTGCTGACTGAGTACCCCAGTGCCCGGCACTTGGCCGGCTGCTGGGAACCCAGCAGTTCCAGGCAGCGCAGTCTGTCGCCATGATGGACTCAGTTTGAAATCATGAATATTAATCAGTTTCCCATAAATAAGTTTTTGAAATGATCTATGATAAGCACTCAGAAGGAAATGAAAAGAGGCTGCAGTGTGACAAAGGCAGCTGCTCTTGCCAAGGAGGGCAGCAAAGGTTTGCCTGAGCCAGAGGCAAGTCTCTTCCACCTCCCCACTGCATGCGGCTCCCCCTGAGGTCACTGCTTCCTACCAGGTCTCTAAGACAGGGCTGTGTTGTCCCCCACACCTGCGTATTGCAGAGTGTGGGGGAGCTGAGCATGCTTGCTCCTGGCTGTGTTCAACTCACCCTTGTTTTTGGTCTTGTTTTCTAAAAATAAGGGCCCCTTTGAAAACAGCAGATCACAGCTCATCTCCTGGCTGCAGGCATGCACCACCCCCAGGGCCAGTCCCACATCTCCAGGTTTCTCTTTCTGCCTCCCACTATTTTGCTGTGGTCACTCTTGAGGACTTCCGAAACCACAAATGCATCATGCGTGCCCAGCCAGTTACACCTGTGACCACTGTGCTTCTGATTGGTTTGTCTTCCTCTGCATATTAAAATTAAAGGGTAACAGCTAGAAATGGAGTGCCTAACTCCCAAATTGGTAGAGGGTAAGACAAAAATGAATAAGAAAAAAACAAAAACTAAGATAATCCAAAAGAAGGCCCAGAAAGGGAAGAAAAGTGAAGAGAAAAAAAATCAGAGCGAAAAATAAAAATACAGAAGAAAATAAAGAGGTAGCAATGAGTACAAATATATCTGGAATTACAACAGATGCAAAAGACTAATTTTAAAAAATGTAATAGAAATGTTTCTAAAAGATACACGTAAAACGTCAGAGGCAGAAAGGTTGAAAGTAAAAAAGGTAGAAAAACTTCCCAGCTTCCTTTTCAAAAGGAAGCTACTATAACAATATTAAGAGTAATAATTATTACTAATGCTCCTGCTACTATTTAGTGAGCACCAAGTGCCAGGCAAAATCTCAGTTCATCCCAACATGCTTCTAAGCCAGATGCTTGCGCACGTTTACTGAGGTTTAAGGAAACGCACTGATTACAAGCGCGTTCTGACAAGCGAGTGCACCTGTGTGACGGAGCCACAAAGTTCTCTTGCGCTTCTTTCTGGTCAGTCACTGGCCCCTCCCGCGGTACAGCACGCAGCCCCTACAATCCTCGGCTAGAGTTCCATCACCTTGGATTAGTTGTACCTGGTCTTGGACGTTGTGGGAATGAGATAGTAGTACAGCATGTGTTCTCCCGTGTCCAGGCTCCGCAGTCCGGGAAGGCAGGCTGGAGGAAGGTGGGAATGGGTGCTGAGGGCTGGGCCGCCACATCCGGGGCTCTGCACTCTCCCGTGGCACATCGTGACCCAGTCTGCAGTAATAGGGCCGTCGGTCCTCCTCCGGCCATGCGGCAAACTGTGACCCAGGAGCCGCACCGTCTACGTGAGGGGTCAGGAGAAACCTTGGGGACTTGCTACCACGGGCGGCGTGGAACAAGCGCCGTCCTCTCCCCAGGCTCAGTCTCCCACGCGTGCAACGTGGGACAGCGCAGACGGCTCGGAGCGACACGCGGGTGTGCTACGTGACGCTTCCGTGGCTCAGCCAGGCCCCCCGTCGTCCTCGCAGGCGGCGGGTGTGGCTGAGGCGAGGCAGAGGGTCTGAGGGCCGCCGGTCCTCCTCTCGGTTGCCCGGATGCGACGCGAGGTGGCGGCCGGCCCGCGGCTCTCCTCTGCGCTCGCGGCAGTGCTCTCTCAGTGCAACAGGGGGCGCTCCTCTCGGCGGCGCTGCCAGGCCCTTTGTTTCCTTTGTGAGGTAGCCCCAGCCTTAGCGCGGGGCTTGTGGGGTTGCTCCGGATCTCTTCAAGTAGCTGGACCCAGTCCCGGAAACAGTCCTCATCCAATGGTGCCTTCTCCCGCCTTCTTCCGGGCGGCCCCGACGTGTGCGGACACTCGCGGCGAGGGCCTGGGCGAGGGCGCCGCCGGCTGAGTGAGAGGTTAGGGGCGGGCTGAGGGAGGGTCGGGAGGTGCAGAACTCTGGAGAACCGGAGCCTTGCAGGTTCTGAACACCGTCCGTGGTTTCCACTTTGCTGAACACAGTGCTCACTTTAGTCTTCCCTGAGGTCACCAAGCAGTGGTCACTTCCCTCCTCCCAGAATGCCCTGCTCTTGGCTTCCAGAGCACCACTGCTCCTGCATTTCCTCCTCCCCCAGTGACAGCCTCCACGGCCTCTTTTCAGCTTCCGGCTTTTCCTCATCCTTATTGATATTCTCACCCATTCTGCTGGCTTTATAGACCACCGGCATGCTGCCGGTCGCCAAGGTGTCCTCTCTGAGCCGGGCCTAGTCCCTCCCCGCAGGCATCACACGGCCTCCCCGAGGTCTGGAAGCCCTTCCCACGTGAGGCTCCCTTGCTCCTCGCCAGAGCGTCTTGCTGCTGTCTTCCTGATCTGATAGAAGCTCCACTCTTCCTGCCGCTTTGGCTGAATCATTCTCCTCTCTCCCCTCCTGCATTTCCCGCTCATCAACATTCTCCCGCTATGATAAGATATTTCCAGAAGCTGATCAATTCTCGCCAGTTCAGCTCTCACCCTTGTCCAAGTCCCCATCATTTCAGCCCCGGTTCCAGCTGGTACCTGGTTTCTGCCCTTGCCTGCATCCATCTGTCAGCGAAAGCACCACTTTATACCTCAGCCAGGTCGTGACACGCCTCTGCCGATGCTTCCTCTATCCATCTCAGAGCAAAAGCCGAAGTCCTTAAACTGGCTCAGAGAACACTACTTGGTTATCATTCACTCATTATCACGCTGGCCCACTGTCCTCATTTCGCCGTGCCTGGCTCTGCCCCAGCCACACTGACTTCCTTGTCATTCGTCACTCAGGCTAGGCGTGCTCTTACCCCAGGGCCTTGACACATGCTCCCCCCCCCCTCCCGAATGCTCTTCCCAAAAACAACCACCCTGGCTTGTTTCCACCGGCTTTAGGTCCTTTATTTGGCTGTGACCCTTTCAATGAAAACTTCCTTGACCATTTAAGAAGACTGCAATCCTGCGTCTCTCCCCCAGACTCCCTCGTCCCTGCTCCTGGTTTATTTTTCTCTCTAGCAGATACATCTGCCGACATATTGCTTGTTTATTTTTGTGGTCTGTCTCTCTTACTATCGTGTAAGCTTCACAAAGGATGGGATTTTTGCCTGTTTCGCTCACTGTTGTATTTCCAGTGCCTGTCACATAGATACTTACAGGTTTGTTAATAAGAAAAAAGAACAAATTCGCTCATCCTTAGCTTCTTATTCTCCTATTTGGTTTATCTTTTCTGCTATTATAGCTTTAATTTCCAAGAGCTGTTGCTTCTTGGAATATTCTTTTGTTAAAGCACACTATTATTTCATGACAGCAGTATTTTCTCTCTCTGGGGATATTTGCGTGTATTTGCACAGTCTCCTGCAAGTTGCTTCCATGTGTTTGTGCATTTAATCATTTTTCTTTTACCTTAGAGGCTTTTTGCAGCTGCTGGTAATGTCTTTGAACATTTTTCTTTGTGAGTTATGACAAAAACGATGACGTTCAAGTATTTTAGTTGTCCAGGTTAATAGCTTCTGACAGGTGTGGAATCCATGTAACCACCACCACCACGATCAAGCTGGACAATATCAGCACAGCCCTAGAAAGTTCTCTGCTGCCTCTTGTCCCAAGCAACTATTGAGCAGTTTCTGCCACTAGGACTAGGTTTGGAGAGTTTGTAAATTTTATAGAAATGGAATCACCCGCGTATAGTATATAGTCTTTTGTGTCTGACTTTTTATACTAAGCATGATGAGATTCCTTCACATTTCTGTCTGGGTCAGCAGTTCCTTCTCACTGTAGGAATATACCACAATTATATGATCATTCACTTATTCATAAATATTGGGGTTGTTAGCCAGTTTTCGCCTGGGTTGGATAGAGCTGCTTACTGTCAACATCTGAGTATAAATCTTTGTATGTGTGGTGGTTGTGGTGGGAGTGCTGTGACGTAGAATGTTAAGCAGCCGCCTATGAGGCCAGCATCTCCTATGGGAGCTGGTTCAAGTTCTGGCTGCTCCATTTCCCAGCCGGCTCCCTGCTCTTGTGCCTGGGAAAGCCACTGAAAATGGCCCATGTGCTTGGGCCACTGCCAACCACATGGGAGACCCAGATAGAGTTCCAGGTTCCTGGCTTTCCATCTTGCCCAGCCTGGGCCGTTGAGGCCATTTGGTGAGTGAACTAGCAGATGGAAGATCTCTCTCTCTCTCTCTCTCTCTCTCTCTTTTTCTCTCTGCCTTTCAAATAAAAATAGATACCTAATTTTTTAAAAGAGAGCTTCTTTTTGCTTCTTTATAATCACTCTCTCCTCTCCAGCTCCAGCTCTTCTCCCATTCTCAGGCAACCTCTGATGGGTTTCTGTCACTGATTATTTTGGGTTTTCCAGAATATTATACCAGTGGAGCATTTTCTCTGACTTATCCTGCTCAACATAATTATTTTCAGATTTATTTCTATATAATTATTTTGAGATTTATCATGCAGTGGTATCAACAGTTTATTCATTTTTTAACTGAGTAGTTACATAATTTTTATTTCTGTTATTATTTTACCATGAAATTTTTGTGTATATTTGAGGTCTGCACATGTGATTGGGTACATATACACATGTATACACATGTTGTGTATCAATTATCTTACATAGTTACCCATTGTGTATGTGTGTGTGTGTGTGTGTGTGGCAAGAACAGCTAAAACCAACTCATTTAACAGTAACCCAAATACAGGGCCATTTTATTACCTAGAATTCTTCATGCCATACATGCGAACTCTCGGGAAGTTCATCCTGCTTACCTGCTGCCTTATGTACTCTTACATCCCCAACTCCCTATCCCCTCTCTCTGCCCCAGGTAGCCATGGTTTTATTCTCTGTATCTGTATATCTGACTCATTGTTCTTTATAGATTCCACATGTAAGTGAGATAATACAATAGTTTTCTTCCTGTTTCTGCTTTATTTCAGTTTGTATAATTCTTGCAATTGTACCCATTGCTGTGGGAAAAGGCAGAATCTCCTTGTTAAAGGCTGGATAATATTCCCTTACACACACACACACACACACTGTACCATCGTTGCTATGGCTATCTGTCCATTGACAGGTTGTTTCTGTATCTCGGATACCTTGAATACTGATGTGATGAACGTGGGAGTGCAGGTATCTTTGCCAGGTGTGATTTCATGTTTTTGGGTATATGTTCAGAAGAGGGATTGCTGGGGCATCTGGTCATTCTGGTCTTAATTTTTAAAGAAACTTTTAGACTGTTTTTCATGATGGCTGTACCAATCTACGTTGTCACCAACAGGATACAAGAGCCCCGTTTTCTCCACACTTTTGCCAATGTTTGTTATTTTTTTACTTTTTTGATGAAAGCCATCCTGTTGGGTTTGGGGTGATATCTCACAGTGGTTTTGATGTGCATTTTCCTGATGATCGATGAAGTTGAGTACCATTGACCATTTTTATATCTTCTTTGAAGAAATGTCTCTCTAGGTCTTTTTCTCAATTTTCAATTGAGTTATTTGTTTTTCTACTTTTGTATGAATTCTCTATAAACTTTGGATAATAACCCCTATCAGGTATTTGGCTTGCAAATGTTTTTCCCAACCCATAGGCTGTTGTTTCGTTTTGTTGATCATTGCCTTTTCTGACAGAAGCTTTTTAGTTTGATGTGCTCTCATTTAGTTTTGCTTTTGTAGCTTGAGCTTTTGGTGTGATAGCCAAAAAGTCATTGTTAAGGCCAAGGTCCAAGTACTCTTTCCCTGTGTTCTTGTCTAGAGTTTTATGGTTTCAGATCTTACCTTTAAACTTCTTGTGAATTTTGAGGGTTTTTTTTCCTATCATGTATGCCCAGGATCCAGCTTGATTCTTTTCTGTGTGGAAATCCAAATTTCTCAGTGCTGTTATTTAAAGAGACTGTCCTTTCTTTATTGTATCCTTTTGGTGACTTTGCCAAAAATTCACAGGCCACGTATGTTTGGATTCATTTCTGGATTGTCTACTCTGTTCTACTGTTCTGTGAGTCCACTTTATGTCAATATTGTCTAATTTTGATTACTATAGCTTTGTAACATAGTTTAAAATCAGGAAATACAATGTTTTCAGCTTCTTATTTTTCAGAATTGTCTTGGCTAACAGAGTTCCTTACTAATTTGGGGATTTCTTTTTTTTATTTGTGTGACAAATGTCATTTGGATTTTGACAGAGATCTCATTGACTATATATATTGCTTTGAGTAGAATGAACATTTTAACATTAATCTTCTGACCCATGAGCCAAGGATATCTTTCCATTTATTTGTGTCTTCTGAAATGTCTCTTATCAATGTTTTAAAGTTTGCATTATACAGGTTTTTGAGCTCCTTGAATAACTTTATTACTAAACATTTTTAATGGGCTTGCTTTTTTGAATTCTTTTTCAACCAGATTATTTGTGTATTAAAATGCTACTGATTTTTGTTTGTCAACTTTGCATCCTGAAACTTTATGAAATCCATGTGTTAGTTCCAGCAGACTCTTGGTGATCTTTTACATATAGGATTGTGCTATCTGCAAGTAGGGATACTCTCACTTCATTTCCTGTTTTGATGCTCTTTATTTCTTTTATCTTGTCTGAATGTTCTTCAGAGAACTTCCAGTACTAGGCTGAATGGAAGTGGTGAGAGTCAGCATTCTTACTGTGTATAGGACACAGGATCTTAGTGGAAAAGCTATCACTTTTTCCCTGATGATTATAATGGTTTCACAAATGGCCTTTATTATGTTGGGAAACTTTCCTTCTGTACCTAAACTGTTGAGATTTTTTTTTTCCCAAGAGAGGATTTGGGGCTTTGTTGAGTGCCTTTTTCTTATCAATTAAGACACTCGTGTTCTTGTCTTTCAACCTGTTAATGTTAATTATATATGTTAGTCTGCATTCTTGCATTCCAAGGATGAATCATATTTGGTCCTGATATATAATGTATTTGATGTGTTCGTGAGTTCAGTTTGCTCATATTTTATTGGAGACTTTTATATAATATTCATCAAAGAAATTAGTCTGTAGTCTTCTTTTCATGTAATGTCTTTGTTTTTGGCATGAAGGTGACATGGGCTCATAAAATGGGTTGGAAGCAGCTCTACTTTGGAACTGTTGAAGAAGTACTTGTATTCAGTCTTTGTTGAATGCTTGTTAGAATGCAGCCTTGAAGCCTTCTGTCCTGGGCTTTTCTTTGTTCGGAGGTCTCTGATTAGTTTTTTTTTTCTTTCTTTGTTGTTGGTCTGTTCAAGTTTTCTATTTCTTTCAGATTCAGTCTTCCTAGGTTGTATTTTTGTAGTAATTTATCCATTTCTTCTAGGTTTTCCAGTTTGTTGGCATAAAATTGTTTATAAAATTCCCCTACAATCCTTTTTATTTCAGAAGCATCTGTTGTGATGTCTTAATTTTAATTTAGTTGAATCTTCTTTTTCTTACAATTCGCTTAAACTTTGTTGATTTTTTTTCTTATTTTTTCAAAAACCAGCTTTTAGTTTGGTTCTTTCTTTGGTTCTCCTTTTTTCTGTTTGCTTTCTGTTCTGATTTTCATTTTCTTAATGCTAAACTTTAGTTTGAGGTACAATAATAGGCTGTTTATTTGAGATATTTTCTTTCCTAATTAGGCATTTAGTTTTTTTTAAAGGCTTTAGAAAGCTCCAAATACAATTTATTATTTGTAAATATATTATATTTAGTCAAACACATATTGGAATCAGACTTACATGCACAGATTTTAAAAATCCATATATTATTTTTACTGTCTGATAGAATACCAAGAGTTTCTGAATCTATAATTTGTACATTGAACTGATACTAATATTAATTTTAAAAAGCAACACTTCTACATTTATTTTTTAACTTTTATTTAATAAATATAAATTTCCAAAGTACAACTTTTGGGTTATAGCAGTTTTTCCCCCCATGACCACCCTCCCACCCGCAAACCATCCCATTCTTCATTAAGATTAATTTTAAATTATCTTTATATATAGAAGATCAACAGATAAACTTAGTATATACCAAGTAAAGATTTCAACAGTTTGCACCCACACAGACACACAAAGTATAAAGTACTGTTTGAATACTAGTTTTACCATTAATTCGCATAGTACAACACATTAAGGACAGAAATCCTATATGGGGAATAAGTGCACAGTGACTCTCGTTGTTGATTTAACAATTGACACTCTTATTTATGACGTCAGGAATCACCCGAGGCTCTTGTCATGAGCTGCCAAGGCTATGGAAGCCTCATGAGTTCACAAACTCCGACCTTATTTAGACAAGGCCATAAACCAAAGTGGAAGTTCTCTCCTCCCTTCAGTGAAAGGTACTTCCTTCTTTGATGGCCTGTTCTTTCTGCTGGCATCTCACTTTTTTTTTTTTGCCACATTGTCATGGCTTTCCATGTCTGAAATACTCTCATGGGCTTTTGATCCAAATCCTTCTGAATGCCTTAAGGGGCATTTAGTTTTAAGATATAAGCTTCCCTTTAAAACAACTTTTGCTGCACCCCATAGGATTTGGTATGCTATATTTCTGTTGTTTGTCTGAAGATATTTTAAAATTTCTCTTTTGATTTCTTCTTTGGCTAACTGGCTGGCCAGGAACACGTTGCCTGATTTCCACCTATCTGTGCATTTTCCAAGATTCCTCATGTTATTGATTCCTAGTTTCATGCTGTTGTGGTCTGAAACAATACTAGATATTATTTCAATGTTCTTAAATTTCTAAAGACTTTTTTTGTGCCCTAGTGTATAGTCTATCTTGGAGAACGTTCCTTAAGAAAGCTCTGTATATGTCCGTTAGATCCATTTGGTCAAAAGTGCAATTCAAATCCAGGATTTCCTTGTTAATTTTCCATCTGGTCTATCTATCCACTGTTGAAAGCGGGGCATTGAATTCCTCTCCTGTTACCATACTGCTGCCTATTTCTCCCTCCGTATTCATTACTATGTACTTGTGTAAGTGCTCCAGTGTTTGGTGCATATATTTACAATTATTATGTCCTCTGATAAATTGACCCTTTTGTCATTAAGTAATGAACTTCTTTTCTCTTGTGGCAGGTTTTGACCTGAAGTCTATTTGTTACATATTTTGTAAAGAAAAATCTTCAGACAGCAGGAGGGAAGAGGAGAAGCCTAGATAATAATACCTTTCAAACATGCTGAGACGTTGCCATCCATTTTTAAACGTCACTTTAAAAATCTAAATATGTAAACGATAATGTTACCCGACCACACAGTCCCATTTCCAGTAGCTGCTACAGGTGAGACTTCGTGCATCTAGAAACGTGAATAGGGGATGTTTAAAAAGCTGTTTTACCTCTTGATTAGAAACGCAATACGTGTTCATTGAGATGTGTTAAAGATTAGCAGTCTTTCACAGGCCCACGACTCGGGAAAGGGTGTTCTTCCCAGAACTCATCTGCGTTCCAAGATCCACGCCTTCCTGCCAGAGCCAGCCCCCCGCCCCCAGGAGCAGGGTCCTTGCTGCAATGGCAGCAGTAGGTCGCCAGGGGGTGCTATGGGGCAGGGCGCCTGAGCACCGGGAGAGAAGAGCAGCACTGAACACGTGACTTTGGCCTCCGGCTGGGGTGCCTTAGTCACGTGACAGGGTCCGGAAGCAGCTGCCCGGCTGCTAGGGAGGATGGTGAGGGGTCGGCGCTGAGGCAGGGAGGTGGGCTGCACCGACACCTGCCAGAGCCCGGGCTGGAGCCGGAATCTGAGCGGTGAGTTCCTGAGCAGGCCTGCTCTGGCTGGCCGCGGTCACCGCCTTCGGCAGGGCCCACCTCGTCCTCCGCCCTGGGGAAGCAGATGCTGCCGGTCAGTGGGTGGACACGCCTGGGCTGCGGGTCCTTGGCGCGGCTCCCTGGTTGCCGGCTCAGAGCTGCGATTCCAGGCCACGTGGAGATCCCTTGTCCGCCGCGCTGTTTCTCCTGACCCTGTGGGGTTGAGGGTCTCCCCAGCTGTTTGACAGGTTGGGAAACGGAGGTCTCGGAATGGGGAGGCGCCTCCCCACGACCCAGCTTGGGCTTCTCCACGCTCCCAAAGGGACGTGGCGACCCCGAGTCGGTCCCTCCCCGCTGCAGGAGCCCCGCGCCCGGCTTGCTGATGAAGAGACTTTGGGGCACAGAGTGCCGGAGCCCCAGACCCTGGAAGGTCATCCGTGCCCCCAGCACGGTTGGGGAAGCCGGGGCTCAGGAAGACGTAGGGACTTGCCCGAGGGTACGGTGAGCCCGGCGGCTCTCAGTCGCACCTCGCTCCGGCAGCTGGTTGGTGCTTTTCCGCACACCGCCTCCTGCAGGGAACTTGGCCGCTGGATGGAGCTCCCTTTCCCGTCCCTTTTCTCTGGCAGCTCTCTGCCTCCTCCACTGGTTGAAGTGGCCCTGGGGTGTGGTTGCCTGTTTGCGCCTGATGTTTCTGCAGACTCATCATTCTGTAGGTCTGTTTTCTAACTGAGCTGCAATTTTGTGCAAATCGTACCGGGATATGGAATGTGATCTGGAGGATGCTGCTGGGAGGCTGTGGTGGCTCGGCTGAGACTGAGAAGAGCTTGGCAGTAACTTGGAGAATGGGAAAACCTTGGCTTTATTTTGCCTGGAACTTGTTAGATTTGAGCAACACTGGTGGTTTGCGTGGATGCTGAAATAAAATAGTAGCATGGCGTGGTGGAAAGAACTGGGACAGGAGCACTGGGAGACTGGTCCGAATCTGCCACAATGGGCTCCCATCCTCACCTGCGTTTTGGTTTCTGTCTGTATCATGATGAGGTTGAGGCCTCTGGGGCCCCTCCTGGCTTGTCATTCTCTGTATCTAGGTCTGGTTTTGTTTTTTTTTTTTTTCCCTCAGAGATTATTTCCTTCCTGTGCACTCTAACTAACCTTGTAACAGGACTTAACTAATCCAGTTGTCCAGGAAGCTGTTTCCTCTAAATTTATTCCCAAGTTGCCATGGAAACCCTCTCCCCCTCTCCATCTTTGTGTTTTGTCCCAGTGAACTACTGAGAGCCCAAAATGATTTTCACTGTCTTTTTATTATTTTGAACATGATCAGGCCCTCTTAAAGGTGCCTTTTGTCTGGAGCCTGGTTTGCAGTAGTTAGCATACCTGTACATTTAGAACGTGTTTTCTTGAAAGATGTTCCCAAGAAGTAAAGGAACAGAAAAGGCAGGTGCTTCAGTCTGAGCGTGAGACTGTGGTGAGAGCCGTAAGCAGCGATGTGCTAAGTCTCACCCTTTGTTTCCAGATCTTTTAGATCATGTCATTTATAGCTGCCTGTTCCTGGCTCTTCATTTTCCCGTGAAATCCTGTGGCTGTGCCTTCAACCCCGTTCCCGTGGCAGCTGTGGGTATCCGGAGTGTGTCTGTTCCGATGGTTGTATCAGGAGGCGGGATTCCTTTTATTCTGTAGTATTCCAGGGACTACAACTAGGACCAATGGGTGGAAGTCCAAGGGAGGGACTTTCTTGTGTGAACTTGGAACTTTCGAAGGAATGGTTGTCTCCCATATTGGAGCTTCCTGCCGCTGGAAGTGGCTGTCACTGTGCAGTTATTTGTGGGGCTGTTGTAGATGACAGTACTGTACTGGGTAAACAACTGGACCAGATGCAGTTTAACTTTTCTTCCAATTCAGAGGTTTTGTGAAGTTCTAGGACTGGGCTTATTAGCATGTGGGACGTGAAGGAGAGTGGATGGAGAGGGACACTTGTAAGACTGTAGTTTTCCCCTGCCTCTGATCTCACATCACCGTTCGCATGTTCAGTACTCCAGCTTTTTCTTTCTCATGAGTGTCTCAGTTGTTTTTCTTTGCTTTTTGAAAGGCAGAGAGGCAGATCTCCCATCCTTTGGTTCACTCCTTTAATGCACACAACAGCTGGGGCTGGGCCAGCCCAGAGTCAGGAGTGGCGAGTTCACTCTGGATCTGCCATGTGAAAGCCAGGGACCCAACTTCTTGGGCCATCACCTGCTGCCTCCCGGGTCTGCATTAGTAGGAGGCTGGAATCAAAAACAAAGCCAAGATTCTTAACCCAGGCCCTCGAATACAGGATGTGGGAGTGTCAAGCCAGGTGTTAAATGCTCACTCTCTATCTCTTTTCTTTAAGTGCTTGGCATCTCTTCAAGGATCAGGTGCTGAGCACTCACTGTGGTCAACAGTACTTTTTTTCTTTCCACCTGACCTGGAGTGGGATCCTAGAACTGGGCTGAGTGAACTGTCTGGTCTTTCTGCCTTCACTGGCCTGCGACAGCGGAGCCTCTCCAGAAGTATGTGGCGGCTCCCCCGACACCTAGGCCAGCTCTTCTCTTTTCCCCATAGCAGAAACTCAGACGGGGTCTATGGATCTCAATCCAGGCCTTGACCTTCCCTCCCCTGGCCCCGCTTTCCTGGTTTGAGGGCAGAACTCCTGTGTTTGGTGAGTGCGGGGTCAAATGTATATCTAAATATGCCCATCTAGAACCCATGTGATGCTGCGTTTGGTCTTCTCTTTTCCACAAAACATCTCTGGGAAGGCTTGACCCCCAGGGCCAGTTCTCAGTGAGCCCCTGTGTCCCTTTTTCCATGAAGTCAGGGCAGCCGTGTAGGTTAAGGAGATGTTTGTGGTGCAGGATCAGCATTTCCATGATGGGGACCTGGCTCAGCTCTGCAGAGCAGTAAGTGGAGAGAGTTCTACAGTTTCTCACTTCCCTTCCTTGCACTTCCCTGTTGTGCTGATCACAATCACTGTCGTTAGTAGGGGTCCATTATGAGCCAGGCAGCAGACTGAGCATTTATGTACCTTTTCCTCTCATCTCCACCATGACGCCCATGTGGTGACACTGACATCTTTCAGATGAGAGAACTGAAGCAAAGGGGCATTTGAGGAACTGGCTGGAGCTGCACCCATGGCCCCCAAGCTTCTCTGTTGGGCAGAATGCCTCCCTCAGACCTACCCATGCTCCAGAGATCGTAGAGAAGATACATGATTTATGCGGTGGTGGACAGAACGCGGGACTGGATGCGGGGTTGCTGGTCTTCGGCCAGCTGGGGCCTGCACCTTGTTTTTCTCAGCTGTGAGACGGAAGCTTGAGCTCCACCTTCACTGAAGTCCGGCCTCGGCCTCGCCTCCGTGATCTCTGTGATTCAGGGACGGAAGTGAGCGCGTTCGCCTGTTCAGCAGCTGCTCTGAGCAGAGCCTGCTGCAGCCTGCAGCTGTCCTGACTCCCTAGCAGGATCTCCATGTTTGAAATGCGATTCTGTGGGCAGCTAGGAGGAGTCCATTGGATGCGGTTTTATTTATTTATAGTTTTAAAAGATCATTTACGTATTTATTTGAAAGGCAGAGAGAGAGAGATTTTCTGTCCTCTGGTTCACTTCCCAAATGACCTCAACAGCCAGGATTGGGGCCAGGCTGAAGTCAGGAGCTGGGAACTCGATCGAGGTCTCCCATGTGGATGACAGGGGTCCAAGTACTTAGCCCATCTTCTGCTGGTTTCTGGGGGGGGGGGGGGCATCATCAGGAAGTTGGATCAGAAGCAGATGAGCTGGGAATGGAACTGGTGCTCCCATAGGGGATGTGGGTGTTGCAAGCAGTGGCTTAACCTGCTGTGCCACAACGCTGCCCTCTGATGTTGTTTTAAAAGCAAATGATGGAGAAGCCATATGTTGTCACTTCCTTCTTCACACGCCATATGTAGCACTCCTGTCTGTGTCCTTCTTTGTGACCTCAGAATTACAGCAACAGAGAAGAGAAAATGTGTTTAGCAAATTTGCTGCTGCTCTGGGTTTCAAAGTCCAACCCAATGTAATTATTTCAGAATAATGAACAGCATTTTTACTTTGCAAATACCACGAATGCATGGACTCTGGTAGGAGGTGAGGCCTGGGGTATACCGACCATAACACTGTCTTGGTTTTTTGTTTTGTTTTGTTTTTGTAGTGCTTTTTATAAATCAAGCTGTAATCCGGAGCACCATAAGCTCAGGTAGAATCAGACTGGGCCGAGAAATCTGTTAGCTTCCTTTCTTCCTTCCTTCCTTCCTTCCTTCCTTCGTTCCTTTCTTTCTTTCTTTTTTACGATAGGGAAGGCCTTTTTTAAAAAAAAAAATTATTTATTTATTTGAAAGGAGGAGTACAATGGTGGGGTGGGGGGAAGTCTTCCATCCGCTGGTTCACTCCCCAAATGGCTGCAACAGCTGGAGCTGGGCTGATCGAAGCCAGCAGCCAGGAGCTTCTTCTGGGTCTCCCATGTGGGTGCAGGGGCCCAAGGACTTGGACCATCTTCCACTGCTTTCCCAGGCCACATCAGAGAACTGGATCAGAAGTGGGGTAGCTGAGACTAGAACCAGTGCCCATATGAGATGCTGGTACTGCAGATGGCATCTTTTACCCACTATGCCATAGCACTTGCTTCTTCTTTTTCTTTTTAATATGTTTTACCAGTATCTAACCCATCATAGCCAAGATATTATCATTATAACAGATAATCAATATAAAAATTGCTAAGTCACAAAATATTTCACAATTTTTGGGGTCAAGTCACTAAAATCCAGTGTGTGCACATTTCAGTTTTAATCAATTATATTTCAAGTGCTCAGTAGGCACTAGTGGTTTCTGTCCACTGAATTGTCCAAATGAATCTATTGAATGGTACAGGTTTGGAATATTTTAGTGTATTAAGCCTTAATTCTTTTTATTTTGAACATACCTAGACACTAAAAATTTGAAATTGGATTTGCGGGATTTTTGAAGGGAAAATGTACTTAGAAATTATCAAAAGAAATCCTCTCAATTCTATTCCAAAACAATAAACAGGAATGGGATAGGAAGGCAGGATTTTTTGACAGCTAGGTTTTGTTCTGAACCCTGAAATACTATACTTTGTTAAAATGAAAACATTCATTTTTAAACTTACAACAAGAGTTCCTGGCTTTACATTAAAAAGAATATCACTACAGAATTCTCCCTAAAAATTGCCACCTCTGGGGTGGAGTTTTGCCCTATGGTTGAGACTCCTGTTCAGGGGCGAGCTCTGTGGCATAGCGGATCAGGCCAATGCTTGAGAGACCTGCATGTGAGTCGAGGTGCCTGGCATGGAATCTCTCCCCTGCTTCGATCCACCTTGCTGCTGGTGTGCACCCCAGGAGGAGGTGAATGATGGCTCAAGTGCTCCAGTCTCTGCCACCCAGATGGAGTTCCTGGCTGCTGGCTTTGGCGTGGTCCAGCTCTGGCTTTTGCAGGCATTTGGGAAGTGAACCAGCAGATGGAAGATATTTCTGTCATTCTTTGTTCCTGGGTCTCTCTTTTTTAACTGCTTTGCCTTTCAAATAAATTTAAAAAAAAAAAAGACTCCAGTTAAAACACCCACATGTCCCATATTGAAATGCCTGGTTCAACACCCCACTCCACTGCGTATTCAGCTTCCAGCTAGTGTGGACCCTAGGAGGCAATGGTGATGACTCTAGTGACCGAGTTCCTGCTACCACGTGGGAGACCTGAATTGGGTCCCTGGCTTCTGATGTTGGCCATTGCAGGCATTTTGGGAGTCAACCAGTGGACAGGGAGCTCTGTGTCTTTGCTTCTAAAATAAAGAAAAGGAAAATTACATACCTTCAGAAAATTTTAAAATAAATAAAATTCAATTTACAAACACATTTTTTCCTACTGCATCCATTGCACAAAGTGATGGCAACTGTTGGTTTTCAGTGCCAAGCTGAAAACAGGGCACAGTTTGTAGATTACAGGGCAAGTCCTGTCTATTGATGCAACAGCATAATTTAGATGAGGGAAAACAGGAAAACCTATCAAGGTCCTACAAAAGATCGACATTTCAATACAATTTTGTTTGAATGTAAAATTGAAGCTTTTTTACCCACTGCACATTTGGATTTTTTCTTATTTGGTGGTTCATTCTTTTGGGTCTAAATACCTTACAGAGATTTTGCTTTGTGTACACGGACCATATATAATACATAAACTCTGTTCATTGTCCTCAGGAACCTGAAGGACAAGCTTGTCTTCAAGTCTCATAAAACACAGCCCTCATTTCACAGTTAATGGGCTCTATTAAAGCCACCCACGGGGCAGGGACTGACAGTCAAAACAGCAGACTTTGAGCAAAGGGAGCCCAGGGCAGGGTGACCATGGAGGCTGGCACCTGGTAGGGCCAGCTAGTGAGCACGACAGGGAAGTCTTGGTTGCTGGTAGGAGCCGTCGAGGGTGGCCCACCCTGTCCCAAGCTTGAATCCTAATGTAGCTGCTCTGACTTGGACTTTTCCAGGGATGGGGCACACGCTTGCTCCCAGAGTGAGCGGATCTGTTTGGATGTGAACAAGGGCTCAGGTTGGAATGTGGCACAGGAGGAGGAAAGTGACAGTGTAGGACTTCTTCATGATTTGCTCTTAAAACAAATGCAGGACTCCACCGAGCCCCCTGCAGAAGTGCGTGTGTTTGGTTGAGACGCCTGCCTGAAAAGTCTTTGATAGAGGTTCTTTCTTAGCCCTTGCCAAAGATCTGCTTCCTTTGACTTTCCACCTCTTGATCCAAGCTCTGCCTGATCTTTGAGGCCCCAAAAACAAGCCTCATCTACAAGATGTTTTTTTTAAAGATTTATTTTATTTATTTGAAAGTCTGAGTTAGAGAGAGGAGAGGCAGGGAGGGAGAAGAGAGAGAGAGAGAGAGAGAGAGAGAGAGAGAGAGATATCTTCCATTTGCTGGTTCTCTCCCCAATTGACCACAATGGCCGGAGCTGCACTGATCTGAAGCTAGGAGCCAGGAGCTTCTTCCAGATCTCCCACGCAGGTGCAGGGGCCCAAGGACTTGGGCCATCCTCCACTGCTGTCCCAGGCCATAGCAGAGAGCTGGATTGGAAGAGGAGCAACCGGGACTAGAACCAGCACCCATATGGGATGCTTGTGCTTCAGGCCAGGGCGTTAACCCGCTGCACCACAGCGCCGACCCCAGCAAGATGGTTTTAAGGACAGTTTTTGTACCTCCTAGGTTGCCAGGTTGAACCTTCTCAGTACCTTCCAGCTGTTCCTCATGTAGTGCAGAGCTGAAAACAGGACATCTTTTGGTGTCCACTCCTCTCTTGGGTTGGGCCCTAACCCCTGGGTATACTACTTGCTAGTCCCGTGATCGTATGCTGCTCGGAGCAGAAGGCCACGTGAGGCCACGTGTGGCAAACCGGATGGTGCTGCCATCTGCCCGGCACTGTCTCCTGTCCTAATGCATCCTGGAGTTGTGTTCACTCATTTGGCTCATCTGTTATTATATCATTGATTCTGTTGGCTTATCATCAGCCAACACATTAGCTGATAGGCATGCAGTTACCAAGCCACATCTCCCACATCCTGCAACGGTTTATGGAGCTTTAGATCTATGGATTTTAGTTTCTTTTTGAGCATTTTGTTTTCAAGCAACATTCTGCTGCTTTACAGGGTTTGAAATAAACTGAACACCTGAACCAAGTAAGCAGCAGAGTGGGTTCTTGGTTGATGGGTGAGAGATTGGGAGACGGAGCAGCTCCGGTGTTCTGTCCCTCCATGCTCAGAAATGTGCAGGATTCCTTAGGCAGGTTCTGTTCCTTAGCTATTGTTTGTATAAATGATTGCATTCATTGATTCCTGGAAGAGTAGAACTAGGGGGAGTTGGCAGGTTTTTGAGACTACTCTCCTGCCCCATTTTTGTGTTTGAAAACTGAGATTATAGACAAAGAAAACTGTTTGAAGTTACACAAAACAGAGTGGTGATAGAGGCAGGCCTAGAACCCGGCCTCCTGACATACGCACGGACTGATTAGCATTGCCTACGCAGCAGGAGGTGCTGCCTGTGTGAAGATGCTTCCTGGTTCCCCCTGGTCCTCTGAGAGTTGAGTTGCCTTGGAGCCGGAGGGTACCCTTGACCTCCTCAGTGCACAGTAGAGGCAGCCCCCTCAGATTCTGAGATTCGTGGCTGTGGCAGTGACACTGCGCAGGATCCTCCTGGGATTTCCAGGCCCTTTGATGGCAATCTGCCAGGCAGTCCTTGTGGGACTGCTGAGGCTCCTCCTTACATCACAGGTGGCTGGAGGCCAGGAGGTCTCCCTTAGATCATTCTGATGCTGAGTGGGGCTGGTTTCCAGAAGCGTCCCGGGGCCTGGAACTCTGGGAAGCCCTCGGCTCTGAAGTGTCCTCTGGCAGAGGGTGTTGGGATGGCAGTAGGAGGGCCCGTCCTCCCTGTTCCCTCAGCGGGTATCTGTGATAGACTCGATGTGAGGTGGTACGCAGACCCTTACAGACAGGCAATTGTGCCAATCTGCGAATGTCAGAAGGATTTTTTTTTTGCAATTCTGTTAAGGTGCCCCTGCCCTTCCCTCCTCCTCCCCACTACTGCCTCATTTTTTTTTTTTTAAAGATTTATTTTATTTATTTGAAAGAGTTACAGGGAGAGGTAGAGACAGGAGAGAGGTCTTCCGTTTGCTGGTTCATTCCCCAGATAGCCGCAATTGCCAGAGCTGCACCGATCCAAAGCCAGGAGCCAGGAGCTTCTTCCAGGTCTCTCAAGTGAGTGCAGGGGCCCAAGGACTTGGGCCATCTTCTACTGCTTTCCCAGGCCACAGCAGAGAGCTGGATCAGAAGTGGAGCAGCCGGGACTTGAACTGGCGCCCATATGGGATGCCGGTGCCTCAGGCCAAAGCATTAACACACTGTACCACAGCACTGGCCGCTCTCTACCTCATTTGATTGCAGATCCTTGAAGGACAGAAGCTGGCTCCTGCTCTCTGTGATATTCCCTCCTAGCGGCTGGCACTGTGTGCAGTAGGTGTTTCTGGGTTCAGCCAGGGCCCAGGAGATGTGTGTTCTGCTTTGCTTCTCTCTTTCGGGAGTTGATTCTCTGTCTATAAATAGGGGGACCGGAATGATCTCTGAAGGTTCTCTGAGTGCCAGTCTTTGAGATTCTGGGGGCCCACATAACTCCCAGATGTGTCCTTACTGCGTGTCTTAGAGAAGCCCCTGTTCTTCTCTCCTCTGCAGTAGCACTCCTGAGGGAGTCCACCCAGGGGACCACCGTCAGCATCCTTCCCCAGCATGGGACAGGAAGGGTTTCTTCTTCCCCGCCTTTGAAAAAGGAAGACTGAGTGGGAGGGAAAGGCGCGAGCCTCCCCTCACCTGTCAGGAGGCTCACTTGTGATGCCTCTGTAGCAGGAGACAGGCTAACAAGAAACTAGGCATCATGGGAGTCTCACAGGCATGGAAAGCCATGACACGATGGCAAAAACAACCTAAATGAAAGATCCTGGTGAACAAGACCCCAGCAGAAGGAACAGGCCATCAAGGAGGGAGGCGCCTTTCTCCGAAGGGAGGAAGGAACCTCCACTGTGATACGGCCTTGACTAAACAAGTTCAGAGTCGGTGAACTCAAGGGGCTTCCATAGCCTAGACAGCTCATAGCAAGAGCCTCGGGTGATTGCTGATGTCATGAATAAGAGTGCCAATTGTTAAATCAACAACGGGAGTCACTGGGTACAGGCTCCCCACGTAGGATCTCTGTCCTTAATGTGTATTACTATGAAACTTAAAAACAACACTACTAGTCGAACAAACCCTATACCTTGTGATGTTGTGTGAGTGCAGCCTGTTGAAATCCTTGCTTAGTATATACTAACTTGATCTTCTGTATATGAAGGTAATTGAAAATGAAACTCGATGAAGCGTGGGATAGGAGAAGGAGTGGGAGAGGGGAGGGCTGCGGGAGGGAGGGAGTTGGGGGGGAAAGCCACAACAATACAGAAGTTGCACTTTGTAAATTCACATTTACTAAATAAAAAAAAAAGACACTAGGCATGACAGATTTGCTTATTCAAAGTTTTGTGTGATGCTGAGCCTTCAGAAATGCAGACTTGGAGAATCAGGGAAAACCGTCTCCTCTTCGGGTTAGGTTTGGTGAAGCAGGGCCAGCCATGTGGAAATGCGGTGGGGTGGAGGGGGCGATCGCGTGCTAACGGACCGAGGAGGGGAAGCCCAGCAAAGCTCCTCTTTCCAGATTCTCCTTGGCCTCTCTCTCTGCAGCTTTCCTTCCTTCCACACTGAAGGCGGGCGCCCTCTGGAATGAGGGTCTTTGAAGCAAAAGGGAGAGTCCCCTGTCTGTGTTTTATGGCTGACAATGGGGAACAGGGGCTCTGGCATCCAGGACCTGTCTGTGACTCACTGTAGGGGAGAAGGAGGGATCAGGGACTGGTGGGCAGGAGCAGGTCAGAGAGAAGCCTTGCTTCTGGGGCCTTCTGGTCTCCTTTAGTTCAAAGGATGGCAAGGTGCCATACTTTGGGATATTTTCTTTTTTTAAAAAAAAGATTTATTTATTTGAAAGACAGAGTTGCAGAGAGAGGAAGAGACAGAGAGAGAGAGGTCTTCCATCCGCTGGTTCACTCCTCAGAGAGCCGTAATGGCCGGAGCTGCACTTATCCAAAGCCAGGAGCCAGGAGCTTCTTCCAGGTCTCCCATATGGGTTCAGGGGCCCAAAGACTTGGGCCATCTTTCACCGCTTTCCCAGGCCATAGCAGAGAACTGGATTGGAAGAGGAGCAGCCGGGACTAGAACCAGTGTCCATGTGGGGTGCCAGCGCTGCAGGCCAGGGCTTTAACTTGCTGCACCACAGCGCCAGCCCCCTGGGATATTGTTTTCAGAGCCCCATAAAAGGTTGTAGAGAAGAGACATTAAATCAAAGCCCAGAGCTGAGCACCACACTTGCTCCCCATCTTCCCCTGAGCAGCATTTGCTACTGTTTTCTCAGCTCAGAGCAAGAAAAGAGTCCCAGGGTCAGAGGAGAGTTTCTCTGAAGAGTATAGGCTGGGTCTGAGGTCACGGCAGAGAGGACGAGGATGAGGATGCCGTTTGTGGCTCCGGGACCTGGTGGGCATGTGAGCAGAACTGGATTCTTCAAGAGGGGAGTTTTTGAGGACAACAAGGTTCTTTGATGCAGGCCAGGACAAAGAGGACACACGAGAAGTGCCGGGCTGCCATGCTCTGAGGGCTTGTTCTTGGGGAAGGGATAATTTCACTATTGTTTGAGGGTTAAGAAATGTTCTCCCAGGAAGGAGTAGCTAACTCTGCCCTAAGGAACGGGGAAGCTTCCTGGAAGCACTTATCTGTGTCATCCCCACCCCTCCCAGGCAGCGCCTCGCCTGTTTTGTTCAGGTGCACTGCGACACATTAAAAACTGTATGAGTGAGGCTCCCACAGAGAAGGTTGGGAAACAGGAGCCAGGCGGGCTTGGCCGGCCCCTGTGCACTTTGCACCTTTTCCATTTCTCCTGGTACCAGGCACTCTGGTTATATACTTAATCCCTAGTGCAGCTGTCACCGTGAGCACTGGGGACCATGACTACCGTTGTCCCAGAGCCCACCCTAGACTTGGAGCTAAAGGCCCCAGCTGCCGGAAGTCTTAATGGTGGCTCTGTCCCCCCAGCTACCATGTCCACGCAGAGACTCAGGAACGAAGACTACCACGACTACAGCTCCACGGACGTGAGCCCCGAGGAGAGCCCATCGGAGGGCCTGAATAGCTTCTCCTCAGGTTCCTACCAGCGGTTCGGGGAAGGCAACAGCACAACGTAAGTAGCTGTTTTCTTGTCCCCTTTGTGGGTGGGGTGCAGGTTCCCAGATCTCTCTTGGTCATGTTCCCCTCCCCCATTTTACCAATCCCCTCTTTATGGTGGAAAGTGAGATATATAGAAGTATATATAATATATACTATGTATAGTATATATAAAAATATATACACTATAGATATATCTAATATAAAAGTAAGCAAGATAAGGAGATTGGGCCGTGACAGTTCTGAGACTGGCCCTCCTTGCCTGTCACTCTTCAGTCTGTGTCCGACGCTGTCTCTGTTGTGTTGCTCCCAGAAGGCTGGCGCTGAGTAAGAGCCTGGACTTAAGAAAAGCTCCTAGAGAGGTACCTTTCTCTGAAGGGAGGAGAGAACTTCCACTTTGACTATGACCCTGTCGGAATAAGATCGAAGTTGGCGAACCCTAAAGGCTTCCATAGCCTCGGCAACTCATGACTAGAGCCTAGGGAGATTACTGACGCCATAAACAAGAGTGCCAAATTGTTAAATCAACATCAAGAGTCACTGTGTACTTACGTCCCATGTGGGATCTGTCCTTAATGGGTTGTCCAATGTGAAGTAATGCTATAACTAGTACTGAAACAGTATCTTTACACTTTGTGTTTCTGTGTGGGTGCAAACTGATGAAATCTTTACTTAGTATATGCTGAATCGATCTCCTGTATATAAAGATAATTGGAAATGAAAAAAAAAAACAACCTTGGTGTTAAATTGGAGATTACAAAGAAAATTAATCATTTTTTTAAAAAAATATCATGCAGGATCTCTGTCATTAATGTGCTGTACACTGTGATTTAATGCTATAACTAGTACTCCAACACTTTGTGTTGCTATGTGAGGGCAAACTGTTGAAATCTTTACTTTATATATACTAAACTGATTTTCTGTATATAAAGAGAATTGAAAATGAATCTTGATGTGAATGGAAGGGGAGAGAGAGCGGGAAAGGGGAGGGTTGCAGGTGGGAGGGAAGTTATGGGGGGGAAGCCATTGTAATCCATAAGCTGTACTTTGGAAATTTATATTCATTAAATAAAAGCTTTAAAAAAAGAAAAAGAAAAAGAAAAGCTCCTAGAGAAGATGTTGTGTGAATTAGAGCCAGGTGTCATCCAGCCCCAGTTTGGCAAAGCCCCCCCAGACTTCTGCTCCGGCCACCAAGTAGCCAGCTCATTTGGCCGAAGAGGCGGGAAGAAGGGGGGCCACTCTGTGCATTTAACAATCTCAGGGCCTCGTAGAGGAGAGGAGATTCACTTTGGGTTTCCTGTGGAGGAGCTGAGTGTTGTCTGTGGAAACCCAGGACTCTCCTGGGCCGAGTTTGGGCCTCCTTTACCCCCGATATAAGAAAAATGCGAGGACCACACAGTGACACCATCCTGGTCAGGTGGTGCTGACCACTGGAATTAGAAAGTGGGAAGGTAGGTTGTTTCCCAGCTACCCATCAAGCTCAGCAGGCCTCTGACAGTTCTCATCATCCCAGCATCCTGTCTTTTGCAAGACCTTCTGTTTCTTCCTCAAGCTTAGCTAGCACCTTCTCTGTCCTTCCTTGTGGGCTGAGTGTGGGTAACTGAGCAGTCCTAGAATCATGTCCCCCACCGTGTGACTGCCCAGGGGACCTGGGAAGCTTCCTATGGCAGTACCACTGGGGAAGCTCCATCTGCCTGCGCTTTCCACTGATGCGTTTTCTCCCGTGGACTGCGCAGGTCTAGGGCACGTGGTCTGTCCACATGGCGGGCCCCTCACCACCCCCAGCTGATTTCTGCTCACCAGGATTCCAGCTTTGAAGCTTAGTTCTCCCATAGCATGCTGCTACAGATTCTCTGTGTGCTTGCTGTTGTAGCTGACGGACAAGATAACTGAGAACACAGCTGGCAGCAGTGAGGCCCACCCTTTCTCTCTCTGCTCTAAGCTTATCTACCCCATCAGCGTCCTCCAGGCAGAAGCAGCTCCACACACTGTCACTGCCACGTGACAGCTTCCCTTCGGGGTTGGGGGGTCACGCTCATCATTGTGAAATACTTCTTCCAACCTTCCCTCTCTGTAGTTTCCCTTCCAGTTTTTGCTCCTTTTGTTCTCAGGCATCCAAATTGCTGTGCAATAGTTGCCATATAGGGTCTGGTTTTTATTTTTTAAAATAATGTTGTTTATTTTCACTTTATTTGAAAGGGACAGAGAGAGAGATGGCATGGGGGAAGGAGAGGGGAGAGAGAGAGAAAGAGAGAGAGATCTTCTACCCACTATTTAATCTCCATATGCCTCCAACAGCAGGGGCTGGGCCACGCAGAAACCAGGAAGCTGAAAATGTATCTGGATCTCCCATGTGGGTGGCAGGGACCCAAGTACTTGAGTAATCGTCTGCTGCCTCCCAGGGTTTGCATTAGCAGGGAGCTGGATGAGCTGCAGAGGAGCCAGAACTCAAACCAGGCACAGCAATATGAGCTAGAGACCTCCCAAGTGGCATCTTAACCAGAAACCACATGCCCACCCCTGGATTTTCACTTTTAGAGACCTTCCTAAAGCTCAAAACTACCCACCTAGCAAATTCAGAGTACTGATAGCTCATAGCTTTTGGACACATGGAAGCTGATTCATGCCCGTTAACTATTCTGAATATCTTTTTATCTCATTGAGTTGTAATTAATTCTCAATCCATAATTGCTTTCCCTTGTTTGTTATACATTGAACAAATCAAAAGTTACTTTCCTTGGGTTTTCCAGGGTAGTCTTTGTTCTGAGTTGCCCATCCTGCCCTGATACTGTTGTTACAAGGTAGGTGATCAGGAAAGCCTATCTGTAGGTGACAACAGGCATCGCATTACCATCGTGGGTGGTACAAGGGAAAGTACTGCTCTAGAACTTGGAGGATTGGTTGAGTACGTGACAGCATGGGACACAGGAGCCACACTAGCATTTGTGTACATAATATGCCACATGTGCTTAAAGTACAGGTTGATTTGGGAACCTCGCTAATCCAAGTGGATATCTACTATGTAGGAAGTGTCAGGGCAAGATTTTGTTTTGGGTTCCTTTTCTATTTGCTTCACCCTGTTATATAGTTTGCCAAGAAACAGAGTACCTGGAAGTACTTCTCAGCCTACTGCACACCCAGCTCTTCTGGAATTCAAAGGCTCTCTAAGACCTCAAATTGGGGGTTGCAGATGGAAACCCCAGACATTTCCATGATGGTTCAATGAAGTGATATCCTGACATTTGGTGTCAGTGAGCTGTTGACTGTTCAGACAATAGTCTCAGTGTACAGAGCTGGGCCAGTTTTCTTCCTGGTGCCCTTCTGAGTCATGGAAGACCAGCTGTTGTGAGAGCCTTCGTGCTTCTTCCCCAGCCTGGCAGGCTAGGAAGCCAGCTGGTAGAAACTTGGCTTCTCTGGATGATCTGGAACAGCCATTTGCCTAGTGTGGTCTGCAAACCTTCTGGGGGTTCCCAAGACCATTTCAAGGAGCCTCAGAGAATGGACGTCTCCTCACAATAACACTGAGATACTGTTTGTCTTTCACTCTGTTGACATTGGCGCTGATGGGGCAGGTGCAGTGGTGGGTACAGCTGCAGGCACTACGTGAACGGAGGCAGTGGCTCCAAGTTATATAACCATGCTTGTGTTTTTCAAGGTCACGTACACACAAAAGAGAAAAGTGTTTCACTCAAGAGTGTCCTTCATGGCACAAATTACTAATTTTGTTGAATTGTGACCGTTTGTACAGGTCTTTTAATGTTCCGTGTGACAACACTTCTGTATACCAAAGATGATGACCTCGAGCCATTATTTGAGTTCTCAGCTGAACTAGTGTTTTCTTTTTCTTATTCTTTTCTTTCTTTCTTTTTTTTTTTTGTTCATAAGATACTATTTTTACTAGAAAGAACAACTAGACAACTGTAGGTTATTCAGACCTGAGTATTTGGCAAATATTTTCTTGAAAAGGAAAGAAATTAAGCCATTATCTGAAGAAAAACATCCAACAGTATTTGTTGATTTCAAGGAATATTGGAAAATATACAAAGCCAAACCTTGTACCCTCTGCTGTGAACTTGACAGCTTCTCTCTATTGAAGACTTCTCTGATGAGACTAGTGGTGATAGAATGGGATGTGATTTTTTTGGATGTTGTATAATGAAAGGTACTAGTGTTTGTAACATCTTTATAACTCAGGGAACCAATATATTCCAAATAACCAAAATGTAATGCTAGGAGAGTTCATGTGAGTAGAAGAGCCATCCGAAGAGCAAGATCACGCTCTTCTTCTGATATAACAGCATACAGAAGTTCAGCTGCCATGCTGCAGCTAAGTTTTAAGGAACAATCACATGTTGGTATTTTAGAGTAATGTCAATGAAAAATTACTATACTTATCCCAGGACACTATTAAAATACTCCTTCCTTTTCAAGATGATGATCCTGGTGTTAAAATGACTTGGAATCAGAGGCTCGTGCTGTGGCACAGTGGGTTAAGCTGCCATCCACAGAGCTGGCATCCTATACAGGTACCGATTCGAGTCCTGGTTGCTCCACCTCCATTCAGCTCCCTGCAAATGCACCTGGGAGAAAGCAGCCAAAGATGGCTCAAGTGCTTGGGCCCCTGCACCCGTGTAGGAGACCTGGAAGAAGCTCCAGGCTCTCCTGGCTTCAGCCTGGCCTAGCCCTGACCACTGTGGCCATTTGGGGAGTGAACCAGCAGATGGAAGAGCTCTCTCTCTCTCTGTCAAACTAACTTTCAAATAAAATAAAATAAGTATGTTTTTAAATGACTTTGAATCAGATCATAGCAGTGACACAGAAGAGCACGTGTAGATATGGTAACCGTGAACTGCGCTTTATTGTTCTCTAGTTTTCAGTGTCCGTTCATAGTGCTTAAAGTAAGATAAGGGGCTCCTGCCTTTTCCAGCTGCATGTCTGTGAGAACAAATTTTCTGCACATACTTCAACCAAAACAAGAGACTGAATGTAGAATCAGGTAATCCAGCTGTCTTCTGTTAAGTGAGACACTAAAGAGATTTACAACAATAAAAAAGTGCCATTCTCATCATATTTTCTTTTTTGGAAAGTGGAGTTACTTTTCATTTTAAAAATCTGTTATTAACATGTAATGACTTTATTGTTACTTAAATTTTTTTTAAATTTTCAGTTTTAATTTTTAATATACTAAATACCAGCAGATAGAGTCTAAATAAGCAAAAGCTACTCGGGGTCCTTAAAAATTTATCAGCACATAAGGAGTCCTGAGACCAGCAAGTGTAACAGCACTCCTGAGGGAGCCCACGCTGGACTGCGGGGACTTGTGGGCTTTTCTTCCCTCTGCAGAGTGCACGCTTATGTGACGCCTTTGCAAACCGCAGAGTTGATTGTGATGCTCACTCGGGGTTGGGTAATCACAGCAAGGGGTCCTCTACTGGAAATAACTTGGGCCAGGTGCCTAGAATTCTGGTGTTTCCCAGCTGACGTTGACCATGGAGATCACCTTGACCTAGTCCAGGTCCCGCACTTTGCAGAGGAGACAACACCCCAGAGGCGGGAAGGGAATTGCCCCAAGGAGGCAGTGGCAGAGCTGGGGCTATGGGACCTGGTGTTCTGTGAAACCCAGCTCAAGGGCATTTGGAAAAAGCCTCAGGTAGACAGGTAGCCAAGACGGAAATTCAATAGGCCTATTATCTCCCAGCCACTGGCTGCTGAGAATGTAGGAGTCACTGCTGGACACCTACAGTCCTCTTCCCGAGGATAGTGCTGGAGAGCAGGTCCCTTGTCACTCAGTACCATTTGCTTGCTCTTTCCTGAGAAGGTTGGTAGGAAGATGAAGAGATTGTTCTTCCTGAACGTACAAGGAAGAGTGTGCTCTGGGGTCTGATTACTGGTCTCACTGAGTAACAGGGTGATGGCTTTCAGTTTCTCTTGGGTTGCAGATTATGTGTGTAATTACCGGTTTTGAAGGATTTAGGTTCTTTGTGCAGAAGAATGTCCAGATACTGCCCAGGCCCAAACCCTGAGTGACTGGAGACACACTGGTTTGCCTTTGACCTGTTTCTTGTCCTGAACATAACCTAGCAGAGCAAATGTTGAAGACAATGCCACTCCTGCTGCAAGCCGTTTGATGTGTTCTCTTTCGCTGCGGAGAAACTCCCTGTGCAGGCACACCCCACTAACCCAAGTACTTCTCTTGTCACCAGGCCCTTCCTTTCACCTGGGGTGTCTTCCTCCCGGGGGCCCATTCCCGGATGCTGGGCTCGGTTCAGGTGTCCACTCTGCACAGGCTCTCCTGCCTGCCTTGTGCTTGGTTTTCTGAAGTCAGAGTTCTTACCACCATAGGTGGCTGTTAATGCGTTTTCTCATTTCCCTGGGACATTAATTTCTAGAACCTGAAGTCTATATCTGATTCATACTTACTCCCCCACCCCCCACCCCATGGCAGCACAGTGTTTCATGCAGGAGGCGTAGTGCTTGTTGAGTGAAAGGATAAAAGCTTTGCAATCCTGGTAGCTAATCGAGGACAGTCTGAAAATCCCTGTCCCCAAGGCAGAAAGATAAACAAGTGACCATCTTAGAGGACTTCTTCAACCCTAAAGCTCTAGGGCATTACTCCAAGGTCTCCTGACCTGTTCTGACTTTTACCCCACTCACTTTGAGTGCAGTTCTCTGTTGTAGGGTTTGGGACTGAATGTTTATTTCCCCTGTTCCCTCACACTAGTGTCTGGCTGCGCAGTCCTGTGTCTCTCCTCTGTTGCAGCTTTGGGCATATTGAAAGGGGTTATCTCAGGGGTTAGAACAGGGCCCAGATACTGTAGCAAAGGGTAGAGTGCCTGGGGAAGTCCCACCACCCTCTCCTAGAGAGAGAGAGAGAGAGAGAGAGAGAGAGCTAGTGAGTGAGAACAGGTAGTTGGGATTGCCCCAGGGAAGGGAGGTCTTAGCACCAGAGTAAACGAGACCTGGGTTCAGACCCGGTGGGTTTGAACCGTGGCTCTGCCATTTCCTTGCCATATGACCACCTTGGGTCCTCATCTGGCAAATCCCATCAGGTTGTTGTGGAAATCAAATGAGATAAAGCAGGTAGGTACTCAGTACAGTGCCTGGTGCTTAATAAACAAACTTGACATTTCTATGACTTCTTTCTTCCCACTTCAGATGGTTTCAGACCCTGATCCACTTGTTAAAAGGCAACATTGGCACAGGACTCCTGGGGCTGCCTCTGGCTGTGAAAAATGCTGGCATCTTGGTAAGAGTTCTTCTCGAAGGACAGAAGTATTAGAACACATTTTAGGAGATGGTTGTTTGTGTTCTAAATTTTCTTCATTTAAATAATTTAAACAAGGAAGCTGCTATTATTATTCAGCTGAGAAAAAGCAAAATTAAGATATTCATCTAAAGATCTTTATTGGGGCTGGCATTGTGGTGTAGTGGGTAAGGCTGCCATGTGCAGTACCAGCATCCCATGTGGGCGCCAGTTCAAGTCCTAGCTACTCTACTTCCCATCCAGCTACTTGCTGATATGCCTGGGAAAACAGCAGCAGATGGTCCAAGTCCTTGGGCCTCTGTACCCACATGGGACACTTGAAGGAAGCTCCAGTCTCCTGGCTTTGGCCTGGCCCAGCTCTGTCTGTTGCAGCCATTTGCAGAGCGAACCAGTGGGTAGATCTCTCTTCCCCTCTCTCTCTCTCTCTCTGTCTCTCCCTCTCTGTTGTAGCTCTGCCTTTCAAATTGAAAAAAAAAATATTTATTAAGAGGCTTCTGTGCCTTAGGTACTATCCTAGGGTCTTGGACTATATCAGTGAATTAATCAGATTTCTTCCCTCCTGGGGCTTGCTTTTCGATGGAGATAATATAAAATGGCCTGGGAAGTTTCTACCAATGATGGAGCTAATGAGTTAGTAACTGACATGTCCATTTTTCTGCACAGTATCACCCCCGCCAAGCCCTGCCCCTAAATGGCCAACTCTGAGCATCATACCTCTTCATAGGATTCACCTCCCACAGTTGCCTGGCCAAAGCCAATCTGATTTCTGTTAGAGTGGAGAATGGCTGAGGCGTGTGAACTGTCCTTAGCTAAGCATTTAGCTTTCTTTTTAGTTTTTAATTAATTTATTTTTATTTAGAAAGCAGAGTAACAGGGGGTGGGAGGAGAGAGAGAGAGAGAGGAAGGGAGGGAGGGAGGGAGAAGGGAAGGAGGCAGGGAAGGAGAAGGGGATGAAGAGGGAGAGAGAGAGAGAGAGATCTCCCAAGCGCTAAGTTTCCTACCCAAATCCCACAAGAGCCTGGGCTGGGCCAGCAGTCAGGAACTCTGTGACTTTGCTATAAAGATGGCGTCTCCTTATCCCCACAGCCCTCGGCCCATCTCCCCTTTCTGCAGAGTCACTGGAGCATCTCTCCTGCTGACTCACAACAGTGTTAGAACAGACTTATCCGGAGCCCTCGCTCTGCACAAGATTAACCCTCCAGAAGGCGGAAGGCGAGCTAGGGTTCAGACAGCTCCCATCCCCCAGAGCTGATCTCCACCATCATGCCTTCCAGGCTGGGCCAGAAGTTCTGGAGCGCATGCATCTCACCAGCATGTTAATTGTTGCAAACCAGGTTGCCGTGGGGCTCCCTCCTAATCTTACCTGCTTGTCTCCCTCTTCGCCTGTCCCCAGATGGGCCCCCTCAGCCTGCTGGTGATGGGCATCGTGGCCGTGCACTGCATGGGGATCCTGGTGAAGTGTGCCCACCACTTCTGCCACAGGTGAGAACCCTGCAAGCCGCCTCGGAGGGACCCTTGTCCTTCGGGGTTCTGTCGGCAGCCCTGCCAAGTGAGCACTTCAGGCAGATCACTCTTGATTCTTCTACTAGCCAAAGATGGATGCTAATGATCACAGCCTTGCTTTTCCCTGGTTATTTCTATGTCCATTTAGGGCTTGCTGTCATCTGTCACATGTACTTATGTCCAACAGACAGGGACCACATTCTGATCCTGTGTGCTTGGTACCGTTTACCCACTGGAACGCCTTTACCAGCTAACTGGATTACAGTGAAAGTAACTGTCCTGTCGACTTAGCACTCCTGATCCTTGAGAACATTCGTTGCAGGGTTGGTACCTCCAGGCTAGTCAGGGCTGGAGTGGGGGTGGGGAGCACTGGCCAAGTCCCAGTGGCTCCGTTTCTCCTGCTGCTGTCGCTGTCTAACCCACACGTTTGCCCTTCCTGTCTCCTTCCCTTTCTCCCAGACTGAACAAGCCCTTTGTGGATTATGGGGATACTGTGATGTATGGACTAGAATCCAGCCCCAGCTCCTGGCTCCGGAACCACGCACACTGGGGAAGGTACCTGGTTTCCTCTTTTCTTTAGGCTGTGTCCTGCAGTGTAGAGACCTTCAGATAGGGAGGTACAGTGTGGGAGACAGCATAAGCCGTGGAGAGAGTGATGCTTAGACTGGTGGACTTGGGTTCTAGCTTAGCTCTGCTGGTGGTCAACTGTGCGGCCTTGTGCTATATGACTTCTCCCTTCTCTGGGCCTCAGTGTCCCCATCAGTAGTGCATGGCCCGAAAGATCTCTGCAGACAATTCTGGATTTGACCCTTTATGACCAGTGGTTGTGTTTGATTCACTCATTTGTCCAACACACGTATTGAAGCAGTCTTTTCTGAGTGGCACCAAACAGTTCTAGGTAGGGAGGGGCGGTGTCCTGGGGTGAATGACGTGGTCCTTGCCCTCAGGGGCTTGGAGTCTCTGTAAGGGGAAAGACTTGGGGAAGGGAAGCCAGTGCAGCGGATGGGAGGTCAGTAATGGTATCCACCAGGAGGAAGGGAGTGTGGTGAGAAGTCCCTTGGCACTCAGAGTTGGGGGGCATAGAATGTTCTCTCGTCTGGCTGTTCCAGCTGAGACATGCATGCCAGGTAGGAGAAGGCAAGGGTTCCAGGCGGAGCTGAGGGGGGGTAGGAGGAGGGATTGCTAGGATGTGGGGCGTGTGCAGAGTTCTTCCTTAGGGCAGTTTTTCAGATGTGGCGCTGGCACCGTTCTCTACTCCTGGGGTCTGCTCATCCTTGTCTCCTGCCATAAAGGGCCTGTGATGACTTGGGGAAGGCACTGTTGGAAACACTGGCCCTCTGGGAGGCCTGGGTTCCAGCGTAATGGTCTTTGTGTTCTTTGCCTCCCCACCTGCAGGCACATCGTGGACTTCTTCCTGATTGTCACTCAGCTGGGCTTCTGCTGTGTCTATTTTGTGTTTCTAGCTGACAACTTTAAACAGGTAGGGTCCTGGCTGAAAGAGAGAGGGGGAGGGAGGGAAAGAGGGAGAATGATGAGACAGCATTTGAATTTCTATTTAGGGATCCTGCCAAGCTGGTGTTGGTTAACAAATGAATTAAGGACTTTTTTTTTTTTTTTTAAAGATTTACTTATGTATGTGAAAGGCAGAGTTACAGAAAGGGAGAAGCAGAGGCAGAGGGAGAGACAGAGAGGTCTTCCATTTGCTGGTTCACTCCCTAAGTGGTCACAACAGCCAGGAGTGGGCCGATCTGAAGCCTGGAGTCAGGAGCTTCTTCTGGGTCTCTGGTATGGATCCAGGAGCCCAGGCACTTGGGCCATCTCCTACTGCTTTCCCAGGTGCATTAGCAGAGAGTTGTACCAGAAGTGGAGCAGCAGGAACTTGAACTGGTTCCCACATGGGATGCCAGCGCCACTGGCAGTGGCTTTTTGCGCTATGCCACAGCATTGGCCCCTGAGTTAAAGTTTTAATACTGAACACGTGGCAGTGTGTTTTTCTGATTCTCATCCAAAGATGCAGGGCCTAGAGAAACTTCAGACTGTCTGTTCCTCCTCCAGTCTTAGGTATGGCTCAGAGGGCCGGGTTGGTGATAAGAATCGTGGAGATCCCCAAGGAAGGCTCTAGGGCCACCCCTGTTTCCAAGGCCTGGGCCTCTAGAGAAGCTTTTCCTTCTCCTTCCTTGCCTTCCCTCCAGGTGATAGAAGCAGCCAACGGGACCACCAGTGACTGCCACAACAACGAGACGGTGATTCTGACGCCCACCGTGGACTCGCGGCTCTACATGCTCGCCTTCCTGCCCTTCCTGGTGCTGCTGGTTTTCATCCGGAACCTGCGGGTCCTGTCTGTCTTCTCTCTGCTGGCCAACATCTCCATGCTGGTCAGCCTGGTCATGATCTACCAGTTCATTGTTCAGGTACAAGCCCAGCGCTGCCCTCTGCTCCCACTAAATAATCAGTGAGACAAAGAAAAGAGTAAGCGGAGCATAAATAGTTACATTAGATTAGAGGCTCTTATCCTGTGTGCGGCTGACATCATCCTTGCTTGTGGGGCCTGTGCTGCAGGATGTTTAGTGTCCCTGGTCTCCTTACATCAGGTGCCAGGAGCAACCACTCCTGTGGCTGCGACAAGCAAAAATGTCTCCGGACCCTGCCCAGCATCCGGGCAGGTCCCCTCCACTGAGGTCACTAAATCAGATTTTTTGCTGATTACATTGTTAATGCATGATCATTGTATGCAACTGGAAAATAGGGGAAAATCTTGAGATCAAGTTAAAAATCATGTATTCTAACCTGCATTTGGGTTAAAGTAATACCTTAACAACTCTATTTTATACTTAATTGTCAAAATTAGAATTCCACTTATTATAAGAATAAACTGATCGGCGCCACAGCTCAATAGGCTAATCCTTTGCCTGTGGCGCCGGCACATCAGATTCTAGTCCCAGTCGGGGTGCTGGATTCTGTCCCGGTTGCCCCTCTTCCAGTCCAGCTCTCTGCTGTGGCCCGGGAAGGCAGTGGAGGATGGCCCAAGTCCAGGGCCCTGCACCCGCATGGGAGACCAGGAGAAGCACCAGGCTCCTGGCTTCAGATCAGCGCGATGCGCCGGCCACAGCGCGCCGGCCGTGCTGGCCATTGGAGGGTGAACCAATGGCAAAGGAAGACCTTTCTCTGTCTCTCACTGTCCACTCTGCCTGTCAAAAAGAGAAAAAAAAAGAAAGAATAAACTGTCCCCCTATCACATAATCCCTGTGGAGAGCTGTGTGGAGGGGAGAGCATCTGAATGTGAATGGGTAGACCAGCAGGCTGAGCAAGTGCACCTTTAAGCGCAATGCACTTTGCCAAGACTTCAGAAAAGAGTAAAAGCAGGTGAAGAAAAACATAACTTATGGTATTTTAATTCCCCAAAGAATTCATCAAAATGCAGATGCCACAAACACCTGTTGAAACCCACATCTCCATATCAAGTCTCCCTTCTGGGGGACCACTCTGTGCGATTGGTCTGTCTCATATTTAATATGTAGGGAAATACATAATGCAAAATTTTGGTGTTAAGCTTTTAAATATAATCAAAAATAGTATGTATGTGTTCATCTGCCCATTTTTTGCCTTGACAGTGCCTTAGAGGGCTGTGCAGGTGGGTATCCTGGCTCTGCTTCATCTTTCTGGTTGCTATACAGTGTCACAGGAATTCGGGGGCTGTGGTTTATTTAACCAGTCCCCAGTCAGTGGGCCCTCAGGCCACTTATGATTCAGTATGAAGATGGGGAATATTCTTACATATTCCTTTGTGTGAATGTATGCAATACTTCTCTAAGATACTTATCTAGAGCTGCAGTTGCTGAAGAGTATACACTTTTGCATTTTTATATATTGCACAGTTGGATTTTTCTAAAAGTGATTGACCAGTTTCCCTTGAACTCCCTGCCGTGGGACTTGAGCATCTGCCTTCCCACCCTGATCGACAATGGATGTATCCATCTTTTTAGTTTCAGTCAGCATGACAGGGGAATATTGCCTGATTTTCACACAATGACCAAGTTACCTACTGCTGTGACTTGATAAAGGGCAGGGACTCCCTGAGCTAAGGAGTGATCCCATGGCTGTAGATGTGCGTGGTCCTCCATGAGCACTCCCTGCTGTCTCCTTGTTGTGAAACGTCAGATGGGTGGCACATAATGCCTTTTCTCAGAGCTGTGCTTTAAAATACAAACAGCTCTCCATGGCCCGTTTTTTATGAATCTGCAAGAAAGGCCTGTGGGTGCATTTTCATCACCAAACAGGAAGGGCCAATAAATGCATGCTTTTGCTTTGCCATTAGAGCTCTGAAGGTGCCTAGGATGCATTGCAGTGGACATAAAGGTGAAGGGAATGAGACTACCTCCCATAGATATTTGCACATGCTGCATTGAATTTTAGTTTATTTTTTACAGGCAGAGTTAGACAGAGAGAGACAGAGAGAAAGGTCTTCTTTCCATTGGTTCACCCCCAAATGGCCGCTACAGCTGGCGCGCTGCACCGATCCGAAGCCAGGAGCCAGGTGCTTCCTCCTGGTCTCCCACGCGGATGCAGGGTCCAAGCACTTGGGCCATCCTCCACTGCCTTCCTGGGCCACAGAAGAGAGCTGGAGTGGAAGAGGAGCAACCGGGACAGAACCGGCACCCCAACCGGGTCTAGAACCCGGAGTGCTGGCGCCGCAGGCGAAGGATTAGCCTAGTGAGCCACGGCACCCGCTGAATTTTGAATTTTTTAAAGACTTGTTTATTTGAAAGGCAGGGAAAGAGAGAGAGAGAGAGCGCATGAAAGAGCACTTCCATTCACTGGTTCACTCCCCAAATGGCCACAATGATCAGGGATGGACCAAGTGAAAGCCAGGAGTAAGGAACTCAATCCAGGTTTCCTATGTGGGTAACAGGAACCCAAGTTCTTAAACCACTGTTTACTGCCTCCCAGGCACATTGGCAGGAAATTGGATTGAAGTAAGGTAGAGATGGGACTGTATCCCAGCCACTCTGATAGGTGATGCAGGCACCCAAGTAGTGGTTTAACACTACACCACAATGCCTGCTCCAAACTTAATCTGCTATATAAATTAAGCTTTTTCCATTTGGTTGGTTAGGTTAGAAGCCAGGACCAATCTTGGTCTCATTCCCACCATGTCCCCACACATATTGTGAAATTCTCCTGTGACACCTCAGCCTGGTCTAACGTATGAACCTGGGCAGTTGTTATCCACCAGCCAACTGCAGCACCTGTTTCCAGGAACTCGAGGTACACTTGTGACTCAGGAATAATTACAGGGCAGTCTCACTCTCCGAAACACTTATTAGTCTGTCTTCATTCCAGGTACGGAAATGCTTCTTATAAAGAAGTCTAACTAATTCCTTAGCCAGGGGCACAGAAAAAAAAAATGCATCTTTTTTTATTTTATTTATTTTTATTTTTATTTTGACAGGCAGAGTGGACAGTGAGAGAGAGACAGAGAGAAAGGTCTTCCTTTTGCCGTTGGTTCACCCTCCAATGGCCGCCGTGGTTGGCGCGCTGCGGCCGGCGCACCACGCTGATCCGATGGCAGGAGCCAGGTGCTTCTCCTGGTCTACCATGGGGTGCAGGGCCCAAGGACTTGGGCCATCCTCCACTGCACTCCCTGGCCACAGCAGAGAGCTGGCCTGGAAGAGGGGCAACCGGGACAGGATCGGTGCCCCGACCGGGACTAGAACCCGGTGTGCCAGCGCCGCAAGGCGGAGGATTAGCCTAGTGAGCCACGGCGCCAACCTATTTCTCCTTTTTTAAAAAAATTTTTGAGAAACTGTGGCATAGCTGCTCTGAAATCTTTCAAAGAGAAGCCTGTTATGGGGATTAACAATGGAACTCCGTCTGTTGCCCTGTTACTGTTCTGTCACACTGTTTGAGTATGCCCTGTATGTATTGAAATACTTGTATAGTTAAAACCAAGTTTAAAACTCTCCATCTTAGCCTGTTTTCTGTTGTTACAAGGAATACCTGAAACTGGGAGACTTATGAAGAAAATGGGTTTATTTTGGTTCATGGCTATCTAGGCTGGGAAGTCCAAGGGCACAGCACCAGCACCTGTTAGGCTTCTGGTGAGGACCCCGTGCTGGTTCCCAACAAGGCAGAACAGAGGGATAGACACGAGGGGCAGCCTTGACTTACAACTTCCTCTCCCAGTAATACAGTCCTGTGGCTGGCGCCACGGCTCACTTGGCTAATCCTCCGCCTGCGGCGTTGGCACCCCGGGTTCTAGTCCCGCTTGGGGCGCCGGTTCTGTCCCGGTTGCTCCTCTTCCAGTCCAGCTCTCTGCTGTGGCCCAGGAAGGCAGTGGAGGATGGCCCAAGTGGTTGGGCCCTGCACCCCATGGGAGACCAGGAGGAAGCACCTGGCTCCTGACTTCGGATTGGTGCAGCGCACAGGCCGCAGCGCACTGACCATGGCGGCCATTTGAGGGGTGAACCAATGGAAGGAAGACCTTTCTCTCTGTCTCTCTCTCTAACTCTGCCTGTTAAAAATAAATAAATAAATAAAAGTAATACAGTCCTGTAAGAGGGAGAACACTCATTCCTTGGAGGATTAACCCAGTCTCACCAGAAAACCATTGAGCCCGCTTAGTAACCTAATCACCTCTTATCAGCCTCACCTCCCAGTACAGCCACAGTGGCACTCAAATCTCAGCAGGAGTTTTGCAGGGGAGAAACCATGTGCAAGCCTTAGCACATTGTATGAGACTGTTTTTAAATCAGTTTTTACTTTTTTTTAAACCATGGGCATACAATGTATACCCATGGTTTAAAAAAGACAAATTCTAACAGGATGGCTGTTTCTGAGCTACCCGCCCCACCACCTCCTTTAGTGCAATCTGTTCCCGAGGACTGTTGTCCTGTGGTGGGAGAAGTAGGGTTCTGTGACTCTCCTTCCTGGCTTGCACAACCTTACGTTATACCTGTGGTTAACAACTGTCTTGCTGGGTTTTTTTTTCCATGTAAGTACTTATTTATTTATTTATTTTTAAGGCATTTATTAATACATTAGATCTCTGAGTCACAGCAAATGCATGATAATTACTACAACACAGTTCTCATGGTAATATGATATTAATACAAAAAGAACAGATTCCATATGTAGTTCATATATATAATTCTAAGAGTGATATTTCCTTGCTTTGTTTTTTCTTTCTTTGTTTCTAATTTGCCTATTTTTATAATTTTTTTGCTATCTTTCCCCAACACTCCTATCTGCCTCTGGACAATATCTTCCAAGTGTTCAAACTCATTGACAAAATTTAAAAAGGGAAAGAAAAAGAAGGAAATGGCTAATTTACAGTCAACTGCCTTCCCTTCTAGCTATATCTATGTGAAGTGTTTATGTAGTTGTATCATAGTGATTCTATAAATGTAAAGACACATTTTCTCTCCATTATTTCATAAGCAGTTCTTTAGGTTCTGCTTGATTACCTCAATTTTTACTTTTTTAAGCAGTCAGGATATTCTGCAGTACAGTTGGTCTATGGTTAATTACTTAATTAACTTGTCTGGCGGAGCATTTGGGCTGTTTTCAATTACTGTGTTAAATAGCTTTGCTCAACTTTTTTCTTCTTTGGATTTCTTTTCATGTGGGGATAGGATTACCTAGTAAAAGCATGTGACTCTTTTTAGGCAAGTTCCAACACTGGAGTTCTTAATAGAGCACTGGGCAAGTCTCTCCCCAGAGCAAGTAGGGTCTTCCCAGCCTGGAGAGAAAATACCGAGATTAAATGTCTCCACATCATGTGTCGGGAACCACATTTTTTCCTTTAGAGAATCTTGGACTCTGACGTGGGGTTCAATCTCAGGTCATGGTGTAGCCTTTTGCTTTGTTTTGTTTTCTCTTTCAGAGGATCCCTAACCCCAGCCACCTACCCCTGGTGGCGCCCTGGAAGACCTACCCCCTGTTCTTTGGCACGGCCATCTTTGCGTTTGAAGGCATCGGAATGGTGAGACGAGCACTGAGCTCTAGGCCTGAGTGTTCTCTGCTGCCCTGCGTGTCTTTGTTGTCTGCTTCAATGCGGAGGAAAAGCTGTTAGAAATGATCTTCTGAAGTGCAGCACTTGTGATGCAGGAAGCGAACCATCACTTGGGATGCTGGCATTCCCATATTGGGGTGTTTGAGTTTCAAGTCTCACCTCTGCTTCCAATCCAGCTTCCTGCCAATGTGCACCCAGATAATGGCTCACGTACTTAGGTCCCTACCACCCATGTGGGTGACCTGGATGGAGTTCTAGACTCCTGGCTTTTCCTTGGCCTAGTCTTAGCTGTTGTGGGTATTTGGGGAGTGAATCAGTGAAAGGAAAATCTCAGAGTCAGCCTCTTGCTGTGTGTGTGTGTGTGCGCACGTCTGTCTTTGTCTTTGTTACTCTATCTTTAAAATAAGTCGATAAACATTAAAATTAAAGAAAAGGATATTCGGAGACTTACTGGGCAATTAATAGCATTTCAAGGGTTCCATTGAGGTTCCCCAGCTCCAACTTTTGCAGATGACTTATTTGTAACTTCTCAAGGATTCCACCAAGGACCTCTCATGGTGCACTCAGCTCCTGTGGGTGCAGTAAGCAGTAGTACCTGGCATTCAGGATCGCAGAGTCTAGAGGCAGACTGACATGGGGGCAAGTCTGGGCTCTGCCAAATAGCAGCTGTGCCAACTTGCATGAATACTCAGCTCTCTGAGCCTTCATGGTTTACTCTTGAAAAGTGAGCACCATGACTAATAGTTGTTGAAATTGAATGAGACATTTCTGAAGTGCTGTGCATAGCTCCTGACTCATGGTAAATATTCAATGTGTTAACACATTTTTATTTTTATTAATAATATTGATTTTATGATATTAAGAATATTTGAGACAGAGAACTCCCATCCACTGGTTCACTTCCCAAATACCTGCGGTGACCCCAGGCCGAGGCCAAGGCCAAAACCTGGAGCTGGAAATTCAATCCACATCTCCTTCATGAGTAACAGGTTGCTAATTACTTATTCCCACTGCCTCCCAGGTCTGCATTAGCAGGGAGCTGGAGTCCTAAGCTGGAGGCAAGTATGAAACCCAGGCACTGCAGTTTAGGATACTGGTGTTTTAACCAGCGATTTCACTGCTAAGCCAAGTGCCTGCCCCCGGTTTTGTCACTGGATCAGTAAATGTGTGAGCAGGGTCTCTGCTCTGGAACACTGGTGGGAGGGTCTTCTGTGTGAGCCTTCACTCCTGGCTCAGCTGCCCCCATCCCTACTGTAACTTCTTTTCCTGAAGAAGCGGGTGCCGCTCAGCTGAGCCTAACTTGGTTTTCACGTGTGTTTTTCCTAATAAGGGTCCTGCATTTTTCTCTGTGGGGAGCTATTGACTTTGCCAGCCCAGGGCTTAAAAACATAGAGACCCTTCTCCTTTCACACTTCTTTCCTCCCCACTTGATTTCTCTAACTCCTTATTCACTTATTTTTCTAAAGACTTATTTACTTTTTTGAAAAGCAGAGTGAGAGGGAGAGACACAGAGAGATCTCCCATCATCTAGTGCACTCCCCAGATGCCTGCAGTGGCCAGGGCTGGGCCAGGCACTAGGAGCTTCTTTTGAGTCTCCCACATAGGTGCAGGGGCCCAAACCCTGGGGCCAACTTCTGCTGCTTTCTCAGGCCATAGCAGGGAGATCGATTGGAAGTGGAGCAGCTGGGACAGGAACCAGTGCCATGTGGGATGCTGGCATCTCAGGTGGTGGCTTTACCTGTTATGCCACAGCGCTGGCCCCTCCTTACTGTAAGAAAACCTAGAAGCAGATACAGCTTTTGCTGAAGTTCTGAGCAGTGGCCCAGGTGGGTTGCCAGGGTATGTTAGGGAAGGGAGGCTTTGCCAGGATCCTGTGTGAAGCGTGGTTGTCCTGAGGGTTCAGCCCTCTCCCTGCGCTTCCCCTTGGGTTTCTAGTTGCCCGCAAAGACGTTCTCACCTTGACCCATGAGCACAAACAGCCCTGGGGAAGGACCTGAGTGGGGCCCATATTTCAGCTGCAAAAAGCAGGCCCAGGAATACAGGACTCAGAAGAGGTTGAGAAAGTGAAAAGATAGCCAGAGAGGCTGGGTTCTTAGGGAACGTTGTACCAAACTGTTACAGTTTCTCCCAGCAGCACAATGCAGAAGCTGCTCTTCGCTTCATTTTATTAGCCAAGGCTTAGATGCAGAATCATTTTGTAAGCATCCTTATCTGTGACTTCTAGATTCCTTTGTATTTTCCATTTTTAGAATGGGGAACACGGTTCTTCGGAGTTCTGGGTTTAGGGTTGTTCCTTGTGCGGGGTAAGCTGCCAGGCTGCCCACCATGTATCCACTGTGCCCTGTGTGTCCAACACAACTGCCCCAGGCATGATGGGACATGGAGGAGATGGGCTGCTTGCCCCCAGGCTCTTTGTACTCTTTAAGGGAAAGTAATGCATAAGTTTAGAAGATGCTTATACTTGAGTGTGGATTAATTGAAGTTTGAGACCCTGGGGGTGGTGGAGGTGCTTGGGGCCAGAGCGAAGTGCAGGGCTGTGCCATCCTTCAGGGGCCCTGTGCCTGCTGCAGGAGCGTGAGCCCTTTGCCTCTCAGCCACAGGCAGGAAGTGTCGTGACAAGATCAAGCACTGTATGGGGCAGCCAGAGACTGACTCGCATTGCCACCCCAGATCCGATTGACAGCTGGAGGCAGCCAAGGTCACTGGCTTGAAATAGGAGTCTGGAAACCAGGCCTAGCTAAGCGCCTGGTGCTTGAGATGCTCTGTGAAGTCAGAGTGTCTCCGTGTCTCTCACTTGGAGGTTTGATTGTCACTGCTGGTGGCTGCGCCTGTGAAGAAAAGAAGTAGTTTCTGGGAACTAGAGTGATAGCTTCCCTGACTTCCTGTTCTTACACAGATTAGCTAGGGCAGGTGGGCCTGCTGGTCTGCACGTGTGTGTTCCCAGGTGCAGGATGCTTCTACCCTGCAGGGGTCCTGCAGCAGCAGGATGGAGCCTGTCTGGGCTGGGGGTCCTGGGATCTTGTCCTACATCCTCCCCACCACCACCACTTACCTCCTAGGGTTTCCTGGTGAATCAGTGGGCCCCAAGAGTACAACTTCTGATGAAATAACCAGTTTGTCCAGCAGACAACACACGTGTATGGGGAATTCTGTGGGTGAAGAAGTTTTTTCTGAGGCTGTAAATTTTTTCTTGGTCATTGATTATGCTTTTTTTCTGTGCTTTCTCTTCTCACTACTTTCTCATAGGTTCTGCCCCTTGAAAACAAAATGAAGGACCCCCGGAAGTTTCCAATCATCTTGTACACAGGGATGACCATCGTCACTGCCCTCTACATCAGCCTGGGGTGTCTGGGGTACCTGCAGTTTGGAGCTAGCATCCAAGGCAGCATAACCCTCAACCTGCCCAACTGCTGGTATGTGGGGGAGGCTGGAGACCTGGGGCAGTGCACGTTGGGAAAAACTGGTGGACCAGAATGTGGATTCCGCTTCTAGCTCGTCTCTGCGAACAGCCCGCCACTGCCCTGTCCCCTGTCACCATCGTCCCCACTGAACTTCATTCTGTGCATGGGTGCTTCTTCTCGCGGCTTACATTGAATCTGTGAGTTGATCAGCCAACAGATAAGCCATTTCTCCTGGGAAATCCTAAGCCCAGAGGACCGAGTGTCTACTCCATTCACTGACACCATTCACCATACGTGGGGAGAGAGGTGGGTGAATGGTGGTTGCTGGCTTCTGCTGTGTCTCCCTTGGCAGTCACAGGCTTGATGTACAGATTGGGGCATCTCCCTGTGGATCCCGGATTGTGGGGAGTCCTTTGTGCCTCTCTCTGATTGGCCGGTGCTTCGTAGGAAAGCACTGAGACGTGCCAAGCTGCTTCCTTAGCGGGTGGCTGTCACTGGGCGTGTGTTCTGTCTTGAAGATTAGAAGCTCATCAATCCCAGACTCTTTTCTACTCTGCACAGTCGAGGGGCTGGGGTGATAATAGGGAGATCCCATGGTGGCCTGGGGGAACCAGCAGTGTTTCTGGGAAGCGACTCATGAGGAAGAGGACAGCCATAGCAGAGTGGAGAGATGGAGCGTGCTCCCCCTTGGTCCTGCACAGCCACCCTCTGGTTCTGGGAAGCACAGATTGGATAGGAAAGATATGAATAAGCGTGTTACACTTTCCTTGTGTTCCTAATGTGTGTCCACACTCTGTGACAAGGATTCAGGATGTTCCAGAGGCAGACGGGGTGCTAACCTCTCAGCCCATCACCCCACCATCTCCTTAGTCCCCAGTTTTCCATTTTAGAGGCAGCTGCATTCCTAGTGTGTTGCTGTTTCCTCCTGAGAGGTTTCGTTTCTGTGAAAATGTTGTGGGGGAGGTGGGAGGAAGGTTTTCTATTTTCCCGCATTTTTCCTTTCTTTTGTTTTTGTGAAGTTTATTTACTTGAGAGGCAGAGAGAGAGCACTTATCCACTAGTGCACTCCCCAAATGCCCAGGATAGCTGGGACTGGGCCCGGACTGTAGTGGAGAGCCAGGACCATGTTCCCACATGAGTGGAGAAATCCGATTGCTTGAGCCAGTGCCCCTCCCCACCAAGTTCTGCATTAGCATGAAGCTGGAATGAGGAACCAGAACGAGTATCAAACCCAGGTGTTACAATATGGGATATAGCTATCCCAAGCTACATCTTAACTGCTAGGCTAAATGCCTACTCCTGTGGGTTTTTTTTTGTTGTTGTTGGCTTTGGTTTTTTTAAGACAAATTGTACCTGTGTAGACTCCATGGTGCTTCATCATTTTTCCACCTGATGGTCTACCGTGGAGATAGTTCCGTATCCACACCTAGAGTTCTGCCTCACACTTTTTCAGAGTTACATGAGGTGGGGCTGTCATTGTAGTGTAGCAGGCAAAGCCACTGCCTGCAGTGCTGGCATCCCATATGGGTGTCTGTTCGAGTCTTGGCTGCTCCACTTCAGATCTAGTCCATTGCTAATACTGCTGGGAAAGCAAGGGAAGATGGCCCAAGTCCTTGGGCCCCTGCGCTCATGTGGGAGACCTGGAAGAAGCTCCTGGCTCCTGGCTTCAGCCTGGCCCATCCCTGGCCGCTGCAGCCATTTGGGGAGTGAACCAGAGGAGGCTGGAAGGTTTCTCTTTCTCTCTGGAACTCTTCCTTTTAAATAAATAAATCTTTTTTTTTTTTTTTTTATAAAAAGTTACCTGAGGACACCATGATTTGTTTTACCAGTTCCGTACTAATTAGCATTTAATCTGTATTTAGTCATTCGTCCTTAAATAGTGCTGCAAGAGAGGTCTGTTGGAGGTAAGATTCCTTGCACACGTGTAAGTGTATCCGCTAGATAAATGGCTCGCCAGAAGACCGCTGTGTGTAAAGAACAGGTGCGCCTCTAACCTAGGTACAGGTCTTGCCAGCCTGGGCCACGTGTGCGTGGTAGTGTCTGAGTGTGCGGGGCAGGCTTCTGAATGTGTCCCGGCTCTGTCCGCAGGCTGTACCAGTCAGTTAAGCTGCTCTACTCCGTCGGCATCTTCTTCACCTACGCACTGCAGTTCTACGTCCCAGCGGAGATCATCATCCCCTTCTTCGTGTCCCGAGCGCCTGAGCACTGCGAGCTGGTGGTGGACCTGTTTGTGCGCACGGTGCTGGTCTGCCTGACATGTGAGCAGAAGCCAAGATAATTGGCTCCTCCGCTTCTCCCCGAAGGGCACCCCGTCCCCAGGGCTTACAAGTGAGAGTGTGTGTTGTGGTGAAACCACCTTGCTGTATGAGCAGGGAACCTAGCACTTTGTCCCACTTTCAGAGGGAGCTGCGCACAGCTGTAATGTGAATTAATGATACACACGCTAAAATGATGGTAGTTGTTCATCTACAGCTACAGTAGCACGTGTAGTGGAGAGGGTCGTAATTCAGAGGAACCACGTACAATTACTAACCCAGATAAGGAGTAAAGGAGCCATTTAACCCGCATTCGTAATGAGTGCAGGTTACTTTGATAGAAGGTGCATGTTTGTTTTTCAATAGTTTTTTTTCCAGGGTGAGACTTTCTCCCTGAGATTTCATTCTGGGCTTGCATGATTCTATTGTAGACATTTTTCTTAGCAGTTTGACTAAATAGGTTTCTGGGAAAATTGCTGTGGATTAATCTAGATGTTTGGCCTATCATTTTATATTTTCTTGTCATCCCTTCCCCCAACCCCATGTCAAGCAGTGTGACTTAGAAGATAGGATATTACCCTATTTGGTGTTGGCTGAAAACTAGAACAAATGAAAATAATAAAAACAATTTTTTGGCTACTTCTGTGAGTTGGTAAACTAAAGCTAATTTAAATTTCTGGGAGAGTTGCAATTGCTTTCCTAACTGAAATGCTGCAAGTATAGATTTTTTTTTTTTTTTTTTTTGGCTGTGTATTGCTTCTTTTTTAAAAAAGAAAGGTAAGAGTTTTATTCTTCTGCCTTAGTATTCTGAGACTTCCCTGGGAATTTTCCTTAAATTAGGCCAGGCCTCTGTGAAGTAAAGATAGGTCTGTACAAATTTTTAAGTTATTTGACAGGTAGAGTTATAAACAGTGAGAGACAGACAGAGAGAAAGGTCTTCCTTCCGTTGGTTCACCCCCAAATGGCCACTACAGCCAGGACTGCATCGATCCAAAGCCAGGAGCCAGGTGCTTCTTCCTGCTCTCCCATGCAGGTGTGGAGACCCAAGCACTCGGGCCATCCTCCACTGCCTTCCCAGGCCACAGCAGAAAGCTGGACTGGAAGAGGAGCAGCTGGGACTAGAACCCGGTGCCCAAATGGGATGCCGGCGCCACAGGCGGAGGATTAACCAAGTGAGCCACAGCGCCGGCCCCTACAATTTTTTTTTTTTTATGGCACCAGGGTTGAATGTCTGAGGGCTGAAAGCCATGAATGTGGCCGAGTGTTTGCACGATCAGGACAGTCGGGGATGACTTACTTGGGGACAGGCAGCAGGAGAAGGGAAGCAAAAAGCTGCCTGTTTTTGAAGCTCCACCAAGGCCGATGTGAGGAGTAGACAGACATCCTAACGCCTGTCCCGACCTACCTCCAAGGCACCTGCAGCTCCCTTCCCTACTCTGCTCTGAGGATAGTAGGGTGGAGGTCCAGTGTCCAGGACCTTTGTGGGGAAAGGAGCACCCTAGAACCAGGGCAGCACAGTCCTCCTGAGGGCTTCGTGCAGGACAGGTCTGGGTAGGAACAGGGCGGAAGTAGACACGTCAGATCCCGCGGCCCCAGAGCACTGATGACAAGTGAGAGTCTGGCTTCTGTTAGTAGCTTGTATTTGGCAGACTTCAGGCCCTCTGCTAGACTGATTGAGAGGAGCAGCCTGAGCAGGAGCTAATTCCAGACCCCCGGAGCTGTCTAAAGCCAGACGCTGTTGCGAGTGACTGAAAAGGAAAGAGCATGCTGTATCTTGCTCTTCCAGTAAATTGCCTCGGTGTGTGCTGCTAAGACAGGACCCGTGAACTCGAGATGTTAACCCTGTCTTCTGCCAGCAGCTCTCTGTGCTCTGATTCAGGTGTGTGTTTCCTCTCGGGATACATTAGCGCTAAATGTTGAGGAGGGAGCTTACACACTACTTATAATGTGAACTCTGAGCACTAAATTCTCAAACCTGAAGGGTATTGGAAGAAAGATGGGGATAGTTAAATAAACCGCTTTTTTTTTTCAAAATGGTTCCTTAGAAAAAGTAGGTCGGGGCTGGCATGGGTGCACAGTGGGTTGAACTACTGCCTGTGACCCTGTTATTCCATATGAGTGCTGCTTCCAGTCCTGGCTGATCCACTCCCGATCCAGCTCCCTGCTGGTGGGCCTGGGAGGGCAGCAGGGGATGGCCCAAGTGCCTGGGCCCCTGCCACCCAGGTAGAAGACCCAGATGGAGTTCCTGGCTCCTGGCTCAAGTCTGGCCCAGCCCCAGCTGTTGCAGCCCTTGGGAAGTGAACCAGCACATGAAATCTCTCTTTCTCACACTCCGTAACTCTGCCTTTCAAATAAAAAAAGAAATAGAAGGTCTGTCTAGGTAAAATATGCTAGGACGGCCAGCTCTTCTCCCTGCTCAGTAGGACGGGGCGGTGAACTGAGCCTGTCACTGCCCCATTTTCTTGCCAAGCCTGGCTTCACCTCTCTGTGGCATATGTCTTGCTTCCTGCCAGGTTTATTTCCACCGTGCACCCCACCCCCGCCCAGGCAGCGGTCCCTGATTCATAGACCCTGTGCTATCTTTGGAGCCTCTTGGTTTTGCTTCACTTTCCCTGGCCCCATTCTCTGCTTCTCATGGCCCTTCTGGGGCGTGATGCTCAAAGGCTGCTTTTGACGGCCAGATGTGAGCACCTGTCTTCCCTGTGCTGAGATCTGTCACAGTTGAGCATTGCTGTGTCATCCTGTTAGAGAAGGCAGCCCTTGCATCCCGGAGAGCACGCTGGTTTCTCGTAGCTTCCCTGGAGAGTCTGAAGTGAGTCAGGGAACCAGCGGAGGCGCTGAAGCAGCGTCAGCTTAAATGTGTCTGTGTGAGTTTGTGTGAGGTGCTGTGTCCTTTCAGGTCCTTGGGGACAGACAGGTGTATGATTTTAGCTATTTGATGTGACTGATCACTTTGGATTTTACCTGTACATCTTACTGGCGGTTTGTTTGGTGCTGTGTGCGGTGTTTTCCTGTCTTTTCCCCGGCTCGTCCTCCTCCTCATCACTCTCCATCTCCAAGAGGAACGGGGGTTTTGGGCCCATTGCAGTTTTTCCTACTTGGGATTCAGCTTTCTCGCTGCTCCCCCATCTCCCAGATGGCTGGGTTCATGCCTGGTTTTTGGAGCTCATTTTTGCAGAGTTCCGGAGAGGGAAGGAAGAGAAGCAGTGTGGAGGGTGGTGCTCACTCTGTGATGATTTCGTCTAGGGCCGCGTTTCCTTGGAGCCTGGCTGTGCAAGTGCAGATTGAGCAGGTCCGTCACTGGGGTAGGAGGAGAGGCTGGAGGAGGCTGGCTCTACCTGGCAGAGTCCAAAGCTGTAAGATCAATGGTTGTTTCCGGTTCCTTGAGGCACTAACCTGTCTTTGAGTGGTTCTGACTAATTCTCTGTGCCATTTGCCATGGGAAACATTTCACTTGTGTTGGGCTTGAGAATTCCAGAAACCTGTCTTTGAAGAAGCGACATAAAACCGTGTCCATTAAAAGGCCAAATGTGCAGTGATGAAACATCCCAGGCAGCCAAGCCTTGTAGAGCAGGAAGCTCCAGGTATAAACCCAGTGGCTTCTCACTGCCCTTTGCCTCGCCCATTTCTGCAAGGTGCATCTCCGTGAAGAAGGGCAGTGCCAGCAGTTAGCTGTGCACCTGTGCCCCGCCTGCCTCAGGGTCTCTCCCCAGGCCCCAGGGTCCTCTGCTGTGAGTTAGGAAGAGCATCTGTGTCTGATCCCCTTGGCTTCTCTTGACTCCAGAATTCTGTGATTCTAATACTTTGGGTCTGACTTGAAATTTCTACAAAAATACTACTCTAAAAATTAAGTTAATGTTATTACATTTGGAATTCAAAAAGAAATTCCCAGTATCCCACTGACCTAACACAATAGATTTCTTCTGCATTTTATCTTGTGTATCTTGTAAGGATGGTTGCGATTACAATGTATAACTTCCTTTTCCAAGTTTAGTTTAATGTTACATCCGGAGTATACATACACTTCATTACTATCTTAAGGACTGCATGCTATTCTATTGTGTGGGTGGATGGTATTTACTAAACACATTTACTGCTTTAATGTTTTAACATGTAGGTTGTTTCCCTTGCTTTAGGATCTTTTTAGTTGTAACCCCTCTAAATCGAATTATTTACTTGTGCAAGACCATGGTTAATTTTAAAGGCAAACTTCTCCACACTTAAAAGTAACACAGTGGGTTTCACCAGCATCGAAGGTCATAAAATAGCAGCAAGAGCTTCCTGACAGAGGAGCCGTGGGTGTTCCAGGTGTCTCTGTAAAGCGTGTGTGTGTTCATTTCAGAGCGTTTCTCTTGCTCTTGTGCATAAGTCAGCTTTTTTCTGAAGCTGGCCCAAAACCGCAGGCTCCAGGATCCCAGTGAGTTCCTTCTCTGAACTCGACCGTTGGCCCCATGTTGCTTCAGCGGTTACAAGACCGGAGGCTCCATGTGTCCAGACCTGAGGGGAAGGCCTTTAGCAATACCCCTGGAGCCCTCTTGGCCAATCTCGAGGTCTGTTGTAGGTTGTCCTTGGACCCTCTTTCCGTACGTGCCTCGGCCAAGCCCGGCTGAGAGCTGCCTAACTGCAGTTGGGAATACGCTCTCGTCCTCTTTCTGCGGGTGGGCTTTCAAAGAGGGGGTTGGGGAGCAGGAGGAGGGGGTGTTTCCAGTTGGCTGCTTCTTGTTTGTCTCTTTCCAGGGGCTTTAACTCATAGAATAAAGATCGAGGGATCTGAGTTGCCCCTGTGTCTTTCCTAGGTAGTTGGCTGGACCTCCTTCTGTCTCCAAACCCCCACCCTCTGGCAGAGATTGCTTTGGAATGTGATTTGGACCCCATTCCTCCAAAGGATGGAAGTCCTGCACTATGGCAGGAAGTGCTGAATGCCAGGGGATGGAGCCAGGAGGTTGGGTCCCTGTTCAGTTCTGCCGATTGTGCTTGTCTCACACCTCCAGGTGTCCATGATCTAGAGGTCAGACTGGGTCACATCGGAGTTTTCCTAGAGCTCTCCACCCTAGAAGATACTGTTCAATGAGAGGGTCTCATCCAGCTTCTGGAATCCTGAACTTGCCTGTCTTCTCTCCCTGCAGGTGTCTTAGCCATCCTCATCCCCCGCCTGGACCTGGTCATCTCCCTGGTGGGCTCCGTGAGCAGCAGCGCCCTGGCCCTCATCATCCCGCCCCTCCTGGAGATCACCACCTACTACTCGGAGGGCATGAGTCCCCTCACCATCGCCAAGGACGCCCTGATCAGCATCCTGGGCTTCACGGGCTTTGTGGTGGGGACTTACGAGGCCCTCTATGAGCTGATCCAGCCAAGCAACGCTCCCATCTTCATCAATTCCACCAGTGCCTATGTCTAGTGATCCGGGTGCATACTCTGCACCTGCTCACCTCCACCCCTGTGTGTCCCCCAGCACCTGTCCCCAGGACCTTGGGGATGGTCCATGCTTCGGGAAAGGGCAGGGTTCCTGTCTGGGCTCCACTCCACCTGGTGCCTGGGGACTGTGGGCCAGGTAAGACTGAAGGCAGGGGCTCGGGTGGGTCGCAGGTTCGTGGGAAGTACCACTAGGAACAGTGCTGTCACTGTTGGTTTGTACTTGTTTTAACCCAGAACTTCTCAGCTCTTTCCTCATCATGCCTCCTCCTTTACTCTGCCTCTCTCCCTCTGCTCCGCCTCTCTCAGAGGGCTCCTGTTGCACAGCTCACTTTATTTAAGAATCTTAGTGGCCCTTACCTCATGTTTTCTCCTTGGCTAGGCCAGGCCTAGATTATCTAAGTGGGAATGCCCCCTGTTTGTAAAGCTAGGACTCTCCTTCATCTCTCTCCCAGATACTGCACCCCAGTATTCTCCTTCCTGCTCAAGTCCCCACTGGGTATCTGGACCTGTCCAGAGGCTGCAAACCCCTGCTGTACACACCGGGGCTTTTATCCTCTCTGTGGCTCGCTGCTGTCCCCTGTGCGGCGTCTTCTTGCCTCTGGATTCCTCCATGTGGGTCACAGTACTGGATTGTGATTTGCTGTAGCTCTTCAAAGACACAAAGTGCTGCCTCAGTGGAAGATACTTATATTTTATTTAAAATTTAGCTTTGGTTTTTAGATTCTGCCTCTCGATCTAGGTTGGAACGAATTGTTGTAAACCCTCACCCGGCTTTTCCTGGGAACGTCAGTGTGGGTCCTCAGCACCCTGGCTGGGCGCTCCAAGACTTGAGTCAGGACCTTCTAAATGTGCACATCCCTGGGGGGAGGCTTGTGCTGTGCCTCCCGGTGACCAGCCTGATTTCATTCTGTAAAGACACTTGCAGGTGCACGAGGCCCCAGGAAAGGATGAACATGCCGGATGCATTTCCATCAGGGAGACTCCTCACGTGGTGGCTTTGTGCGTCCAAGCCTGTTTATCGGCCTCAGCCCCGACAAGCCAAAGGGGTGGCCACGTTCGGTTGCCACCATCATGCTGGGGAGACACCTGCTGTTGCCACGGATGAGAAGTTGAGGTCGGCGTGCGTGGAGCTGGAAGTGTAGTCCACAGGACAGCAGCAGCTGGTCTGACACTACGTGGTGCTCGGTTGTTTACAATCCCTGGGGACCCAGGGCAGAACCTGTGCCTGCCCCACGCTGCCTCCATGACCTGGACTTGGCAAGGAACTGCTGAACACTAACGGTGACCCTGTCCTTCCCTTGCCTGCTGCGCTGAGTGTCACCAACAGCCTCAGGCTTGGCTCCCCTCCAGGTCGGCCTTCAGAAGGAGAGCAGACCTCGGAGAAGCCTGAGGAGGACACAGTGCCTCGTGTTCGGCTTATCCTGCAAGTGCGAGGGGTATTTCCAGAAGGCATTCTCTGACCCCTGTGCCCAGCTGCTGCGTGTGCGTGTGCACGTGTGTGACAGAGCGGGTTCTCTGCCCCACTCTTGTCACCAGGCCCTTGCAGGGCCCCATGAGTTGAGGGAGAGCAGCAGAGATCTGTCAGGGTTTTTTTTGTGTGTGTGTCTCACCAAAGCTCATTCTTGCTGGGACCCGCCCTCTTGGCCCCAGCTTTTTTCTGTCGCCAGGTAGATAGAGCCGACTTCCCAGTGTCCAGCCAGGGGAAGCAGTAGGCTGTCACTGCAGCAGCTCCTGACCTGCCTAAGAACTTACTTGGGCAGATACCACCTGGTTGCATTGTTTTTCTGTAGGAAAACAGTGCTTTCGGCTACCTTTTCTGCTCTTTTGTGATCCTTAACAGGTGCTTTTGTGACCAAGGGTCTCGCTGAGATTCACAGGGGCCCTGCCCTTGGAAGGCCTGTGGCTTGTAAGTGCCCAGAGTGAGCTCAGAGGCTGCCATCTCCTGCTTCCGAGCTGGGGCTCTGGCAGCCCAGCTGCTAGCCTCGCTGTGTCCCCAGCTGTCCTGGGAGCTGCCTTCAGTGGGAAGGTGTATGTGGGTCAGGGGGCCAGGCTCCAGTCCTGCCCATGGCGTCCTTACTGGAGGCTTCTGGGAACTTGGAGCTGCCAGAGGCAGTCCTGGCCATGTGAGGTCTGAGATGCTGGCTCCTGAGGACTGGGCAGCAGGGCACTGAGGTTCTCTGGCTCCAGTTCAAGACTCCTAGCGCTGAGAGCATGGTGTGGGGGAGAGATGGCTCCTGCTTTAGGCTTCCTGGAAGCTCATTTGGCCTGGCTGGCGCCTTGGTTAATGTCTTTTCTGGGCTCACGCTGCCTTGGGCCACACACGGTTAGATGCAGGCAGAGGGGTGCCCGGCTGTGCAGTTGCATGGCTCCCAGCGTTTCCTCCTCTCCTGCAAGCAAACCTGAGTCTCTGCCGCGGCCCCTGGGCCTTTGTGAGTCATGAGGCCTCCCTCGTGCTGCCATGGCTGTTTGGGAGCCAGCTTCCCAGCCTTTTGCTGTGCCCCGCCCCCGGGCCCTGGGTGAAAACACTGGGATGAGTAGCCATCTGATTGCAGAGGAGGCTTTGCACCACGGGGTTGCATCTGCTGGACCAGTGGCAAACCATGGGGTTTCTGGGCAGGCACTGCTGTGCCCTGTGTCCCTGCACCCAGCTCAGCCCCAGCCGTGACCCTAGAGGGAGCTCTCTCTGAGCCCCTGACTGGTTCCCTCCTCCAAGCACAGCTTCTGGGAATAGGTGTCCAGTTCTCCATGGGCAGAGTCCCTCCTATTAAATGCAGGTGCTTGCCGGGAAGAGTGTGACCCAGCATTTTCCTCCACTAGCCTGGGTGTTGTCACCCTTTACAAGTGACGTTATTTAGACTGTGCTGCTGCCCAGCCCCTAGGGGCCCTTCATCCGCACAGACCATGGCCAGATGCCGCGAACGCACAGCGTGACCTAGCCTGGACCTACACGCCCTTGCCTCTCCAGCCGGTGCTCACTGCTTTCCGCTCACTCTCCACCCTCGTCAAAGCTACGATTTGCACTTTTAATGATAGTCCTCAAGTGTTGATCCCAAACAGGTATGCTAGAAACATTATTTTTCCCTCTTCGCTGTTCTCTCACCTTCTTGGAATATCATCTGTGTGTGTTGAACACTACACATTCACCTCATTTTGGGGAAGTGCAAAAAAAAAAAACTTATGTCTGTTTACAGCTCTCTGTACTCACTACGCACAGTAACAGGGTCCGTGTCAGGAGTCTTATTTCATAGCCGAAGAGATGATCAGGCAGGCTTAGCTTCGGCCCCCGTGGGAACACAGTGCTGCTTCCTGGAAGAGGAGACACAGAGCCCAAGAGGCGATACTTAGTGGTTAGGAGGCCGGCTTCAAGTCTGCCTTAGAATTTAATTTTCCAAAGTGCATTACAGAGCTTCAAGACCATTAGGACAGAATAAGAGATATGGTCTGTCTTCTACACCACGGTCAGTACTCTTAGGCCATTGGTCCTGCTGGTTGCGAGGCTGTTGACTTTGCTGGCCCCAGCCTGTCCCATTTCTTCCCCTGAGTCATTCCCTGGTCTGAGGATACTCATGGTGCTGACTGACAGGAGGTGACCAGAGTAAGGGAGGCAGCAATGGAGAGGGGGTAGCGGTGGCTGTTTTTTATCTGTTCTTTTACAAGAAGATGGTGCTGGGGAAGCTGTTTTCTTTTGGTGAACAATAACGTCAGGAGATGATTGAGAAGCATGTCAATGGATGTGGGAACCAGAGAAATAAGAACTGTCACATGGCAGGTCCTGAGCAGCCAGCAGTACCATGTACGTTTTGTGCTACAGGGTATGTATCCCCAGCATGGTTGTGTAAAAATGTGGATCTTTCCAGGGCTTGTAGGAGGTCTTATTTTGGGTTCTACTTGTGGATCATGTGTTAAACTTTTCCTTTTCAATAAATGAATCTTATTTTTTATTTTTGAGAGGTTGCAGTCTGCATTTTTTAAAGCTTATTTATTTTATTTGAAAGGCACAGTTAGAGAGACAGGGAGAGCTTCTGTCCACTGGCTTACTCCCCAAAAGGCCACAACTGCCAGGGCTGGACCAGGCAGGAGTCAGGAGCTTCATCTGGGACACCCATGTAAGTGGCAGGGGAACAAACGCTTGGGCTATCTGCTGCTGCTTTCCCAGGTGCATTAGCAGGGGGCTGGATCAGAAGTGGAGCAGCCGGAATATTAGCCAGCACCCACAATGGATGCCAGCATCACAGGCAGTGGTTTAACCTGCTATGCCACAGTGCATTTTTGTTTTCATACTTATTTTTTTCTTATGACACTCAGGCCCCTTTACTAGATCTTAGGTTAAAGTGTTTTGGCCTACACCACTCAGTCCTTACAGAGAAGTAGCATGAACAAGAGAGCCATGCGTAGCATTGAGAGGTGTCCAAGAAAGGGAGCAGAAAATCTTTTATGCCACTGGACAACCCTGCTGAAACTTGTGCTTCTCTTGAAGACCTGAGCAGCAGTTTTCAACCCCTTCAGTGCCTGTGAGTTGACCCCACGTGAAAGGTGTGTGGTGGCGAGTTTTATGCATCTCTCGTTACTCCAACATAATCCACATGTTGCTGAGAAGGTCTTTTATAAATGTGGCTGCCATCCACAGTCCGCTGCCGTTAAGTGAAAGATTATTCTCGATCATGTGAGTGGGCTTCTTCCAGCGAGCTGGAAGCTTTAGAGCAAAACGAGGGGCTCCCTGAGAAAGAACAGAGTCACGCTCAACTGCAGCATCGGCTCCTGCTCCAGGGTTGCAGAGTCGCTGGCCTGCCCTGTGAGTTTCAGGATGGCCGGCCCCCCAGTCACGGGAGCCATTTCCTTGAAATGTCTCTCTCTCTGTTTCTCAGAAAAAACTGATACAGTGCCCAACAGTCAGCTTTCTAGAAAGGTGGAGACTGATTTCAGGATGGAAACCTGGAAGAGATACTATGGACCCTTTCCCTTTTAGTCACAGTAAGAGGACAAACAGGGCCCTCCGAGCTGTCCCTTAGACAAGTTGAAAATCAGTCCTCATTGGCTCTTGGGCCAACTGTGTTTAAAAGCAGAGCCCTTAAAGAACACTGATCCTTTTTGCCAAGAGAGGAAGGTGGGAGTGTGTTTCTGTTTTCATTATAGAGATCTGTTCTGGAACTGGAGAGTGAAGTGGGTTTCCTTCGACTGTTCCAAGCCACCAAATTAGAAATGGCAGAACTGGGATACACACAGAGCCTTCTGGTTCCAGAACCCAAAGCACTGTCCGTGGCAGCCTTGGAAGGGAAATCCACCTTCAGGGTTTGACGTGAGGGCTAGAGAGAAGGTTCTAAAGTGCCTCGAGTAGTTTTCTGAGATGGTAGGTGACTTGGGGAAAACCAAAGCTCAGAGGTAGTTTCATTCGTTGTTTGGCGATGAACTCGTTGGCTATGCTCATGTCCTGCCCACTTCTGATACGCAGAGCTCTGGGCCCTCTTTGGACTGTCTGCCTCTTCAAGTTCTTAGTCCTGTTACATTTACACCTTAGGTCCTTCCAGATAGCCAGGACCCTCAAGGGAAGCCCACTGCACTGCTGGAGGCATGAACTTGAGAGACGCAGGACTGCATCTGGCTTGTTCATACTCAGACCACTGCATATGTGCCAAGGAACTGTGTGTGTGTTTGATGAGTGTGCTATGCTAGACCCTTGGCCATTGGTCTCCCCTCTCTGGGTTTAAAAACGGGTGCATAGCTGACCTGTTTTTCAAGTGTTCAGTGAACTTTGACAAATGCAGTCATGTGACTGCCATCTCAATCAAGACACAGATGCTTCCTTGACCCCGAAAATTCCCCTGTGCGTCTTTGCAGTCAATCCCATCCCCATACCTCTCAGCCTTGGCAGCCACTCATCTCTTTATTCCTCTAGTTCTGCCTTTCCTGGAAGCTCACGTATATGGAACCCTTAAGGACGTAACCCTTTGTGTCTGGCGTCTTCACTTAGCATAATGCTTCACGTATTCATCCGTGACATGCAGCTGTAATTTGTTTCTTTCATTGCTGAGTAGTAGTCCCTCGTATGGATGAACCATACTTTGTTTACCGATTTGCCAGTTGATGTTTGGGTTGCCTCCAGTTTTTAACTATTATAAATAAAGCTGCTATGTATATTTATGTGTAGGCATATGTTTTTATTTCTCTTGGGTAGATACCTAGGAGTGGAATTGTGGGGTTGTTTGGTAAATGAATGCTAAGCATATGCTTTTCCACTTTGGATTTCTATCAGCAAAGTCTGAGAGTTGCTCCTCATCTTCAGCAATAATTAATACTGTGGTCTTTTAAACAGTCCTCCTGCTAGGCGTGAAGTGGTCTGTCATTGTGGTTTAATTAGCATTTCCCTTGTGACTAGTGATGGTATGAATTTGTTCATGAGCTGATTGGCCATTGATCTATCTTCTTTAGTGAAGTATTTGAATAGTTTGCCTCTTTTTATTTATTTTAAAATGTATTTTATTTGAAAAGCAGTTAGATAAAGAAAGAGAGAGAGAGAGGAATCTTTCATCCGCTGGTTCATGCCCAAAAGGCTACAAGGGCGAGGGCTGGGCCAGGCCGAAGCCAGGATCTTCATCTGGATCTCCCACATGGGTGGCAGAGGCCCAGGCACTTGGGTCATCCTCTGCTGCTTTCCCAGGCACACTAGCAGGGAGCTGGATTGGCAGTGGAACAGCTGGCATGCAAACAGGCACTTATATGGGCTGCTGGTGTCACAGGCAGCGGCTTAATCTGCACCACAGCGCCAGCCCAGGAATGCGTTTCTTAACCTCAGTATTGTTGACATTGTAGGTTAGACAGTTCTTCACTGTGGGGCTGTCCTATGCACTGTGGCGCACTTGACAGCATTGTGACTCTACTCACTAGATGCTAATTGTACTCCACAGGTGATGGCAGCCAAAAGCATCTCCAGGTATTAGCAACTATCCCCTTGGTGGGGGTAAAATGCTGGAAATTTCCCATCTTCCCCTATTGAAAACCAATGCCTTTGAACATTTGCACCTACCTGCCTTTAGCTGGGGGGATGTCTTCTTATCCTGGCCTTGGAACAAAGGATATGGATACTGTGTGAAGACCTGCCTTCAAATACATCTAGCATCACTGCATTCATGTACCAACCTTGCTAAGCACTTCACCTCTAATAGCTCATGGATATGCAAATCCAGCAAGGGAAGTGCTAGTGGTACCCTCATTTAGCACACTGAGGCATAAAATGTTAACTAATGGGGCTGGCATTGGGGTACAGTGGGTTTAGCCACTGGCTGCGACACCAGCATCCCATATGGGAGCACCAGTTGGAGCCCTGGCTGCCATGCTTCCAATCCAGCTCCTTGCTAACGTGCCTGGGAAAGCAGCAGGTGATGGTCCAAGTGCTTGGGTGCATGCTACCCACATGGGAGATCCAGATGGAGTCCCAGCCTTGTCCATATGGGCATTTGGAGAGTGAACCAGCAGGTGGAAGCCCATTTTGTCAGTATGATTTCAAGAAAAATAAATAATAAATCTTTGTCCAAACTATAGAGCTTATAATACCAAGAATGAGCCTCGATGTGAACCTTGGATTTGGGGTGATTCTGATGACGACTCGGTGCAGGTCCATCAGCTGTCACAAATATACCACTCTCCGGGGGGTGTTAATAGTAGGGAGGCTGTGCATGCCCCAGGGACAGAGGTAGCTCCATACTTCCTCTCAGTTTTGCTGTGAACCTAAAACTGCTCTTAAAAAAAAAAAATAGGCCAACTCATACCTGCTCAAGGCCACAGAGTTAGAGATGGGCCTGGCATCCAGCCTGTTTGACCCTGAGCCCCAGTCCACTGTGGTCTGACTCTGCACTGACTTGCCCACTCTGCCTGACGGGGCTTTCCCGTCTCCCTGTGACCACTGTTGCCCAGGGAAGTTGGCGCCATCTGGGCTGTGGGGTACAGTGTGGTGCTGACTCAGCACCAGAAGGGCTGGCCACCCAAGACCTGGGACAATGTGCAGAGAGGATGGGGCGGGGTCAGGAGCCCCCCAGTCTTACCCTGTCGGTTAGGGGACTCTCATACTCAGAGCCTTGGTTTCCCACTGTGAAACCGAGAGGCTCAAACCACAGTAGTTGTGTGAGTTTGAGGCTTTCTGTTTCCCAAATATTTTCCCAGGCACCCCCCCCCCCCCTCAGACGTCTGAGTTGGGGTAGGGCTCAGGAGTCGTTCTGAGGCTTGGGAAGTCCCATGTCTGATGACCTCCAAGATCCTTTCTAGCTCCCAAATTCCATGAATCTTGGCTTGGAAAGGCCTGTAGACCCTTGTGGTATTCCTATGACTCAAACAGGCTAAGTGACACAGAAAGTAACAGTAAAAAAGATACTTTATTGTTAAAAAAAAAAAAAAAAAAAAAGACCAACCAAACCAGGCATCCCATCATTCTCACTCAGACACACACACACACACAGACCAACATGCTCTCACCCACACGGCTGAACCCTGTGGCTGAGTGCCACCATTGCTCTTCCTTTTGACTCTTGTCTCCAGAAGCAACTCACATGAAAAGGCAGTGGACCAGAGAGGGATGGGCAGGGAGGGAGGGAGGGAGGAAGGGGGCGGCTACCAGATGCCACAGTGGCTTCCGGTGCCCACCACACCTGGCTACATACACTCCACACATGTGTACACACATACTGTACATGGGCACCCACGTGTGTAGACATGTGCCCACACTGACCCTCCATGCATAGGGTTGAGTCACTGCAGGATAACACTTGATTGGCAGGCATATGAGATGGAGGGACAGGAGAGGGCAGGGAAGGGCAGGGGGTCCAGCCTGGATGCTGCTGGCCCACACGCTGCCCTGGAGAGGAGTTCCGAGTCCTTGTGTCTAGAGAAGAAAAACCCCTTGGGGGAGACTTGCCCAGACAGCAAGGTTGAAAAGTGCCTAAGCATTTTTAAAATGAACAATCATTTCCTTCCTGCCTTTGGCCAAAGTGCCTGGGAAACCTGGGATAAAGAACCAGAGTTCCATGAGGTCTTAATTCTTCTCTCAAAGAATGCTCAGGGCTGCGCAGAGTCCAGGCCCCCTGGCTGGTACAAGGTTGTGTGACTTTCAAAGGCGGAGCAAGGCCCTCTGGGAGCCTGAGGCCCACCTGACACTGGGTGGGGGTGGGGGTGAGGGTGAGGGCAGGGGTTGGCGGGGAGGTCCCTTGTTGTCCCTGGTATCTAGCACAGGGTCTGACATGGAGCAGCCACTTGACAAACGCTCAGTGCATCGTCACAGGAGGCGCACAGGTGGTTGTGGACTTGCTCACCACAGCCCCTGGAGGGTACCACGTGGCCCTCCGTGGTCAGACGATCCCGGCCCTCGTCCCCATAGCCCCTGTCAGGCGTGGGCCGGCCTGCCTGCCTTCCTCGGCAGTGGAGCTGTGCCCAGGTCTAACAGTGCACCTGGCAAAGCAGATCCGTGCTCAGGCCCTGCCTTCTGGAGACGGGCAGTTGCTGAATCACGGAAACAGCCCGTCTCTTGTCCTTCTTGGGCATCAGCTGATCCCAGTTTCCCAGGGAACTGCTCTGTGCAGCCCCTCTGGCCTGGGGCCCTGACACTGTTCTTGGAGCTCTGCCCTCAGCTGCCCTCCATGCTCAGAGGCCAGCTAGGGGACCGGAAGTGCACATTTCAAGGGATGGCGCTCGGGACTGAGGATGAGGCCACATTCCCAGCCACATTCAGCCGGCTCCCTAGGAGGCAGGAGGAAGGTGTCAAGTCCTTGGCCTCCCACCTGCCTTCCTCTGAGGACAGGAAGCTAGAACATGACCTCCTCGCAGCTCCCGTAGTCGCTCTCCACCATGTCAGAGCCCTCATAGTTGGGAGGGGCCCGGGGCTGGCTCCGGCCCGCAGGAGGCCCCGCTGCCACCTCACAGTCAGCGTAGGAGGGCCCGGCCCGGCTGAGGCGCATGCTGACCCCCTTGTAGCCCCCCTCTGCCAGGCAGGGCCCTCCCCCGCCCTGCCGGAACTGCGAGTGGTAGTAGCTGATGGCAGTATACTCGTTGAGACAGGGAGCCAGCAGGCGGTCCCGGGGACTGGGGGGCCGTGGGGGCAGCAGGTCTTCCAGGTTCTGGTTGCTATAACGGGGTGGGAGCGGTGCCCTCTTGTTCTCCATCTCCAGGGGGAAGGGAAAGCCCCCATAGAGGCCCGCAGGCTCTGCCATCACAGCCGGGGTGGAGTGGCGGTGCGGTGAGGGCGGCAGAGGGCCCTGCGTGGCTTCACGGTGGGGGTATTCCCAGCGTTCCTTCCTGGAGTAGGTGGGGGGCCAGACCGCCGCTCGGCCTGGGTACACTGAAAGGGCACAGCAAGACAGGGTGAGATTTGGGTTTTCCTGGTGAAGGCTTTGGCTGACCCTAAAGCTCCTGCACTTAATCAGCATGCGGTGGAGGTGGCCCGTGTGCTGCCCGCAGTGAGCTGGGTGGAGATGGAGTTCAGCAAGGCAGGTTTGAGGCCAGAGGCTTAACCCAAAGCCAGCCCACCTTGCAAACTTCTGCCACGGCTCCAAAGGTCACTGAACAAGGGAAGAGTAGGCACGGCGCCCTGCTGCTGGATACAGCAACCCCAGCCCTCGCCCAAGAGATGGGTGAGGAGAACAAGCCACTTCGTCCTTAAGGACCCCAGTGAGCCTATCAACAAGTAGCCAAAATACCTGTAGTAACTACTGGTGAGTACACCTGAAAATATAGAATGCTTTACAAATTCAGCTCCTTCGGAGCCAAGGACACAAAGAGGGTGGAACTCCCCCCTCCAGGCAAGCCAGGTCTGGCCCAGGGCTGTTGTGCCTCCAGATGGGGTGACCAGAGCTTGAACGCTCACTTCTCCTCCCCTTCCCAGAAAAGCACCAATGTGCTGCTGTCCCCTTTTCAATGCAGAGATCCGCCCACTCATGTCCTAAGTCTACAACTTTCTGCCACGAGCATCAAGCATGTGGAGGGACTTGGAATTTAAAGTAGTGGTTAGGGTGCAGCAGAACGAGCCACAGACCTTGAGTCACCATTAGTGCACCGTGACCTTGAGCTTGTCCCTCCGAGTCCCATCCCGAAGGCCCGGACTGGATGGGGACTGAAAACACGTGTCCCTCAGACAGGGGAGAGCCTGGATCTACTGCCCTGTTCCAGCAACCCCGAGGCTCGGGGCCTCTGGCTGTACTCACCCATTTCCTCGCCCGACCAGGTTCTCTTGATGACGGGCTCGTTGTCAGAGTGCGAAGGGACCGTGGCCGGTGGCAGTCTGGGAGGCACGCTGCACACTACCGGCCGCTGCTTAGAGCTGGGCCCGAAAGTGACAAGTTCACTTGGAACTGAACTCTTGTCGGGCTCTGTTTGGTTCAAGTTAGTGCAGGAGCTGGTGTTCAGGGGGTTGAGCTCAAGGGTAGGCATGGGTTGGGTGTCGACACCGACGCTCCTGGCCAGGAGGTCTGGGTCCTCCATGGCCACAGGCTTGTGAGACCTGCAGCGGCGGCAGTAGAAGAGCAGCCCGGTGGTGGTTACGATGATGGAGAATGTGGTCACGATGATGATCATCAGCTCCTGCTGTCCCCAGTCTCCCCTTGTGATCTCAGGAGTGACCAGGCAGTGTCCTTCGGAGCAGCCTCTTGCTTCCATTTCACACCTGCAGGGACAGAGAAGTCGTGAGGGTGCCCAGCCATTACCCGGTCCTTTCTGGGCCCCCTCCTACAAACAGCTATTGGATAGAGGCTCCCCACCTCCAGCCTGCCCTTTCCCATTCCCTACCTCCCCGCAAAGAGAGAGAAATTATTAAACATGTCTGCATCAAAACTGTCCATCCTCCACCAGGATGTACGGGCCTCAGCTTCACCCCCATTTGTGACCACTAGGACCTGAACTCTGGGCATCTTCCTTATTTTCCACCACTGGGCTCTAGGCATTGGAGACAGTCTCCAAATGAGGTCAGATTTCCAACCATGGCACTGCAGTAGTCGTCAGACACACTGAGCTGTCCTACAGCAGAAATTTCCCCACCTGCAAGGTGGCCTACATCACTCTTTTTTTTTTTTTTTTTTTTTTTTTTTTTTTAATTTTTGACAGACAGAGTGGACAGTGAGAGAGAGAGAGAGACAGAGAGAAAGGTCTTCCTTTGCCGTTGGTTCACCCTCTAATGGCCGCCGCGGTAGCGCGCTGCGGCCGGCGCACCGCGCTGTTCCGATGGCAGGAGCCAGGTGCTTATCCTGGTCTCCCATGGGGTGCAGAGCCCAAACACTTGGGCCATCCTCCACTGCACTCCCTGGCCACAGCAGAGAGCTGGCCTGGAAGAGGGGCAACCGGGACAGGATCGGTGCCCCGACCGGGACTAGAACCCGGTGTGCCGGCGCCGCAAGGCGGAGGATTAGCCTGTTGAGCCACAGCGCCGGCCCCTACATCACTCTTATCTACACAGACTGACAGTGCGCACGCACGTGTGGCTGGCGGGGGCAGTGTGGGGACGGGGAAAGGGAGGTAGCCTGCAAGCTTGCTAAAAACAGAATGCAAGCTCATTCTCAGAGACTCTGTTCCTGTTGGTCCAGATGGAGTCCAGGAATCTACATATTCCACCAGTCTCCCTCAGAAATGTTTTAAAGCTCCCAACTTTGGAAGTCACAATTGCCGCCTTTTTACCTCCAGGGTTCCGGGAATGGTTTTCTTCCCCTTGTGTCCCCTGCAGCCCAGCATGATACAAGGCACAGATCAGCTTGCAGGGGAGTTCCAGACACAGTAGTGCCTCTACTAAGTGGTTTTCCCCAGGCCACTTTGTGGGACATCACAGCCCCAGAACAAGAGAAAAAGAACTCCAGCCATTTTCAGCAAAGATCAGAGCTATGAAAGGGGCTGTTGACAGGGTAGATTGGTGGGCCCCAGCCCATGAATCTGAATCAGTAGATTCTAAATAGGGCTTAAGACATCTTTTTTTTAACAAGCACCTGCCTCCTTCCAGTGTGTTCAGGAGGTACGAGGGAGAAGGCTCGACTCGTGGAAAAGGGCCAGAGGCCAGGTCTCTGGAGCACTCCGCCCCTGGCCTCCCACTGGCCTCTCTAGAAGCCATAGCCGTGCCCTGAGGATGCCAACCCCGGGGGAGGAGGCGCCTCCTGTGCTTACCGCTCTCCTGGGGAAAGGTGAGGGCAGACACAGGAAGCTCCTTCCAGGGAGGAGACGCAAGTGCCACCCTCCAGGCAGGGTGCGGAGGTGCAGTTCCCCTTCCCTCGCTCACAGTGCTTCCCGGAGAACTGGGGGGGACACCTGCAGCTGTATCCTGCGAGAAAGAGAAGGAGGTGAGAGAGCATGCCACCAGCAGCTTGGGACCCCTCGGCATGTGTGTACACCATGTGCTCCCGGAGCCATTCAACATGTGTGCACACAAGTGCTCCTGGAGAGCCATTCAACGGCCATTGACATCTGGGTGCCTCTACCGTGCCGAACCCCACATGAGCACTGGGGCCCTGCCCTCAGAGAACTTACAGCCCAGCAGTGCAAACAGGCATCTAAAGAACATTAATGAGAAGCAGGTGGTGTTCCATATGGGTGCCTGTTCAAGTACCAGCAGCTCCACTTCTGATCCAGCTCTCTACTATGGCCTGGGAAAACAGTAGAAGACGGACCAATCCTTGGGCCCCTGCACCCACATGGGAGTCCTAGAAGCTCCTGGCTCCTGGCTTCGGAATGGCTCAGCTCTGGCTGTTGTGACCATTTGGGGAGTGAACCAGCAGATGGAAGACCTCTCTGTCTCTGCCTCTCTGTAACTCTGTCTTTCAAATAAATAAATAAATCTTTAAAAAAAATAAAGAACATTAATGAGCATAATAATCATAAAAGCTGGGGCTGGTGTTGTGGTGTAGTGAGTTAAGCCAAGATGCCAATGTGTGTCCCAGCTGCTCCACTTCTGAACCAGCTCCCTACTGGTGACCTTAGAAAGCAGAAGATGGCCCAAGTGCCTGGGCCCTTGCACCCACGTGGGAGAACCAGATGAAGCTCCTGGCTCCTGGCTGTGGTCTGGCCCAGGCCTGGCCATTGCTGACATTTGGGAAGTGAGCCAGCAGAAGGAAGATCTCTGTCTCTCCTTCTCTTTAACTCTGCCTCTCAAAGAAATCAATCAATCTTTTTAAAAAATAATAATAGGCCAGTGCCGTGGCTCAACAGGCTAATCTTCCACCTAGTGGCGCCCGCACACCAGGTTCTAGTCCTGGTCGGGGCCCTGGATTCTGTCCCGGTTGCCTCTCTTCCAGGCCAGCTCTCTGCTATGGCCCGGGAGTGCAGTGGAGGATGGCCCAAGTGCTTGGGCCCTGCACCCCATGGGAGACCAGGAGAAGCACTTGGCTCCAGGCTTCGGATCAGCGCGGCGAGCCAGCAGCAGCACGCCGGCCGTGGCGGCCATTGGAGGGTGAACCAACGGCAAAGGAAGACCTTTCTGTCTTTCTCACTGTCCACTCTGCCCGTCAAAAAATAAAAATAAAAAATAAATAAAAATAATAATAGTTATTTTAAAAAACAATAATAGTTATTTAGTGCTAGTCACTGCTGTAGAGTCTTGGTGTATGAACTCATTTGATCCTCATGATAACCCAGAGACTGGCTGCTGTTACCATCCTCATCAAGGGATGGTTCAAGGAGATGGCAGAGGAGAAAAGGAGGCACAGCGAACGAATGACAAAAACTCAAGGTCACATAGGAAGTAAATGGCAACACTGGGATTCAAACCCAGGCAGTTACCTATCACGTCAGTGTTTCAGTAATCATAATAAAATTAGCTTCAGCGAAGGGAAATGTTGGGGGTGTGGGCTAGCTTAGTCTAGGGACTCGGGGAAATATCTCAGTTGAGACCTACAGGATGAGTAGAAATCAGAGAAGAAGACAGGGTGCCAGGCGAGGGTGGGCGGAGGGAGGGGGCGGAAGGTGTTTCAGGCTGAAGAGCATGTGCAAAGGCTGGGAGGAGACAGTGTGGCACGTTCAACAACTGAAACCACACCAGGCTGGGCCTAGCAAGGACTGAGGAACCTGGACAGTGTGAGCCACAGGGCCTGGGAGGTGGGGAGCCCAACACATCCTGCAGGATGCGCCCTAAGCAGGGATTTGGACTCCTTCTTTTTTTTTTTTTTTTTTTTTTTTTTTTGACAGGCAAAGTGGACAGTGAGAGAGAGACAGAGAGAAAGGTCTTCCTTTTGCCGTTGGTTCACCCTCTAATGGCCACCGCGGTAGGCGCGCTGCTGCCGGCACACCGCGCTGATCCGATGGCAGGAGCCAGGTGCTTTTCCTGGTCTCCCATGGGGTGCAGGGCCCAAGTACTTGGGCCATCCTCCACTGCACTCCCTGGCCACAGCAGAGAGCTGGCCTGGAAGAGGGGCAACCGGGACAGGATCGGTGCCCCGACCAGGACTAGAACCTGTTGTGCCGGCGCCGCAAGGCGGAGGATTAGCCTAGTGAGCCATGGTGCTGGCCAAGGGATTTGGACTCCTTCTGACAGAAGGGCGCCTGGCAGGGGAGTGGATCGCTTACATCTGCATTTTACAAGGCTCATCTGGCTCCTGCTGGGAGCTGGGCAAGAGCTGGGCAAGAACAGGCAGGTGGCTAGCACCGGAGAAAAGGTGAGCTGAGCGAGTGCTGAGGGGGTGGGGTCAGAGGGTGTAGGGGGAGTAGCGATGACTCCTTGGCTACTGTGCAGGGAGAAATGGTAGCATGACTGACCAGCAAAAATCAGAAAATAGGATAATGCCAAGTGTTGGCAGGGGTATGGGCACGTAGGAGCTTTGTGCACTCTGGTGAAGTGTAGACAGCCACAGCTGTGCAGAATGCAATGTGGCCATGTTTACTCAAGATAATGCTGTGTACACTCTGGGTGTGTGAATTCCATGCGTGAGCGTGAGCAGGAAACTCCCACACAGGTCCGCAGGGGACATATACAAGGATGTCCCTGTAGGCTGGGGAAGGAGATGGGAGTTTGGAGAGTGGGGAGTGGAATGTGATGGATGCGCACCATGGAGTTCTGAGCCGCAGTTAAAAGCGCTGAGTCATCACTCACAGCAGCATGGATGCATCTGAAAAACCCGTGACGGAGTGACAACATAAAAAAACAGGTCACTTACATAAAATGAAAAGTCGAGCACATGAAAACCAGTAACATGTAGACTGCAAGAACTCACTGAAACACTTCCAATAAGTATTTGCCTCTGAGGTCAAGGGAGGGGATGGGAATAGGGGGACACATTAGGTGGAACTAGGAGGAAACATGGGATGGACCGGTGACGACAGTCAGGGGCACGATTAACTGAACCCTCTACACCAAGGTCCCTATTCATCCCCGAGAAAGGAGAAAGACACACAGTTCTTGCTGAGGGAGCCTGGCTTCCCCTGGAGCAGATCTGGCATTTCTCAAGGCAGTGAGGGAGGGGCAAGCAGGAAAATGTGGAATCTGAAGGCAGGAGTCCTCCACTGAGATCTCCACCCTGAACTTGTCTCTGCCACCTGAAAGCCACCTGGCCTTGGGCAAGCTCCTCTACGTGTCTTGGGGCCCTGCCAGCTCAGCAGTGTCCCAGGCTGTAAAATGGTACACAACAATGGCTCCCTTCTCGGCTGTGGTCAAGGAACCTGCTTCTGTAAACGCTGCAATGACAGAACACTACAGGCAGGGTCCTTGGAAGAGCCTTCTGGGTGAGCCCTGGTTTCCCATGCACATGCACCCCAGGCCTTACCTGCCCCGGGGGTCTGTGAGCACCTCCCCCCATTGAGGCAGGGGCTGTGGTGGCAGTCGTCACTGGGGAGGCAGCAGTGGGTGAGGGCCCGCTTCTCCAGCAAGCCCGCCGCCTTCCTGCCAGGGATCAGCAGCTCCTCTCCGTTGACCACAATGGCATCCATGCAGCCTTCGAAGCCTTGAGAGACATTTGAGAAAGGATGCGCAAGGACGAGGCCACCCAGCAGGACATGTCTTTCGGGACGCAGGCCACGGCAGTTCTCTGGGACCAGGAGGGAGGTGTTGCCCACACCGTCAACCAGCAGCTGAATGGAGACGGCCGTCTCCTCCACCAGGACAGAGTGCCACTCATAGTCGTTCACGCGGTGCTGCGAGGGAAGGTTTCGGTGGACACCACCCGGGCAGCGGTGCTCCAGCTGGGGCACTCCGTCGGCCAGCTGCAGAGAAGACCAAGGCAGCCATCAGTGAAGCTGCTAACAGGCCGCCAGCCTGAAGAACGCTGTTTGCATTTTCATGGGCGCGATAGGTAGTATCTGGTGATTTTCAAGGCTGTTCTAGACAATCCACTCAGAGACCGTGAAAGTCCTCAAAGCACTTCTGTCTATGGACTCATTTGGCTCCCACCACGATGCATGGGATGGCAGACGGCATGGGGAGGCTGACCTACCTCTGCATTTCACACATAAGGCAAATGAGGCCTAGAGATGCCTTTCTGATCAAGGCCCTGTACTTTGGATTCTTCTTCGCAGTGGTAAATGTTAGCTTTCAGGATTTCAAAAACCCTCCTTCTTATTCCCATCCCCTTATTCAAGAGCTGAGCCGTTCTCAAAGCAAGCCTCTAAGACCTTTTCCGGGGAGCCACAGGGGAAATCTGTGTTCATAACAATCCTAAGACATTATCTGCCTTTTTTATCCCTTGCTTCCTCACAAGCATACAGGGGAGTTTTCCAGACACGTGTGATCACCAATGAATGAGAAGACAGCAGCCATCACCAAGTCAGAACAAGACAAACCTGCAAACATGAGAAGCAATGCCGCTCTTCTTTTATCTTATTTTGGAAAATGTGACCGGTATGGTATTTATCCTACCATGTATTACGATTCTTATGTTTGAATGAAAAAATAAATTATTTTACAATTTCCGTTTTAATTTCCAATACTGAAAATGTCAGTACTTATAATCCAACTAAATGAAACTTTTCTGGTATATGTAAGGAAATAATATTTTCGATAATATTACTATAAATAAAAACTCAGTATCACTTGCTATCAAACAAGGGATTAACAGGGCTGGTGTTATGACACAGTGAGCTAAGCTGCCTTCTGCAATGCTGGCATCCCATATGAGTGCCAGTTTGAGTCCTGGCTGCTCCACCTCCTATCTAGTTCCCTGCTAATATGCCTGGAAAAGCAGTGCAAAATGGCCCAAGTACTTGGGCCCCTGCTACCCACGTGAGAGACCTGGATGCAGTTCTGTGCTCTTGGTTTTGGCCTGGCCCAGCCCTGGCCATTGTGGCCTTTTGGGGAGTGAAACAGTGTGTTCGTTCTCTCTCTCTCTCTTTCTGTTTGTGTGTGTTTACATGTGTGTCTATATCTCTCCTTCTCTCTGTAACTCTGCCTTTCAAGTAAATAAAATCTTTAAAAAAAAAAAAACAAAATAAGTGAAATTCAAACAAAATGTTGCAATCAGATCATTCCTTTTCCCCAGCCCAGCCCACAAATCCATTGACCACACCTGTTTGTACCATCTGTCCCATCTGTAACGTCCTTGCTTCTCTTCTTAGCAAGCTTAAATCCTGTAGTCTACCAGCCCAACCATTCCCTTCATCTACTCTTGACTTCTGTCTCTCTTAATTCATAGAACTCACATGCTGCCATGGTTTGGGTATTAATTTGGCTGTTGCAGGTCAGCCAAAGGCCTGTGTATTAAATACTTAGCCCCCAGGTGGCGCTATTGGGAGGAAGTGGAACCTTGAGAAGCTGGGGCCTAACGGGAAGTTCTTAGGTCACAGGGGTGTGCTGTCAGAATGCAATTTCTTTGACCTCTAGAGTTCTCACAGGAAGGTGGACATAAAGTGAGTTTGGGCCCACCCACTGCTTTCTGGCTTCCCATGTGAGTCTTCTTTGTCCTGCGCTGCCACTGCCATTCACCACCCTCCCCAGAGGCCAGACCAGTAGGGCCGCCTGATCTTAGACTTGAACCTCTAGAACTGTGAGGTAAAACAAACCTCTTTGTAAAGTCAGGCTGTCCCAGGTATTTCATTATAGTAATAAGCTGTTCTGATACACTCTGCAAACTCATTACTATGAAAAAATTCCAACTCTCCACCTACCCTACTCAGACATGGAGCTGAACTTGACTGGAGAGAAGCAGAGCCTTGCTTATTGTTCTCTGCCTAATTTCACGACCATGATCTCAAATGAGCCGTTAACACTGCCCAGCAGTTCTGTCTTCTTCAGTCCATTCACTCACCCAGAAGACTGTATACATGACTTCTCTCTCCTCGTGGGAGCCATCCAATGCACAACTGCAGGCAGTGTCACCATCATGCCCACGCACCTTGGCTACAAGCAGTCTCTCCATTTACACACTGGATCCCACCCCCACCCCCTACCTTCTGAAGCTGTTATTGCTCTATTTTTTTAAAAAAAGGTTGTTTTGAACTTGACATCATTTTCTGTTTCCCCTTTGCAGTAAAATTCTTCTCCCACCCACCACTCCACCAGAACCACCAGTGCCAGGCGTTCAGTGACCTCTGTGTCGCCAAATCCAACCTAATGTCACTCCCATCCCACGTGTCCCCTCAGCAGCATGCCACCTGGCCGGTCACGCCTTCCTTCCAGATGCCTGTTCGTCACATGGCTTCCTAGACACAACCATCTCTTGGTTTTTCCTGCAACATCTCTGGTTGCTCATCTTCAGCCTCCTTTGTTGGATCCTTCCTAAGATCCCCCAGATCTCTTGATGCTGGAGCGCATCCAAGATTCACTCTCAGACTACACTCTCTTCCATCTACACTGGCATCCCAACCAGCTTCACAGCTTCCAACACTATGTAGACACTGTGGACTCCCACGTCTCCATCTCTAGCCCGGACCTCTCTCACGAGACCAGACTGGCCTCTCAAACTCACTGAGTTCTGCATCTCCCCTCCCCACCAATCTCCAAAGCTGTATCACCAGTATCCTTCCCGGGGTCTGCTGGTGCTGGCTCCATCCTTCTGGTTGCCCAGGCCAATTCTCCTTCCATTCTTTCCCACTCCTCATTCGGGTCACTGAAAAGTCCTGTTGGCTTTAGCTTTAAAATCTTTCCAGAATCCACTACATTCTTCCCCGTGACTGTGTTTACCCTGGTGGACATCCTCATCTGGCACTCAACTCGCTGCAGTAGCCTCCTGACTGGGTCTTTCCGCTTCTATCTTTCTTCCTCTAAAGTCTGTTCTCAACAAGAACCTTTTAAAATGTGCTAGACTGTTGCAGTTATCTGCTCAAAACCTTCTGATGCTCTATTTTGCTCAGAATGAAAGCTGAAGTCCTCACAATGGCCTCTGAGGCTTTTACATGCACACCTGGAGCCCATTACATCTCTGACTTCGACTCCTACTGTTACTGCCTCCCTTTCTCACTTTAGGGGAGCCACACACAACTCTGGGCTGCTGCCAAACATGCTAATCCTACTCCTGTCTAAAAGCTTTTCCACCGTGCACTGTGGCATAGGGGATTAAGCTGCTGCTTGAACCTGCGCCCCAATATGGCTGCTCTACTTCCACCCCAGCTCCCTGCCAATGACCTGGGAAAGCAGAGGAAGATGGTCCAAGTACTTGGGCCCCTCCCACCCATCTGGGAGTCCTGGATGGAGTTCTAGGCTCCTGGCTTCAGCCTAGCCAAGCCCTGGCCGTTGCAGCCACTTCGGGAATGTATTAACAGATGAAAGGTCTCTGTCTCTCTGTCACTCTGCCTTTAAAATAAGTAAATACATTTAAAAATAAAAAATAAAAAAAGCATTTGCATTGCTACTCCCTCTACCTAGAAGGTTGTTCCCCCAAAATGTCCACAGAGCTACTCCCATACCTTCTTCAAATAATTTCAATGAAGGCTTGCCTCTCTCATTTAAATCAGAAACTCCCCTCACCTCTGGTCTCCCTTAACCTTGTTTCTTTTTAGCACATAGAACTCAGCAAATGTAGACAAATTCTGTAAGTTTCTGATTTATTGTCTAATGCCAGTTTCTCACCTACAGAGTACAAGCTATAAGAGAGATTTTATTCATTGCTGAGACCCAATCACCTACAACAGTGCCTGCCATATAGTAGGTGCGTAATAGAGATGTGCTAAGTGTATTAAAATCTAGCTGCCAAAGTCAGCTTTCTCTTTGTCAAAATGGGTGATTGGTTTGCATGACAGAGGTGTTCAAATCATGCAGGTACACGTCGAGTTTTTACGTGTCATCAACAGAAGCACCGAAAAGCCATTAGAATGGAAATTCACCTATCTTCTGTGTGGGTTCCCTGCGACTTCACACAGGTGTGTCAGCTTAAGCACCCCCCAGCAATCACCAGTCCCCCATCCTCCAGGAAGCACCAGTCTTTGACCCAGAAAAGGGCTAGGGGGCCTCATCCACCTCTTTTACCTACCCTACTGAGCAAGTAGCCCCACTCCTGCTGTCCCTCGACATCTATGTCCAGGTTGGGTGGCTGTGGCCACCCCGTCCTGCATCCCAGCCCAACTCACATTCAGCATCCCTGAAAACCTTGCAGGGATTTCTTTGCCAGAAAAATGGCTTCTCAAAGGGCCTCCTGCCCCCTCAAACTCCCCAGCCACCCCCCTTTCACCCACCCACAGTCTCTCAGGCCCACAGTGCCTCACCTTCAGGGAAATCGGTGCTGTCTCATTAGTGAACAGGAGAACGGCTTGTGGCTGGAGTGTTTTCAAATAGAAATGGATGCGCCAGTTCTGAGCCTCCGGGGGTGTGTACCGCACATAACTCTGCCCGTGGAAACTCACAGCAGTACCTGCGGAAACAGCCAGAGCTGTCACCTCTCCTCAAAGTGTTCCCCATGCAGCCTGGGACTAACGTTGTCGCATTCAGTCCTCAGGTGGCATAGTCACTGTTCCCATTTTATGCATGAAGAAACTAGGCTGGGAGTGGGGTGTGATCACTTTTCTAGGACCACACACGCCTGCCTGTGGCTGGAAGGTCCTCTGCCTTAGGTTCCCAAGCCTGGGTCGGGAGCTGTAAGCTTAAAGCCAGAAATAGAATCAATCATGTGGCCGGCGCCATGGCTCAATAGGCTAATCCTCTGCCTTGCGGTGCCGGCACACCGGGTTCTAGCCCCGGTCGGGGCACCGGATTCTGTCCCAGTTGCCCCTCTTCCAGGCCAGCTCTCTGCTGTGGCCTGGGAGTGCAGTGGAGGATGGCTCAAGTGCTTGGGCCCTGCACCCCATGGGAGACCAGGAGAAGCACCTGGCTCCAGCCTTCGGATCAGCCTGGTGCGCTGGCCGCAGGGCGCTGGCTGCGGCGGCCATTGGAGGGTGAACCAACGGCAAAGGAAGACCTTTCTCTCTGTCTCTCTCCCTCACTGTCCACTCTGCCTGTCAAAAAAAAAAAAATCAATCACGTGTACAAAACAAAATTTTTAGCCTGAATTGTTCCTATTTATTTCTGACATCACTTGGGGAAGAAGGGGGTACAACCAGAGAGGAGTCTGCACATAGGTGAGACTGAAGGGTATCTCCTTGCATCAGTAGGAGTGTAATCTGGAGTAAGCACTTTCCAAATGCAGTATTCTGACAGCTCGAGAGCCACTCTGTGATGGGGGGGGGGGGGGGGAGTACTGATAGATTGTGTGGTCCAAACTGCTACACAGCCCTGTGACCTCCCTCCCGTATGCCTCAGGAACTAGCAACACACAGCTGCACCGTCAGGAGGCTGTGGCTTTGCCTGAACCTGAATTTCTGAAGCTTATTTGACCAAGGCTCACTCTCATGTAGACCGCCCTAGACAGACCATTCTGCAGGACTCCCTCTGGGGCATGCGTGTGGAAGCGCCGCTCTCCTGAGTTTGAACAATCCTCCAGCCCCAGGAGCAAGTTCAGCTGGTAAACCCTGAAAACCCCAGCTCATCAGCTGTCAGGGGGAAGGGCGAGCGATCCAGGCCCCAGACACCGAGGACAGACAGGAAACATGGGCCAAAGGGAGGAGGAGGAAGAACCCAGAAGCCTGAGGCACGAAGGCTAAACCCTAGCACAGCAGAAGTCTAAAGTTCTCTGACAGTGGCAAGTCCCTTGTGGTGGCCGTGACCAACAGGACAGGGTAGATGATCCAGATCAGGAGTTCCCGAGCTGGCTGACCTGTCAGGAGTGGCTGGAGTAGTCTAAGACACAGAATCCCACCTTCTCCCACTGGAGAGTTTGATTCAGGAATTCTGGGCGGCACCAGGAAGTCTGTGTTTTAAAAACTCCCCCCTAAAGGGCGCAGGGCCTGGAAGGGATCCAAAGGGAGGCTCTGGACTTGCTGGTCGTATTCTGACCCTTGCTCTGGGTGTGGCTGCAGAGATGTATCTGGTCTGTGAAAACACACTGAGGTGTATGCTGAGTGAGGATGCATGAATCGATTTCCTGTGTGTCATCCTGTAATTGACTAACATGTTACAAAACAAAACAAAACCCCTCTCCTTAAGGTGCTTAGTGAACCCAGCTAGTATTCCTGAAAGTGCGACCCTTGGGTCACCTGCTTCAGAATTAAATGCCAAGCCCAGGGCTCCCCACGCTCCATTAAGAACCTCTGAACTTGGCCGGCGCCGTGGCTTAATAGGCTAATCCTCCGCCTTGCAGCGCCGGCACACCGGGTTCTAGTCCCGGTCGGGGCACCGATCCTGTCCCGGTTGCCCCTCTTCCAGGCCAGCTCTCTGCTGTGGCCAGGGAGTGCAGTGGAGGATGGCCCAAGTGCTTGGGCCCTGCACCCCATGGGAGACCAGGAGAAGCACCTGGCTCCTGCCATCAGAACAGTGCGGAGCGCCGGCCGCAGCGCGCCTACTGCGGCGGCCATTGGAGGGTGAACCAACGGCAAAAAGGAAGACCTTTCTCTCTGTCTCCCTCTACTGTCCACTCTGCCTGTCAAAAAAAAAAAAAAAAAAAAAAGAACTTCTGAACAACAGAATCTGGAGGTGCATCCAGGAGCAGGTAGGCTGTAAAACTCAGACGGCTTCACATCACATTGAACTTTAGAACTTCTGCTCTCTAATGCCAGGCAATCAAGAGAGATCCTTCAGCCACCATAGCTCTCCCTTAACAGGCTCTGGAGCAAGAGACAAACAGAAGGGGAGCCCCCGCCTCCACTAACAGTAGGCCACTCAGCCTAAATCCACAGGCTCCTGGAGAGAGTCCACAAATCCAAGAACTTCCCTGACACAAGCGTGGTACTCCTGAGCAGGGGCTGATGGCGAGCTGAGGGCAACACCACTTTCCTCAATGCTCCTGAGCTGTCCCAGGGCATTGGTCTTGACGCCAAGGCTGCTGCATGAATCTTGTCAGTGAGGAGTTCAGTCTGAGTGTGGCACACACAGCTGTGTGCACAGCCAGGCTTTCCTGGGGGCCACACACTTTCAGGCAAACCAATACACTCTCCATTCCTCTCTTTCAACTGTAGAAGGTGCTGATGATTCTGCTCAGTTTAGGGGCCATCTGCACAGAGGCTGGCACACGGCAGGCTCCTGCCAGTGACAACTGCTCCCACGTGAGTGACAGCCACCATCGGTCCTGGGCTGACCATGCGCTGGCCATGGCTCATGTGCTTTGATATCTGCTAGTAGTTCATGTCGCAAACCAACTCCAGGAAGCAGATATTATTATTTTTGCAATTTGATAGAGAAATGGAAAGTTACACAGCTAGTAAGTGACGGGGCTAGGGTTTAAATCTAAGTTGACCTTGAGCTGATAACTAACAGACTATAGTAATGATAGTGGTAATATGAGCATCGCGCATTTATGGCGCACTTTCTACGTATCACGCACTGTTCTAAGTAAATACTTGATTTTAACCTCATGTAATCCCTACAATAGCCAGTCCAAAGGCACAGAGAGATTAAGCAATTTTCCCAAGTCACCTCGCTAGTGAATGTTAGAGCCGGGATGTGGACCTAGATATTCTGATGCCAGAGCCTGTGGTCTCAGCCACAAAGTTAAACTATCTATTGCATTCTTAAGCTATTTTCAAAATTCCAAAAAAATGGTCAGGAATCAGCAATTACTCCACAACTAGATAAAAGTGAGCCCAGTGCCCATCTTAATGGCTATCTGTTGCCTTTAGCCACATTTAAACTTCCCTTGAACCACTGTGCAGAGCCTCATTGGCATCTCCACGCTGAGAGTTAAACAGCTGGCCCAACAGTGCAGGCTAACGGGGGAAGGCCATTGCTCACCGTTGCAGGAGCAGTTCCTCTCCAGGTGGTGCCGTGGGGTGAGGATGCTGAGCCTGGCCGTGCTGTATGTGGGTCCAACCTTGGGGTCCAGGCGCACTGTCTCTTGGCAGACTGGACCCTGGCAGCTTGGCCCCTGGCAGGGCACCACGGGCATGGCTGATCTCATCTGAATTCCCACCGAGTGCTCCATCTCCTTTGCTGAGCGAGTGATGATGGATGCCAGCTCCTGGAGTTTGTAGAAGGTTCCAGAATGCCCCTCAAAGACCAAGAGCACGTCCACACCAGCTGTGGCCTCTGCAGGTTGCAGGCTGGCCAAATGGATGTTGGCTCGCCTGATGTCTAGCTTGTTGCTAAGGAACCTCTGCAGGTTCCGCCAGTGGTCACTCACCAGCTCCTCTGGCGTAAGCTGGTGGAAGCCCAGCCACATGGCCTGCCGCAGAGCCTCCCGCCCCACGTGCCACACGTGCACGTGGACCCCGGCAGTGGTGCTGAAAGTCCCATCACTGACTGTGACGTTGAACGAGTAGCGGCCCCGGGGCAGTCCCTGGACAGCAATGATCTTGCCATCGGGCACGCCCACTGAGAAGCGGCTGCCCAGCGTCTCCTCTTCCACCAGGCTGTATGTCAGCGTGTCCTGAGGGTCTCGGTCGGTGGCATGAATTTTGCCCACCATGCCGCCCTGGAACTCCTCCTCCCCGACGGTGATGAAGATCTCCAGTGGCAGGGCGGACGGTGGGTAGTGGCTCTGTTCTGTGACGTGGACGCTGACCAGGGTGGAAGATGAGAGGGGAGGGACACCGCTGTCTGACACCTGTGGGCAAAGCAAACACTGACATCACCTAGAGGAGCTCTTGCGGGTCTGGCCCTCCCGGGCCGGTGTCATGGGGAGCTGTGTCTCCCTGCTGCCCCCCAAATGCATGTTGCTGCATTTGAAAAACAAAAGTTTAATTCTAAAAGCACTGGGATGCAATATACTGGTTTTGGAGAGGACAGAGGAGGAGATTCATATTATATTTATATTATACCCCCATCACACAGTGAAACAACTCGATCTTCCCGTGTGACATCTCCCTGAGCCTCGTCCTACGTCTCTCCAGGCACAGAGGCACCGGCTCCCTTTCTCTTGACCGTCCTAGCCCTGCCTCTCTCCTCCAGTGTCGCGAAGTCTCTCAGCGAGTCCTCTCCTGGCTCCTTGCCAGTCTCTTTGAGACTCCCCTCTGCTGTGAAACTGGAGAGGGAGTGGAGATTTACTCTTCTACTCATTATCAAGTGAAGCTCACAAGAACTGCAACAGTAATACTAATTATAGTATGTGCTTTAAATGCATCATCATAGCTATCTTTCCTATGAGATGGTCACCGATAAGTTTCTCATTTTACAAAAGATATAACAAAGGCTCAAAGTAAAGGAACTTGCTCAAGGTTGCCTGAGCAGCAGCTGAATGCCTGTTTTTATTGCTGGTCTCTGCTGCCTCCCAGTGGATGGAAATGGAAATGCAGGACAAACGCGATGGTGACAACTCCAACAGTCAGTAAGTGCCTACCCTGCCCATTGCCAGAACACAGAGGTCAGGAAGCTCTTCTCTCACCTCTCCCTAAGCAATCATGTTCTTGCTCTTGGTCTGAAAGATCCTCTACCTACCCTAGCCCTGTCTTCTGTGCTTCCTATTCCCAACCCCCAACTAGACACTGCCACCATAGACAGCTGGGAGGTAACGTTAGTCCACAGACATGTCCTACTTCCCACCCTGGGCCTCACTGGCCTCATAAATGGCACTGCTGCCCTGTCTTCCCCGGTGGCGGGAATCTGAGAGCTGTCCCCAATTCTCCTCTCTTCTTTCTCTCTCCACATCCCATCCATCACCAGCGACTGGCTACTTACATGGAAAATATGCACTAACTCTGCCCACTTCTTGCATCTGCACCATCACCTCAAGGTCTGGGCACCAACATCTCCAGCTTGTATGACCCGTATCACTGGTGTCCGTCACCCACTCACTCTCTACAGAGCTTCCAAGTGAGGCTCCTGAGCCCTAAGAAGGGCCCCTTCCCTGTCTGAAACCCTCCAATCCCTGCTCACTGCCCTTAGATTAGACTCTGTAAGCACTGGTAAGGCTTATAATTGGGATGACTTTGGCCGTTGTAGATAATTAGTTATTACTAGTGAATGTCATGGGGTCCATATTTGTGTCCTCTCCAACTCATATGCTGAAACCTAATGCCTGATGTAATGACATCTGGAAGTGGGGCCTCGGGGTGGGGAGGGTAATTAGGTTGTGAGACTGCAGCCCTGGTGAATGAGTTAGCGCTTGTGCAGGAGGAGCCCGGAGCGATGGGTGCTTGGCCCAGCCGTTACAGTGCCTGTGTCCCCCCAGGACAGCACCACGGTTTCATTCCTGGCTCTAGCTCACCTCCCTTTGATGCAGGTGCTGGGAGGCAGCACTGACGGTCCAAGAAACTGAGTTCCTGCCACCCACACGTTCCCAGGGCCCAGCTTCGGTCTGGCCCAGTCTCACCCAATGCCAAGCATTTGGGAAGTGAACTAATGGATGGCTGCTCACCTTCTCTGTCTGTCTCTGTATCTTGGCCTTTCAAATAAACACAGAACAGAAAGAAGGGCCAGATGGCTAACTCTAACTAGCCCTCTCTCTGCCAGGGGCGCACACAGGAAGGCAGAAATCTATGGTATTCTGTTACTGCAGCCTGAACCGGTCAAGACAGGGCCTCTGTCTCAAAGAGTCACAACTTGGACCCCAAATAAACGGTCACGCAAGCCGCGAGGCCTCTGCCATCAGCCCAGCCCACCCCTCAGCCTCAGTCCCACCGCAGCTCACAAGCTCTAACCTCCCGAGCTCCGTCTCAGGTCACTTCAAGCTCTTCCTCACCCGGGGCCTTGCTCCTCTTGTTCTTCCTGCCCCCGTGTCCCATGGCTGACTGCCTAGCTCTCCACTCACTGTCAGCTCACGGGGTGAGTGTATGTAAATACGTGGGTCCCTTGTGCCTTCCGAGTCTCTCACGACTTCACTTCCTCACCACAGTTTTTAAGGACATGACTCCTTTCTTCACCTGGTTATGATTTGTCTGCATAATTACAATCACAAGCCCACAGGCACAGGAACCACCCCCTTCTCTTGTTAGCACCTGGGGTTCAGCGAGCAGTTCTGGCCAAGGTCAAGAAGTTCGAGTGAGAGTGAGGGTGTTCTGTGCAGGAACAGTGCAGAGATTAAGAGTCTGGGCTCTGAGGTCGGAGTGCTGGGGTTTGAAGCAACTCAGCCCCCCCCCCCCCCCCCCACTAATAGTTCGACTCAACCTGTGCGTGCCTCCATTGCTCACCTGTACCTGCTTTAAACAGTGCTGTGAGGCTTTCAAGCAATGGTGCACAGGAAGCACCCAGCCCGTGTCTGACATGACATAAAAGCTCTGTACATTTCTTCTAACTGCAGAAGCACTGGTAGCTTTTTCTAGCATAGCTACTGTCCCCAAGGCCACCTGCAGGGGCCAGAACAGCTCTCACCTCAATGTGAAGCTGGTACCACTCCTGGGCCCTCCTGTTCAGGCCCACCGTGGTCACCAGCCAGCCATCTGGGGTCACTCGGAAAGCGGAGCCGGTGTTCCCCTTGGTGATTCGGAACAAGTACGGGGGGCCGTTCTCTGGGGAGTCGGGGTCACTCAGGATCAGTTCCAAGACTTTGCTGCCAATGGGGGCGTTCTCCTGCAACACAGAGCGACAGGACACCCAAGTGTCCAGTGAATCTTGGTGTTTCCTCTGGCATCTTTCCCGATCCTCTACCATGGATAAATCCTCAACCTCTCACTGCTCCCAGGCTGTGCCTGAATCACCAGCTAGCATTCACTCATCCTGCCGGCCTTTAAGCCAGGTGTCAACTTTTCAACCTTAGGCCATGAGCTCCCCATGGCCAGAACAGGGTCTTAGACACAAGACCATTGCGGCTGGCAGAAATATGAGGCTAAAGGCCCAGCCCGTTATCCTGCAGAGAGATGGGTTGCTCAAGGGATACAGGATACAGGAGATACAGGAGAGAATTTTGTCATTTTCAGCATCAGTGGACACCTGTAAGTTGTGCCTGCTCCCAGGACCATTACAGTAGAAGAAGTATGATGAGCAAATTTAAAAATGACTAGGAATTCAGCTGAGAAAAATCAGCCCCTGAGTGCCACTCCAGCCTTCCTTCTCTCACAGGGGAATCCAATTTGCTCTAACAGCGTTTGTCAGCCCTCCTTCTAGCATCACAATCTCACCTACAAATGCAATCTCATGGGCAGAACCTGATGACTGCCGATGAAACAGACATTCTTTCCTCCAGAGCCCTGTTTTCATTCACTCATGGAGTGGGTATATCCTAAGAGAGATGAGCTCCTCCTGAGAGGAGATGGACTACGATAAGTTTAAGTCTGTTACAAAAATCCGTTTCCTGGGGCTGGTGCTGTGGCGCAGCGTGTTAACGCCCTGGCCTGAAGTGCCAGCATCCCATATGGATGCTCATAATAGTCCAGGCTGCTCCTCTTCTGATCCAGCTCACGCTATGGCCTGGGAAAGCAGTACAAGACAGCCCAAGTCCATGGACCCCTGCACCCACGTGGGAGACCCAGAAGAAGCTCCTGGCTCCTGGCTTCGGATTGGCGCAACTCTAGCCATTGCGGCCATCTGGGGAGTGAACCAGCAGATGGAAGACCTCTCTCTCTCTCTGCCACTCCTCTCTCTCTGTAACTCTGACTTTCAAATAAATAAATAAATCTTTAAAAAAAAGGAAAAAATAAAATAAAAATCTATTTCCTGTGCCAGTTCTTGGTTTAAGGGTGAGTTTGTAATCCAACCCTTACCATTAGAGAAATCTACCAGGTGGAGCTCCTGAGAAGTCTTTTCGGATAAAAACATCCTTCAAAGGGAGTCCCTTCTAATTTCCCTTTGAAGATGCTTAGGCAAGGGAGTAGGATGCTGCAGCTGCAGCAGCCATCTTGTAACCAGGAGGGAGAAGGTGAGGGAATTTCAAAGAATTTAAGCTAATGCCAAAATACTAAATAACCAATGCCAAAATCGAATTTTTCACCATCGGACCTCTTAGTATGTGAAATAATAAGTCCTTATTAATTAATGAACTTTTAGTCAACCAACCTGTTATTTCCAGCCAAAGCATCCTAACTCATATCCATATCACATAAAAAAGGCCAAAGCGGAACAACCCTGGGTGACACAAACAGGTCCTAGGACTATTCCCTATTGTGAGCCTCACACGAGACAACGGGCAGGAAGTCCCTAACACAGAACCTGATCATTTCTAATCCCATAATCCACAATTCCCTCCAGCAGTGGGTTGTCTTCTGGGCTATCGGCAGCAAGGTCACAGGCCTTATTTGGGTGGACTGATACCACTGAGGAGCGCCTCCTTCCTCTGGGAGGCAAACAGAGAACAGGCTCAGAGCCTTTGCAGGCCAGAGCTTACCTGGACAGTGGTGCTGTAGTTGAGCTGGAAGAACCTGGGCGGGTTGTCATTGACATCAACCACTTGGATGGCGACGTCTGTGTCCTCATGCAGAGGGGGCTGCCCGCTGTCTGTGGCTCGGAGCCTCAGGGAGTAGCTAGGGGTCTGTCAGAGATGCCCAGTGGAGAGTTAGCCATGAGCCCCCTTATTTCTGCCCCCTGACTCACTGCTAAGGTTTTCAGAAAAACAAGATGGAGACACCTGCCTGTGCCCACCCCCATGGCTCATGCCCAGCATGTCAGGGCTCAGGTGCTGAAGCAAGGCAGAGAGAGGTGGATTTCCATCTCCACCACTCACCAGCTCTGAGACTGGGAGTGAAGAAGCTCCTGCGGGGATGACATCAGCACCCACTTCCTTAGGTTATTTTGAGGATCAAACAGCACTTAGCAACCTGCCTGGCAGGAGCAGGCACCATTAAAGAGCAATTGCTCCTGTGATGACCTGATGAGCCCCGGCAATTGTGTGAGGCGATCGGAACTCCTCAGAGAAGCCGAAGGGTCACCTAGTCCCTCTTCTGGCCCTGGCCTCAGGGTCCATGGAGGCCCCACAGAGAGAAAGTGGGAGACGTTCCAGGCAAGTGTCAGGTAGAGTGGCCTTCAGCAGGCCCACCTCTCTGCTCTGATGAGCTCAGACTGGGCCCCCTCCTACAAGATTCACCTGTTCCCAGTCCAGCACTTTGGCCACCTGTAGCTCCCCCTTCTTGGGATGGATGGTGAAGTGCCCGAGCTGGTTCCCTCCCACGAGACTATAGGTGATGGCACTGTTTAGGGGTCCATCTTCATCAGTTGCTGACACCTGCGGTGGGGAAAGGTAGTTGTGAGTGGAGGTCAAGAGGGACCAGCCAAGAATCTTGGGTCTAGGAGTGTAAGCCAAGAGTATGGCCCTGACCCAGAGATGCTGTTGGGCTGGCAGTCCCTGGCCCATGGTCTTTCCTGCCAAAGGAGTCTCTTCACTTACACCCTAGTACAGATGCGGTTCATTCATTCATTCCTCACTCACTCAGACTGACCGGCTGCTAGGGCCCCGGGGGTGGGGGCTGGGGGGACGGGAAAGAAATGTTCCTGGATGAAACTGCCTGCAGAAAGTTGAACGTCTAATGTACAGGTCATTGTAAACCAAGCACAGGGTGAGGAGGCCCGTGAGAGCACAGAGAACAGTGACACACTCCACCGGGTAAGGAGCACTTCTGGGAGTGGAGACGACCTCCAGGCAGGGCAGACAGTGAGAGTCCAGCAGCGGGAAAGCCCAGAAGGTAGCGGGGGAAAGGCACATGTGTCTGTGCGGCTGCATACAGGGCGCACGTCAGGGGACGTGGCATGGAGGGCGGGGGGTCACAGAGGCAGGGGCACAGTGGCCGTGGGCATGCCGAGGCAGCTTTCACCCACGCAAGCGGCGAGCGACTGCATACTCAAAAGCAACGGGTATGGCCCGATGTCCCCTCAGCCCCTGGCTTTGGAGCCCCTGGAGGGCCTCTGGGGGCTACCTCTCGCCTATCCCACACCCATTCTATCGGCACGGATTTTACCAAATGGCTCCGAGACATTCTATCACAACAGACAGCCGGCTGAGCAGCTGTGACTCAGAGCCAAGTTCACAGTGTAACTGATACACGAAGCCACGCTCACGGATGACAGGGTGGAAGGCGAGACAAGAACCCACGCCCGAGGCCACGCCCCCCGAGCCACGCCGCGGATCCTTACTGTGAGGACGACGGCCCCCACCACGGCACTCTCCAGCACCCTCGTGCCGTACAGCTCCTGCCGGAATCGGGGCCGGTGCTCGTTGACATCTGTGACGTTGACCAGGATAGTGGTCATGTCACTGAGGGAGGCAGAGCCCTTCCGGCTGCACTCGATGGACAGGAAGTACTTGGGGCTTGTCTCAAAATCCAGGCTCTGGTTGACATACAGGATCCCTGAAGAAGCGAGAAGCAACGGGAACAGTGAGGCAGCAGGAGCCACAAAGGCGGGGACACGGATTCACCTTCCCCCTGTCCCTTGTCATCTTTCAAGTCCGTTTCTCCACAAACTCCACCCTGGCGCGTGGGAATCCCAGGCTCCCCAAGACGCGCGTGCGCGGGAGTGGGGCTGGCGCATGCGCGCTGCTCACCAGTGCGCGCATCCAGGCGGAAGCGTCCCTGCTCGTTGCCGCTGACCATGCGGTAGCCGCTCTTCTCAGCGCCCGGGCGGGTGAGTGGGGCCAAGTGCAGCACCTCCGTGCCCGGCGGCGCGTCCTCGGGCACCCGCACGCCGTGCTCCGGGCTCAGGAACACGGGCAGGTAGTCCTCGAGGCCCACCACGGAGACCGTGACGGTGCCCAGCGTGGAGAGCGGTATGGGGGTGCCCAGGTCCGAGGCGCGGACCGTGAGCTCCAGCACTGCCTGGGGCCTCACCCGCAGAGGCTTCTCCAGGCGGATCACACCCGTGGTGGCGTCGATGGAAAAGTGGCCTTCGGCGGAGTCCGTCAGGGAGTAAACCACCTGCGCGTTGGAGCCTGTGGGGAGACCAAGGCCGCGATTCTGGCTGGGGGCGATGCCAGCAGCTGCGCGGGTGCAGCCGGAGCGAGAATCGCCCAAGCAGGGGCTCTGAGCCTAGACTAGCGGGTCAGAGGCGCAAGGAAAGATTCTTGGGGCCAGGCTGTGGTCCCGTCTTCAAACCTCTCAGAACTATCTGAACATGTTATGTGGGGATAAGGTTCCCCTGTCAGCTTGGAAATGTAAATTGTGCAAGATAACCGACCCCCACCCCCATACGGAGGTCCTTGGTTGTGCCAGAAGAGTTGTGTGTCTGGATTGGGGTGTTGGCTTTGTGGATCTGTGTGTGGGATAATACGGCATAGAGCTGCACACAAACACGTGCTAAACACAAATACACAAACCCGAGTGCATATAAAAGCTGCTCAAGTCCCAGTGAGGTTTGCAGCCCGGTTACTGGACTGCACTGTGTGAGGTGTTGTGCTGGGGGAAGCTGGATGAGTATACTTCATCATGGTTATCGCAGCCTCCTTTGAGTGCATTATCATGTCTCCATAAAAAGGTAGCATGGAAAGCTGTTAGTAAGCCATAAATGGGCTGTGTCTCTCCCACTTGGCTCAGATTCTGTTTTCTTGGGCTGTGTGCCAGATGAAGCAGCTGGCTCACAGAGGGGCCACAGTGCATGAAAAAAATCTACATTTAAGGGTCATCCATGAGATCCTCCCCTTGTCGGATGAACACAGGCTTTGAGCCTAAGCGTGTCTCATCTCACACACGTGGGGACACAGGTCCCTGTGGTGGGGAGGTGGCAGGGATAATCTATGCAATGCACATACTGTGCAACTCCCATGAATGCATTATTACGGAGAGACCATTGTTTTTCCAGGGAGCAGAGATGGTGGAGTCAGGCCTGGAATATTTGAGTTGAAATAATGATTGTGATGTGCTGATGAGAAACTGGTACAAGGTGAGAGGATGTTTCCCAGAAGGAAGGTGGAATTGGGACCGCGTGACTGAAGAAAGTAGGGCTCTTCCCCTTGGAGAGGGAGGCCTGGGGCTGGGGCAGGTGGTCGCCCGTTCCTAGTGCCAGAAACTGTCACAGACAGGAGGCTGGCAGAGCTGCGTGACTGCGGAGGGCAGGATGGGGATGGGCAGGTGTCAGCTCTAGAGCAGTAGCACTGGATAAACCCACGAGGAAGCGGCTCCCTAGGGAGGAGGGAGCTTCCCGTGCCTGGAGTGTGCAGGCAGTGTCCGACTGCACCCCCTCAGGGCCTTGCTGACATTAAGGAGTAGAGGAAACAGCTTGTGGGGAATTCCAGCTCTGAAGTAGTCTTCATCTGTCCTTTCAAACCCAGTGCTACACTCAACAGAGTCTGTCTGCCCGCACCTGTCAGGCCACACACACACACACACACACACACTTCCCAGGTCCAGCTACCATACTTCTGCACTCATTGTCTGCCTTCCCTGGAATCCTGCTACCACACCTGCTGCCCGCCACGCCCCCTAGTCTCTCACCTCCTTCAACACCAAGTTCAAGCTCACTTTCTCTAGGAAGTCTTAAATTCACTCTGCTGGTATCAACCGAAGGTGGCCTTGATCTCACTTTTGTCATCATTGTTATTCGCCTGTGTTGATCTGGTTACTTGGGCCTTCAGGACATTTTGTATCCTGCCTGAATTATAATATTTTACTCTGGGAAACTGGGCTATATATATTTCACTTCATGATGGTGGAAGCTATAACTGGTACAATATGCAATAAATATTCCTGGATGAGTCCAATTTCCCTTGCAAATTTTAGAAGGGATACAAGCCCAATGAAAATAATGTCATGAGAATTAAAATATGAAATACTGAAAGTGGGTCAACTTCACTGTGACAAAATTGATGAAGGAATTTAATAGGTCTAATGAGGAAGTCCCTTTCTTGTGCTACATTAATCAGATTTGGACAGTTCAGACTGGTGTATTTCTGCTGAAATGTTTGTGTTAAGAATGCCTTTAGGGGCCGGCACCTCGGCTCACTAGGCTAATCTTCCACCTATGGCGCCGGCACACTGGGTTCTAGTCCCGGTCAGGGTGTCGGATTCTGTCCCGGTTGCTCCTCTTCCAGTCCAGCTCTCTGCTGTGGCCCGGGAGTGCAGTGGAGGATGGCCCAGGTCTTTGGGCCCTGCACCTGCATGGGAGACCAGGAGGAAGCTCCTGGCTTCGGATCAGCGCAGCGCACCGGCCACAATGCACCAGCCATAGCGGCCATTTGGGGGGTGAACCAACGGAAAAAAGGAAGACCTTTCTCTCTCTCTCTCTCTCTCACTGTCTTACTCTGCCTGTCCAAAAAAAAAAAAAAAAAGAAAGAAAAAAAAAAGAAGAAGAAAAAGAATGCCTTTAGGGAGCAATGACAATATCGAAAGGTCTCTGGGTCTAAGTGACAGGGAAGAAGCATGAGGCTGAAATGCCCTGTACCTGCCTCAAAACACTGCTAACATCTTTTATCACCTAGCACCTAAGCAGCAACTTGTAACAGGCATTTTCCACTTTTAAGTGTCCACAGACTCAACCAGGAGCTGCACTCCTTGCCAGTCCCAGAGACAGAGCCATTCCCTCACCCTAGGCCACCCAGGGAGCCTGTGGCAGAACAGGAACAGTGGTCTCCAATCTTTCTCAGACTCACCTTGGTCAGGATCGCGGGCAAATACAACAGCCACAGGGGTCTTAACTGTGGTGTTGTCGAAGACAGCCACAGAGCAATGGCTTGGAAAGAACCGTGGGGCGTTGTCATTCACATCTTCCACGTGGAGGGTCACGTCTGCCTGGCACGATCGGCCACCGCCATCTGTCGCCTTGGCAACAAGGCTGTATATATCCTTCCTCTCACGGTCCAGGCCTGTGAATGTGGTCAGCTCCCCTGGCCAGAAAAATGACAGAAGCTGAGCTTTCTCTGGGGTGCATTACCGGAGCACCTGCAGAAGACCACCTTAACCACACAGAGTTTCGTCACAGTGAAAAGCGGTACTATGCAACAAAGTTAGGAAAGAAGTCCTGCCTGTACCCTCTCACACCCACCCACCTCCTTAATTCTTTCAGACATGCTCCACGACCACCTCGCTGTTAGTAAGATGGCACAGTCTTATCTATGGCGTGATCTATACCCTGACACCATCCTAGACTCTATCCCCACCCCCATTGCTGGAAGCCAGGGGGCCATGTGGCCTAACCACCAGTATCAGCCCCACCCCCATCCTAATGGGATTTGCTGCTCCTACTTCCCTGCCTGCCCCCACCCCCGCAAAATTTTAAAAGGACCTGTTCCTGAACACGTGGCGCACTCTCGCGTGTCCTCTCTCTTTCTCTCCCTCTCCCTTTCTGTCTTCTGACCTCTGTCTCTCTCTCTCTTACTCTCTCCTTCCCCCTCTTTTCCTTCTTTGCCCCTTCCCTCCAGTCTGTCAGGTTTCCCCCCAATAAACTCTTTCCCTTACTCTGGTGTTAGGTGTGTTTTGTGGCGGCATAATAGTCACCAATGTAGGATAGTCAGCAAGCTACAAATACAACATTTTAAACGGCCCATTAGGAAATTAGGAAATTTCTAACAACATTTGAGAAGTGTTTATCCCTTGGCCTGTAATTTCACCTCTAGGAATACACACACACATGTGTGTATGTATCTCCTATAAAATAGTGACCCTAGGGGCCAGCACTGTGGCATAGCAGGTAAAGCTTCCGCCTGCAGTGCTGGCATCCCATATGGGTGCTGGTTCAAGTCCTGGCTGCTCTCCTTCCGACCCAACTCTCTGCTGTGGCCTGGGAAAGCAGCAGAAGATGGCCAAAGTCCTTGGATCCCTGCACCCACATGGGAGACCTGGAAGAAGCTCCTGGCTCCTGGCTTCAGATTGGTGTAGCTCAGCCATCGCAACCATCTGGGGAGTGAACTAGTAGATGGAAGACTCTCTCTTACTCTCTCTCTCTTTGCCTTAGCCTCTCTGTAACTCTGCCTTTCAAATAAAATAAATAAATCTTAAAAAAAATAGTGACCCCAAAGGAAAAAAAATATGTAAGGATATTACCTGCAGCATTGTTTATAGTAGCAGCATATTTAAATCATCCTGTTTGTCTTCCAAAAAGGGCACATAGTTGCATATATTGTAATTTAGCTATACATTAAAGTATTGTGCAACCAAACATGGATTAGGATGGAGCTTCATGTACTGCTTTGCTCAGTAAAGAAAGAAGCAAGTTAAAAATAATATTATGTTTTTATGAAATAATTATATAGAGATTGGGGATACATGGAAACAAGTCTGATAGGCGGCACTTGGAGCCCTTATCTTTGGGGGAGGGGTTTAGTAATTCATTCCATATTCAAAAAACCTCCAGGTTTTGTTTATGTGGTGTTGTGTTTCTTTTGAAGTCTTCAGTATCATCCTGCAGCTGAGCAAACAGCGGCAGAGATAAAGTGACCCACCCAAGTCACCCAGCACGCCCATGCCAGGGCGAGGATCTACCCAGACACCACTCTCCTCCCTACTCAGGAATCTCCAGGTCATCCTTTGTGCTCCAAGCCAAGTGTTGGCAGCTGGACCTTGTGACCTGGGTCTTCTGGGCTGCCCATCTCCAACCCTCCCTTCTGGCGGCAGGACAGGAATCCCACCTGGGTGAACTGCTCTTCCAAAGCAAACACCCTTATGCTGTCCTCACCATAGACTCTCCCAGCCCCACCTCTCCTGCCTTCACGGCCTTGCCTATGGGGCTCTCTACTTCCCACTCTGCTTTGACCCTGGCTACACTGACAGTGGCAGCCACAATGACCAAGCTGTGCTTGGGTGCCACACCTAGGCGAGGCTCCCATGTGTTTTAGCACGCATGCACCTCTAACAGTCCCAGGAGGTTCCTCCCCAGTTTGCAGCACAGGTGTCTGGAGATTACATCCTCAGCCGTGACACTCATCTGCCCCACTCCCTCCATGTCTCTCAAGGTGGGATTTGGCCCTCCCTTCCCTGAGGACCTCATCTTTACCCTTTCCCTCCCTTCTCTGAGTCCCAGTTTCTGGTCCTCAGAGGTGCACACTCTCCCAAAACAAGATCCTGATATAAACTCTTCTTCCTTGAATGCCCTTCCCTATGACTTCCTTACCCCTTGGCTCAGCTGCTCACATAAAATGACATTTTCTCAGCAAATTTTACTTAACCCCACTCCCAAGCCTGAGTCAAGTTCACCTGTCAAATATCTCCTTAGCATCTTACATTTCTTTTTAGGATACTTCAAACCACTGAGCCAATGACTGGCTTTCCCTCTAGATTATAAAAGACCTAATCTTATCTGTTTATTGATTATGTGCTCAGCACCTTATGCAGTGCTTGGCACATGGTGACAGTATATGCTTGCTCAAAATATGTGTGCTGATGGATGGGTCCATGATAGAGGGATGGATGGATAGATGGATGGATAAGTGTATTCCTGCTTCTTCAAGGAGCCTGCTGTGACACTGGGCACTTGGTATTCAGTAAATAAGGTCTTGGTCTGATCCTGCAGCTCAAGAAACTCACCTGTATGGGGATCCAGCTTGAATTCATTTGCCCCAGGACCATGCAGAGAATACGTGATCTGAGCATTGGTGTCAGTGTCCAAGTCTGTGGCAGAAACTTTCAGAATGAAGTGCCCTGGGGAGGCATCTTCCCGGACTCTGCCGGTGTAGAGAAGCTGGAGATGGAGAGACAAGGAGAGGGGGATTTATTGTGGGAGTTACATACAGATCCAGAGAGGACAAAGTGTGTCATCATAGATCCTAAAAAGACGCTTTCTGTGCATACTGCTAGCCCAGACTTTATTTTCCTACTGTGCTTCTGTATGAACACAGTAGAGAAGAGTAAAGAAGCACATACGTATTTATGTGTGTTGCAAGCTATGTATATGTATGCATGTTTACAAATATGAATTATGTATGTATATGAATGCATCAGTAAGTATTTTGAATGACAAATTCATATTTGCACGTGGGTGGGTACATGGGTGAATATAGTAGGTAGTAGATATATGCTTATGTGTATATAGGTACATATTGCCTTGTATAAAGGGATATAGATCTTTTGTGTGTGTGTGTATATATATATATATACATACATATAAACAAGGCTGGATTGTACATAAATTTGAGACGTTACAAAATTAAAATGTTAATAGATTATCTGCAAACTTTAATGCACATCACCCCAAGGTCAAAAATTAATTATATATTTGTTAAAGATATGTTTAAAAGCAAGACTCTGATAACAATTGTTGGATTATACCCTCTGGGAGCACAGTTCCTCTCCTGATAAGTGCCCACAAGCATACACACACCCTGCTCGACATTTATCACTGTGAGTTTAGGGCTAAATCACATGAGGTCCTTAGGGAAGTTTCCTTTCCAAATGTGACTGCCCTGTGTGCATGTTTGTATGTGTGTAGTCTGAAGGAGGGTACCTGCATGCACCTGCACTAGCTAGGCACATGTAAGGGCACGCACATATGGGAGTGGGAATGGGAGCAGGGGCATCTCTGTGGATGTGTGTGATTATCAGGAGCCCTGCTAACAAGCTGAGCAGCACAGGACATTTGCTCATTGGGCATGACGGTGTGTTTGGAGAATGTATACGTTAGGTTACTTCCAGATACTTTTTTTTTTAGATTTACTTATTTTTTGAAAGGCAGAGTTACGCAGAGGCAGAGAGAGAGAGAGAGAGGGAGAGAGAGAACGAGAGAAAAGATAGAGGTACTCCATCCACTGGTTCACTCCCCAAATGGCCACAATGGCCAGAGCTGAGCCGACTCAAAGCCAGGAGCCAGGAGCTTCTTCCAGGTCTCCCATGTGGGTGCAGGGGCCCAAAGACTTGGGTCATCTTCCACCACATTCTCAGGCCATGGCAGAGAGCTGGATTGGAAATGGAGCAGCTAGGTCTCGAACTGGCACCCATATGGAATCCGGCACCACAGGCGGTGGCCTTACCCACTCACAGCGCAGGTCCCCAGATATATTCTACAGCGAAGTGTATCTTTGTTGGGGACTGCAGGGGGAGATATGTGGACTGTGATTCCTGAGGAGTTTGGTATATCCCTTTTAGGTGCCCAGGAATTACTTACAACTGTCCGTGTCCCGGGGCACTGGTCTGAGACAAGCAAGGGCAGACAAGGTCAATGATGGCCACCCTCAAAGATGGTCTCCTGAGTCTTCCTTTTTCCTGCCCCTCACTCTACCTTGCTTACCTCCACTCCCCAGCTCGCACCTGTGAGCACTGTGGGCTGTTGTCATTGATGTCAAGGACAAAAATCTCCACGGGGACGGAAGCCTGGAACTTGCCATCAGACGCTGTGATTCTCAACAAGTACTTGGCCTGGTGCTCACGGTCCAGGATCTTCTTTGAGGAAATTCTCCATTCATCCCCAACTTGGCTGATGCCAAACTGGCCCAGGGGGTCTCCCTCTAAAAGATAGGGTAGGGCCTTCAGAAGTCAAGCAACAGGCATGAACCAGGCTTTGTGTCACAGGTGGCCGCCTCCCTGACACTTTTTAAAGGATTGCTGGGAAAGGCAAAAATGCCCTTCCTTCACTTGGGACCCACATGTCTATAGTGAATTGGCTTTCTGATGTTACGTCTGCTGACTTCAGAGACCTCCCCTTAAGTGAATTTATCACTCTGAGAAGCACTGCTCCCAAACATGAGGTTGAGAAACAGGTTTCTTACTTTCTGTGTCCTGGTAGGCACTGGGGGAAGTTAAAAGGAAACAAATTTCAACTCCATACAGAAAACTTCTGATATCTGTAACTGTACCACAGTGGAGGAAGGATGGACACCACCAAACTGTCTGAGGATCTATTCTATATTAAGGACAACAGATTAAGCATAGGGTCAATAGAACACTGTGCTTACTTGTAAGTCATCTTTACTTGACACAATCACAGGTAAGCATGTGGGAAGATGGACTTCTCATTCTGAAATTTCTCATTTCCAAGATTCCAGAGTTCCAGAATTAAGCCAGACTAGTATCTAATGATATATTAACATTTATTATTCTGTTATTCTTAGGTTTTAAGACTTTTGTGATACTACAAGGTAAGACTATTTTTCTGTAACTCTATATCAAACAACTCTCATCCTGTTTATCTCTAGGTGTCTCTGATTCTGGATTGAAACTTCAGACTCATTAATTCTCCACTGGACAACTGTGATAGCAGAAGGAGCCATGTTAATGGGATTGGGATAGCATGGCACCAGGGATGGGATGGAACAGACACTGGAAGAAACTGTTGTGGCCACTGGGTGGCTGGTTTATCCATTAGAGAGTAGTGTAGTTTCAGTTTTGTGAGAGATGTTCACTGAGAAAGCAGGGTTATAGGGCATGGTTTTAGTCGCAGCCTGCAAAGAAGCTCAGGATGTGAGCTTGGTTGGGTTTCTCTCCCTAGCTGGAGCTTGGTTTTCCCATGTGGTGAATGTGAGCAGTAGGCTGGAATCATATCTAAAGAGGTGCTGTCACTCAAACACTGAGAGTGATGATCCTCTGAGAGTCCTGAGATTAACTGGGAAGGATTTTGTCATCCACAGTTTGCCCTGGACAGGACACTACTCTATAAAGACAGTCACCTAACAGAATTGCTGTGGATCACACAACTGTTGGTGCCTTCTGCATCCTCTAGAAGATGAGATAATAGTTGGGGTAAGACCCTTCTGTTCCATCCATCCCACATAAAATAACTTATGGGGGGTTTTCAGAGCTTTTTCCAGTTACTTCTTACCAGCTCCTGTCTTCCCAGGCACATGAAGTCTACAGATGTAGGAGCTGAGGTACTGGAAGTTAAATGACTTGTCCAAGGCCACATTGCTAATAAGTGCCAAGGCCAGGACTTAAATCTATGTCATAGGGAACCTTTTACTAGTCGTGTTTCAGTGTATCTCAGTGCCTGCAATCAATGACAGCTGTCCTTACCTGTGATGTAGCAGGTAACCTGCCTGTTCTGCTCAGAGATGTCAGCATCCAGGGTCTTAAGAGTGGCTACAAGTTCACCAGGCTCACTGTTCTCAACCACAGACCCTCTGTAGTCTTCTGAAGCAAACTGGGGAGCATTGTCATTCTCATCTGTAATGGAAACCTCTACCAGGGCCTGAGAAGATAGCTGGATGGTCTGCCCATGGTCATAGGCAACCACGTAAAACTGATAGTTCTGGCGGGTCTCACAGTCAAGTTCCTGGAGTGTGGTGATCCAGCCAGTCTCACTGTCAATGGCAAAGAGCTCATGGATATTGCTACCAGGATCTGATGACAGCCTGTAGCTCACCTGGCCGTCGTTCCCCGTGTCCTGGTCATTGGCCGTCACTTGGATGACTGTGGTCCCCCCTGGCATGTTCTCTGTGAGGAAAGCTCTGTATGGATCAGCCTCAAATACAGGTCTGTTGTCATTGACATCTTTCACTTGGATGTTGACAGAGACCAAAGACACCAAGTCCGTATCCTCATGTGGGCAATGTGCCATCAGATCAATCTGGTACCATTTGGTGGACTCATGGTCCAAGGCCTTCCTCACCTTTAGGACCCCTGTGTCTTGGTCCAAGGAGAAGACTCCATCCTTGTTGCTCTCTGGTGTGGTGCCCTGCACAAGACTGTAGATAATGGGATCTTGAGCTGCCACTGCTTTAACAACCCCAACTTCAGACCCCTCAGGAAGGTCTTCAGATGCAGAGAAAGAATAGAGAGGTTCAGAAAATTTAGGCAAAGATACTTCATTAGGAACAACCTGAAGTCGTACCGGCACCAGAGAGTCCCAGTGAGGAGGGCCCCCATCTTGGGCTTTGATTTTGAAGTCAAACGCCTGGTTTTCCAGTCCCACCAGGCTCTCTTTCACCCTGACCACACCAGTTGTCGGGTTGACTTCAATGATCTCTTCCGCCAGGTCCTCCATCGAGTCCACTGAATAGGTGACATCTGCATTCCGCCCTTCATCTGCATCATAAGCCAGCACCTGGATGACTGGGGAGTCCTTACTGACATTGGATGGAATGGATACAGTATAACCAGATGCTTTGAACTGTGGGGGGTTATCATTTTCATCTGTGAGGATGATCTTCACAGTGCAGAAGGCCACTCTTCCTCCTCCATCCCGAGCCATGACCTTAATAGCGATGACTCTTTCTGTTGAATTTTCCCTATCCAGTTTTTGCAGAGTGGCAATCTGGCCAGTGGGGTTAATGGAGAACTTCTCACCTGCTAGTTTGTTGATGATCGTATAATCCACAGTGCCATAGGGACCACTGTCTTTGTCTATAGCTAACAACTCAATCACTTTTGTTCCCACCTTTGCATTCTCTGCTAATTCTGCCTCATAAACATGTTGCTGGAACTCTGGGCTGTACTTGTTGGCATTTGTGGTGTTGATATACACAGGCACAGTTGCTCGGAAGACCCCATCAGAAGCGCCTACCCTCAAATTGTAAGATGAGTCCAGCTGCTTTTTGCAAAGGTTGAACATAGAGATTATTCCCGATGAGCTATTAATGGTGAAATGCCGGTCCTGATTGCCAGAAAGAATCAGGTATTCCAGGTGGGAGGTATCCCTGCTATCAGGGTCAAGAGCTTGGACTTTAAGAACCAGGTGTCCACAGGTTGCTAGCTCACTGACATTGGCTTCATACTGAGGTTGTCTGAACTCTGGGGGGTTGTCATTGATGTCAGACACATTGACAACCACGAGGGTTTCGCCAGTAAGTGGGGGATCTCCTCTATCCATGGCTCTGACCTTCACATGAAAGTGTTGTTGAGCTTCATAATCCAACTCTTGAACTGTGGATATCTCCCCTGTGCTCCCATTGATCTGGAAGAATTTGGAAACATCTGAGCCATCCTCCACGATCTGATAGGAGACGTCCTGGTTCTGCCCTGAATCTTGGTCAGAGGCCAACAGTTGGATCACGGGGGTCTGAGCAGGCAAGCCTTCTGAGACTGAAGTGGTGTAGACCAACTGGGAGAAAGTGGGAGGGTTATCATTGATGTCCTCTACCACGACTTCCACTGTGGCTTCAGAAAATGACCCCAGAGCTGTGTCTGTGGCTCTGACTGTGAACACATGTTTGGTCTTAGACTCATAGTCCAAAGGCCCTGTCACCGTTAGGACACCAGTTTTAAAGTCAGTGGTGAACAGCATCAGGGGCTCCTCCTCTACAATGTTGTAGATGAGCCGGAGTCCCTCTGGGCTCCGGGCCTGGGTGTGGAGAATTGGAGTATAGAGTGTGATATTTTCAGGTACTCTGACTTTGTAGTAAGGACTCTGAAAGAGTGGGTTGGATTTATTTCTCACAGTAACAAGTACCTCTTCCTGAGTCTGGAGAGATGGAGTCCCTCCATCCCGAGCAATAACTTTGAGGTGATACTTATTTAAAGCTTGATAATCAAAAGGTTTCTTGAGTGATATGTCCCCAAGATAGGGATCCATTCGGAAGTATGCGTAATCTTCTGCAAATGCATATGTGACTATCCCATTTGCCCCCAAGTCCTCATCAGTGGCAGAGACCTGAAAGAGGACATCCCCTGGCTCCGTGCCATCTTGGATGATTGTGTAATAAGGCAGATGCTTAAACTTGGGGGGATTGTCATTGATGTCCTCAACATAGATTCTGACCAAAGCCTGAGCCAACCGCTGAGGGGTCCTGTTGTCCCTCACCTCGACTGCCACTTCGTGAGTGTCCTGCTGTTCTCGGTCAAATGCCACTCCTTTTGTCTGCAATACACCTGCTGACTTGACCATACGAAACATATCTGTGCCATTCAAGAGGAAGTAGGAAAGGGTGTCGTTCAAATGATTACCCTGGACACCAAGCATTACCAGTGCCTTTCTGTCTTGCAAATTCTCCTTCACTGTTGTTTTGTAAACATCCTGGTCAAACCGTAAGCTTGTGTCAATGACTTGGGTCAAATAAATTTTTACCATGGAAGTGTCTTGATATAGACCATCAGAAGCCCTAATGGTGAGCTTCCGAGAGAGTCCCAGGAAGGCAGGATTCAACACAGATATGCGACCAGTGATGGGATGGATAGCAACAGCTCCATCAGCATTGCCAGTTTTGATGCTATAACTGACTTCTGAATCCTCGTCCCTGGCCTGCACCGTCAGGAGCTCCATACCTGGATGGATGGGCCCCACCACGGCTACTTCATATATCTGTTCTGAGAACCTGGGAGGAGAGTCATTCACATCTCTGACATTGATGATGACCTTTGCAGGCTTGGGCGCAAATAAGATGGGGCTCCCTTGGTCATGGACATAGACACTGAATTGGAAAGAAGGCATGCTCTCGTAATCCATCTCTGATACAGTGGTCAGGGTGCCCATGCTGGGATCAATTTTGAAAAACTTCAAGGCCTCTGGCTCCAGAATTTTATAGACCAACAAGGAGTTACCTTCCTTGTCATTGTCAGAGGCATGAATCACAAAGGGATTGTTATCTTCATCCATGATCATGCTGTATAATGGAGCTGCTTCACTAATTTGGCCCACAAAAGTTGACTTTGAGAACATGGGGGCATTATCATTTTCATCAATTACGTAAACAAGCACCGAGACATCTGTAAATGCACCTGCCATGTTGCTGCCTCGGATTTTCAGCTGGTAGGACGAGATTTTCTCGTGGTCCAAGTTCTTCTTTGTGGAAATGAGCCCAGAATATGAGTTCATAGAGAACACACCGTCTTTGTTTCCCTCTCTTAACTCATAAGTGACTTCAGATGAGCTTGTAGCAGAGACAAGGAGGATTGCAGAGCCAACAGGGATTGATTCTGGGATCTCTACGAAGTATTCTGCTTTGGAAAAGATGGGGGCACTGTTGTCCGATGGGTACACGAGAATGATCACCGTCGCCAGGTCGTGCCGCTGTGGGGAGCCTTGATCTTCTGCCTTCACTGTCAGTGTATGCCGGACACGATTTGTCTGGTCAAGTTTTTGGGCTACGGTGATGATGCCTAATAGGGCATCGATACTGAAGAAATCCACACTGTTCCCTGAAACCGAAGACAAGACAAGATGAAGGTCATCACACTCCTAAAGGCACCAACTGGGCTTTTTAGATTGGTAAAGAGGCTCTTACACAGAAGTTAGGTAGGACGCAATCTGCATTCCGTGCCAACCTGGATTTCCTATGATAATAGTGTTAGGGATTGAGCAGGGCTTGGCCCCCCAAACCCATGCTGACACTTAAGCCTCCAAGTCTTCTGTTTATTGTTGATGGACTAGGGTGGAGACTTGGCCTGTTTATTGTGGCTAGGAGGTGGGCTCAGTGGAAAGTCTTCAAGTCACAGGGGCTTTCCCTTAGTTCTTCAGACGGCTGGTGGTTTAAGCCAGGTTTGCCCTAGCTTCTCTCTCTGCTTCCTGGCACACCACGTGTCTGTTCCTCTGCATTAGCTCCGCCGTGGCCAGCCTCCACCAGATGCCGGCCTAAGTGGGCTGCCTGATCCTGAGCTGGAAACCTCCAGACTGCAAGTCAAGAAGCTCCTCTCAGGTACTTCAAAGTAATGAGAAGCTGATTAATACACCTAGGATATAGTGTAAAGAAATACTTCATACAACTTGTAGCACGTGCACATGGTAGATACTTCCTCAGTGGCAGCTTCAGCTCTCACTAAGTCTCTGGAACACAGCTTAACGCTACAAACCAAAGCTGCAGTTGGTCTTCGAAATAAAGAAAGGAGACTTGGGCTTTGTAGGAAAGGCATGCTGCGCACCCTGGATTTCAGTGGTGCCTTCTGGAGCAAAAGCTTCAGTTACATTATAGAGCTTTTTTTTTTTTTTTAATTTGACAGATAGAGTTAGACAGTGAGAGACAGAGAGACAGAGAGAAGGGTCTTCCCTCCACTGGCTCACCCCCTAAATGGCTGCCATGGCCGGAACTATACCGATCCAAAGCCGGGAGCCAGGAGCCTCCCCCCGCCCCACCCCTGGTCTCCCACACAGGTGCAGGGGCCCAAGCACTTAGGCCATCCTCCACTGCTCCTGGCTCCTGGCTACGGATCAGCGCAGCCCGCCGGCCGCAGCGGCCATTGGGGGGTGAACCAACGGCAAAGAAAGACTTTTCTCTCTGTCTCTCTCTCACTATCCACTCTGCCTGTCAAAAAGAAAAAAAAAAAAAAAAAAAAGGAAGATCCTTTGGCAAAAAAAAAGACTTTGTTCAGATTTAATGATTTTTCCCATTGATTTGTTTTATGATAACTTCAAATTTATGTCAAGCAATAATTGTTTCTTTGTTAAAGTAATGATACCCAGTTGCCTTTTAAAAGTATTCATCAAATTTTAAGAGTCAATTCAAAGGATAATACCCATTAAATAATAGTATAAAATAGTATTGGCAGTGTCTGGATACCGGAAAACATTTAAAAGGTGATGTGAGAATGCCTCAAGTTTAGGAAATACAGGGAAGGGCATTTGCTCAGGGTCTGGGTATTGATCCAATCCCTCCCCACCCAGCTGCTTGCCATTCACTCTGGCAAGGTCTTTCTCACCATGAACCATAAGGGAAAGGAGCAAGGTGGTTTTGAAACTCCCTGTCAGTTTTGACAGCTTATTTCTGCACTTAAGAGTTTCTATTTTCAAGTATATAACCAGTGCTACTATAAGTTATCTTTAAACCATCTTTTGATGGTTTAAAATGCTGGTGTCGTGGCTCACTTGGTTAATCCTCTGCCTGAAGTGCCGGCATCCCATGTGGGCACTGGTTCTAGTCCCAGCTGCCCCTCTTCCAATCCAGCTCTCTGCTATGGCCTGGGAAAGCAGCAGAAGATGGCCCAAGTCCTTGGGCCCTTGCACCCATGTGGGAGACCCGGAAGAAGCACCTGGTTTTTGGCTTCGGATCGGCGGCGCAGCTCCGGCCATTGCGGCCATCTGGGGAGTGAACCAACAGAAGGAAGACCTTTCTCTCTGTCTCTCCTTGTCACTGTCTGTAACTCTAGCTCCTAAATAAATAAAAAATCTTTAAAAAAAAAAAAAAACACTAAGAGTAGCAAGTGTTAGAAAGACTTAAAGAGGGTCTAGAACCTAACTGAAGATTTGTGCTAGATTTGATCAGGAAACTTGATGAGAATCAAAAAGAACTTTTTCCATAACTGATTACCTATTATTTATTATTTATTTATTTTAGAGACAGACAAAGACTAAGACAGATTGAGCTCTTATCTGCTGACTCACTTTGCAAAAGACCATTGGGGCTGGACCAAGGTCAAAGCTGGTGCCTGGGAATTCAACCCAAGTCTTCCATGTGGGTGGCAGGAATCCAATTACTTGAGCTAAAATTACTGCCTCCCAGGGTCTGCATTATCAGGAAGCTGGAGTCTGGAGCCAGAGATGAATATGAAACCCAGGGACTGGGATTATAGGATGTGGGTATCTTAACTGTTAGGCCAAATGCTCACCTCTGATTACCTATTTAAGGCTGTAACTGAGTAACACCTGAGTTATTTTTCTCTTCAGTAGTGCTGCAGGTCTTGCACTCAGGGAAATAATTCTCTTCACATTTCTTATTCCCTTTTATCACATAGGTGCAAATACTGTGATTTCTACAGCAAAGCAAACAGCTGAGCTTCATCATAAAACTTTGAATCTGGCCGGCACTGCAGCTCACTAGGCTAATCCTCCGCCTGCGGCGCCGGCACACCAGGTTCTAGTCCCGGTCAGGGCGCCGGATTCTGTCCCGGTTGCCCCTCTTCCAGGCCAGCTCTCTGCTGTGGCCAGGGAGTGCAGTGGAGGATGGCCCAAGTGCTTGGGCCCTGCACCCCATGGGAGACCAGGAGAAGCACCTGGCTCCAGCCTTCGGATCAGCCTGGTGCGCCAGCCGCAGCGCACCTACTGCGGCGGCCATTGGAGGGTGAACCAACGGCAAAAGAAGACCTTTCTCTCTGTCTCTCTCTCTCACTGTCCATTCTGCCTATCAAAAACAAACAAACAAACAAACAAAAAAAAACTTTGAATCTGATACTCTTCCAAGCGCTTTTCCAGTTGCCTGTTGAGGTGACTTGTGATTTAGTCAAATTTGTGATATAGTTAATTCATTGTACTACTGTTATGATTATTCATGGATGAATACACTTTTGTCATAAGGAAATTATTTTTCTCAAAAAGGAACATGTAAAAAGCTCAAATTCCTTGAAAGTACACAAAGGTAGTTCAAAAAGTTTGAGGGGAAAATGGAAGTAAAAGGTAAATTTATTTTGTGCAAAAAAAAATTTGAAATTCATGCATTGTTTTCCATAACATGCATTTTTGTCATGCACTGTATGAAGACCCCTCAAGTGCATGAACACTTTGCAGCACATTTTAGAGTACCCTCCTGTATGACACTACACGCAGCAGGTAAATCCCATGCCGTGGAGGGCAGAGAGTAAGCCATGTGCATCCCTGTCCCTCGGCAGCATCTTGCCATAAGGAGTAGTCATTATTATTAAAAGTAATTATTGCTATTAAATGTCATTAAGTATACATTATCAACCATGACAAATTATCATTAATAATGAGGTAGATACTGGATATTGCCACTTTTGTTACATTAATTACTTATAATTAACATTTATCAATGATAGTAATAACCTCCGACATTTGTATAACATTTTACAATTTGCAGCATGTGTTAACTTGCATTTTCTCTTTTAATCCTTACAATGACTTTTTTGCATCAGTAATATTCCCATTTTTGAGATGAAGGCAACCATATAATATGTGGCCTTAGCATCTCATAAAGTATTTACAGGTCCTTCCTAATGTACATGTATGGAGTTATTAAAGTTAAAATGCTGCATGGACTTCACAGACCTCCACAGATACAGTCATTAGTGGCTTATATAATGCATATGTAAATTCTCCCATAACAGGAAGAGTCTTTCTGTTACTGTTATCACCATATTTGGAAATGCATTCACTTAGGTCACCATGGTCCTGGAGAGAGCTCTAGAACTATCATTTACCAGATCTTAGACAACTTGGTCCTCGATTAGTTTGTAAATCCATGTGTGTGGCACATTGCTTTGTTTCCCAAGAGCCTTTGCCCATCCTCTGAACTCGTGGCCAGGCCTCACCTTTCAGCAGAGAGTAATGGACCTCAGCATTGGCTCCCCGGTCAGCATCCGTGGCTCGGACCTGTAGCAGCTCTGTGCCGGGGGCTATGGTGTCTGGAACACTTGCCTCATAATGGTGCCGGGTGAAGTGAGGTGGGTGAAGATTTCCATCTTCCACGTGAATGGTCACCCACACAAAGTTCCTCTTGATGGGCATCTCCTGGTCTCGGACCTGGTGTCCCCAAGGAGCAACAGGGTGAGCAGCAAACAGAATGAAAGGAGGCGGGGTTAGAGTAAGGTCAACGAGGTAGAATGCCACTGAAAATTACACCCAACTCATGAAACTCCGCATTCCTTTAAATCTTGCTGTGCTTTGATCTTTTTTCTTTTTAAATACATTTATCATTTGTTGATTATTAGGCCTGGCTATTTTAATGAATAATTTCACTTCAGGAGAAAGGCCAAAATAGGTGGAAAAGTAATGTTTTTCAAATTGGGTCTGGGAGACTATCAGTAGTACAGGACTGTAACTTGTTAGGCAGGACAAAAGTGTTCTATGGCCATGTCAATTTGGGGAATGGTAATAAGAAGTTAAATGATATTCTTTGTTGTAGGACCTCTCAGAGCCTTTAATACATACTGATGTGTTCAGAGGACCTTAAATTAGCACAGAGCACTGACCTTCAGGACAGAGGACCAGCCTCTGATTCTAGCTGCATCGTAAGTAACTGTATGACAGTGAAGAAGTCTGTCTTCATCTGTGCGCCTCGGGCTTAAGACTGTAGAGAACTGGGCAGCCTTAGAGCTGGGTTTAAGGTGAGGCAAGCAAGGTGTGTCGGATGCAGCATTTAGGGAGGCTGTCACTCTCAGGGTCATAAAAATGCAGGTACATGATTCAGAGAGGGAATCTTCCTGCAGTTTGGGGCCTTACACGGCTCACTTGCCTGACCCTGGTCCTTGCTCTGTGCATGGGGTGGTCTCTGAGTTTTTTCCATTTGACTGTGTATAAATCTGCATTATGGTCATGAAGTCATGGAGCAGGGAGAGAGCTGCTGGGGGCTGTTTGGGTGAGTTCAGAGAAAGCCAAGGTTGACAGAAGCTTCCTTTGCAGCCATCCTGTCTCTGTCTTCACTCTGAGCCATCCCTTACAGAAAGTGCCTCTGAGCAGCTGTGAAATGTCCTGATCCTGTCCTGTGGATTACTGTTATGAGCATCCGTATGCCTGACTCATCAAGGGAAGGGGGACCTGTGGCATGCCCTAAGCATGGCCACCCCTGTGCATTGGCAGGCAGGCTCATGCTTTGCTGGTTTTCCAGTGTACTCACCATGACTGTCAGTGTGTGCTCAGAGGGCCCTGAGCTCAGGTCTAGCTTCCCCACAGTAACCAAAACACCACTGCTTGGATCCAGCTGGAAGAGGCTGGCACTTTCTGGGTCTTGGCTGCTATGTATTGTATAGATGAGGCCCTTGCCCTTGTCTTGATCAGTGGCCTGGATGCGAAGGAGCTCCACCCCTGGCAGCGTGTCCTGGGGAACCTTGACCTCATAGTGAGATTCTAGAAACTGAGGTCGATGATGGTTAACATTGGCAATCATGAAGATGTCAACCTATAGAGGGCAGCAAGAGAGAAAGAGAGGGGGAGGAATGTAACTTCCATGGGAGCAGAGCCTGCGGCTGTCTGAATCTCCACTGTACCACCTGTGCTTAGCTCCATCCCTGGCACACAGCAGCCACTCAATATATATTTGTTGAATGAATAATAGGATTTCAAAGTCACAAGGCTTTCAGATACCACACTGGTGATTTACAAAACCAAACATTTTATGAAAGGACCTTTACTTCAAATGAAATGTTGTATGAACTCCCAGTACATGAGGCCTGAGTGGATATTCAGAGCCCCACTGAGCCAGTCATCATTGCTCTTACCCATGGTAGCCCCTATGGCACTCTATTTAATTATACCTGCTCACTTAAACAAACCTTTCATTATGAAGAGACCCAGAGTGAGAACAGCAGTTCCCCCAAGATCACAAAAGTAGAGCATGTGTTAGGTAAGACTGGAGCCCAGACCTTGATTCTGAATTCAGTGTCCTTTGAGCTACACCACCTCCACTGAAAGTGTTCTGTAGCCTCATTCCAACCAAGGAGTCCTCCCATGTTCTCTCAACTCAGTGGTCCCCAGCTGAGGCCTCTAACCTGGGTAGTAATGGTGTGGGAGCCATCCGTCACCTCCACGGTCAAGTTATAGTTTGACCTCCTCCTCGTATCAAGAGGCCTGGCAATGACAATGCTGCCCGTGGTCTTCTCAATGTCAAAGTCCATGTCTTTATCCCCACCTGGAGAGAAGTGGGAAGAATCACATGCAACCTCAGTGGTTCAGGCAACAGTAGCATAACGTGGAATTTGGCTGTCAGATTTAGGGGATGTGGAGGTTGATGCCAACCTTGGCTAGTGGGACTGTAGGCATTCAAGGAAGAATCGGAATCAGGGATCCTGAAATTCCTCTCAGAAACAGCTTGATGTCTGTGTGAGTGGCTGGAGTTTACCTCCCCCAGGAGTTAAAAGCTATCATTTATGCTGTCAGGTTACAGAAGAAGGCAGACCTATCGGACTCAAGGGTCCTGGAGGAAGATGTAAAATTTTCCATAGAACTCTGTCTTCTCCTAGGTTAGAGACATGCAGGGACAATGGAGTCTGCCCCATGGCTTTCAAGAAATAGTCCTATGCAATAGGCCTGCCATAGGAAAAAGTGAAAGTCACTTTTCAGCGAGAAAGAATTGATTTAATAAACCATAATGATCCAACACGTATAACAGTATGAGGTTATTTAAATGTCTGCTAAATAGAAATTTGGTTGGTGACATGGAAATATGTTCATGACATATTGCATTGTAAAATACTTTAAAAGGGTGTTTGTGTGTGGGTAAGAAAATGACTAGAAGAAAATACATTGAACTTTTAACTTCATTATCTTCTATTTCTTCTCTGTGCATTGGTGTTTTCTAAATTCTGTGTAGGGCATATGTATTAATAATGTATGAAACAAAAAAAGTCAAACAATTAGAATAGCAGTGAATCAGAACCAGAAGTTAGTCCAAGAGGTTAAAGAGCTTGGGTCAGGTGCATGTCCTATCCTAACTCTGAGCCAGGCTGGAAACTGGAATAGGTCATGGGTGCTGAATCTCTTAAGCTAGAGATCTTTCAACTTAGAATCTCTGGATAGGTCTGAGAGTTTATAAAAATCTCTCAATGTGTATGCACATTTACTCTGTGTGTGTGTGTGTGTGTGTGTGTGACAGAGTGAGACTTTCTGGGAAGGAGACCTAATCATTCATCAGGTTTCCAAAGAGTTCTGCTGCCCCCAGAAGTTTAAGCAAAATTTTGACTTAAAGATAGAGAAGGATTCCAGAGGAGCTCTCAAGAGCCTGGCTCCAAGTGCCTCCTTGGATGAGAATGGGTATTTTCCTCTGATCTTGATGATGGACCTGGGACCAGAACATTGAATGTGACCCCAGGGTATAGCTGGCTTCAGGCTCATGGTTAATGAATTATTTTCACATTAAGGCAGAAGAGGAAACACAAAGCTGGTACTTTCATCTCTGGGTCTCCTCGAGCCCTTCATTTTAGGTCTCCTAGGCAGGTGGGGTAGCTGGGGCACTGCCCACATCTGGTGGGGTAACCAGCAAGATCACAGACATTCCTCCTGCGATCACACTGGGGTGGAAGGAAAGCCTGGCTGAAGTGCCATTCCTACTACACTCTGCCTCCCACGGCCAGGGAAGGGGCAGTGCCCACAGAGCCAAAGGGGGGCTGCCGAGGAGCATGACTGCAAGAGCAAGCAGCAGGGCTGTACCACGGGACCAAGGCTAGTCTATAGGGAGGGAGCGGCTGGCCCTCCTTGGACTGCAGGCCTCGCCTCACCTGAGATGTTGAACCAGAAGAGGCCAGGTCTGCCCTCCACACTGATGACCCCCACCATGTGGTTCACAGGGTCTGTCTCCATGACTGTAAAGCTGTAGTGAGTCTCGTCAAAGGCCAGTGGTATGGAAGATGGGCGAGGCGGGGGGATCCACTCTATGTGGAGCCGGACGCTGGCTGAGAGCGGTGGCTGCCCGCCGTCTGTCGCCTTGACCTGAAGAGACCAACACAAAATTGAGAGTTAGGGTCAACAAGCAAGAAGACCCAGGCGTCCAGGCTGAGAACCGAGTGTTGTGTGATTGTGCCCACCAGGCCTTCCATCCCCTCAGTCATTCCATCCACACACACTTGAGGGCTGACTGTCAACAGTCGCCATTCGAGTTGCTGCAGCAGACACAGTGATGGAAAAAAACCTACTACCTAAGCTCAAAAACGTCATAGTTAGTGAAAAATAATAAAAGTCACCCTTACCTAAAGGCTTTCTGTGTGCTGGCTCCTGCACTGGCCTTTACACAAGTGAGCCCCTTGCTCTGCCCAACAACCAGAAACATCAGGAGCTAGGCTTCATTGAGCTCTCAGTATTACCAGGTCTTGCTCTGAGAACTTGGTGTGCAGTAGCTAACTGAATCCTCATAGGGGCCCTGAGAGAGGTGCTGTTATCTCCCTTTCACAGAAGAAAATGGGCTCAGTGTGGCGAATCCACCTGCTGGATTATGTATCTCACTGGTAATGAGGCTGGGGTAGCATTCAGACTGGTCTGATAGGAGAACCTATGCTCTGGCCATCATGTTTATTGGCTTCTTCCAAGAAACAGGCTTTGTTCTTATTTTTACAGATATAAAATAGAGATTCAAATGGGGTTAAATGGCTTGTCCAAGATTGCACAGGTCAGGTGGGTGTCATGATGCTGCCAGTTAAGCTGCTACTTGGGACAACTACATCCCTTATTGGAGTACCTGCCAGCTTCCTGTTAGTGCATGTCCTGGGAGACAGCAGATGATAGCTGAAGCACGCGGGCCCCTCCTATGCACATGAGAGTCCTAGGTGTTGTCCCTGGCCCCTGGCTTCTCCCTGACCCAGCCCTGGGTGCTGTGGACATTTGGAGTATGAACCAGTGGTTGGAAGATCTCTCTGCCTCACCCCCTCCCAGTCTGACTTTCAAGGAGATAAAAATGTATGTCTAAACTTTGTTCTTAAAACCACATGAGCATAAAATAAAAGTACTAAGGTCAGAATCCAGGCTTCTCTTGATTCCAAAGACCCTGTTATCCTCACTAAAATCTTTGTCTCTTGGAGAGGATTTCCTGGCAAGGTCTTCATTGCTCCCAACCAGACAGGCCCAGACTCTGGTCCTTTGATAGAAGGTGGTACTTGCAGGTGCTCTGGAGAAGCCGAGGGAAGGGAGTGCCACTTGCATCCTGCCACCTGGCTGGCTCCCACCCCCTGCGCCCTCCAGGAAAACGGCTACGCAGCTGTGCTGCTCCGTCTCCCTTTGTGCACCACTCACCGTGAGGATGTTGTATTCTCCAGCTGCGAAGGTCCTGCTGGATGACACCACGCCCGTGACAGGGTCGATGTGGAAGCCCTCCTCGTCACTGTCCTCAACACTGTAGGTGATCCTGCCATTGAGCCCGTCATCCAGGTCTGAGGCCACCAGCCTGTACACAGGCCCAGGGGACGTGGGGCTCAGCCTCTCTGGAAGGCGGACATTGAAGAGCTTATGGGAGAACACAGGTGGGTTGTCATTGATGTCCAGGACACGCACCACCACCCTGGATGTGGACTTCAGGGCAGGCTCCCCGTGGTCCAGCACAGTCACCTGGGGACAGAAGCAAGCATGAGGCACTGACTACGCATCACCTCCCACCACAACCCTGCCACCTCTGTGACAGCCTGGAAATACTGGCCAGTCTGCTCTTTGGTCTACACGCCTTATGTTTATTATCAGAACCTCACCTACTCAGACAGTGGGATCAGAGGAAAGAAGCGGAGGGAGAGATTCCAAACCTCTGCACAGAAGCTGGCTCTCTGCTCGGGAAGGCCCATGGGAAGACCGCTGACTTCTCATAAGCTCTGCTCTCTCGTTTCCTTAAGCCACTTGAGGTTAAGAAAAGCCAATGAGGAGATGTTTACAAAGGATGGTGTGGCACCTGTGGCCAATGGCATGAAACGAAACCCAGAGGGAGGGAGAAGGCGTCAAAGCCATTTCAGAATCAGGAACTGTTTCCTGTAGGGCAGATCATCCCCAGCATGGACAGCCCCAAGGGCACTGGGTGACATGGGTGTTCCACCTCGAATGGTTGCACATTTAAACAGCATTTTGGTGTCTAAGTCTGTTACTGCACTACGGAGAATGCTTCAGTCCTCAGGAACTCAAGAAGGCCTCATATCTGCTGCTGACTAATTACAACTGTTTCTTACAAAGAGCGCAAGGTGCAGAGCCCAGGGGCATAGCAGGCAACATTCACTTCCCACCTGCTGAGGAGTGTGTGTCCCACCTGCTGAGGCCTTTAGAAGAGAGACCTGCTCATCAGTCATGGACAGCCCAGGGGCGAAACAGATGGAATCTCTTCTGATTAGAACCCCTCCCACTCACAGAATGAAGCTTCTCCTTGGATGCCATGTGATTTTAGAGATCCTAGGAAGAACTGATCCTATAGACAAAAGTCTGAGTTTTGCTATTGACCTAGTGTTTGACCTTGGATGATTCTCTCTCTCTCTCCCCTCTACCCTCCCTCCCCTGCTCTCCATCTCTCAGGCGTGTGTGTGTGTGTGTGTGTGGAGGGCAGGGGAGGTGGGTGTTGAAAATCAGACCTGACAAGTACATAGGATATGCATGCACTGCCCCTTCCTGCACTCACTGAAGGCATTACTAATCAATCAGTGGTTCCTGCCCAGCTGAACTGGCTTCAGATTCCTTGCCTTCTCAGTGCTGAAGAGCCAGCAAACACTCAGAGCAAGGCTCAGCTCCAACATGTCCTCCTCCCTGAGCCCAGCGCTGTTCTCAGCCATAGCACCAGAGGCATGCTTGTGACCCCAAGGCCTGGCTTGGCTTCCTGAAGGACCTCGGCCTGGCCTCCCTGAGGAAGCATTCCAGCACAGCACATGGCTTCACCACCGTCACTCACCTCCAGAATGTGTTCTTCCTTGTTCTCTCGATCTAGCTGCCTGGCGGTGGTGAGGAGACCTGGGGAAGAGATGGTAAGAGGAAGATTTGATGAGCAGCGGGCTCCCAGGGCTGCTTTACTGGGGCAAGTTCAAGGACATGACATCCATCATGTCCGAGATGGAAATTCTGGTCTTTGGAGAACAGGTACATTAAGAATGGATGGAACTCTGGAGAAAGGAATGGGGAAGGCAGTAGGTGAGCGAGAACAGAGCAGGGACAAGGTGTTAGCCAAAGGCCCCACCTCTTCCTACTTTCTCCATTAGGCGGGGGTCACAGGTCAACAACTGAGCAGGAGCAGGCACCTGCATTGCACGTTGGACTTCCTAGGTTTGATTTCCAGACTGGGTTCCTGCCTGACTCCAACATCCTGCTAATGTAGACCCTGGGAGGCAGCAGTGATGGCTCAGCTAACTGGGTGTCTGCCATTCACATGAGAACCATGCAGGAAAGAGTCTGCTGCTGCATCTGCCGAGAGGACAGGGTGAAACCCAAGAGCAGCGTGGAGACAGGCTCCTGAGAACAGAACCTGCTCAGAGGAAGTGAGGCCGAGAGATGGGAGGAGGCAGAGCCTGCATGACCTCATCTGAGCGCTGGCTGCAGCTGTGCCTGCCACTACACATGTCTGGACTTTTCAGTAAGGTAAGAAAAATGTCTCTCGTTGCTTCAGCCAACCTAGATTGGGTTTCCATCTTTTACATCTGGAGAAGTCCTGACATCCAAATCCACGCTGAGATTTCATGTGCTGGACAGGGCAGGGGTGGGGTTCACAGTGGGGCAGAGGAAGCAATCGGGGTCTTTGGAACGGCGAGACCCCTGCCTCAGGAAGGATGGTGCTTCCTGGTTCAGTCCCTCCCTGCCCCTCCCTGGCACTGCCAACCTCAGTTCCAGCCTCAGCAGGCACACAGTAGGCTCACCAACTCTCTCTTTCCGGCCCTGACTCCAGGAGGCTCCTGCTTATCCCTACCTCTTCTGTGGTTCCTCAGCCCCACCCTCCTCTGTCAAAGGAGGAGCTGAATTGGGACACCTTCAAGGTCCTGCTGGCCTTAGGTTCTGATGTCTCCTCCCGCTGTCCTGGAATTTATTCCAGAGAAACCAACACATAAATATGGGAAGTGGTGTGCCCAAGGGTGTTCATCATGGTAACATCTTAACAAGTAAACCACTAAACACAATCCATAAAAGGGAAAAGTTACATAAATTACACATTGAAAAGGAACATAAAGCAGCCATTTAAATTATATTTTTGTAGATGCAGAAATGCTATGTACTATATATGAAGGTACTTCAAAAATTTCATCAAAATGGAGTTAACAGATAAGTTTATTTTAGTGCAAAACATTTTAAAATCCATGCATATGCATGGTCTTCAAACAGTTCATGGGAAGTGTGAATTACGAAAATACTACATATGAATTTTAATTTTGATTTTATCTGTTTATCCAGAGAGACAGAGTCCACTTTTCTTGCACTCAAATAAATTTACCTTTTAATTATGCTTTCCTTGAACTTTTTAAGAATCCTCAAATTACTGATTTAAAAAAGCAGCTCATCAGGAGTTGCCATAGAGATCACCATCATTATGTTCCGTTCTAGAAAATTCACAAAGTGGTAGCTTTTTTAGTTCGTTGCTGTTGTTGTTTTATCATGCATGAGTCCCAGTGCCAGCTTTTCCTGGAGCTGGCTGCCTCAGATGAGTCAGAGGAGGGCTCTGTCTTCTCATCTGTCAATTTAGGAAGTTGGATGTAGTGATCTATAAATCTGGTTTTAACTTGCTGAGCCATACTGGCTCTCAGCTGAAGCAAGCAGGCAGGGAAGGGGCAGGTTCTCTGCAGGATTCAGGGAAGTCAGGGTTGAGATTATCCAGGTCCCAGAAGCTCAGTCTGAGCCCTTAGCTTGAGATGTCCTGGTCAGTTACAGAAGGCCCCTTTGAAATGCAAGCAGAGCCATTGGTGGGGGGGCAGTGGGCCATCTGGAAAGTTTAAGTTTCTTGATCCTGTTTCAGTGATGAAGTGATGCAAATAATAGAAGCAAGCATGAAATGAAGCTCAGTGAAGAGAACAGAAGTTCCATGGGAAGAGCTCAGTGAGGGTCAGGGGAGGCAGTGGTGCTAGAGCCTCCCATACTGTAAACGGGACTGAGGTGTGAGGACGTGGCCTCTGTTCAGCCACGTTTCTTGCCTTACACAGTAGAACACAGGCCATCCCAGCTTTTGTCTCCCTAACTGAGTACAGGACGGGTATGGGAGGAATCAGCAAAGTCTCTGGAAAAACCCCTACCTGGGCAGCCTTCAGTTAGGAAGGAAGGCAAGTGGAAACTCAAGACACATGCCCTGGATCTAGTGTGGACACTGTCCCAGACCACCCCATCCGCTTCTCTCCCTTCTCCCCAAGGCTCTCTCTGAATCTCAGAATCTCTCTCTCTCTCTGACCTTATCTCACCACTGCCATCTCCTGCTGTCTAAGGTCCTGGGAATCACTATTATTATCATCTCCATTTACTGGTGAGAAAAATCTGGCACAGAGCAGTTGAATCACCTTCCAAGACCTCACCATTTCTAAGTGGTGTGACTGGGGTATGCCCTTATAAAATCCACCCACTCACTCCGTCCTCAACAGGACCTGGATCTTCTTCCCTCCAGGAACTTCTCCTTGCCCAGATGCCCCCTAAGACTGCTGCCTATCAAAACCCTCCCGACCCTTAGCTCAAGGCCCCGCTACAGGAAACTCCTGCAGATTCTCCACACTGGCAGCTGCTTCTCTCCTCTGAGCAGCAGTGGTCACATCCACATGTGTTTTACAATGCTGTGCTATCCCCCGGGCCCTGTAGTATTTCTGTCCAATTCTTCATGTTCCTGACGGACTGAAGTCTCCCACACCTGAACCTGTTAAAAGCCTTGTAAGGGCAGATACCTGTAAACGTTTGCTGAATGAATCTTGGGGGTAACAAAACACTGTAGATGCTGGCAGAGATTCATTCATCCATTTAGCAGTTTTTTGTTGAGCTTTTACTATGTGCCAGGTCTGAGGATATTACCATGGGCAAACACAGCCATGGTTCCTTTTCTGGGGAAACTTTCAAGGACTTGGGAGATTTGTGGATTAATCGTGAAAGTGTACAGTGTCACAGCCTGTATGTCAGGTGTTACAGAAGGAAGCAAGTAGTGTTAGGAAGTGTGGCCTGGTGTCGGGACAGACTTCTCTAAGGGAAGAATAGCTGGGCTGGGGCCTGCAGGACTGACTGCAGGAGTTAACCAGATGAAAGCAGAGAGGAGCCCTGGGGGAGAGACCAGGGATGCAGAGCCCTGGGCTGGAGGGGCATGGACCAAGGCAGCCTTGCAGCTGGACCCCAGAGAGGGCAGTAGAGCAGGTCAAGCACAGGTCTCTGGGACAGGGCAAGCTCTGGCTTCATCTTCAGGACCCAGAAAAATCTTGCCCAAACTGTCCGGGTAGGGCAGTGGGACAGTGCAATGGTGGGGCTGAGAAAGGCCTCCTGGGGCTCACTGCTGATCCACGTTTCTAGTTTTATAAATGTCCGTGCTGATGAAGATTTCTCCTCCTCACCAGCAGGAAGACTCAGAGCATTTCTGCCCTTGGGCATGTTGCCAGACCTGCTGTCAGGGAGCTGTTGATTGTAAACGGAACAAGGACTTGGAAGAAGTTGAGAAGCTAATGCCTTAGGTGAGAGAGCTCTTCCCTCTCCCAGGGAGGCAGAGACAGGGCTGGCCCAGGGGCAGAACCAGATCAGGCTTGTTTTCCAGGAGCAAAGTGTCCTCTTTCCAGGAGAACTAATCCATACCCTGAGGTCAAAGGTGAACAGGAAAGGCCCCCAACTGATGTCATAGACACTTGTATGTACCAGCCAGCCTCTGTCCTAGGACCCCCCAGGCCCATCACTCTGCCCCTCTTGTCCTTAGGCTCAGGGGACTGCCTCCCTGGCATGCTCCCCTTCCCCTGCCTGCAGTCTCACCTGGGTTTCATCCTTCCAGGAGAGAAGTAAAGTGTTGGAGCTGGAGAGTAGGATGTTGGCTCCAGAAGAGAAAATAACCTTCTCTACAACAGCATTGTTCATCCCCCAGGAGAAGGACGTGGCCTTTTAGCAGTGTCCACAGCAGTGGGAATTGACTCGCAAACCCTAGGGCCAATGGGAGCCAGGCAGGTGGCATAGATGAGGGAAGCAGGCTGGGACTAATGCAGCAGAGGATGGTGGAGATGGTGGGGCCTAGTGGACATGTGCCTGGCCAACACAGGGAGCTGCTGTTGGCCCAGTGAGAATCTGCCGACAGTGTGGCCACATATCCCCATTTTAAAAGAACGAGCAGAAATATGGACAGTTTTGTGAAAGTCCTTAAATTTTAAGTATAGTCAACAACTTAGAAAATCATTGTTTAAAGATCACAAGTCAAGAAAAACTGGCTTCCTGCTGCCAACTGATGACCTCTGGATCACTCTAAAGCAGCCACCATCCTTGCCTGCTTGGGAGCACATGGAGATCTGAAATAATCCAATCTTGACCACCAGGCAACCTGCTTAGCTTCCCTGGCCCCAGGAAAGAAAGCTGATGACAGGTTCTCCCTGTTTTCCTTCGGCAATGACTTGGTAGAGCTGTGTTCTCAAACTGCAGCGCACACACTGGATGTTTTGTGCAAAGAGGTTGCTGGCTCCCACCCTCAGAATCACTCTGTAGGCCTGGGGTAACTCCTGAGAATCTGACTTTCCCACAGCTTTGCAGTCGATGCTCACGGTGCAGGCCACAACCACACTTTGAGAACCACCATCGCAGAGGTTCGTCCAGCTTCCTGGTCCCTTACCTGTAAATGGGTGAATAGCAAAGAATCCCACGTGGTCCCCACTGGTGATGTTGAAGGTCAGCTTCCCTTTGGAGCTGGAGTCTGGGTCCCAAGCTTCTAGCTGAAGCACGGAGGTGCCTACTGGCACTCCCTCCTGGATGGAGGTGTAGAACACAGGTCTATGCATGCGGGGTGGGTTGTCATTGACATCCGTGACCTCTATGTAGACTTCAGTGACAGACGAGAGGGGCACGGAACCCCTATCCACGGCCAGTACCGTCAACCAGTAGAAGGGAACAAACTCTCGGTCCAGGGGCGCCAGAGTCTGAATCATTCCTGGAACAGTGAATCAAATCCAAGATGTTTTAGAGCTTTAAGTGGCTTTAGGAATCCCCATGCCCAACATCCTGGAACTACACTGTGGATAGAGTATTAACAGATACTCCACGAAACAGGGAACCGTTGCTGATGTGATTTAGGAGATCCAGAGTAGAACACAGGGGGATTAATATCCTTACTGTAGACCCTCTGGGCCTTTCTCTGCTGAACAGGCACACGACTCCAGCATACGGGCAAGTGTAGGGTTTCCAGGAGGCAGTGGTAGTTGGCCTACTTTCTCCTGACTCTTTCAAACCAGGTTCCACTGATTTATTCCACCTACTGTATGTGAGATTCCCTTTTGGCTGTCCTTAAATAGTTTCCTTCACACTTTTAAGTCCTGGCAGTTAATCAGTTTAAGGGTTAGGGACTGAATAAATAAATTGCCATTCCTTCTCCATCCTCTTCATGATTTAGTTGCATTCTTTACCACATCCACTCCACAGATTGCTTACTGTTTTAGAAGTTGGGGATCCTTGGGGCTGGCGTTGTAGTACAGCAGTTTAAGCCGCCACCTGCAACACCAGCATCCCACAGGGGAAATGTTTCGAGTCCTGGCTGCTCTACCTCCAATCCATCTCTCTGCTAATATACCTGGAAAATCAGGGGAAAATGCCCCAAGTGTTTGGGCCCTGCACCCACATGGGAGACCCAGATGAAGCTTCTGGCTTCTGCCTTCACCCTGGCCTAGCCCTGGCCACTGGGGCCATCTGGGGAGTGAACCAGCAGGTGGAAGTCTTTCTCTGTCTCTCCTTCTCTGTCTTTAACTCTGCCTTTCAAATAAATAAATAAATCTGTCTTTTAAAAAAAGTTGGGGTCCAAGAATGAGCAAAAGAAGCTAACACCCTAAACTCTCACAGATCACAGTCACCTAGCAGGCCAGGTTAGTGGTGGCACGGGTAGAGGGGAATGAGGGATGGACACACATCCTGTACTCAGAGCCAGAGCATGTCACAGAAGGCAGTGGGGGAAACTGAGGCACCGAGAGGGAGCAGGACTTGACCAAGATCATGGAGCAAGTAAGGGGAAGAAGAACTGGGTCTGGAATTGACTGTCAGTCTGATGTTCTTTCTATCACACCACCCTGCCCTTTCCCCTGGAAACCCTCCACCAGGCTATAAACTCCTGAAGGCAGGAGTAACCTGCCTCTGTTCCCCTGGGGTCTTCTCAAGGTGCCCAGCTGAGGACCTTACATGTGGTGGGTGCTTGGTGCACTGATTTTCTATGAAGCTTTAAACAAATAAGTTGGTTTCCCCTCTTTGGAAGGCAGTTTGGAAATACCTATTCGCATTTGAAATGTACAAATATCCTTTGACTCAGAAACTTCATTTTTAAGAGGTCTTCCTATAGAGACATGCATATGAATAAAAGTAGGCTAAACAAAGATGTTAGAGTCAAATGACAGAATAGTGTGCAACCAATAAATAACAGAAAATGTTTGTACTGGTGAACATAATGTCCTGATGTTATATTATAGGAAGAAAGAAAGTTATGAAAGTATCCCTATTATATTATATTTTCATAATAACATAATGAGCAAAAATAACATATCAGGTATAAAGAGAAAAAATTTAGAAGATTATGTACCAAATTGTTAATAAAGATTCCATCTGGGGAGATGAAACACAGGGGAACATTCATTTTTTAAGTTATTTATAAGAATTCACAACTAGCACGTGTTAATTTCATAAATAGAATATATACGAGCATGTGTGTACATGTGTATGCTTATATACTCTCATATATGAGAGTACTTCAAAAAGTTTGTGGAAAATGAGATTAAATATATATTGACAGGTAGAATTTTTTAAATTCATACATAGTTTTTCATGAACTTTTTAAAGATTCCTGTATATATAGATTTCAAAATTTTTCCAACAAGGAATTAATCTTTTTATTTAATTTTCCCACAAACATTGTGAAGTAACTATACATGGTTCCATACACATACATGTAGATACATATATAACTCTAGTTGCAAGAAATTTAAGATAAAAGGAACAGGGAAGAGAATCCCTATTTACGGACTTGCTTTTCTGCCTGCAGCCTGATTTCTCCCACAACAGCCCCTGATTTCACTCCCATGCCCCTCGCTCCCAGTACCTGTGTCTTGGTTGATGCTGAAGGCTGCGAGGCCAGTGCCAGCCCGCAGGAAGTACTGGAGCTCCCCGTCCAAGCCACTGTCGTCGTCGTGGGCAGCCACCAGCATCACCTGAGCTCCTGAGGGGCTGTTCTCCTGCACCTGGCCCTGGTGCACGAAGGAGGCAAAGCGGGGAGGGTGGAGGTTCTCATTCACATCCAGGACCATCACCTCCACGTGGCACAGGGTCCGGCGGGCCACAGGCCTCCCACTGTCACTGACCCACAGGCTCAGATTGTACCCAGCCCGTCTCTCGAAGTCCAGCTCCCTCTCCAGGCTGAGTGCCCCGGTCATCAGGTCCACCCGGAAGGTCCCGTGGGCGTCATCCAACAGAACATACCGCAATTCCCCCGCAGGGCCCAGATCAGGATCAGAGGCATCCAGAAACGTCAGGACGGTCCCTGGGGGCAGGTCCTCTGGGACCTTCAGGCTGTTGAGTTCTGTGATGCACTGGGGAGAGTTGTCGTTGGCATCCTCTAAGGTGACTATCAGGTCAGTGACGGAGAAGAGCTGGTGGCCCTTTCTAGGCTGATCCCTGGCCTCCACTTTGAGGATGTGCTGAGGTTCTGATTCCCGGTCGAGAGGCCCCGTGACAACCAGTTCCCCGGTAAGGGGGTGGAGGGAGAACTTCTCTGTCGGGCTTAGCAGGGAGTAGCGAACCCTCCCATTGTCCTCAGAGTCAGCATCTTTTGTTTGCAGCTCTGTGATTGTGGTTCCAACTTCTGTGTCCTCTGAGATGGTTAGCTGGTAACCCCCAGGAGGGAATCTGGGTGCATTGTCATTCCAATCTTTCACGTTCACTGGCAACAGCTTCCAGGAGGACTTCTGGGGAGTGCCTAGGTCATACACCGTTATATTGAGGATGTAGAAACTGGTGGTTTCATAGTCCAGGGGAGCAACTACAGAGAACAGCCCTGTCTCCAGCTCAATGTCAAAGCAACCCTCCTCATTGCCATCTGCAATCACATAGACCAGTTTGCCACTGAAGCCAGTGTCAGGGTCAGTGGCCACCAGGCGGGCCAAGGGGGTGTTGATGGGTACACTCTCAAGGATGTCGATGGACTGGGGGAAGTGGTCCTCAAACTGGGGGGGATGCCGATTGAGCTGGTACATGCTGAAGGACATGAACTCATCCTCACTGGACTCCTGGTTCTGAAGTCCCACCGAGTGGAGGATGGTCTTTGTGAAATGTGTCAGCACCCCTGTTTTATCACATGTTACAGGGACCTCAAAACGAGGATCCTTCACCACAGTAAGGTTCAGTGTGGTCGGCGATGCATAGTTTTTGCCATCGGAAGCTGTAATTTTCAGTGAATAGCTGGTGGGTTGACCCACAGTAAGATCTGTCAGAGAACGCTTGAGGGAGACCACTCCGGAGAAATAATTTATGTCAAAATAGTCCAGTTCGTTGCCTGACACGATCTCGTACTTCAGGTTCTGAAGCTCATCCACATCGATGGCCGACATGGTCATCACTGACTTCCCCACCGGCCAGTCTTGGCGGATAGACCCCGTGCAGTTGACGTCCTCAAACATGGGCTGGTTGTCATTCAGGTTCTGGAGCCTGAGAGAAACAGACACTTCCTTCTCCCGGCGAAACGGGGAGCCCCAGTCCGATGCCCGGACCCGGAAGGTATAAATTCTCCTCATGAGCTCATAGTCCATGGGTTTGGAGGTGGAGATGATCCCCAGGTAAGGGTCGATAGAGAACGGCACACCTTTGGGACCAGCGATGGAGTAAGTGACGAACCCATTCTCCCCGTGATCCCCGTCTGTGGCAGTGACAGCCAGAACGCTGGTGCCTGGAGGGACGTTTTCATCCAAGGTGCCCTCGTAGGAAGACCTGTTGAAGACGGGAGTGTGGTTGTTACAGTCCACAATGTCAATTACCACCGTGGTGGAGGCCAGGCCCGGGGCGGTTCTGACATGCAGCTGGTAGTGAGCTCCGTCACGGAAGTCCAGGAACCTCGTGGTGGTGATCAGCCCAGTGCGAGCATTCAGTGTGAACCCCGCACTCCCCGAGGATGGCTTCAGAGTATACTGCAGGTTGGGGAAGGCCGGGGTTACCTTCACCCTCACCACGCGGCTGCCAGGAGGGGAAAACTCACTGAGCTGCACCCTGTAAACGGCCTTCTCGAATCTAAGAGAAGCCAGCGCAGAAGCAGGTAGGTGAAAGCCCCGGATCTGGGAATGAAAAGGAGGTCCACTCCTGCTCCTGACCTGGAGGCTCAGGTTGAAGCCGTGCAGGTGCTCCACCCAGTTGATGTCTTTGATGGACACTAAACTGAACTCGTTACTCCGGGCATAAGACTGGATGGCTTTGAAGTGCTTTCCAGGGTCACCGCCAACAACTTCCACTGAGTCCACAGTGGCTCTGGAGCCATTTGTATCGACCACTACGGTGGCATAGGTGGTGCCCTCACTGCCATCTGGTGGACTCACCACCACCGAGGCAATGGCGGGGGGCTTCCTGAGGGCGGGCTCCACGTGGATGACAAGGGCAGCCAAGTTGCCAAACCCATTGCCCTCTGCGATCTTGCGCATGCGGTCCACGGCCAGCACCTGCAGCTCGTACTTCCCTCTCCAGGTGACGTTGAGCTTCCCTGCCACGGTGACCACGCCACTGGTGGGATGGATGGCAAACATCTCTGACCTCGTGTTAAAGGCATAGTAGAACTCAGCGTTCTGCCCCAGATCAGCGTCCGTGGCGGTCACCTTGCAGATGGGGCTCCTGAGGGGCACATCCCCGGAGATGGTGACTCGGTACGAAGGTGGGGAGAAGAGAGGCTTCAGGTCATTCTGGTCCAGGATGTGGATCACCACGCGGGCCAACGCTTCCAACTCCAAGGTCTTCTCTGTGGCTTGGATGATGAGTGTATAGCTGTCTTGCACCTCCCTGTTCAGGAGGGCCGTGTTGCTGCTCTTTGTCCTTATTCTCAGAAAGCAAAAGTTGCCTACCACATACTCCTCTGTTTTAAATACATTGGCCACATCCCCGGAGATGATCCGGTACCTCACTGTCCACTGGGGATCCGTGAGATAGATGCCCATTTTCACGGAGCTCTCCACGTAGGTCTTGGGGGCAGAGTTCTCATAGATGGTGGCATTGTAGAGGGGGTGTGTGAAGTGCCAAGCTGAGGACGAAAGGATTCCTTCTAGGGGCTTCTCACAGGTTGCACAATGGAGCAAGAAAATGACCAGACCCAGCAAGGCAATAGTCATGGTGAAAAAACTCCCAAAACCCTGGTACAAAAGAAAGCATGGGTGCAGGTTAGGAGAGAAACACTTCCTTCTGTGTGCAGGCCCTGTCAAAGGTCATTTGGCAATGTCTGAAGATGTTTTTGGCTGTTACGGCTTGGGGGGAGTTCTACTGGTGGGCAGATGCCAGCAATGCCACTACACAGGAGAGCCACCCACAGCAGAGGGTGCCCTGGCCCCAAACAGCCACATGACAAGGCAGTTGAAGGATAAGAGACTAGTTCACGGAGCTCTCCCATGGCCATGGCAATTGCAATACAGCCCCCATCACTGTCCTACTCCTTCTTCCCAGTATGCTCTGTGGCCCCCTATGATGGTGAAAAAGCCTCAGCTCTAAGCCAGAAATTCAAGCTAAACAACGTGGCTCTAAACGTCTCTCTTTTCTGTCATCCCTTCAGAGCCCCTCCATCAGGACTGAGCTCCAGCCACACCATGCTGCATCTGCACCCACAGGAGCTGCAGACAGGCTGGGTGAGTGACTTTCTAGGCAAGTTATTGGACCTCTGTGAACCTCGATTTTCTCTTCTGTAGAATAGGTGAAAGAATGTTATCTATCTCGTAGGAATGTCATGGAAAGTAAATCACACAACAAAGGCAAATGACCTAGCAGGGTACCTGGTATACAGAGGTACTTCAAAAAGCTCATGGAACAAAACAGAATTCAAGATAAATTTGTTTTAGTACAAAAGAATTTTGAAATCTATGTGTAGTTTTTTTTCATAATACATATTTCCCATGAGCATTTTGAAGGCCCTCCTCTATTAAGATTTTTTGAAGATTTATTTATTTTATTTGAAAGGCAGAGTTATAGGGAGGGGAGAGATATCTTCCATCCACTAGTTCACTTCCTCAAATGGCTACAACAGCCAGGGCTGGTCCAGGCATAAGTCAGGAGCCCAGGAGCTTCTTCCAGGTCTCCCATATGGGTGCAGGGACCCAAGGCCTTAGGCCATCTTTCACTGCTTTCCCAGGCACATTAGGAGAGAGCTGGATTGGAAGTGGAGCAGCTGGTACCCAAACTAGTACCCACGTGGGATGCCAGCATCACAGGCAGCAGCTTTACCCACTACACCACACTGCAGACCCCCTATAGTACATTTTAACATTAGCCATGCTTAATAGCAAGAAATCACAGTTCATCAAAGGAAGGGTACTACTCAGGGCCTTGCAGGTAGCTGGAAGCAAAGTAGGGGTTAGCATAGGGCTCACTGAGTCAGGGCTGGGGCTGCTCCTCCTGCCCCAGGCTTATCTTCAGCAGTCCAACCACACAGCCCAGGGGAGGGCCCAAGCCCCATTCACCTTGTGACCCAGGACACAGCCAACTCCAGGACTCCTGAAATGTCAGAAATGAAGGACGCAAAGATGATGGAGCTCTGTTCCCACTGCCCATGCAGAGATGGGGAAATAGAGCCCTGGGGAAGGGGGCACCCTTGCCCCAAGCCACACAGTACATGGCCAGGTCAGAACTAGTCCCCGGGAGCAAGTTCTTGTTGGCCAGCCATGACTGAACACTCCACCTCCTCTAAGACTTGCTGCTATCCCCTCTCTCCCTGCTGTTTCTCACGGAGCCCACCTAACCTGTGCCCAAGTGTGAGACTCATCAGGGCCAAGAATGGGGCAGCGGCTTGGGGGTTGAGCAGTGGAGTCTGGACAGGCCAAGTGCAAGGCTGTGTGTACCAGGCTGGCTCCAGACCTGCCTGTGGGTCTCCTGATTCCTAGGAGCTTCGTGGCTACCAGCCAGATGTGGGGAAGCATTCCTGGATGAAACCGGACAGACCTGTTTTCCAAGTTGCCTTGCTCTTCAAAGGCAAGGAAGAGTTAAACTTCCAGGGCAAGGGTAAAGGAGAGGCTTGGGGATAAGTCTCCCCAGAGTCGTGAATGACCTGGGTAGTAGGTTCTGAAAGACCCTGCCCAGTAGCATCCAAGATGGGAAGCAGGATGCAGGTGGGAGCGGAAAAGACGCCTACCTTAGGGTTTGAAACCCTGTGCCTAAAAGAATGTGAATACGCCCCCTTCCTGCCACTAGGTCCTGTTGGTGGTGCCCCAAACCCAGGCACCTCAGCTAAGAGGGGACAGGACAAAGGCAGATTCTGCCCTTGGGGTCCCAAAGTCAGTCACAGAAAGAGCTGTCTCTTCCCTACCCTGCCTGCCCATGCTCTCACCCCTGGTTCACACCCCACAGCGGAGCCAGTTCTCAACAAAAACCATCTTCATCGTGTCCTGGCCACAGCCACACAAGCATGAGGGGGCCCCTGAGTCATGCGGCACCAGCCCTAGCAGGATGGCATTGCTTTTGAAGTTGAAGGCCACAGGGGTGGGGTGCAGCTGGGGGGAGATGAGTCCTTACCCCCGTCCCGGGCACACTCCCGCCGCCGCTCAGCCAGCCTGGGTGCAGGCAGCCTCTCAGCTCTGCCTGCGGAAAGCTTCCTGTTCGCCAGGTCAGTGCCGGTGTCGGGCAGGCCCCAACAAGACTCAGGGCTCAGCGGCTGCACAGGCGCCTTGCACAGCGGGAGCTGCTGTTAAGGTGAGCTGTAGGGAAGTGGGCAGGGCCGGGTTCCCTTGGGACGGGGAGAAGATGCACAGAGCATGCACCTCTGGGTGGTGGCTGAGTGCCCAAGGCTGGTCTCAGCTGTAGGAGCCGCAGACCTGGCAAGTAGTTTGCTGCAGGAGGGGGCTCTCTCCGGACAGCTGTTCCCTGGTGCTTGGTCAGGACAAGTGAAGAGGCGGGCAAGTGGCAGAAGTATGCCTGGCTCCCTGTGCCTGTCCAGCCCCCATCCCCACCTCCCATTCCTACCCTGCCAACAAAACCCAGGAGTCCTGTTTGGAAACTGCTGTGAAAACCGAAGTTGGGTGGGCACTGTGATGTGGCAGGTTAAGGCTACATCCTACATCCGTGTGCCTGGTTTGAATCCCGCCTGTGCCATGCTTCCCATCCAACTTCCTACTAATGCACCCAGGAGGCAGTAGATGATGGCCCAAGTACTTGGGTTCCTACCACCCAATTGGGAGACCCAGATGGAGTCCCTGACTCCTGGCCCAGCCCCTGTTGTTGTAAGCATTTGGAGAGTGAACCATTAAATGGAAGATCTCTCTGTCACTCTGCCTTTCAAACAAAAAACAACAACAACAAAAAACACTTCACTGCTTAAAATTTTCCCATTACTTCCCATAGCATTTAGGTTAAAATGTGAACTCGTTACTATGACCTGCAAGGCCCCACACCATCTGAGTCCTGTCTGCTTCTCCAGAGGTAGCTCCCAACACTCTTCCCATTATTCACCAAGCTACAGTCACTCTGGCCTTCTCTCTGGGCTGCAACCATGAAATGGGGACCCACCTCAGGGCCTATGCATTTGCTGTCTCCTTCTACTTAAGATTCTCACGCCAAGTGGCTCTGTCTCCTCCTCACCCAGCTTTCACTCAGATGTCACCTCCTGACCCCCAGTTTGAAGTCACATCCTTCCCAATCCCCTTCCTTATCACTCCACCCTGTTCTTTTCATGCATCTCCCCTAGTTGACCCTGTGCTCCACAAAGACAGGAATTTGTGTATTGTATTCATGGATGAATCTCCAGTGCCTGGTACATAACAGGCTCAGTAAATTCCTTGAAAAAAAAAAAAAAAGCAAAGGATTCAGAAAAGGAATGACAGGCTGAAAGCTGGAAGATTCTTAGAGCTCATCCCCTTCCTTTTTGAAGCTAGAGAATAAAGTTAAAAAAAAAAAAAAAGAAAAGAAAAGAAAGGGACTTGCCTAAAATCACATGGCGAGAATTAGAGCCAAGTCCGTTCCTCTAACTGTGCTGCCAGAAAGAGAAGCTGTGCTCAGGTATGAATCTATCATTTGAGTTCAAGTCCTAGCCGCACCGTGCACTAACTGTGTCAGCTTGGATAAGTTTCTTACCATCTCTGAGCCTCAGTCTCCTCATCTGTATGATGGGGCTGGTAAGAGTACTGCTTTCATAGGATCTTAACGAAGGCTAAATAAAATCGCACACATTAAGGTGTTTAGCATAGTGCTGGTGTGCTCGTTTTTCTTGGTTTACAGGGCCAGAATCAAAGTCTGGTTTGCGGTGAGGGTGGGGTCTACTGAACCCTCTGGAGAGGCTCCAGCCAGTGCCCTGGCAGAGCAGGAAGCTGGGCTCTGGTCGAGTCTAAGCTTGCTGGCCCAGCCACGGGCTGTTCTGGGAAGCTGCGAGCAGGTGCTTGTCTGGGGTGGGGCCTCATGCTCCTTGGCTCCCCAGGCCCAGAGAGAAATCTGCTGTGGGTGAAGGTGCACGTTTGTAAGAGGGCACACACATGTATTCAGGAGGCCTTCCCTGAGTAATGATGTGGGTGCATCTGTTTGTGAATGGAAACTTCTAGAACATAGGTGGAAATCAAAGTGCCTCTGTGTAACTCTGAACCCATTTCACACATGCAGAAGGTGGTTCACATAGGCTCTCCTGTGTGGCTCTGGGCGAGCAGCTTAGCTTCTCGAATCCTCTCGGTTGCCCTGCTTCCTAAGAGCATTTCGAGAATGAGGCTAGTTAAGGCACCTCTGTGCTGAGCCCAGCATGGGTCATGGCTTTCCACTAATACTCCTCAGCATTGTTACTTCCTAGCTGCTGGCTTACAGTGTTACTGTTGAGTTTGTGGACGGTGGAACCCTGCAGGTATGTTGCCATGCCATGCCCACTCTGTTCTGCAGGCTGGTTGTCCAGAAACTTAGTGCCTAGGACTTCAGGAGGCTCTGGTGCAGGTCACCCTGTGTCCCAGCATGGCTTCTTGGAATCTTGATTCTGACATGTAGAAACCCAATGGTTGTAACATGCGTGGGTTTAGCCATTGACAGAAGTCTGAGCACCATGCATGGAGCAGTGCTCTGAGATCTTTGCTCATTTTCTTGGTTAGCTATTCCAGAAGGTGGAGAGCTCCATGACACTGGGGGAACACCAGCAGAATCCTGGGGGCCACTGGAGAAGATATGTGCCCTTGAGGGGAGACACAGCATTCCAAAGACCCTTGCAGCTGTGCGGGCGTGATCCTCTGGCCTGTGCTTGTCTGGTTGCTGTCAGGTACACCAGGAGCCCCCTTGAAGGCAGTAGAGAGCTTTCCTCTGGCTGCTGACCAGGGCTGTGCACTCACCGATGCTTGTGCAACAAAAGTGCAAGAAGCTGATCCCTGACCTGGCTCTCAGCAATCCTGGACCGAAAGTCACTCATGCCCTGTGTAGCCTTGGTCAAGGAAGGCACCAAGTCTGGTTGGACCTCCTTTCTTATCTGTGCGTGTACCCACTGGGGGTGGGGAGTGGGAACGGTTGGGTGGGTCCAAGCCCTCTGTAAGCAGCTCAGTGCAGACTGTGCAGCTGGCAGCAGAGGGGGAGCCTGGGGCCTTACCCTGGGAGTGTTTGCGAACTGGGCTAGGTGACCTCCTGGAATCCTTCCGGATCTCACAAGCAATGACTGACAGGCTGCAGCCCCCATGCTTTCTGGTCTGCATTGTGAAGGCATTTTAAGTTTTAAATGGCTGTGGCTCTGTGACAGAGTCCATTCCTTCTGTGGGGAACCTGAAAGAACTCAAAGCCAAGGGGTGCCAATGTGGCACTGGGGGGGTTAACATGTGACACTGGCATCCCATATGGGAGTAGCCTCAGCCTGTGGCCATCTGAGCAGTGAACCAGTGGGTAAAAGAAATCTCCTTCTCCTCTCTTTCTCTCTCTCTCAGTCTTTCAGATGAATAAAATAAATCTTTAAAAAAATAGAATTCACAGTTGAATCAATTTTTTACTAAAAAAAAAAGAAATAGCTCTTACCAGATTTATTCAAAATTGCTAAAAAGACTCCAGCACAGAGCAGTGACGCCATCCTCTCTTAGGAGCCAACACCATCCCTTTTCTCAGGTGCATCACAGATTAATTAGTGGCCCACATAATACTCCTCTGCTCTTTTACCCCCATCTCTCAGATAAGAGAGACTGAGGTTCACGTGGCAAGCCCAAGGCCACCCACAGAGGTAGTGGCTGGCTTGAGAACAGACAACTACACTTCCTGAGCCTGGAACCAATGGAGAGCCTCCCACGGACGAAAGAGCCACTATTTGGGTCCTGTGGGTCTGAGACTGTTCACCCCCCCCCCCCCCATATCTCAGTATGAGAGCACAGTGGGTTTGTTGTCTCACTCCATCCCCAGCCCCACCCCCCTAGCTCGTTCAGTGCTAGGGCCGGCTCTGTGGCTCCGTGGCTCCGTGGCTCTTTCTAAAGCATCCTAAACATGAGGACTAAAGCTTTTTCCTGAGTGTCGGAACCTTAAAGTGAAGGGGATGGAATGGGATTAGGAAGGAATGTGCCTCTGAAACCGAATAAAAACCATAAGTAAAAGGATTATGACATTCTAGGTATCAGCTGGTCAGGAAAATAATTTTCCCCCTTAGTAGTAGGGAGCCATTGAAAGTCTTTGAGAAGCAGCAGGACCAGAGCAGAGCTTTCTTCTGGGAAAGGTAATCTGACATCAGATCAAATGGGGGGATTTTCCCATTCAAGGCTCCCACTGCGGTGTGGACTGGACTTGAACACCGGCTCTATTGTTTATAGCCAGCTGGAATTTCCTGTGGGTAGGGAAGCTTAATTTCTTCCAAGAGCCTTGGGTGAACACTTGGGTCATTTGTTAGTGTGTAGGCAGCCACTACTGGGTTCTCTGAAGCAAAGGTCAGAGAACTGGATATGGGCAGGAGAAAGGCTGAAGGCTGGAGAAGTTGATGGGTTATATGACCTTGGGGAGCCACAGAACCTCGCCTGAGCCTCAATTTACATGTCTGTAAAGTGGAGATAATAGTAGCTACTCCTACCCACTTCCCAGGGCTACAGGGAAGACAGGTAATATGATAGGTTGACAGGGAGGACAGGCACAGAGTAACAGCTTATTAGGACCACTAATGGCTGGTAAGTGGCCGCCTGAGTGGCCAGCCAGACCAAGAGAGATGTCTGTGAAACTGGGCTTGCCCAAGCCTAGAATTATTAGAAAGAGAAATGACTAGAAGTTACCGTCCTAGGACATGGTACCTGGGGCTCCCATTCTTTATTCATATTCATATGATTTTAGGAGCGATGCTGTGTAACTTTTTTTTAAAAAATGTGTATTTATTCGTTTAAGGGGCACAGAAGGAGAGCTCTCCTATCCAATGGTACACTACCAAATTCCCACAATGGCCAGGATTGGGCTGGACCAAAGTCAGGAGCTGAGAATACAATCTCCCATATGGGTGGCGGGAACCCAATTTCTGTTGCCTCCCAGGGTCTGCATGAGCAGGAAGCTGGAGTCAGAAACTAGAGCTGGATATGGAACCCAGCTAATCCAATATGGGGTGCAGATGTCCCAAGCTGTGTTTTACCTGCTAGGCCTTATTCTTATTGTTATTGATGATAGAAATGATTCTGTCTCCTATCTGTATGATAATCTATACATTTTATTTTAAAAAAGAAAAGATTTATTTACTTATTTGAAAGAGAAAGAGAGAGACCTTCCATCTGCTGGTTCACTTCCCCAGGGCTGAGCCAGGCTGAAGCAAGGACCCAGGAGCTTCATCTAGGTCTCCCACAAACCTGGGCCATCTTCAACTACTTTCCCAGGCCATTAGCAGGAAGCTGGATTGGAAGCAGAGCTTCTGGGAGTTGAACTGGCACCCATACGGGATGCTGGTGCTGCAAACGGCGGCTTGACCCACTGTGCCACAGCACCAGCCCTGATCTGTATGTTTTCTTTTTTCTCTTTTTTATTTATTTGACAGGTAGAGTTATAGACAGTGAGAGAGAAAGACAGAGAGAAAGGTCTTCCTTCCGTTGGTTCACTCCCCTAACAGCCACCACGGCCGGCGCTGCGCTGATCTGAAGCCAGGAGCCAGGTGCTTCCTCCTGGTCTCCCATGAGGGTACAGGGGCCCAAGCACTTGGGTCATTCCCACTGCCCTCCTGGGCCACAGCAGAGAGCTGGACTGGAAGAGGAGCAACCGGGACTAGAACCCGGTGCCCATATGGGATGCCGGCACCACAGGTGGAGGATTAACCAAGTGAGCCACGGCGCTGGCCCTAATCTATGTTTTCAAAAAACTTTGCATACATTTTCTCAGTTGATCTCTGGATAAGGGATATAGTACTAGATAGAACTAAAAGGTACAGCAGTGGGATCTGGAACCAGGCCTGTATTCAAATCCCAGCTCTTACATTTACCAACTGGTGGCCCTAGGAAATTAGTTAACCGCTCTGTTCTCAGTGAGAGGAAGGTGATAATTCTCTCTCTCTCTCTCTCTATTTTTCTATCTCTTTCTCTCCCTCCATCCCTCTCTCTGTGTGTATGTGTGTGGCTCTGCCTTTCAAATAAATAAGTAAATCTTTAAAAAAAATTTGTTTTAAAGAGCTACTATCCAAACTCACCCCAGATAGTGGTTCTGAAAGTTTTACTTGAGGGTTTGACATTTAATACCTGCAAGGCAACTCATAAGTGCTCAATAGATGCTAATGATTGTCAATTTATTTTTTTCATTTATTTTAAAAGCTGAGAGAGAGAGAAAGAGATTGATCTTCCATCTGCTGGCTCATTCCCCAAAGGCCCAAAACATCCAGAATTGGATTAGGTCTAAACCAGGGTTCTGGAACTCAATGTGGCTCTCCCACATTGGTGCCAGGGACCCATGCACTTGAGCCATCACTGCTGCCTTCCAGGGTGCACATTAGCAGGAAACTGGATTGGAAGCAGAGTAGCCGGGACACAAACCCTGGCACACCAGTATGGGATGTTGGCATCCAAAGCCATGGCTTAACCCTTCAGCCACAGTGCCTGCCCCATTGTCATTTAAAGACTCATTATTATAATGTTAAATAGATTATAACTGTCCTGTTATGATATCTCTGAGAGGGGAGCCCATGGCCCCCTCCCTTACTCGTTGCCCTTTTTCCTTCTGACACAACCTTTAGAGAAGCCCAGACATCCCAGGGGGACCTTGTTGAGGGCATGGTCCATCTCGGCTTGGTACTGATGGGAGGACCATGCTCAGGAAATGGAAGGGATTGTTTTAAGTCACATGTTGGTGGGTATGAGGTGGTCAGACAGGAAGGTCAGTGAAAACAAAGGTAGAAAACATCCTGGACCCCTGTGGCAAAACAGACCTCTGATCTTGTGTCGGTGGCATGTGACTTGTCTGTTGGTGGCAGAATCAGAACCAGGATGCAGGCTCTGTACCCTCTGTGCTGGCTCAGCTGCTCCCCACAATCCAGCTCTATTCCCTTCCTGGGTGCTCCCTAGGGTCTCACAAAGCCGTCTTCTCACCCAACAGCCAGGAAGCTACTGCAGGCAGCAGGAACCTGGCTTTGGAAGCAGACCTTGTGTCCTGCCTTGGGCTTAGCCTACCCAAACCTCAGTTTCTCTATTTGTGAAGTGTTGGTAGCAACACTTAGCTTATTGGAGGATTTAGTGAGCACATCCATGGAAAACACATGACACAGTGCCAGGCATGCAGGGTGTGGGTAAAGGGTTGTAACTGTGACCATTACAGGAGATGCTGGGAAAATATGTGTGCAGTAAGGAGATTCTCTGTATGTGCTGGTCCTCACCCAGGTCCAGGAACTCCTTGTGGGAGCAGCCAGCCCTACATGCACACACACACACACATGCAATATATACATGCCTGTGCATACATGCACACATGCCCACACGTATGGGCACATACATACACACATGCACACGCCCACAAGGGGTCTCTGTGACATTGCTTCTCTCCTTGCATTGATTTGCAGCAAAGCTCAGGCAGCCACTTAGCAGCATGAAAACAGTAACAGATGTGATCTCATTCAGAGTTTGACAGGGGCCAGGGGGGTGGGTATGAGGCGGTCAGAGAGGAAAGTCAGTGAAAACAAAGGCAGAAAAGATCCTGGACCCCTACGGCAAAACAGACCTATGATCTTGTGTGTGCTCTGCCCTGACACATGGGAGGGATGGCAGCCTCTCTAGTTCCAGTACGTGCCATCTTTAAAATAGGGCCATGCAGCACAGCTCTTCTCTCTGCCCCACTGGCCATCCCTGTGGCCACCAACAAAAGAATGCACCTCCTCCTGCTTGGTCCTGAGAAGTTGCTGGGCAGAAGCTTCTCTGGGTTCCTTGTCTGTGACACCACTAGCCACCCGAGCCACTCCTGGCCAGGTTCTGCCTCTAATTCAGGCACGCCCCAGGAGGAAGAGTGGCTACTGTGATGGCCACATGCATGTGGTAGCCATCTATATGCTCAGGCTCTGGAGGGAGGCAGCCTGCATTTGAGTCCTGCCTTGGTCCGTTGCTGGTGGTGTGTGACCCTGAGCCAATCAAGGCCCTGACTGACCCTCAGTAATGAATGTAATCATCATGCCATTGGTGGATCCAGATTAAGATGAAGGACATGTGGTGTTGGACACAAGGCCTCCATGAAGAGCTGCTGGGGAGGTGACAATTCAGGGACCGGAGCCCTGCTTTCTAGGTATGACAACATAGGGCCTAGCAGGGTGCCCCGCGAGAGCGCTCTGAGCAAATCCCTTCGTTCTGTGGGGCCTCCACGCTTCCCTCTGAGAATTGGGAATAGACCCTGATGTCCTGCCCTGACAAGTGAACCTTCCATTGAGCTGTGGTCAAATGATGCCCTAAACTTGGTGAGGTTTGGGACTAAGAATCGCTTCGAGAGGTAACAGCTGCCCTTTATTGAACATTTACTATGTGCCAGGCCCTGTGGTAAGCACTTGGCACGCATTCTCTCTCTTCAGCTAGCTTACAGCAACCCTATAATTATCCTCATTTTGCAAATGAGATAAATGAGACTGAGAGAGGTTACCTAACTTCCAAGTTCACAGCGCTAATATGTGGCCAGGCCAGGATTAAAACGCAGGTCACCTGTGTGTCTGCTGAACATTCCCCGACCTGCCTCCCCAAGCCCAGGCAGGGAAGCAGCGATTGGGAAGGGGTTAAGTTATAAGGTTCCTCCCTTACACCCGGGATCAAGCGAGCAGGAATCCTCTCACATCAGCAAACAAGGTTCTCAGCAAAGGCTCTGCTTCCAGTCCTCCCGCTTGCTCCCATTCCCTCTGGCCTGGCCCAGCCCAGCCCTGTTGTCTGTCTTATCCCCTGGAAGCAGAACAGCCTCAGACAAAGCCAGGCAGGTGGGCAGGTCACAGCAGGTGTGGAGCTGTGTTCTAGCAGTGGGGCAAGACAGGCAGTTGTGCTGTCTGAGCCCTGGTGGTGCTGCCCAGGCTGGCCAAAGCTGACCGCAGGGACAGAGGCACGAGAGGGGTTGGCAATGATTTGGGGGCACACTGATGTGACCCAAGGTGCCTACTGAAGTGACAGAGGCAAAGCAGAGTTTGTGATCCTGGCCAACACTCTGTGTTCCATATTCAAGCCCCCTGGGCTCTGTCCACACGTAACTATGACCACCAACTTTCTCCTTTACAAAGCTGGTTGTTGAATGAAGCCCCGTGGAACCCACCATTGTGAACCGCTGAGGGGTGAGAGTTAAAAAAATGATTCCCAGGTCCTCTCCAGGTCTACTGAATCAGAATCCACAGGGGTGGGGCTCAGGAATAGGTGTGAACCGGTTCCCTGGGAGATTCAAGATTGGGGAGGGGCTAGATCCGCAGAGCAAGGTCACCAGCTCATTCTTTGCGACCCTGCCTCCCTGCCCAGTTGGCCTAATCCCAGGAAAAGACTCCAGCCTTTGAGAAGTTTCTAAGCTAGCGAAGTGACTCTGAAATGTATTAAACACCTCACTTCTATCCTCAAGAAGTCTGACCAGGCAGGGCTGCTGTGGGACTCAGAGCAGGAGTCTCATTTTTCTCAGTAGGTGGTCCACACCAGCCCTCAGGCAAAGCAGACACCAGGTTATCTCCAAAACCAAGTGGGAAAGTAGACAGGAGAGAGAAAGCAGCAGCCCAGATTCCCACACCTCACTTCCCAGACCAGGAAGTCCCTGGGTCTGCACCTGTCACTGTTGGTCAGCATCTTTTCATCTTCCTGAGAACAGGAAGACATCTGTCTGTCTGTCTCCCAGGCAGAGTCTCAGCCCCATGACCCATGCTCTAGCTGCAGTAAATAGAACTGAATCTGAAAACAGAAGAGTTCCATCCACTTGCACATACCCCGTGACTCAGCAGGTCCACTCCTAGGCATGTGAACAACGGCAGTACACATGTGTTTGCCAAAATTTTCATCCCAAGAATGGTCCTAGTGGCACAACTTATAATAGCCTGATGTGGGAAATGATTCCAGCATCCAGCAAGAGTAGAATAAGAAAACTGTCATATGATCATATAATGGAATAGTATACAGCAAAGAAAGCAAGTGAGGGTTCTAGATGACGATACAGAGGAATCCCACTCGTTTAATGTGGGGTGAGATAAGCCAGATTTAGAAGAGTACATTTCAACTAAATCAAGTTTAAACGCAGGAAAATGCATCTTTAGATAAGACCAAGATACAGTCACCTGGAATGAGGGGTGAAGTTAGTGACTGGAAGGGCCACAAAGGGTGTTCTGGAATGAAGCAGTGTTCTACTGATTTTCTGGGACCTGGTTGGTTTCTGGAAAGTTCATTGAGATGCATACATATGATTTGTGAACTTTTCTATATGTATATCATATTCCATTAAAAAGTTTTTTAAAACACTTTTAAAGGACCTCAAAAGAGACTTTATTATTAAAAGGAGCTTATTGGAGGTGGGGATTTAATGTAGGGGTTAAGATGCCACTTGGGACATGCACATCCCATGTCAGAGTGCCTTGGTTCGAGTCTGCGCGGTGCTCCCAAATTCTATCTTCCTACTAAGATGTGCCCTGGAAGGCAAGAACTTGGGTCTCTGCCCCCCAGCTGGGATTGAATTCCCAACTCCTCGCTTCAGCCTGGGCAGCCCTGGCTACTGTGGGCATTTGGGGAGTGAATCAGTAGGTGGAAAATCTCTCTCCCTGTCTTAAATAAATGAATACATTTAAAATAGCGAATATGTTTAAGTAACAAATGCATTGTAACTACCTGCAAATTATATGGCATCTTGGACTCTCCCTGCCCCAGGAAGCAGGAAGGAGACAGTTCTCAGAAACCAAAAAGCATGGGAGCTGTGCCAGGCTCACCAGGGCTGTGGAAACCTGCCTCAGCACTTCCCTCCCCTCCCCCACGCGGCTGCCCTCCGTATGGCCAGGAGGGCAATGGCAAGTCCACTTCCCAGTGGGTTCCCAGGTTTGGCACAGTTCCAGTTGACTGGAGTTTATTTTAGTTTAAGCAGCATTCTTCTGTCCTCGGAGCACTTTTCCCACTCACTTTCTTATTTGATTCCCTCAAAAGCTTCTGTGAGGGAAGCAAGGAGTCTTTCCATTATACAGAGGGCAGTTGAGTCCTGAGGTTTGCCCAAGGCCTTACTGCTGGCAAGCAGCCTGGTCAGGAAAACAGGAGGCTTCAGGCACCACGTCCAGTGCTGCACCGCAGATGGGCTCTTCCCAGCGCTGATGACCACGTGCTGTCCTGCCACTGGCAGCTTACAGAGGGGAAAAGTGGAGGGTCGAAAGGGCCAAATATCTTGCCCAAGATCAGCAGCCTGGCCACGTGGAGTGCAGATAACCAACGGCCTGTTTTATGCAAGTCCACACCCTGAACCACTGGCCCAGTGCTCACCACAGAGCTGGACCTCAGCTAGAGTCCCCTGGCGCCTGTGGAAACACAGGTCCCCTGAGACTCTCAGACTCTTCCTACTTTTGTAGACTTAGGATGGGGCTGAGGAATTAGTTCTTTAAAAAAAACAAACAGAAACGCCCCAGGCCTTTGAAAAGCTTGGCTCTGAACTAGGCTGCCACTGGACTATGACAGCAAAAAAAAAAAAAAAAGGTAAGATAAAGTTTAATTTAGAAACTTTCAGCTTAGCTCGCTGGGTCTCCTAATTAGTTCTCCTAATGTCAAAATACTGCCTGAAAGGCACCTAAGGCCTGCCTGGCTGGCTGGCCAAATGTCACCAATGAGGTGGGGCAGTGACCAGCAAAGGCACCAGAAAGACTCCTGGGGTGTTGCGAATGTCTGCTTTTTGCTCTGGCTGCTGCTTTGCCGCTGTGTGAGTGGCTGTCAAAATACTGTATCAAAATCCACCAGCTCCAACTCACGGTGCATGCCCTCTGCTTTCAACTGTATAAAAACAGGCAGGCAGGGAGTCGACTGACCACTTATCAGACACGGCACAAGGGATCCTTGCACCGCGCAGACAAGGCACTGTGGAGCCCACGGGCTTCCTCTAATTATGCACTTGACAGGAGTTTGCCATTCTAGGATTTGAATTTGCCCAGGTGTGGTGATTGTCTGAGTTGAGTCCCAAGACCTCAGGAACCTGCAAATCTCCCAGAGCGGCTGACATTGCATGAGCTCTTGGCACATGCTGGCGACACAGGGCTTTCTGTGCAGTGATCCACGGCAGCTCTGTGGGGCCGATGGCATTGCTCACCCCTCACAGAGATGAAGTCTAGTGCCCAAGGTCACAGAGTTCGAAAGTGGCCAGCCTGGCACTGGAATTCCGACACCCCAGCTCCAGAGCTCCATGCTCAGCCATGGCGCCATCCTGACAGCAAGCCCCACCTCTTCCCCTGCCAAGCTTCAAAGGGTCCAGAATCATCTACTTTGCACCCTTCAGCCTTGCATTTGTCGGGATGCCCCTGAGGGCAGGGGATGCTGCAGGGACAGGCAGCAGTTCTGACAGCGGACACGTGAGCACACGCAAGCCAACACGCACACGCATGCTGACGTTACCCCACAGCTGGCATGTCTCATCCTGCTCGGCTTGTGCCCTGGCCAACTGCTGTGGGCACTGGAGCCGAACGGAACGAGACAGCTCTCCACTTCAGGCTCCCCGCCCCCAGCCAGCCGGGAAAGGACAGCTGTCGTGTCGCTACCACCTGAGGCTGCCTTGCAGGGGCTGCTCCAGTCTCAAGAATGGAAAAAGAGGAGGCAGGGCAGGGATCGCCCTCTTCTGTAGATGCCAAACTGCAAAATGCTGAAGGCATCACCCCTTTTGGGGGGAGAGGGTTTCAAAAGATGATCTGTTCATCAATGGGTAGCGGAGTGCCAGGCACTGTGGTTAGGCAAGAGGGAGACAGTAAGATACCTTAAACTTTGGATGGGACCCCCTCTGCAAACGCACGCTGCATCTACCTACCCAAGGTGCTCTTTGAGTTAGAGTCCTTTAGCAATCCTCTGATATCTACAGAGTAAAGCCACGCTCCTGTGATGACTCTGCAGTCCTCGTGCTTCCAGATGTCCATGAGAGTAGTTTTGCATGCCATCCTCTCTCTGGCATTTACTTCAAAATCATCTGGTAGGGGAGGAGTTGGTGGAGGTATAGAAGAGATGGAATTGCCCAAGCCGGGCAATGGGGGTTCTTTCCAGACTGCATTGCTTATGTTTTTGTAGGTCTTTCATTTCTCATTAGTACATTATATACAAATTGCATGTTTTTTAAGAAATCCATGCTTCTTGGCCTGACACACAGGCCTGCAATGACCTGGACCCATCCCACCTCTGAGGCCATGCCTCCAAATGTTCCCCCTCACTCATCGATTCCCACATGCATCTTCTGGTTCCCTCTCTTTCCATGGCCCTGCCATGCCTTTGCACGTGCTCTTGTCTCTCTGTGGAATGCCTTTCTCACTTTGCTTTCCTTACTTAACTCTCAGTCAGCCTTCAAAACTGATGTCCAGTGCCTGTTTCTCCATGAATCATTCCCTGAAGCTACTGTGGCTTCTCTGGGCCCCCATGCCTGCCTGAGTTTGCCTGTGTTTTACCACTGCCTTCAAGGTATTAAACCCTCCATGTACGGGCCTGTCTGCACCAACTGAATTTCTGAGGGCCTGACACATCGTAGGAGCCCCACTGAACTAAGTGTCCGCTAAGGGAATAGAAGCTGTGTGACTTAGAGGAGATGACTTGACCTTTCTGAGTCTCTTCATCCTCACACTGACAACAGCAACAACAGAAAGAAATGGTGGAGGATAATGAGGACAGCCATGCAGAACAGAAGAGGGGGGAAGGTTCCAGCCTGGTGACAGGCACCTACAGGGACTCATGAGATAAGTGAGAATTCTCTTTTTGCCATTTAAAGGCCATGCTTACAAACAGCTCACTGCTCAGACCCAGGACACCACTGCTGACTGGTTCCGTGACTTTAGGCAAAAATACTCAAAACTTGTGGTTGCATCTGTGAAATGGGGCCAATGATTCTTCAAAGCGAGACATCAGGGAGCTCCTGAGAACCCTTCCAGTTATTCCATTACAGATGCCTGCAGACTCACTGGCAAAAGTGATGATGGGGTGTGTGTGTGTGTGTGTGTTAGCGGGTATGGGAGAGGGGTTGATTGACTGGGTAATGTGCTCTGAAGGGTGGCTGAGAGCCTCGTGGTCAGCCTCATTGTGGACCCCCTATTGCCTCCAGGAGATATGGGCTGATCCACTGGCCATCAAGACTGACCGACTGTGCACAATAAAAACCAGAAACATCACCTGAACTGGACTAGGCAAAGTGAGGTGCAGGAAAGCGAAAGACCTGATTTGTGTCCTGCCTGCCCCACTTCCTGTGTGATCTTCTCACCAGCCTTCCCCGGTGGGGCTGACTCAGTGCACCCCTCTGCTCTGGACTCTGTGACTGGGCTGGTGCTCCCACATGGTCCCACTCAGCAGCAGTTCTCAGCTATGAATCAGAAATGGAGCTACACGCATTCACTCAATAGAAACACGATGAGCTCTTTTACATGCCAGGCCCTGTGCTGGCAGTGGGCGCCAGGACAGTGAGCAAGGCAGGCCCCCGGCTTCTATCTTAGCAGAAAAGATGATAGCAAACCAAAATTACGCAAGGAATTAATCATTATGATTGAGGTCAGTCTTGGGAAGGAACACTTTTGAGGTGCTAGGAGATGACACCCGCCCTAGGAGGGAGCAAGAAGAGCCCATTAATTGATGACTGTGAGCATAATAAACAAGGCCGTGTGCACTGCACGCATGACTCTACATGCGTTACCTCATCTCATTCTCACATTACTTCTCTGAGGAAAGAAGTATGAGTCTACCCATTTTCAAATCAGGAAACTGTTCTCAGAGAAGTTGAGGTGTTAAGTCACACCACTAACAGTAACTGGGATTTAGACCTGCCCTCTTCTTTGTAAACCTGTCTATGAACCTCTATTGTAAATGCAAACGTTATTACTGGTAGTTGTAGAAATTCTTATATTGAGCTCCTCAGCTACCTCAGTGAACAAACCATGGGAAGCTTGCAGAGGTTATGTCTGTCGCTACTGCAAAGAACCAAAAAGGCAGGACCTATCCAGGGAATACAGGCAGGTCCCCATCAACCACCCAGGCACACACTGGTGTGTCCTAAGGCTTAGCCCCTTCCCTTGTGACACCTGGGGGACCCCCCGGGGAGAGAATGCAGGGAGTAGAGCGCGGCAGGACAGGTGCAGAGGGAGTCTGGCCGCTCTGGGCTGTAGAAAGCACAGGTGGTGCTGCAGGCTCTCGTGTCCCGCTGTGTCTATTCCCTGGGCCCTCAAGGATAAGGCCAGATGGGATTAAGAGAGGTCCGGATGAGACCTGGCTTGATTCACCCTGGTGCACATGAGGAGACTGAGGCCTGAGGAGCTAGCGGCAGAAAGGGAACTTGCTGTTTACCTCGGCTCGGCACCTTCCTGCAGGAAGGCTCCCATGCTTCGCAGAGTGCTGGGGGCAGATCCAAGCTGGCCTCTGACTGGGACACGGGATGTTGAGCCCTGCTGGCTCCTTGTATGCAGAATGGGGACAATGGCTCCTGCTCCTTATGCAACAGAGTTGTCGGGATACTAGCGACCATCCATTTTATTTTACACCTAGAGAAACAGGCTCAGAGACACTGAAACTGGCCCGAGCTGCACAGCTAGTGAGTCAGAGACGTAACTGATGAAATTCTCTTTTCACCCCGCCTGGCCTTGACAACTCAAAACCCTCCGAAGACCACGCAGCCCTCAGCATAGTCCCAGGACACAGGGCCCACTCCATGAGCATCAGTGGTGGTGAAAACTAGCACTGGCCCACACAGAGGCCACCTCAGCTGGCCCCGCCTCAGCTCCCCACTTGGAAAGTGAAGCAGAAGAGCTAAACACGCTCATGTCCCAAGCTGCCTCTCCACCTCCTTCCTCTCCCGAGCCCAGGCACCTGCTCTTACCAAGCCCTTAGTGATCCTGGGAAGGCCTCACTGCTCCCTGCACTGGGGCTAACAGCACAGGACCCCTCCAGGGGGGGGCTCGACCCTGGCCCCGGGCTGGGGCGTTCCACTTGAGCGCTCCTGCCTCCAGAGATAGGCATCAGATTCCTGTTTCCCCCAAGAAAGGCCCATGGAGCTGCCCCCAACTCCACACCCCACACCCACCCTGGTGCCTTTCACAGCCCCTGGTGACTCTGCATGTCCCCATTTTACAGTCAGGGAAGCCGAGGATCTAACCTGGGTGCCCGCTGGGCTGACCAGGTGATCTGACTCTCTCTGAGGTTCCCCTCCTGCTCACCAGGTAGCTTTGTCTAGGATAGGACCTCCGTGACCCCTGGACACACAGAAGCCAGAGCCTGCAAGTCCCTGGCTCCAGCACTTCCCCCTGAAACAATTCCCCCCACAACCTCATGAAAGCTTATCCCTCAGAGCCCGAGCAGAGAATCTGATTCCCCCAGGGATAAGAGTCCAACTTTCCACACATGCAAATATGACCTTGCTCTTCCACAAGATCAAAGTCCTAACCTTGTCCGCTCCTGCGCCTCAATCCCCAGCCCCCAGGCACAGGCTGGATCCATCACTGGCTTCTTTCAGTGTTCCCAGGTGAGCCAGACCCAGGTGTCCCTTCCTGCCCCCGCCCCCCTACCTGTCCCAGCCATCTCCTGCCTCCTTCTCCACCTTCCAGGAGCCCCAGCACTGGCCGGCTCTGCGCCCGGGCGTAAGAGTGAATTTGCTGTGCAACCTCCTGCCCTGCAACTCCTCATCCTCCAGCAGTGCTTACCTGTGCCCTTTAGGTCGGCGAGGCTGCCCCAGAGAGGAGCGGGCCGCTGGGCTGGAGCCCCTCTCACAGGCTCAGGAGGCGTCAGGAGCAGGAGAGGGAGCAGGAAGGCGCTCAGCGCAGCCCGCAGCCCGAGAGGCTGCTGAGAAAGTTGAAGTAGGTGTGTCCCAGCCCAGGAGGAGGAGGAGGAAAAAGGAGGTGGGAGAATTGAGGCGGATCATCCCCTCCTGCCAGCTCTCCACTCAGAGAGAGGGAGGAGGAAGCCAACTGGTTTGTGGCCCGGAGCTCACAGTGCAGAATCAAGTCATGGAAAATGACGGCTGGGAAGGAGCTGAGAAATCAGGCCGGTCTGTGCCTCCCTTCTCGGTTTCACGCAGGGATAAACTGAGGCCGTGCACAGGTGGTGCCGCCCAAGAGCACACAGAGACCCCCAGGGCCCACGTTCTCCCCTCTTCTCTCATTGCAGACCTGAGGCTGAGACCACAGGCACCCACCCCCCACCCTCCCCTCAGCCCTCCAATGCCTGGAGCCCTGAAGGTCTGGTTCTGGCTCTGCCACCTACCAGTCCAGTCACCTTGGGTGTTACTTAATCTGAACCCCAATTTCCTTTCTGGAAAAGAGGGGGATAAAACTAGCTTCCACTTCAGGGGGCTGCTGTGGAGATTAAATGAGATAAAGGCTGATAAAAGGCACTGTGCTGAGAAAGTCCTCCATATTGTTTTTTTGTTGTTGTTTTAAGATATATTTATTTATTTGAAAGGCAGAGTTACACAGAGAGAGAGGGAGAGAAAGAGATCTTCTATTTGCTGGTTCACTCCCCAAATGGCTGCAACAGCCAGGGCTGGGCCAGGCGGAAGCCAGGAGCTCCATCCAGGTCTCCCATGTGGGTGGCAGGGGCCCAAGTAATTGACAATCTTCTGCTGCTTTCCCAGGTGCATTAGCAGGGAGCTGGATAGAGTAGAACAGCATTCTAACCGGTGTTCAAATGGGATGTCAGTGTCGCAAGTGGCACATTAAGCTTCTGGGACACAACACCAGCCCCAGTCCTCCATATTCTATTCTTTTGATGTTAGCTGTGACTTCCTCCTTTGCTGCAAGCTCAGGCTTCCTCATCTGTAAAACAGGTGTAGCAAGAATCCTGGGTTTGCACGGTGGTGCAGGTTCACGACATAGATAGCGTGTGTCAAGTGCAAAGCCCAGTGTTTGACAACACTGGTGCTGACCTCCCAGCTTTGATACATTTTGTGGGTGCCTCTCTGCCCTGGCTCCCTAAATGATTCCAATGTGCATCCCATTCTAAGGATCTGAGTTTTAAGACAAAGATGAAGAGTTGGACATCCCCATTTCCATTCCTTTTGGTTCTAGAGCACATTCAGTTGCTTGTTTTCTGCATTCACACCTGGACAAGGCCCCAGGCCTACCATTTTCCAGTCAGTGCATGGGGCACTAGGGACATAGAAGTAATTAAATTAACTCCTGCCCTACAAATGACTCTGCAACCATCCTGTCCAATCCCCTACCTCTGCCTGAGTGTTGAAGTCTCTCTGCAGCATCCCTGGCAAACAAGCCAGTCTTGGCTTGCACATTTCTAATGACAGGGAACTTATTACCTGTCCTGGCAATCCGTTCAGATGCTTAGCCATTCTCCCTGATGTGCAGCTGAGCAGCAACCCCCGAAACTACTTAATAAATAAGAGTTCTTCATATCTTTATTATTACTGTCTATGTAAGCTATGTGGCCCAAGGCAAATGACTTGGATTTGCTAAGTCTCTATTTCCTAATTTGTTAAATGGAGTTCCAGCTGTGCTGGTGCCATTCAGAACAGATGTGCTTCCCCTGATATGTGACAAAGACTGTGGCCTGGCTCCGTGGCTAGGATGTGGTTGTCTAGAAATCAAGGCTGGGTCCTATGGACAAGCAGAACCACTGGGGCTCTGGTCTCGTGGCTGACAAAGGACAAGGCTCCCAGCTGTTTCCTGGCCCTCACGGAGATGTTGGCTCGGGGAGTTGCTGCAGCCACTGCGGGCTGGGCCTTCAGCGCCCTGTCACCAGCCTCAGAGAGGACCACCGGCATCTAGCAGGCTGTTCCGTGCTATTGCCCAAGCAATAGCATCCCCCACCAGTCAGAACCTCGGCAGTCTCCCTGCAGTAAGCTGCCCCCCAGCCTGGGCGGGGGCTGCAGTGGGAGGGGAGCTACTGTGATCAGCACTGGTGGGAAGGGGAACCTGGGCAATTATCCACATGGCTGACCGCTGCCCCAGTCTCCAGGTCTGGGCCGATTAGGCATTAACTGGGGGGAGGGTGGCTGGGCGCCCCCGAGCCCTTTGACTAGTCATGTGCGAAGTGGCAGGCGACTATCTTCCTGCAAGCACCCATGTCCAGGCTGGGGTGCAGGGACTGCCTGCAGCCTGCGGGGGAAGAGACAAGGTATCAGCCCCCACCCCTGGCCACTCTCCTACCCAGGCCCTTTCCTTCTCCTTGCTGGCCCCAGGACCTTTCTGGTGAATTTCTTGGCTTCCAGCCTTCTCATTCCTGAGCCCCCTACCCCAATATCTAAAACTTTCTTTCTTCCTGCTGAAATTGTGCCTGTCCGTCTTGCTATAGCTCACAGGCTGCCTTGCCTCTGAGAGCTCCCCTGACCGCGGCCCTGGCTGAGCATGAAGGAATAATGATAATAATAATAGCAGCTAATCCCATGTCAGGCACACAACTCATCCTCTGCATGAATTATCTCATTTCTTTGAACACCACTATGATGGATAAGGAGCTATTAATTCTCCATTTTTCAAATAAAGAAACTGAAGCTCAGAAAAGCTTTCATTACTTGTCCTTAGTCTAGACTAAGCTCAGGTACAAACCCTGGGCTGTCTGAACCCCTTACTCACTGGGCAGAAAGCCTGATCTCGCCTGGACCTTCTGCCTGCTGTGTGCCTCTCTCCCCCAGTGTCTTAAGGTCCCCAGGTTCAGATCTATGTGTGACTCAGTGGTTCTCGGCTGAGGCTGCTCTCTGGCCTGACCTGGGGAGCTTTGATGCCCAGGGCTGGCACTGTGGTGCAGAGGGCTCTGCTATCACCTGTGATGTCAACATCCCTCTTCAGAAGGCCAGTGCAAGTCCTGGCTGCTTGGCTTCTGGTCTTGTTCCCTGCTAAGACTCCTGGGAAAATGGCAGATGATGGCCCAGGTGCCTGAATCCTGCCACCTATGTGGGAGACTGCAGTGGAGTTTCAGGCTCCTGGCTTTGGTCTGGACTAGCCCTGGGAGGACTAGCCCTGGGTGTTGTGGCCATTTGGTGAGTGAACCAGTGAATGGAAGATATCTCTCTCTCTCTTTCTTTCTCTCTTTCTTTCTTTCCTTTCTTTCTCCCTTCCTTCCTTCCTTCCTTTTCCTTCCTTCCCTCCTTCCTTCCTTCCTTCTTCCTTCCCTCCCTCCTTCCTTCCTTCCTTCCTTCCTTTCTTCCTTCCTTTCTCTCTCTCTTTCTCTCTCTCTCTTGTCAAGTAAATAAATCTTAAAAAAAAAAAAAAAAAATCCTGATGCCCAAGCCCACCCCTGACCCATCCCCTCAAACTCCCTGGGGGTGGGCCCGAGGCATCATGTTTCTCAGTGAGAGTCCAAGCAGCTGCAGGCACCAAGATGACACCTGCTTCTGCATCCCTTCTTGGGCTCCACACCCACATCTCAACACAGCAGGTGTCACACCCTAAAGTTCTGAATGTTCTTTCCAGAGAAAGACCCAGCAACGAGTCAGGTCCCGTGCCCCTCTTTGCCCAAGAAAAGCTGTCTCCTCACTCCCTGTGGACTGGTTGAGCTCTTTCTCCTGCCCTCCTAGACTTTCCTTTCCAGAAAACACAGCCAAGCTCAGCAAATGAGCATGGATATAAACAAGGGAACGCGCTGTGACGTAAGCTGTAGCCAGGTGGCAAACTGCAGGCGCTCAGCAAGTCTGAAAGCACCGGTAGTATGATTTTATTTTTCTAACAGACTGAAGCCCTTTGATTCCTTCTCAGGCAGGCTAAGCAGTCAGGTTAGTCAGTAATTTCAAGGCTCAGATCACCAGGGGCAGCAAGTATGGGGCTGGGTGGTCAGCTGCCCCAGTTGACCTCGGCCAGGGGGGCTCTCCTGGGATGCAGGACTTTTAGTAACCAAGACAGTCTTGGAAAAGCCAGAATGGCTGGTGAACCCCGTTGCGGGGACCTTGGTATTCCTGCACCACAGGTCACACACACAGGGTAAGTGTGTTGGTGGAAGACCAGTTTTGAGAGAAGACTGTGCTCTCTGGAGACAGCTGGCTCACACATGGAGGTGACGTGTTCAACGAACATGAAATGCAGACCATCCTTTCCTGGCTGGGGTCTCTGCCATGTTCTTTCCAAGAAGGGCCACAGAGCAGGAGGAGAATGGAGACGGGGCAGGGCAGAGCCCCCTGAAGCCTGTTCTGTGAACCTGTGGGCAGGGAAGGCTCCAGAGGCCAGCCTGTCAAAGGGACAGGATACCTTTAAGGAAGATGAAGTCATCGGGGGCTGAGGCCACCTGGCTCTGGGAAGGCAGCAGCCGAGAGGGAAAAGCAGAAGGTGGAGAGCAGGTGGGCCATGGGGGCCGGGCCTGGGATGCCAGCTCTGCGGCTGACAGACGGGACCCAGCAGGAGTGGGAACAGCCAGGCGGGCGTTGCCTGGGGTGCCCGGGAATGTAATCAAACACTCAGCAGACCCGCTGGCCACGGGCATCTGGGCACCACCGGGCTCTCCAGCTCATCCTGACCCCCAGCCGGCACTTCTGACAGACTCCTGCCAGGAGAAGCGTCCGGCCTTGTTGGCCAGCCCATGGGCATGAGCTCATCTGCCACCATCCAGTCTTGGCTGGCCTGTCCCTGGCAGGCTGGTGCTGGGGGTGGGGGTGGGGGTGGGGGGGCTCTGGTGCTGAGTGCCATTGGAGCTAGGCTGGCTGGTTCAATGGCTCTGGCTAGGTCACCCCCCAACAGGAAGCTGAGGAGGTGAAAGCCATTCTGAGGACCTCAAACAGACCCTGTGACACGATCCCCACCCTTACCTGTCCCTGTCCCTGTCCCTGTCCCTCGTCTTATAGTTCTGATGTTGCCCTGACCCAAGGAACCAGTTCTCCCATATCCCCTTCTCTACAGCCACAAACTGTATTTCCAGCTTCATCTTCCATTTCTTCCTATTGCATAGGAAAAATAGCAATTGCCATAATATGGTTAATAGAAGTACTGGACTGAACATTATCTCATTTAATCCCCAAAGTGATCCTCCCGATCATTCCCAGTTTGCAGGGGAAGGCGCTGAGATCCTGAGAAGTTGAAGCTCCTTGTCTAAGGTCCTTATACCCTGAGACGGTAGAGCTAGGATCTGAACTCAGTTTATCTATGCTGTTTCCACCACCCTATGTTGTACTCCAACCTAAAAATCACAGGATTTGGTTCATGTGCACGCCACCAGCATTTTTACAAAGACCCTGCACTTGACTCAAAACTCTGTGCTCTCTGGCTTGCAAATCTGTACAACTTGTAATGAGTTTCCCCAGTTTCTTTGGCACTGGGCTCCACAAACAATGTAGCCAGTTTGTAATCAGCCATCCCACTGTTCCCCAGCTACAGCAAATCGCCTCCCATTTGCCTATGCCTGGTCTCTACCTGGAGCTCTACCTGGACTGCCATCCCCGCTGCGCTCAGCAGGTTCATCACCAAGTTGCCTGCTCAGGGATGTCTCTTGGTCTCTGCCACATCTCCCCAGGTATTGCTGGGGTTCTGTGCTCCTCCTGTACCACCCTGGAGCACAGATGGCTCTGCTCCGGTCTCGTGGAGAGATCAGGACATGATATCCCTGTGTGGTCCTCACCCTGCTTGCTGGGGAGCAGAGCCAAAGGCGCAGTTTGGACTTGAAGTTGGGTAGACCTGGATTCATGCTCAGCTCTGGAGCTGTGTGGCCTTGGATGTGCTGCTTCACCTCTCTGGGAAGCAGACTGCCAAATGGAGACAGTCCTAGTTCTTGCCTTGTGAGGGTTGTCATGAGGATTCCGTAAGGCAGAACATCAGTCAAATACGAAGCACCATGCTTGGGGCAAAAGTACAATAAGATAAAATGGTAGGTTTCTGGATCTGTTTGGGGTCAGTTGTGTGTGGATTTCCTGTGGCTCTTTATACATGTGCAAAGGATTTGGAGGTGCATAGTCGCCTGAGTGCCGCACATGTACACAAACAGGACATGGTTTTGTGGATGAAGAAACTGAGGCCTATCAGTTCAGGCCCCACTGCCCTCCTTCATTTGGGCCCTAGGGGTCACTCTGAGGCCAACAGGGCAGACTATCAGGACCAGGAGCCTGTTCCCTGCTACCCGAATTCCAGAGGCGGCTCCAGCAGCCCTGCCGGCCTGTCTCCCTTGGCAGCCACATTCCAGACATTCTGCCCAGGCTAGGAAGAGGCCAGCCCCCCAGGGAAGAAACCCTGGGAACCCCTGCCTGGGCAGGCAGCAGGGAGACAGGCTGAGTCTCCTGGGAAGTAGGATTAGAGTTCACTGTGAATAGCCTCAGGCCTGTCCCAGGCAGGTGCTCTTGGAAAGTTGCTCAGGGGTCAGCTCAGCCGCCATTGGTGTCCTAACTTCAGAGTTTGTTGGACTCTTCTGTGGGGCGGTGTGGGAGAAGGTCTTAGAAATGCACAAGGTGGCCCGTGTTGTGGCATACTGGGTTGAGCCACCGCCTGCAGCACCAGCATCCCACAGGGATGTGAGCTTGAGTCCCGGCTGTTCTACTTGTGATCCAGCTCCCTGTTAATGTGCCTGGGAAAGGAGCAGAAATGGCTCAAGTGCTTGGGCCCCTGAAGACACATGGGAGACCCGGAGGAAACCCCTGACTTCGGATCAGCCCAGCTTTGGATGGTGCGGCCATTTGGGGAGTGAACCAGCGAATGGAAGATCTCTCTCTCTCTCTCTCTCTCTCTCTCTCTCTGCCCCTCTGTAACTCTGTCTTTCAAATAAGTAAAATAAATCTTTTTAAAAAATGCATATGTCTGGGGCTGCCTTTGTGGCACAGTGGGTTAAGCTGCTGCCTATGACCTGGGCATCCCATATGGGTACTTGTTTGAGTCGTGGCTTCTCCACTTCCAATCCAGCTCCCTGCTAATGCACCTAGGAAAGAAGCAGAAGGTGCCCGAGTGCTTGGGATCCTGCCACCTACATAGGAGACCCAGGTGGAGTTCCAGGTTCCTGGCTTCGGCCTGGCCCAGCCCTGGGTGTTTTAACTATTTGAGGAGTGAACCAGTGAATGAAAGATCTCTTTCTCTTTCTCTTTCTCTCTCTCTCTTCCTCTTGCTATGACTCTGCCTTTCTAACATATAAAATATATCTTAAAAAAAAAAAAAAAAGAAATGCGCATTCCTGGCCCTACCCCAACTCCCTTATGAAGGGGCCAAAGGCTCTGCATTTTAAAGTGACTCTCCAAGAGGGCTCAGAACCAGCCTCAGGAGCCAGGGATTCAGCAGAGCATGGTGTAGACAAGGATGAGCCACGGCTGCCTCCCCCCCTTCCCCCTTCTCACTCCTAGTGGCCCAATCCAGCAGAGCAGAGAACCTTAGACCCTCGTTCTCTGGTTCTGGCTACCTACCTCCACCCCCATCTCCACTCTCCTTCCCTTGTCACCATGTTTAAGAGAGAGCACCACGCTGGAGTAAAGCATCCTGGGGTCAAGTCATGACCAGGCTGTGTGGTCTCAGGCAAGTTCCTTACCCTCTCTGAACCCCCCTCATCACCTCCTCAGCAATGAGGAGGTGCACTCGACCAGCCTTTCTCAAAGTGCACTTCATGGGTCATCTCCACAGAAGCACCCAGAAACTTTTTGTTTACACAAATAATATGTGACACTTTTTCCTTATGAAATAATGAAACATATTTAAGGTTAAGGCTCTTTTTACCACTGCTACCAATATCTTCTCCAAAGGCAACCGGTACCATCGCGTCGGTGTGTAAGCCTTCTTGGTATTCACAGCCTCACACAAGTACACCAGGAGGAAGCACACAGAATGCGGCTGGTTTGCAGGTGGGGCTGGGCTGGGTGAGGCTGGCATGCAGGCGGCCGGTGGTTTATAGTATCTTACGTGTTATTCTCAGTCTTTCACTCAGCCATGTGTTCTAGGGGTCTTTTCCAAGAAGGCACATAGACCCACCCTATGCTGGAAGCTCCCTGGGCCACTCTGGGTTCTGCTCAGACATGGACTCCCACGGCTCAGATACTCCTGCAGGGGCATGGCTCCCCGGGATCCAGCTGGCGTTCCCACCTCCCTTCCCCATGCAGGCTGACTCAGGCTCCCCCTGCCACCTGTGCCTCTCGACGGCGCCTGACTGGTTCGACTCGGTGAGGCAGCCTGTGCTTCCCCAGCGCCTCCTCTCTGGGCTCTGCACGTACGCACACACCATCGGGCTCTGTGAGGAGCTCAGGAATCAGCTGGCTCCTGAGTATGATGTTCTTTTTATGTTGCTGAAGCTCTGTCACAGCGGAGGGACCCCAAGCAACCCCAGTTCAATTCTGGGCTTCCCTCTTCCCATCAGTAAGATGAGATTGTACTCACTCATCTCCATGGTTTGCAAGCCCTTCTGCATAAGACTGGTTGAATGAACGAAAGCTACAAAGTCCCTGCCACCTCCTCAGGACTGCGAATTCAGGGTAACCCGTGGGAACAGAATGTTTACCATGCACCTAGCCCCAGGCTGGGCACTGAAGGGAGAATGAAACCTGCAAACGACCGGGTGCTTGCCCTTGAGTTGCAAACAGTCTAGTTGGCAGTGCAGGGGTGCAGTCAACATTTCTCTGGCATCAAACACTGGGAAGAAATGGGTCCAGGTCATGGCGGTCAAGGGAGGACTCAGGATAGAACATGGGTCAGCAAGGAGGCCAGCAGAGACAGTGGTTGCCCAAACTTAGGGTCCTACAGAAAGGCCAGAAGAGGAAACATTTGATAGGGGCTGGGATCACTAGGGAAGATGCGTCTGTGGAGAGCGGAAGCAGGAGATACAAGAGACACAGTGTGAGGCATCTGGCAGGCTCTGAGTATGTGTCTGCCAAACTGGACAAGTTTTTATAGAGGCCACATCATGATAAATGGATACATGGAAATGGAAGAGTGTACTCAACAGAACATAGATAGCAATCAGCAGTTGAAAGTAAGTTATCAATGCACACATGTATAAATGGATGGATGGATGGATGGATACATACACTGATGGTTGAGTGGTTGGAGTAGCAAGCAGAAGCACAGACCATTTTGGTCCAGTATCTCTGGATTTAGTCCAAGTCATTTGTCCAAGTTTGAATTTGACCCTTCTGTTTATTGATTCTTACTGGCCATGGATCTTGTGGATCTTGTGCTGGAAAGCAGGGTGACCAGTCTAGCCTGCCACCCCAGGGAATCAGGGGAGTTGCCTGAGATGGCAGATGGGAGGGAGCTCTGCCTAAAGCCACGTGCAGTTGTCAGAGGATAGTGGTTCTATGCGAATCTAAAGGACTTAGTTCCACATACACAGAAATACACAGGACAATGCAGGAGATTCAGAGCTGACTTACAGAGTGACTGGTAGAAGCAAAGAGACACAGGAACTAGAGTTTATATTATGCAATAATAGGTCCTACTCCACTAAGCAATGGTTGGAAAAACTAAGGGTCTGAGTTTGGGTAACGCCTGAGGTCAGAGTCTGGCTTCTGTCTCCCAGTGCAAACCACATCACCCCTTCGTGATAGCACGCCTTCAGCAGGGAGACTCGACCAAGGCTTCCTCTTTAGAATCACCTTTATAAACCAGCTTCAAGGGGCCGGCGCTGTGGCACAGTGGGTTAATGCCCTGGCCTGAAGCGCTGGCATCCCATATGGGTGCTGGTTCATGATCCAGCTGCTCTACTTCCCATCCAGCTCTCTGTTATGGCCTGGGAAAGCAGTAGAAGATGGCCCAAGTCCTTGGGCCCCTGCACCACGTGGGAGACCCAGAAAAAGCTCCTGGCTCCTGGCTTCGGATCGGCGCAGCTCTGGCTGTTGCAGCCAATTGGGGATTGCACCATTGGATGGAAGACCTCTCTCTCTGCCTCTCCTCTCTCTGTGTAACTCTGACTTACAAATGAATAAATAAATCCTTAAAAAAAATAAATAAATAAGCCAGCTTCAGAGCCGATATGTAGAGCCCGCCTGTACCAACACATAGATGCCCACTGACCAACACAGGCTCTGGGGTCCCACATCTGTCCCCTAAACCACAGCACTCTGGTGTCCCAGACTGAGGATAACCAGCTTCACGCCTCGGGTGCGAGATTGTTCACTAAATGTCTGTTCACTTGGCAACAGTTGTTGCTTGTCCACTTTTACAGACTGGTTTCTGGCAGGGTTGAGACTGGAATCCAGCCTCTCTGTTGCCTATTCTAGAACCCCTGCCGGTGCCTCCTGCCCAGAGGCAGGGAAGTAGCCCAAATGACCCCTCTGTTGGCCCTAGGCCCTAAGGTTTCAGACTTCTCAGCAGCTCCTAAACAGAAGCCACTCAAATTGCCTGAGGATTTCCAGCTAAGCCCTGCAGCTTTCTTCACGCTGCTGCAGGATCCTTGTAGAACCTGGGGATAAGGGAGGCCTAACAGAGATAAGTGATGCCTTTTCCTCCTCCCTGCTCCTGCTGCTCACGTGGAGGCCACACAGACCTTTGCTCAAGTCTCCAGCATGGAGCTGTGAGGGCTGGGAAGGGAGGTAGAGATGCGGGTCACTGAGCCCTGGGGCTGGTTACAGCAGCTGCTGTCTGTCCTAGCTGCTCCTTGGGAGCCCCTGTGGAGATTTAGAGAGTCCTGATAGCTGGGCTTTACCCCCAGGAGACTCCAAGTTGGCTGGGGTGAGGTGCAAGTCTGCATGTGGGACTGTCAAAGTCTCCCGGTGATGCAGCCAGGGTTAGGAAGCAGTGCTTGGAGGCAATCCTTTTGTAGGGACTCACTGTGTTTTCCAGCTGCAGTTCAAGCATTTGAGTTCCATTTCCAGGGTGGAAGAAATTAGACTTAGAAACAGTGCAAAACACGCTCTAGAGCACACATGTGCTAAGATCCACAGAAGCCAACCTCACCTAAGAGCAAAAAGAAGATCTGACCCAGAGAATGAGTGCACAGGGCTCATCGTTAGAGAAGAACCAGGGCCGAATGTGCAATGGGCTGAGGCCGGCACACTGGGATGGCTGCCTGCCTTGCTGGGAACCTTGACGGTTCCCATGGGGGGTTGGGCTGGCCCAGCTTGGGTCCCACACAGGGCTGCGGCAAGCGTGAGCCTGACGCTTTGCCGTCTGCTCTCACGGTGCCTCAGGCACCTAACTCACCCTGGTGCTGGTGCTGGCCCCAGGGCAGAACCTTAGAGAGCACCTGGAGTGAGTGTCCATTGAGATGGTATCAAATGGCAGCCGATGCCTCCCGAGAGGACGAGAGGACAACTGGGAGCTGTCAGAAACAGGAAGCAGAGGCAGGCAGGTGTGAACGCAGGGGCCCTCTCCAGGAAGCTTGGAACTGAGACGTTAACAACAAGACTCTGAGTTGGACGGATCTGGGTCTGAATCCAGAGTGTCCTTTTCACAGCTACCTGACATTGACAAGCACGCTTGCTCCCCAGAGCCTCAGTGTTTTAGCTGCAAAACAACGACAGCACAGGACCATCTGTTGACACCTGTCTTCTGACTCTTCAATACAGACGTTCTCCGAGATTCTACTCAGGGCACCTAGCCGCACAGGACGGTGGGCTTGGGTCCATGGGGGTTGGGAGGATAGCCTGAAACCTCAAGCACAACACTCCCTTGAAATACTCATGGGTCACACAGCCAGCCAGTCTAGGCTGGAGTGCAGTCCCGAGGGGAAAGGACTCCTGCCCAAAACAGTCACAGCGATGTTGTTCATCAAGTCCAAGAACAGAGTATGACCCTGAGGTCCATTAACAGTAGCAGAGAGAGGTCGAGCAGTGCCTGCAGGACCACAAAGAGTAGGAAAGTGGGCTACAGTAATAATGAGGATGCATCTCAGACAGATGCTGCGAAAAGCAAGCCAGAACCCAAGCAGTGTAAGCCACGTGCTTCCATGAATGTTTGTTTACCCACACACAAAACAGAACGAGGTGGCAGCCGATAGAATGGTGGTCACCCTGGGAGATGGAGGTACTTCAGCTGGAAGAGGGCATGGATGAGAACGTATGTCAAAATCACTAAAGGCACAGTGTGTGTGTGTGTGTGTCGAAGTCACTGAGGACACAGATGTGCATGCATGTCGTTACTGAAGACACGGATATGCACGTATGTCTAAATCACTGAAGGCATGATGTGCATGTGTGTCTACATCCTTGCTCTGTACTTTTAAGATAAATGAACTTTACTGGATGTAAAAGCACAGTTTTTAAATAAGGAGAAATATGTAACTGCTGCAGTCTATCTAAATACCGTTGTGCTTACTAAGCAAGAACGGCCTGTAAAACGTTTAAGTGAAAGGACCCTCCTGGCATATGGACCTTGTTAATTCAGTGGGTCTCGTCCCCACATTCCCCTCCGCAAACTCTGCGGACCCTCGCAGCACACTGCCTCCTTGGAGGAGCTTCCCCCTAGTTGCAGTTTGAATCACCTCCACGAATATGCGATCAGAGCCACAAACCAGCGGTCCGCAAGCCAGGATCAACTCACCTCATTTTCTATTTGACCCACTCCCTGTTTCCGTAATTTTTTTTTCATTCATTGCCAACATTTCATATTTTGGAGTTTTCACAGAAAAATCTGAGCATCCCGTGAACTCTGCAAAGAGCTGAGCTCCAGGACTGCTGATTTTAGACGGGACCAATTCATGACCGGCCTGCCTCACCTGCTCCTCTGACCTGCCCAGCCTTTGTGGGCAGCACTGCGGCCCCACGGGTTCCTTTCTCATTCGAACCTTTTCTGCTCCCCCCTCCAAATCCACGCCTGGCCTCTCTGCCCTTCCCCCCTCCAGAAAGCCTCCCAGGCTAGCTCCCCTCACTGTCCTCTCTTACCAGAGCTCAGGCCAAATGAGGCTCTCCACCTGAGTTTATACAGAACTGCAAACTAAAAATGAGTTTTACATTTTTAAAAGGAAAAAACCCACAAACAAGTATGGTACTAGTGATACATGAAAATGGTACAAAACTCATATCCCGGCATCCATAAATAAACCTTTATTGCACACAATATGCACTGATTGTCTGTGGCCGCTTTCAGGCTCCAATGACACAGACAAAAAGCTGCAGGGGAGACAATTAAGCCTACACTATCTCTACTGCCTGGCTCTTTACAAAACAGGTGTTCTGACCTCTGCTCTCACCCCTCACCCCCATCCCACCGGATCCTGCTGTGCTCCTAGAACCTTTACACTCTTACTGCTCCCAAAATGCAACGGTCTGCCTGCCCATTTGCTCCTTGCACCACTGCCCCCATGGCATTGCCGTATGTGGCACAGCAGTCTCTGTCTTAGAGATTGGGAGTAGGGGTAGGGGTGACAGGAAGACTGAAGCTGGTTCCTCACCTCTGGATATGGATTTGAGGAGACTCAGGTGAGGTTGGCCAAGCTGAAACACCAGAGAGGCAAACACTTGCATCCCAGCCTCCTCTTCTCATTGGCCTGCTGACAGGAACCCTAGAGCTCTCAACTGATTGGGTTGCAAGAGAGCCTTCCACTCACTCATTCATTCATTCATTCACTCACCTTCCGACACCGTTAGCTCCTGCTGTGTGCCCAGCACTGTGCTATGCTAAGTTGGAGCTTGTTTTTCTTTGGAAGCTGGAGCTTGTTTTTTTGGTCGCACTCCTACCAGGCCCCCAGCGCTGCCCTGGGGGCAGGACAGGCACGCTTCCACAGGAGAAGAGACAGAAAGTAAACACATCAGCATATGTCACTCATGTGACAGTATAGCTGGTACTCTGGAGAAGGTAAAGGGAGGAGAGGGCTGGAGAGATGTAGGGGCCTCAGTGCTACACTTTGAATGTGCCCCCCACCATCAGGTGCTGGAAACTTCATCACCAGAGCCGTAGGTGAATGGTGTATGAGAAGGGGGAGCGTTGTGGGGGTGACTGGGGCATGAGGGTTCTGACCTCATGAATAGATTAATCCATTCCTATAGTAATAGAATGCTGAGTATCGGGGAATGTCTTTGTTATAAAAGTGAGCCCTCAGAGTGCTGTTGTGGCGTAACAGGTAAAGCCACCGCCTGCAGTGCTGGCATCCCATATGGGTGCTAGTTCAAGTCCTGCTGCTCCGCTTGCAATCCAGCTCTCTGCTATGGCCTGGGAAAGCAGTAGAAGATGGCCCAAGTCTTTGGGCCCCTGCACCCGCATGGGAGACCAGAAGAAGCTCCTGGCTCCTGGCTTCAGATCAGCGCAGCTCAGACCATTGCAGCCATCTGGGGAGTGAACCAGCGGATGGAAGACCTCTCACTCTCTCTCTCTGCCTCTGCCTCTCTGTAAATCTGACTTTTAAGCAAACAAATAAAATCTTTAAAAATAATTTAAATAAAAAAAAAGTGAACCCCCTGGCAAGTAGGCTGTGTCTCGCCACTTTGTGCTGCTGCCCAAAGGCCAGATGCCCAGCAGACGCTGGTGCCGTGCTCTTGGGTGTCCCAGCCTTTACAACCGTGAGCCAGATAAACTTCCACTCTGTGTCAACTACCAACAGAAAACAGACGGAATCAGGGAAGACTGCTCTGAGCAGGGGACCTTGCGAGAGGAGACATCCCACACAGAAGGAAGAGCTTTGTACTGTGCTGCTCCCAATACCCGGCCCCTTACTTTACTGCGAACAAGGAGAATCACAAACGGGCAGACAGCTTGACATTATTGACCACTGTGGTTCTGTCCTGGCTTTCGCTTGCTTCATGTCCATCTACCGCCCTAAGGGAAGGCCCATCAGAGGAGGCAGGAGCCACTGGGTGAGTCCTGGTCCCACCTTAGCCCCACTGCCTGGAAGAGGGGCATGGAGGGAATTCTGGTGAAGGTGTGGAAAGTAAGAGGGTTTATCTGTTAAGTACACGACTGACAATAATGAGGCTACAAAATGCCAGTTGGTTACCAAAAAGTAACAAAAGGCTCCCCCTAACCCTATAATTGGCCCACTTAATTCATTAACGGATTATCCCTGAGGTTGGGGGAGGGGAGCGAGCACAATGTGGGAGTTCTGGCTGCAGAACAGTCTCCTCCGAGGCAGCTGGGAGAGCTGGGGACACCAACTGTGGAAGAGACCACGGCGTTGGGAGTCAAGGAGCGAGGGTTCTAGTCCTGCCATGCCCTGAGTGACCATGTGACCTTCCTGGACCGGAGGGCACTCAGGCTGCTCAATGGGTTACGAACAGTGGCTTCAAACAGTGCTTCAAGGTGCCCTGGAGTCATAGCCACTGTCTTAGGGGCAAGGGCAGCTGTAGGTAGGCAGAGCAACTAGGATTGAGGCTCTGACTCCTTTCCACCAAAGAAGCCCTATCTATATGGGTTTCCCTTCGGGCTTCCTCTCCAGGAGGTAATATACATGGTGATAATGAAAACAGACACATGGCAAAAACTACTACAGAACATGCCTGTGACTATAGACTTGTAGTTCAGGCCACCGAAGATTAGAGATGGGACACGGGCACTCCCTTGACTTGCATCTTCTCTTCTGCTTTAACAAAAACCAGGAGGAAAAGAAAGCTAGGCATCAGAAGCAATGGGTGGCAGGCCTATTAATGGCTGATCTGTACAGTGATCTGCCCTCAAGGAGACCCAACAGGCCAGTCTACTGCAGTGGCTTTCAATGTGGTAAGACTGGGCTTCAGCAGAAGTCAGCTTGTGAAGAGCCCTGGCAGCTATGCCAAGAGCTGGATCACTGGAAATGGACCTGCCCTGGAGTCGAAGGATGCCCAGGTCAGAGCCACAGATCTTAGTGGCTCTACGCTGAAAAGCCCTTCACTCAGCCCAACTTCCAAAGTGACCACGGCAGCTGAGGGGACGGCCAAGTAGGGTCAGCAACATTGAAGGCAGAACTGTAAATTTCTTGTTAGAGATGCCACCTGCCTTTACCTGGCCAGCTCTCCTCCCAGGCCAGCCAAGTAATGAAAGTCAACAGAGTGCCTTCCCCTAGGAGGTTCACACCTCCCTTAGGATGTACCCCATGTGAAGAGATAGATTGGTCTGGGCCTCTTAACTTACAAGGCCTAAAGCCCAACAGATTATTATCAAGCCCCTTCTGTCAGGTTCTGTTTGCCTCTCAATCAGAAGACTTAATTGTAGCTTAGACAGCACCTTTCTTAGCTCCTCTAATAATGACTCTGTCCTTTGTTCTAGACCCTGTCTAGTGCACTTGGGCCTCATTCCTTTGTAATCATAACCTCTGCTCTACCACCAATGGCTCTACTCCCAACCTGTGTGTACTGATGGTCCTCTTCCCCACTTAATGCTGCATAATTGTTCAGATCTGGTTAATGCCACTCTTAGGATCATTGGTTACTATCCTCACCCTGTCTTTTATGACCTTGTCTAAATATGATCAGAGTTGGCGAACTTGGAAGGCTTCCATAGCCTTGGCAACTCATGACAAGAGCCTAGGGTGGTTACTGGCACCATAAACTAGAGTGTCAATTTGTTGGGTCAACAACAGGAGCCACTGTGCACTTGCTCCTCATGTGGGATCTCTGTCCTTAATGTGCTGTACATTTTGATTTAATGCTATAACTAGTACTCAAACAGTATGTTTCACTTTGTGTTTCTATGTGGGTGCAAACTGTTGAAATCTTTAATTAATATATACTAAATTTATCTTCTGTATATAAAGAGAATTGAAAAGGAATCTTGATGTGAATGGAAGGGGAGAGGGAGTAGGAGAGGGGAGGGTTGCGGGTGGGAGGGAAGTTATGGGAGGGGGAAGCCACTGTCTTCCATGTGGGTGCAAAGGCCCAAGGACTTGGGCCATCTTCTACTGCTATACCAGGCCACAGCAGAGAGCTGGACTGGAAGAGGAGCAATCGGGACTGGAACCAGTGCCCATATGGGATGCCAGCACCACAGGCGAAGGCTTAGCTCACTATGCCAAAGCACCGCCTCCAGCAAGTATTTTTTTTCCATTTTGTAAATTGTCCTTTTACTTACTTAATGGTATCAAATGAAAAGCAAAAGTTTTTAATTTTGATAATGTCCAATTTGTCCATTTTTTTCTATTATTTCTTATGTTCAAGATGATATCTAATAAATGACTGCCTGTCAATATTGCAAAGATTCAGTCCTATATTTTCTTTTAAGAGTTTTTTAATTCTTGGCTGGCACCGCAGCTCACTAGGCTAATCCTCCGCCTGCGGTGCCAGCACCCCGGGTTCTAGTCCTGGTCAGAGCGCCGGATTCTGTCCTGGTTGCGCCAGCCGCAACGCGCCAGCCATAGCGGCCACTTGGGGGGTGAACCAATGGAAAAGGAAGACCTTTCTCTCTGTCTCTCTCTCTCTCACTGTCCACTCTGCCTGTCAAAAAAATTTTTAAAAAAGTTTTTAACTCTTTAAATTAGGTCTATGGCCCATTTTGAGCTAATTTTTGTGTAAGGTGTGATACAGGGGTCCACATTCATTCTTTTGCATTTGTTTTTTGTTTTGTTTTGTTTTTGTTTTTGACAGGCAGAGTGGACAGTGAGAGAGAGAGACAGAGAGAAAGGTCTTCCTTTGCCATTGGTTCACCCTCCAATGGCCACCGCGGCCGGCACTCTGAGGCCGGCGCATCGTGCTGATCCGAAGCCAGGAGCCAGGTGCTTCTCCTGGTCTCCCATGGGGTGCAGGGCCCAAGCACTTGGGCCATCCTCCACTGCACTCCCGGGCCTCAGCAGAGAGCTGTACTGGAAGTGGGGCAATAGGGACAGAATCTGGTGTCCGGACCTGGACTAAAACCTGGGTTGCCAGCGCAGTAGGCAGAGGATTAGCCTAATGAGCCGCAGCACCCGCCCATTCTTTTGCATTTTTATAACCAACTTTCCCCCAGCATTTACTGAAAAGACTGCTCTCTCCCTCAGTGAATTATCTCAGCATTCTTGTCAAAAGTCATTTAACTGGGGCCAGCACTGTGGGTAAAGCTGCTGCCCACAGCCCGAGTATCCCATATGGGCACCAGCTGCTCCACTTCCCATTCCACTCCCTGCTAATGCACCTGGGAAGGCAGTGGACCCTCACCCATGTGGGAGACCAGGATGAAGCTCCTGGCTCCTGATGTCAGTGTGGCACAGCCCTGCCATTGCGGCCACTTAGGGAGTGAACCAGCAGATGGAAGACCTCTCTCTCTCTCTCTCTCTCTCTCTCTGCCTCGCCCTTTCTGTAACTCTGCCTTTCAAATAAATAAAACAAACATTTAAAAAGAAGTCATTTAACCATAAATGTGAGGGTTTATTTCTGGGATTTCTATTTAATTGCTCTATGTGCCTGTTTTTATATCAGTACCACACTATTTTGACTAGTGTAGTTTTGTAGTAACTTCTGAAATAGGAAAGGATGGATCTTCTAACTTTGTTCTTTTTTAAAAATTAGCTTACCAGATTCAGAAAAAAAAATTCACTTTTAAAAGTGTCCCTTTCCTTATAAAATAAGATGATCGGAGATGGTAACTTAGCCTTTTAAAAGGAAAAATGAACTTGGTTGGCAAATAAACCCTGTTTTGAGCCTTTAAAATTGTAGGCAATTTTATCAATCCATGAAAGCCAAAAGTGACTTAGAAAGTTACAGAGAACTGACCAGATTTCAAGGTGGGGCAGAAAGTGTACCCAGATAAAGAAGAGGGGGTAGAAGGCAGAGATGGGAGCAGTGAGCTGCCCACCTGGGCCCTTGCTGTGCAAGACACGCCCTAGAATATTTTACAGAGCATGGGGGTGCAACAAGGAAGACTTCTTTCTCTTTAGAAAAAACCCAAGAGAATTCTGGGAAAGAAGCCCCCCCACAGCCATGGGAGCATGAGCTCAGCCTCACAACACACTAGAGGGTCACCTGGGGTCCCCCTAATGTACTTACCCTGCAGCACCCTGTTTAAAGCTCACATCTCAATCACTTTTCAACTGTCCAGTACAGCACTGACTGAAACAGCAGGTGAGCTGCCTAAATGAATTTAAATTTCCAGGAGCCACATTAAAAAAGTAAAAAGAAAGGAGGGTTTCGTTAAATAGAAACACATCCCTATTAATTCAATAGATCCTCAGTGCTATCATTTCTACATGTAACCAGTATTTTAAACACTTCCTTGTCAGCTAGTTTTCATTCACTTTCCTTAGCACATCTTTAAAATCCACTGTTTTTATATCCTTCTGGCACACTTTAACTCACAGGTTAAACGCTCACTGATAATACTTGGCCTGTATGTAGATTTCATAAAGTTAGCAGTTGAAAAAGCAGCTTCACACTTCCAAGTTGTTTCAAGCATACTTAGAAGTGAGGCAGTGGGGCTGGTATTGGGGTCACTTGAGATACCAGTATCCCACTCCAATCCAGCTCCCTGCTAATGGCCTGCGAAAAGCAGTGGAAGATGGTCCAAGTGCTTGGGCTCCTACCACTCAATGTGGGAGACTGAGATAAAGTTCCTGGCTTCAATGTGGCTCAGCCCTAGCCATTGCAGCCACCTGGGGAGTGAACCAGCAGATGGAAGACCTCTCTCTCTCTTTCCTTCTCGCTCCCTGTAACACTGACTTCCAAATAAAAAAGTCTTTTTTAAAAAAGGTGAATCAAGTATCAGTTTTTAAATTTTAATATTTAAATCCATTAAAATTAAGTGGAACTTAAAATTCAGTTCCTCGGTCACACTAGCCAGATTTCAAATGCTCAAAACCACAGGTGGTCAGGGGCTGTCATGCTGAACATGCAGGCCAACACTTCTGTTACACCGTATCACCAGGGCAGCGATGAGGTAAGTGAATCCCTCCCACTGTGTGGGCCGACAGTGCGTGTCCAATAAACATGTATTTAATACTGCCTATGTGGAAGAGTCGAGCAAACGGAGCTAATGAACAAATAACTAGTGATTATCATCCTAATTAGAAAGATGGAGTAGCTGGGATTCAGAAAAGCAAAATAACTAGGCCAAATGCCTATAGCCAGTGAGTGGCAAGGAGGGAATTCAAAGCCAGATCTGACTCATTCCAAAATCTATTGGCTGCCAGAAACTACGTGGGTACAGGAAGGAGAGACTGAAGCTGGGTCAAGGAGCCAAATATCATCAAGGTGTCCAGGATGCACTGTCAGGGCTCTGCAGCCCCCTTGTGCCCACCAGCCTCCCTGACCTGTGATGCCAGACCCCCACCCCCGGCCCCTGTGGATGCTCCAGGAGTCCCAGGGAGAGAGTGAGGAAGGGCCAGGTGACTCCATGGACACAGTGACAGCTGGACAGCCCCGGGCACAGGAAACAGACACCAGGGGCACAGACAGAGCCCTCACTTGTCTTGAAATCTGCAAGACTGATCTCATCTCTGGTCACAAGTCCTGGACCTGGCCCCAAACTGGAGCACAAAGTCAAGGAGAAACTTGAACCTGAGTCACAAGACTTGAGCGATGGATAAGGGAGCGCTCACCTCCTCTAAGACATGAATTTGTGGATTAGGAACTGAGCCCCACGAAAGGCAAGGTCGCACACAAGGCTGCCTAGTGGGGCTCTCTGGAAGGACAGGCCATGCTTCAGTTTTCTTATTGCTGATGATGCCACCGCTTCCTTTCCCTAAAGCAACGCCAGCTCTCCCAGTCCTTCTGCCACCCCATCATGCCGGGCCATAACGTTCTTGGGCAAAGACACCATGAAGCCAGGAATTTCAGCTGGTTCCCTTTGGAGCTGTTGCTGACAATTCCGCCTAAAACACATTTCCTCCCTTGTTCATTTTTATTCCCAACCCCTACTGTCTCGCCGGATTTGGCTAAATAACCCTCACCATGCAGAGCCAGGCTCAAACACCACTGCTATGGTTTGCACATGGTTTGTCCCCCTTCAAAACTCATAGCCAGTTAAGCCACTGCCTGTGGCACCGGCATCCCACATGGGCACTGTTTCAAGTCCGTCCCTGCTTCTCCACTTTCAATCCAGCTCCCTGCTAATGCTCCTGGGAAAGCAGGAAAGGATGGCCCAAATTACTGGGCCCCTGCACCCATGTGGGAGATCGGGATGAAGTTTCTGCCTCCTGGCTTCAGATCCGCCCACCTCCTGCCATTGTGGCCGTATGGGGAGTGAACCAACAGATAGATCTCTCTCGCCCTCAGAGTGTGTGTGTGTGTGTGTGCACATGCACATCTCCCTTTCACTGTAACTCTGCCTTTCAAATAAACAAACTGATCTTTTAAAAAAAGAAATCAGGTGCTGAGAGGCAGTGGCCTTAAGAAGGGTGAAATGCTTCTTTGTCAGTGACAATGAGGCTCTTATCAGATCAGAATTGCCCCCAGAGGAACCTGCAAACCAACCTCATTCCATTTCTTCCTTTGGATTTACCTCTCCTCCATTTTCCACACTTGGCAGCCTGAAACCCCCTTCTCTGTCCATCATTTCTTCACCGCGGTTTGCTCTCTGTTGAAGATGGTAGGTAAGCTGGCGTTCTGGGTGACTGCTTCGTGTTGCTGTTCACTGCGGTTCTCCTGTACCCTGTGTGCTGTACATGTTAACAGAAGCAGCAGCACTAATGCTGCTCTGAGGGCCTGGGTCGGTGTTTGCAGGCCTGTTGAGTTCCTGCCCCTGCATTAGTCACCGTGAGTCGGGTACTCTGAAACAAGGCAGCTCCTCGTGTTCGTCTCTGCCACGCGCGCCCACTTGCCCTTTCCACGCTATGACGCAGCATGAGCCACCAGCAGAAGCCAGGCAGAAACCGACACCACACTCTGCACTTCCCAGCCCCCAGAACTGTGAGCTCAGTCAACTTCTTCCTGTGATAAATTATCCAGCCTCAGGTACTCTAGCGGGGCAACAGAAAATGGACAAAGCAACCACTGTTTCCTGAAACTGTCCCAACCCCACTGAACCCGTGCATCTACTCCTGCTCTTCACACTCTTTTAAAATGTATTACTTAGGCCGGCGCCGTGGATCAACAGGCGAATCCTCCGCCTTGCGGCGCTGGCACACCAGGTTCTAGTCCTGGTTGGGGTGCCGGATTCTGTCCCGGTTGCCCCTCTTCCAGGCCAGCTCTCTGCTGTGGCCCAGGAGTGCAGTGGAGGATGGCCCAAGTGCTTGGGCCCTGCACCCGCACGGGAGACCAGGAGAAGCACCTGGCTCCTGGCTTCGGATCAGCGAGATACGCCGGCCGCGGCAGCCATTGGAGGGTGAACCAACAGCAAAGGAAGACCTTTCTGTCTCTCTCTCTCTCACTATCCACTCTGCCTGTCCAAAAAAAATGTATTAATTAATGGGGGTTGGGGGTGAGGGGTGCTGACTTCTGCTGGTTCACTCCCCAAATGCCCACCATAGTCCAGATCCAGTTGGGGTCAAAGTTAGGACCCAGGAACACTTGAGCCATTCATCGCTTCTCAGGGTGTGCAGTAGCAAGGAAGTTGGAATGGGGAGCGGGAACCAGGTATTGAACCCAGGCACTCTGCTGCGGGATGCTGTGGGCATCTTAATGCCCACCTCTGCTCTTGCCCTGTTCCACTAGGTCCTTCATGGTGGCTGTCAGATGGCGGAGAAACTGAAGCAGCTTCAGGGAACTGTGATGCCCACGGTTGAGAAGAAGTTGTGGAAATTAAGATTAGGAAGAAAGCTGGGGGCAGAAGGGAGACAGGACCAGACCGTAAGCAGCTGCAAGTGAGGAAGCAGGGGCTCCAGTCTGTGCCCATGGCAGAAGGCGGGGAATTCAATCCTCTAACGAGGACATTTCTCCCAGGGCCTCGCGTGATCCCGTTCTCTCAAGGAGATGGAAAACAATATCATTTAAGACGTGATCCCTGGCCTACCAGAGTCACAGATTCATTCATTCATTTTAAAATGCTAACCGGCAGTTTTACTTTCTGCCAGGCGCTGTGTGGCTGCTGAGAGTAAAAGCAGGTTGATAAAGGAGAATGTGTGTGTGTGCGTGCATGTGTGATGTGTTTATGTGTGTATTTGCAGAGGGGCAGGGTATTTTTTCAACGTGCCTCGCACTGTTCTACTTGCTAGGGACACAATTGTGTGTGAGGCGAGTAAGTTCCTGCCACGGGAAGTTCCCATGCTGGTGAGAAGAGTGACAGTGAGTGACTCGAGCAGTCTCACAAGCGCAGTGCAGTATGCAGAGCACCATGGCAACAGCAGGGAATCCAGGTGGATCTGGGGCCTCCAGGATGACTGACAGCTCACTGCTCCTCAAGGCTGGGCTGGAGTGGACCAGATTTCTAAACGATGGGAAAGCCAAAGTGCAGAGATCTGGGGAGCACATCGGGAGGGCACTGGGCATCAATGGAGTTGAAAGCAAGGTCTGTAGGAGGCAGTGGCACCCAACGCTTGCCCACCAAGGCCTGGACTCCTGGACGGGACCGGGACAGGGTGCGATGAGGACATGCCACAGAGCATCTGAGCTTCTGGAGGAGGTGATGTCTTGAACCATGAATGGCAATTGGCCAGTGAGATGTAGAAGACAGGAAGAGCCCCCGGCGGAGGGACCAGCACGTGCAGAGGCCCTGCGGTGGAAGAGAATGTTGTTCCCTGGGAACTACTTCCCTGGCCTATCAGTTACAGATTGATTCATTCACTTAAAAATGCCAATTGACAATTTTACATCCTGCCAGGTACTGTGTGGACACAGAGTAAAACAGGCTTATAATGCAGAATTTGTGTATGTGTGGGGCATGTATGTGTGTGAGCATATGTGTGTGTGTGTGTGTGTGTGTTTCTTCCCCAAGACTTTTGATGAGGATTCCCAGACCCAATCTTCTCAGGTCAGAGGGCCAGTTCTAGACAGAGTGTTTGCTGGGTTTTGCCTAGGGGGCTTTGTAACGTTTCACTCCAGACCTAATCCTGAGTCGAGAGTGTCTGAAGAAACTTGAGGCCAGCGCCGCGGCTCAATAGGCTAATCCTCTGCTTGAGGTGTCGGCACACCGGGTTCTAGTCCCGGTCAGGGCGCCGGATTCTGTCCTGGTTGCCCCTCTTCCAGGCCAGCTCTCTGCTGTGGCCCGGGAGTGCAGTGGAGGATGGCCCAAGTGCTTGGGCCCTGCACCCCATGGGAGACCAAGAGAAGCACCTGGCTCCTGCCTTCGGATCAGCACAGTGTGCTGGCCACAGCACGCTGGCTGCGGCAGCCATTGGAGGGTGAACCAATGGCAAAGGAAGACCTTTCTGTCTCTCTCTCCCACTGTCCACTCTGCCTGTCAAAAAAAAAAAAAAAAAAAAGAGAGAGAGAGAGAAGAAAAAAGAAACTTGAGAAATCACCAAGTAGGCCAGTGCTGTGGTGTACTAAGTTAAGCCTCCACCTGTGATGCCAGCATCCCATGTGGGCACCAGTTTGTATCCTGGCTGCTCCACTTCCCATCCAGCTCCCTGCTTATGTGCACTGGGAAGGCAGTGAAAGATGGCTCAAGTCCTTGGGCTCCTGCACTGGCATGGAAGACCCAAAAGAAGCTCCTGGCTCCAGGCTTTGGATCAGCCCAGCTCTGGCTGTTGCAGCCACTTGGGGAGTGAACTGGCAGATGGAAGACCTTTCTCTGTCTCTCCCTCTTTCTGTAGCTCCACCTCTCAAATAAATAAATAAAATCTTCAGGGAAAAAAAAAAGCAATTACCAAGTTTAGTGTCATCTCCTTTTCTGAACTAGGATTGAGACTCAGCGAAAGCAAAGGATTTAAAGAAGGCCACAGGCTATTGTGCTAACGAACCACGCACTAGGTCCCACACTGTGCTCAGCACTTCAGCTCGGCCCTGAGAAATAACTACCAGTCTCATGCGGCAGACAAACATTCTGGGGTTCACCAAGGTGATCCTGCCTGAGGTCACCCAGCTGGAAATCCCCCGTTTTGAAATGCAGAGAGCTGACCCCAGAGCCCAGATCCCTCCAGCAGGGCTTGGCTAGGACCCAGGCTCCCCGACGCACAGCCCCATGTTCCCACCCCGGAGCATAAGTCCAGCCTGGCAATCAGCTCTCCGCAGGCCTCCACAGCCCTGCCCCGAGGCTGGCCGGCTCTGTGCAGGTCTGGCCCTAGCAGGCTCTTCCAGCCCCTTCTTGCCACAAGGAAGGTGGCTGTCCTCACCCGCTTGCACGCCTCGCCCCAGATGACCAAGCTCCACTTGTGTGTTGCCCTAACACCTTCCCAGCAAACACCTTGGCTTCCTCTCAGGCCGGCCATGGACAAAGGCCCCTGGCAGAAGCCCAGCAAGCTAGCTATGTGAGCTTCAAGCTGATCTGGAAGTAGGGCTGACAGAGTGGAATGAGCTGGCTCCTTAGCACTGTCCCACCGGGACAAGGCTGAGCCAGGAGCCCTAACGGTGGTGGTCCTAAGGCTACTGCTAGACCCAGGAGCCGACTTTCTGGTGGGGCTGACTGCTCCCCACTCCACGGGCCCCTGGCCAGCCACACAGCCCACACCCAGGCCTCCTTGGGGACCCTTACCTGGTGGCTACCTCCCCCATATGCCACCAAAGAAAGCCGCCCCTTCCCCACCTTGAGTCATGCCCCAACTCGTCTGGACCTCAGGCCTCTAGGCCGGGGCAGGATGAGTCAGCGCAGGACTCAAGGCATTGGGCCCTGGGCGGCTGCTCTGGGCCGGGAGCAGGAAGCTCTGTGTCCCCAGGGAGCGAGTGAATCAGGCGGGAGTGGCTCGGCTCCCAGATCCCAGCCTCTACTCAGCAAACAGCGGGGGCTGCCTGGGAGGGAGCCAGCACCCCAGGCCAAGGGTCAGCCAGCCTGGAGGAAGAATTAAGACGGTTCTGTCTGGGTGTATGAATGCACACGTGTGTATACATATGCAAGTGCACACACATGTAATGCCTGTGAGTGATAAGGACATTGGTGTGGCTGATGTGCACCTATCTAGACATGTGTCCCTGCACTTGTGTGTATAGTATTTGTCCCTGGATGCAAATGGGCAGGTCACTCTGCTTGTGCGTCCGAGTGTTTGTGCCGCTGTAGCTTAGGGTATATTATAGCACAGCACGGCAGGGGCCCCCAGGCCTGGCCTCTGTTGGATGGTTGCAGGGCCGGAGTCACCACCACCACCACCATGTGGGACAGGCCACTTCTGGTTTTCTCAGCTCCCTGGGAGGTCCAGGGTGGCAGAAGAGCTTCAGCCAGGCTCCCAGCTGCAGGACATGAGTCCCAACCAATCTTTGCAAACCTTAGGGGTGGCTGTTTTTGCTAGGTGTCCACCCTGCACCCTGGTCAGAAGTCTAGAAATGCAAGCTCGGAACTCAGCCAGAGCTCTGTGATCCTGGGAAGTCCCTTCCCTCACTGAGCCTCAGTTTCCCTATCTGCTAAAAAGAGCAGGGTGGAGGCCTGCATCGTGGCACAGGGAGCGAAGCTGCCCCCCTGTAACACCAGCATCCTGTGGAAGAGCACTTGGTGGACACGCAGCTGCTGTTTCCATTCCAGCTCCCTGCTCATGCACCTGGCAGGGTCGCAAGTGCCAATGGGGGAGACCCAGCACAATCTCCTGCCTCCTGGCTTTGGACATGCCCAGCTCCAGCCATTCTGACCATTTGGGGAATCAATCAACTAGCAGGTAGAAGATTCCCCTCCACTTCTGTCCCTCTGCCTTTCAAATAAATAAATAAATCTTAAAAAAAATAAATAAATAACAAGAGCAGGGTGAACTTCTGGGCACTGCAGGGTCACCCAGGCTCTGCACAGTGCTTTTACCTTTAGCTTCTGTGTTCAGAAGAGATCAGCTCCATAGGCTGGCGCCGTGGCTCAACAGGCTAATCCTCCGCCTAGCGGTGCCGGCACACCAGGTTCTAGTCCCGGTCGGGGTGCCAGATTCTGTCCTGGTTGCCCCTCTTCCAGGCCAGCTCTCTGCTGTGGCCCAGGAAGGCAGTGGAGGATGGCCCAAGTGCTTGGGCCCTGCACCCCATGGGAGACCAGGAGAAGCACCTGGCTCCTGGCTTCGGATCAGTGCGGTGCGCCGGTCGCAGCGCGCTGGCCACAGCGGCCATTGGAGGGTGAACCAACGGCAAAAGGAAGACCTTTCTCTCTGTCTCTCTCTATCACTGTCCATTCTGCCTGTCAAAAAAAAAAAAAAAAAAGAAGAAGAAGAAGAGATCAGCTCCTGGTCACCAGCCCCTCCCTTCCTTGTGTCTCCAGCTCCAGCTCCCTGCTCAGGCGGCAAGCAGCGGTCCCGTCAGGTCTTGCTGGCTGTTGCCAAGGTCTCTGCCATGAGCACCCGTTGGTGACCTCCAGGCACTGTAATTAAGATCACCTCTTCAAGGCTGGCTGACATTTCTAGGCCTGGGAAAACGGGGATGACAAGCGTGGTGCCCTGAGCCCTTGGCCTGCAGGGGGAAGCCAAGGAGGAACAGTAGAAGACACTCTCTCTATCTCTCCCTCTGCCTGTAGCTCTGCCTCTCAAATAAAGTAAATAAAATGCTTTTTAAAAGATCATCATTACTAAAATATGAGGATATATGCAACTGAAGCATTTAGTATGCTGTCTGGCAACAGTAGATGCTGGGGGAGGGAGCTGGGTTGGGAGGGCTGGGGGAAAGGTGCAGGTGATTATCAAGTTCAGCCTGTCAGGGGCAAGCTCACCTTGCTGCCTTCTCAGCAAGAGGCCGAGCGGGAGTCCACCTGTACTCGACGACTCAGCGCCACCATAGCCCAGGAGCAGGAACGGTGGAGGCGACCTCCTACACTGTGCTTTCCTGGGCTGTCCCGTGATCTGAGCGCGTCCCCAAAAGTCCGCGTGCTGGAGTCAACTGTCTATTTCAGAGTAGCCGGTAGAGAGGATTTTCAGTGTTCCCAACACCAGCAATGATACGTTTCAGGGGAGGGCTTTGGCCATGACCCCGATCTGATCAGCACACATCGTACCCGTGGATCGGAATATCACCGTGTCCACGTAAATGTCTGTAAGGCTCTGACAGCTCAGGTGTTGGAAACTTCATCTTAGGTGTGCGAGTTCTGGCAGCTGGAGGCGGGGCCTGTGGAAGGTCAGTGGGTTTAGAGGAGGTCTCAAGGGTGAGGCTCTTGTGATGGCCTCAGTGACTTTAGAAAGAGGAGAGAGGCCCGAGCTGCCTCACCACACGACGCCCTCTGCCATGCTACCTCACCGACGCTGAGCCAGCGCCAGCGCCAAGCTTCTGTCCCCCCAGGCTCGGAACCATGCGCCAAATCCACTCCTTTTCAGTGCCATATTCCTAGAATAAGTAGAATTAATAGGATAACCAGGTGCAAAGACCCAAGGGGATAAATGCAGGTGTTACCTGGATCTGTGCCGTGCAGTGATGCAGGTGGAAGAAACAGAACCCAATATGAGGGAGAAGCCGTCCACTCTAGTCCAAAATCCCTTCGGGGCTCTACGGCGAGAAGCGAATTGCCTCTGAGTGAGGATACTCTGACTCCAAATGCTCTGCCCCTCCTGGTGAAGTGGAATGGCAGAGGCCAAGCGCTTGGGACATCACCTGCTGCTTTCCCAAGCACATCAATGGGAAGCTGAGTGGGAAGCGAAGCAACAAGCACAAGAACATAGTGTCAGTGTCTCAAATGGTGGCTTAACCCACTGCCCACAACACTGGTCTCTCACATGGAATTTCTGGAAAAGGCAAATAGCTTCATTAATGAGAAGACGACCATCACTAGAAGATGACAGTAATTTAAGACTGGATTAATTGAACCACCCAATATATCCCTTTGATCAAAGCACAGAATTGAGAGCAGTATTTTATCACTGTTAATAAAAGAGAAAGATCAAAAAAAAAAAAAAAAAAAAAAAAAAGAATGGCCCAGTGTTGGGTATCTTGTCCCAGCCACAGCAGACAGACCCAGGCCGTTGGAAAGATTGGCGTCTTCCTTCTTGGATCTTATCTCCCCCTACAGACAGCCATCAACGTGTTCAGAGGCCCCTCTCTCTGTCTCATTTCCAACGGTGACTCGGTTAGACCCCACCTGTCTGCTCCGCGTACAAAATGAGTGTCAGCTCTGGGCAGGGTGCAGAGCGCACAGTGGTTACTCAGAGGCCTTTCTGTTTTACCAGCTGTGTGAGCCTGCGCACCCTCTTGCTCCCATATGGGTGCTGGTTCGAGTCGTGGCTGCTCCTCTTCCGACCTCGCTCTCTGCTATGGCCTGGGAAAGCAGTGGAAGTGCTTGGGCCCCTGCACCCGCGGGGAAGACCCAGAAGAAGCTTCTGGCTTCGCCTTGGCTCAACTCTGACAGTTGTGGCCATTTGGGGAACAGTAGAAGACACTCTCTCTGTCTCTCCCTCTGCCTGTAGCTCTGCCTCTCAAATAAATAAAGTAAATAAAATGTTTTTTAAAAGATTATCATTACTGGCCGGCGCCGTGGCTTAACAGGCTAATCCTCCGCCTTGCGGCGCCGGCACACCAGGTTCTAGTCCTGGTTGGGGCGCCGGATTCTATCCCGGTTGCCCCTCTTCCAGGCCAGCTCTCTGCTGTGGCCCCAGAAGTGCAGTGGAGGATGGCCCAAGTCCTTGGGCCCTGCACCCACATGGGAGACCAGGAGAAGCTCCTGGCTTTGGATCAGCGCGATGCGCTGGCCGCAGCGGCCATTGGAGGGTGAACCAACGGCAAAAAGGAAGACCTTTCTCTCTGTCTCTCTCTCTCACTATCCACTCTGCCTATCAAAAAAAAGAAAAAAAAAAAAGATTATCATTACTAAAATATGAGGATATATGCAACTGAAGCACTTAGTATGCTGTCTGGCAACAGTAGATGCTCCACGCATGTTACTTGTTTTAGTATTCACTACAGTACTTGTCTTGAGTTTTGGATCAGTTATATCTTGAGATAGGTACTTGACTTCAGCATTAGTGAAATGACTCATTTCCAAAGAATGCTTTGAGCTGCATATAATAGAAATCCAAGCAAGCATGGCTTAAACAAATAGATGTGGGTTTTTAAAAAGGTATTACAAGAAATACATAGGCAGACAACTACTGGCGTTTGTTCAGTGGCTCAGTGGTGTCAAGACAGGTGTCATGCAATTCTTTTGGCATCTACCTCATGATCACAACATGGCTACTGCAGCTCCACACATCACATTCACTTTCAAGGCAGGAAGAGGGAGGTAGGGTGATGCTGGCTGTATCTACTTTCCAAGAAGCCGTTTCTACTTCCTTTCCAAGAATATTCTCCTTTATAATTCAGTTTAGAGCTGGGTCACATGGCCGCCACCTTCAGCAAGGGCTCCTAAAAAACAAGATTTGTTTTGCAATCTGGTTGTAACTCACAGAAACCCAACTCAGACTGGTTTAGATAAAAATACTTAGTAAGGACAGGACTATATAGAAAGAAAGAGGAAAGGATCACAGAAATAGACTGACTCAAGCCCCACTTTTAGGTCTCACATGGGGCCAGAGACCGCCCTCCAGTACCTTTGCATTGGCTTGGTCATCAGTTGAGTTCTCCTCACTGCGGCTCCCTGGGTCCCTGGGAGCTCTGAGCTCACATTCTCTGCTCACACTGTCCAGCAGAAGAGACAAAGCACCATTTCCTCCGGTCACGACAGGCAGAAGTCCCGGGCCCTGACTGATGGTGATGGGGTCGTAGGCTCACCCCGAGCCCCTCACAGCACCCACGGGGAATTCAGGGCTCTAGCTGCCCATCTGATCTTGTTCATCTGCCAGCAGCGCTGGGAAAGGGACCTCCTTCATATGGCCATTTCACAGACAGGAAGCTCAGGTTCAGAGAAGTCAACCAGCTTGCCTGGGACCAACAGCCAAGGACCAGAGACGCTGGAGCTGGGTTCTCAGTGAGAGCAGACCTGCTTCATTCAGTCTGAGGGGCCAGGGGCAGGGCCTGGGGTGCCTGGGATCCCCTAATGAATGCAGGGACAGGGTCAGGAAGGTAGCCCCAAAGAGCACCAGCAGGAGCCCCTCCTGCCCACCATGCCCCCTCTGCTCCTCAGGGCCCCTGATACATCTTGAGAAGTTCAAGGAAAATGCATGTTACGAGAAAATCACATGGATTTCCTATTCTTTTGCACCAAAATGCACTCTCTGAGTACCTTTGTATTATCTATTTATGAAGCCTCAGCTCAAAGGACGGGCCTCAACCTCCGGAGAAAGGGCTCGGGGAACCTGCAGGGGAGCCTGTGCGGCACTGAATGGGGGAACCCAGGAAGCACCGCCTCCCGGGGCCTCAGTTTCCTGCCTGCCCAAGGTGGCCGCCCAGACTCCAGGACTCCCGGACTCCCGACCCCGTGATCTGTGCAGGCACTTGTGGTTCCACCTGGGCTGGGGTTCGGAGATTTCTCCACCCCTTGCGGTGGCTTCGGATTTCTTGCCTGGGGGCGGGAGAGAGCTAGGGCAAGTTGCTACAGCTCTGTTCTCTGCCACTGGCACAGAGGCATGGCTGCGGCCCAGCACTGAGGCTTGCCTAACCCCAGCAAGCTGAGCAAACCCCTGAGAACTGCAGAGGGAGGGCAGGGGACTAACACTGCTTCCTCCTTTGTTCTGGGGAGGCTTTAACCCCCTGTGCGCCTCCCCAGCAGCAGTGGGGTAGGCGGGGTCTCAGCGTGTGGGGCTGGCAGGCCTAGCCTGGGTCTGCCTGGGCTCCTAGAGAGGCCACCTGGCATTGGGGGGGCCTCACGGGGAGGTGGGGGGGGCAGCCACAGCTGGAGATGCCCCCTCAGTGCTGTGTGAACCTAGTGGTGTCAGATCTGGAAAGGCTCCCCACCCCCACCCCTGGCTTGTGTCCTTTCGCCAGGCAGGAAGCTGAGGCCCAGAGAAGGGGAGGAAGCTGCCCAAGATCACACAGCTTTGAGTCACAGCAAGAAGCGTGGGCCAGCACAGGGCCACGGAAACCCAGGCCCTTGTCGAAGACCGCTCCCTTGACTCTGCATTGCCTTTCACAGCTCTTAAATTGCAGTTTCCATCCCCAAATGAGAAGCAGACTGTCAAGGCCTGTCCATGAATTCCTTGCTTGAACCTGCAGTGACTAATGTGCGCGGGAGTATGGGATCAAACCCACCATGGCTATTAAAAATTTAATGCCAAGCCCCAGAGCCCTGGGGTTACGCTTTCTCACGAGCCCTGGAACAGGGTGAAGCCTGTACAGTCAGCCAGGCAAGGCCAAGGACGCCCGGGGTTTCTGGGCAGCTCCCTTCTCCTCTGGGGAGACCTAGGGGCACCCTCTGGACAGGAATGTCATTCCTGCATCAGCCCCAGTCACAGGTAAGGTGAGGAGTCCCCCAGCGCAGAGAGAGCTGGCCTCAGGCAGACACAGCCAGACACCGTCCCAAATGCCCCTGCTCCGCGCATTGCCCACATCTGTCATCACCTGTCCCCTGCGCACCCACATCCTGCTGTCCACACTGCCCCCTGTGTGCAAGGCTTCCTCCACTCCGGGAAGAAGACACCCTCATTCCTTCCTCCGAGCCCCTGCAGTCACTGCTCCTTCCTGCAATGTGTGTTCCCGCCTTCTGATCATTCGGGTCTCAGCTCCAATGTCACCTCCTCCAAGACACCCTTGGTGTCACATTCCCTTATTTTCATCTCCGTGGCACTTAACAGTGCTGGAAACGTTCTCAGTTGGATATTTAGTGCTTATCAACTCCCTCCCACTCTGCCCCGTGGGGGCCGTGTCTCTGTCTCGTTTCTTTACCACTGTCTACCAACTCACAACTCGGTGCCCAGTCTTTATGGTCTCATTAAAATGGCTAGCGCAGTATTCAGACATGAAATGTGGCATCTAATCGCCCATTAGCCAGATGGGTAAGTAGAGATCTCCAGAGGGGCTGGAGCTGGCCCAAAGTCAAGCAATCCCTTCAATCATTCGTAGGAGCTGACACAGGCAGGATAAGGAGGTAGCGGAGCAAAGACACAGCGGGAAGAGCTGGTGCCAAGAGCCTGAGGCAGGACCTTGACAGGAAAGCACAGAGGTGGCAGGTGGCACCAGGACAAGCCAAGGAGGTGAGGGGTGTGAGGCGAGGCGGCCAGGCTGTGCCTGTGCAGGTTGGGTTTGCAACCCCCCTAACAGGAGTGTGAATTTTTCTGCCAACTTGTATAGGGTGCTCCAAGAGAGCAGAATCTGAGAGCCAGCTGGGCACACACAAGAATCCTGGCGTGAAGATCCTGAGGTGGAGCAACTGACCCGGCATGTGCTGGCCAGGACCTCAGAGGTGCTAGGGGCAGCCACGGCCGCCCATTTGTGCCCCTGCCATGCAAGAACAGTGCCCAGAGCCCACCCCGGTGGGGTGCATGTGCACGACTTGCTGTGCAGTTCCAGCCGCTGCTGCCGGCTGACCACGCGCCAATTGCTGCCCAGTTAGTGACTCGTGCCACAGGCTTTGGCCCAATTAAGTGAGCAAAGAGGGTGGTTAAAGAGGAGTAAACAATCCCAACGCCCGTAATTACACCAAGGCTTTGCTCTAACGCATCCAAGCCGGGAGGAGGTTGTGGAGCAGGAGGACGGAGTTGCCTGTTCTTTGTTCTAGATGGTTCGCCCCACTGCAGTCGCCTTCTCCCAGCCTGCCTTATTGCACTCACACAGCTGCCTGTGGATTTTTCAATTTTTGGGGGGGATTTTTTTGGTGAGGGGGTTATAAGCACCAGATTCTAAACTCCAAGATGCCAGCAGAAAAAAAGCAAAGCCTTGGCTCTTGTGGAGCTGACATTTTAAAGTCGAACAATGAACAGATACAGCAGTCGTGACAGAACACACCCCTGGTAGCATGTGCTGTAAGGTACACTGAGACAGGGAAGGGGAACAGAGCGCTACTGGGGTGGGATGTGCAGTCGTCCCGTGTGTCCACAGAGCACCTGTCTGAGAGGTGACCTCTGGAGAGAGCCCTTTCTGAGGCAAGGCTGGGAGCCAGCCCCATGCAGATACCCAGCAGAAGGGCATGCTAGGCAAAAGGAGTGACAGGTACAAAGGCCCTGGGGTGGACGCTGGCAGGAGAAGGCCAATGTGGCTGGATCACAGCACGAGCTATTTCAGGACTACTGGAGCTGCACAGCTACAGGGAAAGTGGAGGCAGGTCCCAGGCTGGGAGAATGACACGCCTGAAGGCCTCAGGAGAGAGATAAGTGCTTTCTGTTTTTCAAGGAATTTGAGCTAATTTGATCTTCACAACAATGTGGGAAGGCCAGGAAGGTTAGATTTCTTTTTTGCATCTGACAGCTGAGGACCGGAACCTCTAACACTTCAGCCAGGATCACCCAGGAATATCCTGATTCCGGAGCAAAAGTCTGTGGTCTGCACCACCCTTTCAGGTTGGCCCACTCGCTGGTTTTGACACTGTGCCATCTTAGCTTCCAAAACAACATCAGCTCCCAGGCAAGCTGCTGGATGGGTTACAAAGTTCAGAGCAGAGCCAGGCAGAGTTGCCAAGAGTGGTACAGAACAGTCTGGGGTGCAGAGAATTAACACTGCCCCCTGAAGACTGCAATAATTTAACCCATAGAGCACAAAAACATGGCTCGTCTTTTGAAGAAATTTGTATAGGAACACAGAAAATGAGAACCAGGTCCATGTCAGATTTCTGGAATGACTTCGTTCTTCAATGCATGTACTTTCTGCACGGAGCCTCCTACAGAGTTCCAGAGAACAACATAAAGTGAGCGTGAAAGATTCTACCGTGCCATCCAGAGGGCCGGCCGGATTCCCCTCCAACGAACACTGAGAGCAGAGTTTGCAAAAGCTGTCACAGAATGTTCTCCAGATCCGCCATTGGTGTGGCTCTGCGCTCGGCACCAGGAACACTTCCTGGATTCCTATGGTATTCTAACTGTCACTGTGATTATTCCATTCCTAGCTGTCCCCACATCAAGTGAAAGTACCTGGCTGCCACTTAATTTGGAGGGCATCTTTGCAGACATTTTGTATAAGATATAGACTGTGTAGGAAGCAAAATTTATCGAGTGGGGCTCAAGCGGAGTGGTTCTCAAATTGTGAGGGACTCACCTTAGGTGCTGGAGGGTGATGGATGAAGAGACACCCTGCTGAGGCTCTCCGGAAGCTGGAGACGGAGAAATAGAAAGAGGGACTTAAAATGCCAGGTACAGGATCAGACTCTGATTCACAGGCGGCCATTTGTACTGGGGCTGGTTCTCACATGGCCACCCTGCGTGGCACAGTCCAGGGGCCTGTGCCGTGACAGCAGTAACGACCCTGGCAAGCAACGCCAGGACCACTCCTGGAACAAGTCTCTCTTGGCGCGGTTTCACCCCTGCTACAAAGATGGCCGAGCACTTCCGTTTCGGTTTTGGCAACAGCTCCTAAGCTCTTTGGTCTCAGGGGCCATTTACATTCTTGCCTTATGAGAAATTAAAAGAGGGAAGACGGCTAAAATATTTATGTGGTAATTTACTTTAAAATTAACAACATGTCCGTGTTATGTCACGTAAAGTCTTCTCGTGAAGATTTTCAAAGTCAAAAACAACCAGAAGCGTGGGGCGTGGCCAACAGGTGCCTGGACTCTCCTGGCTGCCTGCTGTGATGCACGCTGGAAAACTCCACTCAGCAGCACTAGAGAGGGCAGGAGGGCCAAGGGCACACGCTCCCGGGATCGCCATGACAACTCTCCTGTCTTCATGGGGCATGCACAAGGGCTAGGGCACCCCCAGGCTCCCCAGGCCGCTCCAGGAGAGCCCCGGCCTGCAGATTTGGGGAAGTCAAACCCAGGGGCGCTCCGGGAGGGCCACTGAGCCTCTTGGATCGCCTGTAACGGAACGACAGTAGGAACTGCCCTCATCAGGCTCTTAGGACAATAAATTGACTTCACGGCGCAGTCAAGTTCTTGAAACTCCCGAGCGGTTCACTCACGACTGGCGGCCCCTGGGAGCCTCTCAAGAGGCAGAGCCCTGGCCTCATCGCTCCGCCCTGCTGCGCCTGAATTAGGCAGGCGAGGAAGCCAGGGCACAACACACAGCGCTCTCAGGCAGACGGCTTCTCCCGGGACCGGGGACGTCGCTCTTCTCGGCCCTAATAAGCTAAGCAGCTCAGAGAGGCCACAGGACTCACCCAAGCCACCGGGCCGGTCCCGGCTCGAGCTCCTGCCGAGCCCAGGAACGGCCCTTCCCCTACACTCCTTGACGCCACAGTCGTCAGAACGCACCTGGAACGGACTGGCTGGAGCGGGGAACCCGCAGGCTCCATTCCGCCCTGCTGGGAACGTGTCCTGGCCGACCCATGCCCACAGAGGAAGGTGACGACGCCTGCGCCCGCCCACGTCCGCCGCCCCGTCCACAAAGCACTTCCGGGTCACAACGCCATCTTGGCGGACTTGAGCAGTGGCTGCCTCCCCGCCTCGGCCAGGGGACCCTTCAGTCTCTCCTGACTGGGTGGATGGCTGCCAAGCTGAGGCTGTGGCGGGGGCTCAGGCAACGACTGGACGTTTGTTGATGGAAAGATGGAAGAAGTAAAACCACGTCTTCTCACTGACCAAAAGAAAACAAATCCGTTTTCCTAGGTAATTAGATGTTTGGGGATGGTGGGAAGAGGAGAAGGGGAGAGCAAAAATGGTGATGGATAATCAAGCGAAGACAGGGTCTTGGGAGTTAACGTGTTTGCCTTCAGGGCCCTGGTTCTGCTTAGTTCTGAAAACAACAAGGCAGGCTCCTGGTTCCCGAGCGGAACCCTACACCCTGAACCCTGACAGCAACCCTGGGGCTGCAAATAATGAGGTTGTTCTACTTTACAGAAAGGGAAATGGAGGCCTTGGGCAATTCGGGAGTCCCACAGCCCATCAAGGTGGCGCGGGGTGAGAAGCGAAGACGAAGACGCAAAGGCGGGGACGGAATGGAAGGAGGCGGGGAGGAGCGGGCAGCGGGGCGAGGTGCCGGGTAGTGGAGGCGGCCTGAGCACGGGTGCTAGAAGTTCAGTGTCTCTGAGAGCTGGGCACGGTGAGCAAGTGGAAATGCCGCAGGCATCCTTATTCTGGGTCCTGAGACTGAGCGAGGCAGCAGGAGCAGAGCCAGAGGACGCCTTGTTCCATAAGAGGGTTTGCTGAGGCTCAGAGACTGGAAAGGCTTTGCCCAAGGACACACAGCAGTGAGAGCCCAGCCAGTCCTGCTCCCAACCCAGGGATCTGGCTCTCCACCAAGTGTCCCTCTCTGCCTAAGAGACCTACACTTCCTCCACGGGCAGGCCAGGCTCCCCTGCAGAAAAGGAGGCGTGGGAAGGTAACAAAGCTTTGGCCTTTACTGCAGGCTTCTGCGCCCAGGACAGGAAGGAAAGAGCCATAGGGGCGTGATCAGGCCTGCAGTGGCTGTCTGGAGCCCGCTCCCCCCCCCCACCCCAGAACAAAGCAAGGTTAATGAGAGCAAATTAGAAGGGCTCTGAGAATGGAAGGGGCTGTTTGCTGGCCACAGGGCTGAGGGCTCTTGTGCAAGTGTGCCATCCTCTTTACCAGGGAACAAGCCAGCACAGGACAGCCCAATGGGAGCATCCACCGCTGCGGTTGGTGCTGGAGTTAGGGTTGGGCTTCTCCCCAGCCCCCTCTACCTGCAGCTACCATAAACGTGATTTCTGCTGACCAAGCGGCTCGACGGAGTTCCCCAGCCTTTGCAAGACCTGGGGCTTCCAGGAGATGGGAGAGGGGGGCGCTCTAGCACGCTGCCAAACCTCTGGAGAGCAGGCCATCCTCTGGCTGCTTGCCATCCTGTGTCTGCTTCTCTGTTCTCCCCGTGGGGAGAGGGCAGGTTTACAGTAGTGATATGGGGATGTGTGAAGTTCTTGGTCTCAGGCTAGCCTGGTCTAAGGGAATGGAGCTGACACATGGGTGCCTCCAGAATCCATAATCTAAAATGCAGTGTTATCTTGTGTATATAGGTATATATGAGTTAAATTTACTCCTCTCAACTTCCATGGGAGGAATTGATGAATTTTCCCCTTTATAAATCATCAAAGACAGGTTCTGTTATTTGCCCAAGGACACACAGCCGTTTAGCCTCGAACGGATAAAGGCATGGGGGGATCCCGCTAGAGGAGAATCTTCTTCGGTAAGCCGGAGGCGAGGGGTGCAGTTCCCGTTTGTCAAGGCAGGGACAGTGTCCGTGGTGTTGGTCTGGTGCGTGCTGAGGACCAGAATAAAGGGAGAGGAGGGAGGAAGAAGAGCAACGCACACCAGTGACAACCCCAAAGGCACTGTGTCAGTCGGCGAAGTGGAGCCCAGAGAAGGGAGGGGCCTGATTCACCTGGCTCAGCAAGGAGCATGAAGAAGAACGGACATAGGACGAGTTGATAATGGCCTCCTGACCTTGAGAAGTGCTGTGATTTCTTCTGTCCCCCTAACAGGGATGGAAAGGAACAGGAATAGGCCATTTTGATTGGAACGACAGGGCATAGCTATTCCAAGGATAAGTTCAGTGGGGAGAAGGGTCTTTCAGCAGCTGCTGGCATTCCTGGAAGGCATTGGATATAAGCAAGAAATCCAAAAGAAGGCAGCTGGGGCAGGTGTTATGGTACAGGGAGTTAAGCCACTGCTAGCAGTAGCTACTTCCCATATTGGAGTGCCTGGTTCTGATCCAGTGTCTTATTAATGTGCATCCTGGAAGGCTATAGATGGTGACACAAATACTCAGGTCCCTGCTACTCCACCCATGTGGGAGACCTGGATGGAGTTCTTGGCTCCTGGCTTCAACCTGGCCTAGCCCTGGCTGTTGTAGGCATTTATGCAAGTGAACCAATGATAGATTATCTATATATCTCTCTCCCCTTTCCTCCTTCCCTCCCCACCCCCTATGTCTCTCTCACTCTATCACTCAGCTTCTCAGGTACATAAATAAATCACACACACACACACACACACACAGGAGGCAGCTGAGAGACAAGCAGAAGGCTTGATTAGAAATCAGGGGCCTGGGTTCTAATCTCAGCTCTGCCTCTTACTAGCTGGGTGGTATGAGCTGATCACTTCACCTCTCTGCCCCTCAGTATCTCAGTCTGTACATAGCAGGGTTATTGGGGGACCCAGGTGAGAGTGCACAGGAAAGTGTGCTACAAAGCCAGATGTGAAGATGAGGAGTTACTGAGTGCACACAACAGAGTTGGAAAAAATAATGCTTGTTGGACAACTTACCCACCACCAGCAGTTATTCTTTTAATTCCAGATGCAGTGTGGAGCTGAGTACTCACAGGTCCCCCTCACTGGATAGAATGGAAATGAATTGTCTCCACCCTTTCTGAGGCCATGGCTGACCTCTCCTGCTGCAGGACAGCACTTAGCGCCTTTCTGGCTCAGGTGTCTGCCTCCGAGGGCAGTGACCACGAGGCGTTCATCACTCAGTCTGGAAACCTAGGACACAGTGGTAAGGACGGAGGAGAGGATGGGGGAAGGGTGAATGGATGGATGGACGGACGGATGGATGGCAAGGTTGGATTTTATAACCCAATGGGAAGATACTTCTGACTTTGTTGAGTTAGCCTTCCTTACAGAAGACATATTTGGATGGAGCCTTAAAGGTTGGAAAAGATGAAGATGCTGGAGAGGAGGTGTGGGATGCTTGCAAGGTGAAAATAAACTGAGTAAGGCATAAGACAGGAAATCTCAGGGTACTGAGCCATAAAGCTAAGTGATCTGTGGTTCATGGACACCAGGACAGTGTGGCCCAAGATGCAGCTGGTTTGAGCCAGGCAGTGGCAGGTCTTGAAAGTTGGACAGAATTTTCCAGGATCCTCCATCCTGCAGGCAATGGGGCACCAGGGACGTTTTGTAAGAGAGGAGCAACCTGCTCTGCCCTTGCACACTGGTGGCACGTGAAATGGCAGGCAGTGGGCCAGGGACTGGCTCTGGGAGACGCCTTTCCACTTGCTGCTCTCTGCTGGGCTTTTTCTGAAGAGCTGCTTGCTGCCAGGATGAGAGGTAGGGAAGGCTTCCACCCAAGAAGGAGCTGGATTGGGCATCAGGTCTGCTGGGCCCACCTCCTGGGCATAAACCCACCCAGCAAGACTTACCCATGTCTTAACAAGACATGCTCCAAAGCACATTCTGCAGGGCTACTCCCAGTGCCAGGTAGTGCCGTGGTTCTGGGTTCGAGTCCCTGATCTTCCAGTGATCGTGGGAGTTGGGCTAGTTGCCACCCCTCCCTCACAGGCCCTATATCACACCCCTTCAGGAAGTGACACTCACCTGGGCCACAATGGAATGGCAGGCCCAGCGTTGTGCCAGCCAGCAGGTCTGCTTCTGATCTCAGTGACCTCAGCTGCAGGAGGAGGAGGAGCAAGGCGAGTGTGGATCATCTCGGAGACCCATCCCAAGCTCCATCTTGGTGGCTATCTCAGCAGAGTTCAGGGCTTGGGGAGGGCAGAGGCAGGGCTGTCTGGGCCATGGCACAAAGCCAAGGGTGGTGACAGAGAAAGACTAGGGGCAGGAGGATGTACAAACTCCCACAAGCAACCGTGACTTCCTCCTCCCTGAGGGGACCTGCATCGCATCCTCCCTCCAATCGTATAAGCTTGCGCTCTCCAGCCAGGCTTCCACTTGAACAACCCAGGCAGAAGAAGGCCTCTCCCCTCGGGGTCTGTGTGAATGTCTCCAGCAGGTATCCCTGTGAAGCACTTGGCAGCGTGTCTAGCCTGAAAGGCAGCTCCGTACACTTTAGATTCAGCACTCATTTTGCTTTATTTCTTGAACCAGCTGAGTTGTCCTTGCCCCACACAACCTCACTTTGAAATTCTCACTGCGTCCAGATTGCAGTGAGGTTCATTTGGGTTTGGTCTGGAGCAAAACTCAGGTGCCCACTTGAGAAATGCACGAGGGGGGTCTGGGGGGTGTGAGAACCAGAACAGCAGGACCCTCCTTCCCCACAGACAGAATGACCCCAACCGTCTCATGAACCCATTGCCCTGGAGTTCTGCGCAAATCTGTGCAAAGCTGGGAAATTTCAGGTAGGACAGTGCAGAGATGGGTTGTCTTCCTGGCCTCTGAATTCAGGCTCTGTGGGTGGCATACACGTCCTTGGTCCCTGGGCTAACCCCAGTCCAACTTTCCATGGAAGGATGAGCAGAAGCGAGCCGGGAGGACTCAGGGCCTGGGTGTGTCGGTGACTGTCAACTGGAAGCTACCAGCATCTTCCTAGGAAACAGAGTCAAGCACTCCCTGCCCTACCCCGCCCTGCCCCCGCCCCGACAGAGGGAAGGGCCAGGTGTGGGCCTTGAGACAGAGGAGAGAGCTCCATCTGGACCCTGGAGATGCTTAGATGTAAAACCTGCCAGCAAAATCCACTCAGGATGGCTCTCAGACTTTTCTGTATTCTCAAACTGTATGTGTTTCTTAAATAAGTCGGAAAAATGACATTATATATTAACTGTGATTGGGTTGATCCGAAACTTCAGACACATAGTCTTTAGTCCTGGCCCTCTGTGATATTAGACAGGACACTCCACCTCTCTGCACCTCAGTTTCCCTGCTGTCTTGGAACCTGTACATGTTTTGTAGCTGCCTTTGCCATTTGCTCATTTCCCTACTTTCCATACTTCTTAAAAATTTCCTAGCATTTTATAAAAGTAGGTATAACAGTGATTGGACCACATTTTAAAAATTTTATTTTAAATATTTATTTACTTGAGAAAAAGAGAAGGAGAGAGGGAGAGAGAGAGAGGGAGAGGAAAAAAATCTTCTATCCGTCAGGTCACTCCTCAAATGTCCAGTGCTAAGGGGTGGACCAGGACAAAGCCAGGAGATAAGAACTCCATCCAAGTCTCCCATGTGGGTGCAGGGACCCAAGTACTTGAGCCATCATCTGCTGTTTTCCCAGGCACGTTAGCAGGAAGCTGGACAGGAAGCAGAGCAGCCAAGACTACCTGTGTCATGTGTGAAGGCTTAGCATGCTGTGCCACAATGTGGGCCCTAGCTGCATTTGTCATTAGGCAGGAAGAAAATAAAAGAAGAAAGAAGGGAAATTTTGAATGTGAGAGAAAGGCAATCTCTGGCAAACCACCAACTCCTCTCTTCCCCAGCAGGAAGTAAACCTTATACTCCAGGCAGTCTGACAAAAACAAGAAGGTTATGACAGAGGGACCCTACCCTTCATTGGTCACCCAGTGGGTCACCTGTGCAATCTCTGTGATTCCACAAACCCAGCATCTTGAGATTCCAAAGAGCCAGAGCTGATCTGTCTCACAAAGGCTGCCCACTGCCCAGTTGCCTTCTCTGCCCAGTAGTCTTGGTCAAAGAGAAAGACATACGGCCAAGGTCACACAGCTCACCAGTGTCAGAGTGGACGTGCACATCCCAGAAGGTTGCAGCCATAATTACATCCTGTGACTTCATATTTTATTCTAATTTCAAATGTACAAAAAGAGTGGAAAGCATAGTTAAGGGAACTCTCATAAACCCTTGGCTCAGATTCATACTGTTTTCTCCATATAGATATATACATACATGCCTGTATTTTTTTAAAGCTTTTATTTATTTATTTGAAAGGTAGAGTTACACTTAGAGGAAGAGACAGAGACATAGGTCTTCTACCTGCTGGTTCAATCCCCAAGTGGCCACAACAGCTGAAGTTGGGCCGATCAGAAGCCGGGAACCAGGAGCTTCTTTTGGGTCTCCCATGCAGGTGCAAGGGCCCAAGCACTTGGGCCATCTTCCATTGCTTTCCTAGGCCATTAGTAGAGAGATGGATCAGAAGAGGAGTAGCTAGGACTAGAACCAGCGCCCATATGGGATTCCATTGTTGCAGGCGGAGGCTTTGTCCACTGCGTCACAGCGCCAGTTCCAAAATTACTGATGAGAGAGACTCAAATTCCAAATGAACATTGCTGTCTAAAACCAATTTGGCCTCCAAAGATTAATTAAAATCTCAAGCTAGCTTATTCCATGGGAATTGCCTTAATTGTCTTTTTTTCCCCCAAAGAAACCTTTTATTTCAGGAGTACAAATTTCTTAAGTACAACTTTAGAAATATAGTGATTCCTTCTACCATACCCGCCCTCCCACCCTTCCTCCTCCTCCCTCTGCCATTCGCAGTCCCATTCTCCATTAAGATTCATTTTCTATTAACTTTATACACAGAAGACCAACTCTATACTAAGTAAACGTTTTAACAATTACATGCATGTATTTTTTTTTATTTGACAGGTAGAGTTATAGACAGTGTGAGAGAGACAGAGAGAGGTCTTTCTTCCGTTGGTTCACTCCCCTAATGGCCGCCACAGCCAGCGCTGTGCTGATCTGAAGCCAGGAGCCGAGTGCTTCCTCATGGTCTCCCATGCGGATGCAGGGACCCAAGCAGTTGGGCCATCCTCCACTGCCCTCCCAGGCCACAGCAGAGAGCTAGACAGGAAGAGGAGCAACCAGGACTAGTACCTGGTGCCCCAACCGAGACTAGAACCTGTGGTGCTGGTACTGCAGACAGAGGATTAGCCAAGTGAGCCATGGCGCCGGCCACATGCATGTATTTTTTAAATTTATTTATTTATTTATTTGAGAGAGAGAGAGAGAGAGAGAGCGAGAGCTCCCATCTGCTGGTTCACTGTCCAAATGCCTGCAATGGCCTTGGTCTGCGACTGAAGCCAGGAGCCAAGAGCTCAGTCTGGGTCTTACACACTGGCAGTGACCCAACTGCTTGAGCCATCGCCTGCTTCCTGCTAGGTGCACAGTAGCAGGAAGTTGGATTCAGGAGCAGAGCTAGGACTAGAACCCAGGCACTCAGATATGGGGTGCAGGATCCCATCCAAGGACTTAATGGCCAAGCCAAACACACGCCTTACACATGCATATTTTTATCTGAACATTGAGAGTAAGTCAAAGACTGTGTTTCCTGAAGTAAGAGTATTCCCATACACAGCCATAGCACAGTGATCTAAATGAGGGACTCTAACTTTGATCTAATACAATTATTTAATCCATGGCCCATATTCAGACTTCCTCCATCAGTTCAATAATTGGCAGCTCAGAAGTATTGATTATTTGTGCTCATAACTCATGTGCCCAGCTCCCCTCCCCTCCTACTCCAGGCAACATGAATGGGGCTTTTAATCTCTCCTCTTCACCTCCACCTTCCTCCTAGACCCCGGTCCTCTTCCCTCGCCACTCAAGTCTGCCCAGACCAAACGCCCCAGGGGAGGTGCTGTTGGGAGAAGCATCAGGGTTCTCACCTCTGACCTGAGAGAGCAGGAGGACATTCAAGACTCTCTCCAGTGTGCCCAGGTTGGGGCAGTGGCTGGAAGGCCCCCTCAGGGGATGCCCAGCAGCCCTCGGCATGCCCACCAGCTGCCCTGTCTTCTAGGGAGACAGTGGCACAGGACGCCGTGTCAAGGAGCTTAAATTCAATCTAGTTCTGGTGCCAAAACCCACTTCTATAAAACCCCACACACCCCTAAATGCATTTGAGAGCTATAACTGGGAAAGGGCAAGAAGGGCTTTTCTGGAACACAAGGCGTGTTCTCCATGTGAGTGGCAGCTGTGTGGGCTGTGTACGTGTAAAATTCATCTGGTGGCGTTCGATTGATGTCCACCTTCCCTCCGTGCCTGTCTCAGCAAACAACCCCGTCTGTATAAGTCAGCTGTGTGTGTGCAGTTGGGAATTCTCGAGGCAGGACCTGGTGCAGTGGAGAAGAGCTGTGTGAGCTCTGAGAGGACAGAACGTGCCTGGTGGGTACCACCTGCCTGGATAGCTCCTGCCTGCTACCGTGTAGACACCAGACAAGCACTGTGAAGCTAGCAAATGAACCACTGTCCAGCCGTGACTGTTTCCATCAGCGTGAAAGGTTTCTGTGGCCCCTTGTAAATAGAGTAGTACATGAGAATGATCGTTTCTGTAAATATTTGTGGTTGTACTTTTTTCATCTCTAGTCTGGAAGAACACAAGCTTCTCTTAGGAGAAAAGAACAGTTCTTTTTTTTTTTTCACTTTGTACTTAAAATTTTTGGTTATAGTATGACCAGGTAAGGACACATGTCCCTTTGGAGCAATGCTGCCCTAAAGACAAAACCTGAAGAAGCCTGGGTTCCTGATAATTGCCTGAAGCCATCACATCAACCTGGGACTGCCTGCATCCCAAACTCCCTGCACTCAAAAGAAGCAAACCTCCTCTAAAGGGTCTTTGAAAAGTTCATGAAAAATGCATACTGTGAAAAACTTTTGCATAGATTTCAAAATCTTTTGGCACTGAAATAACCATCTTTTAATCCCATTTTTCATGAAATTTTTCACTCCCCTTATATATGCCAGCTAGAGTTCAGCTGGTTCTCGGCCATGCAGTTGAACTGAATTCCACTTGGTACCACAGCTTTGCACAGAACTAGGCACTTAGGAAGTGGCCAAGGTCTGTTAACCACTTCAGTCATCCGCCTCCCATTGGAGTCCTGGGATCCCCAGGCCTTCCCTACAGGATTCCCTTAATGAGCACACACCCATCTGTCTGCTCTCTAAGCTCCAGCAGAACAGGTTAGAGATGCAAGCAAGCTCTGGGGCTGGAAGCTTAAAACTGGAAGAAATCCCAGGCCGGGCATGTCAGAACCCAAGTGCTTGTGGATTTGATGGAGCCCGGTGAGTTGCTGTAGCCACAGCTGCTCCCCTTGCGTGAGGAAGGCACCCACTGAGGAATGACAACCTCAGGCTCCTACTAGAAGACAGCTTCAAAGGCCATAGCTCCGTTCTGCAACCTAATGTCCAGCCCTCTCCAGAGCAGGCCCTGGTGGGAATGCCCGCTGCTTCTCCAACAGCCGGTCCCTCCCCCCGGTGGCTCTGACAAAGCTCCTCCATGTGTAAAACTGTGGCCTCCACCTTTTGACCCTGGTTTTACCTTCCAGGGCCTTTCTAGGATCTTTGACGTGTAGAATGTTTTTCTCCTTAATTAAAATAATTGTAACAGTAGGTGCCATTAAAGTGGCATTTACCGTGTCCTGGACACCAGGCTAAACACATCACACACCTGATCTCACTTAATCCTCATGATGACGCCCATGACATTGGAATTCCTATTGTCCCATTTTAGAGAGGAAGATGCTGAGTGGTAGGAGAGATAAAGACCCTCACCCAAGTGAGGGTTAGTAAGAGGCAGGGGTGGAGACGGCATCAGTCCTGGCACATTCTCAAACTCTAGAGCTCTGCTCTACTGCTCTACTCCCCCGCTCCTGTGCATACACACAAACTCACACACACGCCTATGCTCACGCGCACGTCCAACCAAGTCTTTCCCAGCAGTATCAATGCTGGCAACCCTGCAAAGTAGTAACGAAAATTCCCTCAAGATTCTGAAGTCCCAGAACCTGCCAAGCAATTCTGCCAACCTCTCCGCTGGTTTTCCCATTTCTCTCCTATCAGCACCTTGGTTTCAGCTCACAAGCACATGTAGATGTTCGGGAAGCAACAAGTCAGAACAGACAAGCTGGGCTTACCCTGGAAGGACAGGACACAGAACTCTCCAGGGAAGGTCAGGGGCCTGGGCTTAAACCAGGCTCTGGTGGGAGAGACCCCAGGAAGCCCACTGGCTAGCTTGGCCTGCCCCATCATGACCTGCACAAAGGAGTTCTTGGTTGAAGGCTGAGGTCGTGTCCAACTCTGACCCTCTCTGTCTTCCAGCACGTGATGATGCTTGCTGAGACCTCAGTCCTGAGTTCACTGTTGCTCTGCTCGGTCACACACATAGGCACCACACTAGAAGCCACAGGAAGGCTGGGGCCGGGGCCAATCACCTGCCCCTGTCCCACCTCCTTCTCATGCAGCTTTTGGTAGCAAAACAGTGACACTGAGAGAAAGCCCAGGAGCAGGCAAGGAAAAGCAGCTCTCCCTTCCAGCTGTTTCACGAAGATTACACGTCCACACATAGAAGCCCGCTACCATGTGCTGCCTGTGCCCCCAACTGATTCACACTCCAGGCATGGGAATGCTTGCCTGTATTTACTTAGTATGGTTCCCCATCTTGAGAATGTTTTTTCTTTTTTTTTTTTTTATAATTTTCATTTATTTATTTATTTATTTATTTTGACAGGCAGAGTGGACAGTGAGAGAGAGAGAGAGAGAGAAAGGTCTTCCTTTTGCCATTGGTTCACCCTCCAATGGTCGCCACGGCCGGCGCACCGTGCTGATCCGATGGCAGGAGCCAGGTGCTTATCCTGGTCTCCCATGGGGTGCAGGGCCCAAGGACTTGGGCCATCTTCCACTGCACTCCCTGGCCACAGCAGAGAGCTGGCCTGGAAGAGGGGCGACCGGGACTAGAACCCGGTGTGCCGGCGCCGCAAGGCGGAGGATTAGCCTAGTGAGCCACAGCGCCGGCCTTGAGAATGTTTTTTCAATAACTACCCATGAATTTGGGAAATTTTAATAAGTTTTATATTGTTAAAAAATACATAAGATGAGATATGTAACAACCCTCTGTTGTAAACTTGTTGGGAGTATGTGACCTCAGGGTAGGCCAGTACAGAACCTTATAAAGCGCCCAGCAAAGAGCAGGCCAAGTCCACACCCTGACTTCGAGCACATTCTTGTAGAAGGATGTGCTCTGGGATTGCATCTCTGAGACTGTTTATAAAGTAGCAACTCTGAACTTGTCCCCTTGGGACAGCCATTGTCCCTGCTGGGCCTGAGTTTTCTCCAGTGCAGGATCAAAGTACTGCAGCCGACATCAGCAAGAGGGGACAGCAGGGGACTCTGGAGAGCTGGCAGTGCTGTTTCTCCAGCTGCATGTGGGTTGCATGACTGCGGTCAATTTGTGAAAATCCATGGAGTGGCACATTTAGGATCTGTGTGTTTTGTGCATGTCCTTCAATAGAAAGTTTTCACAAACTGTCAGAAAGATAGGGGGAGAAGTCAGCAGATAGGAAACAACGATGGATGTGACTTGATCATCGCTGAAGCTGGGTGGCGGTTAATGGGAGGCTCATTATGCCCTCCTGTATCCTGTTGCACATGTTTGAAATTTCCCAGAGTGAAAGTTTAGAATAAGAAGTCTTCTAGCTCTAACGTATTCACCTTTGAGGAGCTCCCACTGTTGTGCAAGAATGCTCTTTTGTCTTCAATATATAACGTAAAATTTACCATTGTAACCATTCTGAGCAGTGGCTAAGATGCCTCTTGCAACGCCTGAATTCCATATTAAGAGGGCCTGGGTTCAGGTTCTGGCTCCTTTGTTTTCACTAGGGCTTGCTGTTAATGCGCATCCTAGGAGGCAGCAGCTGATGGCTCAAGTAGTTGGGTCCCTGCCATCCATGAGGGAGACCCACATGGAATTCCCTGCTCCTGGCTCTGGTTTGGCCCAGCCTTGACTTGCAGGCTTTTGGGGAATGAACCAGAGAATGGAAGATATTCTCTCTCTCTCTCTCACTCTCTCTCTCTCTCAAATAAATAAAAAAATAAAAAATAATAATAGCAAAGAAAGGACAAAGGAGAGTCCCAGGTCCTCTCATCCCAGAGTAGAGCATCCTGTAGAAGACAAGGAAACCCACCCAACATGACCAAAACTGAGTTATTTTAAGAGAAAGGAGCACTGTGCCTCATTGTTTAATTTTGCTTTGTCCTAATTTCAGATATCACCTGATATATTTGCATCTGACAGAGCAAATGAACTAAAAGTCTTTTGAGACATGGCTGCTAATTGAAGTCCCTAAGAACACCAGCAAGGTCTGCAGTTGGCAAGGTTCTCAGCTGTCCGCACCCACACTTGCTTGGCTCCCTTTGTCCTGGCACAAGCTGCTCTGGCATCAGCTGGTGGCAGGAAGTAGGGGAAATGCCAAGTCCCTTGAGGCCTTTCTGCAGCTTAGTTTGACCTTCAGACAGTGGCAGCAATGTCACCATCACATGTAAAAGTGTTGTGAAATATTGCAAAGTGCCTGGGATTCCCTTGTTCCCTAAGTCAGTACTGAGCACCTGCCCAGGACCATTCTAGGGGCTGAGAATGCAGCTATGCACGAAGCAGACAAAAACTGGCGGGGCGGGGCTGGGCCGTGGTCCATGATTCAGACATTCAAATAAGGGCTTTAAAGCCTTTAAAAAAAATAAGCGGTGGTAAAACATATAACGAAAAATTTACCACTGTAACCATTTTTGAGTGAATAATTCAAAGTAGTGTTAAATCTACTGACGTTGTGAAACAGATCTCCAGATTTTATCATCTTGCAGAACTGAGACGACGCCCACTACACAATTCCTTGCTCCCTTGCTCCCTCCTCCAGCTTCTCAAAACCACTCTTCTAGTTTCTCTGTCCATGAATTTGACCTCTGTCTTTTTGCAACTGACTGATTTTACCAACACAAGGTCTTCAAAGCTGCTCCAAGCTGGAGCAGGTGTCAGTTTCCTTCCTTTGTAAGGCTGAACGGTATTCCATTGCGTGTCTGTACCACAGTTTGTTTATCTGGTCCTCTGCCTGAGCGTCCATCTGCTGGCTGTGGGGAGTAGTGCTCCTATGAACACAGGTATGCAAGTGTCTCTTTGAGACCCTGCTGTCCATTCTCCTGAGTGCGTACTCAGAAGTGGAACTGAGAGGTGGCAGCCTGGTTCCTGCCTTCAGGCAGCTTGAGAAGGGCTCAGGGCACCATGGGAGGCAGTCCCCAGCAGTGGTGACTGGAGAGAAGAGCCAGCAGGGCTCAGAGGGGAGACAGCTGCTGACGTCTGGGAAGAGCGTCAACGGAGCTCTTAGGAACAGAGGGGCTTCAAAGAGGGAGAGAGGAAGGAAATGGTTCACGTGCTTTGCGGCCTCCTCGGCTGCCCTTGACCCCAGCTCCCGAGGCAGCTCTGGCTTCGTTCCCCGCCCTGGAACCGCAGAGGATGAGTGGAGCCAGCCCCGATGATAGAACCCAGGGGTGTGCAGTCCAGTTCTGCTGACGGCATGTTTTCCGTTGAGTTTCTCACAGGTGTTCCTAGTGGTTGACTGCAGGGAGCAGGGCGTGGTCAGCGCTGAGCATGGTAGTGTCAGGATCTTACTGAACTTGCTCCTTTTCTGCCCGTCCCAGCTGTCCCAGCGCCACAGGAGCCCCTTGGGTCCGCTCCAGCCCATTTCAGGGGCAGGATGAAAGCACCGCTGTCCAGATGGCAGGGGCCAGCCCCCCGGGAGAGGCCTTTGATGTAGATGACTCCTGAGAGCAGCCCACCCCTCGCCGCAGGGGCAGTGGGCAGGGAGGCCCGGGAGGTGCGGCAGGGCCTCAGCTTTCTCAGTGCCATCTGTTCCACAACCCAAGCATAGCTTTGAGGACCCAAGCCCCCGTGGACTGGTTACACCAGCACACACAACCCTTTGTCTGCCCCATGAGTTTGTTGGCATTTGAACAGTTCTTTGTGGTTCAAGTTTGAGGCCAGTCCGAGGCAAATTGAGAGTGGCAGGGGTTGGCGCAGACACCACACCTCCCTCCCACTCTCCCACCCCCAAGCCTAGACCCCCCCAGTTCCCCTTCATAACAAACACCAAAGCCACGCCCCCCTTTAAGGGTCCCATCCTTCGCTCTCCCAGGTCGACTCACCTGAGAAGCGGATCTAAGGGGTGAAATGCTGACTCAGTTTCCCCAGGAGTCCTCTGGAGACAAGACAGCCTGACTCAGGAAAGAACAAGAGCCAGAAATTTCAGGCGCTCTGACTGGCTTCCAGGGGCAAACTACATGACCCCCTCCAGTCTTACTGGAAATCTGCTGTCCTATAGCCTGCTGTCCTGGACGTGTGGTGCTCTCTGTATTCATTTTCAGCAGACACGCTGGCACACTGGCCTCGCGGCAATGAGGCCCAAGTCCTTAGCTCAGCCGCTCCTATGCTGTGCCGTGTCCTCTTCGCTTGTGGGGAGCCTCTGTTTTCCCAAGTAAAGGATCACACTGAGTACCTACCTCTGGCCTCGCCTCTCCATTTATAAGGCTATGGAGGCCAGGAGAGGAAAACAATGGTATGGCTGACACCAGAGAAAGTTCTCTGCTTTTCCATAATTACCCGTGAAGCTGGGAGCCTGGCAGTCTGCTCTGACTCTCACACTCCTGCTTGTGGGGTGCTCTCCACCGTTCACCAAGGGAGGGCCCTTCACAATCTGCAAGAGGTTGTCCCAGACTCCATTCAGTGTTTGTTCAATAAGGGGCTCCATTGTGCTGGCTCTGTGAATACAAGTGGGAATGAGGTCGGTGGTTTGGAAATCAGGCACCAGGAAAAAGGACTAGATATTCACAAGAGAACACAAGTGCCTTGCCATGGAACCTGGGATGTGTACTGGAGCAAATGGTAAGAGGCCAGGGAAGAAAATAAGATGAAGGTTATCACTGATTACAATAACCTGGGATCACAGAACTTGCTAGAAGGCCGAGACTGGAAAGTCTGAGGGAAGGAGAGGTAATCATTGTGGTAGAGGTTCATTTCTGAGGAGGTGGTGTTTGAAATGGGCATTCGGTAACTAGAAGCAGCCAACCTTGGGAAGGTCTAGAGGTGGCTCCTGCAAAGGCCCTGAGGCAGGAACCAGCCAGTCCACTGGGCCTATTTGTGGATCAGAAATTAGAACTATGTGTAGCAATTTAGCCAGAGGGTAGGTTGGACAGGAGGCTGGCAAGGGAAAGAGGTGTGACTCATGAAGAGCTGTATGGATCTTGTTTTAAGTGTAACAAAAAGTCAACAGTGGATTTTTTATACCTGCTAAACCGACCCAGCTAGCTGCTGTGTTGTCATCAGCACTACTTTGTACCTGTCAGGACGCCACTCACTTGGTAGTCAATGGCAACAAGAAGCCCTGGCGTTGTGCAAGGTGGAGCCGCCCTGGCTGTGCTTCCCGTGTACCCAGGGCCTCTGCAGGCTCTGAGCAGCCAGTGTTAGAAGCCCCAGGGGAGCTGAGGCCCCTCTGGGGTGTCTGCGCTAATCTGGCAAGCACCGTGTGCTCCCTAGCCCTTTCATGTGCCAGGCAGACGCTCCCTCACCTGCTCCTCCCTTCGCGCTGACACCTCCTAAGCCTTTAAGCGGCTTGTAACTCCATCATCTCAGCGCCCCTTGGAAGGCAGCAGCAGCAGATTAAGCGATTCTGGGATGCAGGCACTGAGGAATTCGGGGCCTCTCGGGTGTCTTGGCAGGACTAACAAGTACATGCAGAGACTCCTTCAGAGCAAGTGAGGCTCATTCCTTGCAGGGGCAGAAAAAGGCATGCTTTTGGCAAAGGACTTCGTGAGATGTTATCTCCAGAGACCTGCACAGGAGCCCCAGGAGGGAGGGAGAAGTTGCTGAACTGGGGAGGGCCTGGAGGATGGGGCAGGGGGGAGAACGGGGTCTCCTAACCAGTGGCCTCAGGCGTTTCCCACTCTCCTGGCACCAGAGTCGGGGAACAGAGGGGAGGGGAGAAGAAATCAGACACTTAAGTTTGAGGCCTTGGCTGCTCCCCAGGGGAAAAAGCCACAGATCCGGAAAGTCAGGGCTGCAAGGACCCTTGGGTGTCATCTGCTCCAGCCTTCTTATTTCATGGGTGAGAGTAGCAAGGCCACAAAGCTAAGTCCTTCTCAGTGCTGACCCGGAGAGGAGGTGGTCTTCTATGGCAGAGGAAGAAGGTGGGGTAGAGGCATCGGACAGGAAGGGCGTCTTGGCTGCATCTGTCAGTGTTTTAGAGGCACAGGTGTAGCTGTTGCAGTGTTGCAGATGCACGTGTAGCTGTGCCATTTTAGATGCACACGTGTAGCCATTCCTCAGTGTCTGTGAGTGACAGGTCCCAAAATCTGTGGACGCTCAAGTTCCTCTTATGAAGCATCTGCAGGTCACCCACGCACAACCTCCTGTCCACTTCACTTCATCTCTAGATGACTGATCGTAGGGAATACAGTGCAAGTGCTACGTGTGTAGTTGTTACACTGTGTTGTTTAGGGAATAAGAGGAGAAATGTCAGTGCCTGCTCAGTACAGATGGAGTCTTTCAGCAGTTGTTTTCCATGTGGTTGGCTGAATATACAGCCTCGGCACATGGAGGATGCACTGCCCGCTCTGACCCAGTGATGCCACTTCCAGGACTTCGTCCTGCTGATGCCCTTGCACAGGGGTGTGCAGAAGGAGACGAGGCTGTTCTCTGCAGAGTGCTCTGTCCCTGCAGCAGGTCTCAGAAGACAGCACAGGGCACAGTTCCCAGGCATGCAGCATGAAACCAGGCCATTCGTACTACAAAATAGGGTCGCTGGAAGGAAGGTGGCGAATAATACGTATCGCTGTTATGGAAGGGTTATGGATGACATTTCAGCTTCAAGACAAAGCACATAAACTGTGTAGAGTAATCCCATCTGTGTATCACAAAGTGTGTGTGTGTGTGTGTGTGTATGCTCGGGTATCTTTTTTATTTTTTTAACTAGTATTTGTTTATTTGAAAGGCAAGGAGATAGAGACAAAGAGCTACCATCTGCTGGTTCACCCCACCGAATGCCCACAGCTGCCAAGGCTGGGCTGGGACTGAAGCCAGGAGTTCTGAACTCAATCCAGATCTCCTCTGAGTGGCAGGAATCCAATTACTTGAGCTATCACCTGCTGCCTCCCAGGACCTGCTCGGGCTGGGAATTGAACCTGGGTAACCTGTTGTGGGGTATGGGCATCTTGACTAAACACTTAGGCAAGCTGAACACTGGCCTCTTGGTTTATATATAGTATAATAAATGTTACATTTCCAGAAAGATGCACAGAGCGCATTCATAGCTTCCTTCATTTTACACCCTTTGACACCGTTTGAAGGTTTCTGTTGGTAGGTTTTTCCCACATGGCCATTACTTTCCTTACAAAAAGAACATCGGAGGCTCAGGAGTGGAAGTGGCTTGGCTAGGATCACAGCCGTGGTCTTGCAGTTCTTGTCGCCAGGTCCGGGTCTCCTGGCTTCTGTCTTTCAACTTTAGCCCAGCAGCCAGGCCTGGGTCACAGCAGGGCTTGGCCTCCTGTGTCTGTCCTGTGGCTGAGAAATGAGGATGGGAAAGTGCTTCTCAGGACAGAGGGACAGAGGGATGGTGACATCCTAGCTCACTGGGGTTCTGCCCTAGGATTCCTCTTCCGACTGTGTCACTGAGAATAGCTACAGAGCCAGTTGTAAGCCCCTTCTCCCTGCTCAGACTCAGTTTCTCCAGCTGTACACTGGGGTGTATGTGCAGTGGAGCAGGGGATCCTCCAGGGTCCTGAGAACTGACAGTCCAGGCTGCTCCTTAGAGCTAGCAAGCACAGTACCTGGAGTCATCATTTCTTGGGCCAGGCTGCCCTCTGCTGGTGTCTGCAGGTAGCGCTCAGTAAGCTGCTTGTAAAGTAGTTCTCGGGGTGACCGTGCCTGTCCCTGGGGTCCTCTTGGTGCTTGAGGATGTGGGGCCACTGTTACCATTAGCAGGCAGGCGCTGGGGAAGCTGGACATCCCGGCATGCGTGCGAATCCTGCACAGAGAACTGTCTCGCCTTTCAGGTGAATGATGGATCTGCACTCGTAGTCTGACTCCTTTACACTCAGTCAGAAAGTTGTTCAGGTTCTGGTTTGTTGTTTTGCTTGAAGAGAGGTTGAAATGTATGCACACTGCCAATCAAGGGATGCTTAACTTCACTTTGGCCAGAACATTACCCAGAGCTGTAGGCAGCCCACAAACAAGTCATAGACAAGTTAAGGTCAATCTTGCCTTGTGGAATTCCTGGGATGAGAAAGTCACGTACTCCCATGTTGAAGGAGGATGCACTCTGCTAAAATTAACTATGTTGTGACTGTGTTGTAGAAAGCCCGATAAGTTGCTTGTGTATGTTGTTAACTTCTGAGTTGCCTTGAGCTGCAGCTGGTTATGCATAAATATCTCTGAGACACTGGAATAAACGAGCCTTGATCAGCCGTGTTAGCCTTGTTGCCTTGGCTCCATTCTCTGCACCCTTGTTCCCCTTTCATTCCCACTCCCTCCTTCAGGTTACGTTCGACTGGTGTGGCTGGCCAACACACAGAGCCACTTCCTATCATAGGACTGCTGTAGAAAGAGGGAGTAACTAACTTGTGTTTTACCTCTTCCCACAAATGTACTTCTATGTTTGCTTGAAAGGTATTGACAGAGACCTTCCATCTGCTGGTTCATTCCACAAATGCCCTTAATGGCCAGGGCCAAGCCAGGAGCCAGGAAATTCCATGTAGGTCTCTCACATGAGTGGCAGGGACCCAAGTACTTGGGCCATTGTGTGCTGCCTCCCAGGTGCATTAGCAGGAAGCTGGATCAGAAGCAGAGGCGAAGGCGGGACTCCATCCCAGGCAGTCCTATATAGGATGCCCGCAGCATAAGTGGCCGCTCAGCCTGCTGCACCACAATGCCTGCCCCAGAAATCATTACCTTTTAAGTTGTTTATACAGTCTTCACCAGCAAGCTGGCCTTAGTCAGCTTCAGCTTGATCAGGACTGATCGGCTAAGCCACACATGTGCAAGAAAAGACCACAGATGACACCAGGAGCCGAAGGTGTGCCCCCCACCCCATGGGACCCTCACGGGCCAAAACAGAAGAGCTGGGCAGCTTTCAGAAGTGAAGGGGTCTGAAGATGACAAAGTCTGCTCACTGGGCTCCACCTCATACTGATCCACACGTGGTTCTGCTGCCCCTCCTATGTGGATGTTCCCACTCCTTTCTTCTCTCCTGACCCTACAAAGCCTTCGCAGGTCCCCAGTCACCAGTCAGGGAGCTGGATTTGTGCCTTGCTCCTGACTCCTTGCCTGGCCACTCCTTTTTTTTTTTGGCTTTTCAAAGAATGATATTTATTTGAGAATGGTCGAGCAATGCCGTGGTAGAGCAAGTGTCATAATAGATTATGAGTGCACTCAAAGAGTCTGAGGAAAACATAAGGAATGTTATACCAAATACTTTGAAACAACAATATTGGATCACAATGGATAATACCCAGGCAGAGTTTTTATGATAGTATTAGCTGGCCACTCCTAATACTTACTCTCTCTCCTCCAAATATCTTGGCTTTGACTTTGTGTTTGGCCTTCCATGTACACAGGCAAAGAGACTCCTCTTGGTTCAGTAACAGCAGGTGGTCATGTCATGGAGCACCCCTAAAACTGGTTGGAAGGATTGTTATGGGACCCCCACAATGGAGTCCACTTGCCCAATGGGCAAAAAGTCAGTAGCTGACACCTTGATGGTTGAAGACAGCAGGGGTTTGCTTTGTAGTGCACAGAGCAAGGAACCAGGCAATTCCTAGACTCATCCTGTAGATTGGGGGGGCGGGGGGGATGGCAGAGTGTTATTAGCTCACATGCAGGTCTCTGTTTGGTCCGTGGTGCTCGCGGCCTTGGAGTAGTCGGGGACAGGAGGTTGGCGTGCTCCTCCAAAAGCCTGTGATGGCAGGATGGGCTCCGCCTGTCTGGGGTCTATGGGAAGGTTGGTTATTACTTTGTTTGATCAAGACTGGACGTTCATATAAAAGATCTCAAAATAGAGCCTAGTGGTAGGATGCTAACCATGGAGGCAATAATTGAATGCTGAGTCTTGTGATCCTAAGTCTGGTGGGGCCGGTCTGATCCTTGTACCACTCCCTTCGTTTAGTGAGTTAATCTGTAGTAAGGAGTTGACTTGTAATCACCACAGTGGAGACGGAGGAACTGTAAGCCAAGGGAGCAAGACTAGGGCCTGATAAAGTCTACATCAAAGGCATTAGGAATGGGGGCTTGGTTTCAGGCAGGCAACAAAAGCAAATAAACAAGATGGTAATTACAGTTTGCCATCATTGAAATGAAGGAGGGAAACTGTAAGAGATCTAGACAGCAAAGCCTCTCTAAAGAGGCCACATTTGAACTCTGAGTTGAGGATGATGAAGAGAGAGGGACTAAATGAAAATCCGGGAGAGGAGTATCATTCCAAACAGAGACAGCAGGTGTAAAGGGCCTGCGGCATGACAGACTTTGACAGCTTTGAGGAATAGAAAGATCACTGTGGCTGGAGTGCAGTGACTCAGGGAGTGGTGCTAGGAGACTAGTTGTGTGTGGCGCAGCAGCCGGGAACAGACACAGCTTGAGCGTCTAGGCACTTAGCTTCGTGTTTGTTCAGATCGTGATAATTCCCTTGACTCTGAGCCTTCCCCACCCTTCAAAATCAAATCCTTGGGGCTGGTGTTTGGTGCAATGGCTTAAGTGACTGCTTGCAGTGTCCATATTCTATACCAGAGGTCTGGTTCAAGTTCTGGCTACTCTGCTTTGGATTCGGCATCCTGCTAATTTGTGTGCTTGGGCCCCTGCCATGCAGATGGGAGACCTGGATGAAGCTCCTGGCTCCTGGTTTTGGCTTGGCCCAGCCCTAGGTGTTGTGGACATTTGGAGAGTGAACCAATAAGCAGAAGCGCGCGCTCTCTCTCTCTCTCTCTGCCTTTCAAATGAAGTGAAAATTAATTAATTACTTTTTTAAAGCTCAGGTCCTGCCCATCTCCCACAGAAACCTCCCCAACTGTCCCAAGGCTTGTCCTCAGGAAGGCCCCTGCTCTGCACTGGGAAGTGGGTGGCTCTCCCCACTCTTAGCTCTAAACAAGTATTTCTTAAGATGTGGCCTTCAGGCCACCTGCAATGCAAGTCCCCAAAATATACCTCAGCCCTAAAAGTATTCGCAATGCAATATTTGAATTAGAGCAAATAGAACAATGAATATTCATATCCTCATTAACTGCTTTTAAGAAATTTTCCATTTCTCCACATTCACTTCCGTTACGAACACTACAGGTCAGTGCTTTTCAAAAGTACAGACTACAGGGCTGGCATTGTGGTGCAGTGCGTTGGGCCTATGACTGGCATCCCATATGAGTGCTGTTTCAAATCCTGATTCCCAGCTGCTCCACTTCTGATCCAGCTCCCTGCTAATGCACCTGGGAGAGCAGTAGGTACCTGCCACCCACATAGAATTCTAGGCTCCTGGCATTGGCCTGGCCCAGCCCAGCTGTTGCAGCCATTTAGGGAATGAAGAAGTGGAGGGAGGAGCTTTCTCTCTCTGTCTCTCTCCCTCTCTCTGTAACTCTTTCAAATAAATAAATAAATCTTCAAAACAATGCAGATTCCAGGGGCCTGCCCTGGACCTATTCCATCTAGAAGTAGACCTGGGAATCTGCCTTCTAAATATCCCTTCCCATCCTCACCCAGTACCCATGAGTCTTAGGCTCAGTGAAGACTGACAGGTGCCAGTTAGAATCCGTCCCATGCAAGCAGTTTCCCTTTCTTCCTTGCAACTAACCCAGAAGCCTCAGTCTTTGCTGTGTATCAGAATCACCTGGGAAACGTTTAGAAATGCAGATGCCAGGCCCCTCTCCAACCTAACAGACCAGACCAGGGCAAGCTGGCTGGGCTTTGGTCTCAATCACTAACATCTTGCAGGTGGTTTTCTGTGGGAGCAGGCGCTGCGAGAGGATCCCCTTTCCTCCCTCTGTGTAACCCACCCCTGGTGATTGTCAAAGGTAGGGTTCACATGTCCTGCCACCAGCTGTCTCCCAGAACAGTGTCAGCAGGCACCTCCGATGCCCGTGCTCAGTGAAGACACTGAGTGGTGAGGTCTAAGGAGGAGAGGAGGCCCTGCTGTGTCGCCTGTGCAAACTGAGCTCAGGCATCCACTCAGCACGTGGGCTTGGAGGTAGGATTGCCACATATGGGGAGAAGAGGACAGTACACCAGGTGAAATTTGAAGTTCAGGCACTGCACATACTCAGCACATTATTTTTTGGTAGCAGTATGTCTTAAATATTGCATGGGATACACTTACACTAAAGGAAATTATTCGTTATCTATTTGAAGTTGGAATGTAACTGGGAGGCTTGGGCTTTATCTGGCAGCCCTACTTGGGGGAGTATCTCCCGCTTCTCCCAGTCTCAGTTTCCACATTTGGGAAATGAGCACCAAGACTGGATGAGCTCTGTGGCGCCTTAGACTTAATGAGACTGAGAGCAGCACCCTACAGCTCTGGGAGCCTTTCTCTGCAGCCCCACCAGGGGGCGCCCTGATCCTCCTCACCGCCTCGCGGGCGGGTGACTCAGCAAGGAGGCCATGTGGTCCCGTGGGCTCTGGGGGCCCGTCTGGAAACCGGGTTGTGAGGCCTAGGAGGGCCCAGGTTTGCCGGTCTCTAGGACAACTTGTTCAGGACAGGAGAGGATATCTCAGAGTCTCTCAGATGGCCTTATCTCAGCCAGCTCCCCCTCCCCTGCCGTTTAAAGAGGCGACTGCTCCCCAGAGCGAAGTCACTTGTCCCAGCTCACACAGCTGTCCTGGAAACCAGACTCCTAACACCCTGTCCAGTGCCCCTTTGCCTCTGAGGGTGTTCTTGCTTTCTGTTTCTAGCAGGACATGTTTAATCTTTGCAGTCCGGTAGCCGAAACCAGTGCAGACGTGAGTCTACCCAGTATGGCCTAACAGAACCCAGAGGCGTGTGCGGGAGAGGGGAAGGAGCAGGCTCTCACATTTGCGCTGGGAGTTAACAGAGCACGGTGGCGGTGGCGGCAACGGGGATGATGGTGACAGGGCTGGTGATTTACTGCCTTCTCTATGCTGTACCCAACACCAAGGCAGGGACCATCACCGGCAGGATTTTACAGCCAAGGCAATGAGCTCGGAGCGTTGGGTCGTTTGGCTCAACGAAGCTCCCTGCAGTCAGCCGCACGTGCAAGGGAGGACGCTGCCATTCTCTGGCCCCTTTGAGCCCAGTACCCCTGTTTCCCACAGGCCTCCCCGCCAACTCCTGCTGCACAAATGGTTTTAGGGCTGAGGTCACCTCCCAAAGAGCCACATCCCTGTGTGACTGGAACTGCGCAGAGAGGGCTGCCTGCTGCTTCTGCCCAGCAGGTGGTTTTTGGAGAGTTGCACAGCTGGCATGAGGTAACACTGAGTTGAGTTTAACTCCGTTCTCCTTGGCACTTTCTGGTCGTCAAAGGGAATGTCTTAAACAGCGTTCTTCAAGCAGGGGCACATTTGCAAGTGCATAACAGTTTTTTCACTGCATTTGTATTTTTATTACATTGATCTTCATGGTACATGCCATTGATTTTTCATGTGCGGTACTGATACAATTTCTTCTAAAAGTTACGGTTGGTTTAGTTTGGTTTGTTTCTTGAGGAGGATAGAGAAGCACTGGTTTAGGGATTTTCGAGTCTGAGGGCCTTGTTAACGCAGCTGATGGCTTTTGCCCAAGCCAGCAGGGCGTGCAGCCCTGCCCTCCCCTCCCACAGCCCTGGACTGATTCATTCTTCCTGTCTCTTGGAAGCTGGCTTTTCCTTGAAAACTCCTAGCAGCTCCCTACAGGGAGGTACCCGGATAGGGGGAAGAAAAATCTAGGTTCCTGTCCCACCTTTTCCACGGCCTCATTGTGTGGCCACGTTACCCCGCCTTCCTGAACCTCAGAAAGTCTGCGGCAGATCTGTGGTGGTCTGTGGTGCTGGGCATTCCGTGGCTGACCGGCCCAGGGCTGGCCAAGGCCCAAGACTACACACTACAGTCCGCAGGACCCGTGTCCCATGTTCCACCCTCCCCACAGGGGCACTGGTTCCTGTCGTTTTCCACGATAGCTCCCTGCTCTACTTCCTTCACAGCACAGCACGTTCCTGCCTGGAACGGTATTCTGCGCTTCTGTACTGTATGCCTCCCGAGAAGGAAAGAGAGCTCCCTTCCTGGGGCACTGCAGGAAGAAGGTGCCTAACACATTCCAACCCCCGGTAAATGCCGCACAATGAGCGCTCAAGCCAGTGCTGAACCTGATTTAACCTGTGTCTGCCCAGAGATTATGAGACCAGGGTTAGGCTTGTATCTCAAATGTCCAGGACCAAACTGGCCAAGCTCTTTCCACCCCTCTCCTTTCCATGATGTAGAAAACAACACCAGGACAGTCAGATATTTTTAGGAGCTTGCATTATTTTAATGATCTCAAAATGCAAGGCCACTGCTAGATGTGACACCTGCAGACCCAGTGATGTGGCCCCCAGTCAGTGAGAATACTCCCTGGGCCTGTTTCTCCATTGCAAGGTGTCAGAAGAGCAGCCTGAAAATGTCACACTAGCAAGACCAAGAGACTGAGCTTTGAAAGTGCTCTGGGGGCCTGCGCTGTGGTGCAGCGTGTTAACACCCTGGTCTGGAGTGCCGGCATCCCATGTGGGCGCTGGTTCGAGACCCGGCTGCTCCACTTCTGGTCCAGCTCTCTGCTGTGGCCTGGGAGGGCAGTAGAAAATGGCCCAAGTCCTTGGGCCCCTGCACCCACATGGGAGGCCCGGAAGAAGCCCCTGGCTCCTGGCTTCAGATCTGCAGGGCTCTGGTCACTGTGGTCAATTGGGAGTGCCTCTCTTCTCTCTGTGTAACTCTTTCAAGTGGATAGATTAAAAAAAAAAAAAAAAGTGCTCCATGAACTTAGGATGATCTGAGATAGCACCAATAGAACTTTCTATGATGATGAAAACATTCTAGGGGTCAGTGTTTTGGCACAGCAGGTAAAGCTTCTGCCTGCAAAGCTGGCACCAAATATGAGTGCCAGTTCAAATCCCGGCTGTTCCTCTTCCCATTCAGCTCCCTGCTAATGTGCCCAGGAAAGCAGCAGAAGATGGCCAAAGTGCTTGGGCCCCTGCACCCATGTGGGAGACCCGGATAGAGTTCCAGGCTCCTGGCTTCAGCTTGGCCCAGAGTCAGCATTGCAGTCATTTGGGGAATGAACCAGAGGATGGAAGATTCTCTCTCTCTCTCTCTCTGGAAGTTTCTCTGTCTCTGTCTTGCTCATCTATCCTTCTCTATAACTCTGCCTTTTAAAATTTTTAAAAAATATTTTATTTATTTGAAAGGCAGAGTTAGAGAGAGGTCTTCCATCTCCTGCTTCACTCTCCAAATGGCTGCAACAGTTGGAGCTGTGCTGATCCGAAGCCAGGAGCAAGGAGCTTCTTCCAAATCTCCCATGCAGGTGCAGAGGCCCAAGGACTTAGACCGTCTTCTACTACTTTCCCATGCCATACCAGGGAGCTGGATGGGAAGTGGAGCAGCTGGGACTTGAACTGGAGCCTACATAGTATGCCGGCACTGCAGGTGGGCTTTACCACTATGCCACAGCGCTGGTCCCTGCCTTTTAAATTAATCTTTAAAAAAAAAAAATTCTAGGCCGGCGCCATGGCTAAACAGGCTAATCCTCCGCCTTGCGGCGCCGGCACACCAGATTCTAGTCCCGGTTGGGGCGCCGGATTCTATCCCGGTTGCCCCTCTTCCAGGCCAGCTCTCTGCTATGGCCCGGGAAGGCAGTGGAGGATGGCCCAAGTGCTTGGGCCCTGCACCCGCATGGGAGACCGGGAGAAGCGCCTGGCTCCTGGCTTTGGATCAGCGCAATGCGCCGGCCGCAGCAGCCATTGGAGGGTGAACCAACGGCAAAAAGGAAGACCTTTCTGTCTGTCTGTCTCTCTCTCACTATCCACTCTGCCTGTAAAAAAAAAAAAAAAAAATTCTAGACATGCCTGTTCCACCAGATAGCCACTAGTCATAAAAAGCCATCAAGCACTTGAAATGTCTCTCCTGTGACTGAGGGACTGGAATTTATGAACTGTAATTAACTTAAATTTAAAGCTAAACAGTCACGCAAATTGGTTGTCATATGGGACAGTGGATAATGCTAAGATAATAATGCCAGAGAGACTATATCTAGTATAATATAACTCTGTAATGGAAATAATAATTATGTGGTTATAGTTAATAACCAATAATCGTGTGATAATTTACAACTAGTACAATAATCCTGGATTGACGCTAGCATACTTCTACTAGAACACTGTCTTTCTGTTACACACACTCCTGGGCCTTCCCACACTTCCTCGTTGCTCCATCTTGCAGTTCATATGTCGTTACGCAGTTATTTGATACATCCTTCCCTGGACTTCAAGCTCCAAAAGAATTAACGCTTGTCTTCATTGCCACAGCTGTGACCCCAGTGCTGGGCATGCGACCTGGTGTAGAGACATCATAAGTATTTGATGAATGAGTGAATGAACAAATGTCTGATTGATGAAAGGAGACAGTTGCTTTGCTTGGTATTGATAGTGGAGCCCATTCATGAAAAAGGGTCAGCCCACAGGTCATTAAATTAAAATAGCTAAATTAGTGCTTATGGGAACCACACACTTCCTGTGCATAACGCATGACGTGTGTACAAAAGCGTCACTGCAGGTGTGTGTAGAGAAGCATAATAATGTGTTTGCAAGGGTTTGCATTGTGCAATCAATGAACACACAGTGTGTCTGCATGTGAGACCTCTAGGCCCATATGGCCAGGAGTCTGTGTGTGCAGGTGATAAGGTGACTCGGACGAAGACACATGCAAAATCACACAGGAAAGCAGTTTCTAAGTCGTTACTGTTTATTTGGAAAGATTCGTCAAACTCTTCACATCGTGGCGAGAGTCTGCAAGATTAATGAGAAGCAGCTTTTTCATGACATGCTTGGAGGTGAACGAGTTCTCAGCCTGTGAGATCCAACCATCCCATTGATGATGAAGTTTCTCTTGATTAATAGATGGGGAAAGGAGGGAAGAAAAGGAGGAAGCTACTAGGAGCCTTATGGCAGCCATCCAAATGTGAAGAAGCAAAAATTCACCAACTCCACTTTTTCTATTTCACAACTTTCTCCATCCCTCTCTTGATTTGGGCCTTCCTGCCAGAAATACCTCACAGTCCCCGGAGGTTGTGCTGATCCACCCCCTAGGAAACTGATGGTCCATGACTCCCACTGTTTGAACCAACAGCCCAGTGCAGAAAGAAACTGCACTGAACGGCAAAGGGGCTGGGGAGGAGCCGGGCTCTGAGAGAGGTGGCATACTTCATGGCACAGCCCTAGGAACTTCTGTCGGCCCCAGGAGACAGGACTTGCCGCTCTGGCCGGAGGACTCTGCACAGCTTCTCCCACCCCTGGTCCTCCAGTCCCAGAAACTCTGCCAGCATCACCTGTCCATTACTTCCCTTCACCCACCTCCAGGCCACCTGGGGAAGAGCCACGGGCAGCCAATCCCATGAGGTCAAAGTAACACAAAGTCTGACTTGGTGAGCACTCACTGCAAGCAGAGTAACAGGGGAAAGTCTCAGGATGCAATGTGTGTTCAAAGCAGCCTGAGTAGATGAGTTTCCACTCAGGCCAGTAAGACAGCGGCCACACCGCCAGGAGGAAGTGAGCATGCGAATGGGTGAGCGAGGCCTTGGCAGTCAAGGGACAGCTAGAAGGTGGTGATGGGGTTACAATTTCCGTTTTTAGCACCGTTAATGTGTTCATTTAACTCTATGTTAGCACCTTGTCCCCAGGCAGAACAACAAACCATCCAAACATTTTAAACATGAGGGGAACAGGGAGGGGAGATCAAAGAGAGAGAATCCGGCTCTGCAGGAGCAGGCGTGGATCTAGATCACGAGATCCTTGTCGATATCCTCTGCAAAGCAAGAAAAGATAGCAGAGTTAGAAACAGGCGCCGCGTCAGTGAAGAGGCACTTCCCAAGGAGTAAGGGGCGTCCCACTGGTCCCCATGGGCAGGGGCTGGCGACCAGCCACAGGTCACCTAGGACAGTGGTGACTGGTGACCGAGAAGCCTTGACCTCCCTGCCCCTGGCCTGTCCCGAGGGGCAAGTGATACTTCCCGTTTCCTCTCTGTGGACCTGCCAGTTCCCAAAATAGTGCTTGGCACAGTGGAAGATGAAGAGATGGACAGATGGCCAGCGAAGGATCAGGAAAACACTAGAGAGAGGGAGGCCACCCGACAGGGAGAGCAGACAGGAGTCAGAGACAGGCAGAGAGGGACAACAGAGAGAGAGACAGAGAGAGAGGCTGACCCAGAGCCCTGCTGCACACTCACTCTCCTTGATGCCGAAGCAGCCAGCCCACTCCTCCAGGGCGATGTACTTGTCGTTGTCCAAGTCACAGTTCTCGAAGAAGCGGGTGGTGCAGTGCTCCATGGGGATGAGCGGTGCACGCAGCGGGGCCAGCTCGGTGTGGGACAGATACCTGCAGGGAGGAAGCGGGCAGGCCTGAGCATGAGGAAGCCACACTCCCCAGCAAGGCCAGTGAGCCTGCCTTACAGCACAGGAGGAAAAGCTGTGTGATGCCAGAATGCTGGTCGGGCCCACAGCCCCGCCGAGGACCCACTCTGCCCCACGCTGAGCCCCAGTCTCCCTTTCCATCACAGTCAGGGAGGAGTGGCCCTACCTCTAAGGGCGCTCCCTGTCCTGAGGTCTTATGGACTTAATAACCAAGGTCTCTTGGTGCATTTCATTCACTCCTAACTGGCTGAGAATTGGCCCAAAGACTTAAAAATCTAGCATTTGTTAATGGTGCATCAAAATCAGGTATGAAACCACACTGGACAAATATTTATATAGCTGCAAATGCCTAGGAAAGGGTCTGAGGATAGCACTGACTTCTGGGGAAGGGGTTGGGGAGGGCCTGAGATTGGCAGTGAGCGTCAAGGGGCTCCCTAACCTTGTGCCCAGAGCTCTGCTGCTTTTGTGTATCACATCTGCAAGCGAGGCCCTTCCAACTTCCCGCCCCGTCCTCCCTGCTGGTCTTGGGCTCCTTGTTCCCTAAATCCTTCAGCCAGCTGTCCCTACAACATTCTTCCCTTCTCACCCTCAAGCCTCCTGGCCCCACCCAACTCAAGAAAGGAATCACACTGGGTTTCAGTGGGAAGAAACTCTCTCTCCCCTTCACTGTGCCAGTGGGGAAACTGAGGCCAGGGAGGGGCAGGGATACAGCCAGGCCACCTGCAGCTCTGGGGCAAGAGGAGGAGGGGGAGGTGGCCCCTTAGCCCAGGCTGAAGTGCTTCCCCACATGCACAGTTCTTGCAGCCACGGCTGGAAGCTTCCCCCCAGGCCCCTCTGCTGCAAAGGGATCCAGCTGCTCAGCCTAAGCTCCAGATGTTCCCTGTGACTTTTCCCCTCCCTGTCACTGTGAGTGACTCAGTTGGATCCCAGCCACGGCAAGAGTCTGGGAGAGAAGCAGCAGGGAGCTTCCCAGAACCCAGGAGACCTCAGCCACTCAAGACAGCCAGCAGCGTGGGTAGGCTCCAGGCACATGGGCTGGACACCCAGCAAGCCGTGAGCATCCCAGGAGCTCCCCTGGCACAGCATGGCTCCCCAGGCACAAGAGCAGGCAGCCTCTCCTTCCCCTTCTGATCTGCTGCTCACAGTGGAAAGAAATTGGGGCAGGGGGAGGTCCTGGGAAGGTACAGGGGACACCTTACAGTACCACTCCCACCACCACCAGGGAAGCCCCAGACAGGTGGGGGCTGCGATCAGCTCTGAGAACAGCTCTGTCCCCTGCTAGAATTGTGCAGGGCCCACAGCAAGCTCTCAGCAAGCATCGGTCACTGCTCGGCTGCCTGCTTACCCTGCCACGCAGCTGCATGGTTCTTCCTAACTCACTAAGCCAAGGGGCAAGGAGCCCCACACCAGGGCTGGCTCTGTGGACAGGGCTGACTAGGAATGTTTTAGGAATTTCCGGGGCCAGGTGGGTCCTGGTGGGGCTGGGCCTCAGTAGAGGGCTTGGACACCACTCCCAGTGTCGCATTGAGGGATAGCACGCAGGCATACTGCCCCCAACCTGGCCCGGCCACCCCATGGAGTCCCGTCCTCCAGCCCAGCTCACTTCCCCTGCACAACTGGGTGTCCAAACCCAGCTGATTCCCACCTCAGGCATGAGAAAGCATCTCTTGGCTTTCTTCCTCCCAGATCAGCAACCTCTCTCGGGTTCCTGTTCCTTCGCCTGAACCCCCAGGCCCACTCTGGGTCCTGGACTAGGGGCAGCAGAGGCTGCTGAAAGCTGTTACACCCACCAGCCTTGACCCATGACTGTCCACTCCGGGGCCCTAAGGAGCAGAGGGATCTTACCCGTCAATGGGGTGCTGGTCCAGCTGGCCGAACTGCCAGTGCACGGGGAAGATGTACATGTTGTAGTTCTTCTCGAAGTCTCGGGCCAGCAGCTCCACGGGGTGGTCTCCAGCCTCCAGGCGCTTCTCATTCTCGTGGATCTTCTTCACCTGTGGGAGCAGAGACACTGGGTGACCAAGGAGCCAGGGCATACTGTCCAGGCCAGCTGGGACAAGAGCAGGCTGAGACCAGCCAAGACGAAAAAGATCACAGAGAGGGGAAGGAAGTGAGTGGCATGGATGGGAACCAGCATCTCATTCGCGAAAGTGGAGGCCAGGGATGGCCTTAGGGATTCTCCAGAGTGCCGCCCACATCGGAATCACCTGGAGGCCTGCTGAAAAGCAGTGTCCTGGGCCTCACCACATAGACACAATCCTTCAGCAGGCCTAAGGTGGGGCCAAGGCATCTACATTTTATCAGCACCTTGGGGTGCTTGATATGCCCATTAAAGTTTAAATCTGCAGACAAAGCAGGGTTGTTTGTGTTTCTTTTGTTTAATACTGGGTTAAAGGACGTGAGCAGAGTCTTTAACATGTTAATGTGCACTAGGAGCTCCTAGGGCAGCAGGAGGCAGGTGTGTATGGGAGCCCAGGGCACAGAGATCTTCCAGGGTAGGGTGTGAGCTTGCAGCGGTACATGGCTCTCTAGCAGCCGGGGCCAGCAGGGCCAGGGGCAGGCTGGATGCAGACCACTTACTCGCAGCTTCTGCTTCTCCGTCAGAAGGTTGTTGCCCTCATCCCTCTCATACAGGGTGACCAGGACGTTCTTGAGCCAGTCCCGCATGCGAAGGGGGAATTCAGACAGCTCAGAGTCCAGGCAGGGGGGGATGTCTAGGGTCCAAAACACAGGTGGTCAGCACAGACCCTGACTCTTTCTGCCCGGGAGCTGACTGCTCTCCCCATCCCATGCCTGACTCCCACGGCCACATCAATCGGCGACCTTGGCACAGTGACTCCACCCTCCAGGCCAGAGCTTCCTCACTGGACAATAAACAAAGGAGACTGTGTAGGGAGAAGAAAGAACACTGTGCAAATGGAAAGGCGAAAGGCACTTCTGCTTCCTCAGCCTTGATCCGCTCCACGCTCAGGGGCATGGCTCAGCCCTGAGGCTCCTGCACCTCTCTGGGTGGGCCCTGAGCGGGATCCTAGCAGGGGCTGCGCCTGCACTGGTGCCATCCATCAGTGACAGGTGTTTGAAGCTGTGAGCCTGAGGAGTAACAGGTGTCCACAGGCCCAGCTTTGCAAGGATGAGGATGGAGGAATCAGGGCTGCTTCGCCACCAGAACTTTCTTAGATGTAGGGATCAGACCCTGGAATTTAGAATTTCAGAATATCAGACTGGGAGATTTCATCCAGGTCCATCCCTCTGATCCGACTCAGAGGTCAGCATGAAGAGAAGCGATCTGTTCAAGGCCACATTATCTGAGCCACAGGCCAATGTGGTTGCCTGGGAGCTCAGCCTGTTCCTTCCTCATCGCTGGGCCTAGAGAAAGAGCCTTCTGTGGGATGGGACCATTGTCTTCCTGACTCTCAGCTGGGGAGTGGAAGGGAACATCTGGGATAGAAACACTGCAAGTTAGGGAGAACTGGCAGCAGGCCTCAGGGGACAGTAAAGCCTCCTGGGAACATTCTTAACCTCACTGCCCGAGAATGTGTTAGCACCATTTCCTCCCACTGCCTTCCTGCCCTAGTGTCTGCTTTCTCCTTTCACACCCTGGGCCCCATCACTGGGAGAGCAGGCATGACCACAAGGAGAACTTTATTTCTGGCCCCTCTGCCCCACTTTGTACACCTGCACACCTGGGCAGGTGATGGCTTCTCTCAGTGCCAGAATGGACCAGACCCCCTGAGTATGGATGTTGTCTTGGCAGTGTCTTGGGTGTCTTGAAGGATAGGGAGGGTGCTAAGTAAGTCCCTGAGGCTTACTTATAGCTGGGATCACTCACAGAAGACCGGACAGCATCCCAGCATCCTTTCCCAAACACCTGCCTCCCAGGAGGCCAGGTGAAGGCAGGTAGGAATGTAATGAGGTAGGAGTGAATGAGTCTGAATATGACAACTCTGAGCAGTAGGGCCCAAGGGGAACTGACAGGCATGCCCTATTCCAGAGCCTGGTATCCAAACATTGTTAAAATACTTTGTAAGACTGTGTCAGGCATCATTTTTGGTTCAAAACATTGCAGCAGGAATGATTCAGGTCAGCCTTCCAGAAGGACTGCCTCATCTGAGAGGTACAGTTGGAAGCTACTGAGTGACTCCAGAACCCCTCCGAGTGTGAGCTTCGGCAGCTGCTCAGTCCTTGCCCTGAGAGGAACCTACCCTCGGACAATCATCAACTCCATCAATGGAGAAGAGCTTCACTCAAGACCACACAACATGGGGTCGGTAGAGCCTGCATCAGTTCCAGTACAGAGCGCTCTCCGGGACAGGAGTCTGGAAGGGCCCAGGAACACTCACATTTGCAAGGCCCAATGTAGTCCAGGTGGAGTTTGTGGCCCTTCTTGGTGCCCTCCAGGGTGCACTTTGTGGCAAAGAAGTGGCAGGAGGAGTCGAAGGTCTTGTTGTCGTTGCTGCAAACCTGTTGGCAAAGCACAGAGCATCCCCTCCTTATTCCCGAAGCCCGTGGCTGGCTTCCCTGTCCTCGCCCAATTCAGTGTCGGGGACACAGGGACCAAGAAAGCAGTGTGATTACCCCAAAGTCACACAGTGAATCAGTGGCAATGCAACAGGGACCCGTTTTGGGGGCTCCCAGGTGTATGTCCAGACCATGCTGAGACTCACTGACGGTCTCCAACAGAGGCACAACTGAGACGGGGCTGAGATATGGGAACCCAGAAGATACTGGAAGGATGAGTGAAAGATGGGGGCCAGGAAAAGACAAGTGTGTGCGAAGAGGAGCAAACAGAGCAGGCCGGGGACTGCTGTCCCTGGAAAGCCTGCTCACAAGGTTGGCCCTTGGCTGGCATCTGGGAGCCACACTGGCAAACAGCTGGTTCCTTGCACTGTTGGAAAGCTTTCCCCGCCTGACAGCGAGGCTCACTGTGCCCAGACAGCTTGTATGCTGTGGTTTCAATTGGACATCTGCTTTCTTCCCAGGAGTCTGGAATCTTGGTACATGATAAGCACAGGGTGCCTATGGGACAGACTCCCACTAAACTGCAGGAGCTGTCTCTGATGGGCTTCCCGGGGCAGCAGCATCACTCACATGTGGCTGCCTTTCTGTAGGTGGGGTAAGAATGTGCTCTCAGGGACCCCTCACAGGAGGGCCAGAGCTAGACCCTACCGTTAGTCTTTCTCCCTGTGACCTCACTTCCTATCCTTAATCTGTCACTGTAGCAGACCGTGGCTGTGAACAGTCGTTTGACTCCTCCTGGTTCATCTCTGAGCATGCGAGTAGCCAGGGAGAGATGCTGAGGGCTCAGTGGGGGCGGTGGCAGTGAGAGCTGTGTCGGAGGGTAGCCTTAGTGAACATCCTGCATGTACGCTCTTAGTGTTGTCACATGTCACTGCAGAGGGGCACCTGCTGGGCCTGGGAGACCAATGCGATGTATGGTAGGGGATGAGAGATGAAAGGGAGAGATAAAGTATGTTGTCGTTGGGAGAGACAAAGATGGAGAAGCCAGCTGGGGTGTTATGCAAATAGCACTGGTACCAGATTTACTGCTGTGAGCTACACTGTGGCTGGCACAATGGCTGGCAAGAGTGGGTGGTCAAAATCTAGGTGCCAGGAGCGAGGGATGGATGGATGAATGGGTCCTATTGGAGATAAAATGGATGGATTTGAGAGATTTTTTAAACAGCAGCACTTACTGGGTACTTTATATGGAGCAGGCAATATCTGGCAGATCGCCGTAGGGAGCCCTAGTAGTTAACAACTATTTTCATCCCCCTCTTTAAACAGGAGAAAACTAAGATCCGAAAAGGTTCAGTAACTGAGCTAAGATCTCACAGCTAACAAGGGATGAGACGAAGTTTGGAGCCAACCTTTAGTCTGACCCACATTTTTGGAGCCTATGCCTGGCGTAGCTGCACCCAAGTAGAGAAGTTCCCTGTCTCAGTCCTTGTTGGTTGATGGTTTCTGGTCTGAGACTGTGTGGAGTCTGGCACAGAGATTGCAACCAGATGGTGCCGAGGAAATTCCTGCTGGTTCTTGGCGAGATCCAGTGCCAGGCAGGGCTGTCTCCTACCCTCTCCCCTGCCCAGCTGTGACCAGACCGAATGAGGGGACTTGGGGACCAGCAGCTACCCGGGTGGACCACCACATCACGGGTTTGTGGGGAGACACTCTGCATTCTGAGGGCCCAGCCCTTACCTTCTCAAACTCGCCCACGGGGGCAGGGCAGCTGGTGGGGTCCTGGCACACGCACATGGGGGTGTTGTTCTCATCCAGCTCGCACACCTTGCCGTGTTTGCAGTGGTGGTTCTGGCAGGGGTCTGGCAGGGTGCGAGGGCACAGGATTAGCCGCACGTGGGGCTCGCACGTTCACCCCAAGCACATCCCAACCGTGCTCTGAGCACATGAAGCTTGGCTGTGGCCCCTGATCCGGGCTTTGGGTGGTCCTGAGTCCGCCCTGCTCTTCCCTGGGCCTAGCAGTTGCCATTTAGGGGAGCAGCTGATCCTCTCTGGGAACTGAGTTTCCATCTGAGGTCAAGTCAGGCACCTCTGTGGAGCTGGCGGCTCAGTCTGGGACGCAGAACACGGGGTGCCGTGTGACTCCCCGAGGGCTGACGCCTCCACTGTGCTCCCAGCTCAGCTGAACAACCACAGTGAGCCACTTCTGGATTCTAGAATGGGCCTTCTGGGAAGCCTTGGAAAGTTGTCAAGGAGCCAGGAAGCTGTGAGGCCCAACCAGACAGCCTTAAGGGGCCGTAAAGGAAGAGGGAGCAGAGCATGGAGGCGCACACAGACAATGGAGCCCAGCTGTATCTGGTAAACACCGGATGGGGTGGGCGTGGAGGGAAGGAACATGACTCAGCAGACAGCCCTCTGCTCCAACTAAAACGCAGTGCCCAGCTGGGTCCAGGTGCCCGCTCATCACCGCCTCGGGATGTGAGCTTAATCTCGCCTTTCCCTCCTCATGCTTACCTCTGGGCATTTTAATCCCCCCAGAGGGGGTGCCTGCTCTGCCCAGCTCCAGGCCAAGACCTCTCTGCTTTGTCTTGTCTTGCTGCTGACAGCCCTCGGCAAGGCTCTACTCCCCAAGGAAGGGGAGGAAGCTGTAGCTCCGAGGAGCAAGGCAAGCTGTCATGGAGAAGCCTCGCTTCAAGCTTCCCGGACCCTCGCCTGGGTGGGAATGCCCCAGAACGGGTGCTGGCGCCATGCCTCTGCCTCTGGCACCAGCTCCCTGGGGAGCAGGCCGTGGGCTCTGCCACTTTTCACTTCCTTGAGGAATAAGCTGTGCGTGAAACTTCCTGATCTCTACCCTCAGACCTGCTCTTTCACGGGGCTCGTGCTGAGACAGAGGCCAGGGGCATCCCATGTGCAGGAGTGACCAGTGACCTCAGGGGGAAGGTGGACTCCCACTTTACAATCAGGGCAGAGAGCTGTGAGGGAAGGAGGCCATTTCCAGGCGGGGACCTTCCCTTCCTGCCACTCAGCACGGATGGATGGCCTGGCTACAAATACATGGGTCCCAGCCTCCAGGGCACTGAGTGCCACAGTGGGTCCGCGGCCTTTAAATCAAAGCCATTCTCCTCCACAACCCACTGGGAACCCCACCCCTCACTTCCTTGGGCAGGAGACTCCCAGGGGCTCAGGCCCAGCCCTAGGCAGCCACGCCACAGGAAAAGGACCTACTTTCGGCCACTACTTCCTCTTCGGTTTCCTCAACTTCTTCAAATTCTCCTACCTCCACCTGTACGGGGTTGGCTCCCACAGGTACCTAGGAAGGAGGGAAAAGAATGAATCAAACACTGTCCCCGCCACAGGCCTGGGAGAAGGAGGTGGAGACCAGAGGGGCACTTGTCTGAACTTCGGGGCTGGTGAAGACCAGCTGGGAAGGTGGGCTGGGCCCAGGGCACAGGGAGCACCCACACCAGGGATTTAGTCTCATAATGATTATTTGTTTGTCAATGTATTGATACATTCCTAATTAGCCATATCACATGTTTTATAGCGCCCTGGAAGTCCACTGAGTGCCCCAGGGGACACCACGGCTGGGTGTCAGAGCACGAAGGGAAGCCCAACCCTCCACCCGTGGCAGCTGCACCTGAGCAGCTCCCCCTTCATCTGCTTTCCACGTGGGGGACCGTGGGCTCCACGGTCGGTCTGGGCCGAGTTCAGGAGTGTGTCTGGATTTGGGGAGTACTCAGCGTTCGCTCCTGAGTTGTGTGTGAGCACAGGACGGGAAGAGATACCCCATGGCAGCATGCAGAAGCCGCAGTCCCCAGCAGCACTTCTGAGGGAGCAGATGTGGGCAGACGTACCTCAGCCACCTCGGCCACCTTGGCCACAGTCTCCTCTACCACCTCTGTCTCATCAGGCAGGGCTTCCTGCTGCTGCGAGGAAGAGAAAGTGGGGTTCAGAGGGGTCAGGGCCAAGGCCGGGAACACAGCTGGGGGTGCTCGGAGAGCAGCTCACTGGAGATTCCCAAGGCTGTGCCTCAGCAAATGCCACGGCACGGGGGACGGGGCAAAGGAGAAGTCACGGAATGTGGGAGCAGCGTGCCTGTTATGTACTTTTCATCCAGGTGTCTAAGATTTAGCCAGGAACAGCGCTTCTGATGCTCCGAGTTCCTCTAAGGCATGAAACACACTGATCCAGACCAGCTCCCCCATTTTACAGATGGGGACACCGACACCAGAGGGGTCACACACCGTGAGACCCTTACGTTCCCCACAGTGTGATCTTACTGTTGGGCAATTCCTTCTTGGCATTTCAGCTTGCGGGAGGAAGACGGGAGACAACATTTAACACTGAGGTCCCTGGCTGGCTGGAGCTGCTGCTAAGATGAGTGCCTACCTTTGCCAAAACCTACCAGTCAGGATCGCCAGTGCCTCCTGCCCTCCCACCTCTGCGGAAGAGAGCCCTGGGTTGACAGACACTGCTCTGCTTGCCTGTCCCCCATTTCTTCCTCCTGCTCTCGACTGAGCTCTGGATAACCTGGACTTCTCCAAAGGACTACCTGGCAGTCAATGAATGCCCCACCCTCCCCAGGCCAAGAAGCAGGCGGGTGACCCAAGTTCAACCAAAATGGCTCTTGCTGACTTTTTAAAATTCTCCTTGGCACATTCTCTCAAGACGTGAAAGCTGCTGGAACTGATGCTTTCTGTTGGCAACGTCTCGGAGGCCGTCTGTTGGCTCTGCCACCCGGAGCCGGGGCTGCCCTTTCCAACCCTCCCCAAGCCCTCTGATCTATAATCCACCCTGTATCTCTCCCCACACCACCACTCCAGGGAGCATCCTCCCTGCCAGCATCCTCCTTGCCCTCAAGGAATTCTGCCTCTGACAATGAGGTCACTTCCTTCAAAAGCCATCCTGGTCCATTTCTAGGAAGCTCCCACTGCTGAGTTCATCTTCACCTACCAGGAGCTCTCTCTTCCCTGGAATCTCCACTTACTGCGCTTCTTCTCAGTTCTTCTCCTGAACTTGTTGGCTTAAGAAAAATTCTTTTTAAAAAATAAGAACTAATTTGGGGTGGAGAAGTCCTACCCCATCTGAGCACCTGAGGCTGGGGGTAGGAGGTACGAATGAGAAGATCCAGTGCTTCGGTACTTACAGGGGCTGCTAAGGCCCTTCCGGCCAGGCAAACGAGAAAGAAGATCCAGGCCTTCATGGTGCTGGGAACCTGAGGGGGAGAGAGAGAGAGAGGTCAGCGGGCGGGAGGTTTCCTGATGGTGTTCCCAACGCACTCCTGTGATCTGTGAGATCCTTTTAGGTGGCATCTGTTACATGGTAGCAAAAGACATGGGAGGAAGTTGGTTCCCTTGAACTCCTGTGATCCAGAAAGCCTGAGTTGGGTGCTGAGCAGTCTCTGACATCTCTCTAACACATCTCTCGCTTTTTAACAAAGAGAGAGCAGGCCTCTGGCTCAGCACCTCCGACAGGAAACCGTATCCTGCCAGAATGGAAGGAAGTTGTTTAGTTTCCTCTCTGTTTATTTTTATAGCTTCCTTCTATTTATGACAAAGGTACAGAGTTTTCCATTTATGGTTATGCCGTAAGATCCCCTTTCTCAATGTCTTTATTTATATTTTATAGAAGTTAATCAATAACCTGGACTAATTTGTCAAGTTTAGCCCACACCAAACTAGATCGTCTTCAAGGGCCCTTGACTGCCTGGTGTTCTAAGATGATTTTTCCCCCCACACTTCAAGCTCTTCTTCCTCCTCCCCACCCCTTCTGCAATGGGAGAAGCTAATAGGCGGCAACCTCTTGCCGGTGTGACACAACGAGATCCACCTCCTGAAACAAACAGCAGTAGTCTTGTGTGTGGCCTGTTCACACCTGAGGATGGTCATGTTTTTCTCCAGCAGGGACAACACTTTTCTGGACCCTCTAGGGAAACTGCCCAGATGCTTCCTTCATTATGCTGCAGAAGGGATATCAGCTGAGGTCTAGAGAGCTCCTCTGCCTTGGCCACACGAAGACCTTGTTTCCTGCATGTTGGGCTGTATTCTCTATACTCTCATGATTATAAGGGACCTTGGAGCAGACTCTTCTCTGATGCCAAGCCTAAGAGAGAATCTGCGGTGGAGACATTTTCCTTCTTGCACTAACTAAATGGCCTTCCAAGTCCAAAAGGCTTTAGACAGTTCCTCCTTATATCCTGTTCCAAATATGCCTCCCTTACACCTGTCCCAGCCAGTCCCATCGCCTCTTCTGTAGTCACACAGAATAAACCTGCTCCCTCTGCCTCTTGAGTTGTCCCAAAACTCTCATATCAGGCTCATCATCCCTAGTTGTTCCCAAGATTTCTCAGCTGACCAAGCATGGTGGTGGAAGGTACCCCAGGAAGAAACACCCATGTTCAAATCCAATGCCAGGGCTTGTTCTACCTCAGCAGAAGTATAAGCCCTTCGTCCTGTTGGGAATCTGGCTGCCCATCCATCAACCGAGAAAATTAGACTAGCTAAACTGGGACCTTAAAAATACTCTAGAAACGTCACAGGCACGTGCTGGCCTTGGCATTTCACAGTTCCTTGGTGCTGCCCATCTTCACTTGGGTTATAATATTTAGGTGTCAGGAAGAGGCAGAGGAAGACCTGACTTTTTAGACACAAAATCTTATACCTCATTTCATGAAGTCTGCATGAAACAAAACTACAGGAATTTAAAGGAATTGACCTTGGCGTTTGGCACTGCTTCATGATAACCCCAACTCCCAGAGGAGTCCAGAATTCCCTTTCCAGGCAGTTTCTGGAATATTCCTCCCCTACACACAGTTGCTCACTTGTTCCCCCAGACGTAAGTGGAAAAAAAAAATCTCCTTCCTTGCTTCCCCTTTTGGAAGACACAAGTAAAACAGCTCCTGCATGTGGCTTTGGACGAATGCAACAGGAGGGAAAATATCAACAAAGGCCTTGTCTGAGACTAAAGTTGAAAGGTCGAAGTGAGAGTAGCAGCTAGAACAAGAGTCACCCCATCTGGGCAGTAATGCCAGCGAGGCCACGTCCTTGGGGGAGAGCCTGGCTAGGAGTGGAGATGTGAAAAGCTTCACGGTTAGACAGCCAAGAGGATCGACAGTTCCTGAGCCCACGTCCCTCACCTGAGCAGACTCCCGTTCCCGCTAACCAGGAAAGAGTTTTGCAGCTTGAGTCTCCCATCTGGCCTGCCTCGCCATCTTCCCGCTGCACAACCACCCTGTCTGCCATCCCATCCCTGGCTCCAAGTCTTGTGTTGCTTCATGGTTTCCAAAGCACTCGCACGTGCACACTGACCCTCTGGAGCTTTCTGACCACACTGGGAGGTAGGCAGACAGGCGTGGGAGGGTCCGAGTCCCCTTTCCTGAGGAGGAGCATTCAGGTCCACCCCAAATGGACAAGCCTCCCTTCTCGTGGACTTGGGGTGAGCCTAACAGGGATGGAGCTCAGACACGGGGGTGTGGTGGGAGAGAAACGCAGAGAGGAAGACCATTAAAAACAGAACACAAGCCCTTGGCTGAGAGTGGTTTCCCAAATTTGGGCAGTGCTACATAACAGAACCCTTTCCTCCAGACGAGGGGATGCAGGGAAAGGAAGCGGCTGGGCTAATCTGGATGCGCAGCCATCCTCCCTGAGTAACCCATGAGGAACCTCTCCGAGGTTCTCTAAAACACCCCTGACCAAAGAGGCCGGTGTCCATCATGCAAAGCTTGCAGGGTGCGACCACCACTGCAGAGGGCCAGAACAGGGAGCGCAGCGTTCAGACGCAGCAGCTGTGGTCCTCGGGCACCAGATGTGCGCCAGCGCCTGGATCGAAGTGGCCAGCACTGAATGAGAACCCCCCACTTTGCATCTCTCTATGACAATGCATACGGTTCCCCTTCCCAGAGTGGTTTTCATAGTCAAGCGTCCCATCGGAGCTCCAGGCATGTCTCTCCACCTAAGAGCACAGATGAGAAAACTGAGACTTAGACAGAGGTAGGATCTGCCCACAGCCAGTAGCCCCAGGGCTCAAGTGGCAGGACCGGGGTGAGGCCCCATGGGGCTCCCTCCACCACTGGCAAGTTCTCTATGTCAGCGCATTTCACTATTTCGCTTGGCAGCCACTCCCTTCCGAAGCGGTCACCTGAGTGCAGCCCAGTTGGGCTGTGAACTGCCCGAGGTGTTGGAAGGAAAACTGCCCTGGGCCATGGGAGGAAAAGGAGGTGTATTTCCCTTGGCGGGGTGGCCACCAAACACAGACACCCCTCACCCTTACCCCCACCTCACCACTGCCGCCTCCAGTTCCGTACATCGAGTCCTTTCCTTTTGCCTTTATTTGCTCTGGAGATGGCTGAAAACCCATCCCTGGCTGCCAGCAGGACCTGAAGCTGAGGTCACTTCTCTTTCTTTGGAAAGACTGTGGGGATGGAAAAGTACAGCCAGCCCCCCAGTTCATCTCCCGCAGAAAATACAGGGCCACCTTTGGGCTCGCCCTGGACATTGAAAGCCACCAAATGTCAGAACTGGGGAAATCTCAGAATTCTATAATTTCAGACTGTGGTTTTTGGAATCACCGATGCTTAGAATGTGAAACACAGAATCTGAGCTGTAATCACTGGCCTTGATTGGAATGAAAGAATTTACAGAGCAATACAACTCAATAGAACTTTCTGAGCTCATGAAAATACTCTATATCTGCATTGTCTAATATGGCCACTGCTGTCCAGATGTGGATATGAAACAACTGGAGTGTTGCCAATGCAAACGAAGGACTGAATTTTCAGTTGTGGTTTAATCAATTTAAGTGATCAATAAATAGCTACATGTGATTAGTGGCTTCCATAGTTCTGAGTGTCATAAGCTTTTGCAGAGGTTTGCAGCAAAAAGATAAGCTCATGGGCTCTGGAGCCAGCTTGTACAGGTTCAAATGCCACCTCTACCACCTAGCAATTGTGTGACCTTCAGAAACCAACTTTACCTCTCTGGGCCTCAGCTGTCTCCTCCTCTGTAGAATGGGAGGAATAGCACACCTACCTTGCAAGGTGATTTATATAAGACAATACAGATAAAAAGGTAACCAATGTTTGGGAGAACTTCTTCAAATCCAGGCGTCCTGGACTCTCCATCCCCCTCAAGAATCCAGGGCAAGAACCCTGGCTCTTTGTCTGTAGGCCCAGGAAGGAAGGAGTATTGGAGGGGAACAAAGGAGATATTGCCCCTGTTGGTTTAAGAGACGCCAGCGCAGCCTCCAGAGGACACGGTGACAAAGACCAGGCCCCAGGCCAGCCTCTTAGCTGGGCTGCTGACGCAAGCCAAGCAGCTCATTCCCACCATTTGGCTTGGAAACAAGGGTTCCAAAAACACATGTTGGTGGTAAACAAGCCCAAAGAGAGGGAAACAAGTCCGAGGCTAATAAAGGAAGCTGTGAGCCAGGCCCTCCGGGGAGCTGGGCCCCAGGAGGAAGGAGGGTGGACTCCAGAGAGGTGGGGGCCAAGCCAGGCCAGTTCTGCTGCTCCAATCTGGGGAGGTCTCTGCTCTCCAGACCTGACCTACGCAGTCCATCTGTACAATGAGCAGGTTGTTTTAGTTGAGTACAACCCAAAATTATGTAAGCCAGAGAATCCTTTCTTCCAGAAAATTCTTCTCCAGAGGTCCAAAAGTCAAACAGCTGAAACCTTCTAGCATTTGCTGAAACATGTGAAAGGGTTATTGTCCTTTAATCAATAGGCAAGAAGTGAAAAAGCTAAAGCAGGCAATAGGAAGTGGAGTTGGGGGCCGAGGGCTCACACACCCCGATGTCCCTCTGGGACACCTGGGTGCATCTCTGGGTTCTTCCAGGAACACAGATTGAACCTCTTGGCCTAGGTGCTCCCTACGCTCCCTTTCAGCCCTGACGCTTTCAGTCACCTCTGCTGACTGGAGCAGCACCCGTCCCAACTTAGCCTTTGACTTCCTGATCCTGCTTCTAATAGTTCTTGCTGGAAGGAAAGACGCCAAGGAAAATGTTTAGGGTGTCATGGGTGCTAAACCCTGGGACTGGAGAGTTTCTGGGGCAGCTCAGAGGTGGCTCTGGAGTTTGCGGCTGGAATCAGCCTGAGTCCATCATCACGTCTAAGATGCCACGTTTCACTGTGGCTGGCGGAGGCTCGGGTGGGGCCTCACGTTTCCTCCTGGCTCCCTCTAGAGGGACCGCTGCTGAATCATAGGTGACCACAAATGGAGGGGATGAGAAATAGCATCAAAGCATCCAGGCTGTCACAAGTGGAGAGGCCTGAGAGATCCCACAGGGAGCAAATATATGGCATTATATTCCTGCAGTGGCCCTCCCTCATGTGCAATAGACATAATCAATCGATCAATTGGTCTTTTCTCAAATGATGCCTGGAGTGGCATTAGGATCCTGACCACAGTTCTGACAGCCACTACCGAGGGATTGGTGATGTCAGGCTGTGTGAAATATCTTTGCCATGCCTTTCATTTTAGAGAGAGAGAAACTGAGTCTTAGAGAAAAGAATTCTCTCAAGGTCATACAGCAAACTGATATCTGAGCCAAACTTCCAGCTGCTCAGGAACCTCCAAATGTTTATCATGCTTCATGTTTTCACCCAATCAATCTGAAATCTTAAAGCCATGAGAAACACAAGATGACCCAGAGGAACCTCCCAGTAAGAGTAAATACCAAGCTAGGTTCTGAAGGAACCTAGCTCTGGAGAGAGCTGGTATCTCTGATCATATTTTTCTTACCAAAAGCAAGCTCTGTGGCGTTGCAGGTGAGGGCTGAGTTGATTTCCTACCTAAGACATCACCTGGCTGAGAAGGGCACTATTTTTCTAAATAATTCTGTCAAGTCCCTATTTGCTGACCTCGTCCCTGCGTTCCCGGTCAGGGTTAGGAAGAAAGGAGGAACCGGGTTCTGTTTACAGAGAAAGGATAGTTTCATTAACTCCCAGAGCTGGCTGAAAGCTCAGGACCAGCCTCCCCTTCTCTCCCTTTGAGAAGAGGCTAGGGATGGAGCCAGCGGGAGACAGTTAAGTCCCCACCTATTAGCCACCTGGAGCTGGGCCTTTGGGTCTAATGCTAAAGCCATGTGGGCTAGGATAGGTCATTACAGACCCACACAGGAGAGAGAGAAAGTGCTGCCTGTCACTTATTTTTCATAGTGAATAATATAGAATAATGTTAATTATTCACAGGGTTTGTTGATCATATAGGAAGGTACATAAGCTCCAAGACGGCAGGGTCTGCATGGTTCCAAACTTCTGGAAGTTTGTCTCAGACTCCAATTTGCTGGGCAACCTCAAGTGAGTAATTTTCCCCTCCTGGGCCTTAATCTCTCTCTCTCTAAGATATAGAAGTAGTCAGGTGGTATACATGTGTTACATATCTCTCCTTGTCATGATCCATATTATGTCTGTGCACATCCATGTGTGGCTGCAAATAGCAGTGTGTGTCTGCACACCTGATGGTGTGTCTGCGTAAGTTCCATGTGGCCTTGAGGGCCTCTTCATGCACCTGTTGGTGTATCTGTGTGTTCCTGTCTGCTTCAGTGTAACAGGTCAAAGGTCAGAGTTTTCACTTACCTCAAATGTACGTCTAGCACTTACATACATGTGCCAGTCAGAGGCCACCAGGGAGACGGATGTGAGTGCATGGTTTTCTGTGCACTCAGGTATTGGGATGCTTACTTTTAACTGTGCTTTGAGTGTCTGCTGGTGCAATCAGTGTTCGTGCTCTTCCTCCCTGTGAGTTTGTGTCTTTCCCTGTGTATAGTCACATACCCATCTATCCACCTTATAATCTCAAAAGCCAAATGTCCTACTGTTTACCTCACATCCTCAGTTCTCTGCCTCCTCCATCTTCCTTACTGTTTATAACTTAGGTTCAGCAAGGGAAGTGGCTCTTGTGAGTAGCGAGCCCTAGCCCTGCTATCGGTTGACAAGTCTGCCCAAAGTCCCCTGGTCCCTGCACGCTTGTTTCCTTTGGGATTTAGGTTCACAGGACTTCGGAGCTGAAAGAGCACCTAGAGACCATCTAGCTTAGGTTCCCCCACTTAACAGACTGGGAAACTGAGGCCCAGACAGGGGGAAGTATCTTTCCCCATGTCACACACTTGGAGTTAGAACTCAGGTCTGCTCATGCCCTCAGCCAATGCTTTTTCTACACTGGAGGACATAACACTCTTGGGACACAGACAAGAACGTTTCCATATAAAATGTAGTTAAACAATCTTATTTTAAAAATCTGCCTGTTAGCACTTCTAGCAAAGGGAATTTCTGAACAAACCCTGAGCTGATGGAGCTGCCAGAGAGAAGCTGGGACTGATCCCACCCCATCTATGAAGGGAGTATCCCTGTGCCCCATCCCACTGCACCCACAGGAATCCGCAGGGAGTGCTGCTGTCCTTGCTCTTGAACCAAGGAGAAAACGGGGACTCAGCAGGAGAAGGGATGAGTTCAAGGTCCAGTAGCACCTCAGGGTACAGCCAGAACTAGAACCCAGGTCTTCAGACACCCAGCCCAGGGATCTTCCTGCAGCCTGCCACTTCTCTGGGGCCCTAGGGGATCGGAGAGGCAGGGCCTAGGGTTTGCTGTGATTCTTGTATTCTGGGCTGGGGTAGGGCAGGGGACAAACCTAGCCTGAAGTTCTGAGTGATCCCATTTCAGCATCCCCTCCCAGCTAGCAATCAGACCCTGAAAAAAAAAAAAAGGTTACCGTGGCAACTCGCATTCCTCGGAGAGTGAGTCACGGGGGCGTCACAGGCAGAGAAGAGCCTTTTGGTGGGTGGGACTTGGAGAAAGTTTCTAAAGTCGATTCCTTCTCCAGACAACCCCCTCCACCCCGCCTCCCCCTCCCGGCACCAGGCTTTGTCGATGTGGCAGCTGATGGTTTCCAGTTAACTCTCTCTTTCCCAGCGACTCCCACTGTAAAGTGGCTCAGCCTCCTGTAATGCGGGTTTGCTTCCCGTACCCACTTCCTCCTTGGCCACGTAGGGGATCCTGCATCCACGTGAGAAAATCTGAAGGCTGAAAACTGTCAACGCCATTCTCTTTGTCTCTGTCTCTCTCTTTCACACACACACACACACACACACACAGAGGCACACACGCACGCACACCGTGCCTACAATTTTAAGAGGCTTGCCGATGCCTTGAAGCCCACTCAAAGGCCAGTCCATGGATCCCAGGTAAGAGACTTCCTTGGAAAGTCTGAGGGACCACATGGTACCCCAAATGCCCTCAAGCCCAGTTCTCTTCCTTCACAGACAGGGAAGTGAAGTGCAGGGGACACTTACCCAAGATCACGCATAAAAAGTGTGCCCAAGGCCTGCAGTCCTGCTCCAGATCTGAGGCTTAGAAATGCAGCCCTCCTGTGTTACTGGCGAGAACACTTTCCCTGCCGCCACACACTGTGCTCTCCTGAGGACCAGCCGCTCTCTGCCCTGGTTGGCCAGCCTCAGCCCAGCACCCATCTTGGCGCCTGTCAGGACACTCAGAGTCCACTCAACAACTGGCCAGCAGGTGGAGAAAGGTGGGGACTGGGCTGAAGAAGCCCCAACAGCCTGAGCCGCTGGACATCAGTCCCGTGGAAGGGTCCAGCATGGGATGGGCACCCCTTCCCCACTTTTTGACACCTCCTGGCCATACCCTCTTGCCCGTTACATCTCCTAGCTAGGCTAGATGCGGATATCTGTGCTCCTTAGATCTAGATCATCAAGAGCTCCTGCTGGCGAGTTCCTGTGTGGCCCATCCTGGACCTCAGTGGGAGCAATGCCTGACCCAAATGGGCTGTGCCTGGTGCCTGCATTGTAGGGGGTGGGCGGGGGGGGGGTGGTTCTGGAGGCAGACCGGGGCCTCCCCATTTGCCTCGCTGACACAAATCTACCCTCTATGCCACGAATCTACATTCTGTGCCACAAATCTACACTCTGTGCCAAGTGCCGTATGGAAAACAGAGCCGCCCCCCGCCCCCGACCAAGACTAAGTCTAGGAGGTTTCTTTTCCTGGGACCTGGGGCAAGGCAAATGCCTGTGGCAGCTGTGACGGGACCAGATGCCCAGGAAAAGAGGTGGCAGCCACATTTGCAAAAGGGGCAAAAAGACAGACACAGTGCAATATGTGAGAAAGAGAGAGAGCGGGAGAGAAGCCCTCCCCCAGAGACAGCATGAGATTGTTTCCTGCAAACCTAAAAGGGAGCCCCCATGCCTCTGTGACTCCATCAAGGAAAAGCAACAGGCAGACGGAGCGTGATGGAGCCCGAAGGAGACTCACGTCCCCAGACGGCGGCCCCTCCCTTGCACACAAGCCGGAGCTGTGACCTGGGAGTCGGGGTGGAAGCAGAAAGGGCAGGCCGGGCAGGGTCGTGTACCTCAGTGGCAGGCAGGCAGCAGGCAGAGCTCTCCGGGCAGTCTGAAGATCTGCAGGAATGTGGAGAGGTTTAGAGACAGCAACAGGAAGCCACTCAGAGCGAGGGGCTGGGTCTCTCTCCCCCTCCACCCTGTCCCTCCTCCTCCTCTGTCTCCTCCTTCCCCTCACTCCCCCACTCCCCCGCCTTCTCCGCACAACCAAAGCTGTCTCTTTGATTTCTTTCTCCATCTCCTCGCACTAGGCTGTCCTAACCAAACACCCGATCCCATTCTGGGGCTGCCGCCTAAACAGACTCCCCGAGTGCCAGGGCTGGAAGGGCCGGCAGGAATCACTGAGAACAGCCTCCTCCTGTGTGAGGGAAGACCCAGGGCCCCCAGGCAGGACCAGGCCCTTCTGATCTTTCCAAGATTCCACAGGAGTATTAGGCAATGCTGAGAAAGGCACAGCAATTCAAGGCAAGGCCAGGACTTGCCTCTGTACACAAAACAGTGGAAGCATCATCTTTGATGATTCGGGGTTTGACTTAAACAAAAGAAAACTGAAACCACTCTAACTCTGCTTGCTGCACCGAGAGGCAAGACTGATTAGGCTTCCCGCTGGGAGAGCTGTGTCCTCAGAATAGAACAGATAAGGCGATTGATGACATGGATCATAATCATGGCAGCAACAACAGTCAGGACTTACTGAGGACCTTCTGTCTTCACAGCAAAGCCCAAGGTGACAGGGGGTCGAAGCGAGAGGGGCAGTGACTCGCCTAGGACGGCCTGGCTGACTGGCTAACTGGCTAACTGTCGTCTAAGCAGGCTGACTGCACGTTTTAGCTCACTCCTACGGCATGCGAGCCACTCAGAGGAACAGGTCTTGGCTGGATACTTGTCACGTGCCCTCCCTCTGGAGGTACAAGAATTACTACCTGGCCCTGTCCTCAAGGAGCTTGGATCTTGCTGAGCCCATTCCTTATGCACAAGCGAGCAGTACAGGCTCTAAGGCTTATCCCAGGGATGCAGATTGGCAGGGGCTTCCTGGAAGAGGTGGACCTTCAACCATGGGTTGGGGTTGAACAAAATGGAAAGAGATGAAGCAGGAAACATTGTTACACTAAACTGCTACACTGCAGCCCTCCCCCACCCAGACGCTGGCGCTGTCCTTGCCTCCTCCTGCTCTGTGTCCACTTTGCTCCGTCTGCACTGGCATCCCTTCAGGTTCTCATCTATCCCAAGCTGGCCCCACCCTAGGATCTCTGCACTTGCTCTCACCTCTTCCAGAGACATTCTTTCGTCTGATTTCCCTGTGCCTGGACCTTTCTCATCCTTCAGGTCTCTGTTCCCATGGCACCTCCTCAGAGACGCTGTCCCTGACCACTCTCAACCTAACCTGTCCCCTCACCTCCCTCAGGCACAGTTCATCACTTTACGTTTCATTTCTTCTCCAGCACTTTTCTCCCCTGCTGGACAGACGCTCCAAGAGAACAGCGGCTTCATGTGCTGTGTTGAATGGTGACCCTGCAAAGTTGGCTCTCAATGGATGCTTTTTCAATAAGTGAATGAACTTCCATTTGCCCATCTGAATGAAGAAGGGGGCTGTCTTTTGCTATGGCTCCATTCTAGAACAATGCCCACCACTAGTCTTCATGAGATCATCAAATGTAGAAGTTGGTGCGGGGGCTGGCGCCTTGGTGCAAGTAGGTTAATCCTCCACCTGCGGGCGCCGGCATCCCATATGGGCGCTGGTTCTAGTCCTGGCTGCTCCTCTCTGCTATGGCCTGGGATAGAAGTAGAAAATGGCCCAAGTGCTTTGGCCTCTACACCCACGTGGGGGACCAGGAAGAGCTACCTGGCTCCTGGCTTTGGATCAGCACAGCTCCGGCCATTGCGGCCATTTGGGGAGTGAACCAACAAAGGTAGACCTTTCTCTCTGTCTCTCCCTCTCACTCTCTATAACTCTACCTCTCATATAAATAAATAAACTCTTAAAAAAAAAAAAGAAGTTGGTGAGATTTTCTGCAGAAAGGATTCATAGCTTCCTCCAGGTTCCCATTAGGAGCGATCAGGAATTCAAGAATGAACTTCTGCTCTAGATGACTCCCAAGGCCTCTTTCTGGGCCCAAAGCCAAGAGCTGTTGGCCTCTGTTGAATACAGGGTGTGGTGGATGCCCCAGATATCTGCTTTGCCATCTGGGCAGATGTATGCTTTTATAGAATTGGTTGCTATAGCTCCCAGGCATCGTAGAGACTAAAATTAACTGGAGCTTTGTGTTTTTCTTCCCAAACTAAGTTGATGATTCTGATGAGGATGGGCCAATGGAACTATTCCCAGTCTTTGGCTAGAGTCCTCATGAGGCCTTTGCATGAGGAACTGGTAAGCAGGTTGGGGCTGGGTTGAAGTTCTGGGACAGAGATGCCTCTGGGGGCCATTCTCAGGCCTCTGTGGAGACCTCTGAGCCAGGATCCCTCAGATAAGAACATTTGAGAGGTTCTCACTGGGACAAGAGCACATTGGAAGAGCAGGAACCTCTGATGCAAGGATGACTCTTACCTAGAAAGGAGACCTCTAGGACCAAGGCTGGGGTTCCTGCCACCACGAAGGGCTTTACAGGAAGGGAGCAAAGTGCAATGTGGCCAGGTATGATAGAGCCGGGTGTGAGTCCCCTCTCTGTCACTGAGTCACTGAGTAACTGGAAGCTCATCCCAGCTCCTGCTGAGCCACAATTTTTTTTTTATCTGTAAAACAGAATGTACTGAAGAACAGCAGTAAGAAGAATTAGTGTTTATTAAACACCTACTATGTGCCAAGTACTGAGCTAAGCTCTCTGCAGATTTCTTTGGAGAACACTTGTAAAGCATGGATTATTATTATCCCCATTGTATTTGTCAGTTTTTCTTTTTTCTTTTTTCTTTTTGACAGGCAGAGTAGATAGTGAGAGAGAGAGAGACAGAGAGAAAGGTCTTCCTTTTTGTCGTTGGTTCACCCTCTAATGGCCGCTGCGGCCAGCGCATCATGCTGATCCGAAGCTAGGAGCCAGGTGCTTCTCCTGGTCTCCCATGCGGGTGCAGGGCCCAAAGACTTGGGCCATCCTCCACTGCCTTCCCGGGCCATAGCAGAGAGCTGGCCTGGAAGAGGGGCAACCGGGTCAGAATCCGGCGCCCCAACCGGGACTAGAACCCGGTGTGCCGGCGCCGCAAGGTGGAGGATTAGCCTGTTAAGCCACGGCGCCAGCCTGTATTTGTCAGTTTTTCATAAGTATAATGTAATACCGGAATCAAGCTATCTATGAAAGAAGGAGGTTTATTTTGGATCATGATTTTGGAGGTTCACAGTCCAAGACTGGGCAGGCCCTCAGCGGTTTAGCTTCACTCAGGTGCTGGCACTCTTGCTGGAAGTCCCAAGGCGGCTCAGAGCATCACATGGCGAGAAGGAACTAGACACCTGTGTATGTCTGTGTGGCTTCTTATAAAGCCAGCAGGATGGGGCCTGTGCTGTGGCACAGTGGGTAAAACTACTGCCTGCAATGATGCCGTCCCTTAGGAGCACCAGTTCGAGCCCCAGCTGCTCTGCCTCCTTGCTAATGTGCCTGTGAAGGCAGCGGAAGATGGCTCAAGAACTTGGGCCCCTCCCACCCATGTGGGAGAACCAGATGTAGTTCTAGGCTCCTGGCTCCACTGCAGCCATTTGGGGGGTTAACCAGCCATTGGAAGATCTTTCTCCCCCCACCCCTCTCTTTATCTAATTTTGCCTTTCAAACAAATAAATAAATCTTTTTTTTTTTTTTTTTTGAGAGAGAGAGAGACATAGAGAAAGGTCTTCCTTTTTGCCGTTGGTTCATCCTCCAGTGGCTGCTGTGGCCGGCACATCTAGCTGATCCGAAGCCAGGAGCCAGGTGCTTCTCCTGGTCTCCCATGTGGGTGCAGGGCCCAAGGACTTGGGCCATCCTCCACTGCCTTCCCGGGCCATAGCAGAGAGCTGGCCTGGAAGAGGGGCAACCGGGATAGAATCCGGCACCCCAACCGGGACTAGGACCCAGTGTGCCAGCGCACCGCAAGGTGGAGGATTAGCCTGTTAAGCCATGGCGCTGGCCAAATAAATCTTTAAATAAATAACGTCACCAAGATTTAATCATGGGGCTCCATCCTAGCCGTCCAACCCAATAAAATCACCCCCTCTAAGTCCCACTTTTAAACAGCATCATTAGATAAGTTTCCACTTTCTTAGTACCATTAACATAAGACGTTGGCAACCAAACCCTTAACATGTGGGCCTTGGGGGGACATTCAGCATCCAAGCTAACATCCAAATCATGGCACCCGTTTTATAGACGTGGGAAATAAAGTTCAGATCAATAGCCTGCCCAAGCTTATTCACGATATACATAGCAAATTAGGATTCAAACCCAGGTTTAAGGGATATCAGAGCCCATGTGTTTGACCAGATCCTCCACCCCTCCCCGGACCCTGACATTTGTGGACTCCAGACCACACAGCCACTGACTCTTGGCCACACCCTCCAGGATGTTGCTGACCTCTCACTAGGCTGGCTCAGCTTTTCATCTTCAAAATGAGGAGTCAGTGCACCAGGGTCCCTGCTGGCTCCTTACCACCCTCTCCAGACATTCTCCATCTGGGCTTTGGAGGTTGCACCCACTGTACTCTGATCCTGCCCTTCCTAACTAGCATCCCAGCCAGTCTTAGAACTCAGAGGGACCTCACTAGCCCACTGCCTTGGCAACACCCACATGTGCAAGACATCCAGGCCCCCCTCACACCCCAGAACCCCAGCTGCCTCATGCATTCAGTCAGTTAATCGTGGCTGTACCTTCTACCAGGCACTGCAAATACAGCAACTAGTAGGACAGGCAAAGATTCTGCCTTTGTACTCTGTGCATTCTAATAGTTGGAGGCTGGCAGTAAGCTAGTTTCATGTCATGATGACTTCCATGGATTGAAACATACTGAATGTAATGAGAAAGCAAGAGGGCTACTTTAGATGGAGTATTCAGGGCAGGCCTCTTGGAGGAGGAAAAATGAGAAGAAAAGATGAACAATGAGTTGGTGAGACCAACTGGAGGAACAGTTTCCCAGGCAAGGGGAGAAGAAAGTTCCAAGACCCTGAGGCAGGGAGAGCTTTGCTTTTTCAGTAACTGAGAATGCAACAAACATTACCCTTTGGAGAAGAAACCCTTGCTCCACCTCTTCTGCCTCTTCCTTTTCCTTTTTCATTCTTATCATTTACTCCCTTTAGGCCATTCCAAAAGACCTCAACATCTGTAATCTCAGCGAGTGACAGAGCAGTGAGAGTTCAGGATACAGATCAGAACCCATAGTGTAGACATGGAGAAACGACGGATTAGAACCCATAGTGTAGACATGAAGAAACGGAGGCCTCCGTCACCAGTGGAGCTGTAGTGCAAAGCCAAGTCTCCCAGCCCCTGGCTCAGAGCCAGGTTCTGAAGCCCACCAAGAACCTGCTTGTCTTTCTGCCCAGTAAATCCACAGTGTCTGTTACTGGACCATCTGATAAACAATCTCTAGGAGGTGGACTGGGGCCAGACAAGCAACCAGTGCTCCTGCATGTGAACCGGGATACGTGGATGGGGAGTAAAAGGTTCTGTTTATTTGACTTTGGCAAGGAGGAGAACAACCAAGCAGAAAGTTAAATGAATACAGACAAGGCCAAGAAACATCTAAGGCCATGTATCAGAAACATTAGGATCTCAGTGGTTCAGATCTCCAGGCCCTAGCACCTGATAGGATATTTCAGGTTCAAAAAAACCAGAAAATAAATTTCACTTGTGGGAACTTGAGGGTCCAAGGGGAGCAGGCCTCACTGGAGTAGTTGGGAAGAGAGACATAATATTCAATGATCTTGAGCAGACACTGGGCAAAACGCCGTAGGTTCATTAGCTCATTTAAGCATCACAACACTTAGATAGTATATTTGTGTCCTGTGATTATAAGCTGTCGCAAACTTGTTGACTTAAAAACAGCACACATTTGCCACCTTACAGTTCTGGAGACCAAAGTCTTAAGATCAGAGTGCCATAGGGCTTTGCCCTTCTGTAGGCTCAGAGAATGATCTGTTTTCTGGTCTTTTTCAGCTCGCAGAGGTCACCTGCATTCCCCATTCTCTGAGTGCATCCCTCCCATACTTTTCCTCTCTGGGATACATCCTATTAGGACTCATGGTTCCACTGGATCCAGCAGGATAATCCAGGATAATCCTCCCTTCTCAAAGTCCCTAACTTAACCAGAAAAGACTCTTTTGCACATAAGGTAACGTATTGACAGGTTTGAGGGTTTAGGATGGAAATCTTCAGGGGAGAGGGCATTCTTTTGCCTACCATAGGGAAGTGTAATTCCCATTGTAATTTCCATGATGAGGAAAGAAATGTTCAGGTAACATGCTCGAGTTCCCACAGCGGGAAAGCCAGGAACTCAAACAAGTAGCTCAACTCCAGATCCCTGCACTCCATGGCTCCCCTGTACACATCTCTGCCTATGCCACCTTCCTGTCCAGGACTGCCTCCCTTGTCTCATCTGTCCTAAACCCACCCACTCTCTAAACCCAGACTCGATCTCTCCCGTTCTTTCAAAGCTTAGAGCTCATGGGGCCCTTAAATCCTATCCAATCCCACACCCTCCTTGTATGGCTGGGGAAATAGGGTTGTAAAGGCCAACACTACACTGAAGACAGCTCGGCCTGGCTGAGCCTCACAACTCCAGGCCCGTGCTGGGGCCAGATCTGGCTTGCCCCAAATCTCTGGAGGCGAGGACGGGATGGACTAACTCCCTCGAGCTAGGGATTATGTATCAAACTCTCAAATGCACCTTTGTGTGACTGGCTCACAGTCAAGGCTGCCAAGCTAAGAAGGCCTAGGCATCACAGGGTGACTCAGCCTATTGCCTTGTTACTGTATCTTTCCCTAGGCTGGCCTTCCCATTGGCTGCAGGGCACAAAGATCCCATTGTCGTCTGGTCCCTGGTCCCCTGGGCAGGACCAGGGCAAGGCCAAGCAGAGAGGATGAAACCTGACTTCAGCACAGCCCCCCCTTCGCCACGAGCAGTTGTAGACTTTCTCCTGCAGCTCCCTGTAGTCCACAAAGGACTTTTAGCCCCGGATATCACTGAGTGGCACATTTCTTTATACGGTATTAAAGTCAGGATTCAAGAAGCCCATGAGGGGCTTGAGATGGAGACATCTGCCCAAGGTCACACAGTGGGGCTGAAATGAAAATCGCCAAACTCTTCACACTGGATCCAAGACTCCACTGCCCCAGCTGCCCGTACGCAGGGCTCCAGTGAGAGCTCCCGGAGATGCCTCCATCCCGCAGACCTGGCCCTCCACTGAAATGACAAACGGCAAACAGTGTGCTGGCTGCTCCTTCTCACTTCGACACAAGCCCACCTGCGGGGAAACCTCAGTTCCTGTTCTGATTTGGGCTCTGCCCTTAGCAGGACCTGCGCCCACGGCCCTGCCCAACATCTGGTCCTTCCTCTCTGAATCCCGATTTCCCTATCTGGAAAAGGAACATGATTTTAAGGCCTGCTTGACCCTCCTGGGTACAAACTGGGGATCGGATTCAAGTGAATCCAGGTTTTAGAGAGTCAGGAAATACAAGAGAGCGGTCGGGAGGCCCAGCTTTGCAGTCAGAACACCGGACTTAGGTTCCAGAGCAAGTTTGTGTATCCTAGACAACTTCTGGTGTGTTATGTACCCTCTAGCTTCAGTTTGCTCAAGTGCAAAGTGCAGCCTGGCCCATTTTACGAGGTTGGGAGGAATAAATGAGGTAATATCTGTAAGGCACTGGGCTCACTGTTGTGTCTCTTAAGATGATCTGTCTTGGGATCAGACGTCTCCCAAAGTGAGCTCCACAAAACGTCAGTCTTACAACACATTCCGGGGCAGAAAGCGCTCGCTGGGTTCAGGTGAGCCTGGGAAAGGCCGCATTCACCCCAGCCCGGCCGGGTGTTAAAACAGCAAAGGCTCTGGAAACATTGCAGAAAAGCGGCCTGTTGGAAACCCTCTCGCTCACGGATCTCTGCAGAACTTGTGTTCTATGGCAAACTCCTTGGGACACGGTTATTTGATCCAAAGCCCTTGTTGGAAGAAGACACTGCGCTTCTAGAAGGTGATATGACATCCTGAGTCAGCTGGCCAGTGAGTGGCAGAGCTCGGTCTGGACCCAGGCTGACTACTGATGCTTTGGCTTATTGTTCCTGCTATTAAACCACACGGAGATAATGTCTTACGCTGGTGATATGGACAAATGCTCTTTAAGTGGCAAGATTTTTTTTTAAAACTGGTTTCATAACCGTTTAGCCTTTGTCCAGGTTTCTATTTCCTTGACCTTGATGGTGCAAGGCTCCCTGTGGCCTGAACTGTCTCCCTGCTGCCCAGGCAGAGTTGGAGGAACTCGGCAGTGGATTGGTTCTGTCTCCCGCTGGGCCTGGATCTGTAATATTGGAGCTGCTGGGCCAGGTCCAGGGAACACTCACACGCAGGCACCAATTTTCTCCTGAAACCCCACATGCCTGGAAGTCTTTTCTGAAGGAGGGAGGAAGGCCCAATAAGTCCAGCCCAGCGACGTGGCAGCTCTTACGTGTTCCCTGACGTGGCCTGCAAACCAAACCCCTGTTCAGTCTCAGCAGCCCTGAAGCCAGGAATAATGAGGGCACCGCCAGCCCAGGACGTGGCAGAGCTGTGTGACTCAGCCCACCCGTGGGACAGCCTGTAGCCTCCATCCGTCTCACAGGGGTCCCAGAGCAGGGCAGCTGGTAAGCAGGTCAGCCCCTACCCAGTTTTCCAGCCAGAATCTCCTTTTGTGCCCCATTGCCTGAGCCTAGGCAGGCTTCGCCGCCCTGCGAGGCTGACCAAGCACTGCCCCATTAGGTCATCTCCCCCACTCCTGGCTCCTGTGCCTTGCCTCAGGGCCTTTTGTCATGAATCTTCGATAGTTGCTTTCCAAACTGCTTTCCACACTGCAGTCTGTGGAGCTCTAAGGGTTCCATGTGGGGCCCTTATGGGGCAGCAGGAAGGCTGAGGGCGGAGGTCTCCAGGCTTCCAGCCCATGTATGCTTCAATCAGAACACAACTGTTTTAATCTGTTGAACATATAGGGATTCTGTCTAATAGTTCATGTCTAAAGACGATTCACTACTTCTTTAAAAAAAGTCTATGGGGCTGGTGCTGTGGCGTAGTGGGTAAAGCTGCTACCTGCAGTGCTGGCATCCCATATGGGTGCTGGTTTGAGTCCCAGCTACTCCCCTTCCGATCCAGCTCTCTATGGCCTGGGAAAGCAGTGGAAGATGTCCCAAGTGCTTGGGCCCCTGTGCCTGTGCAGGAGACCTGGAAGAAGCTCCTGGTTCCTGGCTTTGGATTGGTCCAGCCATTTTGCCATTTGGGGAGTGACCCAGCAGATGGAAGACCTTTCTTTCTCTCTCTCTGCCTCTCTGTAACTCTGCCTTTCAAATAAATAAATAAATCTTTTTAAAAACATCTGTAAGGCACTAATTTATCTACAACTTACTGGCATTGCAAATGACAAAAATATCAAGCCCTGGGAAGAAGGGACAGCCTGTCAGAATCATGGAGTATCAGAAAGGGCGGTGGGCATCATGGAGAGTAGGAAGGTAGGTGCCCAGAGTCCAGCGGGAGCCATGAGAGGCGAGGGCCCCACTGCCCAGAGGCTCACAATCTGGTCACCCCGGGCAGGCAGGCAGCAGGAAGTGTCTACTTCCTCCCAGCACCAGAAGGAAGGGACTCCCAGGCAGGCCAAGTATCCCCTCAAAGGGGAAACCAGGGATCCAGGAGGCGGACTTGGCATCTTTAGGTGCAGGCAGGGAGCAGACATGGCCCCCTCGGCCATGCACCTGGAGAGCAGAGGCCTTCCTGGTCACCTCTAAACAAAGCCCTCCAGCAGGAGAAATCCCCCGTTGGGCCACCTTCACTGACAGGGGCTGGACAGACCTTTCCAGGAGGGAACACACAGTGGCTCTCACATTCTTCAGGAGGAGCGGCCAACATATAGCACCTGCCGATGTTGAGAACTTCAAAGTGACCCTGTATCTTGCTTCCTGCCCACTCCTCTCCTTCAGCTCTCTTCTCGCCTTCCTTTTTGCTTGGACCCCTCCTCTCTCTGTCCTTCCAGACCTGTTAAAAAGAGCACTGGACGAGGAGTCCTTCCCACATCAGAAACTTATGTTAGCAAACCAACTATCCTCTGGCCTTAGTTTGCTCATTTGAAAAATGGGGTTTATTGAGCTAGGTCACAGTTAGCAAGGCCACAGTTCCCAAAGGGCACAGGAGGGAGACCAAGATGAGCTCAGATCGTCCCAACTTGGAGCCCTGGAGGCAGCTGTTGTTGTGCTGTTTTACTTGTCAGCCAGGGTTCTGCAGCTGAGGGAATGCATGAAAATCAGCAGGACACACAACCTACAGACCTGCCAGCCTTTAGCTGAGCATTTTGCTCCTGTCTCTTATGTCTCCTGCTTATCTCTCCCTCCCCTGGATCCTCGGGCCTGCTGCTAGGGCCTCGGAAGGCTTCAGGGATGCACCCCTAAGTCTGTCTGAAGGTTTCTCTAGAGGCTGGGCTCTGCCTTTTGATTTACAACATGGGAGAAGAATTGCTTCCTTCCTGAGACCCCAGGGCAACGAGGGACACCCAAGGGCCACGAGAGATCACAGCCAGCAGCCCCATCTGGTCCAGCACTGAGTCTCACACTCCCTCCCTCCCCCACTGCAGTGCTGGCTTCCCAGCCCCATCCCAAGTGGGGTATTCTCCTGATTCAGACATTTTTGTGGTGTGAAGTCATCTCCGCCCCAGCCAGCTGAAGCCACTGCAGCAGCTCGCTGGCCCTGCCTCCCTCTGCCACGTCCACACACTCTCAGGGCCTCTCCTGCAGGCTCTCAGAATTTCCATCTGATTTCCTTGCCCTTCTGCAAAGAAATGCAGACAGACTGACAAGCTCTGTCCTATCCCGTGGCTCATGGGGCAGGTCCCAGTCCATGGTTAATCCCCTTAGGGAAGGATGATAAAAATAAATCTGTTAAGAAAGAGAGACCAAATCAGAGAGGCGAAGAGAGAAAGAGAGGCTGACAGTCTGTGGTAATCAGGGGAGACTGGGGTGGAGACAGAAACAAACATGAAGAAAAAGCTTACCTGGAACTTAGCAGTGAGAACAAAGGGCGAGTGATGTCCTTGCGACACAAGGACAGACAGGAGCGTGCTCCACAAGCCCTCCCAGGGTCACCCTCTTGAGGGCGTATCTTTGTTGGACTTATTTACTGTTGATTGGGACTGCACTCTGAAGTTACATGTTAACTTGCGGATCTCCTTCCAATTAAAACGGGAGCCCAGAGGTTCCAGTTCCATTGCCTTGTGGGGCACTAACCAATTTGAGCACAACCTAGCAGTCTCTTCCCAGGACTCTCAGTGACCGTGTATACACAATTCCTCTGTGGACTGGATTTACCACACTGCTTATTCCCCCATTAATGGGTTAAGTGCCCATTTTTTATTTGTATGAGAACTGTGTTTTTAACTGTTAATAAAAACCATATTTTGATTAAGGGAAGCAGAAATAGAATGAAAAAGAAATGAGGAGAGTGAAGGACAGCAGAGAAAGGAAAAGAAACAGAGACACTGAGAAAGGCCAGAGACTGAGGCCCAGAGAAACAGAGTCTCAGTCACTCCCAGACACACACACAAGGGATGTGTGTGTGTGTGTGTGTGTTTGCGGTGAGAGAGAGAGAGACAGAGAGGGAGGTAGAGAAAGAGAGGGAGAGGGGCCTGTGCTGTGGTGTAGCGGGTTAAGGCTGCGCCTGCAGCCCCAGGACCCCATCTGGGTGCCAGTTCGAGTCCTGGCTGCTCCACTTCCAACCCAGCTCTCTGCTAATGGCCTGGGAAAGCAGTAGAAGATGGCCCAAGTCCTTGGGTACCAGCATCCACCCATGGGAGACCCAGAAGTAGCTCCTGGCTTCTGGCTTCGGCCTGGCCCAGCCCCAGCTCTTGTGGCCATTTGGGGAGTGAACCAACAGATGGAAGATTTGTCTCTCTCTCTCTCTCTCCTCTCTCTGTATATCTGCCTCAAAAATAAATAAATAAATCTTCAAAAAGAGAGAGAGACAGAGAGACAGAAAGAGGTGGAGACCAGGGTCTATGCATCTAGGAAAACCCATAAATAATGATGGTCTCTTGGCAGGATCAGATTGGGGAAGAGACGAAGGTGAGGGGGACTTTTATAGTAACTTCCACATGGTTCTATAGTGATTTTATTTTAAGGATATACGCAGGTGTTATCTTATAATTTCAAAATAGAGAATTAGACATAAAGGGAGAGGCAAAGAGAAACTGAGAGAAGCAGAAGCCGCTGGAGAGAAAGGACATGAGGGCCAGCAACAGCAGTGAAGGCAAGATGCAGAGGGGAGGAACTGAGCGCCTGTGGCTTTCGCTGGTGTCTCTCCCGCTGTGTTGGGCGGCCTCTGAGGACAGACACCCAGAGTGGCTGTGTGTGAGCTGCATGTGTTCACTAAGCCTGGACCCTGACACGGTGTGGGAGGCAGGGAAGGAGGGAAGGAGCTAGAGGAAGCAGAGACGAGAAGCACAGGGGCAGACAGAGGGCAGGGACAGAGAGCCAGGAGCGGGTCCGGGGCAGGACTTCTGCCTCCTCCTGGCACTGGCATTCCAGGTCCTGAAGGCTGCTGCCTTTTGGAGAGGTGAGATCAGGGGACAGAGGACAGGAGAGATCCAGGAGACAGCTGGGAGCTGGGGTACCAGGCCCCCCCAGAGGCTTGCCAAGACCCACATCCCTCCCCAACACCCTGAGCACCCAGGGGTGCAGCTGAGTGGGTGCCTGGGAAGGGTTTTTCCGGGGCTCAGAGCCAGCTCTGCTGAAGCCTCCTGAGAACTGCCAACCCCCTAAACAAACACCTCGGGCGCATTAGTCTCACAGCAGAAAGGGAGCTGAGTGCCTGTCAAATCCAACCCAATTCAGATTATGAGGCAACTCAGGCCTGGGGGAGCCGGCACTTGTTCAAGGCCATGTGGTGGTCATACATTTGGGCAACGTCAGGCCGTAAAACCAAGTCTCTACGCCCACTTCACCATTTCCCTCTTTTCTGCCCCACTGCAGTGCATTCTCCACACAGCAGCTAGAACAGCTCTTCAAGTGCAAATCACGTCATGTCCTTGCTCTGCCTAAAACCCACGGGCAGGGGGTTGGCACTGTGGTGCGTGGGTGAAGCCGCCAGCTGCAATGCCCACAACCAAGGTGGATGCAAGGTCAAGTACTGGCTGATCCACTTCCAATCCAGCTCTCTGCTATGGCCTGGGAAAGCAGTGGAAGATGTCCCAAGTGTTTGGGCCCCTACACCCATGTGGAAGACCCAGATGAAGCTCCTGGCTCCTGGCTACAGCATGGCCCAGCCTGACCACTGTGGCCATTTGGGGAGTGAATCAGTGGATGGAAGATATCTATTTTTTCTGTCTCTGTCTCTCTCTCTCTCTAATTCTAACCTTCAAATAAAAAAATAAATCTTTCTGAGAAACCCCATTGACAGAATTCCATCTCTCAATATATACCTTCAAGCCATGTGTGGAGCTTCTGGGAGGGCTTGATTCAGGAACTAGAGTCAAATAGAAAGTCCTTCTTCCCTTCCTTCTTCCTGCTGCCTGGAATTCAGACATAATGGTGGGAGCTGCAGCAGCCATGTTGGATCACAATGTGACTGGAAGGATGAAAGCCATCAGCTAACGTGAGAGAGCAGGGAAAACAGAACAATCCTGGCTCCCAATGACCAAGAAGCTACCATATCAACCCTGGACTTTCACCTGGGAAAAATAACTTCTGTTTTTTTAGTCATTATTATTTTTGCACTTTCTCTTGTGTGCAGCCAACTTAGTTTAAAAAAAAAAAAGAATTATTTATTTATTTGAAAAGCAGTTACAGAGAAGCAGAGGGAGAGAGAGAGAGATCTAGTATCCACTGGTCACTCCCCAGATGGCTGCAATGGCCGGAGTTGCACCAATCCGTAGCCAGGAGCCAGGAGCTTCTTCCGGGTCTCCCACACAGGTGCAAGGGTCCAAGGACTTGGGACTGCTTTCCCAGGCCACAGCAGAGAGCTGGGTCAGAAGTGGAATGGCCAGGACTCGAACTGGTGCCCACATGGGATGCCTGCACTATAGGTGGTGGCTTTACCCGCTAGGCCACAGCGCCAACCCCCAGCCTACTTAGTTTTAAGTTACCCTTCATGTTCCCTATTCCATTAGAATAAAATCCAAATTCTATCTCTTGGCCCTCAGAGCCCTGTGTGATCTGCCCCAGCCTATCAGATCTCATCTCAAATTACTCTCTCCCTCGCTGAATACTCCATCCACACTGACCTTCTCTCTGCTAAGTGTCAGCATTGTTCTCCCACCTGCTATTCTTCCGCCTGGAATGCTCCAGCCAGATCTATGCAGATTCCTCCCTGCCTGTCTGTTCTCACCTCGGCTAACTCTGGAAACAGTCTTAGAGAGACTCACCACCAGCCGCTCATCCTGTCTTTATAGCACTTGTCACAAAATGAAATCATCTTGTGTGTTTATGGGTGAGCTTCTACTGTATCCCTCCAACTCCCAAATACGAGTGCCCTGAGAGCAGGGCCCCTGACTGCCTTGGTCACCTGCCTTTACCCCCACACAATGCCTGCCTTTGTTTGACAGCGATAACTTCCCCATTATCCAGAACTGATGAAGATGAATTTTATGTTAATATTTGTCTTGCCACGGGCCGGCGCCATGGCTCACTTGGCTAATCCTCCGCCTGCGGCGCCGGAATCCCATATGGGCTCCGGGTTCTAGTCCCTGTTGTTCCTCTTCCAGTCCAGCTCTCTGCTATGGCCCAAGAGGCCAGTGGAGGATGGCCCAAGTGCTTGGGCCCTGCACCCGCATGGGAAACCAGGAGAAGCACCTGTCTCCTGGCTTCAGATCGGCATAGCTCCGGCCGTAGCAGCCATTTGGGGGGGGGGGGGGTGAACCAACGGAAGGAAGACCTTTCTCTTTGTCTCTCCCTCTCACTGTAACTCTACCTGTCAAATAAATAAATAAATAAATCTTAAAAAAAATTTGTCTTGCCACAATTTTACAAAATTGGTTTTAATAAGCACAAAGGTTACAAAGTTTAAGAAATGATGTTACAATTATTTTTAAGAAATTTACTTTTAGCACGTGTTAGGAATTTGACCTGAATATTAACCACTAGCAGGGTCATGCATGCAATCTTTTCTAAGGACTATTCATTAGTCTGGTTTTTTTTTTTTTAAAGATTTATTTATTTATTTGAAAGGCAGAGAAAGACAGTGAGAAAGAGAGAGAGGTCTTCCATCTGCTGGTTCACTCCCCAGATGGCCACAATGGCCAGAGCTGGGCCAATCTGAAGCCAAGAGCTTCTTCCATTCTCCCACGTGGCTAAAGGGGCTCAAGGACTTGGGCCATCTCCTGCTGCTTTCCCAGGCCATAGCAGAGAGTGGGATTGGAACACTGGCCCGAATTCACTAGTTTTCTCTAGTGTACTTTCCCCCCTTCATCACATTAAAAGATTCCATATGAAAAAGAACTCGTCACATGCCAGGCATGTGCTGTGGCAATAAAGGCATGATTAGACGTGATGCGGGCCCTCAGAGAGTCACGGCCTTGCTGGCGACTAAAGGCGCATGCACTCAGAGCTGAGTCTTGAGAACACTGTGCTAAGGGAAAAATCATCACAGACCACATGTTGCATACCATTTGCAGTAGTCTGAATGTGTCCCCCAAATTCCTATGCTGATGGCATTCAGAAGTGAAACCTTTGGGAGGTGACTGGGTCTTGAGGCCTCTGCCCTCATGAATAGAATGATCCATTCGTGGAAAAATGGGTTATCAAGGGAGTAGCTTGGGGCTGGCACTGTGGCATAGCAGGTAAAGCCACCGCCTGCAGCACAGGCATCCCATATGGCTGCCGTTTTAAGTCCCAGCTGCTCCACTTCCCATCCAACTCTCTGCTATGGCCTGGGAAAGTAGTAGAAGATGGCCCAAGTCCTTGGGCCCCTGCACCCATGTGGGAGACCCAGAAGAAGCTCATGGCTCTTGGCTTTGGATCGGCCCAGCTCTAGCCATTGTGGCCATCTGGGGAGTTAACCACCAGATGGAAGATCTCTTTCTTTACCTCTGCCTCTCTGTAACTCTGCCTTTCAAATAAATAAATAAATCTTAAAAAAAAAAAAAAAAAAGGGAGGTGGCTTTGCTATAAAAGCAAGCTCTCCCAGCAAGCCTGCTCTCTCTGTGTGTGATGCCCTCCACCTGCTGTGATGCACAAGGCTTCCACCAGGTACTGAGCAGATGCGACTGCCATGCTCTTGACTTCCCACCCCTAGAACTGAGAGCCAAAACCACCTGCCCAGTTTCAGGTATCATGTTACAGCAACAAGACGCGGATCAAGGCACCATCCTGTGAAATGACCACAACAGGCAAACTTATGGAGGCAGAAAGTAGGTTCAGGGCTCGGCATTGTGGTACAGCGGGTAAAGCAGCAGCCTGCAACATGGGCTTCCCATATGAGCACCAGTTCTAGTCCTGGTTTCTGTACACCCAACCCAGCTCCCTGTTAATGCACCTCGGAAAGCAGTGGAGGATAACCCAAGTGCTTGGGCCCTTGCACCCACATGGGAGATCTGGATGAAGCTCCTGGCTTTGGCCTGATCCATCCCTGGCCATGTAAGATGTGAACCAGAGGATGGAAGACCTCTCTCTTGCTCACTCTTCCTCCCTCTCTCTCTCTCTCTGTAACTCTGTCTCTCAAAGAATAAAATGCTCTTAAAGAAAAGAAAAAAAAGTGGGCAACCAGGGCTGGGGGAGAAATGACAAATGACTGCTAACGGGTGTGGATTTCTTTCTGGAGTGATAAAAATACTCTTAAGCTGATGAAGGCGATGGTTGCACAACTCCATGAATATATTAAAAACATTCGGGCGTGATGCTCTGGTTTGCTGGGGCCTGCCATAACAAAGTACCAAGGACTGGGTGGCTTAACTAATAGAAAGTTATTTCCTTACAGTTCTAGGTGCTGGAAGTCCAGGATCAAGGTGCTGACAAGGCTGGTTTCTCCCGGGACCTCCCTCCCTGGCTGCAGATGCCCGCCTTCTCTGTCTTCACATGTCTTCCCTGTGTCTGTGTCCAAACTCCCTCTTCTTCTAAGGATGCCCCTCTTGTTGGAGTAGGCTCTTCCCCCTGGACCAGCCTCATTTTGACTGCTTTATTGCCTTAGCTACTGTCTCCAAGAGATGACATTCCGAGGTACCGGATGTGGAGGACACAATTCCGCCTGTAAGATATGGTACAGAAAGTGTACCTCCACAAATCTATTAAAGGTTTTTCTTAGAAAAGGAGAACGAAAGAGATGATAGCAGAGGTGGGGTGTTCAGGAGGGAGCCTTGCTATTGCTGGAACTCAGGAGATGATAGAAGGAGAGAACTGTGGGGACCAACTTGAGAGCTGCCTGCAAGGTAGTGTGCACGGGCTCCTGGGGGAATCTGGCTGTCACTGCCCTGTCTCATTCCTGCCAGGCTGTGGCACAGGCTGCTTAAGGCAGCTTGCTGGTCCCTGCGGATCCTGGCCCCACCTGCCCACTCCCCACCCCTGCACCCCCTCAGCCCCTCTGTCAGGGCCAGGATTTCCACTGCCATTGTGTACACTTTTCTCTTGGCTGGAGGGAAAGCCTGCTCACTCATGTAAGCAAATGAGCTTACTCCTAGAGGGGAAAGGCCAGGAAAAGGCAGGAAGAATGTCTCCATTTAGAATCTCTTGATCCCTCAAGCACAAGCTTTCTACTTCCCTGGTCCTTGGAGAGAAATCTGAGCTTCTTTAAGATCATGCTGAGCTCCTCAGGCCACAGCTGGCTTGGGAGGGCCAGGTGAGGCTTGGACTGAATCCAGATCCAGGACCTGCTGCCCCTTCACATCCTTACCCAGTTTCCAGCCCAGAGTCTTGGTCCCAAAGGCAGGCAGTATCTGGCCTCCCTGGGCTGCTCAGTTAGCCAAGAAATAAGAAAGCGGGCCCTGTGCTTGCTGGGAGGGCAGCCGAGGGTGGGGCTGGGGTGGGGAACAGGGCAGCGGAACGCCCTGGAGAGGAAGGAGCCATTTCCGGGGCTCTCAAGCCCCTTCACCGGGTGACCTCCAGGGCCTCTGCAGCGCTCTCCAACTGAACATAACATTTCCCTGATGCTTCTCGGAGACTACTGAAAGCCCAGGACAAAGGCAGCCATAAGACGCCATTATCCAAAACACAAGGGGACAGACTCAGTTTGAGTTCCCAGCTCCTGGCTCAGCCGGGCTCAGCCCTGCTTTGTGGGCATCGGAGGGAGTGAACCAGTGAATGGAAGATCCTTCTCTGTCTCTGCCTGTGTCTCTCTGCCTTTCGAATAAAATGAAAAGAAATAAAATGTTTTTAAAAATGTTTACTTTGGGGGCCGGCGCTGTGGCATAGTGGGTAAAGCCGCCACCTGTAGTGCAGGCTTCCCATATGGGTATCATTTCGAGTCCTGGCTGCTCCACTTCTGATCCAGCTCTCTGCTATGGCCTGGGAAAGCAGTAGAAGATGGCCCAAGTCCTTGAGCCCCTGTACCTGTGTGGGAGACCTGAAAGAAGCTCCTGGCTCCTGGCTTTGGATCAGCACAGCTCTGGCTGTTGCAGCCAACTGGGGAGTAAATCAGTGGATGGAAGACCTCTTCTTTCTCTCTCTCTCTCTCTCTCTCTCTCTCTCTCTCTCTCTTTCTCCTTCTCTCTCTGTGTAACTCTGACTTTCAAATAAAAAATTTTTAAAAAAATGTTTACTTGGTGTAAAAAAAATTGAAATCATCCATGCATGGATCATTCATGAACTTTTTGAGATCCCCTCCTATTGGCTTCATTTCAACTTACTTTGTCAACCCTACATAGGTTTAATTTAAAGGAAAACTCACCACTTCATGAGTGAAAACACAAGTGTCACTTGCTATACCAGGTGTGTTTGTCCTTCACATGTCCTGGCCACACCTCCCCATCTGCCCCAGGGCAAGGGCTGACTGCAGGGCCCACATCACTGAGCTCCAGGGGGCTCTGTTTCCTTTGAGGTCTGGCCAGGAGACAGCATCGGTGGGAGATGGGAAGAAGGAGAGAGCAAAACTGGAGTATTTATTCCCCAATTCCTCCCCTGGGGGATTATAACAGGCTGGCTGTGTTGTCCTAGGCCCAGCTCCCTCTGGTTCTAGAGCCCAGTCTCCCTTGCCTCCAGTGAGCAGCCTTAGGAATGGAACCATTCCCGTGGTTGACCCACACATGGCACACATCTTTATAAACAGCTCCTTGATTAAATTCTCAGGTTATTCACTTTGAAAATGCCATCTGTTTGCTGCCAGGAAGCTTCTTGATATAATAATCTTAAGTAGGAAGTAATGAACAATGATACGAACATTATGCTATTAAGTTTTAATTATGGGAGTAGCAATTAAGATGTCTTCATTCCATATCATAGTTTCAGCTCTGGCTCCTGACTCCAGCTTCTCACTAAGGTAGATCCTGGGAGGCAGTGGTGATGGCCCAAGTAATTTGGGCTTCTGCCACCCACATTGAAGACCTACATTGAGTTCCTAGCTCCTAGCTCAATCTGGACTGTTGCAGGCAATTCGGAAGTGAACCAGCAGATGGAAGCTCTTTGTGTGTGTCTTTCTGCTTCCCAAATAAAATTATTTATTTGTTTGTTTGTTTGAATGGTAAAGTGACACAGAGACAGAGACCGAGAAAGAGATATTTTCCATCCACTGGTTCACTCCCTAAAAGTGAACCATAACAGCCAGGATGGCGCCAGGCTGAAGCTAGGATCCTAGAATTCCATCTGGGACTGCCACATGGATGGCAGGAGCCCAAGTACTTGGACCATCATCTGCTGCACTCCTAGGTGCATTAGCCAGAAGCTGGATTGGAAGCAGAGCAGCCAGGATTCAAACCAGCACACCAATATGGGATTCCAGAATCACAAGCTGTGCTTAAACTGCTGAACCTCAACGTCCATCCCTAGACTTTGTTTTTTAAGTACATATCATAATCTAAGAACTAATCATGACAAAATAAGTTAACCTGAATCTCAATATGTTTAAAACACCGAAGAATTAAATTAACCAAACCAGAATTCTGCAAGACAAATAACAGAGTTTCTTCAATCAGTAAATAGCATGACAAAAGATGGTGAGGGGCAGGGAGGAACTCCAATAGATTAAGGGAGACACAGATTAACCCACTGCCCGCAGCACCAGCATCCCAGATGAACACTGGTTCGGTTCAAATCCTGGCTGCTCCACTTCTGATCAGGCTCCCTGCTAATGCACCTGGGAAAGTAGCAGAGGATGACCTAAATCCCTGGGCTCCTGCCACCCACCTGGGAGACCGGGAAGAAGCTCCTGGCTCCTGATTGAAAAAAGAGTAGGCTGCAGGAAAGTTTAAGCACATTCTGGGAATTGAGAGTTTGTTTTTTGTTTTTTTGTTTTTTTTTTTTAAACTATGGAGGTCTGGAGTCTTTTATTCATTTTCTTTAAGGTTACTTATTTATTTGAATGGAGGAGTTAAAGAGAGGCAGAAGCTGAGGCAAAGAGAGAGATCTTTCAACTGCTGTTTCATTCCCCAATTATACACAACAGTCAGGGCTGAGCCAGGCCGAAGCCAGGAGCCAGGAGCTTCTTCTGGGTCTCCCATGTGGGTGCAGGGCCAAGGACTTGGGCCATCTTCCACTGCTTTCCCAGGCCATAGCAGAGAGCTGGATCAGAAGTGGAGCAGCTAGGACTTGAACTGGTGCCCATACAGGATGCTGGTGCTGCAAGTAGAGGCTTTACCTGGTACACTACAGTGCCTGCCCTAGGACTGGCTGACTCCACTTGAGAGATACAAAGGAATTACTTTTAATTTTGCTGATGAGATGATGGAAAATGTTGAAAAGAAACTCCTTATCCATTAGCTACACAACTGCAATATTTATATCATGATATAATATATGAAAACTGTTTCACATTTCTGGGAAAAAAGGTATGTGGTTGGGCTGGGTATGTAAATCAAGCTTGATAAAACACTGATGGTAACTGAAGTTAGGTGACAGTACATGGCCAGTTAATTATGTCACAGGTTGAGTATCTCTTGTTGAAAATGCTTGGGGCCAGAAAGATTTCAGATTTTGGAAAATCCACAAACATTTATAATGAGGTATCTTGTGGATGGGCCTCAAGTCTACATACAAGATAATTTGTTTCCTATGTACCTTATACACATAACTCAAAAGTAATTTTACAATATTTGTAATGTTCTTGTATTTTTACTATGACCTGTACATATGATCAGGCATAGAATTTTCCATTTGTGGCACCATGCCCGCCCTCAAAAAGTTGTGAACTTTGTAGCATTTTGGATTTTGGATTTTCATACTTGGGAACTCAAGAGGGTATCTCTTTGCATTGAGGTATGCTTAAAAATGTCTGTAAAATATTAAGATAGCAACATTAAACTAAATCAATACTGTGATATGTGAAGGCTTCTGGCCTGAAATTGGTTCCCTCACTGATAAAAAAGGGAAGATCAGCAAGTACCAGAAAGGTGTTAGTGGGCTGGCATTGCAGTGCAGTGGATTATACCACCTGCAAATCCGGCATACCACATCAGAGCACCTGATCAAATCCCAGAGGCTCTGCTTCCAATCCAACTCCCTGCTAATGCATCTGGGAAAGAAGCAGAACATGGCCCAAGTACTTGGGCCCTGCCACCTATGTGGGAGATTTGGGTGGAATTCCAGGTTCCTGGTTTCTACCTGACACAGTCCTGCACGTTGTGGCCATTTGGGGTTAATCAGTCGGCAGAAGATCTCTCTTTTTCTCTGTCTCTCCCTCTCTCTCTCTGTAACTCTGCCTTTCAAATAAAATTAATAGATCTTAAAAAGAAAAAAAGAAGGGAGAAGAAGGAGCAGGGGAGAAGGCAAAGAGGCAGGAAGAGGAAGGGAGGAAGGAAGGAAGAAGAAGAAGGAAAAGTAGTAGTAGTAGTAGTAGTAGTAGTAGTGGTGGTGGTGGTGGTAGTAGTAGTAGTTAGCAATTCACTAGCTCCAGACTGACTTTCTCCTTGATGTAATCAGAAGGCTTGGGAAAGACAAGACAAGAAGATAATTCACGTGGGATGTGTTATTCGTGCCAGTATAAACTTCCCAGCAGAAAATGTAAGCATCCTACCCTGGGGAAGTCTGGTATTGTGCAGTGAGCCCAGGACTGGGAGAGAGAGACGAGGAATCTCATTTTCAGTTGTATTCTCACTGGAAGGCTCCTTACTTTGGTTTCTTCCTCTATAAAATGGGAGAAGCTAGACTAAAAAGTCCCCTGGATTCCTTCGGTACGTCCAGCTGTGACTCAGTAAATGATCATATTCAATTCATTAACAAGCATTTCTGTGAACACTACAGTTTGTGCTAGGATGCAGCGGGACAGTCCCCGAGTTCACAGAGCTTATGGTCCAGCTGTCACCTACCACTTACAACAGAATGTGTTACTGGGCTAGTGGTGGGTTTCAAAAGCTGTGTTCTCCCTGGCCTCCTGCCTGCTCCACGGTCCTGACCCTTCCTCCCCAGACCATCTGTGTTTTAGAGCAGCTGGCAGAACAGCTGCTGTCTCCCTGACCTGAGAACGCCATGCGTGGATTGGCCAGGTTGTGGGACGTTCCTGTCCCTCAAGCAGTGGTGGGCAGGGCCATTCTTCTCACACACAGGTGCAAGCCTGGGAGAGGTGCTCCTGCAGGGGGAAGACCCCGGTGAGGAAGGAGCAATGGACTAAGGCTAAAATGCACCGGGCCGTGACTTTCTGGCTCACTAGAAGCAGGAGGAAAATGACATTGAAAAATTCCATCCATAGGTAGGAATCAGTCCAAAAAAACAAATTGTTTTAATGTCTCTTGATTTCACCTCCCACCCCCACACCCCATAGAATGGAATTAGAGCACCTATTCACATAGAGCAGTGAGAAAATTCAGCGACAGAGAATTTATGTAAAATGTTTAGCCCAATGCCTGACATATAAATAAATCCCGTGGGGTGGGTGTTTGGCTTGGTAGTAAAGACACGGCTTGGGACGTCCACATCTCATATAGGAGTGTCTGCTTGTGAGTCCTAGTCCCACTCCTTGTTCCAGCTTGTTGCTAATGTGCACCCTGGGATGTAGCAGGTGATAGCTCAAGTACTTGAGTCCTTGCCACCCACCTGGAGACCTGGATTAGGTTCCCAGCTCCTAGCTTCAGACTAGTTCATCCTTAGCTGTGGGTATTTGGGTAGTGAACCAGCAGATGGGATCTCTCTCTCTCTCTCTCTCTCTCTCTCTCTCACTTTCTCTCAAATAAATACAATTAATAAAATTTTTTTAACATTTTATTTTTTTTTTTATTTTGAAAGTCAGAATTATGGAGAGAGACTGTGAGAGAGACACAGAGAGAGGGATCTTCCATCTGCTGGTTCACTTGCCAGACTGCTGAAACAGCCAGCACTGGGTCAGGCCAAAGCCAGGAGCCAGGAGCTTTCACCCAGGTCTCCCATGTGGGTGCTCAAGAAACAGCAGGTATTTCATTACCTCTTGTCTGCTCAATCAGCGTACCAGACTGAGGGCGCCACTTCCTACTCTCCCAGGCTCCCCTGAGAGTGACCTTGCTGATCACCTCTGGCACTGCTTTCATCCTTCCCATCAAACACAGCAAACTTAATCTTGGCTCTGGTCATTTACCGCACGGCCCATGAGTCATTCTCAGAGTTCAATAGCCAAAGCAGCTTTGCTTGGAAGCCCCAAGAATCCAAATTTTATTTATGACCTTCCTTTAGAATATGAACAACCATGAAAACCAGAGCCCAGATGCTGGATGGAGCTGACCCATTGTTTCTCTTAAAGACTTGCCCAAACTCTTTCAGCAGGCACACTCAGCCCTTCTCGCCATCAGAACTAAGCAAGGCCATCCTTGTCTGCCTCGTTTTAACCTGTACTCATTCTCCAGAACAAATTGTTTTATCCTTGGTTTCAAAGAGGCACTCCCTAGAATCTCCCTGAAAAAACAACATTTAGTGGCTTCCCATCTCCTTTGTGGTCAAAACCAGAATCTCAGCTCACTTCCAAAACATCCCATCACCTGTCCTCAGCTTCCACCAAAGTCCTTCATGCAGCTCAGGCTTGATTCATACTTCAGTGGTTATCCTCCGTAAGAGCACTTGCCCACCCTTGGTTTTTCTCCCGCAATTTTAATGAATACTGCCTGATCTAAGGAAGATGCAAATATTTTTAAAATTTTTATTTATTTTATGTTTATGTATTGAAAGGCAGAGAGTCAGAGCGAGAGGGACAGAGAACGACACTGCTTCATCCTCCAAATGTCCACAAACAACTGAGGCTGGGTCAGGCCAGGAACAGAGCCAGGAACTCATCTGGGTTTCCCATTTAGGCAGCCAGGACCTAAGTACTTAAGCTTCCTCCTAGGGTGAACATTAGCAGGTAGCTGGGGTCTGTAGACTCAGAACCTGAATTCAGGCACTCCAGTATGAGATATGGACACCCTAAGTGTCCCAAGCACTGCACTAAACCACCACGGCCAGGTGTTAGGATTTGGTGAAGTAGCCCAGTTTCACACCCAAGGATGAGCACAGGGAGCTGGAGAGTAGCTACCCTATCTAAAGACATTCAAACTCGAGACACTTAACAATGAGCGATAGGTACTAGCCTGGGACCTTGGTCACACTCTAGGAATATAGCTCCAAATGCAAGTGAATGTATATACAAATCCCATTGTAAAACTAGTTACAAGTAGTGTTTTACCAATTTTAATGTTTTAAAAATATTATTTTACATTTTGAAACTTACTTTAAACATATGTAAATATATATATTTAAAACATATTGTTTTTTATATTTATTTATTTACTCGAAAAGCAGAGTGACATACAGAGAAGCAGAGAGAGAGAGAGAGAGAGATTGATAGATCTTCAATCTGCTGGTTCGCTCCCCAAATGGCTGTGATAGCTAGATGGGGGTCAGGCCAAAGCCAGGAGCTGGGAACTCCATCTGGGTCTCCCATACGGATGGCAGGGGCCAAGCAGTCGTGCTATCATCTGCTGCCTTCCCCAGAGGCATTAGCAGGGAGCTGGGTAGAAAGCAGAGCAGCAGGGACTTGAACCAGTGCTCTGATATGGAATGTGGGTGTCAAAAGAAGTGGCTTAGCTGGTAATGCCACAATGCCCACCCCTAAAACATGACATTATAATCCAATATTTGGGAAGATCTAGCTGATCTTCAGTGATTTAGAAGCCTTTGAGCATGACCCTACTTAAGATTTGGCAGTAGATACCGGTTTATGATTCGTCTGGTCTGATTTGGGGCCACCAGCACCATTTTTGGTTTTTTTAAGAATCATGCTCTGATTTTCCTCTTGGGCAACATCCTGACCTGTACCCTCAGTCCTGCTCAGAAAAAGCACATGTGACCAGGCTAATCCATCCCGTTCCTGGGGCCCACAGTAACTCTCCCAGGCATGGACATAGGATGGAATGTTACAGCTGTTACAATCTGGCCGGTTCCTCCCAGCCAGAGTAGGAATGATGCAAGATCAGAGTAGCAGCAGCCTTCTGAAGACCACAGTGGAGGTTACATGGACACGAAGCCAAGATGCAGGAGGGCAGAGTGAAGAGAAAGCAAGAGACAGGAAGAGACACAGAGAGAGGATAGAGACAAAGAAAGAGATGGGCATAAGACTGAATAAAGACCAGACAGGAGTGCATGCACGTGTGTGTGCGTGTGTGTGTGAGAGAGAAAGAGATAGAGAGCATGCGAGACAAAGAGTGAGACAGAGCGAGAGAGAGTGAGAGTGAGAGTGAGCGAGAGAGTGAGAGACAGAGAGAGACAGAGACAAAGAAAGAGACGGGCATAAAACTGAGCAATAAAGACAAGAGAGGGGGCTGGCGCCGTGGCTCACTTGGCTAATCCTCTGCCTGCGGCGCTGGCATCCCATATAGGTGCCGGGTTCTAGTCCCGGTTGCTCCACTTCCAGTCCAGCTCTCTGCTGTGGCCTGAGAGGCCAGTGGAGGATGGCCCAAGTGCTTGGGCGCCTGCATCCACATGAGAGACCAGGAAGAAGCACCTGGCTCCTGGCTTCAGATTGGTGCAGCGCCGGCTGTAGCGGCCATTTGGGGGGTGAACCAACGGAAGGAAAACCTATCTCTCTGTCTCTCTCTCTCTCACTATCTGTCAAAATAAATAAAGAAATAAATGAAGAGAGGAGTGCATGCACGTGTGTGTGTGTGTGTGTGTGTGAGAGAGAGAGAGAGAGAGAGAGCGAGAGAAACAGAGTGAGAGAGAGTGAGAGCGAGAGAGACAGTGTGAGAGAGAGAGAGAGAACCAGAGAAACCGGCCCTGGAACTGTGGCCCGGGCCCCTGGAGCAGACGCTGCTGTTTACATTCTGGTCTGCCCATATCAGCAGCCCTGGTTCTGCTCAGGGAGTTCCATGTCCAGCCCCAAATACTCAGGGCAGGGAGGCCATGTGACGTGGTTTCCCCAGTGATTTCTAAGCAGAAATCAGTGTGTGGCTCTGCTGGGAGAGCTCTGACAGGAAGGAGACGTTGCCCTTTTCCCCTCTTCCTCCTCCTTGGCTGGCAGACTTGGGACGAAGCAGTGTTCAGCGGAATGCACTCCTGAAAGCAAGGCTGTCTGAAGGGATCTCAGGGAGACGGAGAGAGCTGCAACCGAGTTTTTGTGGTACATGTGATACACAGCCCTACTTCCGCGCGTTTCCTTCGCATGAGCCCGTAAATCCCCTTTTGCTTACACTGGCTGGGGCCGGGTTTTCTGTCACTTTCGCAGAAGTCCACTTTCTGACTGTGAGGGGGCCTCTCATGAAGTCAGCAGCTGTAGAGCTTCTTCTCACATCTGTGAGACCAAGAGGGCAGCCACTGTCCCCCTGAGGACGGGCAGGAGAGTCACGGCGGGCGGAGGGGAACGTGGGCGAGCAGAAGGTTTGCTGGCTTCAGAAGGGAGCGGAGCTGTGTCTGGGCTGCTGTCTGGGTCACACAAATCATTTTGCTGACTCCGTGGCCAAGCTATGCAGGGAGGCTCCTCCAAGCTGAGCAGACAGCAGTGGGCCCTCCTGCCTCTGGGGCTTGTGGAGAGCTGCATTCTTTGCAGAGCTGGGCCTCTCAGGACTTTTCCTGTTTCCCAGTGAGGGCCAGGAAGGGGACTGGGGAAGAATTCATGGGAGCGGGAGCAAACGTTGGAATCAGGAGGATCTGGATTTAAGTCTGACTCAGCGCCAAATTACTGGGGGCCTTGAGCAATGTGTTTCATTTCTCTGGGACTCAGTTTGCTTATAAGTCAAACAGTGACGATCACACTAACTCATAGGTCCAGGTAAGAATAAGCCAGGAAGGAACTGCATAAAATGAAACCCACTGAGGAAAAGGAGGTTGATAGGAACTCTGTGTTTTACTATCTTTTCAACTTTTTATGCAGCTTATGATTGTTGCAAAATCTATAATTCTTTTAAAAAGGTTGCAAAATGGGGCCAGCACTATAGTGCAGTGGGTTAACGCCCTGGCCTGAAGTGTCGGCATCCCATATCAGCGCCGGTTCAAGACCCAGCTGCTCCACTTCTGATCTACCTCTCTGCTATGGCCTGGGAAAGCAGTAGAAGATGGCCCAAGGCCTTGGGCCCCTGCACCCACGTGGGAGACCCAGAGGAAGCTCCTAGCTTCTGGCTCCTGGCTTTGAAGCGGCACAGCTCCGGCCATTTGGGGAGTAAACCGGCGGATGGAAGATCTCTCTTTCTCTCTCTCTCTCTGCCTCTACTCTCTCTGTGTAACTCAGACTTTCAAATAAATAAATAAATCTTAAAAAAAAAAAAGGTTGAAAAAATTAATTGGAATGGTGTGAGCATTTGGCATGGGTTTAGGTAGCTGCTTGAGATACCTGCATCCCTTATGGGAATGCCTTGTTCCAGTCCAGCTACAGCATTTCAAGGTTCTCACCTATGCAGGGTCAGCACCTTTGCAGATTTTGAGCTCCGCTGGATCAGTCTACAGTGCTGCTGGACGGCCATAAGCAGACAGACTGAGTCAATGCTCTTGCAAATATCAGCACCACCCATGCACCTTGTCTGCAGGTCCGGCTTCTGCACCAGCGCAAAGTTTTATATCTACCCCTCAGGGCCAGGGTACTAAACCAGGCTCCTATAGGTTGATGAGGAGCATGAAATCGGGATAAAGGGTGTGACATCCAGACGGTGCAAAGCAGTGTCTTCCTCACACAGGTAGGCATTTGCTCTCAGCATAGAGGTCAAAGGGCAGGCTCTGCCAGTGTGCTGTGTGAATACAAGCTACGGTCCATTCCAAATAACAATGTGTTCTTGGACAACTTACTTATCTGGATGGCAGTTTCCTCATCTACAAAATGACAAACTAGAGGCTGGCATTGTGGCTCAGTAGGTAAAGCCACCACTTGCAATGCCGGCATCCCAGATGGGTGCTGGTTCATATCCCAGTTGCTCCAGTTCCAATCTAGCTCCCTGCTAATGGTCTGGGAAAAGCAACAGAAGATAGCTCAAGTGTTTGGGCCCCTGCCACCCATATGGGAGACCTGAAAGATGCCCCTGGCTCTGGTCTGGCCCAGCCCTAGCCATTGCAGTCATCTAGGGAGCTAACCAGAAGATGAAAGATCTCTCCCCACCCACCTAGTCTTTCCCTATCCATCTGTAGCTCTGATTTTTAAATAATAAATAAATTTTTAAAAAATGACAAACTAGAGAAAGAAAGTATCTCATGGTTAAGAGAATTCAATGAAATAAAGCAGGTACAGAGCCTGGTGCATGGCCAGTGTTTTAAATTCACCCAATGATGATGCCTTGGAAAGCATCAGACAAGCAGTACCAGGTTCCACCCTGCTCTATGTTGCTGGGCACTTCAAGTAAACCTCCCAGCCTCTCTGGGTCAAGGGCAGCAAGACCTCTCTACCGTGAGGATCTCTGTGACTCTGGAAGGAACATCTGAGCCACTCCCTGCTAAGAAGCAGGCGCTGCTTGGAAACCCAGTTTTCAAGGCCTCCATAAACTACACCTCCTTGGGGGAACACCCAGCCCCAGAGGGAAGAGGAGGCTGATGACAGAGAGCTTTTCAAGGTACTTGGCTGGGGCTGTGCTGACTCCAACAATGAGCACCGTTCTTAGTTCTGAAGGCAACTAGAAGGCCCTGCCAGTCTCCAGTGAGAGAGGAAGCCCTCAGTAAGCTCATAAGAGGGGCACGAACTCCACAGAATTCTAGAATGGCAAAGCTACGCAAGCTCTTAGGGAGTTCCTGGGTCACATTCTGTATTTCTGCAGTTTCAAAAACTATTGGTGCTGATGCTGTGGCATAGTGGGTGAATCCGCTGCCTAACAGTGCTGGCATCCTATATGGGCACCGGTTCAAGTCCTGGCTGTTCCATTTCTTATCCAGTTCCCTGCTATGGCCTGGGAAAGCAGTAGAAGATGGCCCAAGTCCTTGGGCCCCTGCACCCACGTGGGAGACCTGGAAGAAGCTCCTGGCTCCTGGCTTCAGATCAGCTCCAGCCATTGTGGTCAACTGGGGAGTGAACCATTGGATGGAATATTCTCTCTCTCTCTCTCCCTCTCTCTCTGCCTCTCCTCCTCTCTCTGTGTAACTCTAACTTTCAAATAGATAAATTTTTTAAAAAACAAACAAACAAAAAACTATGAACATTCATCTCACGTTGCATACCTGCAGCTGTGTTTAAAATTGTGACTGAGAAACAGCAAAGATGCCTACATTAGCCACAGGTCATGTTGCAACAGATCAGAGGCCAAAATCACCAGGCCATTGTGGCACAGTCTGTGGATTGTCCCCTAAATCTACCCTTTCCTTTTCTCCCTGGCTGTGGAAACTGAAGGTTAAAGACTGTTTTCTACACTTCCTTATGGCTAGGTAAGGCTGTGTAGTCAAGTTTTGGTTAATGGGATATAAGTGGAAGCTGTTGGTGTGACTTCTGGGGGCTTCTTTAGAAGACAAGGAGCACACCCTTCTTCTCATCCCTCTTCCTGTGCTCTAATACGGCCACAATGGTGGAACTCAAGGAACCAACTCGGGCTTTGAGTTGGAAACCTCACATTGGGGATGATGGACACAGGGTGAAAGAGACTTGGGTGCTGGGTATCACTGAGTCACCTTTACTTACTTGCTTAAGCTAAGTGCCCTGGAATGCCTACCTGCAGAATTCATTTACATGAAGAGATACAGACTTTTGTCTTATGTAGGCCACTCTGTAACAGTACTTCAGAAAGTTCATGGAAAATGTAATTAAAAGATAAGTTTGGCACAGGCATTTAGCCAAGCAGTTAAGGCACCAGTTAGGATGTCCATGTTTCATAGCAGAGTACCAGGGTTCATGCCCCTCTCTGACTCCTGAGTCCAGTTTCTTGCTGATGTGGACTCTGGAGGTAGTGGTGACAGCTCAAGTCATTGGGTTCCTGCCACCCACATGGGAGACCTGGATTGGGTTCCCAGTTCCTTGTTTCAACCCAGCCTAGCCCTGGTGCTTCTGGGCTTTGCAGAATGAACTAGCAAATGGGAGCTCCCTGCCTGTCTGTCTGCCTCTCAAATCATAAATACAAGACCTTTTTTTTTTTTTAATGATAAGCTTATTTTGGGGGGCAATGTTGTGGCGCAGCAGATTAAGCTGCTGTCTGCAGTGCTGGCATTCCATATGGGTGTTGGTTCGAGTTCCAGCTGCTCCACTTCCAATCCAGGTCCCTGCTAATGTGCCTGGGAAAGCAATGGAGATGTCCCAAGTGCTTGGGCCCCTGAACTCACATGAGAGACCTGGAAGAAGCTCCTGGTTCCTGGCTTCAGCCTGGCCCAGCCCCAGCCATTGCAGCCAAGAGGGGAGTGAAACAGCAGATGGAAGATCTCTGTTTTTCCTTCTCTTACTGTAATTCTGACTTACAAATAAATAAATAATTTTTAAAAAAAGAGATGTTTATTTTGAAGCAAAAAAATTGAAATCCAGTTGAAATATACATGAAAAATGTATATTATGAAAAAACTTTGCATAGATTTTTTTTCAAATTTTGTGCCAAAATAAACTTAATCTTTTAATTCTATTCTCCTACAAACTTTTTGCAGTACCCTAATATTTGGGGTTTTTGTCATTTTGTGCCAAATCCAATGGACATGTTTGTGTTCCTCAATGATTGACTTTTTATTTTTTTTTATTTATTTTTTTATTTTTGACAGGCAGAGTGGACAGTGAGAGAGAGAGAGAGAGAAAGGTCTTCCTTTGCCATTGGTTCACCCTCCAATGGCCACTGCAGCCGGCGCGCTGCGACCAGCGCACCGCGCTGATCCGAAGCCAGGAGCCAGGTACTTCTCCTGGTCTCCCATGAGGTGCAGGGCCCAAGCACTTGGGCCATCCTCCACTGCACTCCCGGGCCATAGCAGAGAGCTGGCCTGGAAGAGGGGCAACCGGGACAGAATCCAGCGCCCTGACTGGGACTAGAACCCGGTGTGCCGGCGCTGCAAGGCGGAGGATTAGCCTATTAAGCCGCGGCGCTGGCCAATGATTGACTTTTTAAATTTATTTATTTATTTGAAAGATATTCAGAGAGAAGTAGAGCCGGGGGGGAGGGGTCTTCCATCTGCGGGTTCACTCCCAAAATGACCACAATGGCCAGGGCTGAGCTGATCCGAAGTCAGGAGCCAAGAGCTTCATCCAGGTCTCCCACCCTGGTGCAGGAGCCCAAGGACGTGGGCCATCTTCTACTGCCTTCCCAGGCCATAGCAGAGAGCTGGATCAGAAGTGGAGCAGCTGGGTCTGGAACCAGCACCATTATGGGATGCTAGCATTGCAGGCCGGGGCTTTAACCTGCTGTGCCACAGCAACAGCCCGTGAATGACTTTATGAGGCATTAGCATGGTACTATTTTTATAACTTACGGGCTAATTCTAAGGAAAACCCACACGTAATCATCATCCAAGTCAAGACACGGGGTTCTGCAGCTGTTCCATGTCCTGCCCCAATCACAGTTCTCCCCTGCCTCCTAAAAGCTGCCTCCTTCCTGACTTGTGAACACCCCCTTAAAAACATTCTGGCCAAATGCCACGTTTATCTGTTTTACATGGGATGCTGCTTAAGACTTGGTTTGACAGAAGGCTTCCTCTGGTCAAAGAACTGACAAATAACTGGGACAGTTTGCCTTTCCCATTTTACAAGGGAAGAAAGAGGGAAAAAAGACTTTCTTTTTAAAAAAAATTAATAAATAAAAATTGTATATATTTAAGGTATATACCATGACAGTCTGATAGATGCATACATAAATGGATATATATGTATACATTGGAAAGGACTTTCTATTTTTAAATTTTTATTTATTTATGGGACTGGCGCTGTGGTGTAGTGGTTTAAGCTACCGCCTGTAGTGCTAGCCTTCCATATGGGCACTGGTTCAAGTGCAGGTGCTCTACTTCTGATCCAGCTCTCTGCTATGGACTGGGAAAGCAGTGGAAGATGGCCCAAGTGCTTGAGGCCCTGTACCCATGTGGGAGACCCAGAAAAAGCTCCTGGCTCCTGGCTTTGGATCGGTCCAGCTCTGGCTGTTGCAGCCAACTGGGGAGTGAACCAACAGCTGGAGGACCTCCCTGTCCCTTCTCCCTTCTCCCTTCTCCCTCTCCCTCTCCCTCTCTCCTTCTGCCTCTGCCTCTCTGGAACTCTGCCTTTCAAATAAATAAATAAATAAAAATATTTTTGAAAAAAAGAAAATTTATCTATTTAATTTGACAGAGAGAGGGAGGGAGGGAGAAAGAGAGAGAGAGAGAGAGAGAGGGAGGGGGAGAGAGAGATCTCATCTACTGGTTCACTCCCCACACTCCAGCAAGCCCAGAACTCTGTCTAAGTCTCCCACGTGGTGGCAGGGACCCAACCACTGGAGCTACCCAGGATGGGCATCAGCAGAAGGCTGGAATTGGGTACAGAGCTGAGCCTGGAACCCAGGCACTCGGATATGGGATGCAGGAGTCCCAAGCTGAGGCTTAACTGTTGTGCCAAATGCCTGCCCCACCCCCACCCCAGCAAAGGACAGCAAATGACAGGGAATTACTGGCAATGTGGATTAGGCTTGGGTTCTTCCTCACATTTCATTTTCCAATTCATTTCAGGAGAAGTCACCCTAGATATAAGGCACTAGCCTTGTCCAATGACTAGAGGATGGGAAAGAGTTGGAAACACAGCCTCTAGTTCAAGGCGTTCTATCCTCTACCAACATCAGACCTGGCTGTTTCCACATGGATATCAAGGGAAAGAGGCCGCCAGGGATCCTGGCGATGGTTCTTCCCAGATGGCTTTGCAATTTAGCCCAAAGGAATGCATTAGGGAAGGTGGAGTTAGACATAGAGCCACACAACGTGGATGCCAATCTGATGATGTGTTTTTTCCAGGCCTCCTCTGAACCCCACACTGGGGCTTCTCTCCCGTTGTCCTGTGTGCATCAAGCCTGACACACAGAGACTCCCTGAGAGCACTGTGGTTAGGGACGACGCCCAGTCTCTGGAGACCGGAAGTATGATGCAGGGATGAGCCTGGAGCAAGCCCACGCTTTCTTGCTATCTCACTCCCCTCTTTTGATGAGTTCAGACTTTCATGTTTATGACAGCCGATCATTTTATATCAGGAAAGACGACCACTGTGCTTTCGCAGGGGTGAAGAAACTTTCTTCTGCCAAGGGCCATTTGAATATTTATAACATCATTTGTGGGCCACACAAAATTGTCAGCTTAAAAATTGGCCTGTTATAGACTTACTGAATTTCCAGTCCTACCAGTGGATGCCTTGGTAGGGCCAGATCAAACGATTCCATGGCCTTTGTATGGCTTGCTGTCTGAACATTCCTTACCCCTGCTAGGACATGGCAATGTCCATGAGCTCTCCCATGGTTGGCCAAATTCCACTGAGCTCTCTTGGTCCTAGATTTTTTTTTTTTTTTTTTTTTTTTTTAGTACTTAAGGGCAGGCCTGTTGGCTTCTGCCTTATCCTATACATTAGAGTTAGCAATCGACATCAGCAAAGATGTTATTAAATGTTCTGGGTTGGTAAATATGTTTCTTTTTAGATTTTTTATTTTATTTATTTGACAGGTAGAGTTATAGACAGTGAGAGGGAGAGACAGAGAGAAAGATCTTCCTTCCATTGGTTCACCCCCCAAATGGCCACTAAGGCTGGTGCTGAGCCGATCCGAAGCCAGGAGCCAGGTGCTTCTCCTGGTCTCCCATGCGGGTGCAGGACCCAAGCACCTGGGCCATCCTCCACTGCCTTCCCGGGCCACAGCAGAGAGCTGGACTGGAAGAGGAGCAACCAGGACTAGAACCCGGGACCCATATGGGATTCCAACGCCACAGGCAGAGGATTAGCCAAGTGAGCCAGTAAATATGTTTCAAGCTGTAAAAGTTTGGGGAAGAGGAGGCAGTCTTGATTTCCTGTGTGAACACTCCCAAGCAGAGTGTCAGCATATTGAGGGCCCAGAGGATTCCCACGGTAAGCAACTTTACGTGGTTTGATGGACAAGCACTACTGAGACTTTCCTGATTTGGCACCTCGTGTTTCACCCACGGCATTAAGCGTTTGGCGAGTGCTACTGCTGCCCCTTTGATGGATGGAGGATGCATTTATACACATGGAGCAGACAGCGTGGCTGGAAAATCACCTTTCTGGCCCAAGTAGCCCATCTCTCTGGAAAAGTACTAAATTATCCCCAACTGTAAAAATCCATTCCTAACAGCCTCAAGGAGCAACTGCGGAACTGACCTAAACCATTCTGGGGTGGATTCCTGGGGGGAGACTGGCTGGGCCCCACAGCCTGGCACCAGACTTATTGTACCGAGAGCCCTGGCCAGCCAGCAGCCACCCAGTGTGTGTCTGGACCTGTTTTCCCTTCCTTTCCCTGCCCCTTTTAGAACACAGCTGAATGGCTCTAGTCTCTCAGTCCTGCTCCCGGCCAATGCTGGACCCCTCAGAGTCTGGCCAACTCTTCTCTCCCACCAGCCTTGATAAACAACCCTTTCCAAGCTGGGAACCACAGCACTGGGCTGTTTTTCTCCCTCATGCACCCCAGGAAGCCTCTCCCCTTGGCCTGGGCTTCCTTCCCAGGGCCCTGGCAGCCAACCCATTTTAAAGCCATCCTCGGCCCAGTCAGTCACCTGAGGGAAAAGGGACTCATACAAGTCCCAAGATGAAAGAACCTTTAGTCCTGTGGCTTTCTGAGCTTCGTTTTTAGCAGGAAAACCTTATTTTCAAAACAAATTATTACGTAGAACTTCCAAGTTTATAGAACAGATAAATAAAGACATTTATGGCAGGCTTGATTGTTAGAGCAAAACACTGGAAGGAAACTAACTGTCCGTCAGGAGGGGAAAGGTTTAGTAAAACTATAGTGAAGCTATACAATGGAACACCTTTGAGCTAAAAGCCCAAGACACTTCCAACAATAATAGCCAAAATTCTGAGATAATCCTATTTCATATGGAAAATATTTGATTAACCTTTCCATTTCAGGGTAAAGACCAAGTTCACTATTTGCCTTGTTAAAATTTACCACCTCCTGTTCAAACTTGTCTGATATTTATTTGGAACTTAAATATGGTGACCGACCATCCTGGTGTGCCCAGAACTGAGACAGAGGACTTCCTGTGCTGCACTTGGGAAGATCTCAGGCCAAGGGGCTGGATTGGTCACCCTCGCCTTCATAGAAATAAACACTTTGTTTTAGAAAGACTGGGTAAATTATTACTAATTTTAGCCTGTGTTAATAAGCCAGTATATTCACCAGGATTTTTAACAAAAGGGCAAAACTATTGTTGGGCACCAAAAAATATGTTGTGCCCAGACGAACTGCAAAAGCAAGGTTTATTCGGGAGTACAAGCCGCGACAGGGACCCCATCCAACCAACCGGCACAGCAGAGGAAGGAGTGAGGACCCAGTCTTTGTTTGAGAGAGTTTTTAAAGGAAGAAAGAGCTACATCAGCAGGAAAAAAAGAGTTACATACAGCATGGAAGCTTTGGGTACAGGGAGTTACTTTGTTTAGCAATCTCTACTGTGCTGTCCTTGGTCTACTAGCTAGCTGTCCCTGGTAAGCTTTGATATCTCCGGAATGCCTGAATGCCTGCTTTTACAAGGACTTGGGTCTGCTATGGGAAACGGAGGCTGCTTTTTTTATTGTTTTAAAAGGGAGTCACTTTGGTTCTTCACTATATCTGATAAGAATCATGAAATTATCTTCTCAAGATAGAGTAAAAAGTAGGGAGGGAAAGAAAAGGTGCAAAACAGGGTGCTAGGGGTTGGTGCTGTGGTGTAGCGGTTAACGTCCTGGCCTGCAGTGCTGGCATCCCATATGGGTGCTTGTTCAAGTCCCAGCTGCTCCACTTCCAACCAGCTCTCTGCTATGGCCTGGGAAGGCAACAGAAGATGGCCCAAATCCTTGGGCCCCTGCACCCATGTGGGAGACCCAGAACAAACTCCTGGCTCCTGGCTTTGGATTGGCGCAGCTCCAGCCGTTGTGGCCATCTGGGGAGTGAACCATCGGGTAGAAGATTCTCTCTCTCTCTGCCTCTCCTTCTCTGCGTAACTCTGACTTCCAAATAAATAAATAAAAATTAAAATAAAACCAGGGTGCTAGGTATGCCTTATTCTGCAAAATTTTTTTCTCTCTCTCCCTTTCCTTTCCCCCTAAAGATCAGAGCAGTGGGGGGATTCAGTCATATGATAACATGAAGTTTGTCACTTCTTTTCTATGTGTCTACAGGCTGGGTTGATTTTCTTCAAAATTTGAGAATTGTTTGGGGTAACCTGACTTAAAATATGGATTGTTTGGCATATGAACATTGATTCTTGTAACCCTGGAGAGGATCCTGCAGGGAGAGAAGCAGCCATTCCCCAGAGAGGCTGACTCTACAGTTAAACAGGAGAGGTCTACATGGACAGCAATCAGAAAAGACAGTGGGGACTGATGTTGTGGCACAGCAGGTAAAGCCGCTGACTGAGAGGCCAACATCCCACGTGCGTGTTGTTTCATGTCACAGCTGCCCTCCTTCTGCTCCAGCTCCCTGCTAACGGCCTAGGAAAAGCAGCAGAAGATGGCCATTGTGTTTGGGCCCCTGCTACCCACGTGGGAGACCTGGTGAAGCTCCTGGCTCCTGACTTTGGCCTGGTTCAGCCCGGGGCTGTTGTGGCTACTGGGGGAGTGAAGCAGCAGATGGAAGATCGCTCTATTCCCCCTCCTCCCCACCCACAGTAACTCCCTTCAAGTAAAGGAAAACTTTAATTTTTAAAAATATTTATTTATTTATTTATTTATTTGAAAGTCAGAGTTAGAGAGAGAGAGAGAGGAAGAGGCAGAGAAAGAGAGGTCTTCCATCTTCTGGCTCACTCCCCAGATGGCTGCAACGGCCTGAGCTGCACAGATCCGAAGTCAGGAGATTCTTCTGGGTCTCCCATGGTGCAGGGGCCCAAGGTCTTGGGCTATCTTCTACTGCTTTCCCAGGCCATAGCAGAGAGCTGGATTGGAAGTGGAGCAGCTGGGACTAGAACTGGCACCCATATGGGATGGGGGCACTGTAGGCAGTGGCTTTACCCGCTACACCATGGAGCCAGCCCCATCACCTAGTTAATTTTAATAAACATGAGGAGAAGCTTTGGCAGAAAGGTGTTGGAGGCCTGGAACCCCACCACCGGCTCTCCCTTGTGGTGAAGCTCCTCCGAGGAGCATGTCTCTGTGGAACACAGCTCTGATCTGAGCATCTTGGATCTTGGATTTCTCTGATCTAGAGCATGGATTGGTAAAGGACAGGATAGTAAATGTTGCAGGCTCTGGTGCAGCTGTTCACCTCAGCCCTTGTGGTTTGTAAGCAACCAGAAATAAAATGTAAATGAATGAATATGACTGGTTTCCCATAAATCTTGATAAAAATAGGTGATGACTGGATTTGGTCTGCAGGCTCCAGTTTGCCAATTCTTAGACCAACCATTTCATTTTATAGACAGAGAAACTGAGACCCAGAGAGTTAAAGTGGTCTGATCCCACAAGAAAACAGGACCCAGTGAGGGCAACTGCTGCAAGCTGTTGTCCAGTGTTAGAGGCAAATGAAGACAAGGGTGGAAGAAACCACCCAGGGAAGGACTTGTGGGTAATTTAGCACTGGGTTTAGCTGAATGTATACACCAGTAAGCAGAGAATAGCAGTAGCTGTGACAGAAATAATGCTTATTTCATTCTCAAGGCCAGGGCTGGCTCATAGTTGGGTTCCATCATTTTCTAAGACACATGCACCATCCTCAATCCACGGCCTCTATCCTTGAGGTCACATCATGGCCCAGTGTGGCTGCTGATTTTTCCCCATTATATCTTTACTCCGGGCAGCAGAAAGGAGAAGAGGAGGAAGGGCTTTCTGACTGCATCTCCTCCCTCTGGAATCTCCTTGCATCTCAGTGGCCAGAACTTAGTCACATGCCACACTGAGGAGCACAGAGTCCAGCAAATGTAGTTTGTAGCCGGCACCGCAGCTCAATAGGATAATCCTCCGCCTGCAGCGCTGGCACACCCGGGTTCTAGTCCTGGTCGGGGCGCCGGATTCTGTCCTGGTTGCCCCTCTTCCAGGCCAGCTCTCTGCTATGGCCTGAGAATACAGAGGAGGATGGCCCAAGTGCTTGGGCCCAGCACCCACATGGGAGACCAAGGGGAGGCACCTGGCTCCTGGCTTCAGATCAGCGCAGTGCGCCGGTCGCAGCATGCCAGCCGCAGCGGTCATTGGAGGGTGAACCAAAGGTAAAAGGAAGACCTTTCTCTCTGTCTCTCTCTCTCACTGTCCACTTTGCCTGTCAAAAAAACCAAAAATGTAGTTTGTTTGTTTTCAGATTGTGACAAACTGGATTCTATTACTAGAGAAAAAGGATGAAAGGCTTTTGAATAGGCAACCAGTAGTCTCTTTCACAAGTTATTTAGATGAATGTGAACTGGTCCTTTTCATCTGATGCACTCTCGGCCTGGGGTATTTAGTGACCATGACAAAGCAGCAGGGATGAGTGGGAAGAGATCCCCTGGTTGCCCCCACTTCCACGTCAACACAGACAAGTTCCGTCACTTCTCTGTTCCGTCACTTCTCTGTTGCGTCACTTCATCCATACAAACAATGGAGGGACTCCAACATTTGCACTTGCAGGACTGTACTCATTGGAAATTCTGGGATATCTGATACTTGGATAGGTGTGTTTTAACGAATTCTGGAAAGAACCTAAGTAACTGTATCCATTCGAGCTCAGATGTAGCAAATAGGTACCACCTGAGCACAGAAACCGTCCTGAGATGCTTGCAAACGAGTATAAGGGCAGGAAGGGGCTGAGACTGGTCTTTCAGCAACGAACCTCAGAGCGATGCAGGTGAAATGGCCACCAAAGAACAAACACCTTGCAGAGATGCTGGTAGGGCAATTCAAGTCAGCACTGCATGGCTATGATCCAAGGGCTCTAAGTACCACAGTCACGACGCCCTCTCTCCACCTACGACACTAGTGAGCAGACACAGCAACATAGCTCTGGAATAACTCGACATCGCATGCTTGGGCCAGAGGAACCAAACTGCGTGGGACAGTGGCCCTTTCTGACTTCTACCTTTCAAATCTAGCAGGGGTGAATCTAACTGACAAAACATAATTTCCAATGAGAACCTTAGCTGCAAAGAAGTCAGGTGAGTGTGGTGTTCATCTATCCAGCCTCACACTAGGGAGAAAACCCAGGAAAGAGGTCAGAATTGAGTGGAGTGCCGTGAACCATACATGCTTCTCTGTAGATTACCTAAGCAGATTAAGACATGTCCTCACAATGGAATACTTTCTAGCCATTAAAATTAGGAGGGTTGTTTTGGCCATTAAATATTTTTCATCCATTTAAAATGGTAAGAAGGAACAATTGTCTTAGAAGAATTCCAAATATTATAGGTGGACACCCCCTCCAAGAGGTGTAGCTCATTTCCCATATCCTCTGAGTGCGACTGGACCTAGAAACTTACATCCTGGGAATGGAGTAAGAAAGGGAAAATGGTAACTTCCCAATAGAGGAAGCCTGAGCCAGGTGGTAAGTTAGCACTGCCTGGGATGGGTCCTGTTGAGTTCCTGGACCCCTGGGAGGCTGAGATAAGAAGGGTACTGCACCCCTGTGTGTATTCCTCTCCCAATTACAGCCTAATCATGAGAAAAACCTCAGTCAAGTCCAAACAGCGGGACGTTCTACAGAACACCTGGCAAAGTCATGAAAAACAAACAGTGCAGGCAGATTTGGAGACCTGAGGACTAGAAGCAACAGCGTGCCCTGGAATGGAATCCTGGGACAGAAAAAGGACATTGATGGGAAAACTGGTGACATCCGAAGTTTTAAATAATAATATGATAATAATGTATCAAAGAGCACGAGCACCAGTGCGCTAACAAATGTGCAGTAGATAAATGAGAATCTGGGAGAGGGCTATGTGGAAACTTTTCTGTAAATCTACAATTATTCAAAAAAAAAAGTTACTAAATTTTTAAAAAAATATTATTTGTTCATTTTTACTGATTTGAAAATCAGAGAAACATACACAGGCTGCTCTTCCATCTGCTCGTTCACTCCCTGAATGCTTACAAAAACCAGGGATGGGCCAAGCTGAAGCCAGGAGCCAGGAATTATCCCAGGTCTCCCATGTGGGTGACAGACTCAATACTCGAGCCGTTATTTGCTGCCTCTAGGGTGTGCATTAGCAGGGAGCTGGATTGGAAGCAGGGGCAAGCACAGGACTCAATACCAGGCACTCCGATATGCGAGGCTGTTGTCCCTAGCAGTAACTTAACCTGCCGCACCACAACACCTGTCCCCCAAGGTAAATTTTTTGGAAAAAGATAAATGTTGCTCTGAAGTGAAAATGAAATTTGATGTGAAGATGTATCCATAAACTACTTAGTGAAAGAAGCACATTATACAACATCACTAACAAAACAGTTAGTACTGATTGAGCACTCACAGTATCCTAAGCACTGTGCCAAATGATTTTCATGGATTATCTAGTTTAATCCTCAGAACCACCCTACGATATAAATGCTATTACCTTTAATTTACTGATGGGGAAACAGTAGTCCTAGATAGGTTAATAACTTGCCAGCGATAGGAAGCTAGGATTTGAACCCACACAGTCAAACCCTGGAGCCTGAGGCTTGCAGCACTACCACACATCACCATTCACATTTACTTATACTTGCACACCAAACAGCAAGGGACGACTTTTTAGTTATACAAGGACTAGTGGGGGGGGGGGGCGGGGGGATATTACATAAATATTAATTTTTAAATATTATCCTGTATTATTATAGACATAGTTACCCATTTCCAGTAGTAATAATGGCAATGAATGAGGCAGTAAGACTTTTTGTTTCTAAAGGCCTGTCCTGTTCTGACACTCGAGAATTCTGGGGGCAGCTGACTTTCTCTGTGGCTTTGGCCTAAGGGAGGGTATCTCAGCCTTGGGGGGGATCTGGAGTTTTTATAGACTTGAGCCTGGCCCTCCAGCCCCACCAGCCACCTCAATGGCTTTTCTGGCCCCTCTAATTACTGGGCATGTGGTGGGGGACCACAGCTTCTGTTTGGGCAGAAAGCAGTCATTCGGCCGTGGACAGTTGCCTCCATGAAGGCTGTTTCCAAACTGGACCCTGGAAGGGCCTGGCCTGATGCTGGGAGCAGCCTGGCTGCGCAAGTTTCAGCCCTTTTATAAAGTGGTCAGAGTCAGGGACACAGTCTCAAGAGTGTGAAAAACTCACTCTGTATATATGAAAACAGGAAATTTGTTCACCACTTCTAAATTCTTAAAAATTGGAAAAAAAAAAAAAATGGGGCCAACGCCATGGCTCACTTGGTTAATCCTCTGCCTGAGGCGCCGACATCCCATATGGGCGCCGGGTTCTAGTCCCAGTTACTCCTCTTCCAGTCCAGCTCTCTGCTGTGGCCCGGGAGGGCAGTGGAGGATGGCCGAGGTGTTTGGGCCCCTGCACCCACGTGGGAGACCAGGAAAAGCACCTGGCTCCTGGCTTCGGATCAGCGCAGCGCCAGCCGTAGCAGCCATTTGGGGGGTGAACCAATGGAAGGAAGACCTTTCTCTCTGTCTCTCTCTCTCTCTCTCACTGTCTGCAACTCTACCTCTCAAATAAATAAATAGAATCTTTAAAAAAAATTTTTTTTTAAAAAAAGAGTGTGAAACTGAGAAGGCAGGTGCTTTACACCATCACCTGGGAGGCAGGTGCCACCTGGAGCCACGTGTACCAGGTAAGAACAGACCGATGTCTCCAGATGTTCAGCCAGGAACCCTGGGAGCTGGCTTAGCTCAGTCCTGCCCAGAATGGCTCAGCCCTTTTCCGTTTTCCCAGCTCCCACTCTCCAAAAGGGATCTACCAAGAAGCAAGTGACCAGGTGGTCCTGACAACTTAAAACGTCCTTGAGGAATGACCAAAGGACAGAACCTGGGATTTTCCTGTGGGCAGTCCAAATCTGTGTGTGAGAGAAAAAGCACAGACTTCTAAGAAGCCACCAGAAGGAAGGGCTCATGGATACCCCACGTGTCAGGACAAACCCAGCTCCAGGCGTGAGGAAGGCCACACAAAGCAGAGTGGGCTCAATGTAGGACTACCTCTGGCAGAGCTGCCCAGGGCAGGACAAGCTGCGGGTCATGCACCTTCTCAGACCGAGGCCTGAGGACCACCTGCCAGAAGCAGGGGCCGGGTGATCAGCTAGGTCTCATCCATCTCTGTGATGAGTCACAGGAGCCCAACCGCGGCCTCCGCGGGCATGCGTCCTCTCACTCCACTCTGAGAATATGCTCTACATTCCTGCTTCACAGTGGAGAAAACGGAGGTTCTGCACAGTAAGCAACCTGCCCAGCTCACACGGCTGCTGGCAAATGCAGTCTGTCCACAGGGGCCTGTGTTCTTATCCAACATGGAGCCTGCTTCTGGGCCTTGGGGATGTATGGAGCTAAAAAGGCTGAGGCTCCGAGGAGCGTGCGATGAGCGTACAATGGTGTGTGGGGGTGAGTCCTACCTCCCCAGGCTTGCTTTATATTGTTTTACATTTCGCTTCAAGGCTGCAGTCAGTGGTCCTGAGGTTCGCCCAGGGACATGCAGACTTGTGCCTCTTAGGAAGCAGATTAGAACACTTGTCCTCTTACGCTAAGTGGCCACAGTCCCTTAAAGACATGGCAACCTAAAAGCAGGTCTGATGAACACACCCAAGAAATTACAGACCTGGGCTTTTTAAGAGACTGGCACTAATTAAAGGGGAATGCCACAGAGAGGGTGGTGACCTGCATGACAATTCCCCTCCCACACAGCACAACCCTTCATATTCCTTTTTTACTTCTCCTAGTCTCCCAGGGTTGGAAGGATCCAGATCTGAAGTTTTTCAAACTTCAGTTGTCGAACTTTCAGATGGTATAATTGTGAAACTCTCTGTTCCAACAAAAAGCTTTGTTTGTAGGACTGCCACTGTCAGGAATCAGGCACGTGACAGTCTGATTTCATTCTCAATGGTCACAGTAGGCACCGTTATTGAGTGATTTTACCCAGGGCTGGTGTTGTGGCGCACTGGATTAAGCCACTGCTTGCAACGCAAGGACCCTATATCAGAGTGACACTTCAAGTCCCGGCTGCTCTGCTTCTGATCCAGCTCCCTGCTAACGTGCCTGGGAAGGTGGTAGAAGATGGCCCAAGTACCTGGGCCTCTACCAACCACATGAGACATCCAGATGGAGTTCCAGCCTCCTGGCTACAGCCTGACCCAGCCCTGGCACTTGTCAGTGTCTGGGAAGGGAACTAATGAATGGGAGCTCTGTCTCTCTTTTTCTAAATAAAACAAAACATACTTTTAAAGAATTAAATTGTACCTCATCCTACATGGAATAATTCAATCTAGTGCCACCATGCTCCATCCCACATGGAATGGGAATGACCTCTATATTTAGCATACCTACACTGTGTGCACTGCCTGCCCTATAGTTACTTAGTAGACACTCAGCTGCTAGACTGCCACAGTACTACAGTGCCTGTGTATAACTGTTCACAACTACCTGTAGTTTCAGGGAACTGCTGGAGGCCTTGGAACATATCCTCCGAGGATGGGGGTTGGGGGGAGGATGACTGCAGTTACTACTCAGTGATAAAAAGAAATGAATCCAGGCTGGTGCTATGGCATAGCAGGTAAAGCCGCCCTAGAGTGTCGGCATTCTATATGGGTGCCAGTTCGAGTCCCAACTGCTCCTCTTCCAATCCAGCTCCCTGCTAATGGCCTGGGAAAAGCAATGGAAGATGACCCAAGTGTGTGGGGCCCTGCCACCCACATGGGAGACCCAGATGAAGCTCCTAGCTTCAGTCTGGCCCAGCCCCAGTCATTGTGGCCATCTTGGGAGTGAACCAGCAGATGGAAGCCTGCTCTCTCACTTACTTCTCTCTCTCTCTCTCTCTCTCTCTCTCTCTATATATATATATATATATACGTATATATATATATATATATATATATATCTTTGTGTGTGTTTCTCCCTCTGTAACTCTTTCAAATTAATAAACCTTTAAAAATAAAAATGAATGATTGATACACTGATGAATCTGAGAGCAATCATGCTAATTGAACTCATAAAGAAAAAATGAATAACACAGTGATTATATTTATATAACACTCTAGAAAATGCAAACTAATTAACAGTGACAGAAAGCAAATTACTGGTTACTCAGAGAGCGGGAGGATTATCAAGGGCACAAGGAACTTTTTGAGGTGACGGACGTGGTCACTATGTTGACTATGGGGATGGTTAAGAGTTTGTGGGTGAATGGGTTTGTGTAAGACACAATCATTAAAAATTACATACTTTAAATAAATGCAGTTTATTATGAAATTACACCTCAAAAAAAAAAAGCTGTTGGAAAAGAAATTCATGGAGTGTGCATTTGGCACAAAGGTTAAGGTGCCATTTCAGAGTCTCTGGGTTTGAATCCAAACTCTGCTCTCAATTCCAGCTTCGTGGGAATGTGCACCCTGGGAGGCAGCAGATGATGACCCCAATTCTAAATCTCTGCCACCCACACAGGAGACCCAGATGGAATCCTAAACTCCTGGCTTTGGCCTGGTCCAGCCACAGCTGTTACAGGAATTTAGGAAATGAACCAGCAGATGCAAGATCTTTCTCTCCCTTAGTCTCATCTCTGTGTGTGTGTGTGTGTGTCTACCTTTCAAATAAAATGAAAATAAGGAAGGAAGCAAGCAAGCAAGGAAGGAAGGATGGAAGGAAGGAAGAAAAGTCAAAGACTTGCTTATGCTCACTCAGCACACAAAGGGGCTGAGCCTGGCCAGCACACCCTGTGTGGCCCACACCACCTTGTGGAATGGAGCCTGCCCAAGTCCAGCTCGAAGTTCTATTCCACTCCAACTCTGCCTCAGAGGCAGAGTGACCCTTGCTACAGGACAAGCCCAGGCTTTGGCCATAGGGTGGCTGGGTGGATCAATGAAGGCAGAGATGGTGGGCTTTGCCACCTGTGGTGGCTGCAGACACAATGGACAGTTTCGGGAACACTCCATGGGTGGCTTCAGGCTGCTATACTCATAACCAAGGATATTTTGACAAAAATACAAACCAGCAAAAAGGATTAAATTTGAGAATCACTTCTTCTGTAGGATTAACTCAGCAAATACCTACTGAAACCCACCGAGGGCCATGTCAGTCCTCTCCCACTGTCTTAGGAAGCCCAGGTGCAGATGGAGTGGCAGCAGGACACGCTACATAAAACACCCATGTAATATGCCCTAAGTGCCTGCTCCATGTGGGGAGGAGAGACACGTGGCATATCCTTGAGGGTAGGAAATACACGTGGACAAAGGCTTTGCCACAACTCTGAAGCTTGCAAGATAAATGCTTTGCAGGCCAAGAGGAGAAACAAATTACTTCCAGTTGTTGAGAGGGTTCATGGAGGCTGTGGTATGTAAGGCAGGGAAAGGAATTTCTACCCAGAGACAAGGGGATGGGAGGGAGGCTGGGGGAGCAGATTGTTCCATTTCCAGAGGCACCTGGGGAGCAGTCTGGCTGCAGTGAGGGGTGGGAAAGGTTGGGGCCAGGTGCTGGAGGCTGCTGACTATAGGACACATCGGCTGCCCACCTGACCTGTCCTCTGTCGTGTGCTTGACGGACAGCCAGCTGAGCTCCTGACACACAGGAGTATTCCCTCCCTCTCTGGGCCCCCCCTAGAACAGAACCAGGGACCTCAACTGGAAACATAGGTTCCAGCTGGGGGTGGTGGTGCCAAGAAGACTCAAAAGAAAGTAACTCCTCCAAGGACCACTCGCCCTAAGACACATCAGTGGCTCCACCCTTGGGCTTTCCAAGTACACCCGCCAGTCTGAACCAGGGCTCTTTGGGCAAACCAAAAATGGAAAAAACATCCTCCAGCCTGTCCTCCCAGAGCACTCAGAAATTGCCTGAAACTTTCCTATGGCCAAACCCAAAAGATACTGCCATCTGGTGGCCATGAGACCATACGCCATGAGGTCTGTGAAAGTGGCCTTAGGCTCCCAAAAGAACACAGGCAGAAAGGGCTCAGAGGCCTAAACACTAAATACTAAGTACTAAATACTTTCATAATGGGACCAAAATCCTGCCCGCACACCAGCCCAGTCTAAATTAAATCTTATTTCGACTTACCAAGTTCCTCGAGGCTCAGGTATTATGCATGATACAGACGTGGAAACTGCCCCTGGGAGAGATTAGGAGACAGGACCAAGGTGAAGTGCAGAGCAGGATCTTGTGCCAGGGTCCAGCAGCACTGGACCCCTCCCCCGTCAGTGCCCAGTAAACAGAAAGGGAAGATTCTTGTGGGTGTGGCCTCCAAGACCCTTGCAGAAGATGCCTTTTCCTCTCTTCCCCAACTGCACGGTGAACTCTTTCAGAGTCTAAGGGACACGCAAGCTCTCTCTCTTCAACAAAGGAGGTTGAGGGGACCAAGAGAAGCAGAACTTTGCGTAGACCCTGACAGGCGAGATGGGAGACCTCAGCCCCAAGGTCGAAGAAGGCCCTGCTGTGAAGCTTCCCTTTTATTAATTTTTTTTTAACTTATTTGACAGGTAGAGTTAGACACTGAAAGAGAGAGACAGAGAGAAAGGTCTTCCTTCCATTGGTTCACTCCCCAAATGGCTGCCACGGCCGGCGCTGCGCCGATCCGAAGCCAGGAGCCAGGTGCTTCCTCCCGGTCTCCCACGAGGGTGCTGGGGCCCAAGCATTGGGCCATCCTCCACTGCCCTCCCAGGCCACAGCAAAAAGCTGGACTGGAAGAGGACTGACTAGAACCCGGCACCCATATGGGATGTCAGCACCTCAGGCAGAGGATTAACCGAGCCATGGCACCGGCTCCCTCTTTTATTAATTGGAAAAAATAATAATAAAGGACATGCAAGGACCTCATCTAGCCCTGATGGCTAATGGAATAGGTGCTCGGGTATTCCTGTGCTTTAAAAATTCTTTGAGGGGCTGGCTTTTTGGTGAAATGGATTAAGCTATATGGCACCATATGGATGCCAGCTCAAGTCCTGGCTGGTCTACTTTTAATCCTGTTCCCTGCTAATGTACCTAGGAAAGCAGCAGAGGATGGTCTAAGGGCTTGGGTCCCTGTACCCACATGGGAGACCCAGAAGAAACTCCTGACTCCTGGCTTCTGATATGGCCCAGCCCCAGGCTGTTGCGGCCATATGGGGAGTCAACCAGTGGATGGAAGATCTCTCTCTTTCCCTCCCTTTCTCTTTGTACTCTGCCTTTCAAATAAATACAATAAGTCTTTTAGAAAATTTTTTCTTTGAAATTTTTCTGTGTGGAAGAACACAAATAACTCAAAGCTCTTTGAGATATTCATTTTTTTCCAATCATTCTTAAAAGTATGTAGGATGGGGCCAGTGCTACAGTGTAGTGAGTAAAGCTGTGCCTTATGGGGCCAGCGCTGTGGCATAGCGGGTAAAGCCGCCGCCTGCAGTGCCGACATCTCATGTGGTCACCAATTCCAGTCCTGGCTGCTCCACTTTCAATCCAGCTCTCTGCTATGGCCTAAAAAAGCAGTAGGAGATGGCCCAAGTCCTTGGGCCCCTGCACCCACATGGGAGACCCGGAAGAAGCTCCTGGCTCCTGCCTTTAGATCAGCGCAGCTCCAGCCATTGCGGCCAACTGGGGAGTGAACCATTGGATGGAAGATTCTCTCTCTCTCTGCCTCTCTTCCTCTCTCCATGTAACTCTTTCAAATAAATAAATAAATCTTTAAAAAAAAAAAAAAAAAAGCTGGCTGGCGCCGTGGCTTAACAGGCTAATCCTCCGCCTTGTGGCACCGGCACACTGGGTTCTAGTCCCGGTCGGGGCGCCGGATTCTATCCTGGTTGCCCCTCTTCCAGGCCAGCTCTCTGCTATGGCCCAGGAAGGCAGTGGAGGATGGCCCAAGTGCTTGGGCCCTGCACCCGCATGGGAGACCAGGAGAAGCACCTGGCTCCTGGCTTCAGATCAGCGAGATGTGCCGGCCGCAGCGGCCATTGGAGGGTGAACCAACAGCAAAAAGGAAGACCTTTCTGTCTGTCTCTCTCTCTCACTATCCACTCTGCCTGTCAAAAAAAAAAAAAAAAAAAAAGCTGTCACCTGCAGTGCTGTTATCCCATGTGTGTGTGCCAGTTTTAGCCCCAGCTGTTCCACTTTCAATCCAGCTCTTTGCTATGGCCTAGGAAAGCAGTAGAAGATGGCCTAAGTCCTTGCGGCCCTGCCACCTGCGTGGGAGACGTGGAGGAAGCTCATGGCTTCAGATCGGCACAGCTCCAGCCATTGCAGCCAATTGGGGAGTGAACCAGTGGATGAAGACCTCTCTCTCTTTCTCTCTCTGCCTCTCCTTCTCTCTGTGTAACTCGTTCAAATAAATTTAAAAAAAAAAGTATGTAGGATGAAAGAATTTTTGAGAACTGTTGGTTTAAAGAAATATTTTAATGATGCTTTTTTTCTTTTTAGATTTATTTATTTATTTCTAAGGCAGTTAGAGAGTTAGAGAGTGAGAGAGAGAGAGGCAGACATCCTCCATCTGCGAGTTCACTCCCCAAATGGCCATAATGACTGGAGCTGGGCCAATCTAAAGCCAGGACCCAGGAGCTTCTTCTGAGTCTCCCACATGGGTGCAGGGGCCCAAGCACTTGGCCATCCTCTGCTGCCTTCCCAGGCACAGTAGCAGTTATGGATCAGAAATGGAGCAGCTGGGACTCAAACTGGCACCCATATGGGATGCCAGCACCACAGGTGGTGGCTTTACCTGCTTTACCATAGCACGAGCCCCTTCATAATGTTTTTCTAATTTTTATTTATTTTTATCTGTTTGAAAGGCAGAGAGAGAGGATCTTCCATCTGCTGGTTCACTCCCTAAATGCCCACGATAGCCAGGGCTGGACAGAAGCCAGAAACTCAATCCAGGTCTCCCACACAGGCAGCAGGAATCCAAGTACAGGAACCCAAGTACCTCCCTGGGTGTGCATTATTAGCAAGAAACTGGAATCTGAAGCAGAACTGGTAACTTGAACCAAAATGTGGTGAGGACACCCCAAGCAGTACCTTCACCACTACAACAATTACCCACTCAAAGAAATCACAGCACACAAAGTGAGGCACATTCTTAGGCAGAATAGACTCCTAAGTGCCATTTCTACAGTGAGCTCTGACCACTCAGGTCCACAACACTGCCATGTTCAATCCGTACAGCCATTTGCCTTGAATGCTATTAACACATGTGCTGTCCCTGCCACTGGGAGGATTAACACATGTGCTGCCCCTGCTGCTGGGAGGTTAAGAGGCCCAGTGGAAGGCAAGTGAAGCAGCTGTAACACCATCCTGAGTCCCACCCCTCCACTCCCAGAGAGGCCCTGCCTGCCAGCCTATTAATGCCATCACAATCTCCTGATAGTGTCTGAAAGACCCACCACAGGCCTGAGGGGTCACCTCCAAAGAGCATACCTGAGTAATGTCATAACACCTGCTGCTACCCCAGCTCCCTATTGGTCAATGCATGTTTCCCGGTCTGCTGCTCTCTACAGAAAGGTCTTGCTACAGCTCATGACTAGATCGCCTGTCTGTTCAGGGCTGAAATCTTGTATATAGATTGTCAGGATAAACTCCTCTATTTTCACATGAAGCTTCCTTCTCTGGTCTTCAGTCCCAGGACCCCCTCTCATTCCAGGGTATCACGTACCCTGCCGACTTCCAGAAGGAGGCACTGCTGCTTGGATTCTATCCCAATCTCTCTCCACGGCCTCTTCCCATTATCCCAACTACCTTATTATTTGCTATCCCTTAAACTTGAGTCACTTGATACTTTTCAAAATCTGCAATCTAGGGGCTGGTGCTGTGGCACAGCGGGTTAAAGTCCTGACCTGCAGTGCCGGCATCCTATATGGGTGCCAGTTCGAGTCCTGACTGCTCCACTTCCGATCCAGCTCTTTGGTAATGTGCCTGGGAAAGCAGCAGAGAATGGTCCAAGTCCTTGGGACCCTGCACCCACATGGGAGCCCTGGAAGAAGCTCCTGGCTTCTGGCTTCAGATCGGCTCAGCTCTGGCCATTGTGGCCATTTGTGACCATTTGAGGAGTGAACTAGCAGGCCCTTTCCCTGTTTCTACCTCTCTCTCTGAAACTCTTTTTTAAAATAAATAAAATAAATCTTCAGAAAAAATTATGCACTCTTAGGAAGTGATGAAAAGAAAGGAAATCACTGATCTGGCTCAATGTCTTCACCTTATAGAGAGGACAAAACGAGGCGCAAGGCGGGACATGACGCAGCACACTGCAATCAGAGCCTGCAGGCTGCCTGACTCCAGTCAGAATCTCTGGAGACTCCAAGTGAAGCAAGCACGGGGACGGCTTGCCTGTGAGCAGGTGACGTCAGGACCGTGTAGGAGGGGCTTGTGCTGTGGCGTGGTGGGCTAAGTTGCACTTGGGACACCCATATCGCATACTGGAGTGCCTTTTCAGGCCTTGGCTACTCTACTTCCAATCCAGCTCCTAGCTAATGAACCTGGGATGCGCTGGATGATGGCTCAAGTACTTGAGTTCCTGCTATCCATGTGAGATTCCCACTTGTAGTTTCTGGCTCCTGTCTTCAGCCTAGTCCAGCCCTGGCTGTTGCAGCCATTTGGTAAGTGAACCAGTGGACGGACGATCTCTGTCTCTGCCTCAGAGTTACTCTGCCTTTCAAATCAATTACATCTAATAAAAGATCACGCAAGACACACCATCTCCAACAAAGCAGTTTGATTTTATTGCAGAGAACCTGGGAAGCAGAGGGCAAGGGAGGGTCTCCGTGGGAAACTCCTACCACTGAGCAGGACTGCCAGGTTCCAGGTCCTTCTGGAAGGCAGGGGAGGAGCAGCACCCTAGGAAAGATGAAAAGTTAGGTGGAACAAAGGCGCCATCTGCTGTGGACCTGGCCACACTGCAAAAGCAGTAAAGGTGCACAAAGCGGCCTTGGCAGGATGTGAGGTGGGAGATCCCCGGTGCAGGAGCAGGACTGGAACGTTTAGCCCTGCACACTGTGCCTGCCATGAACCCAGTAACCTTGCTAAGCCAATCACAGCTGAGGGCTTCCTCTGGGGTGCTCCCATGGCTACTAGGATACTCAGCCCAGAGAATCCTGCCCAGTTTCCATTTATGCTGGGGAGACAATGAACAAAGTCAGAAGCAGACACATCAGCCAAGAACCAGGAGGCCAACGTGACTGCATCACCAACAAACACTCTCTGAGGTTTCCAAATTGAGCTTCAGTCGGTCACCAGGAAGCCTGTTAAAACTTACTTCAAAGGTGGGTGTTGCCCGAGAGCGAGGGTAAAGCTGTGTGGTTCAGCGATCCTCCCTAAGTCCCAGCATCTGAGTCTCCACATGGTCACTGAAGTGGGTACGGGCAACATGATACCAGGTCTGGCATCAGCTGGGGATGGGGACACAACATAGGTGGAAATAAGGCTGGCAGTGATCGGACTGGCAATTGTTGGGCCTGCATGATGGGGACTCATTTTGCCACTGGGCTTCTGTATGTTTGAAACGTCCTGGGATAAGGTGAAAATAAACAACCATGAGGACGCCTAAGCTACCTAAAGGAATGAAGTGCAGACACATGCTGCCACTTGGCTCATTCTTGAAAACGTAATGAAAGAAGCCAGACACACAAAGTTCAACAGGTTGTGTCACTCTTTTGATAGGAGACGCCCAGAGCAGGCAAATCCAGGGTGGCGGAGACAGGTTAGTGATTGCCAGGCTGGACAGGGGTCCTTGGGGAATGGCTGCTGACTGGGAGTGTGGTGTTTTTCTGGGATGATGAAAAGGTTTTGAAACTAAAGAGGTGTTGGGTGTATAGCATTGTAAATGCACCGAGTGGTATGCTTTAAATTGGCTAACTGTAGACTACGTCAACGTCACCACAATAAAGAAAAAAAACTGGTATGAGAAAAACACGCAGTAAGCTACATATGGTTTACAACCAGCAGGTGTGACTTTTTCCTGTTAAAATAAAAAAATTCCGCGTTCAGCTAGGAGCCTCCAATCCAAGGTGTCTGGCCTGGGGCTCCCCCATGGATACAGCTCACTCAGGCACTTAGTTCTATTCTTGCCCTCCACTTTTGCCAAATGTAACCTTACAATGTGAACCAGGGCTGTCTGGGGAGACAGAGGGCTCCAGTCACCCTCCCACAGATGGAGGAACGGTGTGAGGAATGCTGTTGCCCAGCACGGTGGGAACTGAGAGTGCTCTGCTCCTGTACAGGATAATCCCTCCTGTTCAGGGGGATGGCACGATGACCCCAAGGCAGAAAAGCAGGGTGGTGGTCTTAACCCCATTTTACAGACAGGAACCAAATCCCAGGCATATGAAAAGCACAATGAGGAGCCGGAGTGAGAATCCCAGCTCTTGTCATGCATCCTGGGCTCATTCTGAATGTGGGTTGCACCTAGGGAGGGCATGAGGAAAACGCGTGCACCTTACAGTATGTGGCTTGCACGCGATGTGACCACATACGCAGAGTGCTGCCTTGGCTCAGAGGCAAACGGGTATCCTTAGCAAGGAGGCTGCAGCTGCAGGGCCCATCACAGCCTGCCAGTTGTTACAGCTGGCCTCTGCCTGGGGAGCTCTCTGTGGGTTTATGCACAGTCCTGCCACTTACAGTCAGCACAGAACTCCTGAATGTCTTCCTCCCTCTGTCTTTCACCTATGGGGGGTTTTGCTCAAGTCACCTCCCCTCGCCCCTGGGTCCCAACTGTTGTTTAACTGCACTGAGGGTGCAGCAGGGATGTGTCAATCACTGTAATTCAGCAGTCAAATATGTCACGTGGGAATGGACAGCCAGGAGTGCCCTGCTGAGACTGATGGTGGCAGGGCATGGCAGGAAGGAAGGTCACATCGGCGAGTTTGGTCTCCTTGTTCCAGGGTGAAGAGTGCTGGCACAGTGCCTCTTACTACCTCTTTGGGTTACGTTAAACCAAAGGGAGCACTCTGCTTAGACACACAGTCTGAGCAGAGGGCACGCTCAGGGAGTTGAGGGCAGTTCCAAGTGGAGAGAGAGGCAAAGCCTGAATTAACTCAGTGCACAGGAACACAAGGCCCAGGACATAAGTTTCAACTCTGATAGGACAGTCAATTTTTAAAAAGTTTTTATTTATTTATGTGAGAGCAGAGAGAGACGAATAAGCAGACAGAGCTCCCATCTGCTGGTTCATCCCCTAAACGCACACAACAGCCAAGGCTGGGCCAAACCTAAGCTGGGAGCCAAGAACTCAGCCCAAGTATCCCATATGGGTGGCAAGGACCCAACTACTTGAGCCATCATCACCCTCCTGCCTCCCAGGATGCACATTAGCAGGAAGCTGGAATTGGAAGCAGAGCCAGGACTCAAACACAGGGCACTCCAATATGGGATGTGGGCATCCCAAGTGGTGTCTTCACTACTATGCTCAATGCTTGCTCCAGGACAGCCAACCTACCAAAGCAAAAGGCACACTGCTCGGGTCACACATTCTGAACTTAAACCCTGCTGCCCGTGAAACACATTCCCACTACTACACAGTAGTCCATCTACTTCAGTGGGCTAGAAGGGCCTTTGAACCCGCAAGCTGCATTAGTCAATAATGGAGTATTTATAATACTCCAAAGAACACACACAGCAGGTTGAGAGTAACCCAGGGTGCTCTCCTGCTGCTCGCAAGGTCTCAAAGGCCACAGTGTAACCCTGATAAAAGTGCTGGGGCCTCACTCACCTGTCCCCTTTGGTCCATCCTGAGGGCTGGGGTTCCAGGCTCTTGCTACTTGGGGCCGAGGTAGGAAACAGCCTTTCCCGTTTTCTTCAGGGTTGCCAGCAGGACGTCCACACTGTGTTCAGAAGTGATGCAAACCTTCTTGTTGGACAGGTCAATTGTAAACTCTATTCCTGCAGGAAGAGGAAACAGGGTGTGGGCAGAGGAAATGAGACCCTCCTAGGACAGCAAGAAAGAGTTCAGGCTCTTAAATTACTTTCAAAAGCCCGCTTCCTCTGCACCAGGGACTGGCGTACTTTTGCCGTAAAGAGGCAGAGAACACACACACATTGTAGGCGTTGCTGCCCACATACGGACCCAGCTGCACAGTCTTCCATGTGTGTACTTCTTGACCCCCCTTTAAAAATATGAGATCCATTCTGGATCTGGCCCAATTCCTGCTCTACATTAGCGTTCTAGTCTTTTTCCACAGCAAAAGTAATATGGATGGATGCACCATTTTCTGAGAAAGCAAACATTTCTGAACAAACTTACTGTGAGAAACCCCACTAATCCCATCCCCAGAGATCACTGTGAACAGTACAGCTTCCATCCTTTCTGCCGCATATGAATGAAAAATGGCTCCCGACACGGCGTCACACTTCAGAAGTGGGTGTTGCTCATAGCGCACTCTGCAGCTTCCAAACTGTGTTGCTATCTCAGCACACTTGGACTTACTTCACTCTGTTTAACAGCTACAGCCTTCGACGACATGCATGAACCACACACCAACAGAAGTACCCGATTCTGTTGAAGGGCACCAAGGTGGCTTCTAACGTCTCACTTCTATTACAATAGTGCTATATAAACATTCATTTTTTTCCACGAAAATGATGTATTAGTTTGAAAGGCAGAGGAAAGGAGGTGGAGGGGAAGAGAGAGAGGGAGATCAATCTTCCATACATTAGTTCACCCCTCAAATGGCTATAACTGCCAGGGCTGGGCCAGGCCAAAGCCAGGAGCCTGGAAATCCATCTGGGTCTGCGGAGGCCTGAGCACCTGGACCATCTTCTGTTGCTTTCCCAGGTGCCTTAGCAGGGAGCTGGAGCAGAAGTTGGACAGCGGGGACTCGACCTGGTGTTCACATGGGATGCTCGTATTGCAGGTGGCTGAACCTGCTGCGCCACAACGCTGGCCTCAACATTCTTAAACATAACTTGTAAAACGTGTGAAAATATTTCCATACCAGGATTTCGAAGAACAGAAACTGTGAAACAACGGACTGCTATGTTCTGAATGCTAATAGTGCAAAATTGCCTCTAAAAAGCTAAGCCAATTTAAGGTCCTAACAGCACAGGGGAGGGGCCAAAGTCTTGTGACAAAAGAATGCAGATGGAGGGGCTGGTGTTGTGGTGCTCCAGGTTATGCAACCTGTGACTCTGGCATCCCACAGCAGAACACAGGTTCAAGTTCCAGCTGCTCAACTTCTAATCCTGCTCCCTGCTAACACATCTGGGAAAGCTGCAGAAGAGGGCCCAAATACTTGGGCCCCTGCCACCCACACGGAAGACCACAATGCAGATACAGGCTCCTGGTTTCAGCCTGGCCCAGCCCTAGCTGTTGCAGCTATTTAGAGTGTGAACAAGTGGAGGGAAGATCAGCTTCTCTCTTTCTCTCTCGTCTTCCCTTCCTCTCTCTTGATAACTCTTTCAAATAAATAAACCTTTAATAAATAAATAACAGGATGCCGAGGGAAGGCCTTTGATAGGTTCTAACTGACCTGTTAGGTGACCTTGGTGCATCCTGCCCACTATAGGCCTCAGCTTCCCCACTGTCCATGGAGGAGGCAGGCCAGCCCCAGTGGTCTTCCCAGCTAGGTCAGCCATCAGTCGCTGACTGCTCATGCCCAGCACCACTCTTCTAGGGCCCTCAACAACTTAGAAAACCCTTCTAACCCTTCTCGGGCACCACCCAAGCAGGGACAGCAGTGACAGACGGCAGAGAAAATTGCTGAAGCTCAAAGGTAGATCCTCAAGCATCAGTCAAGGGGCCTTAAAAATCAGATCACAGGCCGGCGCCATGGCTTCCTAGGCTAATCCTCCGCCTGCGGCGCTGGCACCCCGGGTTCTAGCCCCAGTTGGGGCGCCGGTTCTGTCCTGGTTTCTCCTCTTCCAGTCCAGCTCTCTGCTGTGGCCTGGGAGTGCTGTGGAGGATGGCCCAAGTGTTTGGGCCCTGCACCCTCATGGGAGACCAGGAGGAAACCTGGCTCCTGGCTTCGGATCAGTGCAGCGCGCCGGCCGTAGCGGCCATTTTGGGGGTGAACCAACGGAAGAAAGACCTTTCTCTCTGTCTCTCTCCTTCACTAACTCTGCCTGTCAAAAAAAAAAAAAAAAAAATCAGATCAGATAGGATCTGATCACCATCTTCCAATCTGCACAGAATGGGTGTCCAAGAGGGAAAGGGGCTGTGCGTCCTTTCTAGACTTGTGTGTTTGGGTTCAGGAGGATCTCCCTCCTTCTTGGAGGCATCATGGAGTTGGAAGAAACGCTGGGATCACCAAACACAGTGGATTTCAAACTGTGTTCCCTCAAGCCCGGGGTCCTGGGCAAGGGTCCTTGAGCTATCAGAAGGAAAGCAGGCCTGTCCCCTCTCCACCCAGAGAATGAGGTGTTGTCTACGAAGGGCTCCCATGCAGCATTTTACAGCAAAAGCTGATACAGACTGACATTCCCATACCACACATAGCTGGGGAAGCCCAGGCCCGAGGGAGGACAGCCCACAGTCCCTGGGAAGTCCACAGCCAGTTCTTTCCACTGTTTCACGTGCTTTCAAATTAAGCTTCCACTTCACGAGGCTAGAAGCTGCCACTGCCTGTGCAGTCACTTCCCCCCTGGGACATCAGCATCAACGTTCCCATGGCACAGATGGAAAGTACAGCTCAGGGGACCGCTGCTGGGATCACAGCCACGGGGAAGCCACCTGAAAACTGGGTGTGACCTCTACAGAAGGTTTTAAAAATGAACATCTTGTTAGGCAACTGGGGCCCTGGCTCTATCAGAATTCTGATCACAGCCTGGTCATTACCTCAGATCCTGGCCCTCTCTGGGCCCCAGTTCCCGAGATGTGAAACGAGAGGGCTGGATGAGAATGCTGATTTTCCAGATAAGTTCAAAAGAGATGTTTTATGAGTTCTGCAGGTGATTGATTCAAAATTAATTTTTGAAACTGTTACCATTTTAAATATCTTTCATGGAAAATGGCACAAGCTACCAAAGTTATCACCGTGGAGATCACCAGCATGTTCCTGAATCCCGTGAGGGCTGCAGGGCTGGCCTGTGGGAAGCTCAATTCCAGCCAAGTTACTCAACTTCTCTGAACTTCAGTTCCCTCCTGTTGAGAATACAGGTACTCAGAGACGGCTCCTGAAATGGCTGTGGTGACAATACGACAATGTGGTCGACACCAGCCACTGCACACAGTGCCTGCCACTGTGCTAAGAGCTCAACACATTGTAGTGTGACTAATGAGCAGCTCACAGTTTGGCTTCTCCAGCCATGTCCACAGGCACTGGACTCTAAGGCTATCTGTCCCTCCCCAGACTGCAGCTGATGGTCACCCACGTACCTTCCATCCTGTTGAGCACTCGACAGACGGCATCGGCACAGCCTTCACAGGACATGTCCACGGAGAACTCGTGTTTCTGAAACAAGGAGAACCATAAGCCAGGAGACCCACACTGCAGACCCACATCTGCCTTCAGATACCAGCTCTGGCATCTACAGCTGCATGAGCAGGAGTGAGTAACTTAACTCCTTCTTGCCTTGGTTTTCCATGTCTGCAAAATGGGGAAATGGTCCTTCTCCAGGATGGTGAACAGATGAACACAGGGCTTTAGTATGGCAGCCAGCTCTCAGGTTAGCCTCAATGATCCCCACCTCCTGGGATGGATACCCTAGAGTAGCTGCATTCCAGTGTCTCAAGGTTGGTCTGTGTGTCCAGTACAATATGGCTGAGGTGACTTCACGTGGCTTCTGCCATGCTCTCCTTCTGGGATCTCTGGCTCTAAAGGAAGCCAGCTGCCATATCTTAGAGACATTCAAGCAACCATCCAGAGAGGCTCACAAGGTGGGAAACTGCACCCTCCAGCCCCAAGGCAGCCTTAGATGACTGCAGCTGCAGCCAACATCATCGCAACAGCCTCACAACAGATCCTGCGAACAGCCACTCAGGTAAGCTGTTCCCACACTCCCAACCCTAGGAAACAGTCTGAGCTAATACGCTGATGATTTTTAAACCACTCTGTTTTGGGGCTAGTGCTGTGCAAAGTAGGTAAAGCGTTGGCATCCCATATGAGCGGGAGTACTGGCTGCTCCACTTCTGATCCAGCTCCCTGCTAATGATCCTGGGAAAGCAGTGGAAGATGACCCAAAAGCTTGAGCCCCTGCATCCATGTGGGTGACCCAGAAGAAGCTTCTGATTCCTGGCTTTCGCCTGGCCCAGCCCTGGCTGCTGGGGCCATTTGGGGAGTAAAACCGTGGATGGAAGATCTCTGTCTTTCCCTCTCTCTCTGTAACTCTGCCTTTCAAATAAATTTAATAAATCTGTAAAAATAAATAAACCACAATGTCTGGAGTTAATTACTAAGGAACAATAGGTAACTAATATACTAGGTAAAGAGATGAGGGCCTAGTACTGGGTTCCACTGGACAAAAAGTTGCTCCTGGGATTCTTACTATGCTTTGTTTCTTCCATTTCTTTCTTCCTTCCCCTTCAGAAAGCAATAGCTACGCTTTTTAAAACAGAAACTTAAAAACTGTACAAATTGATGGAGTACCACAATGGCTACAATTTTCATAGATCACTTGAAAATACTGAGTACCGGAAGTAGAATTCTGCATACAACTATATATCTTGCTGGAAGACTTTAGGCACATGTCTGCCCCTAACGACCCCAGTTTTCTTATCTATACCAACAGGATCATAGCCACTCAGCATTTTCAATTTCACTGCACTGTTTGATATGTACCACCTGCCTGCACTGGCTCTACAGATCTGTGGGGGTGGGGGTGGGGGTGGGGGGTTGCGGGTTTCACCCACTGGGGAGAGGCAGGGAGAAGACATAATACACCTGAGAAAAATGGGCTCTGGGGCTTCTTAAACTCTTTCAACACCTCTGGGTCTGAATTATCACCATATAGTACAGAGGAAACTGACATCAAGATTCAAGCAGCTGGCTTTCCAAGGCTAGACTCCAACTGTATGGCTTCTTCTATTGCAGCCAAAGCAAAACCTGCCTTAAATTATAGTCAGTTTGGGGCTGAATCTGTGCCATAGCGGGTAAAGCCACCACCTGCAGTGCCGAAGTCGCATATGGGCACCACTTCGAGACCCAGCTGCTCCACTTCTGATGCAGCTCTCTGCTATGGCCTGGGGAAGCACTGGAAGATGGCCCAAGTCCTTGGGCCCCTGCTTCCACGTGGGAGATCTGGAGGAAGCTCCTGGCTTCTGGCTTCCATTCAGCGTAGTTGTGGCCGTTGCAGCCAGTCGGGGAGTGAACCAACGGACGGAAGACCACTCTCTCTGCCTCTCCTTCTCTCTCTGTATAACTCTGACTTTCAAGTAAAATGAATAAATCTTTAAAAAAATAATAATAATTTTTCTTTTCTTCCAGTTAAACACCTGTGACTCCTTGAAGTAGTTTCATGACTTTTCAGCAACAAAAACAACCACCTCTCAGGTAACACACTCTTCTCCCTACAGTTGAGAGTCCCTCAAAACCCTTATTCCCTTCAGCTGTTCATCTTGTGATATGGAGCCAGTCAGGTTTTGTGATGAAGAGGGTCCTTTGTCACAACCCCTGGAAGGAGACTTGAAACAGACTGACCCTCAAACTGGCCTTCTCCTCCACTGCAACCCCTCAGAAAGCACCTGCCGGCTTCCAGGCCCAGGCTGAGTAATGCTGACCTCAACCATTGCCACAAGTAGACCTGCTCAACTGGTACCGGCTCATTCTTTGTCCACATTAAGTGTTGGCTCAGGACCACAGGGAAATGACATTTGAGATGTTTACAGCTCTGCTCAGGGGGCCTCAGGCTCACCTGCAAGCTCCCAAAGAGATAGGCTGCTAAGACAAAGGGGCTCAGCGGGACCGCTCTGGGTCCCCACTTGGTATATAGCCAGGAAACCTGAAACCCTGGAGCCAAGCACTGAATGCTGGGACCTCAACCAGGACCTCAAGAATGCAACTAGGATACAAACTTCCTCCCACGTGGCTGTGACCGTTCATCAGGTCCCACCTGGTCAGGCCAGGAGACACAGTGAGCCTGAAAACAAAGGGGCTTCATCTTGACTCTAACTCCAACAACACCTTCAGTAAGTTATTAGGCTTCTCATTTTTACTTTTTTTAGAAAAATATTTCATTTATTTGAGAGGTAGCATTAATGCCAGAGGGAGAGACAGATGGAAGATCGGCCACAGTTGGACCATTCCTAAGCCAGGAGCTTCTTCTGGGTCTCCCACGTGGGTGCAGGGGCCCAAGCACTTGGGCCATCCTCTACTGCTTTCCCAGGCCATAACAGAGAGCTGGATTGGAAGAGGAACAGCCGGGACTTGAACCAGCACCCACATGGGATGCTGGCACCACACTGCAGGAAGGGGGGGGGTGCAATTGGTGCAGTGATTACGATACTACTTGGGATGCCTGCATCCCACGCGGGTGTGCATGGCTGCCCTTCCCAGCTCAGTTTTCTGCTATTGTGCACTTCGGCAGGCAGCAGGTGATGCCTCAAGTGGCTGCATCCTGGCCCCCAACAACAGTGGGACTGGGACTGAGTTCCAGGTGTCTGCCTGCCGCCTGGCCCAACCATGGCTGTGGAGGGTATGGGGGGGTGTGGGGTGTGAATGAGCCAACTGTCTCTCCCTTTCAAATAACATGGAAACCATTAATTAAAATTTAAGATCTAAAAGATAAGGCATATATGTAAGACCAAGTGAGCTGCAAAGTAAGCCAGCTAGTGTGGGCGTGTGCAAACTGTAGAGTTTGCATATCTCATATTCCTCCCCAAGCTCTAGCGTGTACAGCGCCGACTTTGGGCAGGTTCTCCAAGAATGGTGGGTCCAGGCTGAGGACTTGACTGCTAGTAAGGTGAAACGCACTGTGTCCACTCCGGGTCGCCCAGCGCTGACCTGAAAGGAGGCCAGGCCAGGTGCAGAACTTCTGTAAACCCCGTCCTGCCCGTGAGGCAACAGCTGGACCCACCCACTTGCTCAGAACTGCCCGGCCAGCTCCGCGGCCAGGGCAGGGCGTCCACGTGTAACGGCCGTTCCGGCTGGACACCGACCCCCTGGGTCACGCGGCCTCACTCCGTCCCCTCCCCGAGACTCCACTTCCCGGAGGTGCAGGGAAGGTTTGCGTTTGTAGCTACACGAGGCCATGCAGTTCCAACGTTCTGCAGCCAGGCCCCAGATTTAACTCCTTTCGGATGCGATTTTCTGGAGGGTCCCCGAACCTGGGGGCGGCTGGGGAGGAGGAGGAGGAGAGATCGTTAACAGCTCCGGCCGCGGCCTGAGCCCTGGAAAAGCGACCAGTGGCGAGCGGCGGTGTGGCCGGGGCGCAAGCCGAGCACCGCAGGCTAGCGCAGACGGCGACGGCGCGGCCACTTACCGGCATGACAGGCGCAGCAGACGCGGCGGCGGTGGCGGCGGCGGTGGTGGCGAGCGGCAGCGGCAACGCGTCTCCGGGCTGCAAGGCGGGACTCCACTGCGTTTCCGGGCGTGCGCGCGCGAAACCCCGCCTACTGGCAAGACTGGCGCCTTCTTACTCCCCTCGGCCGGGCGGCCGGGCAGGCCCCGCCCCTCGAGCCGGGCAGCTGGCGGGCCCCGCCCCCTCCGGGTCCGGCAGCGGCGGGCCCCGCCCCCTCCGGGCCTGTCGCTCGCCGAGCCGCCAGGAACGCGAGCACCTGAGCACGTTGGCGAGAGGCGGTGAGGAAGGCTTCCCTCCTCCGTCGGCTGAACACGAGGCAAAGGCCCGGCAGCCCACAGCGCGGGTCCCGCCCTTCCCTCCCCGACGCCTCGCGGCGCCGCCCGTCCGCAGTCTAGAAGGGAGCGAGGAGGCAGGCGGGCAGTGGTGGCGGCGCCGCGGTTCAGGAGCGAGGAGGGGTCTCTAAGTGGGGCTGGAAGGGGGCGGCGGCGGTTCCCGAGGGGAGGGCTCCCCTGAGGGAGAAGTTGCTGCTAGGTGGGGACAGGGGTGGGGACAGCGGAAGAGCACTTAGGGCACAGGGAACAGCGGGCACCCAAGTCGGAAGGCAGGAGTGGGCCCGCCCAGAGAAACGGAGAAACCCCCTGACAAAGAGGTGCACCCACTGCCACGAGGGGAGGCAGGGCCGCCCTGGGAAACTTAGGGAAGCGGGCTCGTCAAGTTCTGCGCTCTCTCTCACCACCACCACCGCCAGTGGTCCTGTGTGGACATTCCCTGCCAGTCTGAGTAGTTTCAAAGGTTTCTCAGCAGCAGCACTGCTTGGTGAGCTTAGGAAGCACTGGGATTTCTTCCTGTCAGTTGTGAAAATGTGGATGACTGGAGGACGTTACGTTTAAAAAAAAAAATTAATTATAAGGGGGGGGGGGGGACAGAGAGCAAGAAAGAGGAATATCTTCCATCCACTGATTCACTCTCCAAATGGTCAGAATAGCTGCGTCTGGGCCAGGCCGAAGCCAGGAGCCAGGAATTCCATCCAGGTCTCCCACATGGGTGGCAGGGACCCAAGTATTGGGCCATCATCTGCTGTCTTCCCAGGTGCGTTAACAGGGAGCTGGATGCTAGTGTCACACACATCACAAGCGGCAGCTTAACCCACTGTGCCACCATGCCAGCCCCAGGTTATTACAGTAAGTAGGATAAGGAAGACAAGTCCCACATGATCTGAAAAACTTGATTTCATAGACGTTGAAAACAGAATGAAGGTTACCAGAGACTGGGGAGAGTAATGGGGAAGAAGGGGAAGGGCTAAGTTGATGAACAGGGACTAGGTAATAGGTAGGAGAAAGACAGTCTGGTGTTCTGTTGCACAGGGGTGAGTGTAGATAGTGTTAACATACTGTGTATTCTTTAAAGAGAGGATCCCAGGAGACAGCATTTACAATGTCTGCATAATAAAGAGATGATAAATGTTTGAGGAAATAGATATGTTTACCCCAATTTGAATATTCCACAAAATATACATGTACAAAGATATCACTTAATACCCTATATATGGGAGCTGTTTGCTGTGGTGCAGCGGGTTAACGCCCTGGCCTGAAGCACTGGCATCCCATATGGGCACCGGTTCTTGTTCCGTCTGCTCCACTTCTGATCCAGCTCTCTGCTATGGCCTGGGAAAGCAGTAGAAGATGGCCCAAGTCCTTGGGCCCCTGCATCCACGTGGAAGACCGGGAAGAAGCTCCCTCCTCCTGGCTTCAGATCGGCGCAGCTCTGGCTATTGCGACCAAATTGGGGAGTGAACCATTGGATGGAAGACCTCTCTCTCTCTCTGCCTCTCCTCTCTCTGTGTAACTCTGACTTTCAAATAAAATAAAATAAATCTTTTTAAAAAATACCCTATATATGTATAATTTTCATATACCAGCTACAAATAAGATACAGCTTGGACTTCTGGCCTCTTGATAAATTCACCTGCCCTTATTTTCAATGTGTTCTTTTAGTCCTTGGTCCCTCCTTCCTTGGTTTTTGGAAAACCACTGGCTGAGGAAAAACCATTGTCTTAATACATGAAAACCATTTTGAGGATGTATACTGGTTACTGATTTATTGTCTCAATTTTAGTTATCCTTTTTGCCTGCCCTGGAAATGTATCTAGCCTACATCATTTCAGTATTATTTTTCCCTTTGCCTACTGGTAGGATAAGCCTTATCAGGAAGGCCCTGGGGAGACACTGAAGAAGGCAGGATCTTCTTTCTTGGTCCCACCAGGCTCTTGAAGTATGCATGCTAGCTTCTTAGGTTGGCTTTCTGGTACCAGGCTTCCGTGGCTGGGGACCAGCTGCACCCTGCAGCCAGCACCTTCCCCCCAGCACCCTGCTTTCCCTGGGAGGTTTTACATCTGAGGGTGTCCAGTGAGATTCCTCTCTGAATAGCTTTTTCCTGCACCATAAAGGGTGGTTTTCCAGCCTGAGGGTGGATTACTGGGAAGTTCCAACAACATAGCACCACAGCCACTTCTGTGTGATTCACTGGGTCACAGCTGTGCCTCTCCAACAAGGTTTGCTTGTCAGCCTAAGGTGCAGATGGAGTCTTCTCCCTTAGCCTTATGGGCAGTGGCTGCTCCTGGTGCCCGCTATTCTTAGAGTCCTTAGAGTCCTCTTGGCTTCTTGCTCTCCACTCCTTCACTACTGCAATCCCATTATACACTTTACATTTTCCTGGTTCAAGTTATAGAGTGGTTTCTGGTTGGAGCCAGACCCATACAGGGAGGGACAACAAGCTGCCTACTTTAGTTTTGGGAGGAGAATGCTGGGTCCACTCTTGACCCCAGTTCAAGGAACACAAGTGGAATAGATCCATGTAGGCCAGCACCAGTTACTGGCTCACACTGGTCCTGCCTGAGGAGCCCTACCTCCAGTATGCTGCGTGGAAGGGACATGAATATTAGGGCCTGTCTCACTTGGCTCTGGATGCTGTAAGAAAATACCACACCCTGAGTGCATTAAACAACACAAACTTTATTTTCTTATAGTTTTGAAGGCTACAAAGTACAAGATCAGAGTGCCATCCTGTTCATCACTGGTAAAAACTCTTTTTCTGGCTTGCAGAGAGCTATCATTTTGCTGTGTCCTCACACTGTAAGTGCTCTGGTATTTCTCCTTTTAAAAAATGTTTTTTGTGTGTATATATTTAAAAGGCAGAGTGACAGACAGATCTTCCGTATGGGGGTTCGCTTCCCAAATGGCTGCAATGGGGGTGGGGTGGGGGGCTGGTCAGGCCAAAGCCAAGAGCCTAGAACTCCATTTGGGCCTCCCACATGGGTGGCAGAGTTCCAAGTATCCTCTGCTGCTTTCCCAGATACATTAGCAGGGAGCTGGATTGAAGCGGAGCAGCTGGGAACCTGTGCTCTGGTATAGAATATCAGTTTTGCAAGCAACACTAGCCCTGCCAGGTTAGGTCTTTTGACCCCATTTAACCTTTGTCACCTCCTCACAGGCCCTATTTCCAAATACTGTCATGTTGGAGATCGTAGAAGAGTTTCGGATGACACAGTTCAGTCCATAGCAGAGCCATACAGAGTTTGAATATCAGTCCTCTATCATTTACCAACTGTGTGACCTTGGGCTGATTAATTCCCTCTCTAAGCCTCAGTACACTCACTTATGAGATGGAAATACTTGGGGCCAGCGTTGGGGCCTAGTGAGTTAAACCGCTGCCCGAGATGCCAGCATCCCATAAGGGTGCAGGTTTGTGTTCCAGCTGCTTCACTTCCAACCCAGCTCTCTGCTAATGCAGCTGGAAAGGCAGCAGAAGAAGGCTCTATTGCTTGGGCCCCTACACCCACGTGGGAGACTCGGAAGAAGTTCCTGGCTCCTGGCTTCAGCCTGGTTTAGCCCTGGCTATTACAGCCATTTGGTGAGTAAACCAGCAGTTGGAAGATCTCTCTGTGTCTCTGTGTGTGTGTGTGTGTGTCTCTGTAACTGTGCTTTTCAAATAAATAAAAAGCAAAAAGCAAAGCAAAAACCCATGCTTGAAAAAAATTATTGAAAAAAAAAAAAAAGCTGCTTGTGACACCATCCCATGTTACAGCACTGATTTGAGTTAGTTCCCTGCTAATGCATCTGGGAAAGCAGTAGAAGGTGGCCCAAGTACTTGGGTCGCTGCCACCCACATGTGAGACCCGGATGGAGTTACTGGTTCCTGGCTTCACCTTGGCCCAGCCCCAGCTGTTCTGGCCATTTAGGGGGTGAACCAGCATATTGAAGAGCTCGCACTTTGTCTCACCTTGTCTGTGTGTGTGGGCCCTTCAGGAGCACGTGGGATTAAAAGGTTTACTGTGCACAAACTGTGAAAGCCAGGCACAGCCTCTCAGTAAACCCTCCCTGTGAATGTCTGAGGCGCAAGCAGAGTCCCACACCGGACAGGCTCCCGGGAGCGGCGCGGCAGCCACTGTCCCTGCAGAGCAGTGCTGCCCGCGGCCCTTGTGGTGGTGCCCCAGGGTGGGGGTCACGAGAGGTGAGGCATCGGCAGAGGCGCTCACGGGGCAGGTCTCAGTCGTGTGAAAGTTTCTCTTGCTCTCAGTCACTCTGGCTTTCGAATAAATAAATAAATAAATAAATAAAATGTATGCCAGGACAGCAGGCATATAACCATGACTGTTCTAGGCAGACTGGGGCACATGGTTTACTCAACAATACCTACTTTGTAGTATTATTGGAATATAATAATGTGTGCAAACTGCTTAGCACATGGTTTGGCACATGGCAGGCATCAAAAAATGCAAGAGCTCACCTTGTAATTGCTAATCCTCTGCTGGCCTCCCTGGCTCTGGGTCCTCTCCCTGGCAGAGTACTCACCTCTTCACTTCCACACCGCCCCATCCATCAGGGATTTCCTAGTGTCGGAAGGAACGAGGGGAGGGAGGGGAGTGCTGGGAAGGCAAGAGGGGCTGGGGCTGGGAGTAGCCAGATTGCTGAGAGGTGGTAGGAGGGTGTGATGAAGTGGGAATGAAGGCAGGAAATACATCTCGAAGGCACAAGCAGCGGTGCACAGGGCAAGGCAGCCGTAGAAGACTGAGTGGCTTGGAAAACTGGGGTGTGGGAGAGGAAATTAAGCAGAGAGGGAAAGCAATTTAATAATCATTGAGATTCATTATAAAAAACAAAGGCTGGGGCCGTCATGGTGGTATAACAGGTAAAGCCGGACCGCCTGCAATTCCAGCATCCCATATGGGCAACTGTTCAAGACTCTCCTGCTCCCCATTAATCCAGCTCTCTGGTGTGGCCTGGGAAGGCAGTGGAAGATGGCCCAAGTGCTTGGGCCCTGTACCTACATGGCAGACCTGGAAGAAGCTCCTGGCTCTTGACTTCAGATTGGACCAGCTCCATCCATTGCAGCCATTTGGGGGGTGAACCAGCAGGAAGAAGCCCTCTCTCTCTCTCTCTAACTATGCCTTTCAAATAAATAAATAAATCTTTTTTTTTTTTTTTTTTTTGACAGACAGAGTGGACAGTGAGAGAGAGAGACAGATAGAAAAGTTCCTTTAGGGCCGGTGCCGTGGCTTAACAGGCTAATCCTCCGCCTTGCGACGCCGGCACACCGGGTTCTAGTCCCGGTCGGGGCACCAATCCTGTCCCGGTTGCCCCTCTTCCAGGCCAGCTCTCTGCTGTGGCCAGGGAGTGCAGTGGAGGATGGCCCAAGTGCGTGGGCCCTGCACCCCATGGGAGACCAGGATAAGCACCTGGCTCCTGCCATCGGAACAGCGCAGTGCGCCGGCCGCAGCGCGCCTACCGCGGCGGCCATTGGAGGGTGAACCAACGGCAAAAAGGAAGACCTTTCTCTCTGTCTCCCTCTACTGTCCACTCTGCCTGTCAAAAATAAAAAAAAAAAAAAAAGAAAAGAAAAGAAAAGAAAAGTTCCTTTGCCATTGGTTCACCCTCCAATGGCTGCCGCGGCTGGCGCGCTGTGGCCAGCACACCGCGCTGATCCCAAGGCACGAGCCAGGTGCTTCTCCTGGTCTCCCATGGGGTGCAGGGTCCAAGCACTTGGGCCATCCTCCACTGCCTTCCCGGGCCATAGCAGAGAGCTGGCCTGGAAGAGGGCACCCCGACCGGGACTAGAACCCAGTGTGCCGGTGCCGCAAGGCGGAGGATTAGCCTGGTGAGCCACGGCACTGGCCCAATAAATAAATCTTAAAAAAAAAAAAAAAAAAGAAAGAAAGAAAGAAAAGACAGAGGCTAGGGCCAACATTGTGGTATACTGGGTAAAGCAGCTGTCTGCAATGCTGGCATCCCATATGGGCACCGGTTCAAGTCCCAGCTGCTCCACTTCTAATCCAGCGGCTAACCACCTGGAAAAGCAGCTGAGGATGGCCCAAATCCTTGGACCGCTGCCACCTGCATGGGAGACCCAGAAGAAGCTCCTTGCTCCTGGCTTCAGAGAGGCCCACCTCTCTGAAGAGGAGCTGTTTGAGCTGTTTGCAGCCGTTTCAGGGATGAACCAGTGAATAGAATATCTATTTCTGTCTCTCCCTTTTTCTCTAACTCTGCCTTTCAAATAAGTAATAAAAATATTTTAGGGGCCGGCGCTGTGGCATAGCAGATAAAGCTGCCTGCAGTGCCGGCATCCCATATGGTTGCCAATTTGAGTCCCAGCTGCTCCACTTCCAATCCAGCTCTCTGCTATGACCTGGAAAAGCAGTAGAAGATGGCCCAAGTCCTTGGACTCCTGCACCTGCATAGGAGACCCAGAAGAAGCTCCTGGCTCCTGGCTTTGGGTCTGCAAAGCTCTGGCCATTGTGGCCAACTGGGGAGTGAACGATCAGATGGAAGACCTCTCTCTCTCTCTGTCTCTCTCTCTGCCTCTCTGTGTAACTCTGACAAATAAATACTCTTTGAAAAAAAGTAAAAAAGAAAAATTTTAAAGTAAGGAAGAAAAGACAAAGTCTGGACCAGCATTATGGCACAGTGGGTTAAAAAGCTGCATATGATGATGGCATCCCATATCGGAGCCCTGGTTCAGGCATTGACTGTTTTACTTTTTTTTTTTTTTTTTTTAAGATTTATTTATTTATTTGAAAGTCAGAATTACAGAGAGTGGGTGAGACACACAGAGGGATCTTCCATCCTCCGGTTTACTCCCCAGATGGCCATAACATCCAGACTGGGCCAGGTCGAAGTCAGGAGCCAGGTCTCCCACATAGGTGGCAGGGGCCCAAACAGATGCAGGGAGCTGGATTGGAAGTAAACCAGTCCATTTGGGATGCCTGTGTTGCAGGTGGAGACTTTATCTGCTACAACGCAATGCCAGCCCCACAGCTGCTCCACTTTTGATCCAGATTCTGGCCGATGGCCTGGGAAGTTAGAGGAGGATGACCCAGGTGCTTGGGTGCCTGCCACCCGCATGGGAGACTTGGGTGGAGTTGCAGGCTCTTTTTTTTTTCTCTCTACAAGGTCTGTCTGTTCTGCCAGTGGTGAGAAGTCAGATCTGACTTGAAATGCTTGTCTGGGGAGGTGGAAACAAGTGTGGAGCCTATGGGAGGACTGTGTACCACACAGAAGAGGTGCAGTGCGACGGGAGGAGCTTCCACCTCTGCTGCTTCCTATGCATGGTTTGCAGGAAAAAATTAGATAGTGCCACAGTGGCAATTCATGATGAAGAGATCTACTGCAAATTCTGTTATGGAAAGAAGGATGGGCCCAAAGGCTTCGATTGTGGCCAGGGAGCTGTCATGCTCAACATGGACTGTGTTGAGAGACTGGGCATCAAGCCAGAGAGTGTTGAACCTCACAGACCTACAACACATCCAAACACTTCTAAATTTGCTCAGAAATATGGAGGTGCTGAGAAGTGTTCCAAATGTGGGAATTATGTGTAAGCTGCTGAGAAGATAATTAGAACTGGAAAGCCCTGGCACAGAAACTGTTTACGATGTGCAAAATGTGGCAAGAGTCTTGAAGCAACAACTCCGACTCAGAAGGAGGGCGAAATCTATTGTAAAGGACTGTGCCTCAACAACGCTCCCTAAATGAAATAGAGAAAAAACCCTATTTACAGGAGCCAGCTGACAGGAACTTCTAACATTAGGGGTGTTCCTTGAATGTTCCTTTGGCCACTTTCTCCTCTGGGAGATGGTTATCAGTTCCAAACCTCTTATTCATCATTTCAGTGGGTTCTGTGTGTTAGTGAGTTCTTTGCCAGTAATAAGGAAACTGACTCCTTCAACCTTTCCTCATAACAGAGATTCTTGAGAGAGGCAGTCATTTGTTGGTTCTTGTGTTCCACCCCAACACCATTTCCATACCTGGGAATACTGTCCATTTGACTTAGATTTGGGATCATCAGAGCATGTTACACAGTCACCAATTCTATTGTTGGGCATTAAACTTTTGTACCATAATTATGGAGTATGTGGCTGCATCTCATTTCATATGTTCTGAAAGGAATGATGAAGATTAAAAAATATTAGAATATCAATATCTAGAAGAGATTTTTATAGAAAGGTACAAGGAATCAATGATGGTTGAAACCCAGCAGTGATTTGGTAGATTTTAAGCAATTAATGGTTTGACTTGTTTTAGGCAGTGTAGTTTAGAATACAGTTAAAAATCAAAAAAGATAACATCCATTATTCTGTTTTAATTTTATTTCAGAACATAATGAGGGAGTTATTTTACACTGAATAACCTTAAAATCTGTTATGATCCATGTTCAAGAGATGTTGACTTTCCTTATAATCTTAGAAATTATCTAGGATAACCATATTATTATAAGAGCATAAAAATGAAAGATCAGGCCAGCGCCGCAGCTCAATAAAAAAATTTAAAAATTAAAAAAAAAATTTAAAAAATGAAAGATTAGCTGTCATTAACTGTAAAGCTTATCACAGGTACTTGGCGTTGTTCTAAGTATTGCAAGCACACACAGACAAACAGACATATATGAATTCTACAGCTTGTAAAATTGTACAATGTAGATATTACTATCTCTGTTTCACATATTAGCAGACTGAGGCTCAGGGAAAATAAGTGACTTCCTTGGCTGGCGCCGTGGCTTAACAGACTAATCCTCCGCCTTGCGGCGCCGGCACACCGGGTTCTAGTCCCTGTCGGGGTGCCGGATTCTATCTCGGTTGCCCCTCTTCCAGGCCAGCTCTCTGCTATGGCCCGGGAAGGCAGTGGAGGATGGCCCAAGTCCTTGGGCCCTGCACCCGCATGGGAGACCAGGAGAAGTACCTGGCTCCTGGCTTCAGATCGGCGAGATGCGCCGGCTGCAGTGGCCATTGAAGGGTGAACCAACGGCAAAAAGGAAGCCCTTTCTCTCTGTCTCTCTCTCTCACTATCCACTCTGCCTGTCCAAAAAAAAAAAAAAAAAAAGTGACTTCCTCAAGGCAACATAGCTAATAATTGGTGAGACAAGATTGGGATCCTTGGGTCATTATTTAGTATAGCAGTTAAGATATTGATTGGGATGCCTGTGTCTCATATCAGAGTGCCTGGATTCAAGTCCCAGCTCTGCTGTCAGTTCCAGCTTCGCGCTGATAATGACTTGGGAGGCACAGTGATAGCTCAAGTAGTTTGTTCCTGCCACCCACTTGGGAGATTTGGATTGGCTTCCTGGCTTCTGTTTTCGTCAGTTCCCACCATTGTGGGCATCTGAGGAGTGAACAGGTAGATTGGTGGATTGTATCTCTCTCTCTCTCTCTCTAACTCTCTCTAGCTCTGGCTCTGGCTCTGGCTCTGGCTCTGGCTGTCACTGTTTTAAATTGAAAAGACAATATTAGAAATAAGCCGGCGCCGCAGCTCACTAGGCTAATCCTCCGCCTTGCGGCGCCTGCACACCGGGTTCTAGTCCCGGTCGGGGCACCGGTCCTGTCCCGGATGCTCCTCTTCCAGGCCAGCTCTCTGCTGTGGCCAGGGAGTGCAGTGGAGGATGGCCCAAGTTCTTGGGCCCTGCACCCCATGGGAGGCCAGGAAAAGCACCTGGCTCCTGCCATCGGAACAGCGCGGTGCGCCGGCCGCAGCGCGCCTACCGTGGCGGCCATTGGAGGGTGAACCAACGGCAAAGGAAGACCTTTCTCCCTGTCTCTGTCTCTCACTGTCCACTCTGCCTGTCAAAAAAAAATAAATAAATAAATACATAAATTGAAAATACAATATTAGAAATAGATCTCCTGGAGCCAGCATCATAGTATAGCAGGAAAAGTTGTTGCCTGCATGTGGGCACCGGGTTCGTGTCCCAGCTGTTCCACTTCTCTTCCAGCTCCTTGCTAATGGCCTGGGAAAAGCAGCAGAAGATGGCTGAAGTTTTTGGGCCCCTACCTCCTACATGGGAGACCTGGATGAAACTCCTGGCTTCTGGCTTCTGCCCAGCCCAATGCTAGCCATTGTGACCATCTGGGGAGTAAGCCAGCAGATGAAAGATTTCTCTCTGTCTCTCCTTCTCTCTCTGTAACTCTGAATTTCAAATAAATAAATAAATCTTTACGAAATAAATACATAATATATAGAACCAATGTCCATTATAACTTAATGGAAAAAGAATGAACTCTGGTTCACTCCCCAGATGGCTGCAATCAGCCAGAGCTGATCCAGGCTGAAGCCAGGAGTCAGGAGCTTCCTCTGGGTCCCCCATGTGGATTGCAGGGGCCCAAGTACTTCTGCCATCTTCCATTGCTTTCTCAGGCCATCAGCAGGGAGCTGGATCAGAAGTGGAGCAGCTGGAAAATGAACCAACTCCCATATGGATGCCTGTGCTTTACCCACTGTGCCACAACCCCAGCCCCCAGTTAGATTTTTATAGGAAATAAATTATTTTATGGGGCAAAAAGGGACACAGTCTCACTTTGATGGTTCTCAGAATATTGGCATTATTCTGAAGTTGATCTGCCTTGGTCAGTTTTATCGAGTAACCATGAAAATGCCTTCATTTACATGAAGTGTAACTTTTCTTCTATGGATGTGGAGCTTTTCATCTATGAATGTGGAGACCCTGAGAAGTAGTGGAATTAAACTGGCTCTGGCCTCAGTCATCTTGGCATTGTTCTTCAGATGCTTTCTTCTGCTGATTGGGTGAAATAAGCTGGAGATATGAAGTATGGTTTGTAGAATGGAAGAAGGGACTAAGGAGAAGGAAAACTCTATAGAAAATATCACTATAGGCCGGCTCTGTGTCTCACTAGGCTAATCCTTCACCTATAGCGCCGGCACCCCGGGTTCTAGTCCCGCTTGGGGCACCAGTTCTGTCCCAGTTGCTCCTCTTCCAGTCTGGCTCTCTGCTGTGGCCTGGGAGGGCAGTGGAGGATGGCCCGAGTGCTTGGGCACCTGCACCTGCATGGGAGACCAGAAGGAAGCACCTGGCTCCTGGCTTCGGATGGGCGCAGCGTAGGCCGTAGAGGCCGTTTAGGGGGTGAACCAACGGAAGGAAGACCTATCTCTCTGTCTCTCTCTCTCTCACTGTCTAACTCTGCCAGTCAAAAAAAGAAGAAAAAAGAAAATGTCACTATATATCTTTGTATTTTATAGTTTAATTCTTCTTCCTTAGGATTCTAAACAGTGGGGCAATGCAGGAATAAATTTAATTTAGGGAAAACATGATTGAATCAAAAAATTTTGGGGCTATTGTTTAGACAGTTATGGGCTATGGAAGGCTAAACTTTGAGTGTTTTTATAATGTTTGGATAGAGTATAGGATTAAGCTTTAGGATATAAAACATCTTTGGGATAGAAAATTTTTTAAAAGTAGTTTTGAACAAGCTTTGTTTTCACAAAGTTTTTGCTCTTCCTAATGTAAAAGGGTGAAGCAGTGTATGGAGGGAAAAGAAGGCAAAACTTGTTTTGCGAGTGCTGGCTTCGCTTCTTCTATCCAAACTGTGTGCTCTTGGGAACATCATTTCTCCTTCTCCAAGTTTCTGTCCCCATGTGTATTCAATTTTGGGATTTTGCAGGTTGTCTAGGGGCCATTCAACTCTATGAGTTTGTAACACTGAATTCAGATACTTCAGAACATCCACAGAGGGAAGGAACAGAAATTCTCAGTTCTCTTAGTATAAGCAGTGCTCTCCAGATGTGGAAATCTTTAAATCTGTGCCTGACTTGCAGGACAACCAATCCGTCTTCTCCTGCCCTCCTCTCTCCCTTACACAGGAAGCCTCGTTAGAAACTTATTTGTGGGGCTGGCGCTATGGCACAGCGGGTTAAAGCCCTGGCCTGAAGCACCGTCATCCCATATGGGCGCCAGTTCTAGTCCTGGCTGCTCCTCTTCCAATCCAACTCTCTGCTATGGCCTGGGCTAGCAGTAGAAGATGGCCCAAGCCCTTGGGTCCCTGCACCTGCATGGGAGACCTGGAAGAAGCTCCTGGCTCTTGGCTTTGGATTGCCACAGATCTGACTGTTGTGGCCATCTGGGGAGTGAACCAGCGGATGGAAGACCTCTCTCTCTGTCTCTACCTCTCTCTGTAACTCTGTCTTTCAAATAAATAAAATAAATCTTTAAAAAAGAAACCTGTTTGTGTATGAGGTACTATGTCTGTGTTGCTGAGGAATTCAGTGCTTTTGTATGTGTATGGAATTTTCAGCTACGTGTAGGGTCCTTAGACCTGGTCTATTGCCTTATTTGGGAGGTATCATGAAAACACGTTATACCTTAGAAACAGACATTACCTGCTCAAATCTGCCACCCTGACTGCGCTGTAAGGATGGAAGCTCAGTTGGTTTGGTATATTTATCTAGCATGAGCCTGACCAACTGGTTTTAGAATGTGTCACCAGTTGTGCCAGTATATAAAAAAGTGAGCTGCATTGCTACGAGTTCCGTCTTGGAGCACCAGCTGAGCAATGCACGGAGTAGACTTGTAGCCGACTTACATCATCTTCACTATGAAAACAGTCACAGTGCCCATGCTTCTGACCCTGGCTCTTTGCCTCATTCAAGGTGAGTAATTTGCACGTAATCTAAGCCTCTTGCCACACATCTCAAAGCTATGGGGAAAGGACTTTTCTGCCCTTACCCCGACCAAAAAATATTTATACGAGTGTGTGTAACTTTGAATATTGTGCCAACTCAGTCTTGGGGATTTATGTAATTGGCTTTATATTAGGTTGCTGTCTTTAACGTTGGCACATAGTCTAGTTTTGAGATAAGCTGAAATTTTCTCCATGAGCAATTCTTTCAGTAATTCTATATTCTGAAAAGTTACATCTTCCCTTCACCAAGGATATCCATTTATACTGCATATAATATAATATAGATATATACACACATTTAAAACATGAATTAGTATATGTATTTTATTACTGCACATGTAACTAAAATGTTTTTTAAAACAAATTCACTTGCCTCTTGTTTTAAAGCAGTAGTGCCATTTAGCTTATTTTATGTTTGTGTTTTCAAATCCTAACTGGATTGAAAGTAAGTAAGAGGAACTTCTGTGGGGTTTTGTTTGCTGTCTGAATTTTGAAGAGAACACAGATTACCTAGACTTACTTTGCCCTGAAGCATTTGCACTTTTAAAAAGAGAATCTCAAAGAATAAATGAAGTCATTATACATAAATGAGTCCCTAAATAAGTGTGTAGATACAAAAGAGCCTGTTAATGTGAGTGTAGCAGTCTAATTTTAATTGATCTTAGTTTTTGCCATAATTCAGAATATCTATTTTATGTGTGTATAATATATTTGTGAATTATGATTGGTATTGTGCATTAGATAAGTATGCTATGATTTTTAAGTAGATTGTATTATACTTTGACATTTTTGAAATGAGATACTTTGAAGCAATCAGAAAGTACATCAGTATTCTTTCCTAAGGTAATTGAACCTTTCTGAGTGATTGGACCTTTGTGAATGCATAAACCTGTCTTCTAGTGCAACAGTCTCATTTTATTTGCTGTGATAAACCATAATGTGTTAAAAAATTATCTGTAGTTTTACAACATATTATCTTTAAAGCAATCAAGACACCACATTGAATGAGTTATTAATTAAATATTTTACATTCCTTAAACTTTGGTTTCTGTATTTTTGTCCAGATGCTGCCAATGAGGATGAAAATCAGGTTAGTCCTGCTTTGTGTATTCATTAAATTCATTCCCAAATCCCTAAGAAAAATGGTTTGTGCCCAACACCTTCATTTTGATAATACAGTCTTATTATACTGATAGGTACTAAGAGCTTTTGTTAAAAACATAGAAGCAGATCTTTATGAAGCAAGACCTGGGTCTCTCTCAGTCTCCCTCACACTCCCCCCCCCCACATACATAATGATGACGATGGCTATATGAGGCTATCTACCATGCTTAAGAGTGCTTTAAAATTTCTTTTTTATTTATTTATTTATTTTTTGTTTTGTTTTTAATTTTTTTTTTTTTTTGACAGGCAGAGTGGACAGTGAGAGAGAGAGACAAAGAGAAAGGTCTTCCGTTGCCATTGGTTCACCCTCCAATGGCTGCCACGGCCGGCGCGCCGCGCTGATCCGATGGCAGGAGCCTGGTGCTTCTCCTGGTCTCCCATGGGGTGCAGGGCCCAAGCACTTAGGCCATCCTCCACTGCACTCCCGGGCCACAGCAGAGAGCTGGCCTGGAAGAGGGGCAACCGGGACAGAATCCGGCGCCCCGACCGGGACTAGAACCCGGTGTGCCGGCGCCGCAAGGCGGAGGATTAGCCTGTTGAGCCACGGCGCCAGCTAAAATTTCTTAAACAATAACAACAACAAAAACTATTGTCATCCTGTTTAACGGCTAAAACAAGTTATGATAATACACCACATAAGAAACTAAAATGACTTTTTTGGCAATCATTATGTAAAGAGTGTTGTCTGTATCTCATATATAGCCAGTGTATTTATTTCATCCAGTAGATATTTTAGAACATCTATTACATATCCAATCCTATTTGATATGTCAGAGATAGTTTAAAGTGAACAAAATAGTGGCAGATAAGTTAATAAGTAAATTAGTAAGATTTATTACTATATATTAGTAAGATATATTACATTAATACATTAATGATTAGTGCTAGGAGAAAAAGCAGGATGCAGAATAGGAATTCCAGGGAATGGAGGTCATATGCATTTTTAATGGGATAGTTGAGGAAGTTCTCCTTGGAGAGATAGTGTTAGGAAAAAGATCTGGAGGTCATGGGAGAGTAAGCCATGAAGATCTTTGGAACTTATGGCAGACCAGGCAGAAGCACCTCTGATAGCAGAGACCCGGATGCAGTGGGGCACGTTAGCAATTCTGAAAGGTCTTTTATTTGAAAAATAAAGGAATCAATTTATATAGAAGCTACATTATTCATCTATTTGGAAGATAAGAGGGCCTTTCTCTCTCTCTCTCTGACATGCACACACACACATTATACTTATACACATACCACTATGCATGCCATTAAATGAGCATTTAAAACAGTGCTAGGTATATATTAAAATTTGTTATATATCTCCAAGATTATGAATATTAGGATAATAAAAACATGAAATAGGTTTTTTTACACCATAACTCTTGAGGCTGTGGTTAAAATACTCGCTCTCTGTATTTTATTGCAAGAATCTTTTAAATAAGTTCTTAGGGATATTCTAGAAGATTTCTTCATAGTCTCCATATTCCTTCTAAGTTTTCTGGTTAAGGAGAGGTTCAGAAAGTATGATAGAGTGGATCAAAGGCTGGATTTGGGGAAACCAGAGAACATTTTCTCTTGGATGTTTTATATTGGAAACTAGAAGGATATTGTGTAAATCTCACTGTATATAGAGTAATCATTTTCTTTTTCAGAGTCCATGATAATGAGTGGTGATTTCTGGAACATATTATTATTATGTACTGATTTTTTAAATTTATTATTAACTATTTCACAGAAAAAGCATTCTAAAAATAGTAGCTTAGCCACCTCTTATATTGCATAAAAGGCAAGAAGAACACAAACAGAAATATTCTTTGGATAACGTGTCATAACTAAAAGCTATTGAAATAGCTTTGTGGTGCTGGATATTTTGTTATTTTCTAAATTCATTAGTTTGGGTTCTTTCTTGTGCCATAAAAAAATGTATAACATATTGAATGTTATATGCATGAAATAAAATAGCAAGGAAAAGCACTTAAGACCTGCAGGGATCTCAATTATATGCTTAAATTTGCCACCACAGAAGGCTTGTTATGAAGCCCAAAACACACTTGTTGGTGTCCTATAGCTGAGATGGAGTAATGCCAACTCCCAGAGTAATTTAACTATGATGTCCCGGGTTAGACAGTGCATGAGGTTGTAGCCCGTGAGGCAACCAGAAGGAATTTCACTTTGGAGGGCTCCAGGTTTTCCAAGACATGTGAAGAAAATGAGAACAGTAGCAACAACAGGAAAATAAAACAAAAATTAGTCAAGGGCTGGAAGTTATACTGCAAGTACACAGTTTCTGACAAAGATGACTCTGGTTGAGGTCTATTCCTGATTAAGTCCTCCCTGTTGTGGTAATTGAGGGAGGACACCATTTTCCCCAGAGAAGAATACAACTGCTGATATCCACTTTGTGTTTTCCTCTTTCTCAAGAGACTACGCTGGACAAAGGCATAAACAAGTTCTGAGATGACTGCATGGTCTTTCCGTGGATTTGCAGTTTGATTCTGCAGATAGTGTTAGTTGGTAGGAATGGTGACTGGGGGAGGCAATGGGGGGGGGCACTTTTTTTAAGAGATGAATAAAAACTTGAGAGTCCAAATGGCTAAATCTCTCCTGAGATCTTGGGAGGGGGATATGAGAGTGAAGACCTCTTAAACTTAAAATAATAGTAATTTTTTATTTATTTGAAAGAGATACAGAAAAACAAATATCAAAGGTTCTACATTTTATTTTATTTTTTCAGAAAAGAATCAGTCTGGAAATTCGTATTCCAAACATGTATGACCAAGGAATCCTTTCATTTGCCAATTGTTAGCATTTCTAGCTGCTGGCGTCTTGCCGTATAGTCTTTGGGAAATGTGGGCACAGGCACTTTGTGGTTTCCAGTGCTGATACACCTTGTTTCAGTCCTCCAGAAACCTTGTCCTAGTCCTTTCACAATCATTAGTGTTGGCCTGATATGTGCTAGGTGCTTTATATATGTCATCTCACTATATTCCAGTAGTTCTAACAGCAGTCACTACCACACAATGATATAAAAGGAGAAAAAGGAAAAAATGAGCATTTGCTTACTGAATATCTGCTACATATCTTTGAGGGCCTTCCATACATAATAATAGTTAAGCTCCATAAATACACACACACATACACATATATATCCACTGTTTTATTTTCAAAATGTTAATTTACTTCTTTGTTGCATAAAGAGAGAGGGAGAAATATATCTTCCATCTGCTGATTCACTACCCAAAAGCCCACGGCAACCAGGGCTGGGCCAGGCTGAGCCAGGAGCCCAGAATTCCACCTGGGTCTCTCACATGGATTGACAGGGGTCCAAACACCTGAGCTATCAGCTGCTGGCTCCCAGGAAACATTAACAAGAAGCTAGATCTGAAGCAGAGGATATGAGACCCGAACTGGCACTTTTGTGTATGATGTAGATGTCCCAACCCACTGCACAATGCTCATCCAATATATCCCCTATTTTAGATAGCGTAATGGAGCCTTTGATAGGTTGGCTATTGAGGTATTAAATGAGAACCAGAGAATATAACCTCAGCTCTTTTGACTCCAACTCCCTTATTTTTCTGTTTCAAAAATTTTCAGATTACTACATATTATGCAAATTTTCAATCTCCACAGGCAAATCCAAGTCATTATTTTTGTTTGTGTTATTTATATCAACTGAGTGTTTTCTGTACAAAGAGGGTAGTGGCCACTAAAATTATGACTTTGCAAAAATTTATGAAAAGAAGAGGAAAGTAGGGGTTTGGGGGAAGGAGGGAAATATGCTTATCTTGTTAGAAATGTGCCTATGAAATACATGAAATCTGTTCTCTTTATATTAATTAAAAAAGAAAAGTTAAAAAACAAGTCTAAGGCCGGCACCGCGGCTCAATAGGCTAATCCTCCGCCTGCGGCGCCAGCACACCAGGTTCTAGTCCCGGTCAGGGCACCAGATTCTGTCCCGGTTGCCCCTCTTCCAGGCCAGCTCTCTGCTATGGCCCAGGAGTGCAGTAGAGGATGGCCCAAGTCCTTGGGCCCTGCACCCCATGGGAGACCAGGATAAGCACCTGGCTCCTGCCTTCGCATCAGCACGGTGCGCTGACCGCAGCGCGCCAGCCATGGCGGCCATTGGAGGGTGAACCAACGGCAAAAAAGGAAGACCTTTCTCTCTGTCTCTCTCTCTCTCACTGTCCACCCTGCCTGTCAAAAAAAAAAAAAAAAAAAAAGAAAGAAATTATTAAGGCAAGTCCACTTTTTTAGAAAATGTTATTAACATTTGGCTTATATACGCATACATTTACATATTAGAAACAGAAAACCACTGAGGTTATTAAAAATTCAACCTGAATTTGGAAATTCAATGTGATCAGAAAGATGATTTACAAATTAATTTGGGTAAAATGACTTTTTAAATATTAACTTAACCAAACTCAAGAACATAGAATGTCTTATTATCAATTCACCTAATTTCTATAATTTATGAAATTATTCTTTAGATATTTTAATAATTTTTGTTAGTAACTAGAAAATGTATCTTATTGATTTCTGCTGGTTAGTCTTTTATCAAACCGCTTTTGGATATTGTCTGTTAATTCTGGTGGTTGATTCTATTGCTTTGTTCTTTGCAGATGATTTTATCTCCTACATATAAAAGGATTTTCATAATTTCCCTTCAGTGTTATTACTCATTTATTTATCTTGCATTGCTTATATTTTTAGCATAGATTTAAAATTCAGTAGTTTAACAAAAGTCATGATAATAAACATCAGAACTCCCTCCCATTCTCCCTCTCTCTGTATTTAAGGAAAACTTCTAAAGTTTCTTCATTAAGTAAAATGTTTACCATAGACTTTTTTAACCTGTAAACTCTATCAAGTTTCAGAAGACGCTTTCTATTCTTAGTTTGCTGAATATGTATTAGTTATCATTCAGTGACTTTTCTGCAACTATTAAAATAACCTGATTTTCTATTTTAGTCTAGTAATACTAATTTCTTAATGTATTTACTAATTTTAAGCTATTATTGCTTTCTTAGGGTAAATCATACTTAATCATAACGTATTTTAAATACAATGTTAGATTTGGATAGTAATATTTTATTTAGAAAATTTGTGATTTTATTCATAATTACAGTTAGTATGTACTTTTCTCTTTTCAATTATTCTTATATGGTCTGAGAACCTATATAAAATTACTCTGAACCATGGCACTTCAAGCTATTGCTAAATTAGAAGGTCAGAAAATCTTCTCCCTCAAAAAGCAACTATAAAGCTAAATAAAACTTATCATCAACAAAACTTATCAAAAACATTCCTTTTATAACTCCAAGACTACAAAGCGTTGAATAAGATGACCTGGAGTCTGTGATGTTCTTGCTTACACGTTCTCCCTCCTTTCCCCCTGGCTGAAGTGATATGGATTTTCTATGCAGGGTAGACTGAGTGCATCAGTAACTATTTGGCCACTGTTGAAGGGGATTCCTAATTTGGAGTAATCAGTGACAACCACACCCACAATTATTTTCAATAAAAAGGATAGTTTGTTTTTTCAGTAAAAAAGATGATAACATGAGATTGTAGTCATAGTTTTGTCAAGTAAAATTTCTGACTGAATCCTCACAAATAAATATCAGAGACTTAAAAGGACCCAAACTACTGGTTGAACACAGGGCTGTGCTCATGCATTTAGAAGACACAAAATATCCCAATGGCAAGCAAATGTGGATATGAAAATCACTGAATTTTATGTCTTCCTCTACACACAATGTTTCATCTGTAGAGGGAGACTTATCTGTTTGAAGTATTTGTGCACTAAGCTACAAAGGGATAAAAATCTAGCAACCTAGACTTGAAAAATAACAACAAAAACATTTTTAAGCACACACATTGGCAGCTGCAAATTATGAGAGACCAAGATGTAAGAGCTTTAGCCCAGCCAAAGAAACAAGAAAACAAAAATTAAAATAAATTGGTCATTAAAGGAGACATCATAATTCAGAGTACCTACAATATCTTATGTATTAATGCCAGTTTCAAAAAAATTATGAAATCTTCCAAGTAGCAAGAATTTATGAACCAAACTTGGGGAAAAACATGTGAATCAAAATTGTCTTTGGGTATCTACAGATGTTGATTTTGCAGGCAAAGACATGAAGCAGCTATTAAAAATGCGTTAAAGTACTAAAAATTCAAAAAAAAGTTTATGAAATTAAATAAGAGTATTATGATGGCAATGAATGATCAATAGAGACTTTCAGTTAAAAGAAATCATTAACAAATGAGGTGAATAGAAATCCTGGAGGTGATGATTACAATAATTGAAAACAAATACTTGGTTGAGAGGCTCAGAAGCGGATATGTAGTTGCATAAAAACAATTAGAAAATTCAAACAAAAATTTATGAAAAGCAATAATGGAAGTAGAAACAGAAGCAACTGAAGAAAAAATGAACAAAATCAGACTCCTTAGTACAGCAGGGAGTAGACCAATGATGTGTTATGGGAAAACCAGAAACAGAGGAGAGAGAAAAGAATTAATTATTTGAAGAGACAATGACCAAAATCATTCCAGATTTAATTTTAAAATAATATTATAATTTAAGAAGTTCAACAAGTTTCAAATGGGATAAATGCAAAACACACTAGGTATGTTCAACAAAAATATTAAAATCCAAAAGCAAAGTTTTGAGGTAACAGAATAAAAAACACATGATCTATACAGCTTATAAATACAGATTGGTTTTTCATTTAAAATAATGGTGGTAAGAAGGCAATGGAATGAATGCTCAAAGTGTTGAAGGAAAAAAGGTTAACCAAGATGCTGTATACTCCAAAAGTGTATTACAAAAATTGAGGCAAAATAATGATTTTCCCATATTAGTAATAGCTGAGAGACATTTTTATTAACCAAACTGCCTTACAAATCATAATAGAAGAAGTCATTTAGCTAAAAGGGAGTGGCAAACAGATGGTAAGCTGGATCTAGGAAAACGAAGGAAAAGTGCCAGAGTAACTGATGGGTCAAATAATCAATCATGCAAAAAATCAGAAAACACTTCGAACTGAATGAAAACAAAACACAAATCAAGGCATGGTATTCAGCTAAAAAAGTATCTAGAGCTTTAGATGTTTCTGTCAGAAGAGTGAGAAAGACTCAAGTCAATAATTTAAAGATTTTTTTCATTTGAAAGGCAGAATTATAGAGAGAGAAGTGGGGGGAGAGAGAAAGAGAGAGAGGTAGAAAATATTCCATCCATTGGTTCATCCCTCAAATGGCCGCAATAACCAGATCTCGGTTTGGCTAAAGCCATAAGCCAGGAAACTCTTCACTTGTCTCCCACTTGGGTGGCAAAGGCTCAAGTACTTGGTATATTCCACTGCCTTCCCAGGCATATTAACAGGAAACTGGATTGGAAGCAGGATAGTTGGTATTTGAATTATCTGATGTGGGATGCTAACATTGCAAGCTCCAGTGTAACTCACTACACTACAAATCCAGTCCCTCAAATCAAATCATTTAAATTCTCAGTTTAAGAAACTAACAAAAATGAGGGAAAGCTAAATTCAAAGTAGGGAGAAGGGTCATAATAAAAATTAGGAAAAATTAATAATATGCAAAATACAAAGTAATAGAAAAAATAATTAAGCCAAAGTTGATTATTTTAAAAGATCAAAAAAGTGTATAAAAATATTAGCTAAATTGACTAAAAACCAAAAAAAAAGAAGACAAAAATTAACAAAATCCAGGAATGACATAGGACACATCAAAATGTGCTTCAGAAAAATTATAAAGCTTATAATGGAGCACTGCGAACAATACTATTCCAAAAATTAGATAATTTAAATAAAATGGAACAATTCTTATAAATAAACAAGCTATTAAAAACTGACTCCAAAAGAAAGAGAAAATCAGAATATACCCATAACAAGCAAATAAATTGAATCAATAATTAAATTAAAAAAAAAAAAAGCCTAGATGACTTCATTGGTCATTTCTATCAAATAGTGGTAGGAGAAATAATATCAATCCTTTATATATTCACTTAGGAAATAGAAAGAGAGGAGACACTTCTCAACTTACTCTATGAGGCCAGCATTATTCTAATACAGAAAACAGATGGGGCAGATATTTGGCTTAATGGTTAAGATACTGAGTCAGATGCTCACATTCCTCAGCAGAATACCTGGATTCAAGCCCTGGCTCCAGCTCTTGATTCCATTCCAGCTTCTTAGCGATTCAGACCCTAGGACCCCGCATATGGTAGTTCAAGTGGTTCAGTCTCTTCTGCTCATCTAGGAGACCTAGATTGCATTCCCTGCCCCCGGATTTGGCTTGCCTTATCCCCAGCTGTTGTGAGCACTTTGATAGTTCAAAAACGGAAACAACTCCATTGTCTTAGTGCCCTCTGGTAAATGGGTTAACAAAATTATCCACACTCATATAATGGAATATTCAGCAATAATTAGGAAAGTACTACAGATAATGTTACAATACAGATGAACCTCTCGGACATTTTGCAAAGGGAAACGTGAAAATCAAACTTACATATTTATGATTTTATTTATATGAAATGCCCAGAAAAGGCAAATCTACAGAGTCCAAAAGAGTTCCATGATTGCCTAAAGCAGGATCTGGAAACTTGGATAAACTATAAATGAACACAGGAATCTCTACAAATGATGGGAATACACTAAAGCCAGGTTCTGATGCTGGATGTCTAACTCTGTAAATTTTCTAAAATTCATTCAATTGTACATTTAAAATGGGTGAATTTCAGGGTATGTAAGCAGTATTTTGATAAAGCTGCTTAAAGATTCAGAGATAGTATTAGAAAAAAGATCTTACCCTTGCTGCCATGGGGGGAGTGAACCAGTGGATGCAAGAGCTCTCTTTCTCTCTCCGTAACTCTGCCTTTCAAGTAAATGAAGCCTGAAATGAGCTACAGCTAATGTTCTAGGAATTATCATAGAGGAGTATAGTGTTACTGGCAGAATCCCACTGTGCATCCTGTTGAAACATTTTCAGCGGTATAAATTAAAGTAGGTCTCTCCCCTTCTTAAATAAAAGGTATACCACACAGAATATTGCACCCTGCATTTTTCTGTTTATGAAATATCTTTAAAAGTATTCCTGGAGCTAGTGGTGTGGCACAGTGTTTAAGCTGCCCCTTGGGGTGCTGGCATCCCTTATCAGAGTGCCTGTGTTCAGATCTCAGTCCTGCTTCTGATAGTTTCCTACTAACGCATACTCTGGGAGGCAGCAGGTGATGGCTCAAGTACTTGGGTCCTCTCCATTCACAGGGGAGACCTGGATTCAGTTCCAGGCTCCTGGCTTCAGCTCAACCTAGCCCTGGCTGTTTGTAGCATTTGAGGACTGAACCAGCTACAGAAGATCTCTCTGTGTCTCTGATTCTCTCTATCTTTCAAATAAAATGAAAAATAAATGTTTATTTTTTAAAGTTTTATAGGTTAGTCTCAACAATGAAGAAAAAAAGAAAAAGTGGGGCTTTGATGATTAAGTCACAGGTGCAGCCCTCTCATGAATGGATTCTGTCCCGGTTGCCCCTCTTCCAGGCCAGCTCTCTGCTGTGGCCCGGGAAGGCAGTGGAGGATGGCCCAAGTGCTTGGGCCCTGCACCCCATGGGAGACCAGGAGAAGCACCTGGCTCCTGCCTTCGGATCAGCGCGGTGCGCCGGCTGCAGCACGCAGGCTGCGGCGGCCATTGGAGGGTGAACCAACGGCAAAAAGGAAGACCTTTCTCTCTGTCTGTCTCTCTCTCTCTCTCACTGTCCACTCTGCCTGTCAAAAAAAAAAAAAAAAAAAAAAAGAGCTTGAAGGGTGAGCACCCTACTCCTTCTCTGACCTTCTGTCATGTGAGGACCCAGTGTTCAAAGCACCACCTTGGAAGTAGAAATTTGGCCTTCACCAGACATTGAATCTGACAGTGATGTAGGCAGGCAGATAGGATAAAAATGATTAGATCTGTGAGCTGGAAGGCCACTCCTTCACCATGCCCCTGTGTGACCTCATCTCCTTGCCTGACCCCACCTATATGCCCACTTGCCCATCAGGCTCCATAACCACGCCCCTTTGGAAGTGGATAAAAGGCCTGGAACACGGTGGGCCTGGCCCCTTTTTGCCTGCCTTGTCCTAATTTTTCCTTGCTGCTCTTGATCCCCTTGTTGCCCTGCACCTTCGGAGCACGTGGCCTTCTAGCCGCCTGCGTCCTCCGCCTTCACTTTGCTGCCTGTGCTAAGCTACTTCTGGCTGCTCATAACCAAACGCTTGCTGCATGTGGCTCCTGGCCTGCTCTCTGCTCCATATGGACCCCAACTTAGTCTCTCGACTTTTCTTTCTCCATTAGTCCAACCCCTCACTCTCCTATGCATTTCTTTTAAAAAATTTTTTATTTTATTTATTTGAAAGAGTTACATAGAGAGGAGAGGCAGAGAGAGAGAGAGAGAGAGAGAGAGCGCGAGCGAGAAAGGTCTTCCATCTGATGGTTCACTCCCCAGTTGGCCGCAATCGCAGGAGCTGCGCCAGTCAGGAGCCAGCAGCTTCTTCCGGGTCTCCCACGTGGGTGTAGGGGCCCAAGCACTTGGGCCATCTTCTGGTGCTTTCCCAGGCCATAGCACAGAGCTGGATTGGAAATGGAATAGCCGAGTCTTGAACTGGTGCCCATATGGGATGCTGGCGCTTCAGGCCAGGGCATTAACCTGCTGCGCCACAGCCCTAGCCTCTCTCCTATGCATTTCTCTCACTGAATAAAATTCTTAAAAAACTTACCATGCTGCCTTCTCTATTTGAGCCAGTATTCAGAAATCTCTGAATTCGTGGCAGGATCCCACACTTTTATTGATATGAGCAATATTGATAAGCAAATCAATTTCAATAGCACACTGATCTTGAACTCCCCAGTCCCCAGAATTACGAGAAATCTATTTCTATTATTTATGAATTACCTAATTTGTAGCATTTTATTTAGCAGCACAGATGACTAAGACCCTAGACATCATGATGATGATGGGGAAAAAAGACAGCAAAAAATTACCAGCTTCTAAAAGATCTCTTAGAAGCGATACCTGTCACTTCTGCTCACCTGTTCACCTTTTTCTGGCCATAAGGGGGCACACAGTCATGCCCATCTTTAAAGGGAGCCGGGAAGTAGAACCCGATTTGGGGGGTTTTAACGGTGTGTTTGATAGGGCTGGCTCTGTGGCTTAGTAGGTTAAGCCTCTGCCTGTTGCACCACCATCCCATATGGGTGCCAGTCCTGGCTATTCCACTTCAGATTCAGCTCCCTGATAATGCACCTGGGAAAGCTGCAGAAGATGGCCCTGTAACTCTGCCTCTCAGATAAACAAATATTTTTTTTAAAGATGTGTTTATTGGGGCCAGCATAATGGCATAGCCAGTAAAGCCGGCAGCATCCCATATGGGCACCAGTTCCTGTCCTGGCTATTCCACTTCCAATCCTGCTGCCTGCTAATGGCCTGGGAAAAGCAAGGGAAGCAGCAGAAGATGGTCCAAGTACTTGTGCCCCTGCCACTTACCTGGGAGGCCCAGATAGAATGCTGGCTCCTAGTTTTGGCCTGGTCCAGTCCTGGCCGGTGTGGTCAGGGACTGTACCAGAGGATGAAAGACTTCTCTCTCTCTCTGCCTCTGCCTCTCTATAGCTCTTTCAAATAAATAAATAAATCTTTAAAAAAAAAAATCACAGAGTAGCTTGGGACAGTTAGGAAAATGGTGCAGTTCTATCTATGGCACGATCTACACCCTGAATTACATCCTAGGCTGAAGCCCCCGCCGCCATTGCTGGAAGCCAGGTGGACACATGGCCCAACCACTGGTGTCAAGCTCCACTCCCATCCTAATGGGATTCGCTGCTCCTGCTTCCCTGCCCGCCCTCCGGCAAAGTTTTAAAAGGGCCTGTTCCTAAACACGTGTCTCTTGGCTCTTCTCTTCTGCTCTCTTCTCTCCTGCTCGCTCTCCTCTCATCTCTCTCTTCTCTCATCTCTCTAGCCTCCTCTTCTCTCTCACTCCCTTCTCTCCTCTCCCCTTCTCCTCTTTCTCTTTTACTCTCCTTTTCCCTCTTCGCCCCTTCCCTTCGGTCTGCTGGGTTTTCCCCCAATAAACCCTTTCCCTTACTCCAGTGTTTGGTGTGTTTTGTGATGACGTAACAGGGACTCAACCAGTTGCTCTGATATGGGATATGGGGGTCCCAAGTGGTGACTTAACTCTGCACCAAAAAAGCATGCCCCAAGTTTGGCCGGCGCCGTGGCTTAACAGGCTAATCCTCTGCCTTGCAGCGCCGGCACACCGGGTTCTATTCCCGGTTGGGGCGCCAGATTCTGTCCCGGTTGCCCCTCTTCCAGGCCAGCTCTCTGCTATGGCCCGGGAAGGCAGTGGAGGATGGCCCAAGTCCTTGGGCCCTGCACCCGCATGGGAGACCAGGAGAAGCACCTGGCTCCTGGCTTTGGATCAGCATGATGCGCTGGCCGCAGCGGCCATTGGAGAGTGAACCAACGGCAAAAAGGAAGACCTTTCTCTCTCTCTCTCACTATCCACTCTGCCTGTCAAAAAAAAAAAAAAAAAAAAAAAAAAAAAAAAAAAAAAGCATGCCCCAAGTTTAACAATATTCATTCAATTGACTTCCTATTCTAGAATCAGACCACATTTCGTTCCAGAGGTTGGTTTTATAGATAGAAAATGGTGGAAGAAAGCAGAAACAAAAAGAGCACGTAGGTCATTTCAGAGTAACTTCCCTCATAAGGTTGGACAGGGAGAAAGAACAATAGAAAAAGGGCTGATTGGTAAACAGCAGGTTGTCAAGTTACCATTTTGTGTAAGGATGAAAACAGAGGGAACTTCATTATCATGCCAATGGACACTGACCTGTTTGGCAAACTTGGCTATTATCACCCTAATCCTGATTTCTTGGAAGTTCAGATAAACAGCTTGGTTTTGGTTTGAGAATGTGGACATTTAGCTTGAGTGACTCCATTTTGATTTTGAGTCTGGTCCATTGGAGCCTAGTGCAAGAATTTAGTCCAAAACAGTGATCCGCTATAGTTTTTATTTTTTTAAATGTTTTTTTTTCTGGCTTTTTAAAAAAGATTTATTTATTTTATTTGAAAGTCAGAATTACAGAGAGAGAGGAGAGGCAGAGAGAGAGAGGTCTTCCATCCAATGGTTCATTCCCCAAATGGCCCCAACGGCTGGAGCTGCGCCGATCCAAAGCCAGGAGCCAGGAGCTTCTTCTGGGTCTCCCACGTGGGTGCAGGGGCCCAAGGACTTGGGCCATCTTCTACTGCTTTCCCGGGCCATAGCAGAGAGCTGGACAGGAAGTGGAGCAGCCAGGTCTCAAACCAACTATGTATTTATATCTATTAGCTGTTTGAGAATTAAATGAGCTTTCTTCATGCTTCCTTCTTCCTGGTTGGACTTTGGATTAATAGTAATACAAACCTGATTCTGGATGCTAGCTTGCCACTTTAAAGCTAAGTGATCTTGGGCCAGACATTTAAGCTTTCTGATCTTCAGTTTCTACAACTCAAAACAGAGTTCATACTTCGTAGAGTTCTTGTCAGGGTGACTTGAAAAACTGTGCCTAGTGCTGTGCCTGTCACATTGGAGGTACTTGATGGATGCCATGGGGTTTGCCTCTCCTGTAACCCACAGGCAGTGAGGATTTCTGGCGTGTCCAGGAAAGAAGTTTCAGTAAAGAGCTCTGTCTGTTACAGTGGTGCCACACCTGAGAGAATGAAGGGAAAAACAATCCCAGTCTTTCAGGGGTTTCTGAAGAGTCCATGTCCCCTTTCTATACTCAGAGCTATGTTTCTTCTCTGGGCAATATCGACAGCTGAGTAGAGGTTCATGAACTTAAAGTCAGAGTCCTGATTTTAGCCCTATCGATGTCACCTTGGGCAAGTGGCTTAGCCTCTGAGCCTGTTTCTGTACTGGAGAAATGGGAAATAGGGTTGTCGTGAGCATTAAGTGAGATCATCCTTGCAAAAGGCATCAGCAAGGTGCCTGGCTCACTGTTTGGGCTCCTCAGAGGTGGAGGTAGGGCGATGAGCTTGCAAGTGATCAATGCTGAAGGCGGTATGAATCCATTTCAGCATGTATTTCTAAGCTAGAAAAAGGGCTTTTTGGATCTTTGTATGATCTTTTCATTGTAAGCTACAAAGGAAAAAGAAGTTAGCCATCTGGAGGAGGTGGATTAAAACTTCAAAGTCTAATTTTCAAAAATCACATGCCTTCCTATAAGGTGTAATGTAATAGTTCATCCTCTTTGTATTAAAAAATCAAAATTTCTGTTTTAGAGTTCCCTATAATACTATTAAAATTTATACATAACATTAGTTTTTTGAAAAATAATATGGGCACTTAGGAAAAAAAAAAAAAACCTAACACAGTATCAAAGGGTACTGAACAAAAACTATCCTGGCCAAAGTTCACTTCCCTGTTAATAATAATTAACAATTTCATGTGACTCTTTCCAAACATAACTTGTGCGTGTTCAGCAAAAAATACAACAAATGTGTATGCATAACAGCAATAATACATCTTATTAAGAATAATCACTATGGTATCCTGCCTATTTTTAAACAAATGGGCACCTTTGCCCACTGTCCTGCACTTGACTTTCTTCATTTATTGCTACCTCATGGAGATCACCCTGTAACTGTTCATGTAGGCCTGCTCTCATTTTCTGTATGGTTGCTTGACAGTCTACTGTGATTGCACTGTATCACTGTATTGTATCCAACCAGTCCTATGTAGCCAGACATTTCCTTATTTCATGTCTACTGCAAACAGTGCTGCAATGAATAGTATACTTTGTTCACGGAGAGTTAAAGAGACATACACACATTTTTAGTATGTCATACTTCATGTATAATAAGCTATATTTGGGAAAAAACTGATCTTATTGAAAAAAAATATAGATACTATATATATTTGCAGTGAGCAAAGCAAAATTTATTTAAGTCAGAAACCTACCACAGCAGCCAGGAGGGGGGCAATGATAGTTTTAGGATTACTCCTTACCTACTATTTCCTATCCCCAATCAAACTGCATTTGCTGGTGGGCAGGGTCTTGCCCATAATTCGTCCCACCCTGATTCTCAGACCTTTCGGGGGAAATTGGATGAGAAAGATGAGGTAGTGTACAGGAGGAGTTTGTAGATCTTGGCTGGCAGTGGAGGAAACTGGGGACTCTTCCTAAAAGCATTAGACCAGGGTTTCTCAGCCATGGCACAATGGGCTTATTTATTTATTTATTTTTAAGATTTATTATTTATTTGAAAGGCAGAGTTACAGAGAGGCAGAGGCGGAGAGAAAGAAATCTTCCTTCCGGTGGTTCACTTCCCAAATGGCCGGAACGACTGGAGCTGTGCCTATCCGAAGCCAGAAGCCAGGAGCTTCTGGGTCTCTCATGCCGGTGCAGGGGCATAAGAACCTGAGCCATCTTCTACTGCTTTCTCAGGCCATAGCAGAGAGCTGGATCAGAAAGTGGAGCAGCTGGGACTAGAACCGGCATCCATATGGGATGCCGGCACTGCAGGTGGCAGCTTAATCAGCTAAGCCACAGTGTGGGCCCCACTCTACGCTTTTTGGGTGGATAAATCTGTGTCACGGGGGCTCTCCTGGGCAGCCCGGGCCTCTCCCCACTAGATCTCTGCAGCCCGTCTGTCCCAGTACCACCGCTTCAGACCATTCACTGGTAGTAAGTTAATGGCTGATCACTGAGTACATAGCCAGCACGTGGAGCCCGAGGGTTTACAATGGGGATGGGGAAACTATCACAGGAGGCTGCCAACCTTCGCTTTCCTCAGGGAGACACCACCCATGGAGGTCTTGCAGATATTCTGGCAGTGCATGCTCCCTTTTTGTTCTTCTACCTCCCAACACACAACACAGGATTTGAGTATAGTCTCACATCACACCCAACCCACCTGATCCCCTTTGGTTCTATTATTTTAAATGCACTGCTCTCCTTGTGCATTTATATACCCAGTTTATGGAAATTAGGAGTTTTGCTTGCTCACTATATGTTTTGCTGAACTTTTCAGTTAACAATCCAATTGACAACTGGAGACTGATCCATAGTTGTATAGTTCTATCTCCTTCAAAAAACAAAAAACAACTGCTGCATGGTATTCTGGGTGCATATCATCATTAGTTTTCCAGTGGATGAGCACTAAGATTTCAGTGTTTAATTATCCTAACAATGCGGCAGTGAACACTTTGGTACATACATTTGTAAACAAAACTGGCCAACAGCCAAGGAGAAGTATTATTTTGGGGGAAAGACAATTGCCAAATTGTACTGCAAAAAGAGCCAGGAGCTGAAAACTCCACACACATGTGATTTAAGAATAGCCATGTGTCCTAGCATTGTCTACCTTGGTTAAATTACTAATCTGTAAGTTTGAAATTTTGCCCATCTGTTCTCATTAGCCTTTCAGTTTGGAGTCATCTTGTAAAACACAAATCTCAATTGCGCCTGGTGGGTGTGTGAGGGCTAGTGTTCCTAAAAAAATATAGCAATTACTTACTCCTTTTTCCTTTATTTTTTTTTTATTTGAACAGCAGGTACGTAGATGTTCCATTCACTGATGTACTCTTCAAATGTCTGCCAACAGACGGGGCTGGTCAGGAGCCCGTGACTCAGTTCAGTCCAGGTCTCCCACATGGGTGGCAGGGACCTAAGTACTGGAGCCATCATCTCTTGCCTCCCAGGTGAACACGGCAGGAAGTTGTGATTGGAAGTGGGCCCAGGACTGGAACCCAGGCCCTGTGATATGGGCATCCCAAGAGGCATCTTACAGGCTGCGCCGAGTATCAGCCCTTGTTTTCCTTCTTTACCGCTGGCTGAGGCTCGGCAGTGTGAAGTGTGAGTGCAAAGGTAAGACCAACATCCAAATCTACAGGAAGAGATGATCCGGAGTCTCTCCATCCCTCTGCTCCTGTGGTTGCCCGGGAGCCCAGTGAGGACCAGTTTCAACAAGAGGAACCAACATCTGAAGGTCAGGCTATTACACCTGAAGTGCAAAGGCCTGATCCGGAAGTGACCGCCTGGAACCGGCTTGGGCAACTGGCTTAGGGGCTCACTGTGGTAAACGTGGGGTTCGTCTTGATGTCACCGGGGCAGTCCCGGTTACTATGCCAGAAGCAGGTGAGGGCAGCCAGAGGTTAAACGAGGAGACGCTGAAACCATGCTTGCACCCTTTATGTAGGAAATCTGTTAAAATTCTCTCAATAAAGTTTTAGAGTTTCCTGCAAAAGAAAAAAAAAAAAGCCAATCTCTTGGTCCCAGACTCTTTCAGAAGGCTTCCTGGGGCTCTCCACTGCCCTCAGATTAAAGTCCAAATTCCTTAGCCTGGCTAACATCTCGCAGCTTCCTCAGCGCCTGCTCCGGGCCGGGCTCCGTCGCGGCGGGGCAGCATCCGCGGGGCGTAGCCGGTGCCGAAGGTGCGGGGCCCCCACCGGCCGCGGGCGTCCAGGCGGCGGGCATGGCGTCTCTCCCAGCCGCCTGCGCTGGGCCGGCCGGCTCGGCGTCGCTGTCCCGCAGCACGGCCGCTCCACGTGCTTCACCTCCCAGTGTCTCCGCGCAGCCTAACGGAGCCCCCGGTCACATGGCTGCACGGACGGAGCCGGGCGGCTCTGCGCCCAGCGCGCTGCAACCAAGGCTCTCTCCGTGCCCGATGCCCGTGGCGGCCAACAGAGGGTCCGAGGGCGAGCGCCGTGGGCAGGACAGGGCTGGGCGGGCAGGCGCCCGAGGCGTCCGAGGAGGAGTTACCGTCTCCGGGCGCGGCGGCGTGAAGGGAGAAGCTCCCCGCACCACAGCCACCAGAGCAAGGGGCGACAATGGTGGCGAGGCCGGCGGGCTGACCACGGCCCGCCCAACGACCGCTCCTGGGCGGCAGGGCCGCGGGCCGAGTCGGACCGGAGCCCGCGTGGGGGGCGCGCGTCCTCCCGCCCAACGGCCGTCGCCACCTGCCGCCTAGCCACGGGCTCCGGCGTCCCCAACGGGCGCGCCTCGCCGGCAGTGCTGACTCACGGGAAGGGCCAGCAAGTGCCCTCAGGCAGCGCGCGGACATGAAAGAGTTTGATACGGAGAAGAATCAGACCCAGGGAAACTTCGCCACTTGGCTTCCTGGGTGCCAAGCTGTGCGGAAAAGGCGGGAGAGGGAGACCCCAGGGGCCGGACCCAACGACCGAAAGAAAGAGGACAGAAGCCGGAGCCCGGCCCGCCTCTTAATCGCCCCGGAGGGCACGGCCGCCCTGAGCCTCGGTCTCTTTGGAGAGCGGTTCAACCTCCATGTCAATCAGCTCATTCCGGTGTTGCCATTGGCCAGGTGCTTCCATGGCCTCCAAGTTGCCCACCTCCTAGTTGCTTGGGGTTTACTTCCCCAAAGTACACGGGCCCCACCTTGTGGAGCAACCGCTCCTGCACGGAAAACGGATCTCCACCCAGGGGATGGAGTGCTAGCCAATGAGAGCATCTCCAAGCATTTATTGGCTACTATGGGTATCGGTCAAAGAATTTCCCACCCTCCTCTCTACTATGCCTTCCAGTTACTGGGCCCTTTGAGTGCCAATCCGTTACTAGGGAAACGAGATCTTCACAGTCTCATAGGTATGTGTCAAAGCCAATCAAGAGCCACGCCCTCATCGTGAGGCAGTATCCAATTGCTGTTCGAAGAGCCCAGAGGATGCAGTCGGGATTGGTCATCCGCTCGCCTGGCCTGGCTGCAACAAGTTAGGCTGAGTCGCGATTATATAGACCGGCGGCGGAGCACGCGTGTGTGCGGACGCAGTTGCGTGAGCGATTTCTGCTTCCCTCCGTGCGGTGGAGCAAGGCTTGTTCCTCTCCCACTCAGCCGCGCAGGTACGCCGGGATGTGGGCGGGGCAGGGTACAGGAGGACGGGGACGAGTCGGGGCGGCGGCGGGAGAGAGGAGAAACCCGAGGAGCTGCCGCGCGGGGCGCGTCCCCCCACCCCCACCCCAACGGCCGCAGGCGCGCGCGGCGGGCGTTCGGGCGCGCGGCGCCGACTCCCCCCCCCCCCACCGGCTGGAGCGCGTGGCCGCGTCCGCCGCGCGCGCGTCCAACGGCCACGCGGGGCAGGAGCGAGCCGGCGGCGGCCCTCCGAGTCGCGGCGTGACCTCCCGGGCCCGGGGTCCCCGCGTTGCTCGGCCCCCGCCACGCGCCATCGGGGGCTTTCTTGGCGGGGACAGCACGAAAGTGCCATGAGAGAGAGCCTGGGAGCTCGCAAAGCAGAAGTGCCGCGCCTTGGTGGCGCCGGCGGGGACGGGGGAGATGCGCACGGTGCCGAGCGGGGTGTCTGCCCGGGGAGCTGGGTGCCGTCGCGGCCGCCTTTGGAGCAGGAGAGGCACGAAGGCACAGGCCCACGGGCGGAGGGGCGGGCAGGGTGGCTCGCTGGCTCCGGGCCCCTGAGCCGGTGCGAGTCCAGGGCACCTTTGCCCCGGGAGCACTTGTCCCTTCGCAAGGCCCCTGCGCGGAGCGCGGCCGGGCCTGAGTGCGCATGGGCTTGCAGGGGCTCGGGTTGGGAGTGGGGCTGCGACAAAGGGAAGGGGTTTGGGCTTCGTGCCTGCACGTATTCGTACTGTTGCAGCTTCAGAGAAAATTAGAGGGTCCGGGGGGACCGAGTAAAATGCAGCTAAGTGCGTGTGTTCCTCCTCGGGCTTTAAGCGCTCAGCATTGTGATGGGAAAGTCCCGCCAGCGGGAAGTGAGGCTGTGTGATTCGTCTTTTCCCTTTTTTGTTTAAATCAGCCGATTTTTGAAAAAGAAAAAAAAATGCACGTCTGAGAAAATTAGTTGCCGAAAATGAGGTCCGGAGCAGTGAGATTCGGATGTCCCCAGCACCTGTGGGTTGAAATTAGAAATTGGAGTGGAGGACTTGGCACCGGTTACAATGTAACCGTGATCCTGCGGGGGTTCGGTGGCTGAGAGGCGCGCTGTCGCTACTGGGATCTCGTAGATGGAAGTGTGTCTGCAGCGTTCAGTCCGCAAGGCTCGGGGGGTGTGCAAGGTCGTGGAAGAAACCTTCCTTACCATCAAGGACTGGAGTTTATTTTTACAGCAGTGTTCTCACATTGTGGACTATTGAATGCTGGTTACGCCTTGGTCTCGTGAAATGTTTTTAATGTTGCAGGCCCGTATCATTCATTTTGCATCGCAAATACCTGAACTTCAGGCAGAACTAAAAAAAGTTTGAAGATTAGCTCTTTGGACTGATTTTTTTTCTTGAAAGGCTTTTCACCGTTTTGTTTTTCAATAAAGCTTGTTTCTACAGATCCTTTTTCAGATCTTTAAGGGATTTTTTGCTGTCCAAGCAGGCACAACGTACATCCTTGTGAAGGAATTAAAAATTACGAAGAAGTTTAATATTTGTGTTTCTGTATGACAGGTACTTTCCCTGTGTTTCTTAACAGAAGGTAGCAATAAAGGATCAAAGTAATTGTAGGGACAAGTTCTTCCTTTGTTGCTGTTGCTATAAATAACACGTTGCTTTATAACATAACATTGTTTTATTTGCAGCGTGCTTTGTGTAGCAATTCCAGTTACCTGCATTTGTAGCATGTTAACTTAAGATTTAAGGTGAACCATTTAAATCGCCTGATGTTCAAACATGATAATGACGTACATTTAAACAGAGTTCAGCGAACATTATTGCTTGAAGTAAAATAAATATATCAGAATGAAATGATCTTATGTATTGAGGAAAATTTTGTAATTTTTACCTTCAAATACTAAAAAAAGTTGTTCTTGACCTCAGGCAAGAAGTGGTCTCGTTGGTCCAGAGTATTATGTGATTATTTTGCAAATCAGTACTCCAGCTGCTGATTTGTGCCTTTTATCTAGTACAGGTAAACTGAAGAAATTGTGATAATAGTAGTACCTGTGTCTCCCGACTTCTGGATCAAGGTATAGGTTACTTTTCTTGGAGTTGAGTCCTTTCAGTCTAAGCTTTGTTACTCTTCTAACAGGTAGAAAAGTATGTGGGTCTTTGTTTAACTCTTAGCTGGTAGGTGGGGTGGGGGCGACATTGGGAGATTTTGGTCTTGTTTGTGACCTGTGTCAGTTTACCTTTTGGGTTTTCAAAACTTATTTCAGTACTTTATTTAGGAAATAAAGAACACAGATTAGTTTTAAATTTTCATAGATTTGTGATGGTGTTGAAATTTCATATAAAACCTAATACTAAAATAAGTATTTTTGTCATAATAAAACTGCATACTTGATCTTTTAACATTTTTGCACAATAGTTTTTTTTTTTTAAATTGAGGAATTCAAATAGGTACTGTCTCTGTATATACATAATTACATTGTGCGTTTTGACTTCCTTGGACAGAATTGTATTGACTTAACAAAGGAGGACAATTATCAAAGTACATTTGTCAAAAAAAAGTCCTTCCACCCCCCACTAGTCAGCTGAGGGAAACCTGTACTGTCCTTCCAAGTCCTGGAGTTAAATTTAGATTCAGCAACTGTAATCTCACTCACAGTTAGGGATCACATTGTGGCTGTTAACCAGCTTTATATCTTTTTGAAAAGTCAGCTTTCCGTTGACCCTTCTTTTGTAAAGCATTCTTACACACCACTGGGGCCTCACTGGGAAGGCTAAATTGCAAGCCAGGTGGTCGTGTGGTGAGCCAGGAGTAGTCCACACACAAAGAATGAAGAGTCTGCGTGACAGAGCGGAAATCAGTTAACATTTTTTTCATCACAGGCAGTGATTTAATAAATAAGGTTTTTTTTTTTTATAATATTCCATAGCTTTTTAGTATGCTGTATTTCAGACATTCTGTGAAAAGTAAAGACTAAAAATGTTTCAGAGAAAAATCCGACTTCCTGGGTGAGACCCCATCGGCTTTGTAGGGATGTGGTCTTTGGTGATTTTTAACTTACAATATGGCGGTGTAATGGCAACATCAAGTACTTATATAGGCCTTCAAATTTTGAAAGTGCTTTCACACAATTTGACTATTTTTACTAAAAAGGCTGGATATGCATCCTATATAGTTAGTTAAATTGTAAAGCGTGTAGTAGTAATAGGATGCTATAGCCGGCTCTTTTCTTATTCAGAAAACTTAGAGATTGAGAATCTGGAGGTATGAATGAGGTACCTACCTGCCCTTCCAGTTATCTCCCACACTGTTTTTGCAGTCCTGGAGGCTGTTAAGTACTCCCGTGGTTGTGGACTCTTTGGAGTTTACCTTTAGTTGGGTTTATGCATCTGTGTCTTCAGGGTTTAAAGGGTAGGATGTTGATGTTTTTAGGAATTTCAAGGTGAGCTTTATGATTAACTGTAAGATCTTTTCATCTTGATCAGAAAGAACATAGATTTTTTTCTAAATTAGGAACCTGACTAACTTTTAAGTTTATAGAAGAGTAACAATACAGACAGGTCTTATTTATGTACTCATTACCCAGCTTCCCTAATGTTAATGTTAAACGTAAACATGTATACATATTTATGAGAACTAAGAAATTGATATTGATAAAAATCCTGTTCAGTGATAGACTTTATTTGAATTTCCTTAGTTTTTCTTCTAATGTTATTTTTCTGTTTCAGGGTCCAATCCAAGATGCCATATTGGCCTTTGGCCCTCCTGTCTCCTTAGTGTCTTAATCTGCCAAAACTTCTGTCTTCCTTTGTCTTTCTTGACTGTAGCTCTTGAAACAACATTTTAAAAAAATTTGAGAGGCAGAGAGTCTTCCCATCTGCTGGTTTACTCTTCAGTTTGCTGCAGTGGCTGAAGCCAAGAGCTGGTGAATGCAGTCCAGATTTTCCGTGTGGGTAGCAGGAGCTCAGCCACTTGGGCTATCCTTGCTACCCAGGGTGTGTATTAGCAGGGAGCTGGAGTCAGGAAGCTGAGCCAGGATTCAGACCTAGGCACTCCAGCATGGGATGCAGTTTGGGATATGGGCATCTTTTTTTTTTTTTTTTTTTTTTTTTTAAATTTGACAGAGTTAGTGAGAGAAAGAGACAGAGGAAGGTCTTCCTTCTGTTGGTTTACCCCCCAAATGGCCGCTACGGCTGGCTGTGTGCCGATCCGAAGCCAGGAGCCAGGTGCTTCCTCCTGGTCTCCCACGCGGGTGCAAGACCCAAGCACTTGGGCCATCCTCCACTGCCTTCCTGGGCCACATCAGAGAGCTGGACTGGAAGAGAAGCAACCGGGACTAGAACCCGTAAGGGATGCTGGCGCCACAGGCAGAGGATTAGCCAAGTGAGCCACGGCGCCGGCCTTTTTTTTTTTTTTTTTTTTTTTTTTAATATTCTATTTATTTACTTAAGAGAGTTACAGAGAGGAGAGACAGAAAGAAAGGTCTTCCATCTGTGGGTTCACTCCCCAAACGGCCACAATAGCCAGAGCTGGGCTGCAAGAACTTGTTCTGGGTCTCCCATGTGGTTGCAGGGGCCCAAGCACTTCGGCCATCTCCTGCTTTCCCAGGTGCATTATCAGGGAGCTGGATTGGAAGAGAAGCATATGGGATGCCAGTGCTGCAGATGGAGGCTTAGTCTACTATGACACAGTGTTGTCTTGGATTTGGGCATCTTAACCATTAGGCCAAAACACCTGCTGCCGCCCTTAATGCTTTTGCTGTCGTTAGGATTAGGGGATGAATACATGAGAGGTCACTTATTTCTCTTCCCATACTGTTCATTAGAGGCCAGTCAAGTCCTGCTGCACTCAGGAGATGTAGGAACTAAGCTTGGCTTTCTAGTAAAGCTATTGCTAAACAGTATTTTGGCAGAGATGCTTTGAAGCTTAATGTCTTACCTCTTAACTTTGAGCTTTTGTTAGTGGGTCTTGCCTGCGGTGACTGTTACTGTGGTGTTCTCTTGCTGGTTTTCCCCTCATTGTGGCCATGTTATTTTATAGTGCTCTAAGGAAGATTGGACAGGAAATTCTCATTTCTTTTTAAAAGATTTATTTTAATTGAAAGAATTATGGAGAGGGAGAGACAGCACAGAGAGCTTCATCTGCTGGGTCACTCCCTGAGTGACTGCAGTAGCCAGGGCTGGGCCAGTTTGAAGCCGGGAGCTTTATCCTGATCTCAAGTAGGTAGTAGGTACAGAGGCCCAAACACTTGGGCCATCTTCCACTTAACCAGCTACACTGTAGTGCTGCCCTTTTCTCTCATTTTTCAAAGATATATTTATTTGAAAGGCAGAGTAGGGGCCCGCGCTGCGGCATAGCAGGTTAACGCCCTGGCCTGAAGCGCCAGCATCCCATACGGGCGCCAGTTCTAGTCCTGGCTGCTCCACTTCTGATCCAGCTCTCTGCTATGGTTTGGGATAGCAGTAGAAGATGGCCAAGGTCCTCGGGCTCCTGCACCCACATGGGAGACCTGGAAGAAGCTCCTGGCTCTGGAACGACGGGGCTCCAGTCATTGTGGCCAATTGGGGAATGAGCCATAGGATGGAAGATTCTCTCTCTCTCTCTGCCCTCTCTGTGTAACTCTGACTTTCAAATAAAGCTTAAAAAATTAAAAAAGGGTGATAGTTCTTCCTTCCATCCACTGGTTCACTCCCCAAATGGTTGCAACAGCCAGGGCTGGTCCAGGTCGAAATCAGGATCCTGGAACTCCATTCCTGTCTCCCAAGTGGGTAGTCAGGGCCCAAATACGGGGATCATCTGCAGCTTTCCCCAGACACATTAGCAGGGAGCTGGATGGGAAGTAGACTAGCTGGAGTTCTTTCTGGCACTCATATAGGAAGCTGGTGTTGCAGGTTGTGGCTTAAACTGCTGCGCCACACAAATGTTTCCAGCTTTGGCTCCACACAAATGTTTCCAGCTTTGGCTCCTGTGTTTTTTAGTATTTGTTTGAGAGGCAGAGTTATAGACAGAAAGGTCCTGCATCCTCTGGTTTACTCCCTAAATGGCCTCAATGACCAGAGCTGGGCTGATCAGAAGCCAGGAGCTTCTTCTGGGTCTCCTACATGGGTGCAGGGGCCCAAGCACTTGGGCTGTCTTCTGCTTTCCCAGGCTGTAGCACAGAGCTGAATCTGAAGAGGAGCAGCCAGGACTAGAACCAGAGCCAATATGGGATGCCAGCCCCACAGGCAAGGGATTAACCTGCGCCAGCCACAGCACCAGCCTATGTCATTTTGATACTTAATTAATTTTTTATTTATTTTTAAAAATTTGTTTATTTGACAGGGAGAGGGAGAGAGACATCTGATTCGCTAATTCACTTCTCCCAAGATATCTGAAATGGCCAGGGCTGGGCCAGGCTGAAGCCTGGAGCCTGGAACTTCTTCCAGGTCTCCTGAGTGGGTGGCAGGAGTCCCAAGGACTTGAGCCACCACCTGCTGCATCCAGAGAACAGGAAGCTTGAATCAGGAATGGAACTGCGATTTGCACCCAAGTATTCTGGTGGGGATGTGTCTGTCCCAAGCAGCGTCTTAACTGCCATACCAACTCAACTGCCTACGCACAGTCACACTAGTGAACTTACCCATCTGTATTCCCTCTTTGCTACCTGTGCCTTTTGCCCCCACCCCTCCCAGTTGCTGAGTGTAGGCCCGCTATGTCAACATAACAGTTGATCCAGTCACCTGTTAGTGGATATTTGGTCTGTTTCCATCCAGCTTTTTCTACTTACTACATATAAACTTTGTGTGCAGTTGTTATGTGGATATATGGTTTCATTTCTCTTGGGTCAATACCTAACAGTGGAATGCCTGGGTCGTGTTAGATATTTGCTTACTTTTTAAAGAAACTACTGGTTGCTGTTCTCCAGAAGTGAGGCATTTCACATTCTCAACAGTGAGAGTTCCAGTTCCCACCATGTGCCTGGTCAGCACTGTGGGGTCAGCCGTTTTAGTTTGAGTCATTCTGACAGGTGTGTTGTGGTAATTCACCGGTTTCAATTTGCTTTTCTATAATTAGTAATGATCAGCATTTTTCCTTTGTCCTTTCTATACATTGGTGAAGTGTCTTTAAATCTTTTGCTTATAGGGTTGTTACTCAATTTTGCAAGTTCTTCATATTTTCTGGATATGAGTTTCTTTCTTAAAAAATACATACTTTGGGGCCAGCACTGTGGTGCAGCAGGTTAAAGCCCTGCCCTGCAGTGCCAGCATCCCATATGGGTGCCGAGTCCCAGCCACTCCACTTACGGGAAAGCAGTGGGGGATATCCTAAGTATTTGGGCCCCTGCATCCATGTGGGAGATCTGGAAGAAGCTCCTAGCTTTGGATTGGCTCAGCTCCAGTCGTTACAGCCATTTTGGGGGAGTGAACCAGTGGATGGAAGACCTCTCTCTCTGTCTTGACCTCTCTGTAACTCTTTCAAATAAATAAAATAAATCTTATATATATGTAAATATTTGCTCCGTTTGTCTTTTCATTTTTTTAAAAGATATATTTATTTATTTGAAAGAGTTACACAGAGAGAGGAGAGGCAGAGAGAGAGAGAGGTCCTCCGTCTGCTGGTTCACTCCCCTATTGGCTGCAACAGCCGGAGCTGTGCTGATCTGGAGCCAGGAGCTAGGAGCCTTTTTGGGATCTCCCATGCGGGTGCAGGGGCCTAGGGACTTGGGCCGTCCTCCACTGCTTTCCCAGGCCATAGCAGAGAGCCGGATTGGAAGTGGAGCAGCCAGGTCTTGAACCAGTGGCCACAAGGGATGGCTGTGCCTCAGGCCAGAGGATTAACCTGCTGTGCCACAGTGCCAGCCCCATGTCTTCATTTTAACAGTATCTTTTGCACAGGAGAGGAAGCCTTTTTTTTTTTTTTTTTTCCTGTTTATTTACCTGAAAGAGTGTATTACAGAGAGGACAGAACTCTTATCTACAGCTTCATTTCCCATATGGCCACAGCTGCCAGGGCTGGGCCAGGCTGAAGCCAGAAGTTTCACCTGGATGTTCCAGATTGGTGCAGGAACCCAAGGACTTGGACTGACTTCCACTGCTTTTCCAGGAGCACTAGCAGGAAGCAGGATCAGAAATGGAGCAGCTGGGACTCTAATGTGGGATTCTGTAGGCAGCAGCTTAACCTGCTGTGCCACAGTGAGATTGAATTTATTATCAGCTGTTATGATAATGCTTTTGGTATGTCTGGAATCTTTGTTGGGGGTAGACAGTGGTTGAGAGGCCACTTGGGACGCCTGCTTTACATATTGGAATGCCTGGTTCTGGTCCTGGCTTTGCTTCTCATGCCCTCTGCCTGCTAATATATACCATGGCAGGCACAGGTACTCCAGTACTTGGGTCTCTGCCCCTAACATAGGAGACCTGTACTGAGTTTTGTTCTGGACTTCTGGCTTTGGCTTAGTCCAGCCAAGGCTGTTGCAGGCATTAGGGGAATGAATCAGCAGATGGAAAATCTCTCTCAAGTAAAAAAAGATAAGTGAAAATTTATAAAATTATATAACTTAATGTCGTGCACATTTTTTCTGGAGGTTTTGTTTTGGGTTTAACATTTTTATATCAGACACTTTGAATTAGATTTTTTTTTTTTTTTTGACAGGCAGAGTGGATAGAGAGAGAGAGAGACAGAGAAAGGTCTTCCTTTTTGCCGATGGTTCACCCTCCAATGGCCGCTGCGGCTGGCGCATCGCGCTGATCCGAAGCCAGGAGCCAGGTGCTTCTCCTGGTCTCCCATGGGGTGCAGGGCCCAAGCACTTGGGCCATCCTCCACTGCCTTCCCGGGCTATAGCAGAGAGCTGGCCTGGAAGAGGGGCAACCGGGATAGAATCCGGCGCCCCGAGTGGGACTAGAACCCGGTGTGCCGGCGCTGCAAGGCAGAGGATTAGCTTGTTGAGCCACGGCGCTGGCCTTGAATTAGATTTTTTTTTTTTGACAGGCAGAGTGGATAGAGAGAGAGAGAGAAAGGTCTTCCTTTTTGTCGTTTGTTCACCCTACAATGGCCGCTGTGGCCGACGCACCACGCCGATCTGAAGCCAGGAGCCAGGTGCTTCTGGTCTCCCATGCGGGTGCAGGGCCCAAGGACTTGGGCCATCCTCCACTGCCTTCCCTGGCCACAGCAGAGAGCTGGCCTGGAAGAGGGGCAACCAGGATAGAATCCGGCGCCCCAACCGGGACTAGAACCGGTGTGCTGGGGCCGCAAGGTGGAGGATTAGCCTGTTAAGCCACGGCGATGGCCTTGAATTAGATTTTATATATGTTGTGCAACATGAATTGAGGTTGGATAATTTTTAGGAGGATATGTAATTGCTCTTGCACCTTTTATGGATGAGAATATTTCTAAATATCCTTTTTCTACTGAGTTGGCTGTAATTCTGTTGGAAATTATTTGTATATGGATGTTTGGGTGTGTTTTTAAATTCTGTTCTATGAGTCCCTTTGTCCAGCCTCTTTACAAAACATTTGTGTATGTATCTGAATAATATTTGGTATGGGTTTATATACATTATTTTTACTTTAGTGTAAAGTAAAATTTTTACTTTAGACCTACTTTAGACTATCCTGTGGTACATATTTGGTAACTGAGTTTTTGACACTATTTTGAGATTATTCCATGCAACTTTCTGACTGCTATAAACAGTGATAATGTCTTCATTTACCTGTATCATTTCAGTTAATGTGGCATAATTACCAGTGTGGTTATCTTAGATGCAGATGTTTTTGTTATGTGAAATAAACCACAATTCATGCATTCCCTATTGGATGGACGTGTGCATTGCTACAAATCTTGTATTTTAGAAGTAGGGTGGCAGTAATTTCTGTTTTTGTTATGTGCATATGGGTGAGGTTTGTCTCAATCTGTGTCCATCTGGGATGCCAGTGTTGCAGGCTTTACCCTCTGTGCCACAATGCAAGCTTTCATTGTTTGGTTAAAGAGATCCTAAAGTCAACAAAAGTGACATTGTCAGAAAAATTGCAAATTGAAAGCCAATTCCTTCCCTTCAGAAAATATTCTGATACTGTCCTTTGAAAAGAATAAATGAATACCTTGTTTAAAGGTAATCAAATCACTTTTTTTGGAGGATGCTTAGTTCTTGGGCCTTAAAGCACTGAAAGTTGGGAGAAAATTAACCATGAGAGTTGAAATTGGAGCAGCCAAAGCTGCTGCTGGTACATGAGAGAATTAAGTACCCTCCTTTATTTATTTATTTATTTATTTTTAAAATTTTTTTGACAGGCAGAGTGGACAGTGAGAGAGAGAGACAGAGAGAAAGGTCTTCCTTTTTGCCGTTGGTTCACCCTCCAATGGCCGCCGCGGTGGGTGTGGTGCGGCCGGCGCACCGTGCCGATCAGATGGCAGGAGCCAGGTGCTTCTCCTGGTCTCCCATGGGGTGCAGGGCCCAAGGACTTGGGCCATCCTCCACTGCACTCCCTAGCCACAGCAGAGAGCTGGCCTGGAAGAGGAGCAACGGGGACAGGATCGGTACCTCGACCGGGACTAGAATCCGGTGTGCCGGCGCCGCAAGGCGGAGGATTAGCCTATTGAGCCGCGGCGCCGGCTAGTACCCTCCTTGTACTAATTAAAATCATACACAAAGCAGGGTTAGTTTGTGAAGTTACTTATCTAACTTTAAAGAGTTAGAGATGAAGGTTTTTTTTTTTTTTTAAAAGATTTATTTGAAAGGCAGAGTTAGAAGGAGAGAGAAGGAGGCATGGAGAGAGATCTTGCATATGCTGGTTCACTCCCTAAGTGGCTGCATTGGCCAGAGCTCAGCCTGTCAGGAGCTTCTTATGGGTCTTCCATATGGGTGCAGGGGCCTGTGGACTTGGGCCATCTTTGGTTGCTTTCCCAGGCACATTAGCAGGGAGCAGGATTCAAAGTGGAACATACGGGATGCCAGTGCTGAAGGCAGTGGCTTGCTATGACACAGCACCAGACCCAGAGATAGGGGTTCTTAAAGATCATTTCAAGAGAGCTAAAATGGGTAAGATAACACATCAGTAATTGGTTGTCAGTATACTCTTGTTCCTTTTTTTTTTTTTAATTGTTCTGAGCACAATGTATGCTTACTCCAGGCTATTCTCATAATAGTTCTGTGCAGTAGTCGGAGAATTTGGAAGTTTGGTACAGGATCTTCCAAATACTTTCCTTGCATTAGTTAATCGAATTTATAGGACTTTTTCTTATAAAAACTAAGCTCTAGGGGTGGGCTTTAGGCACAGCTATTAAAATGCTACTTTGGGAGTACCTGCATGTCATTGGAGTACCTGGGTTTGAGTTCTAAGCTCTGCTCCTGATTCCAGCTTCCTGCTAAGGCTGCATACTGGGAAGCAGCAGGTTGGATTCCTGCCACCTGTTTGGGAGACTGGGATTCAGTTCCTGGCTCTTGGTTTTGGCTTGGCCCAGCCCTGGCTGTTGTCTCTATTTCTCTGTCTGATTTTCGAAAAAACCAACCCTGAGCCCCAGATCTCTTAATCTGTTTCAGCAGCTACATGGTATTAAATTATACAATGTTTCTTAGTATTAATATTGCTACAGTGAATACACCTTAGGTTTATGTTATTGTTCCTTATGTTGATGTGTACTCTTATTCCTTGTGTTTTTAATACAATTTTTATATGGAATATTGCACCATAAAACAAAAAGCAGTAGTCAGCACTCCAGTTTCAGATTGTTACTATTTTTTTTTAAGATTTTATTTATTTGAAAATCAGAGTTACACAGAGAGAGAAGAGGCAGAGAGAGTGAGAGAGGTATTCTATCTGATGGTTCATCCCCCAGTTGGCCGCAACGGCTAGAGGTGCGCTGATCTGAAGCCAGGACCCAGGAGGTTCTTCCTGGTCTCCCATGTGGGTGCAGGGACCCAAGGACTTGGGCCATCTTCTACTGCTTTCCCAGGCCATAGCAGAGAGCTGGATCGGAAGAGGAGCAGCCAGGACTAGAGCCGGCGCTACAGGCCAGGCATTAACCTGCTGCCCCACAGCACTGGCCCCCAGGTTGCTGTTATTTGAAATGAAGAGAGTTGGATATTGATGTTTTCTAGTAGTTTTTTTCCGAGGGAAATATTCCTAACGATTATCGTGAGTGAAAAATTGAGGGATGGTGTTTGTTGCAGTGCCAGAGATGCCTGTTGGGATGCTCATGTCCCATATCAGTGCCTTGGTTCCTGTCCTGTTTTTGTTTTTTGTTTGTTTGTTTGTTTGTTTTTTAAATTTATTTCAAGGACAGAGTAACTGGGAGAGGCGGGGGGTGGGGGAGGCGGGAAGAGAAGAAGAGATCCCCAGGTGGCTGCAACAGCCAAGTCTGGGCCAGGCTGAAGCCAGGAGCCGGGACCTCCATTTGAGTCTCCCATATATGGTTGAGGGGGCCCAAGTATTTGGGCCATCTTTGTCTGCTTTCCTAGGTGCATTAGCAGAAGTGGGGCAGCCGGGTCTAGAACTGTACCCATATGGGATGCTGCTGTCACAGGTGGCAGCTTTACCTGCTGTGCCACAACGCCAGCCCCGTGGCTGTACTTCTGATTGCGGCTTCTTCCTAATGTCGGTGCTGAGAGGCAGCCTGTGATGGCTCCAGTGCTCCCACGCAGGAAACCCGAGTTGACTTCCCAGGTTTCAGGCTTCAGGTCTGGCTCAGCCCTGGCTTTGTGGGCATTTGGGGAGTTGGAGCCAGGACTTGCAGACACTGTGGCAGGTGTCCCACCTTGTAGCGTCACCTTCTGGCCAAATGTCTGCTTTTTTTTTGCTGATTCTTTAAAAGTTTAGGGGGAAGTATAATTTAAAAAATATTTTTCCTATCTCTTTCATATAGTTTTGGGATATGATGGTATTCATAAATATTGAGAATATTGTTAACTTGGACATAAAATTATAAGAAAATAAATTTGCTTTGTTGAAAATGAGTGATTTGCTCCTCTCTCCTTTTCTTTCTAGGTCCTTTCTTTAACCTCTGGTCTTTCTAGATCATAATGATTTCAGGTTATAACATTCTTAGGAATATTATTTTTGAGTGATTTGTAATACACTACTCAAAAAGTTTAATTCTTTGACCTTAAAGCAGTGAAAATTGTTCTAAGTGTTTACCTAGGAGAGAGACACCTATCTTTTTGAAAGTCCTTCAGCCATCATATCAGCCTGGACAAGGGAAGGTGGCTCTTGACTTGAAATAATAAAAGCAGCTTCTTTTTCCTGATTATGTTATATGCTTCATATTCCAACCAATAATTGGCATACTCTATTTTATTAGGAACAGCCAGAAGATAGGGTTGTAAAAATTTCTGAAACCTCTTTAGAAAGGACACAGTGTTGTGAGAGTGTTTGATAAAATGAGGGATAATTTTGGAACTTTTTAACATGTTTTCCTTGGAGATTTTCCCATTTTCTCCTAGTAGTTTTCATAGTTTCAATTGTATGAGTTTGATTTTTTAACTTTTATATTTAATGGAAAGTTGAGGGCGGGGGCATAGTTATGTCAGTCTTCCCATCTACTAGTTCACTCTAGAATGATTGAAACAACCACAGGAGGCCAAGAACTCCATCTGGGTCTTCCATATGGGTGGCGGGGACCCAAGAATTTGAGCCATCTTCTGCCTTGCAGGGTGCACATTAGCAGGAATCTGGATTGGAAGTGGAGGTGGGACTTGAACCCAGATGCTACCATATAGGAGCATTGTGGTAAATCCAGGCTTTGCCACAATGCCATCCTGCATGTGTCTCATTGGAGCTTTACATTTTCTTGTAATAATTTTTTTAAATTAATTTCTTTGAGAGGCAGAGTTACAGAGAGAGGGGGACACATAGAAAGGTCTTCCATCTGCCAGTTTATTCCCCTAGTGACTGCGACCAATCTGAAGCCAGGAGCCAAGAGCTTCTTCCAGGTCTGCCATGTGGGTACAGGGGCGCAAGCACTTGGGCCATCTTCCATTGCTTTCCCAGGCCATCAGCAGGGAGCTGAATTGGAAGTACAGCAGCCGAGTCTTCAACCAGTGCCCATGTGGGATGCCTTGCCACAAGCAGAGAGGCTTAACTTATTACTACACCACAGTGCCAGCCCCTCTGATAGTTTCATAGTTTGATTGTTTTTTTTTTTTTTCATTGATATACACACTTTCTGTAAAAACATCTGTCCCAGTGGATCAGTAACTGTCAAACCACTGTCTTTTCTGTGATGAAATCACTTGAATTCACTTTTCATTATCTTAGATTTGATAGAATTGGGAGTTGATGATTATGGATAGACTTGACTCTTAGGAGGTATTATATGTTTCTCATAGCCTGTATTTCATGTTTGGAACAGAAAAGAAATTTTTGGGGCCCAAACACACTTTGTTTTGGGACTTTTTGTTGTTGTTGTTGTTGTTGTTAAAGATTTACTTATTTATTTAAAAAGCAGTTACAGAGAGGCAGAGAGAGAGAGGTCTTCAATCCACTGGTTCACTCCCTAAATGGCCACAACTGCTGGAGCTGGGCCAGGAGCTTCTTCTGGGTCTCCCAGGTGGGTGCAGGGGCTCAAGGACTTCAGCCATCTACTGCTTTCCCAGCCCATAGCAGAGAGCTGGATCACAAGTGGAGTAGCTGGAACTCCAACTGGCACCCATATGGGATGTCAGTGCCTCCGGTTGCCCACTGTGCCACAGCACTGGCTCCCTGATTGATTAACTTTTTTTTTTTTTTTTTGAAAGGCAGAGTTACAGAGAGGCAGACTCAAAGAGCGAGACAGAAGTCTTCCATCCGCTGGTTCACTCCCCAAATGGCAGCATTAGCCAGAGCTGGGCTAATCCAACTAGGAGCCAGGAGCTTTCTCCTGATCTCCCATGTGGGTGCAAGGGCCGAAGGGCTTGGGCCATCTTCTGTTGCTTTCCCAGGCCATAGCAGACAGCTGGATTGGAAGAGGAGCAGTCGGGACATAAACTGGCGCCCATATGGGATGCTGGCACTGCAGGCGGTGGCTTTACTTGGTATGCCACAGCGCTGGCCCCTTCTTTCTTTTATTTATTTTTTTAAGAGTTACTTATTGGCCGGCGCCACGGCTCACTAGGCTAATCCTCCGCCTTTGGCGCCGGCAACCCGGGTTCTAGTCCCGGTTGGGGCGCCGGTTCTGTCCTGGTTGCTCCTCTTCGGATCCAGCTCTCTGCTATGGCCTGGAAAAGCAGTAGAAGATGGCCTAAATGCTTGGGCACCTGCACCCACGTGGGAGACCAGGAGGAAGCACCTGGCTCCTGGCTTTGGATCGGTACAGTGTGCCGGCCATAGCGGCCATTTGGGGGATGAACAACGGAAGGAAGACCTTTCTCTCTGTCTCTCTCACTGTCTAACTCTACCTATCAAAAAAAAAAAAAGTTACTTGTTAATATTTACTTGAAAGGCAGAGTTTCAGAGGGCGAGATCTTCCACCCCCTCATTCATTCCCCAAGTGGCTGCACCAGGCCAAAGCCAGAAGCTTCTTCTGGGTCTATCACTTGGGATGCAGAGTCCAGGCACTTGAGACATCTTCCACTGCTTTCCCTGGAGCATTAGTAGGGAGTGTGGATGTAAGTGGGGAAGCTGGGACTTGAACTAGCACCCATATACATGCAGGCCTGGTGCTGCAGGTTGTACCACAGGGCTGGCCCCGAATTTGACAGTTTGAATCCAAAACAAATTATAATGTGTTTAGGAAATTTGGAGGTGCTAATTGAAATCCTAGCTTGGAAAATATTCATTTAATGGAAGCTATTAAAGTGTTAAATTAATGAAGAAAGTTTATAATTTGTAAATGTGAATGATAGAGTTGTTATGGCTGGTTAACAGGAGTCCATGAAGAAGATGATTTGCCGTATAAACATGTTTAACTCTACTTTCCTGGCTTTATTGAAATGACCTGAAGTAAAACATTCGTGATAATTTTGATACCAGTATTATGTTTTCTATTTTTCACTTGAATTATCTAAATAATCTGAAAGAAAGAAAAAAAGTTATAGATGAAAATTTTCTTGCCTTTGATGTAGAGGATTTCCATCTTTTGCATAGGAAGATTGGATGTAAGCAGTGTATTTCATAAAATGGTAACTTGAAGATTTTAAGAGACTGACAATTCCAGAGGATGCAGTTAGGTTTATGTCATTAGCCTAGTAATGATGCCGTTTTGGGGAAAGAAAGCAAATAGCAGTGAAGAGAAGTAAGTGCAGTTGAAATTAAAAAGATGGGAATTTACTTGATCTTTATCTGATTTATCTGTCCTCTGAAGAAGGGAGGACATTGTAAGCTTAAACATGCAAGCCAGCATTTGAGAGACAAAGCTTGCATCCACTGGTACACTCCAGATGTCAGCAGCTGGGGCTGGATGAAGCCAGGAGCTAGGAACCCAGTCCACATTTCTCATGTGGATACCAGGGCTCCAACTACTTGAGTCATCCGTGCTGTGTCGGCACAGGGTCTACACTGGTAGGAAGCTAGAATTTGGTGCCTGGAATTGAGTCTAGGTGTTCCAGTGTGGGATGAAGTTTCTCTTAACAGGTGTCTGAACCACAAACACCTGCTCCTGAGTTGCTTTTATATTGTGAATATATTGTGTACTTAATATTTTTTTTTAAAGATTTTTATATTACTTGAAAGAGTTACAGAGAGAGAGAGAGAGAGAGAGAGAGAAAGATGTCTTCCATCCGCTTGTTCACTCTGCAAATGGCGGCAGTGACCAGAGCTGAGCCGATCTGAAGTCAGGAGCTAGGAGCTTTTTCCCGGCCTCCCACACCGGTGCGGGGGCACAAGGACTTGGGCCATCCTCTGCTGCTTTTCTAGGCGCGTTGGCAGGGAGCTGGTTTGAAAGTGAAGCAGCACGGACTTGAACCAATGCCTATATGAGATGCCGACACTGCAGGCCAGGGCTTTAACCCCGCTGCACTGCAGCACCAGCCCTTGTGTACCTTTAAAAAGGGTTTGTTTTATATATTTGAAAGAGTGACAGGGAGAGGCGGTGAGAGGAAGAGGTCTTCCACCTGCTGTGTTGCCATCCAGATGGCAACAATGGTGCGGAATGGGCCAGACTGAAGGCAGCAGTAAGGGCTCCGTCCAGGTTTCTCACATGGGTGACAGGGTCCCTGGTTTTTGACCCATCTTCTGCTTTCCCAGGAACATTAAGGAGTTGGGTTGGAAGCAGAGTGGTCTGAATTGGAACTGTCATGATATGGGTTGCAGGTGTCACCTGCTGCTACCTAAGACTGGCCCCTCATGTTGTGTATTTTGGAAAAGACAGGGAAGCAAAACTTTATGTTCACCCTCTGTGTAAGAAAATATATTAGTGCAATATAGTGGGATGAATATAGTAATTTCTTGTTTCTGAGAGACCCACTTGAAATTTGTGAAAGTAGGTTTAGCAAGAAATTCTGAAATTGCCTTCTTTTGTGTCAGAAAGGGAAAAATGGAGTAATTTCTCATTGTGCTTCAGGTTTAAGACTAAAGATTTAGACTCGTACAAGTGATATCTTCGTATCCATGCCAGAAGATAAATTACTTTCCTGTTATGACGGTGAAACTGTTTGAAACTGATTGGGTTGCTATAATTTAGAGAACATGAATAGGGCTTGGACTATTATAGATTTTAGAGAGATGAATGAATGGGGTAGAAATTTAAAAAAAAAAAAGGTAGGCAAGTGGTCATGGTGACTCAGTGAGATAAACTACTGCTTGGTTTGCCTACATCCTATATTGGAGTGCCTGGGATTGACCGTAGCCTCCATTTCTGATCCAGCTTTCTGCCATTGTGCCTTGAAGACTCAGATGATGGCCCAAGTACTTGGGTTCCTGCTATTTGTTAGAGAGACCTGGATGGGGTTCCTGGCATTGACCTGGCATTGGATCCTGCTGTTGCAGGCATTTAGAGAGTGTACCAGCAGATCTCTGTGTGGAACTGTTACCTTTTAAATGAAACAATGGATGAGGAAAAAAAATAAATATAGGGATAGCTGTTTGTACTGGTTAAGAGGCTATATATGTCACTTGCTTCTATCAAAAGTGCCTGGGTTTGAGTCCTGGCTCTATTTCTAATTCTAGCTTCTTGCTAATGGGCACTCTAAGACTGTCACCCATGTTGGGAGACTTGGATTGAGTTCTAGGCTATTTAGCTCTTGCCTGGTCCTCCCTAGCCAGCTTTCTCAGGCATTGGAGAATCAGTGAATGGAAGGTCTCTGTCTCTCTTCCAAATAAAAATAAGTAAAAAATTAAAAAAATGCAGAACTGAATTACATGAAAATAAACATCCACAAATTGCTTGCTCAGAAATTGATCAGCCAAAACCAATCCATTTTGCCTAACCTGCAAAAAAAAAAAAAAAAAACCCAAAACCCTAAAATTCAGTTTCTTATTCTTTCTGTATTGTAATCAGATCTGTATTTATACTTCTGTTTGCTTGCTGTTGGCTTTCATGTTTGAGCTTAGGGTGATTTTTTTCTCTGCCCCAATGAAAAGTTGAATTTTTTTAAGTTTTCATTTTATTTGAAAGGCAGATAGAGGCAGATGGAGAAATATTTTCCATCCACTGGTTAATTCCCTAAATTCCTGCCATAGTCAGGGCTGGGCCAGGCAAAAACCAAGAGTCTAGAACCTAGGCTGGGGCTCCCACGTGGTTGGCAGGGATCCAGCTACTTAAGCCATCATTTTTGGTTTCCCCATATACACATTAGTAGCAGGAAACTGGAATAGGAAGTAGAGCAAGGCCTTGAACCTAGGGAGTTAAGTGTGGGCTACAGGTATTCACACCAGTGTCTTAACCACTATTCCAAAAGCCCACCCCAGTCTTTATCTTTTTTTAAGACGATAGATGGTAATAATTGACTTACTGTGCAAAGTACATGATTTTAAGCTAGTGAAAATTATTTTGCTAGGCAAAAGAATCTTGTTAACCTTTCCCATAGTATTGTTTTAAAAGATTTATTTATTTATTTGAAAGTTACACAGAGGAGAGGAGAGGCACTCCCCAATTGGCCGCAACAGCCAGAGCTGCGCCAATCCGAAGCCAGGAACCAGGAGCTTCCTCCTGTTCTCCCACATGGGTGTAGGGGCACAAGGACTTGGGCCAACTTCCACTGCTTTCCCAGGCCACAGCAGAGAGCTGAATTTGAAGTGGAGCAGCCAGGACTTGAACTAGTGCCCATATGGGATGTAGGCACTGCAGGCGGTGGCTTTACCTGCTACACTGCATTACAACTCAGCCCCCCCCCCCCAATAATAATTTTGGTTACATTATGTAATGAACTATTATAGAAATTCTTGGTTTTATGATTTTTAAAGATTTATTTGGAAAAGGAGATTTATATATGGAGAGAATCTTGCATCTACTAATTTGCTTCCCAAATGGCTGCAACAGCTAGGGCTGGGCCAGGCTGAAGCCAGTAGCCTGGAACTCCATCTGGGTTTCCCTTGTGTGTGGCAGCGAACCAGACTCTTTGAGCATCCTGTGCTGCTTTCCCAGGCACATTAGCAGGGAGCTAGATCAGAAGCATGGCAGCCAAGACTTGAAGCTGTACTCAGGTATGGCATGTTGGTGTTAACAGGTGATGGCTTAACCCACTAGGCCATGCTGCCAGGCTCCATAGGTGTTTTTTTAAAGATAATAAAATTTGATTTTGATGGACTGTAATAGGTGGTGGTGGTAGATTTTATCTGAAAGTGAAAGCTGTATTGTTTAAGATTTTTTTGCCCTTAAATCTGATTGCCACAAATAAGAATGTGTTTGTAATTTTAAAACTGAATAATGTTTAAATAAGGTGGCTCATTAGTGAAAAATATCTTTGAGAAATTGGCCTATTGAGGATAATGAGAGATTTTTAATAAGTTTCCCTCCCATATATTAAATTTGAATGCATAGAATCTCACCTGGTCTGTGTGGGTTTTGTTTGTACGTAGAATGTTTATTCATTTTTAAAATCATGGTTTACTGAAGTGATCTTATTCTGAGTTGATTCAGGTAAATGATGGAGTCTTTTTTTCTCTGGTTGATCTTTCAGGTTCGACATTTTTTTTTCCTCCCTAAGGTTGAATTGACCAAAGCAATGGTTATGGAGAAGCCTAGTCCCCTGCTGGTCGGGCGGGAATTTGTGAGACAGTATTACACACTGCTGAACCAAGCCCCAGACATGCTACACAGGTAAGTTCTTTTTCTCCTCATTCGCTGGTACTGAGTTTGTCATCCTGCAGGGTGGTGGCACAATAGTGCTTTACACATAAGTATCAGTAGATAATGGCTGTTAAAATTATATAAAAATATATAGCCATTATTAAGAAAAATTAGACTATGATAAACCTGCACATTATTTAGTTCAAATGAAGAAAATCCATAACTTTTTCCACGACCACAGTTTTTTTGCTTTTTGGAGATACAGCATACTATAATCCCCTGATGATTGAAGTAGGGTACTTAATAAACTGTGTATCATGCAGTGTTGCATAATAGAAAACTGTTGATGTGCAGAATTCTTTAGATGTTCCAAAATGTATATTTCCTCGACCTGGACTTTTTTTCCATTATATTTTACTAGCTTGCATGTTAGATACTGCAGTTATTAGGTGCAAAAGAAATTTTACAAATTGATTTTAGAATTTGGCCTTTTTCTAAAAATAGAAAAACACTTTTTAAAAAAAATACTTATTTATTTGGCATTGAGGAGGAGAGAGATAGAAATAGCTGTCTTCTATCTGCTGGTCCACTCTCCAAGTGGCTACAACAGCCAGGGCTGAGTCTGGAGCTTCATTCTCCTATGTGGGTGGCGTGGGTCTAAGCACTTAGGTCATCTTCCACTGCCTTTCCCAAGCCATTACGGAACTGGATAAGTGGAGCAGCCAGGACACAAACCAGTACTTAGATGGGCTGCTGGCATTGCAGGCAACAGTTAAAATGCCTGGCCCTATTTTTTTTTTTTTTTTCTTTTTTAAGGCTTTTCTCTTTCTAAAAAACTATCTATTTCCTCTTAATCCTTACAAAAATCTTTGAAGATATTATTGGAGAGTTCAGTTTATTTTATAGACATAGAAGCTCTATGTGGAGGTGGGATGTTAAAATTTTGCTGAGATTCACATGAGTTTTGGTATTAATTGTAAAACCGGTTTCTGAATGTTTTTATCTTTACCCCCTCCACATTTTGTTGTGTTTTGTCAGAGTTGTATTCTCTGTCCTTAGCAGTTAAACAAATTTGGAGTTTAAAAAGGAGGGATTGGGAGGAGCTAGTCAAATTCATTGCATTTCTGTTTCTCTAAGGTGCCTGGATTCCATCTTAAATACATTGAAAGTGGCTTAGCTAGCAGTGACCTGAGTTCTTGACAGATAGTTTTCCTTTATTAGCTTTAAGAGTAGAAAGGGAAGGGCCTGTGCTGTGGTGTAGTGGATAAAGCCACTGCCAGGGGTGCCAGCATTCCATTTGGGCGTTGGTTCGAGTCCTGGCTGCTCCGTTTCCAATCCAGCTCTCTGCTGTGGCCTGGGAAAGCAAAGGAAGATAGCCCAAGTAATTGGGCCCCTGCACTCACATGGGAGACCTGGAAGAAGCTCCTGGCTTCAGACCGGCACGGCTCCAGCCATTATGGCCATCTGGGGAGTGAACTAGAGGACGGAAGACCTCTCTCTCTGTCTCTGTCTTTCTGTAACTCTACCTTTCAAATAAATCCTAAAAAAAAAAAAAAAAAGGTAGTTCTCCTGGGTTCTAGATAATGTCCTCAGTTTTTTGGAGTAAGAATCTAGATACAGAAAACATGACAGGGCTCATTTGTGAAAAATATTTATTTGAAGACAGATACTACAAAATCCTAGTAGTGCTTATTCCTGGGTTGGGACAGTGTGGGGTTGTGTATATTTTCCTGATAAACTTTTTCCCTCTAATTTATTTATTTGAAAGGCAGAGTTAGAGACAGAGAAAGAGATTCTGCATCTGCTGATTCATTCCCCAAATGGCCACAGTGGCCAGGGCTGGGCCAGCCTGAAGCCAGCAGCTTCATCTGGGTCTCCCATGTGGGTGACAGAGGCCCAAGGACTTAGGCCATCTTGCACTATGCTCCTAGGCTCCTTAGCAGAGAGCTGGATTGGAAGTGGAGCAGCCGGGACAGGAACTGGTGCTTATATAGGATGCGGGTTACACAGGCAGCAGCTAGTATATTGTTTCAATGAAAATGGAGTATTTGGAGCGTATGGATGAATGTGAAAGTCATGGAGAGTTAAAATCTGAGGTTGTTCTGCATCAGCACAAATAGTTACAAACTAAAGCAACCTGCGTGAGTTACTGTTTTGTGTATACACATCCCCAGATAGAATAGAGCTATCAAGATCTTTAGAGTAGAGCTGTTCCTAGGCTTCCTCCCTGTTTGCTTTCTGAATGAAAACAGGAACTTCTGTCTTTAAGTGGCCTTCCTGACATGAATTACAAGATCCTCCCCAACATGATTGTTCTGCCCTGAAGCCTGGACTTAGGACTTGTCAAATAAATGTTCTGCCTCACTGGCAAAATCCATGCCCGTTCAGCAGACGGTGACTGAGTGTAGCGCATGGAGAGATGATTGTGTAGATTTAGAAGAGGAAAAAGAAAAACACATCTCTACCTTAAAGCATATGCTAATGAGATAGATGGCTACTGAACTTGAATAATAGATCCCTGGTCTTAAAGATACTTGAGGATGACCAGTAAATTACCTTCCTTTTTACGCAGATTTTATGGAAAGAACTCTTCTTACGTCCATGGGGGATTGGATTCAAATGGCAAGCCAGCGGATGCAGTCTATGGACAGAAAGTAAGTATGCCTAGTTGTATTCAGGCCTTTAAGCAGCTGAAAAATAACAAGCAAAGCAGGTGTATACATGCCCAATAGATTGGATAATACTTAAAGATCACATTTCTCAATTTCTTAGAGATTTAGCTAATTGTGATTTGATTCATAAGATATTGTTGAAGTGCTTATGTGATGTCATATTTGTTCATTTTGAATGGTAATATTCTGAAGTTAGAAGATAGTTGAAGGGTCAGCGCTGTGGTGCAGCAGGTTAAAGCCATGGCATGCAGTACTGACATCCCATTTGATTGCCAGTTCAAGTCCCAATTGGTCGCGCCAATTCCAGTCCAGCTCCCTGCTAGTGCACCTGGGAGAGCCGGAAAGATGGCCCAAGTCCTTGGGCCCCCGCATCAACGTGGGAGACCCAGAGGAAGCTCCTCCCTTCTGGCTTCAGATGAGCTCAGCTCTAGCCATTGTGGCCATCTGCAGAGTGAACCAGTGGATGGAAGACCTCTTTCCACCTCTTTCTGAAACTCTTTCTAATGAATGAAATCTTTTTTTTTTAAAGATACTTGATGAGGATCATTTCTTTTGAAAAGCATTCGTGTTGAATAATTTTAAAGGTGTTAAGTGTGATCACTGAGAATAAAGTATAAAAAGCATTTAAAATAGGAGTGTATATTCAGTAACTTGCACATTTGCTTTACCTGTGTTGTTTTGAAAGTTTTTTTGGCTTTATATTTTGTTGTTGCTAGAAGCTATATAAATTGTCAGTCATTAACACTTGCCTTGATTCCTTAGGAAATCCATAGGAAGGTGATGTCACAGAACTTCACCAATTGCCACACCAAGATTCGCCATGTTGATGCTCATGCTACTCTAAATGATGGTGTGGTGGTCCAAGTGATGGGGCTGCTCTCCAATAATAACCAGGCTTTGAGGAGATTCATGCAGACATTTGTCCTTGCTCCTGAGGTATGTGTATAGGAATTACTGGTGATGCTATAGTAATTCAATTTCACGTATTTGATATGGAAAAAAATTGAAAGGTTGTGTACATTTGTAAAAATGTTTATGAAATTTCAACCTTACAGAAAAGTGGTAATAGTAAAACTGCTGCGTACACTTCACCTAGTGCCACTGTCAATGCTTGCTCACTGTGTGTAAGTCTTTTTCTATTTACCTGTATTTTCTCATAAAACACTTGAAAGTAAGTTGGAAACTTAGTGTTCTATCATCTTCAAATACTTAAGCGGCTGCTTTTTTTAAAAGATTGATCTAATTATTTGAAAGGCAGAATTAGATCTAATCCCATGCAGTCTTGGCATTTTGTTAAGCATTTATATGGGGGCTGGTGCTGTGGCATAGTGGGTAAAGCTGCTGCCTGCAGTGCTGGCATCCCATATGGGTGCCGGTTCAAGTCCCAGCTGTTCGACGTTTGATCCAGCTCTTTGGTATGGCCTGGGAAAGCAGTAGAAGATGGCCCAAGTGCTTGGGTGCCTGCACCCACATGGGAGATCCAGAGAAGGTTCCTGGCTCCTGGCTTCAGATCTGTGCAGCTCTGGCCTTTGAGGCCATCTGGGAAGTGAACCATCAGATGGAAGACCTCTCTCTCTGCCTCTGCCTCTCTGTAGCTCTGCCTTTCAAATAAATAAATAAATCTTTTTTAAAAATAATTTATCACCAGTCATGGATTTGTCGTATAATTACTGGATTATAATCCATTATAATTATATTGTTTATAAAATATCCCAGATGTGGTCAGTGTTAACCCCTACAAGCTGCTCTTTAGTATATATTTTTTTTTACTCCAGGATCATTTCTGAATCCGATTTTTTTAAGGAGCCCTAGTTCTTTTTAATTATGCTCATCACTAAAGGACCTTAGGTTTATGTTGAATAATTGCATTTGTACCCATTTCTAGACTTCACAAGGACAGGAGGCCTGTTTGCTTAACCACCTAAAAGTGGTTTAATAAGGAATTGCTGAATAAATGATTATGTTCTGTAGCATTAATCATAGTTATTTTCTGTTTAGGGCGGTGAGCCTAAAATCCGTAGTCACAGCCAGTGCTGTGACTCGCTTGGTTAATCCTCTGTCTGCAGCGCCGGCATCCCAGATGGGCGCCGGGTTCTAGTCCCGGTTGCTCCTCTTCCAGTCCAGCTCTCTGCTGTGGCCTGAGTGCTTGAGCCCTGCACCCGCATGGGAGACCAGGAAGAAGCACCTGGCTCCTGGAACAGCGCTGGCCATGCTGGCCATTTGGGGCGTGAACCAATGGAAGGAAGACCTTTCTGTCTGTCTCTCTTTCACTGTCTATAACTTTACCTGTCAAATAAATTTTAAAAAATTAGTCTTGTGTTAAATAAAGTGACTTTTTCTCGGATTTACTTGAAATCATGGTCATGATTTTTAGACAAAGGTTTATATAAGTGTAGATTTGAGGGAGTTATAGATATGTGAAAAATTACATGAAGTGTGATTGTCAGTGAACGAGTTTAATAATTCTTTTTTCTTAAGGGAAATACCTTAATTCAAACTAGTGTACTAAGTGTATAAATGGTCTCACTTTAGTATAAATTATTTAAGCTGTCTTATTTAATATGCAAGGCATTGATGTACGTTAATATCCCTCTTTCTGTACATGAGGAAATAGCCTTAGAAGTTGAATAACTAGCAAATGACATAGTGGAATTTCCACTCAGGTATATGTTAAGTAATGTGAGCAAGTGTTTTTTTCAGCTGTGCCATCTAGAATGTGTGTATCAGATGTTCCAGGATGCATATTTAGGGAATTTTAAATATCTGTTAAAAGGATACTGTGAGTGCTTTTTAATGATTTGGGATGTAGACTGTGGCATCTGACCATACTCAGACCTTTTGAGCAAACAGTGTATTTTAGTGTAGTCTTTCTTCAGTCATAGTTAAAATAGGGGTTTGCAGTTGTGGCAGTGTTGACCTTTTGTTTAGGGACATGTCATGTGCATGGTACGCTCTTGATAGCATCCCTGCCCTGTACTCAGCAGTTGCCGGTACCACTCTCCTGTGGTGAGGACTCAGATGTCTCCAGATGTTGGCACATGTCTGCCAGGGGGAGAAATGCCCGCAGTTTTAGGAACCACTTTTGTACAGGGACCTGGCTTTTTAGAAGTCTGTTGAATAAGTGAAAATTTTTTGTTGGCATTGCAGGGTTCTGTTGCAAATAAATTCTATGTTCACAATGATATCTTCAGATACCAAGATGAGGTCTTTGGTGGCTTTGTCACTGAGCCTCAGGAGGGTAAGTACTCAAACACTGTAAGTTACTTGGTTAAATTTTTTTAATTGTATCAGACCTTAAGAGACTGGGTTTCTTAAGTGTTGTCATTATACTCTGTTCTTCACCAGTTACTAGCGAACAGGTTAGCTTTTTCATGTTGGGACTGGGAGAAGCATAAGACACTTAAATCAAAAGGGAACAGGTATGTTATACCAGAGCCCTACCCTGTGGGAGGCCTGTTGACACTTGTACTGCAGTGTACTGGCGTTAAAGGAGTGCAGCCCTGCCTTTTAGGAACCTAAGTCTTTTATAAGGTTATACTATAAGGTTAGTAAACATGATTGTGCGTTGCAACAGAGGGAAGGAAGTACTCTTCTTTTCCAAAGCTGTAATGTTGAAAATGTCTGGAACCAAATGTTGTTGAAAAATAGCCTGGAATAAAGGGTATCTGCAGGAAATGGACAGAAACCAAAAAACCTGTAGAGAATAATCTCCAAACTGGTAATATTTGAGTGTTTTCTGTGACTGAGATTGTTCCAGAGCTCTATAAATTCTGTAATACACAGCTTTATAAATAGGTACTTTGGGTATCATTGTCCTCATTTAATAAATTTGGGCAGCACGGGGCTGTAATGTGATAAAACTAGTAAGGGAGTGTAGCCTCTATTCGATGACTTCAAATAGGACTTGACTCCATGTTCTTAACTAAATTAGTACAGCAGTCTTCATTTTCTCCATTAATTTGTGATATGGTTTTACCAAATTGTGTGTGTGTGTGTGTGTGTGTATGGTATTGTCTTTTTGAGTGATCACAATAAATATACTGAAACAGAACATTTTTTTAAAGTATCTTTTCCTTCTTCCTTAGAATCTGAGGAAGAAGTAGAGGAACCTGAGGAAAGGCAGCAGACCCCTGAGGTGGTACCTGATGATTCAGGAACTTTCTATGACCAGACTGTCAGGTAAGGAAGATTTTTAATGATTTCCCAAAAGAAGGGTTTTGCTTTTGGATATGTGGTTTTATTTATTTGAGAGATAGAGTTAAAAGGGAGAGAGAGACAGAGAGAAAGGTCTTCTATCTGCTGGTTCACTCCCCAAATGCCATAACAGCCAGGGCTGGGTCAGGCGGAAGCCAGGAGCTTCCTCTGGTCTCCCATGTGGGTGCAGGTGCCCACACACTTGGGCCATCTTCTGCTTTCCCAGGTCATAGCACAGAGTTGGGTCAGAAGAGCAGCAACTGGTACACAAATGGCACCCATATGGGATGCTGGCGCTGTAGGCAGAAGCTTAGGCTTCTGTGCCATGGTACCAACTCCAGTTTTTTTTTTTTTTTCTTTTTATGAAATTTTATTTGTTTGAAAGGCAGAGAGAGAAGAGAGCCAGAGTCAGAGATCTCTGGTCTGCTCCTGTTTTCCCCAAATGCCTGTAATAGCTGGGGTTAAAGCCAGGAACCAGGAACTTATTCCAGGACTCCAGTATGGCTGGAAGGGATCCAAGTACTTGCAGCATCACCTGCTGGCTCTCAGGGTGTGCATTAGCAACAAGTTGGTATCAGAAGTGGAGCTAGGACACAAACCCAGGCTCTCCAGCATGGGATGTGGGCATCCCAGGTGGTGTCTTCACTGTTATACCAAGTGCTGACTCTTACTGCTTTTTTTTTTTTTCCCCCTTGTTGACCACATCAAATATGAATGGAATTTCTTATCAAGAATTTAATTCATCAAGGTATTGCATTAAATACTTTGGGGGTAATACAAAATTACAAGTATTGGAGATCAAGCATAAATTGACATTCAGATGTGAGAGTAATTTCAGTATTGGTAATTTCATTACCACAGTGAGTGTATTGTTGTATCATAGATTCTTTTTCTCTTATTATTGGAACAGAAATGTGTTTTATAGGAATAGATTGCATATTTATACTTGTTAACATGTAATGTCCCAAATGTTTATAATTCAGTGCTTAAAGAATATTTTTAGGTGTTTCTCAAGGTGTAGTGATGAACTAACACACATTACTAACTTGGGTGGTTGAGTGAAAATGAAGATGCATGATCCTGTCCCAAACCTGTTGAATTAGAATTTTGGGAAGAAGAAGAGTTCCTGGTGATTTATTTGGAACTTTAAGAATTTACTGTTCTGGGGCCTGGTACTGTGGCATAGTGAGTTAAGCTGTTGCCTATGATGCTGGCATCCCATATGGGCACCAGTCCTAGTTGCTTCGCTTCCGATTCAGCTCTCTGCTAATGTGCCTAGGAAAAGCAACGGAAAATGGCTTAAGTGTCTGGGGCCCCTGGACTCATGTGGGAGACCTGTATGAAGCTCTGGGCTCCTGGCTTCTGTCTGGTTTCGCCCTGACTGTTGGTAGACATTTGGGGAGTGAACCAATAGTTGGAAGGTCTCTCTGTCTCCTCTCTCTGTAACTCTGCATTTCAAAGAAATAAGTAAATCTTGAAAAATATTTACTGTTCTGAAGCAATATTAATGATTTTTCTTTCCTCTGAAATTCTTTGAATTTTATTATAAGAATTCTGTGGGTGGTGAAATTCACATATTATAAAACTGAACCATCGTAACCATTTTTTAAGTCTGCAGCATAGTGGTGTTAACTCTATACACGTTATACAGTAGATCTTGAGAGAATATTTTCATCTGGCAAAATAAACTATACCTGTTGAGAACAGAACTTTGTTTTCTCCCACCTCCCTGCCTATTACATTGGATGTTTTTGTTCTGTTGTGTGATGAGTAAATTGTAATAGTTTTGGGTTTGCAGCTGAATAATAAGCAAAGGTTTTGACTCATGTTCAGATTTTGCAAATAAACTGATTTTAGTTAAGATTTGCTCATTGAGTGCTTTTTATTTTAACTCAGGTGTACATTTCTTAAACTTTTTTTGGCAAGAGAGAGCTATTTTTGTCCGTAATTGAGAATTTTCTTATAAGTCAGGGGAAGGCTGAATGATTATTTTTTGTATTTTCCTGTGAAAGCAATGACTTGGAAGAACACCTAGAGGAGCCCGTTACTGAACCAGAGCCTGATCCTGAACCAGAACCAGAACCAGAACCTGTCTCTGAAATCCAAGAGGAAAAGCCTGAGCCAGTATTAGAAGAAACTACTCCTGAAGATACTCAGAAGAGTTCTTCTCCAGCACCTGCAGACATAGCTCAGACAGTACAGGAAGACTTAAGGGTATGGAAGAAGGCTTCATTTTTCTTTTCTCCTCTGCCACTGCATGGTTAACTTTTTTAAGATTTATTTGATCTATTTGAAAGGCAGAGTTAAAGAGAGAGAGGGACAGAGAGAGAAGGGTCTTCCATCTGCTTGCTTACTCCTCAGATGGCTACAATGACCGAGGCTGGGTCAGGATGAAACCAGGAGCCAGGAGCTTCTTCCAGGTCTCCCACATGGGTGCAGGTGCTCAAGCACTTGGGCCATCCTCCACTGCTTACCCAGGTGCACTAGCCTGGAATTGGGTCGGAAGTGGGATGCCAGTGCTACAGGCTGGAGCTTTAATACCCTATGCCACACTGCTGGCCCTGCTTGGTTAACTTTAATACTTATTTTGATTTGTGGTTTATTGTACCTTTTTTTTTTTTTTTTTTTTTTTGACAGAGAAAGAGAGAAAGGTCTTCCTTTCCGTTGGTTCACCCCCTAAGTGGCCGCTTCGGCTAGCACGCTGCACCGATCCAAAGCCAGGAGCCAGGTGCTTTCTCCTGGTCTCCCATGCAGGTGCAGGGCCCAAGGACCTGGGCCATCCTCCACTGCCTTCCCAGGCCACAGCAGAGAGCTGGACTGGAAGAGGAACAACCAGGATAGAACTGGCGCCCCGACTGGGACTAGAACCTGGGGTGCTGGCGCGGTAGGCGGAGGATTAGCCTACTGAGCCGTGGCGCCGGCCTAGGGTACCTTATTGAGCCATTCCTCAGTTAAGAAGGAAGATGCATATTGCTTCATAACAACAAAAGTAACTGCCCTGACCCCTTAACTTGCATACCTATTACACTATAAATTTCAGGTGCCATTTGACCACTATGTCATTACACCCTCTGTTTTTTTAAAATATTTCATCTTTAAATTGGTAAATATTTGTTAAGCAAATGGATATCATTTTTTTAAGATAACATGGTGAAATCTTGATAACAGTAGTAGTAGGAAGGTAACTTCTAATTAAAATGTATGATTTCAGAAGTTTGAAGCTTTTCTTTTTTTTGACAGGCAGAATGGATAGTGAGAGAGAGAGACAGAGAGAAAGGTCTTCCTTTTTGCCGTTGGTTCACCCTCCAATGGCCGCTGTGGCCAGCGCATCTCGCTGATCCGAAGCCAGGAGCCGGGTGCTTCTCCTGGTCTCCCATGCGGGTGCAGGGCCCAAGCACTTGGATCATCCTCCACTGCCTTCCTGGGCTATAGCAGAGAGCTGTCCTGGAAGGGGGGCAACCGGGATAGAATCCAGTGCCCCGAACCGGGACTAGAACCCGGTGTGCCGGCGCCGCAAGGCAAAGGATTAGTCTGTTAAGCCACGGCGCCGGCCTGAAGCTTTTCCATTACCTCCTGAGTCCCATCAGTGTGTGTGGAAATAATGACCAAATAGGTTGATTGGGTCGAGAGTGGATGATAGTATGGTAGTCCAGTTAGAGAGGTGATAGCTTGGGTTTTGACTTGGCAGTGGAGATGGAAATGAAATAATTGGGTCAAATAACAGGTTCTGATGATTTTCTAAGTGGGCTGTAAAAGTGTTCAAGATGATTGTACACTTCATATAATTGGATCCATGGTTGTAGAATGGATCAGTTCAGTCATGAAGAGCTGAGCTGGTTTTGGGGTGAGGATTTTCTTTGATTCATAAACTTGAAATTAACTAAAAGTAGCTTTCTTTTCTCTAATTTGGCTGATGCCAAAGAATCCTCCTCCTTCTCACCAAGCCTGAAGCAGTGTTATTTTCTTGGCTGCCACCAGGAGAGCTCCTGTGGTATGCTGCCAAGTTGGTCTGCCTGGTGCTCTGACATAGGCAGCAGCTGCTCCTTCTTCCTCCAAGGAAATTTTTTTTTTTTTTTTTTTTTTGACAGGCAGAGTGGACAGTGAGAGAGACAGAGAGAAAGGTCTTCCTTTTCTGTTGGTTCACCCCACAATGGCTGCTGCGGCCGGCACACCGCGCTGATCCGAAGCCAGGAGCCAGGTGCTTCTCCTGGTCTCCCATGTGGGTGCAGGACCCAAGGACTTGAGCCATCCTCCACTGCACTCCCGGGCCACAGCAGAGAGCTGGCCTGGAAGAGGGGCAACCGGGACAGAATCCGATGCCCCAACCGGGACTAGAACCCAGGGTGCTGGTGCCGCAGGTGGAGGATTAGCCTATTGAGCTGCGGCTCCCGGCCAGGAATTTTAATAACTAAATATTGAAGAGGTGAAATAAAGAAACCTCAAGGAACTCCATCCTGCCTATAAGAATTATTATGTATATACAAAAGGTATTCTAAAAGTTCAAAAATGCATATTATGAAAAAACTATAAATAGATTTTACAATTTTTTTTTTCTCTTGATCTTGGGAATTGACATTTAACCTATGTGGTTAAGATGCCCACCTCAGAGTACCTGAGTTTGATTCCTGGTTATGGCTTCTGTCTACAGTTTCCTGCTAGTGTATACCCTGTAAGGCAGTGGTGATGTCTCAAATAGTTGGGTTCTTGCCACGTATGTGGGGGACATGATTGTGTTCTTGGCTTCCACCTTTAGCCTGACACAGTCCCAGCTGTTGTAGGCACTTGGCATGAACCAGTGGCTGAGAGCTCTCTGTCTCAGATAAATTAATAAATACTAGAAAACTTACTTAAATTCCATTTTATGTTAGTTTTTTACAATATTTTTTTTTTTTTTTTTTTTTTTATTTTTGACAGGCAGAGTGGACAGTGAGAGAGAGAGAGACAGAGAGACAGAGAGAGAAAGGTCTTCCTTTTGCCGTTGGTTCACCCTCCAATGGCCGCCGCGGTAGCGCGCTGCGGCCGGCGCACCGCGCTATTCCGATGGCAGGAGCCAGGTGCTTCTCCTGGTCTCCCATGGGGTGCAGAGCCCAAACACTTGGGCTATCCTCCACTGCACTCCCTGGCCACAGCAGAGAGCTGGCCTGGAAGAGGGGCAACCGGGACAGGATCGGTGCCCCGACCGGGACTAGAACCCGGTGTGCCGGCGCCGCAAGGCGGAGGATTAGCCTGTTGAGCCACGGCGCCGGCCAGTTTTTTACAATATTATTTAAGGTGTACAGATTCATGTATTTCACATATACAGATTCAGGGACATAGTGATACTTCCTATCTTACCCATGCTCTCACCCTTTCTCTTCCCTCTCCTGTTCCCACTCTTAATTTTTACAAATATCTATTTTCAGTTTACTTTATACTCCTAAGATTAACCCTACACTAAATAAAAAGTTCAACAGATAGTATAAAGAACTGTTCCTCAACATTAGCGACAAGGGCTGTAAAGGGTCATGAAATCTCAGAATGTCAATTTTCACTCCAATACATTGCAGTTTAGGTACTCAGTTACCGCAGACCAGGAATAACAGGGTATCTATCTGTCTTTTTGGGACTGACTTATTTCACTAAGTAATGTCTGTTACAAAAGACAGAATTTCATTTTTCTACTGCTGTAGTATTCCATAGTTTATTCAATCATCAGCTGATGAACTGATTAACTTATTTTAATTATATTTTCTGCTAAAATTTTGAAGCGCCTTTGTATTTACCTATAGGAAATCAAGAATAGTAACTCTTCTGTTTTGGAATATATTGTAACCATGTTATGTTGATGTTCCCTTAGACATTTTCTTGGGCATCTGTGACCAGTAAGAACCTTCCACCCAGTGGAGCTGTTCCAGTTACTGGGATACCACCTCATGTTGTTAAAGTTCCAGCTTCACAAGTAAGAGTTTACAAACACTTGCACTCAGGCAAATTTACTGTTATATTCGTAATTTAATTATACAGAGATTTTGAGAAGGTGGGCATTGGTATATAGGGCAGAGCAGGGTAGAGAGTTTTCATTTTCTAGCTTGTCTTTATATTGTTAGCTGTGAAATTTATAAAAAAAAAGCTATACTTGCTTTGTTCTTTACATACAAGTTAAAACTTACAATGTTTTTCAGCCCCGTCCAGAGTCTAAGCCTGAATCTCAGATTCCACCGCAGAGGCCTCAGAGGGATCAAAGAGTGAGAGAGCAACGAATAAACATTCCTCCCCAGAGGGGCCCCAGGCCAAGTAAGAGCTTGGAAGGGTGATTTCTATTGTCTGGGATATTTTGAGGTGAGGGCTTATTGGGGGGGGGGGGGGGTGGCAATTGTTATTTGTGCACTCTAAAAATACTTCAGTTTAATTGGATTGCTTATATTTGGAGTGCAGGGAAGACAGTTGTGTTAACAGTCTCTGTTTATCTTGACTTTCATTGGTATGTTTGTATCTTTAAGTTCGTGAGCCTGGAGAGCAAGGTGATGTTGAACCCCGAAGGATTGTGAGACACCCTGACAGTCACCAGCTCTTCATTGGCAATCTGCCTCACGAGGTGGACAAATCGGAACTGAAAGATTTCTTTCAAAGTAAGTTATTAACTGTTGAACATATAAGTACAGCACTGTCAAATAGAAATAGAAGATAAGCAATAAATACGTAGTTTTGAGTTTTCTAGCAAGTATGTTTTTTAAAAAAACTGGATAATTCAGTTTTAATGTTTATTTAGTTATGTGTAAAACATAACCATTCAGTATGTAAAAGTGCAGAAGATAAAGGTTGAGCCTCCCTAAGGTGGAAATAGAAAATTACCCAAGCTTTCTGAGTGCTAAGCGTGATGCCACATGTGGAAAATCCCATACTTCTGTGACAAGTTGTCCTCACAACACAGGCATAGGAACAATAGTACAGAAACTTACCTTCAGTTTCTGTTGAGACTTAGAATTCATCCTAAAGTATATCTTACGTATACAAATGCAGATATTTTGAAATCTGAAAAAATCTGAAGCACGTTGGTTTGCAGGCATTTTAGATAAGGGACACTCAACCTGTATTTTATATTCATGGCATCTTTCAGTGCAGACTGTTTCCATATGTCTAGTGGCTGCTGTAGTGAATGGTATACTTTGTTTAAAGGAAACACTCTACTAACTGAGAATCTTTGTCATTTGGCAGATTATGGGAATGTGGTGGAGTTGCGCATCAACAGTGGTGGAAAGCTGCCCAATTTTGGTTTTGTTGTATTTGATGATTCTGAGCCTGTTCAGAAGGTCCTTAGCAACAGGGTAAGCTGATTCTTAGCTTCTAATTCCACTTTCCTGTAAACTTTTTGTTGTATCCCATTTTATGGCCAGTATGTTTAGGTTGGCCTTGAATTCAAATCTTAGAGCATGTAATAAACCCAGTGGACCAGACAAGGTCCTGATAAGTTACTTCCCAGTTACTTGTCCCAAGACTAAGCAGTATGTTTATTTATTTTTTTTTAAGATTTATTTATTTTAAAGGCAGAGGTCTTCCATCCGCTGGTTCACTCTCCAAATGGCCGCAATGGCTGGAGCTGCACCGATCCGAAGCCAGGAGCCAGGAGCTTCTTCTGGGTCTCCCACTCCGGTGCGGGGGCCCATGGAATTGGCTGTCTTCTACTGCTTTCCCAGGCCATAGCAGAGAGCTGGATTGGAAGTGGAGCAGCCGGGACTTGAACTGGCACCTATATGGGATGCCAGCACTGCAGGTGGTGGCATTTTCCACTGTGCCACAGTGCCGGCCCCTCTTTTTTTCTTTCTTTTTTTTTTTTTTTTAAACAAAGACTTGTGTGTTTGGAAAGTAGAGTGACTGGAAGATATTCTGTCTGCTGGTTTACTCCCCAAATGCCTGCAGTGGCTGATGCCAGGCCAGGCCAAAACCAGGAGTGCAGAACTTCATCTGGGTTTCTCACATAGTTGTAGGGCCCCAGCCACTGCTGCTTCCCAGGTACATTGGCAGGGATCAGAAGTGGAGCAGCTGGGACTTGAGCCAGGGTTCTGATGCAGGATGCCAGTAGTTGAGCGCTTTGTGCCGCAGTGCTTGCTCTGCTGGTTTTTTTGTTTTGCTTTGTTTTGTTGTTTTTGTTGTTGTTGTTGTTTTGATAGCCCGTAAGCACACTGAGTGAAGTCAGATCACTTTGCTTCTTACAGCCCATCATGTTCAGAGGTGAAGTCCGTCTGAATGTGGAAGAGAAGAAGACTCGAGCTGCTAGGGAGGGAGATCGTCGCGATAACCGCCTGCGGGGACCTGGAGGCCCTCGAGGTGGGCTGGGTGGTGGAATGCGAGGCCCTCCCCGTGGAGGCATGGTGCAGAAACCCGGATTCGGAGTGGGAAGGGGGATTGCTCCACGGCAATGAATTGCCCATCACTGATCATCACATAGCCGTACAAACCCCAGCTCCTGCAGAGTGGTGAATTTCTTCAACCAGCCTTTCGTATCTTGGAGTATGAGCTAGTCTGTTATAAACTGCTTACGTTTGTACAACTTCACTTCTCTTGTGTTAATGGTGTGTGCTCCCTTTCCCTCCTCCTTCCCTTTAGTCCTTCACTTCCAATTTTGTGGAATGATATTTTAGGAGTAATGGATTTATAAAGAAGATAAAGACAAAAGACTGAATATCCTTGCTTACACTTTGCATATACAGACTGGATTTTTTTAAAATAGCCATTTCCCCAAAGGAATGTGTCTTGCTTATTACTGACATTTGGTATGTTTCATTCATTGGAATATTTCTTATTTTCTACATGTTTCAGAAACCTGTGAGAAACAGGATTTGATAAACATTTTGAAGGCAAGAAAAATCCAGTTGTTCTATGAGAGTCATGACCTTCTGGTGTAGAAAAGTTGCCTCTGGAAAATTTAACAAGTTTCATTTTCTCTAGTATGGCTAAAAACTGAATAAAAGGTGTTAATAGAGTTAATTTGTTTTGGTATGTGATCACAAAACAATTCTGAAACACTGTTTCTACCACTAAAACTTAAATTGTGAGATAGGTTTTAAATGTGTAATATGCAACTGATGAGCTTTTCTTGAACTGTTAGAATTTTTTTGAAGTAGAATTTTTTTCATGTTTGATTTGTATTTGTAAAAAAAAAAAAAAAAGAAAAAAGAAAACAAAAACAAAAAAGTCCCGAAATCCAAATAACAAAAAACCAGAGCAAAACTGTTGTGCCTTCTCTTTGATTCCAGTCTTGACAATTGTTTAAACAAAAATAAATAAAAAAAAAATTCTAGATTTGTTTTTACCAGGTTAAGAGTATGTGGGAAATTGTAGAATCCTCTTATCATCACCTTGTTTGTTTGTCATCTGTTAACATTTGTTATGCCTTATTCTAAAATTGAGTCTCAAACTGGAATGCCTTTGAGGACAGATATTTCTATAGAGGTCCTTTGACCTAAATAGTTCTGCATTTGTATTAAGTTTTATTTTGATATCTAACCGGATTCCTAATCATAGCCCATAAGAAGGAATGTGACTTTAATATTGGACTTCACTGATATACTCGAGTGTCTGCAATTTTTTTTTCCTTTAAATCATAGCCATATGGCAAATTTTCTATTTTGTTAAGGTTCTCTTTTATTGATGGGCATGCAGTGGGTATTTCTTGGAAATGGCCAAATTTTTATTAAAATATTTCTGGAAGAAAATTTAATCTGGTAATATAGACTAATACTCGTTTCGCATACTATGTTATTTGTTGAGTGTTGTGTGTGAGGGTGTGAGGTGGGTGAAGGTTTTGTTTACACAAATGTGAGACAAACCTTTGTGTGCTAACTGATCACTAATGGAAGGACAACTAAGTTGTCAGTTTAATTTATTTTCTTAACAGTGTTCCTCTGCAGGACTGTCATTGGAGCAATAGTATAGGAATAAGAATGTTTCATTTTGCAGAAACTGTTGGCTGTGAAGGGGTTGGATAAGTGTTAGATGAATTTTTTTTTTTTTTTTAAACAGGCAGAGTGGACAGAGAGAGAGAGAGAGAGAAAGGTCTTCCTTTGCCGTTGGCTCACCCTCCAATGGCCGCCGCTGCACTCCCAGGCCATAGCAGAGAGCTGGCCTGGAAGAGGGGCAACCGGGACAGAATCCGGCAGAGTGGACAGAGAGAGAGAGACAGAGAGAAAGGTCTTCCTTTGCCGTTGGTTCACCCTCCAATGGCCTCCACTGCACTCCCAGGCCACAGCAGAGAGCTGGCCTGGAAGAGGGGCAACCGGGACAGAATCCGATGCCCCGACCGGAACTAGAACCCAGTGTGCCAGTGCCGCAAGGCGGAGGATTAGCCTATTGAGCCACGGCGCCGGCCCCCACTATTTCAAATACTTGAAAAAATGGCAGCATCTTCTTCATATAAAGAAACATAGGCGACTAAGTCATGTGGCTCTTAAATAACTCTTTGGTAACCACTTCATTTGACCCACGCCCGTCATAATTGGAAGAAAGATTGCACTTTTGTAGCTTACGTTAAGCTTGTTATGAAAAGAAAGCTAGCCTAAGGTCCTTTTGAGAAAAACAAATGGCAATAACTTTGAAGTCAAGGTTGTGTTTTACCAATCAGTACTTAATCATACATGTGAAATCAAGGGTTCTTCTTACTCAGAGGTTTAAAGTGCTAAGTAGATACAATGATCCTCAAATTCTAGTTATGTCATAGAGGGCGTTTCAAAATAAGATGTGGGGAGAGTGAGAGAGACTATCTGGCATCATTGGATTGGGGCCAAGGACACCAAGTATTTTCTAACAGTGAAGCAAGCCTTTTAAGAGCCCTGATGTTATCTATGACTGTGGATGGGTAGACTGGTGCAGGTGGGGAAGTAGGAATAGTTTGATTCTTTTGAAATTTAGCCTCAGACAAATAATTAGGAAATGGGAATCTTTTATGGAATTATAGTACCATTTATGTACTCTTATGTAATTAATATTCTGATTTTTTGCCATTATTTGTACCGTGTGTGTGTGTGTGTGTGTCTGTATGTTTAAATATGAAGAGTTAGTAGCAGTGTATGCTAAATGCTGCTTGTGAATGCAGGGAATCACTGCATAATCTCAGAAAACAAATAATTTTCCCAGTAATTGTAAGTCATCAAAATTGGGATGATTGTAGAGTTTTTTTTTTGTTTTTGTTTTTTTTTTTTTGACAGGCAGAGTGGACAGTGAGAGAGAGAGAGAAAGGTCTTCCTTTTGCCGTTGGTTCACCCTCCAATGGCCACCGCGGCTGGCGCGCTGTGGCCAGCACACCGCGCTGATCCGATGGCAGGAGCCAGGTGCTTCTAGTCTCCCATGTGCAGGGCCCAGGGACTTGGACCATCCTCCACTGCACTCCCTGGCCACAGCAGAGAGCTGGCCTGGAAGAGGGGCAACCGGGACAGAATCGGTGCCCCGACCGGGACTAGAACCCGGTGTGCCGGCGCCGCAAGGCGGAGGATTAGCCTGTTGAGCCGCGGCGCCGGCCGATTGTAGAGTTTTGAATAGTGAGATTTAGCCTCATACTCAACAGTGTTAAGAATCCCAATACCATACTTTACATTGTTGCATATTACATAAACATAGGAGCTAAAGTATGCATATAATCATGCAGCTATACAGTGACAGCAAAACAGCAGCTCATTGTCAACATTTTTCATATTTCAAGATGCAATTTTCCATCGTAGAAAAAAGCCCAATATATAGTTCCTTCCTGCTGAGCTTAAATAAATCTTAAAAAAAAAGAGTTTTATTTTTATTTGTGAAAGTCAAGAGTTACACAGAGAGAGGAGAGGCAGAGAGAGAGGTCTTCATCCGCTGGTTCACTCCCCAATTGACCACAATAACCGGAGCTGCACCGATCCAAAGCCAGGAGCCAGGAGCTTCTGGATCTCCCACATGGGTGCAGGGGCCAAAGGAGTTGGGCCATCTTCTGCTTTCCCAGGCCATAGCAGAGAGCTGGATTCAAAGTGGAGCAGCCGGGGCTAGAACCGGTACCCAGATGGGATGCCAGCGCTTCAGACCAGGGCGTTAACCCGCTGCGCCACAGTGTGGGCCCCGAGCTTAAAACTCTTGAGCCATGAGTGTTTTGAACTAGATGAGTTTGTTAGATGTTATCCCCAAAGTAGCAGAGGAGAAAGAAACTGCATCAGAGCTTTTTAATAACTAGACCCTTCAGTCATCCATGTGGCAAGGACCAAGTTGACCTCAAAAATTTATGCTTTTTCCTTTAGAACCATGATACATACCCATTTGAGTTTCAGTGAGATGCAGTGAATATTACCGTAATGAAAGTACTGCATGGAGAAGTGAGTCTAGAAGACATTCGGAACAAGGTTGGCATTGCGGTTCATTACCTGTAGTGCAAACGAGATCAGTAGACTTGGATTTTTGTAGGTCTCCTTTTAGTTCGCACATTCTGTGTTGTACCATGATGATAGGGATTTAGTCTTATTTTCTCATGTAGTTTGTAAAAATTTGGAGCATTTAGAATCTGGATGTGAGTGGTAACAATTTTTTTATAGCACAACTAAGGTGAGTTGATAGAAGTTAATATTTTATGCGCGTAACTGCCATTCCTGATACTTTCCTTCCTACCTGTTTTTGAAAACTTGTAGAATTAAATGATTTAGTGGAAAATGGCACTTTATAGAAAGCAACTTGTGAGACTATAAAGAAATAATATTCCTATGAAATTAGTTTTGTAGACAGATCACTGTTTATTGTGACAGTTCTTTTAAGTAAGTGGTATCATTATTAAGATATACTGATCTAAAGATGTCTTGCATTTCAGTTTGTTTTTGGTGCTACTTAAAAGAATTTCTGCAGAACTCCATACCTTGTGAAAGAAGCATCATCATCAACATTTAGCTGAATATAGGGTTTTAGCGAGCTTCGCAGTGTACCAAAAGAGGGCAGTGGACAACTAGAGAACCCTCAACAAATGTTTCAGAAACTTAGCAGTGTCACACATGGGCTGTGGGGTGGGTTAAGATTGCTGATCAAGTAATAGCTCCATGGTGCTAAATGATTAGGATTTCTAGTTTTAAGATAGTAGGGTCTCTGGGAGCTTATGTTTGTTATTGTGATACTGAGGTTCTGGGGACCATAAGTATAGGCTTTTGAACTTTTAGCTAGGCTATAGTAAAGAAATGGTGGCTCATGAGATAAATTGTTCTCAGTGGATGTGTAACTAGCTCAAGATGATGTTGAAGTTAGACTGTAACAGTCTCGGAACATGGCCTGGATGAGTAACAAGTTGATAGCATCTAAAACCCTTATCCAGTTTGAGTTTTGAGTATAGTTGTATGATAACTTAGAAACAAGGTTTTTCAGTTTTATAGGACTTGTTTTGAAAACTCTGGACAGTCTCCTCTCTTCCACAAGTATCCACTTGAACCCAGTAGCTTCTCTTTAATTCCCTATAAGAAGGAGGTAATACAGAAAATCTGTTCCATTGGTAATTCCATAAACTATGTGACTTAGTGAATTACACCTAGAAATGTGGTCAGTGTCCCAGATTTGTAAGGGCCAGCATGCAGTATGTCTTTAAAAACAAGTATTAGGGATTTGTATGAGAAAGTTACTGTTGGATTTAACGAGTCTTTATTTTTCAGGAGCCTACTTAAGGGAAGGCTGCTTATATTTTTGGTAGCAGTTAGAGGGAAGATCATAGCCTCTTTAATCTGGATAAGACAGTTTTTACTGTTGTAATTAAAACTGCTTTTGTTACTGATTCCCCTTCTCCCCTTCCCTCCCCTTTGATGTCACATGTTTGACTTTGTATTTGTTTACATTTTAATATTTTGTTACATATACATGTTGTATATACACTGTGATTTGGGCCCTCTAAATGAAGACTTTACACCAAGACGCTGAGATAAGGAAGTGTGTATTGGGGGGGGGGGGGGAGAAGGACTTCCCTTATCAACATTTAATGCACATTTAAGTAATAGAACACATTTTAAAAATGAATTTCGTATAGTAGACACTAGATTTTGAAAGAGTTGGGGTAGAGTTTAAAGGAATAGGGATTGTTTATATGGAGAAACATTTCTTTGTGAGAAAGGGTTTCTTTCCATTGTGATTGTTGCCACTAGGAACAGGAGATCTTCCTAGAGTGTTAGTGCAGGAAAGGACTAAGGTTGTTTGTCCAGTCCCTTCATTTTACAGTACATAAAGATGGCTCAGAGATGTAACGGAGTCCACATCTGCTTGCCTTCTGGGACCAGCAATCTGCGTTTGCGCTAGGAAGGGAGGCCAGAGCTGTTAAAGGTCAAGCTCTAAGGAGAAACGGGAAGGCACCACATTTTATATGCTTGCCCCACTGGTTCCATAGTTGAGTTTTCATACCTAGATTTTCTCTATTAATGCTCAGCTCTACCAGGGCTTTGTCTAAGGACGATAACTTGTGCTGCCCTCAGGGATGGGTTTACTACTAGCTGTCAGAAAGCTATTGGGTATCCTAATGTATTAATAGCTGAAACTCAGCTGTAATTGTCTGGCACATCCTTCAGCATTTTGCATTCTGTACATTGTGGTGCTTTTTCTACCTTGTATTGTTACCACTGTAAGCTCCTAGGGGGCAGCAATTTGGTCTTAGGCGTGTACCCTGTTAGTGTCTGGCAGTGCTGTGTATGTAGCCAGGCATTGCTGATCCCTCGCTTCAAGTGCCTTCTCTCTTCCCTGAAGACAGACTTGAATCTGCACCCTAACTTTCCACTCTCTTGCCATCTGAATTGTTTTTTTCAAGACCCAGTTCATGAACTGTTTTTGTTGTTTCCTAACAAAAGATGTGCAGCAGGTATGGGGAGTCCTCTTTTGGGGCCGATCTGTCTGGAGGTGGAAGAGAGGAACAAGTTCATTCTCCCACACTTCCCTTCTGCATTGTCCCATCATTGTTTTGAACTGTGTTCCTAGAGCACTTTATGACTTTCTCACAGTTATCGTGTGCCCCTACCACCTTAGAGTTAGAATTATGTTACTTGTCTTACTGCTTTATTGGACTTCAAGCTCCTAGAGGACAGCGCTGGGGATTACTTCCTGTATTCTGTCAGAAAGTACAGTGACTAATACTGGAGAATCAAAATGATAAATTGAGTCAAAGAACGATGTATTTTTCTGTTTTTATTTTGACAAGGGAGGCATACCTGGAGATAGGTCTTAATTCAGTAAATATTAAGGGCTGCGAACTTCAGTGGATGATGTTTGGGGGGGGGGGCGGTTTGAGAGCAGGGGCAGAGGTGGGGAGGAACTCACTGGCTGTTTAAGGCACCTCCAACTCTGAGCTGGATACTCAGCCATTTCTTACTGATTGGGCCTGGCATGTCCCAGGCACTTTGCAGAAGAATTTTCTGTGGAATTTTTCTTTTTGCAAACTTGTCTCTTCATTGCTCTTAGAGTTCATAACATCACCCATGCTACAAGTCCAAGTCAGCTGCTTCCTTTTTTGTAACTCCCGCGTCCAGTCTCCCAGCTGAGTCCTGTCCGTTCTACCTCAAGTCTTCCCATCCCTCCTCCTTACTTAGGCAGTTTCTGTAGGCTCTCAGCTTCACTTAACCTCTTCTTAGTCCAGATTACTTTATATATAATACTAGATTCATCTTATGGAAACAAAAGCTCTGAGCATGTATCCCACGTGTGTTCTATCTCCCCTACTAGACTGTAAGCTCCTTATGGGCAGGATCTATGTCCGAGTCATCTTTGTATCTCCCATAGCATCTTAACCAATAAATATTTCTTAAATGAACAAACGAATTCTGATTTCTCAACATAAAGCATTGTCTAAAATGAAGTGTCTTCCAGATCATACATAGGTTTCTCTTCAGGATAATCTGGAGAATATGAACGTTCTCCCCCATATAAAGTTGGTGACATAGTAACAATTATGAGGTAACCACAGAGAAAATTTCAGAAAACTTTTAATTTTTTTCCATTGGAATCAGCATGGATATGGGCATATGGATGGTTCAATAAATACATTTTTATATACATGTATCACAGAAATTTTACATTCCATCTTCAAACTGCAGAAATAGATTTGTTTTACAAGCCAAAAAATAACTGCCAATGACGTTATGATTGCATGCAAAGAAAAGAGTTTAGGGGCTAAAGGGAATTGGCTTGTTCAAGGAAATTGAGTGTCCAGTGAGAAGTAAAAATGTTACATTAAGGAAGCATTTGCTTAACACGCTGCTTAAGGTGGTAGCCAAACAAATCCTTAACTGCAGCATTAAGGCCATACCAAGTTTATACATATGTACAAAGAAGTTTCCATATAAAAGACATACTGTCAACATTTGCTTCTGGGAAAGATGAGGAACTTTGTAATTCTGACCCAGTTTTCTAGGCCAATTCGTTAATATGTTCCCCAGGCTACTTAGAAATCTCTTCTACTGTGGCTAGCTGTCAGTTAACATGGGCTTGTGTGCCTTGTCTCAGCGTGAAAGCATGAATCACCTTGAACCTCTTTGATCATGGGTGATGAGGCACTCAACTGTACAGCCGGCCGTACACTCATTTCTTACATCCCCATAAAGTATTTGGAATTACAGTCAGAACTTTAACTTGTCATCTTACCTGTAAGAGACTGCACAGTGGTGCTGGCATTGTGACCTGAAGAATTATACAATGCCTTCCTGTTCTTTGGGGTTAAAATAACATCTTGAATCGTGTATTAATGAAGCAAAGTGTTTGGTTTCAGAAAATGTCCTCTAGCTGTGGAGAGTTAATATTTAACTTTTACCCTTCCTGATACACGACACATGTAAGTTGGCTGCTACCTTTTTGGGGAAACAGTGTAAAATTAGTTGAAGAATAACCTGGGATTTACTCTTTTGCTTAAACCAGCTTTGAAGATAAAGGGTATGTCTTTAGGACCAATGTCCAAACAGGGAAAACACAAAGGGCAGGGTCTTTGGAGGTGGCGGGTTACCCCGAAATCGTTTGCTTTGGCTGGGATCAGGTGAGCTTGAGATTGCGTGGTCTGATACTGTTGTCAAAAACTGGCCTATCTTAAATAGTGAATGGATCCTGAACCAACTAAAAGAAGCTATGTTTTCAAAAAAAAGATACCTTTCCCTCAAGTGACTGAACCATGTTGTGACTTGTTTTGGAATGTTTGAGATCAATCTTAACTTCTGTTTATGTTGTCTTAGCAACAAATTGGTATCTCTCTAGAAGATCTGCTCATTCCTAGTTCTGCCATCGGCCAATTTCCAAGTGTGGCTCTGGCCTATTCATAACGGTGCCTGCAAGGTAATTTCATCTCCTACCATAATTTTCCCCAGACCAGTCTGGTTTGAGGATGCAATTTCTGGAAATGATGATTTGGAAGATGATGAACATGCGCAGAATGAGCTGTCCCTGCACATTCCAGCCATGCAGCAACCACTCTTCACCCAAAATGACCCTAGTTAATTATGTGACAGTTATGTGCATTAGCTCTGGATGGAGAGATTTTAATCAGTGGGTCTTTTGGGATGCTGATCCACACAACCAGGCTAGAATATCCTTTGACAGTGTCTTAGTCCCTTTGAGGGTCACTTTGTGCATTTCAGGTCCATAGCAGCAAAGAAATGTATTTTGCCATTTTAAAACCTTATGTGCAGGTCACTGAGGTCCTTGCTGTTTATTTTGAAGGTAAGATTCAGACTTCTTAGCTTTAAGTTTTGAGAATGTTACACCATCCTTTTGTTTGTCTAATATGTACAAGAATCACATGAAGTGGGTATTTTATCTGTGTCCCATATGCAAAGTAGCAAGATGGACCTCTTTGGGATTCAGTTAACTGTTTAGTGCTGAAAATATCATGGCTTACGTAGTGCAAGGTTGGACCATTAAATTATGAAGTAGTATGAATTTAAAATGCTCTGAGATAATGCCTTTTGGGAACATCCAATTCTTAAGCCTCTTTGACCCGACTCAAGCTAAATTGGCATGTTGAACATGGTGCACTTTTAAATGAGGTAGAAGTACATCTAATGTGGAAAAATGATCTTAGCAAACTAGCATGTAAGCACCACTTTTTAAATAAATTTGGGGGCATCTTTGACTAGGATTGGTAATGCCTTTCCCCAAAACACTGTTTCTAAAGAATTTACTTGAGGTAACTTATTGTGCAAGAAACTATTACATGTAATAACTTCCTCTAGCAATGACTTGATACAAATCAGTTACACTCCTCTCTTTTTCTGTTCATGTTTGGCTTTTTCCCTGTTTTTCTTTGTCGACGTGGTTTCAGGCTTTGAATAGAAATGTTGTCTAGAGTGGGAGAAGTGATTTCAGGTGCAACCGAGAATAAGAAGACATGCTAGACTCTACTTTCCCTACAGGTATGCGATATTTAATATTTCAGTTGATCAACAAAAGGTAACAGTTGGAGCACAAACTTGCCTTAGAAATACTTCCATTATACTAAGTATTGGTTTGATACTCCACAAATAATTTTTTCAGAGTCATTGTAGAATAGCAAATCCAGTGAGAACCATGACTTTATCATATCTCTTCATCCCTTTTCTAGTGCCTGCCTAGCACAAACTAAATGCTTATTACTTGAGTTACACTGATATCCTTTAAGACATGAATTCCTAGTGGGTACCACAAAGGAAAAGGTTACCTTTCTCAAACGCAGAAAGATCTGTATTGAGCTGGAAGTTTGGGTTGGTGGGAAGGAGAATGAGCTGCTGCACTCCTGAAGGAATGCCCTCTGGATTTGCCTTTGGCAACTGCCAGTGTGAGTCCGGACCCTGGTTTCTGCATTGAAGGTTGCTCAGATGTATTCCGCATCTGTCCTTCCCTTCAGCCAAACACATAATCGCTCGCCTCCTCTGTACCCTTATTTTTTTACCTCCATATTGTTGCTCATGCTGTTCTCTCTGCTGGAACTCCCTGTCCCCATCTGTCAGAATCTCTTCTGCTCTTTTATGATACTGCTCAGATCGCCTTGAAATATTCCATAATTTATTTCCTGCCCCTCAACAGGGGCTGGAACAATCCTTCCTCGGTTACATACTTCCTTCTTTTTGTGTTAATAACTAGGTACTCTTCTGCTCCTGTATTATAGGAAATGCACGTGTTTTTCATTCTGATGTCCTGTTTTGGTGGTATCACTGACTTGTAGATTTAATAAATAGCAAGTAGAAGGAGGATAGATACAGGGAGGTTTAAAGAAACTGATAGAATAACTAGAAGTATTATATAAGCATATACTATTTTTTTATTTATTTGACAGAGTTAGATAGTGAGAGACAGAGAGACAGAGACAAAGGTCTTCCTTCCGTTGGTTCACCCCCCAAATGGCCGCTACGGCTGGAGCTATCCGGATCCAAAGCCAGAAGCCAGGTGCTTCCTCCTGGTCTCCCACGGGGGTGCAGGACCCAAGCACTTGGGCCATCCTCCACTGCCTTCCCAGGCCACAGCAGAGAGCTGGACTGGAAGAGGAGCAACCGGGACTAGAACCCGGTGCCTTTATAGGATGTCGGTGCTGCAGGTGGAGGATTAACCAAGTGAACTACGGTGCTGGCCCCATAAGCATATACTATTATATAATAAAATTTATATTGTAGTCTTGGCTATGACACTAACTTTTGAGCCTATTCTCATATCTTGAAAGGCTAAATGCTTCCTCTGGGCAAATGATACAATCATCCAAAGGCAGCACATAGCAGTTGCCTGGGGACCCACTTTGCCATATTTGGAGTCACTAAGTAGGGTCCATTCCAAGTGCCCCTTTCCTCACCAACATCCAGGGCTGCCCAGCAGGGAACTCTGCTGGCTTTCAGAGTAGTAACGACAGCAAGGATTCCTGACATGACCGCAGTAGCTCATTCCTGTCTGGCCAAAGACCAAGCTTCTGAATACAGCTGAAGATATAGGCGAGGCCTTGTCCCATGAACTGGTTTGGCCACGTGCATATCAAGTTACCTAGGGGATAGTCAAGTCAGGAACAGAAGGTCTTGGACACAGGCCAGAGCATCTGCGTACAGATCCATTGCTTTTTAAAAATTCTCTTTACCCACTCATTTCCCAAGCCTGGATATGAGTAAGGAGCCTCAGAAAGCCCTCCTTCATTGGAATGTTGGTGAGACTGCCACTTGTCATCTCCTGTGTCAATGGCATCATGAAGAAAAGATTGCTTTTCACCTGCACCCCTGCTTAGAAGAAGTGGTTAGGTAACTAGTGTTTTGGAGTTAATATTGTTTAACCCTTTTAAAGATGGTGAGTTAATTTTATCAACCCAGATAGTAACTACCGCCATAGAAAGTGATCTTTTGTTTAGAAGCTGAGCTCCTGTGTACCACCCTCCAGGAAACCTTGGCCTGTCTCTCTGAAACAGGATCTCTTTGCGCTCGACTTCTACCTCTCCCTGAGTTAGTTACTGGTGCCTTGTCTGCCGTCACTAAACTAGAAGTGTGGTTAGGGATTGTGTGGTTTGGTTCCTGTGCTCTGCATTGGTTGTGGTGGGTTCTTAATTTATCTCTGTTGAGTCAGTGTTTAAAGGTATTCTAAAATTAGGAAAGACTTGGAGAAAAGGTTCTTACCCTTGATTGCAGCCATTCCAGACAGATGGCTATCTCATGTGGGACCACAAACAAGGAGTGTTGTCAGTGATCTCCAGATGCCTCCTGTGAGTATTCACCCCACTCTGTTATCTACTTACTTTATTCCACAATTTTGTAGCTTAAAAAAGTCCCCATGTCAATTCTCCATATAGCATCCATCTAAGACTGTTTTAGTTAGTAGGTTCTTAGCCCTTATAGGCAGGCTGATACATATTGTTTATAACCACAATCAGAAAAAAAGGGCTAAGGACTCTCTTTTTGGTTCTTGGTGTGGAAACAATGTTAGATTTCTGGTCTAGCATGAGATGGTATTCACTGGCATTTGACAGTTTGCTAGGAGATCAAAATTTTGGTATTGGAATGTACTTGGGCAGAAAGGTATAGATCTTTTATTGGTGGCTATAAGATTCATTTAAGTTAAATTAATAAACTTTTCACCTATACACTACTTTTTAATGACAAACTACCAGTTCATTAGTTTTATTCTCATAAAAAGGGCTTAAATGGGTGGAGTCTATAGTCACAGGGGGATTAATTCATTAATGTTAAGAGCAGATATATGGAAGGGGTAAACTAATGCCATACCAGTTTTCAAAACTTGCTTCCTATTGTAGGATCAAGCCCGTTTTTTCAAGTCAGCAAACTTTGTGAGCCTGTTTCCTTATCTGTAAAATGGGAAATAAGGTCGCATCCACTGTGGGAATTAGATCTTGTAGTTTACAATGGCAGACATGATAGGCACTAGGGAATATTACTGTGACATTCGGGGTTTATTCAGTCTGTTAGCTCCACGCAATGACAGGCGCTCCAGCTGCAGCATTTCAGAAGATACCTCTACTTAGTGGATACTCAAATGGTATCTGTGGGGAAAAGGGTTGCAGGTGCTTGAACTGTGGAATAGGGATTAGAATGGAGGTCTCTGTGTGTATAAGCTCTGAGGCTATCACAGTAGTCAACAGAAAATCCTTGGGGCAGGTCATGAAATGTCACTGAACTGGCTGCTGGGCAGGGCAGGTGGATTTGGGGGCAGGCCTGATTCTGAAAGCTCCTTGGTGATCTCTTCTGGCAAACAGGAAGAGATGATAAGATTTCCAAACGATTGTGGTAATAATGAGAATGCTTTACAGTTTACATTGAGAGGGTGAGGTTAATGTTCATTTTGTCACTTTACCTGTCATGTGGATACAGTTTTGCCCAAAGAAACGCAAGGTCACCTGCCTTACTGTAGTTGTGTCTCAGCCTTTGGGTAGAAAACGAGTGCCGTGTCCACTGCATTAGGGAAGACATGAAGGGGTTTAGAGAGAGGAAAGTTGAAAGTTTAGGACACAGAGTGGGACCGACTTAAGAGTACGGGGACAGTCCTGTTATTTTTCTCTGCAGCTACAGAACAACTGGAGAAGTGGACCAAGAAAACCTTTCAAGATGAACTAATCCATCGCCATTTCAGATAAGGAAAGAGTGCTCTGTAAAATGCCAATGAAGGCATTTTACCTTGACTGCCTTTGTATCTACCAGCAGGGTATACAGTTAGGTGTCCCTGTTCTCCCACATACCTATTCATCCTAGAGGACTTTAGTGTCAGCTACTTCAATCTTTCAGGGAGCAGAAAAGGCAGTAGCTGTGTGGGAATGAGGGACATGTATGGGAAATGGCTGTTTACAATATAATCTCCGATTTATCACCTTAGGAGAAGCATAAAATTTTTTAAAAATTCATTAATTTTGAACATGAAGATGAGAAAAATTTTGAATCTGCCATGTTTTCCTCAATCCCAGGGCTGGATGAAGGGAGAGAGAGATTATTTGTTGTAATGTCCCCCATAAACATTTGAGAAGATGTATTGATATCAAGCAGTACATACACCCCACTGGGACAGGCAGGAGCAATGGTGTCTAATATTAAGGGGTGTTGGGAAATATGGGATTGCGGTAGGAGTTTTAGAAACGTCATTCCCAGGATGAAATTTTGCTGGGGTAGGAGTGGAGAGAGCTGGTCCAACTCCAACCACATTTGCTGTAATACTTCTTTTTATTAGGGTGGTTTAGCTAATGGTATGGATGTAGACACTCTCCTATCTCCATCTAAGTGGTCTAGGGTGGTCCTATTTTTCTGCTGTTTGTGCAATTAAAGTAACAGGAACCACAGGGGAAAATATTCTTAAATCTTGCTGGCAGTTTCTTAATACGATCAGATTGTGAGTTGGCAGGGAGGGAACTTGTAGTCATTGCTATGATTTTCCTAGGGGCATTTTACAAATTCTTCTCTGATGTGTTTCTCTGATTGTTCCAGAGGCTTTGGCAGAGAGAATTCCAACACCTGCCATGGGGAATGGGCGACAGCCTCCCCAGGACATAGGTCCTAAAATACCTACAGCCTCCACAGGCTGAAACACCAGAGCAGATTGCTGTCCTCCTATGTGGCAGAGTTCTCAGGCGAGCAGCTCGTCTTCCAAGAATAGTGAAACACCTTGACTTTCACAGATGGATTAACACTGTGATCTCTCTCTTCTAATCTCTCCTTGTCTGCTCACCACTGAGGCCTGGGGTGGGTCTCCAAGAGATGACAAAACCTTCCCTCTTTTCTTCAGTCTATCACCGTATCCCAAATTTGGCTTTGGAAAATCCCCTTCAACTTCCTCTTTTTACAGGAGAGTAGGCAAGCCAAGAAAAGCAAGCAGCTTACCTATATTTCCTTGGCGAGCCTGAGGTGGTGCTGAAACAAGGACCTATCTCTCTCTGACCTCTGTCTACTTCAGGTGTGTTTAAGTAGGAGAGTAAGTGTTTAAGTAGGAAGTAAGAAACAGTCGAGGCTGAGAAATAGCAGGGCAAAAACAAGGCAGCACAAGGAACTGTGTGTGGGATGGAGGTGGGAATGGAAGACCCACTGGGCCTGCAATCTATGTGCAGCCCGCAGACGTGTTTCATCTCCAGATTCGTGAGCTGGCACTGTCCTGTAGCCGGTTAATGGCCTCGTGTGGAATATCATTGTCATCACTGAGCTCTCTGAAGGGGCTATTTTTGGCTTGCCATTCTCTGTGCTCTGACTTCCTGACCCAGTGTTCCAATGGAAATTTTCCAGAGCAATGGGATTTCAAAATGCATAGGCAAGGGAAGGAACAGAAATAACCGCCTAGACATGAATGAGAAATGAGACAGGAGCCACTGTGTCCATTCTGGCTGCCCCCCACTCCCAACCTCTCCCTAAAATAAATCACCATCTTCTGGCAGTTTGGTTTCACCAAAAAAGATGTACAAACTTGTTGAACAGGAAATGCCCACAGAGAAGGAGGCAGTGAGAGGGATGGTGGGGGTGAGGGAGAACAAGAGAGGGAGCAGAAACCTTAATGATCCTAAAAATTAATGGGCAATAATTTCTACTTTGGAACTTCCTTTACTGTTCCAAAGAGTGATAAAGCACCGTAATTATTGCTTTAAATAACCACGTGGCTCTGTCAGAACAGCATGAGATAGCACTTGCATAGGAGCAAGCCCGTCTCCTGCTGTTGCTGGCACTGTAGCCTGAGATACCCTTAGGAGACAACAGGACAAGGTCTGGATAGAGGCATCTTTTAGTATGGGCCTTCAAGATACTCAATTGCTGTGGCCTCAGGGGAGATGGCTGCAGGTTGTCCTTGTCCTCTGTGACATTCTGGGATCCTCAGCTGAGGCAGGAAAACATCACCACTCTCATTCTCTTTGGGCTTGGGTGAGGAGGGCATCATTTCAGGATTTTGCAAAGTTCTATTTCTAGAAGATGTCAACCTATCCATGGATGTCCTCGCTACCCACTGGGGTCTCAGGACACTGTGAAACCAAAGCCTTGCCCCGTACATGATCTTCCTCACACTGATCAGTAGTTCTCCAGAGCAAGCCAGCTCAGTTCATTGAGGCCGATTTCATTCACTCCTCTCTCCGGTCATCAGCTCTTGTTCTGGCTTCATAGATGTGCCAGAAAACAAGATTCTTAAGTGAAGTTTCTGGAGTTGGTTTAACAGAGACGTGGCTTAGTAGGGGAAAATAAGCAAAATTATATTTTAAAGAATATGCATCCTGCTTGCCTGTTTGGAGAATTTTTGCCATGTATCAGGGTCTTAGGTGTAGTCACCCCTTCTTGGCAGACCCAAGCGGTCCCTCAGTACAAGCCACCTAGCCAGCCAGCCTGGGAGACAGCCTACAGAGAAGACCGGATCTTGTCTTTGTCTTCAGAGCTGTTAGTATGCAGAAAGTGCTTGTTCCATGAACACGATAGCTTCCAGAGGGGGAGTCATTGTTCGGGGTGTGGGCTTCCAGCCAGACTAGGAAATAGCTGCAAATCTCAGATCTTGACCCCAGTTCTCAAGCTGACACAGATTATACCACCACCAAGCCTTCTGCCCACCAGCTGCTTCTACTAAGGAGGCAGTTACTACAGAGATAATGACAACCCCTTCAATTCCAGGACTGTTATCAGTGGTGGAACCAGCTTAGCTGGGGCTCTAACCTCTGCAACCTAATATAGAGACTTACAAGATAACATCTCTTTTTTATGATGTTCATAAAGATGTGTACCTTGAAGGAAAGGAACTACCTCTCATCATATTTATTTTTTCTCCCCAGTAGCCTATGAAATATATTGGTGAGCATCTGAGAGGGATTAATTTCTTATTTATCAATAGCTTAGAAGAAGAAATGGATTTGGGTTGGAAATCAACCATTTTTATGTCTTTCTAGATTCAAAGTAAAAATATAGTTAAATCCAAGATACTTCACTCACATGAATGCGCATCACACATACATGCGTTTACTCCCTGTAGCCTTAGCCTAGAATGGACTTCTGGATGTGTGCAAGAACCAGAGGGTGGCAGAGCTGAGCCATCGATTCTGACTGTTCTTTAAACAAAGGAGACACATTGTAAACTAATAGGAGGGAAGTTACCGGTATTACCATCTTTCTACTTAATTGACAACTGCTGAACTTGGCGTCTGGGATTAGCTGTGGTTCTGGAAGTGGCTTGCTCTAGAGAACAGCAGCTCCTCGATGCCAGGACTCAGTTCTCCCACCTTGCCCAAATACTGGTCTGTACACGTAAAGGGCCAAAGTACTAACAAACCATCCATTGCAGCTAACTCAGCTTGTCACCCACCATCCCACTTGGCATCTATAATCCCAAGGCACGGTGTCTCTTGTGCTCACACTGAAGAGGAAATTAAGAAAATACTGTCCTGTTCATTGGGTCACTTAAAAATATTTGTCCTAAATTATCTTTATTTTCTATAATAAAATCCATTAATTTACTGGTAGTTCCTTACTGCATTATACACTGGTGATAATGACGTCTTGGACATGCTTCCTTCCTAATTGATGATGGTATCTTTAACTTCCTGATCACTGTCCTTTCCCTACCACTGTTCACCTTTGGTTATGTGCTGAAGGAGAAATTAATTTGCATGTTTTCTAAACAAGAAAGGCAACAAGAATTGGATGGGTCCGTGTATTTGTGCATATGTATCTATACCTCAGGGTTGAGAAATAAAAGGGACATTAGGTTTTTGGTTGTGTGGCCTTCCTATGGAAATTATTCATGGAGCAGTTAGAATTAGGAGGGAGTTTGTAATACTATCTCACTCTCCCATTGTATATTCAGAGAATCCAAGACTTAGTCATTTGCCTAAGGTCCCTAAGCATATTAGGAGAGGAATAAAACTTAGGTTCTTTTCACTGCTATCATGCCTTCATCCCACGTTGATTTTACTACTTGTAAGAGTTTGATTTCATGACAGTTCCCTCTGTGAGTGTCTCAGGTGATTCTGCTGTTTGTTGGATACTGCCAGCTAGCTCTGGCGGTCCCTAGGGAACTCACAGGTAGAATTTCAAGGATGCTATAGAGAGTGGTTGGGCAGTGGCCACATGGTTTCTTGGTCTGAAGGATTCCAAGCACTTCCCATAAGAAGACCAGTTAGGAATCTACAGATTTTTCTGTTTGAGCAGAGGCAAAATGTCTTAGAAGAACTGGTCTTGGCTTTCGTCTCTGATAGAGGCCTAGTGCCTCTGTTGCCCTGTCTAATAATGAGTAAAGTAGGGAGAAGGGCTTAAAAATAATGGTTAGCTAAATAAAGTGAAGAAAGTGCTAAGTGAAAGGGACTGGAAGTCTCTCCAAAGACCACTTGAGAATGAGTTGTGTTTTCCTCCTTTAAATAAAGTGATTATAGTGCTAATGAAAGGTGCTAGTAGCAGTGCCAAGACTAATGTTCTAATATGAACTGGTAGTAGTTGTTCAAGGTTTTTTTTTTTTTTGGGTTTCTTCCTTGGGACACATATTTGCACATATTTGTGGTGGGGGAAAAGAATGGTCTTTGATGAGAGAGTTCTACCAACTTGACTCCCATCCTTCAAGATTTCTTAGAAAAAAAGTTGTAGGTTCTACCTCACATCATGAGATAAAATGAAATATAACTGAATGTTTTGGTCTATGCAGGCCAAGAGAAGGGAAGGCAAGGGCTGACTGACCTTGGACCTGTGAGTAAACACCTTTTATTATTCAAGCCTTAAGGCCAAATCCTATTTTTGGCTGCACAGTGAACTTTGCTTTACCTAATCTCTTGGTCTTTGTCTTGGCCTGTTTTTTGGGTCTTGTGTAGGCATAGGCTGTTTTGCGGAGTGGGAGAAGATTCCTCAGGGGAAAGTGCTTTAGGGAGGATCTAGGCCTCCATGGTCTCATCCCTTTGTATCACTTCCCTACCTTCTTGCCTCACGTTGGGGTTGCTCTGAAGATACAGGTGAAACCCTAAGCCTCAGAACAAACTGATTGTCAGCTGTTTCTGCCCATTCTGCCTGTAACTTTGATCCAAAGCCAAGACACTAAAGTGCAAAGAAAGAAATGGAACCCCAGGGTTCTGGCCATGGGCCAAAACAGGGAGCAAGCTGTGGACAGCGGTGCACCAGTGGTGCTGTCCCCTTGTACAGACCTCCCATCCTTTGGCTGGACTCCTTCTCCTCCCAAGTTCATCTCCTAGTCCCTCTCCTTTCGTCTGGAGTGCCCTCGTACCCTAGGACAGTGGCACTTCAGAGTCAGAAGGTAAGAGAAACGTTTGTCTAAATTTCCTACATGTTAAAGCTAAACAAAGCACCTAAAAGAAAAAGACGACTTATAAAAATATAATGGGGTCACCCCCCAAACTTCTTATATTTTCTATGTATATGAAATGTCAAAATATAATGAGTAACTTTCCAAATAGTACCATCTCTCCCTACCCATATATACTTTATCTGCAGCAGCCCCCATACTGCCCATTCACCACTTAAAGCTTTACTCTGTAGAACCACTAGATAATCAACCTATTTCATCCCACTCACCCCACCTTCCCCAACATGCACCCACTTGAATTTCAAAGAAACTCTCCAAAAAAATAGACATTTGCAAAAAGTATATCTGTTTACACTGTCTATGTGCATATTATTTCTCAAGATTATTACTTTTTTTTTAACCATAAAAAAGATTGCATATTGGCAATATAATGAGAAAACCATAGTGGCCATTTCTGGTTGTTGGTGGGTCAGTGGGCTGGTTGTGGAAGCACAGAAGCAGGAGGACTCTGAGAGGGGCAGGCGTGGTCTTCAGCCTTGGCACATGAGGACTGAGAGGGTTAACTGGGTTCTCAGGCCTTAGGCCTCGGCAGTGCCCCATCTCTGTAGTCATTCCCTCTCTTCTGTCCACCTTCCCCCACTTCCTACCCCTGCCCATGCCTCACAACCCTCTCGAAGCAGAGGCCACGTGGCTCTGTGGCATGTATCTGCCTGGGCCATTCTGAAGACAGGGATGGCATTTGGAGGGGTGTGATGTGGGACACACACCCAAGCAAGCTTATTTGTGACTGTTCCCACTCTGGGAAAAATTGTCCATCACTTCTATGTCGTTAAAAATTTAAGCAGTTACTAGGCTGATAGGTTAAGAAATAGATCTTTTGTTCTCGTGGCTTTGCATTAATATTAAGCATGAATATATATCATATATTACATTGCTTTCCTTCTGCTCTGGGGAAGACTGCACTCTCCTTCGAAACAGGAAAACTGCACAGCCTGTGAATTGAATGTTTTGAAAGCTGTTATTCCCCTATAACCCTCCCCCCACCCTTTCTTCCCAGCTCTCAGTTCCTATATTAGAAAATCCCACCCACCCTCCCTCCCGCCAGCCCACCCGAGGTTAAATAGATAGTGCCACATTCTAAAATTCATGCATTGCTGCATTTTTGCTATTGCACATATTGCAGAGAGAGGGAGGGAGGAGGAGGAGGAGGAGAGAGTTGTGCCTGTGTGCCCCCTGCTGCCCTTCCTCTTCCCTTCCTTAGGCTCTCAGATTCCTGTGCCATCTCCCGCTCGGCCCTCTCCCAGCCTCCCCTTCACTGGCAGCAGACCCTTCACTGGTTGTGGACGTCCTCTCTGCGGACGATCTTGTAGATGATCCAGTAGAACATGTTGAAGATGAGGAAGGCCATGGGGAAGCCGATGCGGGATATTTTGTCGATCTTCTTGGCTCTCTGGATGAAGAGTTTCCGCATCTCCTCGGGCGACTTAGATGGTGCAGGAGGGGGGTTGGTGGTGGTGTTGTTGTTGGCACCCTTGACCGAGATGCCATCCTTGGCCTGCAGACAGGCTGGGCCCATCCCATAGGCGAAGTTGAAACGGACCTCTCCGGCCTCATCCTCCTGGAATAGATTCAACATGGGGCTCTACTTAAAATAAGACAGGGCTGGGCACCCTCCCTGCAAGGCACTCCCCAGGGGGCCAGGCCGTGCTCGTCTGGTTCTCCCTGCCTCTCGGACTGCTCTTTGGCTGGCGTGGGAGTTCTGCCTTATAGAGGGGCGCCCCTTGCATGCTGGAACAGATGCAAACCAGGGGACAGAACCGTGGGTCTAGAGGCTGGCGACCTGTGCCGTCTCTGTTATGTTACTTGCTGGCTGTATGGCCTTAGGTGAGTCACTTTCTTCCATAAGTCTCAGGTTTTTTTTTTTTTTTTTAATGTCTTTTTGTCCTGTGAGTGGGGGTTAGAGTCACCCCATTAACTTAGGAGGTTCTTTGGACCATCAGAGATAATTGAGCAGATACTCTGTTGTATACTGGACTTTGATTAGGAATTCTGAGGGCAATTTGGAGAGATCCCCTGCTTTGCCTCTGTTGCTTCCTTACCCACTTGCCCACCCCGTGATGACCCAGGCAGGGGCAGGAGCTCAGGCCTCCCCTTCATTTCCCAAGCCAGGGAAGGCAGATCTTTGCCGTCTCCAGGTTTCCACATCCCTTTGATTTTAACGACGAGCCATCATTCAGTGACCTTCCCTGCTTGCATCCAACTTACCTTTCCCGGTCCCTCCTCTCTCGCCACCATGGGCTCTGCACCCCTGCCTGCATCTTTCCATATTTCTCTTGTGTGTCCTCACACTCCCTGCCTCACGCTCACTTGTCTTTTTGGCTTACGTGTTTCCCAGGGCATGGTCTAAACCACGGAGGCACAGTTGGATGCTCCCATCGTGCCCAGCTTTGCTGTCTCTCCTTTAGAGCTCTGAGGTGGTACTGTGTCAAGCATTTCATTCAGTGTTGGATTCAGTCTGTGGCTCTGGGGGCATTTTATCAACTCATGTCACCCTGCTAGATCATAAAAGCTTTTAGGAGAGGATCCCTATCTTCTGCTTCTTGCTGTGCAGAACAAGGCACTCAGGATGGGACCCACCCACGCCTCTCCATCCCCGCTGGTCTGCCCCAGGGTGGCCGCCATTTGCACTTGTGGTAACCTCCAGTCTAACCTCCTACTGCCTCAGAGCCCATCTGCCGTGTGCTGACACGGAAGTCACTGCTTATCTTCTGCTGAGAACCCTTCAGTCGGCTGCGGTAGACTCTAGGATCATTACGATCCTTCACATGGTAAACAAGGCCTTTGATGACCCCCCTGTCCACCTCTCCAGCCTTGCCTTATGCCATTCTCTCTGTCCTTCTGTGTTTCGGTCACCTGCGATTTTCCCATATCTTTGCAAGTGTCTTGCCCTTCTTTTTGGGCTTCTGTTCAAGTTGTTCTCCCTGTTGGGTACATACTCCCAACTCCAGCTGCTTCTATTCTACCTAATTCTTTTTTTTTATTTGACAGGTAGAGTTATAGACATTGAGATAGAGACAGTGAGTGAGAGAGAGAGAGAGAGAGAGAGAGAGAGAGAGAAAGGTCTTCCTTCCGTTGGTTCACTCCTCCAATGGCCGCCACGGCTGGCGCTGTGCCGATCCAAAGCCAGGAGCCAGGAGCCAGGAGCCAGGTATTTCCTTCTGGTCTCCCACATGGGTAGAGGGGCCCAAGCACCCAGACCATCTTCCACTGCCCTCCTGGGCCACAACAGAGAGCTGGACTGGAAGAGGAGCAACCGGGACTAGAACCCGGCGCCCAAATGGAATGCTGGCGCCGCAGGTGGAGGATTAACCAAGTGAGCCACGGTGCCGGCCCCTCTCTCTTATTCTTAACTCAGAAGCCTTCAATGTGCTCCCAAGGGTAGGCTGGCTGCCCCTGCTGTGTGTGCTGTAAGATGATTTTTAAAGGCTATTATCACACTGTGTTATGATTCTTTGATTAATGTCTCTCCCGTTAGACTACAAGCTCCAAGAAAGTAGAGGGAAAATCTATCATGTTCGCTGCCCCCTTAACACTGAGCATATGAAAGTAGTTCCTGGTACATATGCTTAAAACTCAGTAAATATTTGTTGAATCGGTAAATATTTACTTGTATATCTTCAGCAGCCTCCTCTCCCTCCCCTTTTTTGGTTTGTTTAAATGGGTTGTATTCCTAACACAAGGAAGTTTTGAGACATATGATAAATGCTCATAAATGCTCGAGAAATCTTTGGCAAGTCAATCAATATGACCAACATCCTCACTGCAGACAAAGCATGGGAGATAGATGCTTAATAACTATTTGCCTATCAATGAGGCGAGAATAGTGTTTAGGGGCCAGCATTGTGGCTTAGACAGTTAAACCACAGTCCATATGGGAGCTGGTTCAAGTCCCAGCTGCTCCACCTCTGACCTAGCTCCCTGCTAATGCACTGGGGAAAGTGGAGAATGGCCCAGGTGCTTGGGCCCCTGTACCCATATGGAAGAACCGGAAGAAGCTCTGGCTCCTGGCTTTGGCCTGGCCTACCCCTAGCTGATGTGGCCATGTGGGTAGTGAACTAGCAGTTGGAAGCTCACTTGCTCTCTTTACCTGTCTCTGTAACTCTGCCTTTCAAATAGATAAAATAAATCTCTCTTTAAAAAAAAAATAGTAGTGTTTATGCCAAGGCCAAGAGGAGGGGTGGGGGAAGCCAGCCAAATTCCTGGACCCAGTACCTGGAAGGCTGTTTACATTTTAATATAAATCTGGCTTTAAGGGGATTGTGGGGCTTGAAAACTTATTTATTTATTTTAGTTGGCCCAAGTTACAGGGAGAAGCAGAAAATTTAGTCTATGCAGATTTGGGTGAATTACTCTCTGTCTTCCTCATCTGTTAAACATGGCAGTGGAAGTTTTAGAGGCATGAACGGCAGGACCCATCAATCTTACATTGTACTTGGGAAAAAAAAATTTCCAAGCAGACTGGAAAAAGACTTGCTATTCCTATGACAACCAGCAGGTGGCAGTAACCACATGCCCAATTGCATCTGGAGCTGCCTGGGAACGGCATGGAAGAAATCTGATGTGTCTTCTTGAACCCCGGGAGGTTTCTGGGACTCACAGGGAACTCAAGGACCGGATGCCTTCTGCCCAACAAATGAGGTAACATGGGGAGATCGTGGGATTTGGGAAGCTGGGCCAAGATCACAGGCATTTTGGCTAGTTCCTTTCCACTCCTCATTTAGGGTTTCAGTTCCCCTCTGCAAGCGGCCTGCTAAAGAGAGGTTTCTGTGGCCAGAGCTGTGGTGTAGCGGGTAAAGCCGCTGCCTGCAGTGCCAACGTCCCATAAGGGTGCCAGTTAAAGTCCCGGCTGCTCCAACCCAGCTCTCTGCTAATGGGCCCTGGAAAAGCTGTGGACTATGGCCCAAATGCTTGGGCCCCTGCACCCACATGGGAGACCCAGAAGAAGCTTCTGGCTCCTGATTTTGTATTGTCTCAGCTCCGGCTGTTGTGGCCATCTGGGGAATGAACCAGCAGATGGAAGACCTCTCTCTCTCCCTCTGCCTCTGCCTTTCAAATAAATAAATAAATAAATCTTAAAAAAAATAAAAGTTTCTGCAGCCTATGCTGTTGTGTGTTGCCACAGCCACAGTGGCTGACTCCAGAGGGCGCTCTTCTTCATGGTGAGCTGACTCCACACACTTGTGGTTTCTGACATTTGGATGAAGCCCAGAGCCTTGATGAGTGCGCTCCTGTTAACTCATTCACACAAGGAGAAATGGGAGTGACAAGGTGAGCTAGGGATAAATAATATCTGGCTGGAAGAGACTGGTACACTGGGGAGTGTGTTCAGCCTACCTAAAGGCAGCACCAGTGCACCAGAGCCATTTGGGAATGTGTATCCCATGTGGCCAGAGGCCACCTTAAAGATGTTGGCATTCCAAATTTGGCTTTCTGGCTACTAGTTTTTGATCTCTGCCTTGGACTACACATTAGTTCCTTTTTTAAAAAATATTAATTTTATTTGAAAAGCATAGAGAAAGCACAAGAGAAAGGTCTTCCATCCAGATTCACTCCCCAAATGGCTGCAATGGCTAGAGCAGAGCCAGGCCGAAGCTAAGAGTCTGAAACTCCATCCAGGTCTCCTATGTGGGTGGTTGCAGGGGCCCAAGCACTTGGGCCATCTTCTGCTTCTCCAGGTGCATTGTCAGGGAGCTGGATCAGAAGTAGAGCAGACATGACTGGAACCAGTATTCCTATATGTGATGCCAGTGTTGCAGGCAGCAGCTTAACCCACTGAGCCACATAGCCAGCCCCTGAACCTAACTTCTTACTATCTAATAGATGTAGGACTGTTTTTATCCGGTTCAGGGTAGACCCACTGCTTAACAGATAAGGGCATGGTGTATCAGTCATGTTTTGGAAGAAGTACTCAAGTCCCTGAGTACCTCCTCTGTGTGTGCTGTCAGTACCTTGGGATCCTGGTGACTTGCTCTGCCTTCCTATCATTAGTTGCATGAGAGGAGGGGATAGGATGATCTCAGATCTCATCCAGGAAGGAACTGAAAGAATTTGATCAAATATGCTTAATGGCCTTATGCACACGTTACCTGGCAAGAGAGAGTTTTTGTTTCTAGGATATAAAGCTGACACCTGGGAGGGCTGGTGGCAGCCTTTGGAAGCAGCATAGGTTTACCACACTACACATCTGCACAGGGCTGCATTCACGTTTTAGTCTATGCAAATAACACCTTCTGGATTTGTATAGCACAGAGTGCAAAACCTGATGCTTAGGTGAATATTTTGGACATAGTCTTCCCAAATAAGTGTTTCCAACAAATGTCTTTAGCAGTGGGAGCTGTAAAAAGCAAATAGTCTATGGGAAATAAAAGAAAAAGAAACATAAATCTCAGAGATTACTATACTTGATCAGTCTCAGATTTTCTTTTTTTAAGAAGCAGAGGCTAGACAGGCCATGGACAGTGCGGAAGGACTCAGAGGGGGGTCTTTTAAGAGATCCCACCTGACTCGCTGATGCAGATGGAGCACAATGGTGATGTGGTAACTCCCATAACATCTTGAAATGTTTACCACCTCCCTACTGCCAGAAGCTAAGTGAATCAGACCCCTGGACGTTTAAGAAACGTAGTGATGGAAATCTGTGTATATGTAATCACTTTAGTCCTTGGCACTTGTGTGGCAGGAAGAAAAGGTAAAGCTACTTTGGTGCCTCTTGATTGAGTCCTCACCACGGTCCCTCCTAATGCTCACTTAGTCCCATTACAGATGGAGAGGCCGAGCCCAGAGGGAAGTTAGCTTCAAGTCACACACAGAAGGAAGCTCAGGAGTCGGAGTCCTTTGTCATAGCTGTGTAGACAGTTATTTGCGTAGGCCACTCTGGAGCTTGGTATGTCACAAGTCTGCGGTGTGGCCTGACAGGTCATAGTACATAGGTCCTTGGTTGCCCTAGCCTGTCACTAGAAACAATTAAGGGAAGGCTCTTGGACTGAAAATCCTCCTCTTAAATCATTAGTTTGTTAATACATTTGTTCACTTGTTGATTAAATGTCTAGTGTATGTTCACTGTATATCAGGCACTGTGTTAGGCACCAGGGATATAGCAATGAGCAAAAATAGACATGCTCTTTGCCCAAAAGGAGCTTATAATATAGTAGAAGAGGTGAGCATTAAACAATCACATTATTGGGTATATAATTAAAAATCAAGGTAAATATTTAGAAGGAGATTAACCCACTTCCATTGGAATGTAGCCTTTGCTAGAACACACAGCCTGTTTGTGTAAATTAGAAAGAAGCCATTTCCTCTGGGATGATATAGTCTCAGGCCAGGAAAGAGCGCCCCCTGCATGTATGTTTCAGGAACTGAGGAAACAGCTGGTGTGGTTGGTGTGGGAGAGCAGGGGAGAAGGGGATGTGAAGATGAGGCTGGAGAGGAAAGCAGGTTCTCTGATCCCTGGGAGAAAGGTTCCCTAGGGAAGTAGCTATGGACTAAGTATGGAGCAGTTTGCTCCAACTGGCTGTGCACCCTCCCCCCCCCCCCCCACAGTTTTTTTTTTGGTTGGCGCACAACTTCCGAGTTAACAGATGTTGACAACTTTTCACTCCTGGCCTGCCAGCTGCTTTTGTGTTCAATCCCCTAAAAGGTGAGAGAACCCAGGCTGCAGTAGATGGGCGATGGTGGTGAACTGGCTTGTTGCCTCTTTCTTGGAGGCAGAATGCAAAGGCCTGGAACATGGCCATTCAACTTTAACTTCCCACATTTTGTGGTATAGTTCCCTGTGGAACCAAGTCCATTGCAATAATGCAACCTGGCAGTAACGATCAATACACATCTCCCAGCTTGTTGTCTTTGGGGTTTGTAGCTAGTTAATACCTTGACCCCATTAGCATTTGCTCCATTAGTTGCTGGGAGATGTAACTGGTAGAGTTATGGTTAGAAGATGACATCCAACTATTTGTTGGATGGAAAGCTAAGACTTCTAAGAATCTAATTCCAATTCCTCACCTTCTTTACCCACTGAGAAGGATGGTCTGTGAAACCAGTGTCACAAGACTACTTGGAACTCATCCATATACCACTACTGTCCCTCCACAGACAGCGACCTAAAAGCCTACCTTGTGATGTCTCCGCTTCCTCCTGAATCGGAGCAGCTCTTTGTGTTGCCGAGACACAAAGTTGACAGCGGCATATTCTAGCAGGGCTGAGAACACGAAGAGCAGGCAGACTGCCATCCAAATGTCAATGGCTTTCACATAGGACACCTGGAGTGGGGATTGGGGGGAAACAAAGGGAAGCAGGAGCAGAGGAGAGTGAATACAGTAGTCCCATTCTTCCAACGATTTCAGTGATCTGCAGTTAATTACAGTGAAGTATTAGCTGGAAAAGTACAGAGACAAACAGTGCGTATGTTTCTGATTACATGCTGTCTGGTAGTGCAAGGAAATTCTGTGCCATCTTGCTCCATCCTGCCTGGGACATGAATCATCTTTGATGAGTCTTTATGTCATATATACTATCCACCCACTAATCACTTAATAGTCCTCTTGCCTGGATTGACAAACTGACTGTGGTGTTCAAGTAACTCTTATTTTACTGAATCTTGGACTGAAAGCATAGAAGCAGTGAGATGGGGCAATTTGGATACGCCAAACAGAAGCCACCTTCCTTTCGTGAAAAATTGGAACTTCTAGACTTAATATGGAAAAGAAAAAAAATCATATACTGAGGTTGCTACGATCAATAATAAGAATGAGAAAGCTGTGAAATGGTATGTACAGGGGAACAAAACCTTAGTACATGCAGTATGCAGTGCTATGCATGGTTTTAGTTTCCACTGCAGGTCTTGGGTGTGTCTCCCACGGATGAGGGATATATTAAGCATGGCCATGTTTTCTGCTCTTAAGTAGTTCCCCCATCACCCATTGCTGTCTGCTCCTCAGCTGGAATATTAGGAAGGAGAGTACAGAGAGCAGCAAAGAAAGGCATCAAATAGACTGGACAGAATATTGAAGAAAAGAGAATACAGGACCTATCAGAATATAAAAGACAGGAGGACAGTGGACCTAGCATTTTCATTTATTGGAACAATATGTTGTGTTTAGGGGTGGCAGGAACATGGGACCTCAAATCCCCTTAAGCTGGGTGATAAAAATACCATCTTAAATGTAAAAGTAATCATTTGAATAGGATTAAGGGCATGGTAATAAAAATAGATAGAATTAAAAAAGTGGGAGTACTCCAATATGGTATGCAGTCCACACAGCAGAATCATAGAATGACCATTGCTTTAAGTAGCACTCTGACTTTAGAATCAGGCCTTAAAGCATTCTGGTCTGGCTGAAAAGCCCATGAGAGCATTTCAGGCATGGAAAGCCAAGACACTGGCAAAAAATGTCCTACACGAAGGACATCAGTGGGTGAGACTCCAGTGGAAAGAAGTGGTCATCAAAGAAGGAAGTACTTTTCTCTGAAGGGAGGAGAGAATTTCTACTTTGCTTATGGCCCTGTCTAAACACTGACCAAGTTTGTGGATTCAAAAGGCTTCCATAGCCTAGGCAGCTCATGTCAAGAGCCTCGGGCTATCACTGACATCATACATGTGAGTGTTAATTGCTAAATTAACAATAGTCACTGTGTACTAACTTCCCATGCAGGACCTCTGTCCTCAAAGAGTTGTATTATATTATGTCTAAGTTTTCACAAAAGACGTATCATTCTTGAGTGCTTCTTTAAAGTTAATTAAGTTTAAAAAAAGGTGAAATTAAAGATGAATTCACTTTGAATAGCCCTTGTTTCGACTATTGAAGAACAGTTTTTGTTTTATTTTTTGTCTTTTTTTTTTCAATGTGAATTGTTGAACTCTTTACTTAGTATAGAGTTGGTCTTATGTGTATAAAGTTAATCAAAAATGGGTATTCGTGGAGAATGGGACTGGGAATGGGAGAGGGAGGAGGAGGGGTGGGAGGGTGGGTCCAGGGCAGGTGTGGTGTGAAGAATCACTATATTCCTAAAGCTCCTACTTACGAAATGCATAAAGTCTGTATTCCTTAAAAAAATGGTTTCTTTAGTTGGGAAGAGTGGCAAGAAAAGCTGAAAGTGAATGGAGGTGGGGTGGGTATTTGGGTGCAACAGTTAGGACACGCCTTGGGACACCCACATGGCACACTGGAGGGTCTGTGTTGAGTCCCATCTCTGCTTCTGCTCCCTGCTAACGAGCACTTTGGGAGGCAGCAGACAGTGGCTCAAGTACTTGGGTCCCTGTACTCACCTGGGAGACCTGGCTTGAGTTCTGGGCTCCTGGCTTTGGCCTGACCCAGTCTGAGCTGTTATGGCCATTTGGGGAATGAACCAGTGGGCAGGAAAATCTCTGTCTTTCTCTTTCTTACTTTTGAATAATTTTTTTAAAAAATTAAAAAGTTGAGGCCGGCGCCACGGCTCACTAGGCTAATCATCTGCCTTGCGGCGCCGGCACACCGGGTTCTAGTCCTGGTCGGGGCACCGATCCTGTCCTGGTTGCCCCTCTTCCAGGCCAGCTCTCTGCTGTGGCTAGGGAGTGCAGTGGAGGATGGCCCAAGTCCTTGGGCCCTGCACCCCATGGGAGACCAGGAGTAGCACCTGGCTCCTGCCATTGGATCAGCGCGGTGCGCCGGCTGCAGCGCGCCTACCGCGGCGGCCATTGGAGGGTGAACCAACGGCAAAAGGAAGCCCTTTCTCTCTGTCTCTCTCTCACTGTCCACTCTGCCTGTCAAAAAAAAAAAAAAAAAGATTAAAAAAAAAAAATTAAAAAGTTGAATGGAGGACGTCAGTGAAAATGACAGTCCAAGAATGTCCAAAAATTCTCTTCTCCACACAATCAGTGAGAACACTGTAAAAAATGGGCAGGGTCCACTTTTTCAGAAATATGCCAATTACTGAAGGCTTATAGGAATCTCAGGAGCATTTATTAAAAAATAACAGCTGACTCAGTGAGAACAGCTTTGTGGTACTGTTTCAACAGTTTTGCTGGAAGGTAATGTATATATTACTCACTTTACACATCTAAAGTATACAATTAAATGAATTTTAGAATATTTACAGATATGTGCAACTATCAACAGAGAAAATTTTCAAACATTTTTATTACTTCACAAAGAAACTTGCTACTTTTTAGCTATCATTTCCCTATTACCTCAATACTAAGGGACAACTAACACACTTTATATTTCTACAGTTTTCCTAATTCTTAACATTTTATGTGAGTAGGATAAGACAATATGTAGCCTTTTATGATTGGCTTCTTTTACTTAACATGTTTTCAAGGTTCACCAATATGGTAGCATATATTAATATTTTATCCCCTTTTTTCTTTTATTGCCATCAAACTTTTATTATTATTTTTAGTAATAGGAATGTGTGTTCATTTTAGGAAAATGGGAGTATGTCATTCCTTTTTATGGCTGAATAATATTTCATTGTATGGGTATGAAACATTTTGCTTAGGCAAATGGAATTTTATGTCATTTCTACCTTTTTGTTATTTTTTAAAAAGATTTATTTAATTGGGGCCAGTGCTGTGGTGTAGCAGGTAAAGCCACTTTCTGTGGTGCCAGCATCCCATATGGGTGCCTGTTTGAATCCTGGCTGCTCCAATTCCAATCCAGCTCCCTGCTAGTGTGCCTGGGAAAGCAGCCTGCACCTGTCTGAGAGACCTGGAAGAAGCTTCTGGCTCCTGGTTTGGCCTGGCCCAACTCTGGCGATTTGGAGAGTGAAACAGCATGTGGACAGCCTCTCTCTATCTCTCCTTCTGTCTCTGCCTTGAAAGGCAGAGTTGCAGGGAGGGAGAGATGGAGACGGCTTAACCTGTTACACCACAATGCCAGCTCCCATTTCTACCTTTTGACTGTTATGATAATGCTGCTATGAACATTTGTGTGAAGTTTCTATGTACACATATTTTCACTTTCCTTGGGGCTTTGTGGCGTTTTAACTTGCCTTAATCCCACCCTAACCTTCCCAGCTCCATGGCAGCCTTAAAGATCAACAGCTCAGGGGCAGATGCCGTGGCGTAGTAGGTTAATCGTTTGCCTGCGGCGCCGGCATCCCATATGGGCACTGGTTCTAGTCTCGGCTGCTCCACTTCCAGTCCAGCTCTCTGCTATGGCCTGGGAAAGCAGTGGAGGATGGCCCAAGTCCTTGGGCCCTTGCACCTGTGTGAGAGACCTTGAAGAGGCTCCTGGCTTCAGATTGGCACAGCTCTGGCCCTTGCAGCAATTTGGGGAGTGAACCAGTGGATGGAAGACCATCCTCTCTGCCTCTGCCTCTCAGTGTCTGTAATTCTACCTCTCAAATAAATAAATGATGATTAAAAAAAAGAAAAGAAAAGAAAAGAAAAGAAAAGAAAACCAGCTGCCTGGCAGCCACTGGAAGGGACAGAACAAAGCTGAGTGTCTTCAAGTGCCCAATCCCAGCAGACAGTCATCATTTGACTTGCCTTGTGATTCACTGGAAGACCACTCATAAGGCTATCTTGACTTGACTTGACTTGGAGATGGCCTATTGTGATCACTAGGAATTTGGAGAAACCATCAGCAGCAATTGCTGCCTAAGGCAGTTGGGGCAAAAAAGGAAAATCTGGGTAGGATAATGAGATGCCCACAGAGGGCTCTGAAGAGCTCTGAGAGTCTTAGGAATTTATACCCATGCTTAGGGTCCCCTTTGGCTAAACCTGATGCTTTGGGCGAGCAGGATGTGAAGACTAAGGTGAGGCTGTAAACTCCTTCGCTGTGTGTTGAAGGTCTATCTAAACACACACACACACAGATTCCCTCAGCGAAGGCTAGGAGATTTATAGCTGTTTCCAGAGACAGGAATTCTGCCTGATTTTTACCTGACAATCAAATTAACTGTGCGGAGACTTTGGTGGTCCTACACAACAAAGAATACAGACTTGATAGAACTAGTTCAGCAAAGTTACTGAAGAATCACAGGAATAACCAATCCTTAGGAGGGAAGAACCTGATTGCCAAGATTGCCCAACTATGTTGTATAAAATGTCCAATTTCAGCAACAAACTATAAAACATGTGAAGAAACAAGAAAAACACCCCTCATACATGGGGAAGAGGAATCAAAAGAAGTTATCCATGGGGGCCCATGCTGTGGCGAAGCAAGTAAAGCCGTCACCTGCAGTGCCGGCATCCCATATGGGCACTAGTTCGAGTCCCAGGTGCTCCAGTTCTGATCCACTCTCTGCTATGGCCTGGGAAAGCAGTAGAAGATCCCAAGTCGTTGGGCCCCTGCACCTGCATGGGAGACCTGGAAGAGGCTCCTGGCTCCTAGCTTCGGATCAGCACAGTTGCAGCCATTGCAGCCAATTGGGAGTGAACCTGTGGATGGAAGATCGATCTCTCTCTCTCTCTCTCTCTGCCTCTCCTTCTCTCTCTGTGTAACTCTGACTTTCAAATAAATAAATAAATCTTTTAAAAAAAAGAAGTTATCCCTGAGGAAGACCAGATGTTGGAACTAACAGACCAACACTTCAAATTCATTTTTAAAAACATGTTCAGAGAACTAGAGGAAACCATGTTTAAACAATGAAAGTAAAATCTGAGAACAATGTTTTATCAAATAGAGCATATTTATAAAGAAACATAAATTATAGAAAAGGACTAAGTAGAAATTTTGAAGTTGAAAGTAAGGTAACTCAAATGAAAATTTTTCTAGAAGAGATCAACAGCAGATTTAAGTGGGCAGAGACAATCAGGGAATTTGAAGAAGAATCAGCAAATTTGATCTTATATGATTTTAGGACCAGAATGAAGAAAAAGAAATACAGCCTCAGAAACCCGTGGGAAATCATCAACTACACCAACATATGTTTAACAGGAGTCCCTAAAGGAGGTGGAAAGAAGAGACTGAAATAACAACTGAAAAACCACTCAAATTTGATGAAAAATATTAACCTACAAATCTAAGAGGCTCATTGAAATCCAAGTAAGATAAACCCAAAGTGGATCCACACCTAGATAGATCACAATCAAATTCTCAGAAAACAAGACCAAGATGGCATCTGAAAAGCTGTTAAGAGTGAAATGACTCATTTTGTTCAAGGGATCATGGGTAAGATTAACAACTGAATTCTCATTATAAACCACGGAGCTCATGAGGCAGTGGGATGGCATTTCAAAGTAGTGAAAGAAAAAGATTAACTTTTGTCAAGAATTTTATATCAAGTAAAATCATCCTGTTAAGACATTCCCAGATAAACAAAAACTGAAACATTCTTCCACTTGTAGATATGCCCTATAAAAAAATACTAAAAGGAGTCTTCTGGTTGCAATGGGAGGATGCTAGGCAATAAATCAAGTCTGCCTGAAGAAACAAAGTATCCGTAAAGGTAATTGCATAGGTCAAAATATAAGACAATATAAATTTATCTTTTTTGTTTACAACTCATTTTTTTCTCTTATTTAAAAGACAACTGCATAAAGCAGTAATTACAGATATGTGTTTATGGATGTATAATGACTAATGGTGTAGTTTGTATAACAGTGACAGTGCAAAGAAGGGAAGAGGGAATGGGACTATGTAGGAACAAAGCTTTTTTGTGTACCATTTACTATGGAATGATTGTGTTCCTCCAAAACTCATATGCTGAAGCCCTAAATCCAGACATGACTGAATTTGGAGACAGGCATATAAGGAGGTGATAAAGCTTACTTGAGGTCACAGGGGTGAATCTTTAATCTGAGAGGAGTTAGGAAAGAAGAGATAACAGAGGCTGCTCTCCACCATGTGAAGACACAGCGTGAAGGAGTCGTTTGCAAGCCAGGAAGAGAGCCCTCACAAACTGAAAAAGCTGGCACCTTGATCTTCCAGCTGCCAGAGTTGTAGGAATAAATGTTTAAATCACAAGTGTGGTGGTGTTATTGAAGCCTAGGTAGAATAGACATTATTGTAATTAAGCTGGTATTATTCCAAATTACATTGTTCTAAAGTAGGGTGTTAAAATGGAATCCCCAGGGCAAGCATTAAGAAAGTAACTAAAAAATTCCTAGTATAAGAAAGACTAGGGACTTAAAATAACACACAGGATAAATATATTTAACACAAAAGAAGGTAGTAATGGAACCGAGGTACAAAAAAGACAAGACATATGGAAAACAAATAACAAAGAGGTAGATGTAAATTATACCAAATCAATTTTTTTCAGACTAATTAAGTTACATGGTAATAGACTAAACAACCCAATGAAAGCCAGAAATCATCAGACTGAATTAAAAAATAAGATCCAACTATATGCTGTCTCTGATATACAAAATTGATTAAAAGGTACAGATAGGGTAAAAATTAAAAAGTGGAAAAAGATATACCATGCAAAGAGTAGCCAGAACAGATCTACAGGTAACTACTGATATCAGAAAACATAGTTTTTAAAAAGTTATTAAGAGGGAAAGGTGAAGAATCTCAACCATATAAGAGAACAATAATAAGAAAATCTCAACAATAATATTAGAAATAGTCACTTAAAACATGAAAATGGTTTGAGTAGACATTTCTTTAAAGAATTTATATAAGTCATTAGGGCCGGTGCCATGGATCACTTGGTTAATCCTCTGCCTGCAGCACTGGCATCCCATATGGGTACCGGGTTCTAGCCCTGGTTGTTCCTCTTCCAGTGCAGCTCTCTGATGTGGCCTGGGAGGGCAGTGGAGGATGGCCCAGGTGCTTGGGCCCTTGTACCTGCATGGGAGACCAGGAGGAAGCACCTGGCTCCTGGCTTCGGATCAGCACAGCGCTGGCCATAATGGCCATTTGGGCAGTGAACCAATGGAAGGAAGACCTTTCTCTCTGTCTCTCTCACTTTCTATAACTCTACCTGTCAAATCAATTAAAAAGAAAAAGAATTTGTATGTTATTCAAAAACAATTGAAAGGGAAAGAATCCTCCCAAATTCTTTCTATGAAGCCAGCATCACCTTAATTCCCAAACTCAGAAAAGATCAACAGGGAAAGAGTACTACAGACCAATTTCCCTGATGAACATAGATGCGAAACTCAACAAAATTCTGGCCAATCAAATCCAAGAACACATCAGAAAGATCATTCACCTGGGCCAAGTGGGATTTATCTCTGGTATGCAAGTATGGTTCAACATTCACAAATCAATCAATGTGATACATCACATTTAGAAACTAAAGAACAAAAAACATGATTATCTCAATAGATGCAGAGAAAGCATTTGATAAATTACAACACCATTTCATGATAAAAACTCTAAGCAAATTGGGCATAGAAGGAACATTCCTCAACACAATCAAGGCAATTTATGACAGCCTATGGCTGTTGTGTTATTGAATGAAAAAAATTGAAGCATCCCCACTGAAATCTGGAACCAGAAAAGGATTTCCACTCTCAACATTGCTATTCAATATAGTCCTAGAAGTTTTAGCCAAAGCCATTAGGCAAGAAAAAGGAATAAAAGGGATTCAAGTTGGGAAAGAGGAAGTCAAACTATCCCTACTTGTAGATGATATGATTCTATATATAGGGGATCCAAAAGACTCCACCAAGAGACTATTGGAACTCATAGAAGAGTTTGGTAAAGTAGCAGGATATAAAGTCAATACACAAAATCAACAGCCTCTGTATACGCAGATAATACCATGGCTGAGAAGGAACTTCTAAGATCAATCTCATTCTCAGTAGCTATAAAAAAAATACCTTGGAATAAATTTAACCAAGGATGTCAAAGATCTCTAAAATGAGAATTACAAAACATTAAAGAAAGAAATAGCAGAAGATACAAAAAATGGAAAAATCTTCCATGTTCATGGATTGGAAGAATCAGTATCAAAATGTCCATTCTTCCAAAAGCAATTTATAGATTCAATGCAATACCAATCAAAATACCAAAAACATTCTTCTCAGATCTAGAAAAAGATGATGCTGAAATTCATATGGAAGCACAGGAGACCTCGAATAGCTAAAGCAATCTTACACAACAAAAACAAAGCTGGAGGCATCACAATACCAGATTTCAAGACATACCACAAGGCAGTTATAATCAAAACAACCTGGTACTGGTACAAAAACAGACAGATAGATCAATGGAACAGAATAGAAACACCAGAAATCATCCAAGCAACTACAACCATGTTATATTCAACCAAGGAGCTAAAACCAATATCTGCAGCAAGGACAGTTTCTTCAACAAATGGTGCCGAGAAAGCTGGATTTCCACATGCAGAAGCATGAAGCAGGACCCCTACCTTACACCTTACATGAAAATCCATTCAAAATTAAATAAAGACCTAAATCTATGACCAGATACCATCAAATTATTAGAGAGCATTGGGGAAACCCTGCAAGACTGTGGCATAGGCAAAGAGTTCCTGGAAAAGACCCTAGAGGCACAAGCAATAAAAGCCAAAATTAACAGATGGGGTTACATCAAATTGAGAAGCTTCTGTACTGAAAAGAAACAGGAAAGTGAAGAGGCAAACGACAGATTGGGAGAAATTATTTGCAAACTATGCAACTGATAAAGGTTTAATAACCAGAATATATAAAGAGATCAAAAAACTCCCAAACAACAAAACAAACAACCCAGTTAAGAAATGGGCAAAGGACTTAAACAGATATTTTTCAAAAGAGGAAGTCCAAATAGCCAACAGACACATGAAAAAATGCTCAGGATCACTAGCCATCAGGGAAATGCAAATCAAAATCAGAATGAGGTTTCACTTCACCCAAGTTAAAATGGTTTTCATACAGAAATCAGCAAACAACAAATGCTGGTGAGGATGTGGGGAAAAAAGTACCCTAATCCACTGTTGATGGGACTGTAAACAGGTAAAGCTACTATGGAAGACAGTTTGGAGATACCTTAGAAAGCTGAATATTGTCCTATCATACGACCCAGCCATCCCATGCCTGGGAATTTACCAAAAGGGAATGAAATCAATAAATAAAAGAGTTATCTGCACTCCCATGTTCATTACAGCTCAATTCACAATAGCTAAAACATGGAATCATCCTAAATGCTCATCAACTGAAGACTGGACAAAGAAATTATGGGATATGTACTCTTTGTAATAGACATGGCAGATGACACGGTGGCAAAAAACAATCTAAATGAAAGATCCTGGTGAACAAGACCCCAGCAGAAGGAACAGGCCATCAAGGAGAGAGGCGCCTTTCTCTGAAGGGAGGAAGGAACCTCCACTGTGATACGGCCTTGACTAAACAAGTTCAGAGTCGGTGAACTCAAGGGGCTTCCATAGCCTAGACAGTTCATAGCAAGAGTCTTGGGTGATTGCTGACGTCATAAATAAGAGTGCCAATTGTTAAATCAACAACGGGAGTCACTGGATACATGCTCCCCACGTAGGATCTCTGTCCTTAATGTGTTTTACTATGAAACTTAAAAACACTACTAGTCGAACAATACCTTGTGCGGTTGTGTGAGTGCAGCCTGTTGAAATCCTTGCTTAGTATATACTAAGTTGATCTTCAGTATATGAAGGTAATTGAAAATGAAACTCGATAAAGGGTGGGATGGGAGAGGGGGAGGGAGAGGGAAGGGCCACGGGAGGGAGGGAGGTTGGGGGAGGGGGAGCCACAATAATACAAAAGTTGCACTTTGTAAATTCACATTTATGAAATAAAAAAAATTTAAAAAAAAATAGACATGGCAGTAAAGAAAACGAAATTTGTCATTTGCAACAAAATGGATGAATCTGGAAAACATCATACTTAGTGAAATAAACCAGTTCCAAAGGGACAAAAACCGTATGTTCTCCATGATCTGTGATAACTAACACAGCATCTAAAAGGAAACCTGTAGAGATGAAATTGACACTTTGAGAAGCAATGACTTGAACAGCCCTTGTCTCGACTGTTGAGGAACAGGTTTTTTTTTTTTTTTTTTCCTTCTTAATACCATTGGTTCATCTCTTAACATAGAATTAATCATATGTGTGTAAAGTCAATTGAAAATAGATCCTAGTCAAAAATGAGGGTGGGGATAAGAGAGGGAGGAGGAAATTTATAACTGTAAAGCTGTATAGTTCTGCATACATTCCTATGGACTTAATTCTTTTTTTTTTTTTTTTTTTGACAGGCAGAGTGGACAGTGAGAGAGAGAGACAGAGAGAAAAGTTCCTTTGCCTTTGGTTCACCCTCCAATGGCCGCTGCAGCCGGCGTGCTGTGGCCAGCGCACCATGCTGATCCGATGGCAGGAGCCAGGTGCTTATCCTGGTCTCCCATGGGGTGCAGGGCCCAAGCACTTGGGCCATCCTCCACTGCACTCCCTGGCCACAGTAGATAGCTGGCCTGGAAGAGGGGCAACCGGGACAGAATCTGGCACCCCGACCAGGACTAGAACCCAGTGTGCCGGTGCCACAGGCGGAGGATTAGCCTATTGAGCTATGGCACCGGCCCCTATGGACTTAATTCTAAGAGTACAGCTAAAAACTTGCCATGAGACTCCAAATCCCATTAAGCTGGGTGGTAAAAATGCTACCTTAAGGGTTAAAGTGATCATATTAAGTGTTAAATTGCTCATATAGATAGGATTAAGTAAAAAAGGAATCATATAAATAAGATCAAGTGTCTGGTAATAACAATAGATAGAATTAAAAAGGAGAGAATGTTCCAACACGGGAAGCAGTCCACACAGCAGACTCATAGAATGACAATTACTCTAAATAGCACTCTGACCTCAGACTCAGCCCTTGAGGCATTCTAGTCTGGCTGAAAAGGCCATGAGAGCACTTGAGGCATGGAAATTTAAGACACTGTGGCAAAAAAACAAATGTTCTACATGAAGGATCTCTGTGAGTCAGACCCCAGTAGAAAGAAGAGGCCATCAAAGGAGGATGTACTTTTCTCTGAAGGGAGGAAAGAATTTCCACTTTGCTTATGGCCTTGTCTACATACTGACAGAGTTTGTGGACTCAAAAGGCTTCTATAGCCTTGGCAGCTCATGTCAAGAGTCTTAGAAGATCACTGACATCAAACATAAGAATGTTGATTGTTGAATTAACAACAAGAGTCACTGTGTACTTACTCCCTGTGCCAAACCTCCATCCTCAATGAGTTGTACTATGAGAATTAACTGTAAAACTTGTTCTCAAATGGTTTTTTATATTTTGTTTGTGTGTGTGTATGTGAAAATTGTTGAAATCTTAGTATAGAGTTGGTCTTCTGTGTGTAAAGTTACTTTAAAATGAATCTTAATGGAGAATGGGACTGGAATAGGGAGAAGGAGAAGGTGGGGTGGGAATGGAGGTGAGGGGGTGGGTATGGTGGAAGGAATCACTATATTCCTAATGTTGTACTTATGAAATCTGTACTCATTAAGTAAAAGGTTTCTTTGGAAAAAAAGAATATGTAGAAATGACCAATAAACACATGAGATGATAAACATTATTATTCATTAGAAAATTGCAAATATAGCCCACAAGATACCACTTTACATCCCTTAAAGTGGCGATAATAAAAAAGACAGATAATAACAAGTATTTGTGAGGATGCAGGGAAATTGAAACTTTGATGGCATCCTAAAATGGTGCAGCTCAGCCCCTTTGGAATAGTTTGGCAATTCCTCAAAAAGTTAAGCATATAGTTAAAATATAACCCCACCCCAAATTTCACTCCAACATAAATACCTATGAAAACTGAAAACATTTCCACACCAAAGCTTGTGCATAGATGTTCACGGTAGCATTCTTTATAATTGAAAAAACAGTTCAGCAGCCCAAATGTCTATCAACTGCTGAATGGATAAACACTATATGATGTTTTCTACAATGGAATAATACTCAACCATAAAAGGCATGAGGTACCAGTGGATGAACCTTGAAAACATTATGCTAAGTGATAAAAGCCAACCATAAAAGGTGACATGTTATATGATTCCATTTACATGAGAAATTCAGAATAAGCAAATCCACAGAGATAGTGAGTGTCTTGTTCATGACTGTCAGAGGCTGGTAGGACAAGGGAATAAAGGGTGACTGTTGATGAGGATAGCGTTTCTTTTGGGGGCAGTGAAAATGTTTCGGAATTAGACACTATCAATAGATAGTCGTACAGATAGGGCTGTACAATTTTGTGAATACACTAAACGCCACTGAATTTTATGTTTTAAAAATGGATGAATAAAAAAAGTGATGACAAGAGAATGTGAAGTGTTAGTAACAAATGCAGCCACATATTGAGTCTAGTGTAAATAGAGTAGTGTTGAATCTAGTATAAGAAGTACAGGAGACAGAGCCATCACTTATTAATAGTGGGTGAGCAGAATGTTGAGTCTAGCATAAGGAAACGAAAGAAGAGTATTATGTTTGCTGTTAAAGCCGAAGGAAGCAGAATGTGCTGTCAAGTGTTAATAGTCTCTGGCGCCGCGGCTCATTAGGCTAATCCTCCGCCTTGCGGCGCTGGCACACTGGGTTCTAGTCCCAGTTGGGGCGCTGGATTCTGTCCCAGTAGCCCCTCTTCCAGGCCAGCTCTCTGCTGTGGCCCGGGAGTACAGTGGAGGATGGCCCAAGTGCTTGGGCCCTGCACCCCATGCGAGACCAGGAGAAGCACCTGGCACCTGCCTTTGGATCAGCATGGTGTGCCAGCCGCAGTGTGCTGGCTGTGGCAGCCATTGGAGGGTGAACCAACGGATAAAGGAAGACCTATCTCTCTCTCTCACTGTCCACTCTGCCTGTCAAAAAAAAAAAAAAAAAGAAAAAAAAAAGAAAAAAAAAAAGAATATGTTGTTTCATTGTAAGGCTGAATGGAGGAATGTGTTGTGTCTACTTCTGATGGCAAGGAAATAATGTCTTGTCTCACATTAAAATGTAGTAGAATGGTTATTGTCATGAAAAATGAAAAATGTCAGGAAGATTATGCTAGATTTAAAGAGGCAAGGAAGTGCAACTATATGCAGTGTGAACTGAGATTTTGAATGGATCCCATATACCATTTACATCTTTTTGACAACTAATTCAATAGTACTTATTAAAATACTAATGTTTTTAGATATGATGTAATTGTGATCCCACTTAATTATCTTGAGATGCCTTGTCAATGATGTCTGTATAACCTTCAAATTATTCAGCATTGTATCCACCTACATACATATTTAAGGAGAAAATAAATATAACAAAATAACAGCTGGTGAATCTAGGTGAGGTATGTGGGGCTATTATATTTTATTTAAACTTTTTCCATATTAAAACAGAATATTAAGTGAAGCATTAATTGGAAATGGTGCAGGATGTTGTGGTTAGGATAAGCTGAAGGAAGTAGGGTCTGGAGTCTGGCATTCAGAGTGGAGCAGAGTGTTATGGCTATTGGTAGGTGAATAGAGAAGAGTGGCTCACCCTATAATTGTGAAAGTACTAGAATGCAGTACCTAGCATTAAAGGAGAGAAAAACAGAATGATGTGAGCATTAGTGGTGAACGGAACAGAATGTTGTACCTCCACTTAGGGTGAATGGAGAAGCCGTTAGTGTTTGGAATTCATAGTAAATGAAGTGGAACATCATGCCTAGTGTTCAAAGTGAGTTAAGCAGAATGTGAGATCTAGTGTTAACAGTGAAAAGAACAGAACATTACATTTATTGTAAGGGCGACTAGAGGAGGAACAGTGTCTGGTGTTGGTAATGAATCAAGTAGAATCCTTGTCTGGTGTCAGAAGTGCATGGACCAGGGTGCTGTGTATCTGACATTAACAGTGAGTGGAGCAGAGTGCTGTGTCTACTGTTAGTAGTGAAGGAGGCAAAATATGGCTCAAGGGTTGACAGTGAATATAGTGTTTGACATTAGAAATGTAAGGACCAGACTGAAGTGTGTCCGCACAAGGAACATGAGGCTGCCATGATAAGAAGGGCCTTCTTGCAAGCTTGGCCCTTGGCTGACATCTGGGAACTTGTATTATGGCAGTGTTCCCCGTTTTCCTCACTGAGAAGGGAGGCTCACTGTGCCTAGACGGCTTGTGCAAACAATTTTCTTATGGTCCACACCTGCTTTCCTCTTGGGAATCTGGGAGTATGGTACATACTAGGCAGAGGTGCCTATGTGATTAGCTCCCAATTAAAACTTTGGATGCTGGGTCTGCCATGAGCCTCTCTGGGCAGGAATATCACACATGTTTCAGTGGTTTTGTTGCTGGGATAGGAGTGGGTTCTGTGACACTGCTCATGGGAGGGAGAGATTCTTCCCGTCTCTGCCTGTTATCACAGTTTCATATCCTTTGTATGTCACTGTAGTAAATCTTAGCTGTGAGAACAACTGTACGCTGAGTTGGTTTCATCCTTCAAGTCTCTGAATGTGGTGGTGCTCTTGGAGATCCCTAACATGAATGGTGGTATGGACACAGCTAAGTGTTTTCAGAGCACTTAGCTCTGAAAGCGAATGGAGGCGAGTGTGAAGTTGAGTGTTACCATGAGACCTAATAGTAAACCTTGTTTTCAAGAATCAATTCCTTTTAGTGTATTCAAAGGAGGATATTATGTCTCATAAGTCACAGTCATGTTTAAGAGCTCACAAAAGATGTATCATCCTTGGGTTCTTCTTTAAAGACAATTAAGTTTCAAAAAGTAAGAAAGGGAAAAGAAGAATGGGGAAAAAAAGCAAAAACACCTTTGAGAAGCAAAAACAAAGAACAGCCCTTGTTTAGAATGTTGAGGAACAGTTCTCTTAGTTTTTTAACTCCATTTTTTTCTTCTTTTTGTTTTCTTTTCTTTCTTGGGCCAAATGAGTGGACGGTGGATGGGGCGGGCATGGTGGGAAGAATTACTATGTTCCTAATGTTGTATTTATGAGATACATACAAATAAATAATTTTTTTTATGAAAAAGGGTAAATTAAGCACACTATGTGACCAATACCGATTGGGAGTGAATGGATACAGTGTGGTGTTGGTAACTTGCATAGAGTGGAATGTTGTGGCTAGTGGAAGGCTGGCTGATCAGAACACTGGATCCTGCCCAGTATAGTAGATAAATACATTGTTACTGATTCTTTAGGCCCTCCCCCCTACCGGGTTTCAGGCAGGGTGGGGGAGAAGAGTGCTCTCATCTGCTCAGGGGTTCTGTGCTTGGGGCAGTAGGACTTACCTTGGGCAGGGATGCTCGGGAGCCAGAGCTCTGGGTGGTCATGGTGAGCACGGTGGTGATGCCCAGGCCAACCCGGGCTGGCGCAGCATCCATGTTGATCCAGAAGGAAATCCACGAGAGGATGACGATGAGCAGGCTGGGGATGTACATCTGGATCAAGTAGTAGCCCATCTGCCGCTCCAAGTGGAACCGGGCTTCAATGCAGGTGAATTTACCTGGAAGAGATAGCAATGTGAAGACCGTGGTGCTTGGGGGATAGGAGGAACGGCTTTAGGGTCAGGGCAGTGTAGGCTGGCTTCCCGGTTCAGCTTCACACTAACTGCGTCCTTAGGCAAGCATCTGGCCGCTCTGTATCTCAGTTTCCTCATCTATGGTAGTAAACTGGTGCTCATACAGTTGACCCTGCAGATCCTGAGTTCTCCATCATGGAATCAACCAACCATTGATTGAAAGTATTAAAAAAAAAAAATTGGAGGCTGGTGTCGGGATTACCTGACTGGGGTGCCTGTATCCACTTTTTTTTTTTTTTTTGACAGGCAGAGTGGATAGTGAGAGAGAGAGAAACAGAGAGAAAGGTCTTCCTTTTTGCTGTTGGTTCACCCTCCAATGGCCGCTGCGGCTGGCGCATTGTGCTGATCCGAAGCTTGGAGCCAGGTGCTTCTCCTGGTCTCCCATGCGGGTGCAGGGCCCAAGGACTTGGGCCATCCTCCACTGCCTTCCCGGGCCATAGCAGCTGTATCCACTTTTGCTGTGCCTGGTTTCAGTCCTCAGCTCTCTAGCTTCCTGCTAATGTGGACCCTGGGAGGCAGTAGGTGATGGCTCAAACAGTGGGGTCTCTGTCACCCATGTGGGAGACCTGGATTGAATTCTTGGCTCCTAGATTTGCCCTTGCAACCCTGGCTATTGTGGGCATTAGGGAAGTGAGCCAACGGGTGGGAGCTGTCTATGTGTCTATTTGTCTCTTTCATTCTCAAATACATAAGTAAATAAATACATTTTTTTCCTTTTTTTTGACAGGCAGAGTGGATAGTGAGAGAGAGAGACAGAGAGAAAGGTCTTCCTTTTGCCGTTGGTTCACCCTCCAATGGCCGCTGTGGCCGGCGCATCTCGCTGATCCGAAGGCAGGAGCCAGGTGCTTCTCCTGGTCTCGCATGCGGGTGCAGGGCCCAAGCACTTGGGCCATCCTCCACTGCCTTCCCGGGCCATAGCAGAGAGCTGGCCTGGAAGAGGGGCAACCGGGATAGAATCCGGCGCCCCAACCGGGACTAGAACCTGGTGTGCCGGCGCCGCAAGGCGGAGGATTAGCCTGTTAAGCCATGGCGCCGGCCAAATAAATACATTTTTAAGAAGGAAAAAAAAAAGCTGTCTGAACTGAATATGTGCAGACTTTTTCCTTGTCATTATTCCCTAAGCAATACAATATGACAGTTATTTGCATAGCACTTATGTTATATTAAATACTATAAGCAATGCACAGATGACTTAAAATATACAGGAAGGTGTGTGTAGGTCATATGCAAATATTTTACTATTTTATGTAAGGGACTTAAGCATCCTCACATTTTGGTATCCATAGCCTGTATGGAACTGATACCCTGAATATACCTAGAAATGACTGTGATAGTAATAATAATACCACATTAATAATAGTAACATTACTCATATGGTTATCGTGAGACTAGAATAAGGTGTTGCTTGTGAAGAATTTAGCACAGTCCTTGCACATAATAAATGCTCAGGATTTTGCTGTTACCATCGCTGTCATCATCATCATCACCATTAAAGTCTTTCATCTGCCCTTCACAGCTGAGGGCTAACTTGTCTTTCTATCCTGCCTCCATTTCTCTTCTACATGAATTTTGCCCCCTGTACTCCATCCCCACCTCTGAGTGTGGTCTGCACTTCCACACTTCTGAGTGTTTGAACTTGACAATGTTTTGCCTGGAATATCCTCATTCCTGCCACAACCAGGCCAGGAAGTCCTCCTCCTCCATGGCATTTTCTGTGCAAGGTCTGTCTCGGGTATAATGCCTTTTTTTTTTTTTTCCTGCATTGTCTCTGTTCTCTTCGCATGATCATCTGAGCCTTTACAGCATGACACAGTGAGTAAATGGGCAGGTGTCTCTTTCTTTCTCACTGTCTTGTGCGTTAGTCTGAGCAGCTTGGTTGTCCCCACCCCATATATGGAGCCTTGGGACTAGAACAGAGCAGAGCCATAGTGGGGTTTCAGTTTCTGTTCACAGAAGTACAGTAGATAGTGAATTTGGATTCACTAGTTCCTTGGACTGTAAACTCTACATAGGCAGGGCCTTATCAGTCTTTTCTTCTTGTATCCACAGGGCCTGGCACAGAGCTCGGCTCTCACTTAAGTATAAATGATTAGAAGCAAGATGGGACAATGATCGGGAAAATCTGTGTCCATTTAGGCTGTCTCCATCATCTTGGCGGTTACAAAAAATGTTGCAATGAATGTGAGAGTGCAGATCTCTCTTTGAGATATCAATTTCACTGTCTTTGTATACACCCAGAATTGCTAGATCATAAGGTAGTTTTAAATGGATGAATGGACAAAGAAAATGGGATTTTCAGCCTTATAAAAGAAGGAAACTCTGCCATTTGTGACAAACATGGACGAACCTGGAGGATATTGTTATACTAAGTGGAATAAGCCAAACCCGGAAAGACAAATACTGCATAATCTCACTTCTTTGTAGAATATAAAAGAGTTAAACTCATAAGAAAAATGAGAAAGAAAAGAGAATGGTGGTTGCCAGGGGCTTGTGTTGGGGGGCATGGAGAAAATGGGGAGATGTTAATCAAGGGGACAAAGCTGGATTATACAAGATGTATAAGTTCTAGAGATCTATGGCAAAGCACGGTGACTGTGGTTAAAAGTGCTATGCCACTGCACTGTATACCTGTGATTTCCTTAGAGGGTAGATCCTAAGTGTTCTCACACACACACACACAATGGCAAGTGTGTGAAGTGATGGATATGGTAATTGTTTGATTGTGGTGATTATTTTTAGCGTATACATACATCGAAACATCAAGTTGTACACCTTCAGTATTTTTGTTAGTTCTACTTTAACAAAGTTGAAAAATCAGGCTGGCGCCGCGGCTCAGTAGGCTAAGCCTCTGCCTTGCAGTGCCGGCACACTGGGTTCTAGTCCCGGTTGCCCCTCTTCCAGGCCAGCTCTCTGCTGGCTCCTGGCTTCAGATCAGCGCGATGCACTGGCCACAGCATGCCAGCCATGACGGCCATTGGAGGGTGAACCAATGGCAAAGGAAGACCTTTCTCTCTGTCTCTCTCTTTCTCACTGTCCACTCTGCCAGTCAAAAAAAAAAAATAAAATAAAATAAAATAGATTAAAAAAAAATCAGCCAGTCTTTGTGTATCCAGTCTTCTACCAAAGGCTGTGTGAGGCATGGAAGATAGAGCTGAGCTTAGCATTGGTTCCTCTGCTCTTTTGTAGCTCACAAGGCAGTTGGCCCTATTTTCTAATCTTCAGTGCCACCTCCCTGCACTCTGCCTCTTGCTGTAGTCTAATGTAAGCCTTCTCCGTTTGCTCTGCCAGTTCCTTTGTGACAGTGACTGGTGGGTATCATCCCACTATCAGCTTTCCCCCATCTGCCTTGGGAATAGGATCCATTCTGGCACCTCGAGTAAAGACTCTACTATTCACCAGCTCGTCTTCTCATTAGGTATAGCTTAAGCTTATATCACTCATCCCAGGACTCAGAGGAAGAAAATGTCAGAGTCACTTTTTGGTTTCAAATCTATTCTCTTAACCACTAGGTAATAAATACAGAGCTGTACTCATCATGGAAACTTCCTAAGAGCTGTTGAACCAGTGACTGAACGAGTGAATACAATGACCTCTGCCCCTGGATTGGGTGGGGGTGGGGGTGGGGGCTGAAAGGGTGGCTCCTTCTACCTACCTGTGTTGTAATGCTTGGTGCAGTATCTCAAGTCCTTCTCCTCCTTCAGGATAAACTGCGGTAGAGTTAGCCCATCTGCCACCTGCACTGCTCCCTGCTCCTGCCACTCAAAGATGAGGTCATTCATGGTATATCCAACTGGGATGGGATCAGAAGAAGGAGCAGTCACCACTCAGAAGCATTTGTGTGAAGCACAGCAGGATTGTTAAGGTTAAGGACTGAGACAGGCATCAGACACTTGATGGGACTCACCTGACCATGTCACTTCCCTCCCCCTCCCCGCCCCACCCCGCCTTAGCCTCTCCTGTTGCTCCAGTCCTCAATGCCAAGGTGAAATGCAGTAGACATCTGCTGTTTTTGCCTGCACATCCTGCCTTCCAGTATCATCTTTTGCTTACAGCAGGTTTCCCTCTGGTAAACACACTATTGCATGCGATCACGTGTGAATAGCCACTGGTGGGTGGGCGAGGTGTGAAAGGATGACCTCATCTAGGCCAATCAGACTCTCTGCGCTGGGACTTTGACCCCAGAGCCAAGTAGCAAAGGGTTCAAGAAAGCGGTCCATTAGCTGCTGCCACCTAAATGTCCTGGCTCCTGTACTTTGAAGTTAATCAGATTGGCACCTGTGTTTGCAACCAAAGCAGGCAGCTATTCCATCTGTTCCAGCCTTGGCCCTCTGTAGAGCCTAATCCAGTACCCTCCTCCTTCCCCATCGGAAGGACGCCTCCTACCTGAGACTACAGCATTTTTACTTCTGACAACAGACTTACGACTTACCGCCCTTTGTTAGAATTATTGCTGCAGTCAGTTGTCTATCCACTGTTGAGTGAGCATCCCTGTGAGTGCAAGCTATTTCTTCTCCATTCCTGGTGATCACATTCATAAGGACCATGGAACAATGCCTCTTTGGAGAATGCTGCTGGCTCCAAAGCTTGAGCCTCAGTCAGGCGATGTAAGGGGAACTATATTGCTAATGCATTTTCTAAAAGCAAAGCCCTGCATTTAGTATTTGGGTTGATTACAGTAATCTCCTGGATCGCTCTCAGCAATTCGGGAATTTCTGCCAGTCCTGTGGGTAAATGGGAGCTTGGTTCTCTCTAGAGGGTTCAAGCAAGGGACTCACAGCTTTCCAGTTGCATGATACAGGTCTGGACATCCATGGGGAAATTCTTCAGGTCCATTGGGCAGGCCAATGTCAGGGTGATTCTGGGAAGAGAAGGGAGTTACATGATTCTGGATCTACAAGTGAGAAAGGCTGTGCCTCCATTGTGGTTACTCTCAGAAAAGCAGTTGTTCAGGATAAAGGAAGGTGAAGTTTTATTGAATGCACAGATGAAGGTTTCCAAGTCACTGACAGGGAAGTGGAAGCTCAGAGAGGTAAAGCAGGGTGTCTCAAGTCACACAGATTCAGTGGCACTTCTGGGTTCCTTCACAGACTCCCTTGTCTCCAAATACCTGTCTTTAGCAAGTCACCTGGAGGCTGGGGCCTGCTCCCCTTCCCTACTCTTCTGCAGAGCCCTCCGGTGGGGACAGAACCCAAATGTTTAAGTGAGCAGGATCAGGCCTTAGGCTGCCCCATGGGCACCTGCCGCTTGGCTGCCTCCCTTCACACCTGGGACTCATCAAAAGTTAACTTCAAAGAGGCCCCTTGCCTTCTGGGTATGCAAACACAGCTGAGTCACATTAGTGGGCTCCTGCTGGAGTCAGAAGGTGCTGGGCTCCCTGGGATCCTGGATGGTCATTTATGTTGGGTTGTTCAACCCTTGCAGAGGCCACAGCCCCAGAACCAAAGGGAAGTCCCTTCAACAGAATCAAGGCCTGCAGCTCAGGCTGGGTTACTGAGGCTTCAACTTGAAAGACTCTGCCAACATTAGAGCACCTGCTGCAGGTTATGGAGGAAAAAGGCTCTTGGAGGCCGGAGAGCCTTACATCCTCAGGATGACTCCATCTAACAGGTAAGAAAACTGGCTGTAGAGAGGGAGAGGGAGAGACTTGCCTAAGATCACACCGCGAGTTGATGGCTCAGCTGGCATTCAAAACCATGTGTCCTGGCCTTTAGGTTCTGGGGCCTGGTGGGGTGGGCTCCCATTTGCTAGTGGTCTTTCCAGCACTGCTGTCCTGGAAAGTCAGCCCCAGTATGCCACGTTACCTAATTCGTGGTGCTGTAGTGGAACCCAGTAGCAGGCACATAGTGAGACACAGACCTCTGAGACCTTCCTCCCCAGACTTCTGAACATGGGCTTCTTTAAACACAGGGTTGAAGCAAGGGGTGGGGGGTAGTGGGGGAGAAGGGAGGGAAAGAGAAGGGAGAGGGGAGGGGCCAAAGAAGGGGAAAGTGAGTGGAGAGTGAATGCAGCTGAATTTCTGGAGATAAAAGCTCCAAAGTGGGGCAGCTGTCACACTGGGTTAATTTCCTGAAGTTGAATGACCTTGGGAACATCACTTTCTGCTGATCTGTTCCTCTGTCATGCTGCACTGGGACTCGGCTTCCTGAGATTTGGAAACAGCCTGGCAGCAGCAAAATCCAGGCAGGGTAGCCTCCCCCCATCCCCAAGGCCCAGGTGGCCCTTTTCTAAAACTCTTCCAATCTGTGTATGTATTGAGTGGAGCAGGCTCCTGGGTGAGGAAAGCCACAGGAGCCTGTGGTTCCTGCTTGCCCGCCCCTCAGTGGGGAGGCTCCCAAGCTCCCTCCCTGACTCAGCTACACCTGAGGGTTCAGGTGTGTGAGGTCTGTCACACCTGAGGCCTAGAACCTGTACCGCCTCTCCCAGGGGCCTGGACATTTCAGGCTCATCCTCTATTGTAAGTAAGATTTCTTGCCTCAAGGAATTGGAGGGGGAGTCATCAAGGATCATTGCCCTTTTAAGATACTTGAAATGAAACTATACTTACTCATTTATCAAATATTGAGTATCTATTGAGTTGGTGCACTGTTTAGGCTTTGAGAAGGCATCAATCCACACTAATAGAGTCTGGAATCTAGGCTTTGCCATTACCTCTGGACACTTTGACATATTAGTAAAATTTAGGTCCTTATTTGTCTAATTTCTAAAATGGGCTGAATTAAACCCACTTAATAGGGATGTGAAGGAGCATTAGATAAGATAGATAAAGAGTTCCCAGCATCAGAGCAAATTCTCAATGAAGGACAGCTGTTACCATTGCATGTGTAAGGTCATTTCCTCACCTCTTGGACACCAGCCTTTTTCCCCACATGGGGAGATGAGGGACGCAGTGGGAAGAGTGGTGGGAGACTCTGAAAACTTTGTTGCTGGCTGGTATCTGCAGGATAGCCTGCAGCTGGGGAAGGGGGTCTGCCCTCTTAGGCTGAATGCAAGGTGAGTGAGCTACAAAGGATTTACCAAAGGGAGGGTGCTGTCCCATACCTGTGAGTAGCATTGTCCACAGTGGCGGTGGCTTCCCAGGCATTGTGCCTCTGCTTGTGTTACTGATGATCATATCTGAGTATTCTTTCATAGCTATTCTGTAGAACTGCTGGCTAACTCAAACCCCACCTTCTCTAGAATGCCTTCCTCCCTGTGAGGACTTCCTTCTTACTTGCTGAGTGAACGTTCTAGAACCGTTTCTGACCTATCAGCAAAGATGTTGGCCTGTCGGAGCCTGTTTGCTTCTGTTTGGCTCCCTCTCATAGTGTCTGCTCCCAGAAGGTCATGGGGCAAGTCATGTTCGGGGTTGGGGGAGGGGGAGCAGAGGGGCCTGCACGGAACTCACCGAATGCTGTAGAGGACATTGCCATTGCGTGAGATCCTTAGCAGTTTGTTGTCTGTGGTGATCTCATGGAAGTGGGCCCCCTTCTCGTTGGCAAAGAACAGGTCAGGCTTCCAGATGGAATCCAACATGGATGGGTCCAGGTCCAGAGAGTCATCAGGGTATTCGTTGTAGGCCAGACGGGGGTCGTTCCACTGCTGCCGTAGGAAGATGTTGACTCTGTAGTCCTACAGGAGGGAGACACAAGGTCGAGGTTGGGTCAGTTCTTGGATGCCAGGGTCCCCCAAGACCCTTTCTGAGGGATGGCATTGGACTGTGGTTGTATCTAGTGTGGGAATGAGGCATAAAGGCTGTCATCAGGCAAAAGCCACGGGACTCATAAATATCCCTGAAAATCCTCTAAATGCCCTGTTAAGCATACTCTGAACTGATACTATTTCAATGTTAGTCTTTTGAAAAAAGTTTAAAAGTTTAAAGACTACTGCAGTAAACCCCTGTTCTTTTATCATCCTGCTAGTGTTTTATCATATATGCTTCATTTTTTTTTTAAAGAGAAATGATACATTACAGATAAAGCTGAAGTTGTCCTTCGACCATCAGACCCAAGAGTAGTGTAGTTCTCACATACACTCAGGCTTGAGAGATGGGAGGAATTAAAGGAAAGACGAGAAGCTGATGTCTGAGAGCATTCGAACTACTATGCCTAAAGAAATAAATAATTCCCAGACAATACGGGAAGGATGGTGGCCCTAGGGTTCACCTCACTCTATTTTAACATCAGCTTCCCATGCTGATTTGTTTGGAAAGGTTTAATCAGTGTCACAGAGTCACATCTTACTGGTTTCTAAACTCATCCCCAAGTTACTGTTTCTCTGATGGGATTTGTGTTGTAGTTATATCAATGGAAAAATTCACAAATGAAGTCAGTGAGATGTTGGACTAAAGTACAGCAGGATTGCAGGACTTCTTGGAGTTGGTCAGATTGTGATGAATCCTGTGCGTTTCCAAGGAGACACAATGTGGCACGTTTCTCTAGGTTATTTTGCCCAAGGAGCTCTTAGGCATGTTGTGTCTTCTGTGGAGCATGGGCTAGGAATTACCATCCTAGGCAGAACTCGGCTCTCAACTTCTTCTTTTTTTTTTCTTCCTTCCTTCCACTGAGGAGACTGACACAGTCTCAAAGTACAGGGGCAGAGCTGATTCTGGAATCTAAGGATCCTGATTGGTAACTGCGGGTTTCTTCACTGCCCCCTGCTGATCCCAGAGGATCTGAAAGGTCCATTACAATGTGAGAAGCACTTAGTGTGTGCACAGGACTCCATGCCTGAAAACTGGCTAGTGCACTTAAGAAATATTCCCACCGGGGCTGACATTGTGGCGCAGTGTGTTGAGCTCCTGCTTGCAATGCTGGCATCCCATATTGGAGCACCAGTTCAGGTCCTCGCTTTTCTACTTCTGATCCAGCTCTCTGTTAATGTGTGTGGGAATGCAATAGAAGATGGACCGTTCTTGTGCTCCAACTGCCCAGGTCGGAGACCCAGGTGGAGTTCCTAGCTTTTGGCTTCAGCCTGGCCTTGGTCTGGCTATTGTGGTTATTTGAGGAGTGAACCAGTGCATGGAAGTCTTTGTCTGTCTGTCTCTTTCTAGGTTGCTCAAATAAATAACTTTTTAAAAATAAATATTGAAAACTTCTTAATGGAAATTTTTTTTAAAAATTGCATTAGTCATTGTAAACCATTAATATCATGATACTATAAAGTAGAATTTGGGGAATACTTGTCTTTCCCAAGGAAGAACATAGCTGTCTGTATTGAATTTCTATTTTTTTTTTTTTGATAGGCAGAGTGGATAGTGAGAGAGAGAGAGACAGAGAGAAAGGTCTTCCCTTTTTTTTGCCGCTGGTTCACCCTCCAATGGCTGCTGCGGCCGGCACATCTCGCTGATCCGAAGCCAGGAGCCAGGTGCTTCTCCTGGTCTCCCATGCGGGTGCAGGGCCCAAGCACTTGGGCCATCCTCCACTGCCTTCCCGGGCCATAGCAGAGAGCTGGCCTGGAAGAGGGGTAACCGGGACTAGAACCCGGTGTGCCGGCGCCGCAAGGCGGAGGATTAGCCTGTTAAGCCACGGCGCCGGCCCTGTATTGAATTTCTAAAAGTGTCTATAGTCCCCCCTCCCCCAAAATTAATATCTTCAGATCTAGTCCCATATCAAATGCCCTCCTTCAAGGCGCAGTATTACGCATGAGGACTGGTGACTGCCTTTCCCCATAGTGTGCTGTCTCCATGAGGTTGACTATATTTTCTTTTGGAGGTGCTGCTCATGAGTCTTGATCTACCATCAGCACAGGTGAACTCAAACCACTTTCCTGCCCCTCCCACTTTCACCCCTGTCTGGCTTATAGCTACATTACTTTGTTTGCATGCAGAAATATCAATAACTTCAAAAAATCTTCCAAGGTATTTTATAGGATTGTTCTGTAATTTAATTGAAGTCTTTCCCTCTAGCCCCATAGAAAATGACATTTAGACTCATAATCTCCTGTCTTGTACGAACTGTTGTGGAGGGAGAGCTTCAGGCCAAGCCTGGATGTTGGTTCTTTGTTTTTCCTGCTGCTGGTAGTGGACAGCTCCCAATATGGCTCCATGCCAGGAGGGTGTTGCAAACAGCCTCGTTCTGTCTGTTGGATTCCACACGGGAAGTGAGTATATGTGTTATGGTGAGGCACTGGGTAAGTCACATTAGAGACAACAGGCTATGAATGACTGGGCAAAAAAAAAAACAAAAACAAAAACAAACCCTTCCGTCCCCAAACCCCAGCTGTCCTTTTGATGTTCTTGCAATGACATGTCAAGCCCATTTATGTGGCTGGAAGGAAGAAAAGAAAGTGGCATTTCTTAAAATGGTCTGTTAGGCACCAGGCTCTCCTAGATACTGTCACGTATGTTTACTGCTCACAAACCCCCTGCATCTAGACAGTGAGGTGCCCACAGTGAGGATAAGGAAATTGGTTTTCGAAGCTTGGGAAACTGAGGCTCAGAACTGGTGGGTGGCAGAGTTGGGATGGAGATTTGCAGGAGCCTGACCATTCCATGAGCACTGATGCATGATGTCACATGAGTGTGGATGGCCACTTGTTGGCAGGGACACTCTTGCATCCTCATCGTCCAGATTTTCCTGCTCAGCTCAGTCCTTACATCTTGCAGGAGCTTGACGGCCCCCACCCCTGCTTTCCTGGCCTCGTCCTTTCTGATGTCCTAGCAAGATCAAGTCAACAGAAAAGTTTCATTGAGCTCTTCCTCATGGTGTGTCTCATCTTCTTACCCCCATGAGCAGCAATTTGAGGGGATGAACTTGCCTTGTATTTCTCCTGCACCAGGTTACCTACCTACCAGTCAGTGCAACTATGAGCTACCTAGCACTCTCAGGAGAATGAAGGAGTAATGCTAGAAAAAGTTGGAACAGAGTGAGATCTCCTCATTTTATTGATGGAGAGACTGAGACCCAGCGGGCAAAGCATTTTCTCGGGTCACACAGTGGTTCGGTAAAGGACCTGGAATTGGAACCTAGCTCTGCTTCTGTGGATCTCGCTGTTAAGCAAAGTTAAGCTAAAGGGTCTCTAAGAACCCTTGAAAATCTAATAGCTAATTGTAATTAGCTTATTGTCTTTTCCAACAATATTTAACTGAGTACCTATTAACAGGCCAGGCAGTATTGCTTGTGCTGAGGAGTCTACTGAGAATGAGAGACATGTTTACTGAATCGCAGAACTCCCAGAGTAGTTTTACATCACTGTGAGGTCAAGGCTCTGATAGGGGTTAGGTACCCGTGCTGGGGAAGTATGGAGTGCAGGTTCCTCGTGTTGACATGGGCAGTGGTGACCATGGAAGTATCCAGGAAGAAGCAGATGGTCAAATGAATTAAGTGATTGAATCAAATTATGGTTGAACCAGTGAAGAAGCACTTTGGGCAGGAGGGAGTGCCCACGTGAAGGCCTAGAGGCAAAGTAGAAGTGTGGGCCTTGAACAGAAGGGCAGGTGAACGAGAAAGGACAGGAGTGGGAGAAGGCTCCCAGAGTCCGACAGGCCATGCTGGGGAACTTGGACTTCATCCTGAGAGCAATGCAGAGCCTTTGAAGAATTTTAAATAGGAATAGACATTAAGTATCAGTAATAAAATGCAAATGTAATAAAAAGTACTTTATTTTTCCTTACTGCAGAAGCAATGCCTATTGACTATAAAAATATAAATGTACAGCACTTAAAAGAAGAAGAAATAAAACCCGTGGGGTCTCATTATTAAATGATGAATGAAACATTGGAGTAAGGGAGACCTCAGTGTCCTCAGGCTGCTCGACTCCTTGCAGTGCCAGCCCCTCCCCTCAGCAGCTGCTACCCAAATGAGTTACAGTCATTGATTTTCCTCTCTCAAGTTAGTAAACAGCAGAGGGAAATGCAGTTGGGAAGAAATCAATGTAATTGGTGTAATAGGCTGAAAGCTAAGTGTTGTTTTGCTTACTTAGCCCTACGCTTATACTGGTTGGTGCTGGACACAATGGGGGCCCATTTTCCAGTTCAGGGGCTGGAGGAGAAACATTGGAATTCTCCATCCGAGAACTCAGGTTCGACCTCCAGTAGTTGGTTTGCAGGTCCCATACTTGCAAGGGTAGCCTATGAACCTGAAGCAGGAGGGATTTCTGAGGCTCTAGTAGTCTGATCTTCAAGCATCAATGCATCCATATTGCCTCAGATTCCCTGATGGTCTGATGTCTGGTAACTGGCTAGCTAGTTGCCTTGTTTCTAAGACCAAGATAGAACACAAACTTGTTCATTCCGCAAACATTTTCTCGAGACTTTCCTTCCCCCACAGACTTGGTCTAATTTCAGATTCCAGTTTCTCCTAATAAACTCTGAAATAAGAAACATGAGATGTTGAGGGTGTTGCTGGGTAGGGGATGTGGAGGGCAAGAGATATGCCGATTGCAGTCAGAACCAAAAGGCATCAAAAGGTGGCCAAAAGCAGATTCTTGAACATTAAAAAAAAAACAAACAAACAAAACCACTTCATTATTTTGAAAGGCAGAGAGAAACAAAATGGAGATAGGGATATCTTGCATTCTCTGGCTAAATCTGTAAATGCCTGTAATATGTCGGGTTGGGCCGTGCCAAAGATGGGAGCCTAGAACTCAATCTGTCTTCCCCATGGGTTGCAGGGACGCATGTACTTGAGCCATCACTTGCTGCCTCTTAAGGTGCACATTAGCAGGAAGCTAGAATCAAGAGAAGAGGCAGGATATGAAGCCCGGCACTCTGATATGGGATGCAGGTGTCCCAAGAGATGTCTTAAGTGCTAGCCAAACACCTGTGCAATCTTACACCTTTTTTAAGTCCCAGCATTCTGGCCTTGAAGGGATGTCTCTTCTAGATTCAGTCCAGCTCTATAAACATTACTCCAAGCGGAGTCATGGCGAATGGAGACCCAAGGTCTTTGTTTCTATCCTCACAGAGCTGAAATGATTGAAGTTAGGGTCTTAAGTTCGGTGTTTTCAGATGTGAACTGTAACAGTTTTTACAGGGAAGGAGGCCAGTGATGGGTGAGGAGGAAGTATAGGGGCAAGGAGTAGAGACTTAGGTCAGGATGGGACCTGAGGACTAGGGTCACAGCCTGGCATATTTAGGATTAGAGAGTTGGGGGTAAGAGGAATCTTACCTAGAAGAGAAACAATAGCATGAGCAAAGAGTGTAGGCGTGAGAATAGGCATTTAGTGTGAAGATGCTCACATCCTACATTGCAGTGTCTGGTTCAATTCCCAGCTCTAGTCAATGACTCCAGCATCCTGCTAATGCAGACCCTGGGAGGCAGTGGTGATGGCTTAGGTGATTGGATTCCTTCACCTCCCCTCCCATGGAAGTCAGGGATTTAGGTTTTAGCTCCTGACTTCAACCCTAGTCTAGCCCTGGCCATTGTAGGCATTTGAGGAATGAACTAGTGGATGGGAGCACCCTCTCCCTCTCTCTGCCTCTGAAATAAGACAACGTGAAAAACAACGCAGGCATGGGCATTCAAACAGTTGAGTTCACCCCAAACGTTGGCATCAGTAGTGACAGTTCCTTCTTCCTCTACCAGGCATTGTGTCTAAGCATGCCCCATACTTCAGTTTTATCTTCAATAAGTCTGTGACATAGATTGTTTGAAAAAGATTAATTGATTTTATTTGAAATGTAGACAGAGGGAGAGAGAGATCTTGTATCAGCTGGTTCATTTCCCTAGATGGACACAATGGCCAGGGTTGTGGTCACCTTGAAGCTGTAAGCCAATAGCTTCTTATGGGTCTCCCATGTGGGGCAGGGATCTAAATGCCTGGGCCATCCTCTGCTGCCTCCTCAGGAACACTACAAGGGAGCTGGATTGGAAGCAGAGCAGCCAGGATTCAAAAAGGGGTGTTTCAGATGGTGGCTTAGCCCACCATGCCACAAGGCTGGCCCCAGGAGAATCATAATTCTTTATCTTTATCACAAGATATTACAGCTGGAAGAAACCTTCGAGATTGCTGTCTCAACTTCATTTTGCAGAAGGCCCAGAGAGGGGAAAAAAAACTTTTCCAGGCAGGGCACACAGAAATTCAGTGACCAAGGTGAGACTTGGAGGAGTCTTGGTCCCTGTCCCACCCACTTGTTCTCCTATTTGTATTGTATACCTTGAAGGATAGCTCCAGGGCCAGGAGAGGTATTGAGTTGGATTCACCACTGGGCAGTCTCAACTTCTCTGGATCTAATGTGGGGCTATGTTCAGTCAGAGTTGGGGATTAAGATGAACAAGAGTTGGTTAGTGTGCCCAAGACTCGGAGCCCATTCAGTGTGGATCTGATGGTGAAGGGGTTAGTGCTGCCTTTGCTACTTGCTCTGCTTCTTCCTGAGCACTTTCCAGACCTCTGAGAAGCAGGTGGAATGAAGGAGTCACGGATGTTACCAGTGACTGGGAGAAGAGTCAGCCTCAGCCAGCTCATAGTCCTTGGAGAGTGTGGGCCTGGCTCAGCTGGCACACGTGGGGCTCACTGAACCCTGGCTAAGTGTTTTGCCTGAAGAATCTCATTGAATTCGCACAGTGACACCGTTTTACAGAGAAACTGAAGCCTGGGGACAATTAGGCGCTTTCTCTAAACTTCATGACAGAGCTGAGACTCAGCTCCAGGACTATTCGATTCCAAAGTCCTACACTCTTAAGAAGTCTACTGTATTAGCTCCTTTTATTAATAATGTCTTCTACTTATTTGCTGCTTTTTGCTTTCTGGAGGACTCTTTTTTTAAATGATCTATTTATTTATTTGAAAGAGCTACAGAGAGGCAGAGGCAGAGAGAGCTAGAGAGGTTCTTCATCTGCTGGTTCACTCCCCAGATGGCCCAACAACCATTTGCTGGGCCAATCGGAAGCCAGAAGCTAGGAGATTCTTCTTGGTATCCCATGTGGGCACAGGTGCCCAAGGACTTGGGCCATCTTCTGCTTTTCCAGGCCATAGCAGAGAACTGGATTGGAAGTGGAGCAGTTGGAACCTGAACCAGTGCCCACATGGGATGCTGGCACCAGCAGCAGTGCATTTACCCAGTATGCCACAGTGCTGACCCCTGGATTACTTTCACATTAGATTCTGTTTTATGAGGTTTGGGTTGGAAAAAATGGTTCCTATTCCCATTGGACGTATGTGAAAATTAAAGCCTTTTGGCCTAGAAGCTCAAGTTCCCAGCACTAGTTACTGGGAGATCCAGAACTGATAATAAGCATGCAAATAATACTAATACCTTGAGACTTAACCATTCTTATCATGTAAGATACTGTGCTAAGAGCTTTATGTGTATTGTTTTATCTTCACAGTAACCCTGTGATGTAGGTTCTGCATTCCCAATTTTATAGTTAGGGAATTCAGGGCATACAAAGGACACAGTCAGTGGCAAGGTCAGGATTTGAACCTAGATGTTAATGCCAGAACCCACGCATTTAGCCAGGATGTCTCAGAACTGCATTGACTGACAGTTTTGTGATACCTCAAGGCTAACAGGCACTGCCTCTGGGTGCTGTAACGTACCTGTCATTTGTAGGTGTTCATAGCTAACAGGAAGTATTAAAGCAAATAACAGACAGCTTCTGCCCCAGGTCTAACAGCCCACTGTGCCTTGTATCTGATTTTACTTGTGGATTTCAGCTGTGGCCTGCCTACAACTCCTGTGCTGATAGGCCCCTCACATGCCTAACTATTGCCTCTTTGGGCTCCAGGCTCTTGGTTTGTGCCTTTTTTTTTTTTAAAAGAAAAATATTTATTTAGTCAATTATTCATAAGACAGAATGACTCATACACACACAGATATCTTCCATCTGCTGGTTCACTGGATTGGAAGCAGAGCTGCTGGGACTTAGACCAGAACTCCAACATGGGATACTGGTTTTGCAAGCAGTGAGTTAACCCACTGCACCCCAATGCCAGCCCCTGCTTCGTCTCTTGACCCTTTTCTAAGTCGCCATGCTACTTGTGCAGTCTTATTTGGATATCACCAGACCTGCACTTAATGTAGAGAACCATAGAGCTTTTGGTCAATGGAGCTGAGCATCTTTGTCTTTAGGAGATCGCTAAAGACTAACATGAATTTAATAATTAGATGAAAGTGCTAATAACAGCTACTTTTATAGGGTGTCTGACATTTGTTAGAACTTTATAGTATCTCTAAACCTTTCATTAACTTAGTGTATTGGGTATTTTTTTTAAAAGATTGATTTATTTATTTGAAAGGCAGAGTTAGAGAGGCAGAGAGGTCTTTGATCCTCTGGTTCACTACCCCAGTTTGCTGCAACAGCTGGAGCTGTCCTGATCTGAAGCCAGGAGCTTCCTCCAGGTCTCCCACATGGGTGCAGGGGGACCCAAGGACTTGGGCCATCTTCTCCTGCTTTCCCAGGCCATAGCAGAGAGCTGGATCAGAAGTAGAGTAGCTAGGACTTGAACTGGTGCCTATATGGGATGCTGGCACTGCAGCCCCTCCCTGCCCCCCGGCCGAGTCTGTGTGATGGGCTGACTGGTAAATAGCCTTATAGTCAGTATTGGGTATAGAACTTTGGATTGAACATTGAACAGTGATGTACATTCATAACTGGTTACCAAAGGATGCAGATTGAGGGGTGGGTGTTCATCTGGAAAGAGGTCAGGGTTGGCATCAGGGGGTACAATAGCGAGAAAAGCTACTAATAAACTTGGAAATAGGAAAAATTAGGTCACCCTCTGAAACTAACAACAGAGATGAACATGGCAATGCAGGAATTTGGCAAGTCCCAAATATTTAGGCGAGGTACATGTCTGTAATAAGCAGAGTGCTAGTCTATTGAGTTTTACCTTGTTGGAGAACTGTTTTATAAACATACATGGACATCATTCTATAGTACAAGAAAGAGCAGTTAGGGAAGAGGGAATTTGACAGTTGGTGATGGTGTCGCTGTCTTGGGAGAAATGACTTCCTCATCGCTGGGGAGTTTCCATGTGATGAGACAGGCATGGTTTCTTAGACATCTCCAAGGCCTGCATGCAAGTCCCTCGAGGCCGTCCACTCCCTTTCTTCCGACCTAGGGTGGCCAAAAGCAGCTTTCTCCTGGCTTCCCTGCTACCTGGATGGTGGCAAGGAAGCACACTCACAGAGCACGTGAGCATTCCTGCTATGAGAAGGCGAAGGCCACTGCAGACCGAGGCAGCTTGGCAGCCGGCCTTCTGCACCTCCATCTGGGTTTGCGTGGCCTCAGTCAACCTTACTGAGTTTGAGCTGCTGGAGAACCATTCTCTGGGCTGTCATAAATTCACAACCAGGATGGCTTCCTTCAGGTATACTAGGAGAAAATCATCCAGCGGATGATGCCAAGGCTCCTTAGTTTCTGCCTGCAAGACTCTGGTTGCATTTCTGAAAGCTTGCTCTGGCCCTCTCTTAGTTTTCAGTTTGGCAAGGTTTTTGTGGAATGTTGAGTTCTATGTAATGGTATGACATTTTACAGACTTTGCCCTTTACCCTTGAAGTATACTATATGTAGAAAGATAGTAAAATGTAAAAAACAGCAACAGCAGAAGATCTCATCCGTGGTGACAACTCCACAAAGTATCAAGGAAAAAAAAATCTAATAAAAAATGATTGAATTGTATGAATAAAAAAGTAACCAAATAAAACAACTCGAACTTCCTGAAATTTATAAAGGAATTATCTGTATAAATGGCTAAACACACTTTATTTATAAAATATTATAAGAATGTCGTTTCTTCCCAGGTTAATCTATAGAACCAGTGCAACCTCATCAAAATCTGAGGGTGTGGGGAGCAGTGTGGTGCAGTGGGTTAATTTTACTGGTTGGGATGCTGGTATCCCTTTTTGGAGGGCCTGTGATTGAGCCCTGCCTTGAGTTCTGATCCAGCTTATTGCAAATGCCTCTGGGAGGTAGTGAATGATAATCCGAGTACATGAGTTCCTACCACCTGATGGGAGCCAAGATGACTCCTGTCTTCAGCCTGGCCTGCTCCTGGCTATTGCATCCAAATAGGGGGGATGAATCAGCAGATGGAAGAGCCCTCTTGTTTATCTGTCTCTGCCTTTCAAATTAATCAGTCAATAAACATCTATTAAAATATGTCACTTAAAAATCAGGATTTTTGTAAGTCTCAATGAGCTGATTCCAAAGTTCATATGGAAGCAAGAATGGGCTGGAAAGATCAAGAAAACCTTGAAAAATAAGAGCAGCAGAGAGCTTTTTCAACTGGCTGTGGAATACAATGTGAGGTTATTGTAATTAAAGCAGTGTAGTGTTCATGCAGAAACAGCAGTTCAACGGAGCTGTAACTAGGGAGGTATGTATGGGAAGTAAGTCTCTGAGAAAAGTAGCATTTCACATCAGTGGAGAAATAGGGCCTGGTAAAAAAAATCGTGTTGGAATAATTGCTATGTAATCAGAAAAACGGTTAAACCAGCACCAAATAGTTCACAGAAAATTAGACTCCAGGGGCCAGCGTTGTGGAGTAGTGGGTTAAGCCACTGCCTGCACCACCAGCATCTCTTTATGGGCAATGATTGGTGTCCTTGCTGCTCCATTTCCAATCCAGATCCCTGCTAATGCACCTGGGGAGGCAGTGTAGGATGACACAAGTACCTGTGCCCCTGCCACCCACATGGGAGACCCAGCTGAGGCTCCTGACTTGGACGCAGCCCTGGCTGTAGTTGCCATCTAGGGAGTGAACCAGTGATGGAAGATTCATTCATTCATTCTCTCTCTCTCTCTCTTTCCTTACCTTCCTCTCTTCCCCTCCCCCCACCTCTCTGCAGCTCTGACTTTCAAATAAATCAATCTTTATAAAAGAAAAAAAAAAAGACTCCACATGGATTAAGGAAGTATGTATGAAAACAAACCTATGATATTATTCAAAATGCCCAATTAACATGTGTAAAGATGCTCAAATTCACTAAGAATCTGGGATGCAAACTGAAAGTGACAATGAGGTATAATATTGAAAATTCTATTTAGTAAAAAAAGAATGGATAATATCTTGGGTTGGCAGGATAAAGAGAAAATTATTGGAGGGAATGTAAATTATTGAAGCTTCTTTACAAGGGAATTGGACAAAATTATCTATTTTAAAAGTTCATGTTCTTCTCCCATGACTTGCATACTGTTAAAGGTTTCCCCTGGTCTGCTTTAACAAAAACCAGGAAGAACAGGAAGCTAGGCAGCAGAAGAAATGTAAAGATAAGGTGGCAGACCAATTAATGGGTTGCTTTACACAGTTATCTGCTATCAAGGAGACCCAACAGGCCATTCCACTGCAACGGTTTTTGATATGGATAGCCAGGGCTTCAGCAGAAGTCAGCTTATGAAGAACTCTGGCAGCTCTGCCAGCCAAGAATTCTGCAACTGGAAACAGAACCACTCTGGAGTCAAAGGACTCCAGGTCAGAGCCACAGCTCTGGTTGGCTCAAAGCTAAAAAGCCCTTCGCTAGGCCCAGCTTCCAAAGTAACCACTGCTGTCAGGGGATGCCAAGTAGGGACAGCAACACTGCAGGCAGAAACTGTAAGTTTCCTATTAGAGATGCCACCTGCCTTCTCTTCAAGCCAGCTCTCCTCCCAGCTCAGCTAGGTGATGGAAGTCAACAAGGTGGCTTCCCTAACAAGATTCACACCTCCCTTATGATGTACCCCATGGGTTGCACCTCCTGAGAAAGCCTTAAAGCCCACCTGATTATTATCAAGCCCCTTCTGTTAGTTTCTACCTGCCTCTGAATGAGAAAACTTGCTTGTGTTTTAGACGGCATCTTTTGTTTTAAAAACTTATTTATTAAATATAAATTTCAAAAGTAAAAAAAAAATTCATGTTCTTTGGCATAGCAGTTCTACTTCTAGAATAGACCCTAAGAAAATGCACCAAGAGTTAAGCACAGGAAAGTTCATTGTGGTGTTTGTAGTAGTGAAAAAGCTAAATAAAACTGAAGGTGCACCAGGAGAAGAGGATTCAACACCAGAAAATAACAATGTATTTACGCCTGAGGTTTTATAGGGAAGCTATGAAGTCTAGAGACAGTATCATTTTGCCGTCTATTTAATGTATTAATAAACTTCTTATTATTTTCCTATGTTTCCAAATTTGGGGATATGTAGTAAGTAAAAAAAAAAAAGATGGTAGACTTATGTGTAGCTATATGGAGGTTGTTTTTGTCAAGCAGGAGAAAGATGATCCCAATTTCAGCTAGGATTGACAGCAGCCAGGTTGGAAAAAAGCTAGATAGATTTAAGTTTTATTTCTATAATTTAAAATACTTAATCGATTTTAAATGGCATTAAAATGGAGTAAAATGGCATTGTGAAGTGGCTCCTTCCTAGCCAACATTTAATATATTTATGATTGAGGCTGGCACTATGGAGTAGGTGGTGAAGCCACTGCCTGCAGTGCTGGCATCCCATATGGGTGCGAGTTTGAGACCTGGCTGCTCCATTTCCCATCCAGCTCCCTGCTAATGCTCCTGAGAAAGCAGTAGAAGGTGGCCCAAGTCCTTGGGCCCCTACACTCACCTGGGAGACCTGAAAGAAGCTCCAGGCTTTAGCCTGGCCCCACTCCAGCCATTGAGGTCATTGGGGGGAGTGAACTACTAGATGGAGGCTTTCTCTCTCTGCCTTTCAAATAAATAAATAAATTTTTAAAAATATGTTGATGGTTGGAAATAAGGAGATTTTAATCTCCTTGTACAGGAGCTGTTTTATTCTATCTTGAAGTCTTGTTTGCAATACCCAAAGGAACGGATGGCCCAGGTGTTCTTGTGATACAAGATGTGATGGAATTGCACAAATCCGACAGAGCCTCTTGTTAGAGGCTGGTGCAGGAGGCCAGGAAGAGGTCATGTCCTCGCCTGGCCCATGATCCCTGTGGCTCTGCCATCTCTCCTTTTCCCTCCTGTTTAACAGAACCAGAAATAGGGCTCCAGGAGTCAGGCAACCAGGGGATACTAACTTGCTATGCCATTGATTGCCTGGAAAAGCTCGCATGAATCGCATCTCTCGGAGCCTCAGTTTCTTCATGTTGCATCACATGAGATAATTCTCATAACTCGCCACAATTACTTGGCCGTCAGAAAAGAGTCCAATTAGTGACAGAAACCAATAGCAGCAGCTTGCATTCTCTCCAGAGCAGAGCTTTATGAAGCTTTACCTTCACGTTGTATTAATTTCGGTCTGTTCTCTGCTTTCTTCATGAGCCTCTAATTGCATTCACTGATTCCAAACATACTTTCTTCTTTTCCACGTCCCCTGTTGTCAAACCTGCTAGATACCATTCTTCTGTTTTACTGACATTTTCTCCACCTTTGGCACTACCTGTTCTTTGAAAGTCCTTCGTCCTTTGGGTCACTCTGTTCTCTCTTGGAGGGTACCATGATCAGATTTCTACTTTAGAGAGAAATTACTTGAAATTACCCAATATCCCTTTCACAGTACCTGGCACACAGTACTTACCTAGTAGGCATTAGCCAACATTACTACTAATCATTGTTTTTCTCATTGCATAGCAGCCTATACATGCTTCTGTAATCTCACTCATTCTACTGTCACTTTATCTTTGGTTTTCCTTGACTAGTAGGCTCCTTGGAAACAGAGTCTTATTATTCCCTGATGTCTTGTTCCTATTTATTTCCAAAAACATGGAAGGACTATGCTTCTCTTTGGATAGGGCCATATAACTTAAGACTTCCTGTGGCTGATGCATTGCCATTGGAAGTGGTTTGTCATTTCTGGGTGGAATGCGTTTACTTGCCAGATGTTGTGGATTGAATGTGTCCCCCCAAAATTTCTAACAGTGAAGCCTTCACTGCTGGTGTGACTGTATTTGGAGGTAGTCTTTGAGGCGGTGATGAAGGTTAAGTGAGGACATACGGGCAGGACCCTAATCCAACAGGATTGCTGTCCTTAAAAAGGACAGGAAGAGGTATCAGAGATCTCTCGCTCTCTTCCTCTCTGGGTGCATATGGAGAAGAAATCCTGCAAAGACATAGTGAGAGAGCAGCTGTCTGCAAGCCAGGACCAGGACTCACCAGAAACAAACCTTGATAGCTCCTTGGTCTTGGACTTGGAGCATCTGGAAAAGGGAGACAACGAATTTCTGCTGTTGCAGCCACGCAGTCTGTGGCGTTTAGCTATGGCAGTCTGAGCTGACTGCTCAGCCAGCGTTCAACCCTTCTGCACAGTTTCCTTAAACGTGGCAAATGTGAAATCAGTGTGGATATGGACATGCAGTTCTGAGCTATCCCTGGGGGACCGGCGCCCTGGAGAGTGTACCAGATCTGCAGCAGACCTTTGGTGAGGGACACATGCACCTTTGTTATTTTAAGACTGATTTTTTGGGTTATTTGTTACTGTGGGAAAGTTTTGCCTAGAATGAATTCTTGCCTAAAACACTACTCTGCCTTTAGAGCCTAATACCATATCCAGCACAGTTAGGACTATAAGAAATGGGGTGGAAGGAATAAATGAATGGAGAGAGAACAGCAAAAGCAAAAGCAAACAAAAAACCAGACAGGGATTTTCTTGAGGTTGTGTTAAAGTCTTTGATTTGTTGAGTAGTTAATATTCTTTTATGTCTGTAGCATACACAAAAGGCTTGCACACCATGGTTCTGTGTGATTTCATGCAATTAGGGGGAAACGAGTCTCAGAGATGGTACATGTTGGCAGAGCTGGAACTCAGGCCCTGGTCTCTTGACTCCTGCTCAAGGGCTCTGCCCATTGCTTCTTACTGTCTACAAGTAAGATGAAGCTTGTGGATAGCAGTTGCCTGGGTTGTCATCAGTCACTAGGGGTCCTGTGGTTGCCTTTGTGCCTGGGCAAGAGTGGTTTGGAACATGTGTCTTAATAATGGAAATATCTGGGTTCATGCTCAAAGGATGTAAATACGCTCCCCACCTTTCTCACTTCCCCTCTCTGTATATAGATTCTCAAGCTTATATACTGATACACACATCTCACTTATTCATGTGTATCACATGTATACCTATTCGTATGCACTTGTTTCTACTCTCATGCCCATACACTGATTCAGTCTGACACTCAAACATACTTAAAAATGTCCTTGAATATTCACAAATGTACACGTATAACGCATAAATGAAACAATATATATCATGTACATGCCTTCTTAAATGCTTGTCCATATTCCACAACTCTACATACCCACTGATACATGTGCATTGACACATGGATCTTCATAAGCACACACGTGCTTGCATCTGTATCTGTCCACGGTCACACACATTTCTGAGATTGCATGTCTGCATACATTCAAACCAGCCCAGTCACGCCTACGTGTGCACCTGCACAGCCCCACCACATACGTGTGCACATACACGCCCTGCAGACACAGGATGCCGCAGCGCTCATGCCTGTGCACCCTATAAACATGCTTGTCCAGAAAAGCTGGTCCGGTTTAAGACTGATTAAACCTAGAATGAAGGTAGTAGTAGTCTGCCAGAGCAGCTCTTCTAGATCAGGACCCTTTCCTGCTCTCCCTTGCGCATTCCTCTCCTCACTTCTACCTTTTTCTTCTGCCTAGGCTCAGGGAGAGTCCCTGAAAAGGTCAGGTGAAGGCCTGGCCGTCTGAGCTCTCCTCTATTGCTTCCCTGGCTGCCTCTCTCTGTTCTAAGGTCTGTTAGCTCCGGTGAATAAAGCCAGGCCCCGGGAGGGAGTCAGGCAGGCCCGGGGACTCCCGCTGCTGATGGAGCTGCTATGCTCTCCTGCTGTTCCTGGAGAACAAACACAGCCTGGAAGGTTCTGACAGTGGGACTGTGTCTGTTTTGCTCTGGGCCCACAGGGTACAACCAGCTCTGTGTGTGACTGAAGAGGCAGAACCCTGGGCTGGAAGTCAGGGACCCTGCGCTGACTGTGCCACTAATTAACTGTGCAAAGATGGACAAATGCAGTCCCCTCCCTGGCCTCTGGTTTCCGGCTCTGCTCAGTGAAGTTCCCTTTTAGCTCTAATTCCCTGTGATGAAGAGAATCAGACGAGGGCTGGGAAAGCCCAAACATCTAGTAATTAAACATTTTTATTTGGCTCAAAAGAACATGCACTTTGGGCTGAGATAAATCTGAGGTCAGATTCTACCTCTGCCATTTATTAGTTGTGTGTCCTTAGGTAGGCAACATAACTTTTTTTTTTTTTAATAGGATTTATTTATTTGAAAGAGTCATGGAGAGAGAGAAGAGAGGCAGAGATCTTTGATCCGCTGGTTCACTGCCCAAATGACTGCAATGGCTGGGGTTGGGCCAGGAGCTTCCTCCAGGTCTCCCACATGGATACAGGGCCCCAAGGACCTAAGCCAGCCTTCCCAGGCACATTAGCAGGGAGCTGGATTGGAAGTGGAGCAGCTGCGACTCAAATTTGCATCCATATGGGATGCTGGCACCACAGATGCCAGCTTAACACCCCCACACCCTACCCCTCCATGCCACAACACCAGCCCTGACGACATAACTTTCTGACCCTTAGTTTCTGATCCATAAACTAGGGATAGCCTTTTCTACTTGACAGGTGGTGTTATGAGGCCTCAGTGAGCTGATACACAAGCAGTGCTCTGTGCATTGCCTGGTAAATGGTAGCATCTAACTTGTCCCACAAGGGCAAGCTGCTCTTGTTAGTATGTATATATATATATATATATATATATATATATATATATATATATATTTAACTCTTTATGTTTTATATATATATATATATATATATAAATATAAATTTTTTCTTGACAGGCAGAGTGGACAGTGAGAGAGAGAGACAGAGAGAAAGGTCTTCCTTTGCCGTTGGTTCACTCTCCAATGGCCTCTGTGGCCGGCGCACCGTGCTGATCCGAAGGCAGGAGCCAGGAGCTTCTCCTGGTCTCCCATGGGGTGAAGGGCCCAAGCACTTGGGCCATCCTCCACTGCCTTCCCGGGCCACAGTAGAGAGCTGGCCTGGAAGAGGGGCAACCGGGACAGAATCCGGCACCCCAACTGGGACTAGAACCCAGTGTGGCAGCGCCGCTAGGCAGAGGATTAGTCTATTGAGCCACGGCGCTGGCCACTCTTTATGTTTTTTTAAATTAAAAAAAAATTTTTTTTTTATTTGACCGAGTTACAGTGAGAGAGAGAAGGTCTTCCTTCTGATGGTTCACTTCCCAAATGGCTGCTACGGCCGGAGCTACACCGATCCGAAGTCAGGAGCCAGGTGCTTCTTACTGGTCTCCCATGTGGTGCAAGCACTTGGGCCATCCTCCACTGCCCTTCCGGGCCACAGCAGAAAGCTGAACTGGAAGAGGAGCAACCGAGACTAGAACCTGGTGCCCATATGGGATGCCAGCGCTGCAGGCGGAGGATTAACCAAGTGAGCCACAGCGCCAGACCCACTCTTGTTAGTATATTGACAAGAGTGTGCTGTGCTACCAAAGCACATCTGTGTGACGGGAAGGAGGCTTGGATGGAAAAGTGGTCCAGAAGTTGGGTACATGGGCTCCAGGGGAGGAAAGCAGTGGGAGGGAGGGGAACACTTGTCCCCTGCAGAAAGAACTGTACCTGGGTTGATGTCCCACCCACTTCATACCATATGACTTTAAATCATCAGGTTCCCTCTCTGTGAAATAAAGGCCTCTATTAGGCAATTTCTTCAGGTTTCTTTTACCTATGGGATTTTAGTTTTTTCCCCCTTCTAAATAATCTGCAAAATAAATCAAATGCATGTAGATAATTAAGAAGCCAGTGGTAAAAAAAAATCACAGTTCTGTAGAATGTGTAGGCAGAAAAATAGCAACCCCTGGCCTAGTTTGGATTAATTTTAATAAATAGAGGAAAACTGTGTCACCTGAGGACCACCCCTGGGGAGAGGCATCACTGCTGAGCCTTCATTTCCTGTCCGAAGATTGTTTATCTCCACCCGAGCGGCCAGCTCCTCTGGGCTCCTTTTTTTTTTGGCAGTCTCCATTATCGTTATTTGCTGTTTTCCTCAGAGGTGTGCTGATCCTGGCACGATATGGGTTGTGTTTCCACTTCTGATAGTGCTTAGGTGGTTGTTTAATGTGCTTTGTAAGTCTGTGTTCTTCAGTGCTATGGCAGTGTGGTTTAGAACAAAAGCTTATCTATGGGTTATCTTATTGGCTGCTAGGTAACTGTGACCTCTCCAAACCTCGGTTTCTCTCAGCTGTAAAATGGGAGTGTAGTGTGACCCAAGCCTACTCTACAGAGTGATTAGCAGGTTCCTGTTTGATTGCGATCCTGTGCTGAGAACTTTAAGTGCTGGGCTGGTGGTGTGGTGCAGCACATTAAGTCGCCTTCTGCAGTGCTGGCATCCTGCATAGGCGTTAGTTTGAGTCCCAGCTGCACTACTTTCTTTCTTTTTAAGATTTTATTATTTACTTATGTGAGAGGTAGAGTTACAGACAGTGAGAGGGAGAGACAGAGAGACAGGTTTTCCTTCCATTGGTTTACTCCCCAAATGGCAGCAATGGCTGGAGCCAGGAGCCATGTACTTCTTCCTGGTCTCCCACACAGTGCAGGGGCCCTAGCACCTGGGCCATCTTCTACTGCTTTCTCAGGCCACAACAGAGAGCTGGACTGGAAGTGGAGCAGTTGGGACTCGAACCGGCGCCCATATGGGATGCCGGCGCCACAGGTGGAGGATTAACCTACTGCACCATGGTGCTGGCCCCCTGCACTACTTTCAATCCAGCTCTCTGCTAACGTGCATGAGAAAGCATCAGAAGATGGCCCAAGTTTTGGGGCCACTCATGTGGGAGGGCCAGATGGAATTCCTGGCCCCTGACTTTGGCCTGGCCCAGCCCTGGCTGTGGTGGCCATTTGGGAAGTGAACCAGTGAACGGAAGATCTCTCTATCTCCCTCCCTCCCTCTGTCTTTCCCTCTCTGACTCTGACTTTCACATAAATAAATCTTTAAAAGAGAAGAAAAATCTAAGTGAAAGTTACTAGTGAGAGCCAGTGTTCACTGTGTGTGTCCCTTTGTGTCAGGCACTGGGCCTAGCACTTTCCATGCTTGTTAGTCCTCACAGCAAGGGGACGCTGTTGGTGTCCCATGTTACAGATGAGGAAACATATGCATGTTACTTGGCCCAAGGTCACAGAGTTGAGCCTCAGATTTGGTCTGGGCATTGAAGCCTGAATCCTGATTACCTGGCTACACTGTCTCCATAAAAAGCAACACGCAGCAGCAATATGGGAAGGTAGAAGACCTGGGTGGAGGAAGGAGAAAACACAGCTCAGAGAAGCCTCGGGATTGGTCAAGATCACACAGCTAATCAATCAGTGATTGATTGGTCAAGATCACACAGCTAATCAGTCAGTGATTGATAGTGCTGGGAGTCTCCGCCTCCTCCTTCATCACCACCGCCATCACCATCACCAAGAACGGTGAACCCATACAAAGCCTTGGCCGCGGCGAGCACTCTTCTGCTTGCACTGCGCACAGTAACCTGAGGAGTTAATCACCACTGCGATTTTACAGAAGAGGAAAACTGAGGCTTGAGGAGGTGAAACCAGTCAGCTCCTCACAGACAGGGAGAGAACCTGGGCCTGTGTGACTCCAAAGCTGGGCTCTTAGCCACCAGACAGAATTAAGGGTCTGCTGTTCTTGGACAAATGTGTATCAAGGAAATAGATCTTTGGCCCTAACAGGGAAACAAGTATGTGTGTGTAGGGGGAGGGACCTGTGGAAGTGAAGAGATGTGCACCTGTCCCCAGATAAGGTGGTCCAGTCTCTGGCTGTGTTTGATCACGCCACGTGATCTTCCCACGTGGTAAGTGGTTGAGTTTTCAACACTCTGTGTATAGAAATTATGAGTAAATCTGATTTGGGAGGAGAAGCAGTAACACAGAGGGGCTCATTAAGACACTGTGTAAGATTCCAGTTCTCAAAGTGTGAGAAGCTTGGCTTTTGACCTGGGTGCCCACTGAAAAGCAGCCATATGTGTTCCTAGCCAACTGAAGGGGTCATCTCTGTTTGGAGATCAGAGGCCTGTTAGCTTTAGGAAGTTTTGTCAGCTGTCTTGTGGTTGTAGGCAAGGTCTCCCTAACCATTTCAAGACAGGCCTCTTTGCAAATGGACAGACTTTGAGCCATTTGCCTCCTGACCTACAGAGCTCAGCAGTATTTGTTACTCTGAGACTGAATGGTCGGAAAGAATCTCCAATAAATTTGTAGAACAAAATAATGGTTTGAACTGACAAGCGTTGTATCCTAATTTGCTTATTTATTTCAAAGAATTATTGAGTACCTGCTTTTGAAAAACTATGCTAGTGGCTGGTGCTGTGGTGCAGTAGGTTTATCCTCTGCCTGCCGTGCTGGCATCCCATTCCGGCTGCTCCTCTTCCAATCCAGCTCTGCTGTGGCCTGGGAAAGCAGTAGAAGATGGCCCAAGTCCTTGGGCCCCTGCACTCATGTGGGAGACCCGGAAGAAGCTCCTGGCTCCGGCTGTTGCAGCCATCTTGGGGAGTGAAGCAGTGGATGGAAGACCTCTCTCTTTGTCTCTCTTTCTCACTGTCTCTAACTCCACCTCTCAAGTAAATAAATAAAATCTTAAAAAAAACCCACAAAACTGTGCAGCTGCTGGGGTTACCATGGAGAAGAGACAAGATTATAGCCCCCAGAGAACTTAGATCCTCATCAGAAGTGGCTAGAGAAGCAGACTGCTACAATGGTAAGTGGCATTGTGTGGATTGTAGACCTGTGTCATGAGAACACAGGGAGGGAGTTGTTCCAGTCTTGAGTTAAGCATACACATAGACTCAGACTTGTGTTATTCAGCAGGAAGGCTTCCTATGGATGTAACTCTATGCAGAACGTTAAAAGAGAATAAGAGTAGGCGAGGGAAAAGGGGCTCGAGTTTGTGCATTAGACAAAGGCCCTGCAGGACCAATGGAAGTCCGTGAAAGAGAGGTATAGGGAGAAGAGAGGGAGCACCTGTGTGCAGAACCCTAAGCAGTTTTGTAACCAGAGTATGTAGTGGGTAAGAGAGAAGATGGAACAGGGCAGAACTGCAAAGGACCTTCCAGGCTCTGCACAGGAATTTGAGTTTAGTGTTGAAAGTGACAGGGAGCCGTGGGGAGGGTTGAAGCAGGAAAATGGTGTGATCAGATTTGTATTTTAGAAAGATACTGGCTGGCGCCACGGCTCACTTGGCTAATCCTCTGCCTGTGGCGCTGGCACCCCAGGTTCTAGTCCTGGTTGGGGCACCGGATTGTGTCCCGGTTGCTCCTCTTCCAGGCCAGCTCTCTGCTATGGCCCGGGAAGGCAGTGGAGGATGGCCCAAGTGCTTGGGCCCTGCACCCTCATGGGAGACCAGGAGGAAGCACCATTTGGGGGTGAGCCTACGGAAGGAAGACCTTTCTCTCGGTCTCTCTCTCTCTCTAACTCTGCCTGTCCAAAAAAAATACATTGTGTGATGGGGCTAGCCTAGCAATACCTTGTGTTAAGCTACCGCTTGAGATGCCGACATCCTATATACTATATCTAGTTTGAGTCCCAACTAGTCTGATTCCAATCCAGCTCTTTGCTAATGTGCCTGAGAAAGCAGCAAAAATTAGCACAAGTGTTGGGCCCCTGCCACCCATGGAGGAGGCCTGAATGGAGTTCCTGGCACCTGACTTCCGTCTGACCCAGCTCTAACTATTTCAGTTATTTGGGAAGTGAACTTGCGGGTGGTAGATCTGTCTGTCACTCTGATGATCTGCTTTATAAATAAATAAATACTTAAAAAGGATTTATTTATTTTCAAGGCAGAGCTACAGAGAGAGGGAAAGATAAACACAGAGATTTTCCACCCGCTGGTTCACTCCCCAAATGGCTGCAATGGCTGTGATGGGTCAAGCTGAAGCCAGCAACCTGGAACTCCATCAAGGTCTCTCACATGGGTGCAGGGACCCAAGGACTTGGGCCATCCTCCACTGCCTTCCCAGGTGCATTAGTAGGGAGCTGGATTAGAAGTGTAGCAGCTGGGATTCAAGTTGGAGCTCATATGGTATACTGGCATTAGCGGCAGCAGCTTAATCCAATGCACCCACAATGACAGCCCCAACTCTTTTTTTTTTTTTTTTTTTTTTTAAAGAAAGAGATTGTATGAGACAGTGAATTGAAGGAGGCTAAGATGACTAAGATAGAAGTCACCAGGAACCTTTGTGGTAATGTGAGCAAGCCGCAATAGAAGGCTACACTGAGCTAGGAGGCAGGGTGTGTCCTGAAAAAATTGTTCAGAGGCCCCAGAGGCAGTAATGGATACAGAGCTGATGATTAACTGGCTGCTTCTCACTGCTCATACAGGGTTGACTTTAGGCTGCCCTGGTTGTTTTTTCATAAGCTAGATTCCTTCCTTTTTTTTGTTTAAAATTTTTTTTTGACAGGTAGAGTTATAGACAGAGAGAGAGAGAAAGGTCTTCCTTCCGTTAGTTCACTTCCCAAACGGCGCTATGGCTGGCGCGCTGTGCCGATCCGAAGCCAGGAGCCAGGTGCTTCTTCCTGGTCTCCTACGCAGGTGCAGGGTCCAAGCACTTGGGCCATCCTCTACTGCCTTCCTGGGCCACAGCAGAGAACTGGACTGGAAGAGGAGCCACCGGGACAGAATCTGGCGCCGATGTGGGATGCTGGCACCGCAGGCAGAGGATTAACCAAGTGAGTCATGGTGCCAGCCCCTAGATCCCTCCGTTTACACAACTATAATTGATTCTTTGTCTTCAAGGGTTGGGAGAAAATGTTAAGTATCACTGTGTTTGTGTGTAATTACTGATGTAATATTTACTTGTTGCAGACATCTGAAAATAAGAATTACTGAAAGAAAATAAAAATTATTCTATGATTCAGAGAAAATCTCTATTAACAATTTGATATTTTTCCTTGTAGTTTTCTTCTAGTATAAATTATTTTGAACTCTTCACTATAAGAATTTTAAATACTCAAATACTAAATAGAATAAATAGTACAATTATCTCTATATCCATTTCAGCTTTTATAACAAGAAGTCTGCTCTTTATTTCTTTTCTCCTTTTTTTTTTAAAGATTATTTATTTGAAAGATAGAGTAACAGAGAGGAGAGGCAGAGAGACAGAAAGTTCTTTCGTCTGCTGGTCCACTTCCCAAATGGCAGCACTGGCTGGAGCTGGGCTGGTCTAAAACCAGGAGCCAGGAGCTACGAGCCGGAAACTTTCTCAGAGGCCTAAGGACTTGGACTGTTGTCCACTGCTTTCCCAGGCACATTAGCAGGCAGCTGGATCGAAAGTGGAGCAGCTGAGACTTGAACCGCTGCCCCTACGGGATGCCAGTGTTGCAGGCAGTGGCTTTACCTACTATGTCACAATGCCGGCCCTGTTTATTCTTTTAAGATTTATTTATTTATTTGAAAGGCAGAGTTAGAGAAGGAAAGAGGGATCTTCCATCCAAATGGCCACAATGGCCATGATTGGGCCAGGTTGAAACCAGGAGCTTCATCTGGGTCTCCACATAGTTTTCAGGGGCCCAATCACTTGGGCCATCTTTCACTGCATCTCCAGGTGCACTAGCAGGGAACTACTTTGGAAGAGTAGCAGCCAGGACTTAAAGCAACACTGATATGGGATGCTGGGGTCATGGGTAGAGACTTAACCTGCTACACCACAATTCTGCCCTTTTTGTAGTTAAATTTTAGACTTACAAGTAGGTCTTTATATTTTTCTTTTAATATAAAACTTTAGCCTGTTAACATTATTTTGTCTTGTAATCCTGAGCGTTTGTCACGTGTCAGCGCTCTCATCTCTTTGACCATTTTCAGATGTTGCATCTTTACACAAAACATCAAATAGCACAGTACAAACGTCAGAGTCTCATGGGATATTACTGAGACCTGGTGAAAATACTTGATGCCCCACCTCCCTGGGGAAGACCAAAGCAGAAGAGAAGTACTTCAGGGAGAGAGATGTCCCCAGCAGGAAGCAGTAGCTTGTGCTTTGACTCACCATGGTTGTCTCAGCAATGGAACCAAAGCTGTTGATGAAAATGTTGCAGCTCACGTTCACTGGGGGACCTGTCAATCAAGAGAGATTGCTGCTTAGCCCCATGGCCATGGAAAAACACACAGGAGGGGATCTATTCCTGGAATATTGACTAGGGATGGGTCCTCCTTGGTGGAGGAACCCCTCACTTGCCTTGAACCCCAGCATTGAGCACTTGGGGTTCCCAGCCACCACTCAACATCTCTGTGCCAGACTCTCTGGTCCCCAAGTGAGCCTCAGGTACAGAACACCAGAGGCTGAGTCGAGATGTTCTTCCATTAACTCAGGGTGATTCATCATCCTGCCATATGGTTGAAATCCTTTCCCCAAGCCCCATCAGCGGCTGTCTATGTTGCGTCTGAAATGTATTTATGGCTGTAACATTTGGAGGACGTCTTGGGATTCACCAGGAACAGCAAGTTCCTTGCCTTGAACTTATGAACCAAGAATGATTGCCTGAAAGGGCATTGAGGGGAACTCCCAGCAGAGGAATGCAGAGGGGACCTCAAGGGAAGTCCACCAGTCTGTTACAGCTGCTTCCCGGACAGGTGTTTGAATCCTATTGTAAAGGATAGGAAAGACACAGAGCAGTAGTCCCTGCTTTGGTATCTCAGTAGTGCAGGGAACTCTGTCGGGCTGCATCCCTCCCAGTCTCTTCATTTGATGCAGCAGCCGCCACTCACTAAGCATTACGGGGTTTGCTGCTGGGCCCAGAGAACCACGACCATCACCTTATTCTCTGCTCTCAACAACTCCCTCAGAGAAATTATTCGTCCATGGCCAGACAACTGAGAAGTGGTTGAACCAGAGTTCGGGTTCAGGTTTGGCCATCTTCATGGCTAAGCTGCAGGAGAGGTCCCAAGGATGAGAGGTATGCTCAAGCTCACGCAGGTGAGGCAGAACTCAGAATTTCCGGCACTGGGCTCTACATGAGCTGAGGACAGGACCAGCATCATACAGATAGAAAGGGATGTGAGAGCCAGAGAGTGATCAAAGCAGGAGGGGTTCAGGAGAGAAAGGTTCTAGGAGGAGACATGGAAGACCTCGTAAGGGTGGTGACCTCAAAATGACCTTGAAGGTGGGTAAGACAAGGATAATAGGTTGTAATCCATCACCTAAACATTGTGACTTGCAGAGTCTAACTTTTTTCGGTTTCTTGTTGAGCCCCATGCGGTATGAGGTGGGTAGGGCAGAATCACTGCTCTGCTCCACAGAGGAGCGCAGAGGAATTCACTAACTCCCTTGGGACTGTTGAGCCAAGAAACGAGGGGTGGGGAAGGACGGTGGGCCAGGGGTTGAGCTAATGTTTTCTGAGTTTGCAAAGAAGCAGGTGGGTATTTTTGTGTCCTCTGGGATCTACTCCACTCTGTCCCTTTAAGAAAAGCTCCCCATGCATTTCACCCCAGCTCAGCCAAGACTTCCTTCTTTACAGAAATCTCGGTGTATAGGGAGGGGCTCAGCCTGGGGGTCACCATCTAGATTTTTCTTCCAAGGAAGTGCCAGGGCCTTGGGTTTTAGATGGAACTCCAGCGCTCGCTGGCTGTCTGGCCTCAGGCCGGGCCCTTCTCTTTTCAGGGAGAGGAGCTCGTGACCTAGGCAGTCACTCTCTGCTCCAGCGGCTTGAGATTTCCTTCTGGAAGCCACTCTTTCGGACTTCAGGGTCAGAGGATTTCGGGGCTGGAAGGTCACTTGATTAAGTACACCCCCAACCGATGTGCCAACGGGGCTGTGTGCCGTAAGTCACCTGGCGTCCTTGTTAAGTTGCAGTTTGCTTGGCCCAGCCCTGCACTCAGTGAGCCTAGATCTCTGGAGATGAGCCCAGCACCTGCTGTTGAAGGAGCTGCATTGGTGATTCTCACGCATATCTAGGGCTGGGGACCGCTGCTGCAGACCAGTTCGCCGTTCAAGGCGGAGGGGCCTGAGCGCTCAACTATTTCATCCTGAGCAGCCCTTTCCATAGTTGCATAGCTCTGTCTGTTAAGAGCGTTTTTCCTTATGCTGAGCAGAAATCTGTTTCCTTGTCAGTCCACCTAAGCAAAGTCCCGTGCAGTTTATCCACTCTCTACCCCGTTTAGCTAGGTTTTTTTTTCTTTTAGCCTCATGCCATTAAGATGCCCCGAAGTCACTGGCTGTGCCTTGAAAGGACATACCTGGAGTGCCCACCCAGGCCCTGCACGTGTCTGGAACCGTGTCTCATAGGAATCAGATCCTGCCTTATTTGTGTGTGAGGGCCCCAGCCCAGAGGACCCCATGGGGAGATGTGGTTCATTGAAATAAATCTAAATATTATTCTCAAGAAAATTACAGTCTGGCTGCCTTTGGCAGCAGTATAATGTATGTATTTCATTAACTATTAAAGTTTAATTTTGCCTTTGTGTATGTGTTTGCATTGGGTTGTGCTCCTGACCCTTGGAGCCACGGAAATAGGCAAAGCCTTAAAGGAGACACAGAATATGAGAACTGGAAAGGCCTTGCCTTTGTGGATCGTTTTCAGGTATGGAAACAGAGGACCCGACATAGTGAGCAATGTATTCTTGGTAACAGCAATCAGGTGAAGAGGGGGAGGACTGGAATCCAATTTTAACTTTATGTTTACTATAGTTCGCATTGCTGGTGGCCCTGCAGACTGTGCCTGCTGTTTCTGGCCAGCCCTCGGGAGGGTCAGACACAGGAAGTTCCTGGGCTTCCCGAGGCTCCTAAGAGGCCAGTCGCTGGGTGGAGGTTTCACGCCGCTGAGATCCTTGTGTTGGGGTCACAGGGGCCCTGGTCTGCGTGGCCTTTTCAGGAGCTCTCTGGTTTCTGCAGGGCTTTGGGGGGAGTCTTATTTGTGTCTGGAGGGACACGTGAAAGGGATCAAAAGGCTAAGGAGCAGACAGCCTGCCCTGCCAGGATTTCAGGTCTCACTGGAGGAGGGGGTAGAGGAACCTTCTTCCGAGCTCCTGGGGTGGGGCTCTAGGAAGCTGCACCTCACTCCAAGTCAAGAGACATCCACGAGCAGGGTTGAGAGGGGCCTGAGAGATGTTCTGGATTTGGGTTCAAGTGGTCTGAGTAATGTTCCCAGAGAAGGAACGCAGAGGGTCCCCACTCAGTGGTCAGGGAAAAATGTTTTAAAAAACGTGTCTCCCGCTACTTAAGTAAGTAAATAAATGGTGAATAAGTGAGCAAATAAATCACTAACCTTACATAAAAAAATGCAGTCAGATTAGCTGGGTTAAAGTTGTTGGTCTTGACCATATATGACTGGGGAGTCACTTAACTGAGAACACTTGCTGGTTGATGCATTTATTTGTTTCCCACGTACCAAGGATGGTGGTATGCACAAAGGATAGCTGCTCAAACAGGAGCTCTGGATGCACCTGCTAAGCAGCAGATGGGAATCTTTCCTGTATCTGGACAACAAAACCTTATCCCCTTTCTCCAGGATGGAGTTCTGAGTGCAGCCACCAGGGGGCGAAGAGTACTGAGAGGCCTAAAATCTGGGAAGCAGGTGGGGAAAGGTGGGCGATAGAGGATGCAACCCTGATGGCCAGGGGCCATGGCCAGTTCTTGTGTGTCTTTCATCTGTCTGGTAGTGCTTTTAAAAGTCGTGGTTTAGTTGCCATACAAACTTCCAGATTGAAGTCTTGTCTTGAAAGGGCAGGTCTGCCTTCTTCCCCCACAGCCAAGGTAGGGCCTGAGTTTTCTGGTCCCTATCCTGCTTTCTTTATGCGCCGCCCCTGTCTGAACCCTCTGGGTATTTGATCTTGCAACTCTGGAAAAGGGCTTGGGCTCAGTTTTCTGTGACAACAGTCTTGGTCCTGACTTAGCTGTCCTTGGGGAAACCAAGGTTATGCTAACAGTGCTTCTTGAGCAAGGTGCAGGGCAAGTGAAGGAGCCTCGGGGTAAACACAGGTGGGAGGGGAGCTCAGCCACCACCCTTAGTGTGTCTCCCAGGTCATTTTCTATTTGCAGAGCTCTGTGGAAAGAATACCCTGGAGAGAGGATTTGGAGAATCGGGAGCAAAGTGAGCAAATATTAGGAAGCTGTTACCAGCTGTCACATCCTTTGCTCGGTCTTGGACTGGAGCCAAAGGAACAGTTAAGAAGGGCATCTGGGATCAAGAGTTGATCAGGAAGCTGGCTGCACGTCCTAGGAATAAGATGTTTCTGCAGGGATTCTAGGGGGAAGGTCAGAGCGCACAGATCCTTAAGATTGGCACCTGCAGAATTGTGCTCAGCAGCCTGAGCTGGTTGCTCCCTTCCAAGGCACTGGTAAACAAAGGGAATTGTTTTTTCTTGCCATAGACATCAAGGTCCCCTAGGACTACGAAAGCAAAGGGAACCTTTTCAGATCACCTGGCCTAGGGTTTGTAAATTGGCGATCTGCAGGGCAGGTCTGGGTCAAAAGGCTGCTTGGTGTGGACGTGGCATGTGTTAGGAATTGGGAGTTTCGTGGAGATCTTGGCTTGTGGCTGTTGGGGAGCACTGGATGGTCTGGCATCATGGGACACATTCCTGTTGGTGACTCCAGGTTAGGACTTAAGAGAATCTGCCGCCTTCAGGGCAGCCCGCACCTCGGTTTCTCCCCAGTTGTTGCTCCTCCCTATTGTCTTATTCGTGGCTCACCTCACTCTTCTAAGTTACCTAACCAGCCCTGGGCGGCATTTGAATGGCTGACTCTGATTCACAGGAGAAACTTCCAGATCTGTTTGGTAATCGATGGTAAGTTTGCAGCAGAGGGATTTTAGCTGGAAGCCCCTTATCTGAGACAAACAAAAGTGGAACTTCTTGGGGAGAAGCAGTGGTGAGCTTAGTCATTTTGCCTTCTGTTGCTCTCTCTCGGGGCACCTAGTGGAAGGCCTAAAGCTCCATGAAGTGTGTGTTTACAACTTTAGGTGGAGCCAGCTCCATGCCCACAGAAATGAGGAAACCGAAGGCCAGGGAAAGGGGAGAGGCTTATCCAAGCTCAGAGGTTAAGTTTGTGTTTGAACCTGAACTTGGATCCATTTCTCTGTGTTCTGTATTTATCCCCTATCACATAGGGGTGGCGGACAGATTTGAATTCACTCACTGACTCCTGGCAGCCAGATGTACTGTTCAGTGGCTTCTCTGAGGCTTTGTCAGGGGTTAGTGGGAGAGAAGACTGAGCTGGTGAGAGTTAGGGGATTCGTACCACATATTTGCCACCTGCTTACAATGTTAAGCTTCTTGCCTCTATAAGCTGGCAAAGCGTTTCCCTGTGGATCTGGAGGGAACGTTTTCCCTACCTTTAAAATTGGGCCTGATTCTGGCATCATATCCAGACGTTCTTCCCATTAGCTTATCCAGGAAATCCGAGGGTGACATAGGCTTGGGTGCGGAGCGGGCAGCTTCAGCCTCCTTAGAAGCAGCGAGACTAAGGGAGAGGGGAAAGCAAAGGGTTAATTAACGATGATGCACTCTCATGCTGTGATCAGTGCCTGTGGAACCTGAGGTCCCAGGGCCTCATCTGAGTTGTTCCCAAGCCCAGATTTCAGCCAGCTGAGGTCCTGGCAGCAGCAGCCACATGTCTGATTGATGCTGACAAACCACGAGCTCTTGAGGGCAACCTCGCTGGGATTTGGAGCAGTCCCACTGACTGCTGGGTTTCCCTGGGAGGGGCAGTGATGGGTTAACCTAGTAGGCCTAGACCTGAGTTTCAGGTCCCTGCACTCCCCTAGGTCCAGGGAATGACATGGCTAGAAAGGACTTAGAGATCAAGTACTCCAGCTCTTCCCCCAGGTTTGTCTTCAGAATAGGAGTCACTAATTTTTAAAATCTCCAAAGTCAAGTACATTTTTTAAAAAAAATTTAACTGATACATAACATTATGCATATTTATAATGTACGTGTGATGAATTAATATGTGTATACATTGTGTAATGTTCAAATCAGGGTAAATATATCTCTTCAAACACTCTTTGTGGTGAAAACATTCAAAATCCTATCTTCCAGCTTCATTTTTTTTTTTTTTGACAGAGTGGATAGTGAGAGAGACAGAGAGAAAGGTCTTCCTTTTTGCCGTTGGTTCACCCTCCAATGGCTGCCGCAGCCGGCGCACTGCGCTGATCCGATGGCAGGAGCCAGGTGCTTATCCTGGTCTCCCATGCGGGTGCAGGGCCCAAGCACTTGGGCCATCCTCCACTGCCTTCCCGGGCCATAGCAGAGAGCTGGCCTGGAAGAGGGGCAACCGGGATAGAATCCGGTGCCCCGACCGGGACTAGAACCCAGTGTGCCCGCGCCGCAAGGCGGAGGATTAGCCTGTTAAGCCACGGCGCCGGCCCGGCTTCATTTTAAAGTGTTTATTTTCAAAAGGCAGAGTGAAGCAAGTGAGATTGAGAAGGGGAGGGGGAGAGAGTGATTGATTGATTGATTGATTTTTCTATCCTGCTTGTTCAATCCCCTGGTGCCTGCAGCAGCCGGGCTGAATCAGGCCAACACCAGGAGCCTGGAACTCCATCCAGGGTTTCCCACGTGGATGGCACTCTAACACAGGATGGGGCTATCCCAAAGGGCAGCTTCACTCTTTGTGCCACGATGCCTGTTCTGGCTTTATTTTAGCAAAAACCTTGCGTATATTATCGATCATCAACAGATACTGTACAATAGAACACCATGATTTCTTTCTCTTACCTATACTTTAGTATCCATTTGTCAACCTTTTCTCAGTTCTCCTTTGCCCCTATTTTTCCAAGCCTCTGCTAACCACTCTACTCTTAACTTCTATGAAATCATCTTTTTCTTTTCAGATTCCACAGATGCATGAGACCATTCTGTATTTGTCTTTCCTTGTCTGACTTATTTTGCTGAAAGTAATGACTTCCAGTTCCATCCATGTTGTTGCCAATGACAGAATTTCATCCCATTCATGACTGAATGGTGTGTGTGTGTGTGTGTGTATCACATTTTCTTTGTCCATCAGTTGTTGGATGCTTAGGTCATTTTTGTTGCTTGGATATTATGAATGGTTTTGCAATAAACCTGGGAATGCAGATGCGTGTTTGATAGACTGACTTATTTCCTATGGATATTTACCTGGGAGTGGGATTAGTGGATCATATAGTAGCTCTATTTTTAACTTTTTGAGGGCACACAAATTTAACTAGGCATCCTTACCTCAGGTCGTCTTAGAACCTTTTACAAGCTTATATGCTTATGTTTATGGGGCCTCTATCTTATGATGAAACACACACTTTAGAAAACATTCATTTGGAAAAATTGGGACCTAGCTACGGTTAGGGGCCAGTATTGATCACAGAATAAATTAATGGTAGCCTGCCTTTTTGTATCAAGTGTTTGGTGGTTTGAAATCAAACTTCTGGGGGTGTTTCACCCCATTTCCATCCCTGCCTCCTGCCCTCCCTCTGCCTACCCCATTCACTAGAGTGGTTTCTTTCTTTCTTTCTTTTTTTTTTTTTTTTGACAGGCAGAGTGGACAGTGAGAGAGACAGAGAGAAAGGTCTTCCTTTTTGCTGTTGGTTCACCCTCCAGTGGCCGCCGCGGCTGGCGTGCTGCGGCCGGCGCACCGTGCTGATTTGATGGCAGGAGCCAGGTGCTTATCCTGGTCTCCCATGGGGTGCAGGGCCCAAGCACTTGGGCCATCCTCCACTGCCTTCCCAGGCCACAGCAGAGAGCTGGCCTGGAAGAGGGGCAACCGGGACAGGATCGGTGCCCCAGCCGTGACTAGAACCCAGTGTGCCAGCGCCGCAAGGCGGAGGACTAGCCTATTGAGCCACGGCACCGGACTAGAATGGTTTCATGTCCTCATTCGCACCGTAGTACAAATCGGTAATGTCCAAGAACAATGACCTTCTACCTGCCAACCCTCAAGAGTCAAGATCAGAGGCTTAAGGGTTTTTGTTTTTATTTTATTTATTTTTTTGACAGGCAGAGTGGACAGTGAGAGAGACAGAGAGAAAGGTCTTCCTTTTTCCTTTGGTTCACCCCCCAATGGCCCCTGGGGCTGGCGCACTGCGCTGATCCGATGGCAGAAGCCAGGTGCTTCTCCTGGTCTCCCATGCGGGTGCAGGGCCCAAGGACTTGGGCCATCCTCCACTGCACTCCCGGGCCACAGCAGAGAGCTGGACTGGAAGAGGAGCAACCGGGACAGAATCCGGTGCCTCGACCGGGACTAGAACCTGGGGTGCCGGCGCTGCAGGCGGAGGATTAGTCTATTGAGCTGTGGCGCTGGCCAGCTTAAGGGTTGATGAACAATCTTCAATTGAGTTGCTTTGGGCAACTGAGCTTTCCTAGACCTGAGGTTATACCCAGAAAAAAGCTGGGAGCTATGTTTGGCCTTGTCTGGCTTGTGGGGCTAGAATGGTGGAGGAAGTGCATGGATAGATGTGTGCACGTGTGTGTGAGATGCAGACTCCTGTACATTAGTCAAGGAGAACATGGTGTTCCCCAAGGGTTTGCACTTGCCCTCTCCTGTTCCTTACTGCCTCTGATTTCCTCAGTTGTAACTGTTTCTCCTTTAATGGTTGACTCTCTAATCTGTGTTTCCACCCTGACCTCTCTTTAAAACTCCTTTGGAAACACCTGCAGGCCATGTTTTTCTTAATGCCTGTACCAATTCATGTCCCAAACCACACTCCACAGCTCCTTTCGCACACTTGTTTTCCATGTCACAGTTTTCCTGGATGACACCGATTTATTCCCACTCTCTGGGCTTAGTACTCTGGTGACTTTCTAGTCCCTGTGTCTACCTCTCCACTCACCTTCCCTTGGCAGATCCCATCAAGTCACAGGTCATGCCACCTGGTAATATAGTTATTTGTGTTTGTGATCTTTTTTTTTTTTTGACAGGCAGAGTGGACAGAGAGAGAGAGAGAAAGGTCTTCCTTTGCTGTTGGTTCACCCTCCAATGGCCGCCGTGGCCAGCGTGCTGCGGCCAGCGCACCGTGCTGATCCGATGGCAGGAGCCAGGTGCTTATCCTGGTCTCCCATGCAGGTGCAGGGCCCAAGGACTTGAGCCATCCTCCACTGCCTTCCCGGGCCACAGCAGAGAGCTGGCCTGGAAGAGGGGCAGCCGGGACAGAACCGGTGCCCCGACCGGGACTAGAACCCGGTGTGCCGGTGCCGCAAGGCGAGTTATTTGTGTTTGAAGAGTAGGAGTCATGGTGGTTTTATTTATTGTTGGTTGTTGGTTCTTTTTAATCTCCTACTGTGTCTCCCATGGTGTCTCCAACTTAATTGGTGCTCAGGAATCACACAGTGAATGAATGAATGAATAATATACTGTTTTAATTAATCAAGTATCCTGGCTAGTAGGAAGTTTTTATAAATATTTATATATGGATTAGCAACTTTAAAATAATTAGACTATTAGACACAGTAATGAAAAATAGTGAAAGCAATCCGGAAGCCTCTGGGGATTTAGAAGATGTTCTGGGATTACATAGTCTTGGTCAGTAATCGTAGGATCCCTCATTCATATCCTGAAGAGCTACTTTTGATGGACAGGATTAGGAACCCATATACTTTTTTTCTATGTGTGTGTGTGTGACTATGGATGCTGTCAATCTGTGTGATGGGGGAGGTGTCTGGATAGGAGGTGTCTGTGTCTACAAATGGATGTGTGCCAGGATTAGGCTGTCCATGGGAGTGTTTGTGCATGTACAGTAGGTTGTGCTTTATAGATTTTTATGTGCAGTATGTGAATACTCCTCTTCATATGGAAGTGTGTTGATAAGCATGCCATGTAATGTGGGCATTTTTGTACAAGTATGTGTAGGTGCACAAGGGGTATAGGATGTGAATGTATAAAATGCCATCGCAGATGTATGTCTAGGATGTGATTTGCACTGAGATATGATACTACAAAACATGGAAAAGAGCAGATGACTTGGAATTGATTATGTCTTGGTCATTATTTAACTGTGTCAGCTTGGGAAAGTTCCTTAATCTGTCTACACTTTAGTTTCCTCATCCATCAAATGAGTATTATATGAGGAGTAAGCAAGGAGGTTATAGAGGTGAAAAAGAAAATTACCTTTGAGAAACAGCTGGCACTTGATCCATTATCTTCCCTTTGTGTTCTGTCTGTCTGTCTCTCTCTGTGCGTGTGTGTGTGTGTGTGTGTGAAGCAGTTCAGAGCCAGTCTGGTGGCTTCTTGTCTCACACTGCTTTCAGGTGCACTGTGGGCCAGTGTGGCTGGGAAGTCGCCCCAGATGCCTTCCAAGGTCCACAATGGGTACCACAGTGCCAGCCTTGTCTCCCTCAGCACCGGACTTTCAGCTGCTGTGCTGCTTTGCTGAGAGCCAAGGGGACCACAGGCATGCAACTGGTGATTCACAATTTTTCTGCTGCTCTAATGCACTCTTGTATGCTTTCTAGGAGTGGTGGTTATGAACCTTCATAAGCTCCTGTTCTGTCTTCAACCCCTCCTCTCTGATGATAAGCTTTGGGAACGTAGTACTCCTTGCCAGCAGTTAGTAGAGCACAGGAACTCTCTTGGCCCTTAGGCCTCTTTCTGAAGCCTGAATCTGTTAGGCAATAGGGTGGGAGCATGAATTCACCCCAAATTATCCCAAACCATTGCCATTAGCATAGCATGCGAGGTAATCCTGGAATCCTCCCCAAAGCTGTGCAGTTCTCTGGCTATTCTGGTTGGTGCCTCTGCTACAAGGTGTCTACAGTCTGGTAACCTGGACGCTGGGTCACTTAAAGCCCTGGCGCTGGACTAAATGGGAGTAGTAATGACTCAGGCCTTAGGTCGCACAGCACCTGAAGGAGAGAAGGGATTAGAACTCTACCTTTCCAGTACTGACACATCCAAAGGATACAAAACATAGGAACTGTGAAGAGTATAAGTTAAGAAAATTTCAACTTGTGTCTGACTTCCAATGATACTGATCAATACATCTCTGGGTTTATCACAAGTTAAAATGGAGAAGAAATAGTCGTGAATGATTGCATAATGTTGTTTTGTCAATTCACAGTAGAATTCTTGATATTCTGAGATTCTGTAGCCTCTCCCGTGTATTATTTTTCAGTGCTTTTCTGGGCATCATTTTTATAATTTGACCCTGTTTGTATACCACTTCTGTTGTTATTAAATTTTTTCATCAAATTGCCTTACTTCTTCTAAACTCTTTAAAAAGGTAACTGTGTATTTCACCATTTATGAATGGAGAACTACAGTGAGAACAAAAAGAGAGGAGTTTAAAATTTTAGTTCTCTGCTGCCGCCTGCCAAGCCTGAGACTTGCCCTGAGTTGCAAAGAAAGATCAGCAAGTGCTAGCGACGTACTTAGATCTAACAAAGACTTTCATCCCTTCCAGTCCAAGCCTGAAAGTCCCCTAATTCTTTTCCAAATACAAAGGCTCCACTTTAATGCCAAAATAGCCATGCCCCTCCACTTGATAATCCTTGGGCATTTCTGTCTATATTTAGACAGTACAATTTGCACAGGATTATTCCAAGTCCTCCCCGGCCCCTCCCCACATAGTGAATCTGCACTGTGCATCTGTGTAGAGTAAATATGCATCCGGGATCTCTTGACGCCTATTTGAAACCGTGACCTCTGCCTTTGGTGCACTTAAGCTTTTGCATGTGAACTGTGAGCTACTGGGCAGAGAAGCTGGGGATGAACCTGAGAAATGAAACATGAAATTGTTAGGATTTTCTGGCCTTATAGAAGTATTTGGAAATGATGCAAATTGGTTCAGGGATTACTGAAATATCAGATTCAGTTTGGACAGGTTTGATTACTAGCCATTTTCAGAAAGAGGGCAAGGTCTGCTGGGACCTGGGTTTTTCTGTCTCTCATTGAGATTTATTGTGTTAGATGCGCCAACTAGACAGAGTATTAGACTGTCCATTACCTTGCAGTCAGGGCATTTGCCACTCTAAGAGCCATTGGTACTTAAAAGACCTTAGTTGTATCTCTGATGGTGGAGCAAGGGAAGATTTAAGGTTGAGTTTAGCAGAGGGGATGGAGAGAGGGATATAATGGAGTAGGGGCTGTGACCTTTGCTAAGTCACTTCCCTTCTTGATTTTTAGTTTCCCCAGATATAAAACGAGGGGATTAAGATAATATCTAAGAGTCCTTCCAGCCCTCAGCCATTATTTTATGGTCTGTAATGTATTTTTTCTCTGACTCTTGTTTTTTCTTTTTTTTACATTTCGTCCATGTGGTCTTGGGATCCAAATTTGTCTGGGCTCCTTTGGGGAAATGTGACCGTGTTTACATCTTGGTTCTTCCTCATCCAGTCTGAAGATTTCTCTCCAATGGCCTAAACTGTCTCTAAAGAACTTATTGGAAGAGAGGCCAAATCAATGCACAGACTGTCATTCTCCAGTTGCAACAACACTTGGATATAGGGAATCAATATGGAGTTGCCAATCTGAATTTCAAATGAATTCAAGTTGTCAACAGAACTGGGGAGAAACAATTTCTGCTACACTTTGCATGGCACCATATTCCCCAGAGTCACTTTGAGTTCACAGAGTAGGGATCTATCCAAATGTTTCCTCTCCCTAGACAGTTTGCCATGGATGGGAAGTCCAGAGGGTCAGACTGGGAAAAGGAGGTAAGGGAGAGAGAGAAGAGCAGATGGGTGTCTCAGAGGCTGAGGATAAGCAAGGGGAAGACTTGCAGGGCTGGAGAAGGACATTACAGGTGCAGATGGTGAAAGGGAGTAGGAGGAGGGAGAGAAAGAGGAAAGAGCATAGTAGACATGCTTGGGCATGGCCAGCACTGTAAGGAGAAGTTCAGTGAGTGCAGAGGGAAAGCCACCCAATTGCATTTGGTGAGAGGGTAGTGGGAGTTTCAAAAGGCTTTGTAGTGAAAATGACTTTTACAGTAAAATTTCAAGGTTGGGTATGGAGTTGGCTTGAGGAAGTGATGGAGGAAGAGTTTTTATGTAGAGGAGACGGTGTAGGTAAAGTCTAGAGGGGAGGGAGTACTTGGAGAAGTGGTGTAAGTTTAGTGCCTATAGAAGGGAGGGAAGAACAGAGGAAGGGAGGCAGGAATCAGAGAGAAAAAAGATAGATTAGATCTACAGAGAGGAGAGAGTACAGAAAATAAGAAATGAGGATATAACATTTGAGTCTACAGGATTGAGAGTTGGAGAAACTAGACTCCATCTGTGTCCTTATGGTGAGTCTGAAAGTTAGGGGTAGATTATCCTTCCCCAATTCATACACAGGATAAATAATCCATCTGACTGGAAATCTTCAAATAGTGGGTGTCTTTGGTTTCCAGGCAACTCATTCCCTAACTTGAGTGTCAATGCAATTCAACTGGTGATTGCTGTTCAGGGAAGGGGCTGAACCAGCAGGTGAGAGTGCCAAGGTGCTGTACTGTGGGTAGTGGGTTTTTTATTTTAATGGGGGTATAATAATTGCACATATTTTTAGTAAACAGTGTGAAAATTTGGTGTATGTAAACACTGTAATGATCAAATCAGAGTAGTTGGCATTACCATCTCCTTAAATATTGATCTTTTTTTAAAAAAAGATTTATTTATTTGAAAGGCAGAGCTATAGAGAGGCAGAGGCAGAGAGAGAGAGAGAGAGAGAGAGAGAGAGGTCTTCCATCCACTGGTTCACTCCCCAAATGGCCGCAACAGCTGGAGCTGTGCTGATCCAAAGCCAAGAGACAGGAGCTTCTTCCCAGTCTCCCATGGGTCCAGGGGCCCAAGGACTTGGGCCATCTTGTACTGCTTTCCCAGGCCATAGCAGAGAGCTGGATTGGAATTGGGCCAGATTTTTTCTTTATGTTGGGAGCCTTTGAATCCTTTCGTGATGCGACCTTTCTGATTTCTATAAACCTTGATCTAAAATCCTATAATCCCCATGATTCATTAGGCAACCACTGCATGCATAAAGCATGTAGGAGAGGTGCAGGTACATCACTTCCTGCCAGAAAAAGCACTCGGTGTGTAGGCTTTGTGTTCCTGGTGGTCAGTGCCTGATGTGTAGCAGTAATACATAATCCTTTGCTGATAAAAGGCATTTGTTCTCCAGTGTTTTATTGTTCAGTGTATAGGACAGATTAGGTATTTTAGGAACTATAGTAAGAAGTTGCCACCTGGCTTTTGTGGCAGAATTGTACTGCTGTGGTGGTTTAGAGGAGGAAGGCAGTATTTGGAGATGGAGCTGGGGAGGGATTAATCAGAGAAATGTTCTGGGTTTTATTGATTTTCGCTTCTATGTACTTTGAGAAAGAGCCAATGTTTGACAGTGTCCATGTTGTACATTGCGGGGAAAAGCTTTCTTCTGTCCGTGTGCCTGTGGGCTCTCACTGGGGAAGTAATGGAGAAAGGTGAGGCAGGAGGAGGTGAGGTCGAGCCAGCCTTGACCTTCTGGGCTGAACTGGTTTCTTATCTCTGCTGTGCCACCAGGGACTTTGGGTTCTTGTGCAGTATGGACCCTGCTGGTTGTCTTGAGCTTTGCCTGGGTCGCATCATCAATGCAACATCTGGCTTCCCCTGGCCAGCTGTGCAGTTCTGGTTTTTATTTGATTGCAATAAGGGGCTTAAGCTGCCTGGGGAGTGCCTTACATTTTTATTACTCTGACTTCATGATCTGCTAAGCACCCCTGGGAGCAGAATGTCACAGTTGGCATGCCCTGAGACCAAGTGTCCCGTGGTTTTCTGGAACAAGGCACCCTTTCCCCTGCCTGACAACATCCGCAGCATAGCTGCTTCCTGTCAGGAGGCCTTTTGTGGGTAAAAGGCACACATAACTGAACCTGATTCTTTCCTGTTAGCAAGATAAAATCCTGGGTTCTTGGAGTTGGAAAGAACCTAGATATTTCTTCTGTCTCTGCTCCCACATCTGCCCCTGTGGAAGTCAGATTCCCAAGGGATCTTGGCTCTCATGTGTGCGCTTTCCCTCTCTCTCTCCCCCACTTCCTTCCCTCCCTCCTTCCCTCCCTCCCTCTCTCTCCTCAATTTGAATCTGTTCCTCAGGATCACCTTGCGTCCACTAACTCCCCTGCTCCATTTTGTGAACCCCAGCAGAGCTGGTCCAGCCGTAGAATGAGATGAATGAGCTGCCTAATACAGTTTAAGGATGTGCTCACTCTCAGAGCTGTGTAAGTCCCAAGTCTGTTCCTACAGGGACCTGAGAGTGAGTGCCTCCTTAAATTTCCTGCCTCATTTGCCTTGCCCTATCCTGGACCTTGTCTATAGCATCCTGGTCCCCAGTCCATCTAAGGTAGGATTTCTTGTAGATAATCAAGTATTCACCTGAACAGGAAGTCTCTGTCTCTTTTTATTTCCAAAAGCTTTGCTGTTTTTTTTTTTTTTTTGTTGTTGTTGTTGTTTCATGGCAAGAAACAACATTCAGTACCCACTAATACACGTGGGTCTCTAATATGCATATCGAAATATACAGTGTATATTTAATCTCATACTTCTTCCTCTGTGTGCATGTGTGTGTCAGGGTTGAAGCGCGGTGGTTCTTGACCTTCTGTAGTTGAAGCTTCACCTTCAGTGCTGTAACCTTTGTTTCTCTCAAAAATCAAAGTGTTACGTAGCCAGGACCCTGAGAACATGATTTTCATAAGCTCCTTTCCAGGGTCTTAACAGACATGGTTTTCATGATGCCGAGAGCCTGGTACATGGTCAGGGCTCAACAAATATTTGTTGAACAGATAATACACACCTGGAAATCCAGAGGCAGCTTAATGTAGCTGTGTAGCCACTTGGCATCAGTGATGTGATTTGACTGGAGTCGAAAATGAAACAAAACAGAACTCTTAACTTTGGCCCTTTTTCATGCTCTCTGGGAAAAATCCAAGGCAGGAAAATAGGGGAGAGATTATCTGCTTATGCTTTTAGGAGCATTCACGGCGCTTCCACAGAACGATGTGACCAGTCATTTTTGCCCCCTCTGTCACTAATTAGGATTCAGCAACCAAACCATCTCATTTTGACCCGGTTGGACCTGCATGTTTGGCTTGTGAAAATGTCCCTGTGCTTTGGACCTTCAGTGCCATTCTGCGGTCTGGTCCCGCGGTGAAGGGACTCTTGGCTGAGGCCTGTGGGCATCAAGTAGCCGCCTGGATGAGTTGTAATGTGAGGAGCCCGGGCAGTCTTCAGAGGCTTGGGTGCTGGAGAACGGGCCTATGGGGTCTACGCTGCCGGAGTAAAAGCTGTCTGCAGGCCCTGCAGCCTGTGCCATCAGCATGCAGCCCACGAGTTGGACAGGAGAGCAAATGGCTCTCATTACTTTCCATGCAGCTTTCCTTTTAATCAGATAAATCTCACTAGAGAAAGGCGTTTTTGCAGAGAAGGGAGCTCAGGGCTTCTGGGCAAGAAGTTCTGAGAAAAAAAAAGATTGCATTGATCAGTAGGGATTGGTCACTAGAGGTTGCAAAGGCCTTGGTATTTACTCTGCACACTTTCCATGTGGTGCTGTGTTTAATCTTCTGAACGATTTTCGAAGACAACATCATTACTCCCATTTTACAGACAGGGAAACTGGCTTTTTCACTTTCAGAAATGTAGCCAAGGTCTTGCAGTTTGTTAGTAAGAAGCCCCCGGGTCATCTGGTATGTATGGCCCACACCATTAACCACTGGACTCTATTGAGTCTTCCAAGGGATAATGATTTGCAAAATCCCTGTGAGGTGTTGCTCTGGCTCATCAAGTAAGTGTTTCTGCGACTCTTTGGCATTACAGGTGAAAAAACCTAGACTTCTGAGAATTAGAAAGAGTAGGGTGAGAGTAATTTGATCCCTTGCATGCATCTAACACCTGGAGTGTATAAGGCACTTCCAAGTCCATTGCTGCGATTGATCTTCCCACCGTCCTGGGGAGAGCTTCTCCAGGCAATGACCCTGGGCTCCACTGAAAAGACCTTGGCTGGCGGAGCTGTCACATGACGAGTCAGGGAGTCTTCAGATCTGGCCTAGGGTCTCTTCTGCTTGAATCTTTGGCCGTTCCCAACAGCCAGTGAAGGGATGACTGAAGTAACATGGAGCACTGATCAAATCATCTCGGTCAGAATTTCCCTGTGGTCCATTTGCCTTCACTTTACCCTTTGCTGTCTCAGTTCACTTGTCTTTAAAATACTACCTGCGTTTACCAGCTCCAGGTGTTGTTTGAATGATGAAAGATCATTGTGTTTTTATAGATGCTGTGGAAATAAACTTTCATTTGTTAAGTCAGTCAGTTTTTTATGCATTAGTTGCTCTGAAGTAAGGATCATTTCATTTGACACAGCATTAGTTTATTATTTTGTGTATTTACTTAGAATTATGGAGTGCTAGCTATGTGTTGGAGTACTAGGTGCTAGACCAGGTTATGAATAAGAGATAATAACAGCCACCCATTGTTGGGTGTTTGTAAAGTACAAAGCATTATACTAAGAGTTTTATTTGCAATATTTAATCTTCAAAATAACTGTATCAGTTGGGTATCATTACCTCTACTTTACTGCTGGGTAAGCTGAGGCTCCTACCAAGGTTTACCTGATCTCACAGACATCTTTTGTACCTATACCAGTGATGAAAATACAGAAGCCATTGCTTTCTGGGAGCTCTCAAACTACAGAGAAACCCATGTGAAAACAAATGTATGCTTGAATATCTGAGTTTACTGGAAAAAAAATCACTTTTCCCTCCCAAATCTATTATTTCAAACCTATAGTTGCAAAAAAAAAAAAAAAAATCCAAGTTGGAATAAACCCATAGGAAATCCATTAGCAAAATGTTACTAGCTATCCAAGAAAAAACAAATGTTCAATGGAGCAAAACTTGGATATATATGGTCTTCAAACATTGAAATAAGACTGTGACTCTGTGGTAGATGTTTCACTTAGTGGTTAAAGCACCTACATCCTGTATCAGAGTGCCTGGGTTCAAGTCCTGGTTTGGCTGTCAGTTACAACTTTCTGGTAATGCTGAGACACAGTAGGTGATGGTTGAAGAAATTGGGTCCCTGCCACCCATAAGTCAGTTCCTGATTTATCCTCCATCACTGCAGGCATTTGGGGAGTGAACTAGAGGATGAGAACTTTCTCTCTCTCTCTCTCTGTTTCTCAAATAATAATAGTAAAATAATAACATAATAAAAAATAGAAAAGACTATGACTCAAACGATGTTCAGATAATAAGTAGTCCTTACTAGGAAATGAAGAAATGATATTAAATTGTGTAAGGAGCAACATGGATTAAAATCTGTAGGTGCCTTTAATGAGCCAAGAGATGGATCTTCAGATAGTGTACTCTCTCAGTTCACCTACTGTGGGAGGGTTTAGCTGAAGTGGGTATTTGTATGTAAACACACTTGTAGGGAGCTTCATAGCTCTGACAATGCTCTCTAAATAAGCCCTTGGAGATCGCCAGGAATCTCCAGGTCAGAGTCAGAGCAGCAGCTTTCCTCAAGGGGGTGGAATTTCTTTGTGTTGTTCTGCAGGTTCCAAAGTCTTAGGGAAGAAGTGAGCAGAAGAATCATAGAATTATGGGACCTGGTCATCTTGTGCATGAAAATAGCAAACATTTCTAAGACCATCTGCTTTGAATTAAAAACTGCATATTGCAACCTTGCAAGAACAGTAGGGACTGTTATCTGCATTTTATAGATGAGGAAATCAACATGGAGATGAATGAATAATAGCAGTGGTTTACCAAAGATCAAACACTTTCTGAGTGCAATGCACAGAGCTAAGAAGTTTTCTGTCTATGCTTTCTAGTTCTTTGGACCACTCAAATTAGCAACAGCCATTTTCTTTTTCAGGTGAGAAAACGGAAGCTTGGAGAGGTTGACTGACTTAAGATGGCCAAGCTATACACAAATCTACTTGAGGTGTAATTTCAGCATTAAGTCGTAGAGCACCTGTTCAAATCTGCTAAAACTGTTCTCTCAACCCAATTACTTGCCTGCATTGTTTTAAGTTCCTACAGCATCATTTCTATCCACAATATTTTCTTAGGAGAATTTGAAGTGTTAGTGACAGCCTGATGAGACTTACTGAGATAGAAGAAAGACTGACGGATAAGAGAGGGATAGAGTGCTGTGCACATTGCCAATCTGCTTTCAAGGTAGAGGATCTTAAGTCTTTCTTTTCCTCTTTTTATGTTTTTAAGAATTTCTTTTATTTATTTGAAAGGCAGAATTCCAGAAGGGCGAAGGGAGAGAGAGAGAGAGAAAGAACTTCTATCTGCTAGTTCATTTTCCAAATGACTGCAATAGCCAGAACTGTGCCATGCTGAAGCCAGTAACCCTAAGCTTCTCCTGAGTCTCCCATATGGGTACAGGGGCCAAAACACTTGGGCCATCCTCCACTGCTTTACCAGGCACATAGGCAGAGAGCTGGATTGGAAGTGGGACAACTGGGACTCAAATTGGCCCCTCAAATGGGATGCTGGCGCCATAGCCAGCGGCTTAACTCACTATGCTACAATGCCTGCCCCTTTTCCCTCTTGCAGTTTCTTTCCGTTCTGTCTCATACCTTCATGATGCTTCCTCAGGGTCACATCTTGTAGCTCACTGAAGGATCAAGTGGGGGCTTGCAGCGGACACTGCCTCCTGCTTCTTGTTGCATGTCTCAGAGACAAAGGGAGGCAACACAAGGAATGGGACAAATTATGGCTGTGGAATCAGAAATCCTGGGTTTGATTTCTACCTGTTGTGATTTCTCTCTCAAATCTTCTTGAACAAGTCCTTCACTACATGAGTGCACTTAAAAAAAACCTCATGGAGGAGCCAATGCTGTGGCCTAGTGGGTTAAGCCTCTGCCTGCAGTGCTGGCATCCCGTTTGGGCGCTGGTTCAAGACCTGGCTGCTCCACTTCTTCTTCTTCTTCTTCTTTTTTTTTTTTTGACAGGCAGAGTGGACAGTGAGAGAGAGAGAGATAGGTCTTCCTTTTTCCGTTGGTTCACCCTCCAATGGCTGCCGTGGCCAGTGCACCGCGCTGATCCGAAGGCAGGAGCCAGGTGCTTCTCCTGGTCTCCCATGGGGTGCAGGGCCCAAGCACTTGGGCCATCCTCCACTGCACTCCCAGGCCACAGCAGAGAGCTGGCCTGGAAGAGGGGCAACCAGGACAGAATCCGGTGCCCAGACTAGGGCTAGAACCCGGTGTGCCGGCGCCGCAAGGCAGAGGATTAGCCTATTGAGCTGCGGCGCCGGCCTGCTCCACTTCTGATCCAGCTCTCTGCTATGGCCTGGGAAAGGAGTAGAAGATGGCCCAAGTCCTTGGGTCCCTGCACCCGTGTGGGAGACCTGGAAGAAGCTCCTGGCTTCAGATTGGCACAGTTCTGGCCATTGTGACCAGTTGGGGAGTGAATCAGCAGATGGGAGATCTCTCTCTCTCTCTCTCTCTCTCTCTCTCTCTCTCTGCCTTTCTTTCTGTGTAACTCTGACTTTTGAATAAATAAGTCTTTAAAAATAAAACTCATGGAAAATAGAATCAAAAGATAGGTTTATGGGTGGGTATAGTGCCTGGGTTTGAGTCCCCTCTCCACTCCTGATTGCAGTTTCTACCAACACAGACTCTGGGAAGTACCAGGTGATGGCTTAAGGAGTGTGGTCCCTGTCACTCGTGTGTGTTATCTGCACTGAGTTCTTGGCTTCTGCTCTGACCTGGCTCAACCCTATTGTGGGCGTTTAATGAATGAACAGACAGACAGGTGATCTCTATCTAGTCTTTCTAATATAACAAAGAGATAAGTTTGTTTCAGAAAATTTTGAAATCCATGCATTGTGTTTTTATAATAGGCATTTTCCATGAACTTGTTGGAGAGCCATTGTATATGTGGATTTTGAAATTTTTTCCCCAAAATAAACTTAGCTTTCAGTTCCATTATCTATGAGGTTTTGAAGTACCCTTATATATGTGTATACATCATCTTCATCATCCATAAAGTATAGAAACCTACTGTTATGACTTATAAATTACTATTTGAAATCATGTTGAGGAAAGAAACTACAATAATAAGAAATACAAATAAGATACTACACAAATAAGAACTCATGTTTTGGTTGAAGTCTGGCATGCTCCAGGGTTAACCACAAGGGCTCTGGCATCAAATCCAGGCTCTGACATTTGCTAGTTATGTGACGATGGAAAAGTTACTCACTCTGTCTTTGGTTCTGCATCTGTGAAATGGGGATGATAGTAATTGCTGTTGTGATGACTGGATAAAGAAATTGTGTATACATGAATGATGAAATGCTACTCAGTCATAAAGAGAATGAAATCCTGCCTTTCACAACAAAATGGATGCAGTTGGAGACGATTTTGCTTGGTGAATTGAGCCAGTCCCCCAAAGAAAAATACTGTGTTTTCCCTGATTTGTGGTTTCCCCAATTTGTGGTAACTAGTATACAGTGTACAAAAAATGTAATGTGTATGAGTGTAATTCACATTTTGAGTTTTGATTATTATGTATAGTCCTTGTCTATACTCTGGAGGAACGGTGGTTTTTCTGTTTACTACTTGTTGAATTCTTTATTTAATTAAGGTTCAGCTTGTGATTATAAAGTAAATTGGAAGGACGTCATTGTAAAAATTAGACGGAAAATAAGAAAGGAAGGAGGAGGGAGGGGGGAACAAGGGAGGGGAGGTGGGGTAGGAAGTATTATTGCACTGTCAAAACTGTGTATATGAAATACGTGAAATTTTTTCCCTTTGTATAAATAACAAAGCTAAAAAAATAGTAGTTGCTATTCATCGGATCATTGTGAAGAGCAGAGACCTTGGTAAGTACTGACTTTGGTCCTTGCATCTTGTACACGTTGAATACATTTTGTACTGATTCAGTCGGTTGATCTAGGCTGTGTGATGGGGCAAGAACTTCTAGAGGCTTCTTTGTGCTTGATATTGGAATGTGAAGGTGTAAGGGCTACCCACTCTCATACCTGGGAGGACGCCATAGCACTCCCAGGTAATTCTTCTGCTGTGCTCTTAGCAATTTGTCTGTTAGGTAGTAAATTAATAGCATTACTTTGGCATCAATCAAAAAGATTAAGATGATCTGATGGTAGCAAAGTATTAACTGAGGTTACACAGATGGAACCTATCCAGGGACAGAAACCTGAGCTTCATAAGCTGGCTCGCTGCCTTCAGAACTGATCATTTCAACCCTTTAAAAAATTGTAAAATAATAAATGTATAGCAGTAAAACACATTTTAGTGCATAAGCAAAATTAAAAAATAAAGCCCACCTGAAGGCCTCATGGTCTGTAATACCTATATGGACATATTAGTAAATTTCCCCCTCTGTAGGTTATAATTAATTTTGTTTCTTTTTTTTTTTTGAAAATTCCAAATGCACATTTTCTCTTGTCATTAAAGCTTTATAAGCATAATTTTAAATGACTACCAGTATAAAATTGTATTGGTATTCTTTTAGCTATTACCCTATTGATGGACATTTATATTACTTTCAACTTTTAACTATTATAAATTATGCTGTGAAAAATCCCCTCAACATCCACTCTGGACAGGGTCTAGAAACAAAATTGCTGAGTCAAAGGAGCGGAAATATCTCTGAGGCAGAAAGGTTGTGCCAGTGTGAGGGAGCCCCTCCTCTTCCCCCAGGACCTGCAACTTAGCTGAAAATTGAAAATTAATTCTTCATAAGGCAGAGTCTGTGAGGTAGGGCTGAAGGCAATGGTGAGTAAAGAGAAAGTTTAGAAGAGAGGGAACTGCTTCTGGTTACTTTTCTCCATTGACCCATCTTGTCTATAACATCATATACGTGGGCATGTGCTGCAGAGGAGGGGATGGTGGGGTCTTTGGGACGGGTTGTTCAAGAGGTTGTTCAGCCTGGCTTGGTGCTTGGTATTTCATCCTCTGTTAAATTACCCTGCCTGCATCACATTCAGTTTTTTTTTTTTAATCCCTGAAAATACCTATACATAGTAAGCATGCCACAAACATTTGAAATGGTCATGGTGAACTCAAATTTGATTATGTTGTTTTATTAGATGTGAGATCTTGGGCAAGTCACTAACTCCTTCAAATATACTTCCTTATTGGGAAAATAAAGGCAGTAATAGAGCTACTTCCCAGGATTGGTGGGGTTAGAGGAGATAATTTATGTCAAGTGCTGACTGCAGTGCCACATAATCATTTACCATGAGAGCCATTATTACAGATGAAACCAAAATTCAAGTTTCTGTTCCAAAGATTCAAATTGTCTTCATTACAATTTTATGCCAGCCTAGGTTGAACAATAATTCTGAAGAACCTCAGAAAAATCCAGAGACTAAGAGAGACAGGAATAGCAAGAAATACTGGCTGTACTTCACATCTTGGCTAATTTATTGTATTCAGTTGTAGGTCCTGCATTTTAAGAGGGACATTAATAGGCTGGAACGGGTCCAGAGAAGAACAACTGGGCTGGTAAACAAACTTGAAATTGACCTATAAGGAATAATTAAAGACTCTGTGGATATTTGGCTCAGAGAAAACTCAGACAAAAGGTATCAGTCAGTTGGGCTGTTGTGAGAAAGAGGGACTCAACTTGATAGAGCAATATTGTCAAGTATTTTTTATTTTCCAGGCACTGAGCTAAGCTCTTTGCAAATATCATTTCTTTTTCCTTCTCCAAAGCTACATATATGTATTCCTTTTTACAGATGAAGTTACTGAGTGAGGCACAATGGTAGAAGTGATTTCATTGAAAGTTGCACGGCTAGTAGGGGACAGGGTTAGAATGGAACCATATCTTTGTAATTCCACAGGTTGAATACCTTCCACAGCCTGTGGATGTGTCCAGATGAAGGTGGGTGGGAGTTTCAGAGACGGAAGTGCCTGCCTGGCACATGTAAGGAAAGAATATTCAGACCATATGAGCTACCATCCAGCGGAAAGGCTGCCTGAGTAGACAGTGGTTTTATTGTCATCCTCATCGTTCAAGTAGAGGCTGAATGTCTAAGCGTAGGTTGCTGTATGGATGAGAGCTGAAGGGTGAGCTGACACTGACTTACCTAATTTGTGTGTTCTTCAAAGTTGCCTAACCTTTGTGAACTTTAGTTTCTTAACTGATCATTTGAAGTTTTTAATTTTAGAATTGTTGGGAAGGGTTAAAACATACAGATAAGTTGCTTGACCAAGAACTTGATGTACAGAAGTCGCTCATTGTGTATGAAGTCAATAATTATCTATGATCTTTCTGTTTTCATCTGTGGCTCTCATTGATATGGTGACACTATCTACTCATTTCTTTGTAGAGGTCAGATTTGGAGAGGTCATCTCCAGAGTGGGTATGTTGCCTCACTTTTTATTTATTTATTTTTAAAAATTTTATTTAAGCTATATAAGTTTCATGTATCTCATACATACAAATTTAGGAGCATAGTGATACTTCCTACCATATCCGTCCTGCTGTCCACACTCCAGCCCTTCTTCCTCCTCCCTCTCCTATTCCCACTCTTAATTTTTACAAAGATGTATTTTCAGTTTATTTCAGACTCATAAGTTTAATCCTACACTAAGTAAAGAATTCAACAGATAGCACGAAGGAAAAAAACCCACTGTTCCTCAACAGTAGAGACAAAGGCTGTAAACAGTCTTTGAATCTCAAGATGTCCCTTTCACTCCAATATGTTACATTTTAGCTACTCTATTAGTTACTCCAGATCAGGGAAAACATATGGCATCTTTTTGGGACTGGCTTATTTCAGGAAGTAAATGGTTTGTTGCTTCACTTCTGCAGAGGCAAGTACCTGCTAGTTTCTATCTCTTGGGGCAAACAACAGGTTAGGACTTTAAACCAAGGGCAGTGGAATGAATAGAAGGAAGGGCATTTAGATTAAAATGTTAAGCAACAGAGCAGATGCTGTTGGGATCACTGTGTTGACCAGATATCAGATGGATTTGAAGAGCCTGCTATGTGCCTAACACTGTGCTGTGAGGGTTAAGAGATACCCACCAGGTGGAGGCATTGTCTTTGTCTTCCAGGGTATCAAGGCCTGGAACTGCCCAGAAAACTGAAAAGATTGGCTGCTAGGGCTGAAAGTCATTCAGTGCTGGATCTTTTGTCTCGAATGATAGCTCTTGGGGTTGGGGAAGGGTTTATCAGTGTTGGTGGGGGGTGGGATGGAGAAAAAAGATGAACATGGAAGATGTTTTCCTGGCTGGGATTTTCTCCTGTAGATGGTTCTCGGGATTTGTTATAGCAGGCACAGTGCAGTTAAGTCATTTCCCTCAGCACGTTCCCAAGGGCCACCCCCTCCCCAGCCTGGGAATATGACCATCATTGTTGTCTGTTGTCAGGCCTTAAGGAGGAGGGGCTGGGCCTCTGAAGGCCCTCCAAGGAGCCTTCCTTTCCAGGCTTCCAAAACACAGCCACATCCTTCCTCTTCCCAGGGCCCCCTTCTGTGGGCATCAGCCACAGATTCCACCAGAGGGAGACATGGAGTTGGCTTTTATTGTAGGAATTTCTGATGTGAGGATCCTTTCTTTCAACAAGATGAGCAGATCCCCACTGCCTTGGAAAATGCCTTTGCTTCTTTCTCCTCATTTCTTCCTCTTTCCATCATCTGTCTTTAGTCTTTGTTTGTTCCCTCCTATATTTCTTTCTCTTTCTGGTTCCTCGACCTTCTCCCTTTTTCTCTGTTTCTGAATCCTAGGATGATGCGATTGGGAGAGCTCTTAAGAGCCACCTAAACCAGTCCACTCATCCGTTGCACAGACGACAATGCTGTGGTCCACAGTGGGCCTGTGGCTGAATCTGGAGTAGATCTGAGTAAAATGCCCCTCCCTCTTTACTACTCTGCTTCTCTGCTCGTGTGCCTTTCCCATGTGAAACGTTCTCTACTGCTGATGAAGGATATCTTTGAATGTGGATTGGCAAGGTGACCTGAAAGGGTCCCAGGTTGGTAAGATTTCTACCTTAGTCTCTTGATACCAAAACAGGTATAACAATAGTGCTTACTTCATGGAGTTGCTATAAATATGAAATAGTGAATACAATAGGGCTTTTAAAATTGTTGCTGGGATATAGTATTCTCTAAACACATGGTATTTGCTAATATGATTCATTATAAATTTCATTATTTAGAAGAACTGCTGACCAAAAGGCAGAAGGTTAGCAATCACAGATGCCATTTTAATGTAAGAAGGGACTAGAAAACTAGATAGAGCTCAGACAGGTACTGCCTGGAAAATTAGACAAAGGATGACCTGGTCCCAACTGTGCTCTGCCTGCTGAATATGCCCACTTTTTGCCCACATGTGCCATATTTTCTACAACTTACTTGAATTTATATTGCAGCCCATGTCCATGACTCACCCCAAGAAGCTGTTAGGGACTTAGAGGTAAAGGTAGACCTTGTTCAGAGCTAACCCAACTTTATGATTCCTTGTTATACTTTGCATTTTCTTCGATGACAACGTCTAAGATAGGATGGTAGACAGTAGTCGTCTCAACTTGCATTTCATGTCTTGAGTTTTTCCCAATTCATATAGTGTTATGTAGTTTAATCTGATTTTAAAAACATTAAACATTATCAATATTGTAATAGAACTGGTAATTCTGTACCATTGAAATTTATCTTGTCTATTGTCAGTGGAATTCTTATTAGATTATAGAGAAAACTGTCATCGTGGTGAGACATGGGATCCTCCATTCTTGTCTGGGCTGGGCCTTAATCCACTGTGACTTTGGACGATTTCCTTTTCCTCTGGCCTCAGTTCCATCTTGGGAATGGAAGGAATTTAACCAGATGATTGTTTCCATCTCTAATTACTTTTTTTTTTAGTAAACATTAAGAGGATTTTATGACATTGCACAGAGAATTGGATAGCGCTGCAGTCATTCTGATGAGAATGTGTTCTATCCATCACTATGTTCTACAAACCCAAATTTACACTATAGCTTTTTCTTCCATTTTCCAAGGACATTTTCCTTCTAGCACAGTGACTACAGTGGGAAAAGCAACTTTGCACAGGAAGTTCCAACAACTACAGCAAATGGTCTCGGCTTCCAGGCCTGATTTTACTTGGAGAAAATCTAATTAGCCCGTCACTGCTCTGGATGACTCAGATGTCTGGCCCCCATGGGGTGCAGGTTGTCTTTTATTTGGGGTACTCCATGGTTGGTTGTTTGCTCACACTGCAACCCTCTTTTATAAACAAACTGATTTATTACCTTTTAAAAGTATTTTATATTGTTGTAAGACATTCACACATTACAAAAATGTTTACTATTTGAAGTGAAAGTCCCCCATAGTCTCATTCTCAGAGATAATAACAACTATAAACAATTTTAGGTCTGTTGCTCTAGGCTTTCCCCGTATGAGAACACTAATACATATATAAAAAGAATCCCACTCTGCATGCAGCCTTTCTGTTTGCGTCTCTTCCCCCTTTTAATTGTTCATCCTGAACTTTTCTGTGCAGGATGAAGTCACCTTCCCAGAGCCCTTACTGATGGTGACTTTGGGTGAGCCGTTGCTCTCTCAAGGTTTCTGCTTCCTCACCTGTAAAAGGGCACAGTTCTCTCCAAGCTGCCCATCTTCCTGTGATAACTGGGAGCTGCCCATCTCCCTGTGATAATGGATGTGGTTTGAAGACCGGGGACCGAGAGAAAGGGGGTGAATACTATGGATCATTCTCTTTCCCATTATCTTGGGCTTTTTCCCACTTAAAACTTTGATGTATTTGCTTGAGACAGACAGACACAGAGTGAGAACGAGAGAGAGAGAGAGAGAGAGAGGAAAGGAGAGAGGGAGGGAGGGAGAGAAATAGCACACATATGAGAAAACTGGCACATAATACTTGCTGATTGACTTCCCAGATGCCTGCAGTGGCCACAACTAAACTGGACTAAAGGTGGGAACTCAGTTCCGGTCTCCCACTTGGTGGCAGAAACCCAATACTTGAGCCATCATCTCTGCCTCCCAGGGTCTGCATTAGCAGGAAACTGGAGTCAGCAGCTGGAGGTGAGTATCTTAGATGCAGCACGGATGTCTTACCCACTAGACAAAATGTCTGCCCCTATTCTACTGCTTTATTGCATTTTTAGCACAATTAGTTTGCTAATTTTCATTAGGTGGAACCCCGTGTCTGCAGTTAAGCTACACGAGAGCAGGGATATATCTCTTCTCTTCCTTAGTGTGTCTAGCTACAGAACTTCAAAAAATTGTTGGTTTATAGCGTGAAATAATAAATATTCTTTGGATGATGCCCGTATTATCCTCTCTGAATTTGGCTTCCAGTGGCAAGAAGGCCCGCTGGGAGAGGCGAGGGTGGGGCAGGACTGGGCTGACCTGGGGTACAGGGGGGATAGCTGGCCCGCCCAGTGTCCTTGGGCCCAGGGTCATCCAGCTGGCCCGCTCTGCAAGCCTTTTTCCTTTGCCTGCGTCACTCTCTTGGCAGTCTTTGCCACCTGGTGAATTAGTCATTTTTATGGCCCAGTTTAATTGTCCTGAGTCCTGTGAGATAGCCGCTCCTCCTCCAGACAGAGGTAGTCAGATGCTCTGAGTGCTGCTGCAACACTTTGCACCTATTCCGCTTGACTTGCAGTCATCAAGTTCTCCCGCTTTCTGTAGCTGCTGTGTGCTGTATGCGGTACTGATCCTCTGCATGTCTCCTGCCATTGCACCTTAGTGGTCATCTGTCAGAGGGATGGTTTTCATTCCCGTTTCAAAGATGAGGAAAACTGAGGTTTAGGCCTCCTGAAAGCAGTCTTGTTCTGAGATACGTACGTTGCACGTGGTATAATCAGGATTCCAGATTAATTCTAATTCCTAAACCAGACTTACTGACTACTAGCCCTCTAGGCTCCTACCTAATTTAAGCTTATACAATGACAGCTCGTGTGTGTGAGTGGGGGGTTGGGAATCCACAGTCTTTACACAGTCTAGTCTGATGTTAGGCACAGAAAAGCTGAGACTCGGTTACAAAGAGAGAGCAGAACTTACACAGGGAGGGGAATCTTCCGCTAATCTCTAGGATGCAGCATGCAGTGTTACGTCTTTGACCGAGTCTTATCACTCTCTCTCTCTTTTTGTGGTGCTATAGCTTTTTTATGTTCTGAGGCATATGCAATGAATTCCCTAGTCCCTTGTCTCTGGGCACGATGCAATCTTTTTTTCTTGGTTCCTGTGAAGAATTTTTCTTTTCTATGCGATATTTTAGGTCACTTTGAGAAAACTACCTACAATGCAGTCCATGCGTTCTGCACAAATAAAACCATTTTGGAAAGTTTGCCTTGTCGGGAGGCCTGGGTCATGGTAAGAAGCTACCTTATCTACCGTGGCTCAGATGTTCTGGGAGGCCCAGAGTTTGGAATGCTCTGCCAGACCACAGGGATCAGGCTGAGCCGCTCACTGCTGCAGCCACACAGTCAGGGCTGAACTGCCATACCCAGCCCACACTCTCCCCAACACGCATCTCTTGCTGCAAAAAAAGGTCATGGGGATGAACAGAAGTGCCTTGGGGTTGGGTGGTTGGAATCCTTCAGGTCCTGGAATTCTGTGGAGGAAATAAGAAGAGGAAGGGCCCAGGCATGTGGGGACAAAGTCAACTGATTGAACAAACACTGAGTATCTAATATACGTGAGCCATAAGGATGTTATTGTGTATGAGAGGAAAGTGGAGCAAGCTGAAGACTTGGGGAAGTCCTGGGGATGAGTTGCTTGTATTCTTGTTCACCTTTCACCTTAACCAGGAAGTTATTATTGCGCAGCAGGAAATTTTAAGCAAATTGAATACCAAGAGAATTGCACACATTTCCAAGGGGATTTAGGGAGAGGAGTTCTTTCCCCACTGGGAATAGAGACAGTAGAAATCCAGGGGGTGCTTCATGGAGGAAGTGATGCTAGAGATGGGTCTTGAAGCATGGACAGGGGCTCAGAGAAGTGGGAAGGGAATTACCATTTGTTAAAGGCTTGTTCTGTACTAGGGAAACGTGTTGCTATTGCACTTGTTGTGTTCATCAGTGACATCATCTTCCCTAGTTTTTAATATAAGGAACTTGAGACTCAGGTTGAACAAACTGTCAAGACCAGACAGCAGGGAAGTGACAGAGGCAGGGTTGAAAGCAAAGTTAGTTTGAACCCAGAGCCAGTTGGTGTGTCTTTCTTGGCAGAGAGCAGAGGAGGGTTTATGGAAAGGATAGGGAATAGTACACGATAAAGTCCACAGGTTAGACTTGTGGACGTATTACTGTGAACAGTGAGAAAGCAACATTTGGTTTGTGTGAAGGCAGGGAGCTGGAAGTAGAGGTGAGGCGTGGCTGTGGTAGGCTGAGTTTCAGGTTGCATGGAAACTTTGTATTCTCAAGAGAAGGGCAGAGCAACTGGAAAAGGGAAGGAGATGGAGCTGCGTGTGCATTGACGAGGTATTTCTGGGTGGTAAAATGAAAGTTGCAGAACGTGGTGTTTAGGGTTATTCCATTTTTGTAAAACTTGACGAGGTATTTCTGGGTGGTAAAATGAAAGTTGCAGAACGTGGTGTTTAGGGTTATTCCATTTTTGTAAAACAAGTGGCTTCTTATTGAAGCACAACATGGAAGGCCTTCTGAAGTGAGACTAACTGAATCTCAAGCTGACACTGCTACTTAGGCGGCAGTGATTTTGGGAAGTCTTCAACCTCACCAGTACAATGGAACAAATAATAGTATATGCTTTATGGGATTGTTTTGAGGATTATCTGGGTTAATACTTATTCAGCTTCAGGAAAGTGTCAGGCATATAGTAATCACTCATGTTTTTCTTATGATTATCTTATGAAAGATTTGTAAGGACAAATAATCAAATAATTAAGTAAGGGAGTAAGATTTCTGTGTATTTTAGTTTTAAACATATCTTCTTATGTTTAAAATACTTGATAACAAACAGGTATAATATTTATAATGTGAAAAACAAAGGAAAACAACAAAACAGCAGATCTATTTAAAAAATGATATTAGGAGACTGTATTTCCATTGAGTTGTTTGTTCCACTCGAAACAGGCCTGCTGTAGGGACACGTTGGAAGCCATCTAGGTGATGATCAATGAGCTCTTGAAAGCAGGTCTCTGAGATGAGACCATTGTCTGGGCTTCCCATAGGCCACACCTGGAGTGATGCTCAAAGCTAAAAAAAGGACTGACCTAGTCCTTGCTGCCTCTTCCCATCCTAAGCCCTGGGTATCATCTGGATTGGACGTAGTTTCCTGGCCTAGAGATGTTCTGGGAAGCCTCTTGGATCTGCTTTGGGAGCAGCGAATCTGGGGCACATGCTAAGACCTCAGGTGCTGCCTCAACAAACTGCTCTACAGAAAAGGAGGCTGGTGATACTTCTGTGTATTTGGGGCTAGAGTGTGAGGCCGAAAACCCTTTGGTCTGAGCACAGGAACCAACAATTTAAAGGCTTTTATTCCAACACCAAACGCTATGCTGCCCTTCTTCCTGATCTCCCAATGCACTTAAAAATCCTCTTCCATAATCCTGGATAGCTCTTTCAGTCCCACAAGGCATGTGGGACAAGGAAGGAAGGATGATCTATGGTAAACCATCTCTACACACAGGGCTCTAACCATGCATCTTTATGTTGGGGACAGAAATGAGTGCGACTTCCTTCCTATGTTGAATGAGAGTGCACACTCACATGGATTTACGAGGCATGTTGACTTTGTTATTTTCTAGAATCACCTGTGGGAGATTTGCTCCTGGTTACCTGAAGAAGCACATTTATTTCTCCCATCCTCCTAATCCAATCCAATTTCCCCTCTCTTACTCCAGGTTCATTCTTGAAGTATAATGATAGTGAAATAGTTAAAAGAGTATTTTCTGGAGTTTGGCCCATTTTCATTTCCTAGGTCCACATCTTACCATTCGTCTTACCTTGAGTAAGTTACACAAGCTATTTGTGCCTCAGTTTTGTCAACCATAAAGTCGGGATATAACAGTACTGACATTTTAGGATTTTTAAGAGAATTATGAAATGAGGCATATGATGCTACTATAGAACTTAGCTTTTGATAAACATTCAATAAATACTAACAATTTCTATTATTAGGTTGCTGCACTCTAGGCTAAGATGGGGTACCCTGAGGAAGAGCTGAAGAGAAGCCTTGGAAAGAAAGGAATATCTGCCTGCAGTGTCTGTTAACATAAAAGATGCAGAAGTTGTGTGCTCCAACAATTCCATTTCTTATTCTTGTTATCTGCCTAGAGAAATGTCACATATGGTCACAAAGATGTAGGCACACAGTGGAAAAATTAGAAAAAAGGGGAGATGGTTAGAAAATAATGAGAAACCCACCACATAAAATGCTCGGCAGGGTTTAAGACAATGGAATGGAGAAGTATGCTGCGACAGGTATGGCATCCCAAGACATGTTGCTATGTGAACAAAACAAACTGCAGAATTACGTGGGCAACATGATTCAGTGCAATGACAGTACAGTATGTATATCGGTGATTACGCACACACCATGGATGTGTATGCACGTAGACTGCATATTGGACTGAGAATGAGCAGAAGGGATAACAGCCAGAAGGGAACTAGAGGCCTTTCATCAAAAGGTATCGCAGGTTTTTACTAGCATTTCTCAGAAAGAGAAAGTATCCATGTATCGCACAATTAAAGGTGTTCAAGAATAGAGCAAGAAATGCCAATCTGGCTAAGAAAAGGCAGACGATGGCTTTGTCAAACTAAAGGCCTGATAGGAAATTCCAATCTGCTCTCTCCTATGCTGCTTTTTTCTCCTGTGGCCCACTGGCAGATGGAGAGGCTGTTAATCCGATATCAATACCAGCTCATAGGAGCTGTACCTTTAAGAAGTCAGAGTCTCTCTCCCTTCCCTTTCCCTCCCTCCCTCCCTCCCTCCCTCTCCCTCTCTCTCTCTCTCTCTCTCTCTCTCTCTCTCTCTCAGTGGTGAGATAAGAGTAAGATCTGTATTTGATTCCAAGCTTTTTCCCAAGATTAACAGAATGGTTACTTCCAGTTCCCAAAAAAGCAAATCACTTTTCCTTTCAGAGCCTCAGTTTTCTCAGCTCTAGAATGGGAATAGTAACTGTTGTCCTGTGTCTGTTTTGTGAGGTAGTGGACAGCTCATATGGGATCGTGGATGTGGAACACTCTATAAACTGTGAAGTGCTTCTGTAAGGGAGCGTTGTGAATCTGCTATAGCAGCCAGGGTTGCAGCAGCCCTGCCGCATTCCTCTGGAGCTGGGGAGTATTGCAGGACTGAGCACAAGGCAATAAACATGCAGCTCTCCTAAGGCTTGAAGACCATAGCAGTTATCTGTTTGGTAAATGAGATACTATTATGCTTTGTAGGAAGGTTGTCCAGTTAAAGCGATGGAGAAGAAGGAAGGGCATGGTGCTAAAGCCAGACAGACGGCAGACTGAACAGCAGTCTCGGGACACCGAGGAGTCCTAAGCAAACCTCTGGCAGCGTGGTGTTAACAGGACCATGATTACTGAGATCTTCTTTGGGGAAAGAAACGACAGATTGCCTCCTTCTGACCATCTTAGTTCACTCCCTTCTTATTCCCGACAGAGCCTGATTGCTGTGTCCCAGAGGCCCCAGGTAACAGGCTGAAAGCCCGTTCCTTGCATGCCTCCTGTCTTCATCCAGCATCACAGTCACAGTGTGTAGCTATGTGAATGAGAGGTTTGGGTGCACTGAGACTTCAGGGACCTGGTAAGCAGTTTGGGAATAGGGCTGTCTCCTGTTGGACCCCTGTGAGTTGTGAGCGTCTTGATGTCTATGCAGCAGGATGCTGTGTGAGAGGATTGAAGGAAGCAAAGTGAAGTGCCAGGGTCAGGCATATGGGCTGTATAGCTGACTCTGGAGGAATGAGTTTGGGGAATGTACATGGCTGTATGAGAGAGTCATTTATTCTCTCTTCATCTGCAAAACAAAAGGTCAACCTATGTCAGGGTCCTCAATCCAAATGATTTAGAGCCTTTTTGCTCAGACCCTTGATTCACAGAAGTATTGACAGCAGCATTACTTGGGGGCTGTTAGGAATGCAGATTCTCAGGCCCCACTGAGACCCCTTGAGTATGAATGTGCATCTTGACACATAGCACTGACTTAGACTCTTATTAACATTACAGATATCTGAGTCCCTACTCTGGAAAGTTCTGTTTCAGTTGACTGCAATGATGCTAGGAATCTCTTTTTAAAAAATTTTAGTACAACTTTATTGAGGAGTGATGGATATACAAAAAGAAGGTACATGTTTAATATACAGAACTTGATATGAGTTGGGTGATAACTATGCACCTGTAAAGCGATTGCTACAATCTATGCTATAAATATACCTATCATCTCTACACATTTCCTGTGACCCCTTGTATTTATTACTATTATTGGTGTCGTTTTGTAATAAAGTATTTAATATAAGACCAGCCTTTTAGCAAGTTTGTGGGAATCTTTTTGATGAGCCCTTCACAGCCAGGTTTGAGGGTCATTGAATTCTAGCCCTGCTAAGAGCCCTTTCTGCCCCAAGACTCTGTGATTCTGTTGATCCACGAGACACTCGAGAGGGAAGTGTGCTTCTCTGGAGGTGAACAGGAAAGTTCAGGATGCACTTTGCAAGAAAGGGAGCACAGGCTGGACTTCTAGGTGCCTATGGACTTCCCAGTGTGCAAGAGAAGAGAGGACGCTGCGCAGGAGCTGCTGCCTATTTCACGGCTGGCATTAATGGTTGTCGGCAGCTCCCTGTTAAGACGGTAAACTCATTTAGCAATGGACACTGAAAAACAGCGGAATTCAAAGGCAGAGAGTGGTAATCTAATTGCACTGAATTAGCCTCGGGAGACTCGGACAATATCAACTTCAGCAAACCACAAAGGGATCCTTTATTAAGAATTTCAAAAGCTTTGGAGCCTCAGCACCCCTCATAAGGGCTTGAATTACAAAGCGCAGGCACTGTGTGGCTAAGCCCCTCTCCCCTGCATCTCCGGACATTGTTTCCTTCTAATGTGCATTCTGAGTGCATTTGCTGGCTAGTCTATGGTGTTTTCACTGGTGTTTGAGGCTCCACAGGGAATTGGTTTAGGGAGACAGCTAGAGTTCAGGGCTGAAACCGTGGTCTTGTCCACGGACTGGCACATTTTCTGATGGGTTCCTATGGTGTTCTGAGGTCCTTCTAATTTCTTAAAACTAGGCTCTTAAATAACCAAGTGATTTCCTTCTAATAATTCTTTGTTGTGTTGTGTTCATGGCCCAATTTACTTATTACCTGGTCCACTTTAAAGAAAGAAAAGGTTCCAGCAACTGTGTATTCACAGCATGATTTAGAGAGCTTATAATGACCAGGTGGTGATTTGGGAATCAAGGAAGAAAGCGCCGTAAGAATTGTGAAGATTTGGCTCTGACCTGCAGTGCATTTACTTTTCTGCAGCAAATCACATGCCTGGATTCATGAAAGAGGCTTGAATTTCTTCTATGTCTTTCCTGAGAGGTAGATTTCCAGTCTCTGCTTGCATATCTTCATGTGCAGTGACCATTGCTACCACTGAGGCAGCCCAATGCACAATTTCACAGAGCTGCCAGTTCTGAATTATACTGAGCCTGAATTTGTGTGTGCGTGTGCGTGTGTGTGTGCATTAAAACAAAAAAACCTGCCAATTTACTCCAATTCTTCTCTTGGAGCTATATAGAATACATGAAATCTAATGTTTCTCAATATGGCGTCATATATAGGAAGTTCATGAAATAGTAATGAGGACTCAGTTAATTTTTAAAATTTCAAAGACTCTAACAAATTGCATATTTACTTCTGACAAGGCTCTATAGGGTGACTAAAAAGAACCATGTGTCCATACTTTAGTTTTTTTCTTAGGGTGGTAACATTGCCTGCTCCATTATGTTCAGCGTTTCTGGCAGTTACGTGTGCTTGTGATTAATAAAGATGGGGAAAACAAGAAATACGGCAATGATGAATGGGTTTGGTAAACAGATTTTTAATTCATAGGCATTGTGGTAATCAACCAACAGCATGATTGATAAAACATGCAGAAACCTGGGCCCACCTTTCTCACTCCCTTCTTTGGGTCTATGAAGACAATGGTCAAACACCATGTTTTCTCATGGCACTGATGAAATGGGCATATTTATAGGAACTGTCAATACTGGTGTCCAGAGGGTAAGGTTATTTAGGGAGGTCCTCATTCTCTCTGGCTTGTGAGACTGAATATACCTCAGTGTGGCCATTTCTTAAAATAATTGACATATGCTGCAATAGCTGTAACCAAAAACTGTGCTGTCATGGGGAGATTGGGAGAAGATAACCTTCAACTCGCACAGCTAAAAATGGTTTTAGATAGAGTGATTGGTTGAATCCTTTCTTTGTGTAGTTGAGGAAGGTGAGGGCCCCAAAGGTCATGGAACCTCTCAAGGTCATGTAGCTTGCTAAATTCTAGATCCCAGGTCTCCAGCCACTTGGGCCAAGGCTGCTTTGCTTAAAGCATACCTTAAAACTTGTTGAACAGTGTCAAGATTGCCAGGCAGGGAGACAGTGCCATCCATCGTGAAAATCATTCTGCTTTCTGCCAACTGATGAAGGAAGTCAAGTTAATGACACCCACAAAAATGTGATGCTGTCATAAGACGTGCACACAGGCAACCTGGACAGGAGCTCCATAGGCCCTCAGAGAAGGGAAGAAAGGTGTGAAATATGTGTTTAAAAACAGCACTGTCTCCTTGTTGTGCAAGGATGGCTGCTGGGTCCTCTGTCCCTGCAGAGTGCCTCATTTAGGCCAGGACACACATATCCATGATAAATAAGTGTCTGACGAAGAAAGGAAGGCAGTATCACTACCTAAGCCAACTCACCCTGAGCCTTGTGGTCGTGGGCCCTGCATTGATAAAGCCCTTACTAGAGACTGCAGGGAACCTAGAAGTGTCAAGTTCCAGACATTTTTTTTTTTGGACAGGCAGAGTGGATAGTGAGAGAGAGAGACAGAGAGAAAGGTCTTCCTTTTTGCCATTGGTTCACCCTCCAATGGCCGCTGCGGCCGGCGCATCGTGCTGATCCAAAGCCAGGAGCCAGGTGTTTATCCTGGTCTCCCATGGGGTGCAGGGCCCAAGGACCTGTGCCATCCTCCACTGCCTTCCCGGGTCACAGCAGAGAGCTGGCCTGGAAGAGGGGCAACAGGGACAGGATCCGGCGCCCTGACCGGGACCAGAACCCGGTGTGCCAGCGCCGCAAGGTGGAGGATTAGCCTGTTAAGCCATGGTGCTGGCCGAAGTTCTAGACATTTGTGTTGATTGGTAAGAAAACTGAATCCCCACAAGTGTAAGAGACTTGTTTTATTATGGCTATGCTGTAGGCTGGGAGCAGAGCTGGCTGTAGAATCGTGGCCCAACAGCTCTTGGACTGTACCACATGGTGCACCACCTCTTTCATAAGGCAGCCTCAAAAATTAATTCCCTGAATACCCCCTGATAGTCATTAGCAATTTTGCAAGTATGTAGAAGTGTGCTGATTCATAACTCCACTTACCAGCCTAGGGGCCCTTTCCAGACTGTCCCTTGGGAACAAAATCATGAACTTTTCTTTATCTTAATGTTCTTCAGCCCCCAAAGAGGGTGAACTGATTGGACCCAATGCAAACTTACTCAAGAGACTTCCTTCCTTAGGGAAAAAGTCTTGGGTCCATTTCATACACTCCTAGATGCTTTCTGTGATGCCCCAAATGCGGCAGATTTCAGGCAGAAGACAGCTTTACTACCGAGTGGAAAAGATAAGGTCATCATTTGCCCCTTTTGCCAAACTTGGAGTCCAGGGAAGAGGGGAACCACAAGAGCAAAAAGGTCATTTGCCTTCTACCTGGGTAGGTTTTTAGGGCCAAGATATGAAATGATGTATTTACCATGTTCATTTTTATGTGAGTGTGGATAGAAACTTCTTTCTTACTGAGTGTCATACTCAGGACAAGATCCTGTGCAAAGAAGCATCTAATGGGATGGTAGATGGAGGTGTTGCATAAGGAAAAGCTGATCTTCTGGGAAAGCCACCCATGGATAAGACCTGGTTTCTTTCCTTGCCTTTATCCCCTTCTCAAGCATTAGCGAGGCTCCTTGTTGTTTCACTGTAGTGCTGTGTATGTTTCACGAGTGCATTTTCTCAAGGAAGTGAGACTTTCCTCCTCCTCATTATAATTGGTACATCAAAGCGACTGATTAAAAATTTGGTGATTCTATGCTGTAGTTTGAAATCGGGAAGTTTTATCTCCCCCCTCTCGCATCCCTCTACAGATGTTTGGCAATGTCTGAAGATTTTTCTTTTTTTTCTTTTTTCTTTTTTTTTGGCTTGTTGTGACTAGGGAAAGGGTGTTACTGGCAATAGGAATGCTGCTAAACATCTTACAGCATACAGGGCAGCGTTCATAACAAAGAATTACCAGTTCAAAATGCCGGTGATGCAGAGCTTGAGAAGCACGGTTATACACCATGAGTCTACCTGAGTTACGCAGAAGACAGGAGAATTTTGGGATCCTATTGGGCCTGCTCCAGCCCATGGCCTCTGTATGGGCTCTGGAGATCAAAGTCAAGTTCCCTTTGGTTTGACAGGAAGTTTGAGAGAATGTGCTCCTACCATTAAATAAAAGACCTTTGCCTATTATTTTTCTAGTCTAGATGTAAGACTCCATCCTTAACTGAAGACACGGAGACAAAATTCAGCTTGTTGAAACCCAGGATGTGACTTAAAGGATTTTAGGGCCTCAGGTTTTTAAACACCACAGCAGGAACTTCAGCCATATCACCTCGTTTTACTTTTGGTGACACAGCTGATGAGAAACTGCAATGCTGCTTGTCAACCAGGACCCCTTTCTAAGGCCTCAATTTGTTCCCTGTGTTGGCACCATATGAGATTTCTGCCCTATTCATTTCAATTGTTGTTTGTTCTGCAGTGGTTATTGTCACTCGCTGGTTATGTGGTAATGCAGCAGCACTTCTGCTGTTGAGAGCATTTCCTAGCCCCCAGTTTTTTCCCCAGCAAGGTGAGCAGCTGGCATCATCTAATCTAAGGGGGACCTGGGTGCCTGAGATGATTGGATTTGCTTATTCCAACTCAGTGCTGTCCCTTGGGGGAGTAGGGGTTATTCACATGGAACCCAGCAGGGAGCTGCCAGCCTTCATTTACCCCCACATACAGTGTACTGAGCCCCCAGATTTTAATGCTTCTGTGTTTTCACATAGAACGGAAAAAAAATCAGAGTTAGAAATGAAAATATCAATTGAACAAAGATAACGTACTCACTTTAACCCATTTGTGACCTTTTAAAAAAAAATCTGTCGAAAAATTGCTGAGGGTATTTCCCTAGTTCAATAGATCTTTTTCTTACTTTGTGTTTCAAAAGTGAGCATTCACTTCTCAAATGAAGTAGCTATTCCTATATTTTTGAAAGCGCAAATGATACAACTGCCTTTCCAAATCTCCATAGTCATCACTCTTCTTTTAAACACAGAGGATTCTATCGCACATCCATTGTTGCTCATGTGTGCCTTCACACACATAAGAGAGATGTAGAGTGGCGTTTTCTGACAGGCTACCACCAGTTTACTTGCAGAATTAACAGAGGAGATTCCTAGCCTTATCCAAATGATTACAATGCAGACGTTTTAGACCAAGTCTCCCTTTTCTGAATGACAGTGTCTGACAGGAAATCCAGCATCACATACTGTTCATCAAGAAAAAAAGGACTTGAGTGTGTAGGGTAGTGGCGGGGGATGATGTACTTGGTCCCATTAATTTGCTCTTTAATCTCTCTGGTTCAGTTCTGTCTCTGGTAAGACAAATAGAGAATCAATTTGCATACAAATGTTACCACATACCCTACCTCCACAGCATTTTACAGTTTTACCAGGTACACAGAGAAGAAATAATCTGATATTAATAGGATAATTCCCCCATAAAGTAGTTAAATTTCACTAGACCCTGGATTGTTGTACTTTTTTCATTCTGTCTGACTCCTTGACTATTTACATTCTGAGCTGTGCTCAGGACTGTGGCCTATCACAGAATTATTTAAACTGGAGATTAGAAGCTTTAGCCCGAGGTATCTCAGAGAAGGGGGATCTTCTTCATCTCAAGAGAAGTACACAAAAAGAGGCTTACAGACATTTACAATTTGGAGGAGGTGTCATTCATTTAATACAGGGACTGATGGACTCATCAAACCCATAGTTTATATGTAGTCAAATGAAAGCAGAATTATGTTCTGTTTTATGATGGAAGGTGATAATATTTGGTGGTCACTTATTTTCGAGAACAACTGGAGTATATTTTTTGAATGATTATTAATCCAATGCCAAGCTAATACAATACACAAGAGGCAGGCATCTAAAATAAGGAAGATTAATGATCCCTGCAGGTCATGGAAAAAGAGTAATTTTTTCAGCTCATGTTAATGGAATTTATCATAACCATATCTGAAGACAGCATGATTCACCCACTTAAAAAAGGACCATCTATTTCAGGGCTACCTGCAGATACAATTTTTCACTTTTCACTTGTACTAACATAAGAATGCCAAGCCTATAGGCTGAAATTTTTAATCTGAGAGACAGTGGGTAGGGGAAACTCAGCTATTGAACCAGAGATAGACATAGATTAAGAAACAAAACAAAAAAGAATTATCCATCAGTTCAGCATCTGCTGCACACAAAGTGGAGTTCTGAAAGGTGGGTGAAGGAAAAGAGAGAGCCAAAGTTTCAAAAGGGAAATGTTTTCCTAGTATCTTCTTAAATAGATCCCTCCTGCATCCAAGTTCAGGCCTTTGCAAACCGGGGTCGTAACACTATTGTCTCCAAGCACCAGGCCTCAGAAACCCCTCTCCCTCCCCCGCAGAAAAAAAAGAAAACAACAAAAAAGGAGAGAAAATGAAATGTTCTGTGTCCAGCAAGTTCGAGTGCAACCTTCCCCGTCACCGCTAGTTGTCACTTGGCTCTCAGACGGGAGAGCTGAGGTTTTCGGCACTGCGGTTAGAGAGAATGCAGTCCTAATTAAACTGAGTAACTCCTAAAGCTTCCCCTTAAAGTCCTCAGCCAAGCGAGAGCTGATATGCAGGGCACCCCCGGGGGGTTGTATTGGGGGGTAGTAGCCTGCGGAAGGACAAACAAACCACAAGGAACAGGCAAACAGCTGCCGGAGCAGCGCCTGTCTCAGACCTCCACGCACAAGCCAGACACCCTGCGGGCGGGGGTGGGGGGGGGCGGATGGGCGAAGAGGGGGCGGGGGAGGGAAAGACCCGATTGCAGCGGTACACAGCACCCCTTCGCCCCCAGTGATGGGACCACGGGCACGGTCAGCATCCGCACTCCTTCCCCCCCATTTCCATGAGAGCGATGTGGTCAGTAGAAAATTGCATACCTGAAGAATACAATGGTCTCCCAAAGGTAGAGTCGAAGAGTATTGAAGCTGTACATTTTTCAGGTCCTTGTGCTTTGTAGTCCACGACTTATGGGGAGGGGGCAAAAATGTTTCAAATTGGCACTTACAAAACCAGCGCTATTGAAAAAAATAATCCAGATGTTCAGGAGCGATGGGGAATAAGGGTGCGGAGGGAGAGCCCCGGGGGCCACCGGCTTGAGGCGGCTATGGGTACCACGGATAGAGGCGGCCGCGACGCGATTCAGCACCACGGAGAGCGTCCAGCCCTGCTTTTCAGGAGCGCGAAGAGTACAGCTGTTTGCTAAACTCCGGCGTGTCTGTCGGCTCCCTGCGGCGCTGGGGAGGCACGTTTGGGGGTGGGTATGTTTTCTTTTTTTTTTTTACCCCTGTTTTTTCTGTTTAAACGGCCAGCTTCATGCAAGGGCAAAAAAAAAAAAAAAATCTTCGGAGGCGATCAGAGCGCTGGCCTCGGACCGCTGGAGTGGGCGAGCATCTTGGGTGGAGAGAGCAGGGCTTGCTGGCTCTGGTGCTGCCTGCGGGGCTTCGGGGCGAGGGGAACGCGGTGGACGGCGCTGCCTTCAGTTAAATCTCGCAGAGGGTGCCAGGCTGTCGCATCGCGACCGAGTCCCAGAAGCTCGTGCCCCTGCCTCCGTTCCGGTCTGTTGTTGCTTTGCGTCGATCCCTGTTCTCTGGTCCCCGCCGAATAAGTTATGATCGATGCAGGAAAGGTGTCCCATTGCTCGGGGCTGCAGTCGTGCAAGAGCCCAGGGCAAGTTTCAGGGGCTGCTGGGGTCCATGGCTACCCCGCGAGGCTTAGGAGCCTCCCCAAGGTTTCAGAGACCTCTCGGTTTTCTGAGTGCGCCCATCTTCGTTTGGCCAGGACTCCTCCAGATCTCGAGACTTTCTTACTGCATTAATTTAACAAACTGGTGGCGTAGGGATTGGGGGGGGGGGCGATGGCCGATGGGAGGGGGTGGAGAGGGAAAAAAAAGGGGGGAAAACTCCTTAGTATCTTCAAACCCTCCCACTCGAGGTGTTCATTGGCCCGCGGCTGCGAAAACTAGATCTTCTCCCCGCATTGGGCCAATGGCGTGTTAGGCTCTGGGGTTGGTTTTAACGCTTAGAGTGCTGGGCACCACCGGCCTTCCTCCCCCTTAGTCCCAGCTTCTTGCCTAGCAGGCTGTGGGGCGGGGCGAGGGTAAGGAGTTAATCCCTTGAGGCTTTTCAAAGTATTGCCTTGGATTTTAAAGAGTGTAGTTGCATTTGAGGAAGACACCCTGTGCAGAGTGCTTCTGGGCTCATTTTATCATTTAAAAAGTGCAGAGTTGAAACAGACCTCTGAATTTCTTGAGGGCTCTGAAGTTACAATATTTAGCCCTGGAAAGAAAGAAGAGGTTTTCTAAAAGAAATCGGGTGGAGAGAGGCAGTCTCTCTCCAGGTCCCTGCTGCAGGAAAATACAGGGAGAGGTTTCTTGATCAGTTTCCAGGGTCAAGAGGAGCTGCCCTGGCTGGCACCCTTTTGGGAAAGAAGGAAGATGTGTCATTTTCCAAATGGACAGAGACAGTTTTATTCAGAATTGATAAGCTGGGGAAACTGAGCTTCAGAGTCTGTAGCTGGCTCTACCAACAGAGTTAAATCCTACACACAGGTATTTGGTGCTTCCTACATGCATCCCCTGCTTTCCCTTTATCCTGCCTCCCTCTCTTTTCCCCCACTTTGAGTCTCAGAATCCAGCTATACATTTCATGTTAGAGCCCATCTGTGGAGGTAGAGTTAATCAGATTTTCTCCAGGCTACGGGACTTTAGTGGATTAATAACCTCTGCAGGATTTTCTGGCTGATTTGAACTCTCTGGAACTCTGCTGGCTCTCCCTTCCAAGGCTACTGAGAGAGGACAAAGCTTTCCCCTTAACCAGTAACTTTAGGAATTCCTCCTCCTCCTTTTTTTTTTTTTAAAGATTTATTTATTTGAAAGTCAGAGTTACACAGAGAGAGGAGAGGCGGAGTGGGAGAGAGAGAGGTCTTCCATCCGATGGTTCACTCGCCAGATGGTCGCAATGGCTGGAGCTGTGACGATCCGAAGCCAGGAGCTTCTTTCAAGTCTCCCACATGGGTGCAGGGGCCCAAGGACTTGGGCCGTCTTCTACTGCTTTCCCAGGACATAGCAGAGAGCTGGGTGGGAAGAGGAGCAGTGGGGACTATAACCGGTGCCCATATGGGATGCTGGTGCTGCAGGCCAGAGCGTTAACCTGCTGAGCCACAGCGGTGGCCCCAGGAATTCCTTCTTTGAGGGTTAGGAGGACAGGTTTTCATAGATTAGTTCTCAACACCCAGTTCTCTCCAGGTCTTCTACCCAGTAAGGAAGTCTACAAAATGTTGTTTCCTGGCATTCTACCAGCAGGGTTTCACCTCCTCTGCCCCTGCACTGTAACAGGACACCCCCGTAGTACTTCTTTTGTTGGCTTCACACATCAGGATTTCCATGATGTTCTGAGCAATGACTGAAAATAAATTTTGCTTTGATGATGGATATTTATATGATTCTGGTGTGTGTATATATGTATATGTATGTATATATACACACAAGTTTATTCATGCATATATGTACTACAGACAAGCACAGATACATATATGCTGTATATATAATCAAGAGTTAACCTTTATTCGCATGCCTTCTGTGTACCAGTCACTATTGTGTGCTTCACATAATCTCATTTACACATCATAGTCACACATTGAAGCAAATATCTTTTTGCATGTGTGTATACAATATGTGTGTATATTTGAGAGTAGGCTTGGGTGAACCCAATGTGTATATTTTTAAGTATAAAAATTTATTTATGATTTGCATCCTGCCTGTTTCTGAAGTGAATTTAAAGTGCATGTATTGTTTACTTGCTTCTGTAAATGGAGCTCTGTCCACACAGGTGTGTGTGTGTCTGTGATTATGATGCCTCTGGAAGTACTAAAGCAAACCATGAGCTGGCAACTTTTCCCTTGCTCTTCACCTGGCTAGGAAGCACCTGTCTACTCAGCTATGGATGCAATGTGTAGAAGTTTCTTTTTATTCTCCTTCAAGGAATGTTGTGTGTGTGTGTGTGTGTGTTGCTATTTGTGGAGATAAATGACCCCAAGGCTCTGACCCATGCAGGAGATGAGGGCAACTATTACTGGGGGAAGGGGCACTTGTTTTTCTAGTAGGTTTCTTCGCTGTGTAGCTGATACTTTCATTTGCTCATCACACATGAGTGGAGCGTGTGCCAAGCATTGGGGATACGGCAGTTAGAGCTGAACAGTTAATCTGAACCTCTGGAACATGCAGTTACTTGAGAAATTCCGTGGGAAATGTCCCTTATGGTTGATAATCAACAGTTTTCACCACTTACGTTGATAGTGTGCCCAGGTCTTCCTGTTCTTGTGTAGATAATTATTGAAAATTAAAAAAAAAGGCAACATGAAGACTTGGTCAGGGATTTATGTCCTTATCTTAACTCTTTCTCAGAAAGACTGGATTCATGGGGTAAATCCCTAAACCTCTCTGGGCCCAAGTCAAATGAAGGTATTAAGGCCCGTTTTTTATCACCTTAATAAACTGAATGGTATAAATGGCATTTAGATATAATCTCACTGTAACTCAACATGGTATGAAACAAAAATCTTAATGGAATGGCAAGGATTGGCTTCTGCTAACAGTCCATAGCTATTGGTAAGTATAGTGTACAACCCAATTCCAATGTTACTCCAGTGCTTGATTTGTCCCTTGTAGGTCTCAGACTTGAATTTTAGTAACCGTGACTGAATTTTGATGTACAGAGTTACTTTATTACTAGAAAAGAGTCTGTCTTATTCCACATTTACCATGTGTTAAGCGCTACTATAGATTCTGGGGATATAGCAGGGAACAAAGCAGGCAGAGATTCCTATTCTAATGGAGGGTAGCAGAAAGAGTCAGAAGATAAAACAAGGCAATATATGATATATTAGGAAATCGTGAGGGTTAAAAAAGAAAACTGTGGTGTAGCAGGTAAAGCTGCCTCTTGCAGTGCTGCATCCCATATAGGCACTGGTTTGAGTCCTGGCTGCTCTACTTCCAATCCAGCTCTCAGCTATGGCCTGGGAAAGCAGTGAAAGATGGTCCAAGTCCTTGGGCCCCTGCACACCCGTGTGGTAGACTCGGAAGAGGCTCCTGGCTCCTGATCAGCACAGCTCCGGCCATTGCGGCCAATTGGGGAGTGAATCAGTGGGTGGAAGAACCAACCCTCCCTCCCCCCCCCCCTCTCCTCTTTCTGCCTCTCCTTCTCTCTCTGTGTGATTCTGACTTTCAAATAAATAAGTAAATTTTAAAGAAAAGAAAACCAGGGCAAGGTGACATGGAGGTGCTAGTTTATATTGGGTGGTCAGACCAGAGAGGGCTTTCTGAAAAGAAGACATTTGGGTCATTCATGGAAGGAAAGAGGGACTGAGCCATGGGAAGCTTGGGAAGGGGAGGAGAGTTTTCCCACTAGTGGGAAGAGCAAATACGAAGGCTCTGAGAGGGAAGTAGTGCTAGGAGTGTGTAAGAACCAGCATGGAGGTCAGTGTTCTTGCACTGATGGAAAGGGATAGTGATAGGAAGAGAGGTTAGAGAGTCTATGAGGGTTAGACCATTTCTGCTAGGGACCACTGCGGAGTGTTAAGCAGAGGAGTAATAAATAAAAAGGTAGGACTGAACATTTTAATATGATTAGCCTGGCTGTTGTGTCCAGAATAAAATGTGTGTGTGTGTGGTGATATAATAAAACACAAGGCCAGGTAGGATCTACTGAAAAAGTCCATATGAGAAATTCTTAGAGACTGGTCTTAGCACTTTTTAAAAAAAGATTTATTTACTTATTAGAGTTACACAGAGAGAGGAGGAGAGGTAGAGGTAGAGGTAGAGTTAGAGGCAGAGAGAGAGAGAGAGAGAGAGAGAGCGCTTCCATCTGCTGGTTCACTCCCCAATTGGCCACAATGGCTGGAGCTGAGCTTATGTAAAGCCAGACCCAGGAGTTCTTCCGGGTCTCCCACGTGGGTGCAGGGGCTTAAGGACTTGGACCGTCTTCCACTGCCTTCCCAGGCCATGGCAGAGAGCTGGATTGGAACTGGAGCAGCTGGGACTCGAACTGGTGCCCATATGGAATGCCAGCACAACAGGCAGTAGCTTTACCCACTACGCCACAGTGCCAGACCCACCACTTTTATTTAAAAAGAGCAGGGAAATTTTATCTAGAGAGGATAATTGACTTACAGCTGGGACAAGAACACAAGTACCTTCATTATAGCTGAAACATTTCCCCCCCCCCCTATTTTGTTTGTCATTTAAGGCGAGGGGCATACAGAAAGAAAGCCAAGGAAATTTACGAGGGGAACTGTGCCTGGTTCATTACTGATATGTATTTAAAAGATAAATTTGTTTTGGTGCAAAAGTTTTTTGAAATCCACACTTTTTTTTGTAATATGCTTTTTATGCACTTCCTGAGGACTCCTCTTTTGCATGCATTTCAAACTTCTGGGGCCAAAATAAACATTTTAATTCAATTTTCCATGAACTTTTTGAAGTACCCTCATATATATGTATGTAGGTATCTATATTCCTGAACTTATAATGGAGTTAAGTCCTGATAACCCATAGTAAATTGAAAATATTTTAGGTTGAAAATACATTCAATATTACTGAGCATCATAGCTTAACTTGCCTACATAAATGTGCTCAGAACATTTACATTACTTTACATTTTATCAAAATCCTCTAAAAAAGCCTATTTTGTAATAAAATGCTGACTGCTTCATGTAATTGAATATGGTGCACTGTAGAATATTGCTTGTTTACCTTCGTGATTGTGTAGCTGACTATGAATTGTGACTTGCTGCCACCACCAACATCATGAGAGAATATCATACTGCATATTGCTAGCCTGGGAAAAGATCAAAATTTAAAATTCGATATGATTCCTACTGAAGGCTTATGGCTTTCACACCATCACAAAGTAGACAAGACCTAAATAGCACCGTGGTGAGTCAGGGTCTGTCTGTTTATACACACAGTGTCTGGCACATAGAATGTGCTCAATAAATGTTTGTTAGGAGGACGAATCAATGAAAAGAGCAAAAAGATTGAGGCAGAGGGCCTAAAGAGAAGACAGGAGAGGAAGAGTGTTAATTGGGTGAGATTATGTGGTCCTGTGCCAGCTGATGTAATTAACGTAATGCCAGCCTGTGTTCATAATGACATTCACAGAGGAGAGTGCTGGATATTTCAACATTGCTTTGACAGGCTTCAGTGATATTGTGTAAAGAGAGATGGATATTTGGAGCAACTAAGCAGTTTCCCTAATGGTGCTGAAGTATTATGATGAAATTGGGTCTAAAAACGGGATTGAGGCAGAGCCTTTCCTCCAAGCCGCTCATGGTTTACTCTTAGTGAGTGTCTCCTTTAAGTCTGAGTTAGAAAACACTGCCTTTTTTTTGGCAAAGCAATAGTCTGTTCTTTGGGTTTTAAACAAAGGACCTCAGAAACACTTGGGAATTCTCAGTGTCACCAGTAGAACTTTTAGTCCCAAGCAGTAGATGCGTAAATTATTGAGACCATTTATCCTGTGACTCCAGGCCCAGGACTGTTGAATGATTGGCTAGCGTCACCAACAAATTGAATCTAGACCTTATGACTATTTCAGGTTCCGACTTCTTCCCTCTGAGACCTAGAATAAAAGAAGACAGGTAGGACCATTGAGGAAGAAGTGCCTCATATCAATGCGAAGCAGACCCTGACTTTCTCAAGAAACCCCCAATTTTCTTTTGTAGCCAGGTCTACACTTGTGTTCTGACATTCATATGAGAGTTTCCATTATCTTTTCATATTTTATTTCCATCTTCTCCAAACCATCTCTGTCACTGTTTTCTACTTTTTTCCCAGGATGTCCCTAGCTCTTTTTTTTTTAATTTTAATTTTTTTTGAAAGATTTATTTTTATTTATTTGAAAGATGGAGTTACATAGAGAGGTCTGTCAACCGCTGGTTCACTCCCCAGATGACTGCAATGGCCAGAGCTGAGCCAATCCGAAGCCAGGAGCTTCTTTTGGGTCTCCCATGTGGGTGTAGGGGCCCAAAGACTTGTGCCATCGTCTGCTGCTTTCCCAGGCCATGGCAGAGAGCTGGATTGGAAGTGGAACAGCCGGGACTCGAACTTAAGCCCATATGGGATGCTGGCGCTTCAGTCTGTGGCTTTAACCTGCTGTGCCACAGTGCTGGCCCCTAAAATTTTTTTAAAAAACATTTTATTCATTTGAGAGGCAGAGTTACAGACACAGAGAGGAAGAGACACAGAGACAGGTCTTCTATCAGCTTGGTTTACTCCCCAAAGGGCTGCAATGGCCAGAGCTGGGCCAATCCGAAGCCAGGAACCAGGAGCTTCTTCTGGGTGCAGGAGTCCAAGCACTTGGGCCATCTTCTGCTTTCCCAGGTCACAGAGAGCTTAATTGGAAGAGGAGCAGCCAGGATATGAACCAGTGCCTGTATGGCTTAGCCTTCTACACTACAGCACTCGCCCCTGTCCTTAACTCTTATTTCACATCTGTTTGTTCAGTTCACTTTATTGGGTCTCTAATCTCCTATTAAATGTCCACAAGAATATTTACGAAGGCTTGGTAGCAGATACGGTTTTTCTGGGGTTTTCATTCACTCAGGGGTTTATTCATTTATTTAAAAAATACATAGATGGTTCAAAACCCACTGTATGACCTTGTGTTGATGTTTCACAGAGTTAGCCATTCAATTTTTAACAAAACTAGGATACTTCAAAAGTTTATGGAAAAAGTTAAATGATAAATTCATTTTAGGACAAATTAAAAAAAACTGAATGCATCATTTTTTCATAATAACAATTTGTCATGAACTTGTTGAAGACCACTTATGTCTATGAAGTACTTTGTATACACTTTGAACTACAGAAAATGGTAGCAGAAGAGCATAATACCAGTATTGCTCAAAGGCAGGACATGACAGAAATAAATCCATGTTCTACGTATTTAAAAAGTATCTAAAACTGGTACACATGCATGTAAGTACATGAACATCTCATATATGAAATGTTACCCTAGAGACTTGTCCCAAATACCCCTTCAAGTCATTATCTGCCAAAAACCATCTGCTATTCTGATTTTTATTACTTTCATTTTACTTGATTTCAACTAAAAAAAAGCATCTTTGTAAGAGGTACTGACCTATAACTTTTCTTTTTAAAAAATGCCCTTTTCAGGTTTTGGTATGCAGGATGTGGTGGTATCATCAAGAAGTGGATGTTTTCTCTTTTTCATTCTTTAGAAATGTATAGGCAAACTGGCATTATTTCTTCTGTAAATGTTTGGAAGTGTTCCTTAGTGAAGCCAACTAAGCTTAGAGGTTGCTTAAAGGAAAGCTTTTATTTACAGGTTCAATTTATTTAATAGATATATGACTATTTGTTCTTCTGTTGATTTTTCGTAAGTTATATTTTTCTTGACACTTGCCTATATTATTTACATTTTCACATGTATTTGCATAATGCTTTGAATTCACTTATCTTGTTTTTAGAATCTGTAATGATACATTCTCTTCTATTTGTCGTATTGGTAATGTGTGCTTTCTCACTTGTTTCTTGGCTATTCTTGCTAAAGAATTAGCCATTTTATTTTTCACTTCAAATAACTAACTTTAAACATTTTCACCTATAATATAAATTTGTTTTCCATTGTTTTCTTTTTGCTCTTGATGTATGTAATTTTTGAGTCTAATGTGCTTGTCTTTCTTTCTGATTTCTTGAGATAGATACTTGATAATTGATTTCCAACCATTCTTATTTACTAATTAGATCTCAAATGTTTAAGACCCATTTTCCCCCAAGCTGCATCCAATGGATTGTGATAATTTTTATTTCAGTATTGAGTTGAAAACATTTTCCATTATTCACTTTGCTTTGTTCTTTGATCATTAAAAGTGTACTGTTTAATTAAATATATTAAAATCCATTATTTTCTGGCTTACATAGTATCTTTGAAAAGTCAGCAGTAAGTCTTATTTTTTATTCCTGTAAATGTAATTATTCTTTTTACATTTTTTCTGGTGTTCTGGGAGATTTTTTAATCCTTGATATTTTAAAATCAGTTTTATGTGATGTTCCTGGGTTTGGTTTCCTTTATATCTTGCTTGAGCCTCATTGAATGTTTTTGGATTTGTGTCCTGATGTATTTCATCAGTACTAATATTCTGTATTGCTTTTTCCTCCACTCTCACCTCTCCATGTAATGGCCAACTTAAACATATGTTAGACCTTTTCATTATGTCTTAAATGTCACTGATGGCCTTTTCAACATTATCTATTTTCTCTTTTTCCCTCTGTACCAGCCTGAATAATTTCTGTTCTTTTCATTAACCTTTTTTTTAAACTTTTATTTAATGAATATAAATTTCCAAAGTACAGCTTATGGATTATAATGGCTTCCCCTCCCCCCATAACTTCCCTCCCACCCACAACCCTCCCCTTTCCCTCTCCCTCTCCCCTTCCATTCACATCAAGATTCATTTTCAATTCTCTTTATATACAGAAGATCAGTTTAGTATATATTAAGTAAAGATTTCAACAGTTTGCCCCACACAGAAACACAGAGTGAAAAATACTGTTTGAGTACTAGTTATAGCATTAAATAACAGTGTACAGCACGTTAAGGACAGAGATCCTACATGAGGAGTAAGTGCACAGTGACTACTGTTGTTGACTTAACAAATTGACACTCTTGTTTATGGCATCAGTAATTACCCTAGGCTCTTGTCATGAGTAGCCATAGCTATGGAAGCCTTTTGAGTTCACCGACTCTTATCCTATTTAGACAAGGTCATAGTCAAAGTGGAAGTTCTCTCCTCCCTTCAGAGAAAGGTACCTCCTTCTTTGATGACCTGTTCTTTCCATTGGGATCTCACTTGCAGAGATCTTTCATTTAGGTCATTTTTTTTTTTTTGACAGAGTGTCTTGGCTTTCCATGCCTAAAATACTCTCATGGGCTTTTCAGCTGGATCTGAATGCCTTACTGAGGCCAGACTGCTGTTTAGGACATCCACCATTCTATGAGTCTGCTGTGTATCCTGCTTCCCATGTTGGATCGTTCTTTCCCTTTTTTGTTCTATCGGTTATTTTCAGACACTAGTCTTGTTTATGTGATCCCTTTGATTCTTAGTCCTATCATTATGACCAATTGTGAACAGAAATTGATCACTTGGACTAGTGAGATGGCATTGGTACATGCAACCTTGATGGGATTGAATTGGAATCCCCTGATATGTTTCTAACTCTACCGTTTGGGGCAAGTCAGCTTGAGCATGTCCCAAATTGTACATCTCTTCCCTCTCTTATTCCCACTCTTATATTTAACAGGGATCATTTTTCAGTTAAGTTTCAACACTTAAGAATAACTATGTATTAATTATATAATTAAACCAATAGTATTAAGCAGAACAGACAAAAAAAATACTAAGAGGGATAACGTATTAAGTTGTTCATCAACAGTCAGGGCAAGGGCTGATCAAGTCATCGTTTCTCATAGTGTCCATTTCACTTTAACGGGTTTCTTTTTTGGTGCTTGGTTAGTTCTCACTGATCAGGGAGAACATATGATATTTGTCCCTTTGGGACTGGCTTATTTCACTCAGCATAATGTTTTCCAGATTCCTCCATTTTGTTGCGAATGACTGGACTTCACTGTTTTTGACTGCTGTATAGTATTCTATAGAGTACATATCCCATAATTTCTTTACCCAGTCTACTGTTGATGGGCATTTGGGTTGGTTCCAGGTCTTAGCTATTGTGAAGTGAGCTGCAATAAACATTAAGTTGCAGACTGCTTTTTTGTTTGCCATTTTAATTTCCTTTGGGTAAATTCCAAGGAGTGAGATGGCTGGGTTGAATGGTAGGGTTATATTCAGGTTTCTGAGGAATCTCCAGACTGACTTCCATAGTGGCTTTACCAGTTTGCATTCCCACCAACAGTGGGTTAGTGTCCCTTTTTCCCCACATCCTCTCCAGCATCTGCTGTTGGTAGATTTCTGAATGTGAGCCATTCTAACCGGGGTGAAGTGAAACCTCATTGTGGTTTTGATTTGCATTTCCCTGATTGCTAGTGATCTTGAACATTTTTTCATGTGTCTGTTGGTCATTTGGATTTCCTCTTTGGAAAAATGTCTATTGAGGTCCTTGGCCCATCTCTTCAGTGGGTTGTTTGTTTTGATGTTGTGGAGTTTCTTGATCTCTTTGTAGATTCTGGTTATCAGCCCTTTATCTGTTGCATAGTTTGCAAATATTTTTTCCCATTCTGTTGGTTGCCTCTTCACTCTCCTGACTGTTTCTTTTGCAGTACAGAAACTTCTCAATTTAATGCAATCCCAATAGTTAATTTTGGTTTTGACTGCCTGTGCCTCCAGGGTCTTTTCCAGGAAGTCTTTGCCGGTGCCAATATCTTGCAGGGTTTCTCCAATGTTCTCTAATAATTTGATGTTGTCAGGTCATAGATTTAGGTCTTTAATCCATGTTGAGTGAATTTTTGTGTAAGGTGTAAGGTAGGCGTCTTGCTTCATGCTTCTCCATGTGGAAATCCAGTTTTCCCAGCACCATTTATTGAATAGACTATCCTTACTCCAGCAATTGGTTTTAGATCCTTGATCAAATATAAGTTGGCTGTAGATATTTGGGTTGATTTCTGGTGTTTCTATTCTGTTCCATTGGTCTATCCATCTGTTTCTGTACCAGTACCATGCTGTTTTGATTACAACTGCCCTGTAGTGTGTCCTGAAATCTGGTATTGTGATGCCTCCGGCTTTGTTTTTGTTGTACAAAATTGCTTTAGCTATTCGAGGTCTCTTGCTTCTCCATATGAATTTCAGCATAATTTTTCTCTAGATCTGAGAAGAATGTGTTTGGTATTTTGATTGGTATTGCATTGAATCTATAAATTGCTTTTGGGAGAATGGACATTTTGATGATGTTGATTCTTCCAATCCATGAGCATGGAAGATTTTTCCAGTTTTTGGTATCCTCTTCTATTTCATTCTTTAAGATTTTATAATTCTCATCGTAGAGATCTTTAACATCCTTGGTTAAGTTTATTCCAAGGTATTTGTTTTTGTAGCTATTGTGAATGGGATTGATCTTAGAAGTTCTTTCTCGAATGGGGCCATCAAAGAAGGAGGTACTTTTCTCTGAAGGGAGGAGAGAACTTCCCCTTTGACTATGACCCTATCGGAATAAGATCAAAGTCGGCGAACACTAAAGGCTTCCATAGCCTTGACAACTCATGACTAGAGCCTAGGGAGATTACTGACACCATAAACAAGAGTGTCAAATTGTTAAATCAACAGGAGTCACGGTGTACTTACATCTCATGTGGGATCTATCCTTAATGTGTTGTTCAATGTGAAGTGATGCTATAACTAGTACTAAAACAGTATTTTTACACTTTGTGTGTCTATGTGGGTGCAAACTGATGAAATCTTTACTTAGCATATACTGAATCGGTCTCCTGTATATAAAGATAATTGGAAATGAAAAAAAAAGGAAAAAAAAAAACAAACTTGGTGTTAAATTGGAAATTGCATACAAAATTAATCAATTTTTTATAAAAAAATATGTAGGATCTCTGTCATTAATGTGCTGTACACTGTTATTTAATGCTATAACTAGTACTCCAACAGTATTTTTTCACTTTGTGTTGCTATGTGGGGGCAAACTGTTGAAATCTTTATTTACTATATACTAAACTGATCTTCTGTATATAAAGAGAATTGAAAATGAATCTTGATGTGAATGGAAGGGGAGAGGGAACGGGAAAGGGGAGGGTTGCAGGTGGGAGGGAAGTTGTAGGGGGGGAAAGCCATTGTAATCCATAGCTGTACTTTGGAAATTTATATTCATTAAATGTTTAAAAAAAAAGTTCTTTCTCAACCGTGGCATTGCCTGTGTATACAAAGGCTGTTGATTTGTGTGCATTGATTTTATATCCTGCTACTTTGCCAAACTCTTCTATGAGTTCCAATAGTCTCTTAGTAGAGTTCTTTGGATCCCCTAAATAAAGAATCATGTCATCTGCAAAGAGGGATAGTTCGAGTTCTTCCTTCCCAATTTGTATCCCTTTAATTTCTTTTTCTTGCCTGATGGCTCTGGCTAAAACTTCCAGAACTATATTGAATAGCAGTGGTGAGAGTGGGCATCCCTGTCTGGTACCAGATCTCAGTGGAAATGCTTCCAACTTTTCCCCATTCAATAGGATGCTGGCCGTGGGTTTTTCATAAATTGCATTGACTATATTGAGGAGTGTTCCTTCTATACCCAATTTGCTTAGGGTTTTCATCATGAAAGGGTATTGAATTTTATCAAATGCTTTCTCTGCATCTATTGAGATAATCATATGGTTTTTCTTCTGTAGTCTGTTAATGTGGTGTATCACATTGATTTGTGAACATTGAACCATCCTTGCATACTGGGGATAAATGCCACTTGGTCTGGTTGGATGATCTTTCTGATGCGTTGTTGTATTCTATTGACGATAATTTTATTGAGGATTTTTGCATCTGTGTTCATCAGGGATATTGGTCTGTAATTTTCTTTCAATGCTGCATCTTTCTCTGGCTTAGGAATTAAGGTGATGCTGGCTTCATAGAAAGAATTTGGGAGGATTCCATCTTTTTCGATTATTCTGAATAGTTTGAGAAGAAATGGAGTTAGTTCTTCTTTAAATGTCTGGTAGAACTCAGCAGTGAATCCATCTGGTCCTGGGCTTTTCTTTGTTGGAGGGCTTTTATTACTGTTGCAATTTCTTTCTCTGTTATGGGTCTGTTTAGGTTTTCTATGTCTTCCTGGTTCAATTTAGGTAGATTGCATGTGTCCAAGAATCTGTCCATTTCTGATAGATTTCCCTGTTTGCTGGCATACACCTCTTTGTAATAATTTCTCACGATTATTTTTATTTCTGTGGTGTCTGTTGTTATGTTTCCTTTTTCATCTCTGATTTTATTGATTTGAGTCTTTTCTTCTTTTTTTAGTTAGTTGAGCAAATGGTGTGTCAATTTTATTCATTTTTCCAAAAAACCAGCTCCTCGTTTGGCTGATTTTTTGTAATTTTTTTGGATTCAATCCTGTTGATTTCTTCTCTGATTTTAATTATTTCTCTTCTCCTACTAGCTTTGGGTCTGGTTTGCTGCAGTTTTTCTAGATGCTTGAGATGCATTGAAACCTCATTTATTTGGTACCTTTCCAATTCCTTGATGTAGGCACCTATTGATATAAACTTTCCTCTCATCACTGCTTTTGCCGTATCCCATGAGTTATGATATGTTGTGTTATCCTCATTTACTTCCAGAAAGTTTTTTATTTCTCTTTTGATTTCTTCTATGACCCATTGTTCATTCAGGAGCATGTTCTTCAGTCTCCATGTGTTTGCATACTCTCTAGGGATTCCTGAATTGCTAATTTCCACCTTCATTCTGCTGTGGTCTGAGAAGCTGCATGGTATGATTCTAATTCTTTTAAATTTGCTGAGACTTGCTTTGTGGCCTAGTATGTGGTCAATCCTAGAGAAGGTTCCATGCACTGCTGAGAAGAATGTAAAATCTTTAGATGTAGGATTGAAAGTTCTGTAGATATGTTAGATCCATTTGGGCAATAGTGTCAATTAAATCTGCTGTTTCCTTGTTGATCTTCTGTCCGGATGATCTGTCTATTTCTGAGAGTGGAGTATTGAAGTCCCCCAGTACTATTGTATTGGAATCTAAGTCTCCCTTTAAGTCCCTTAACATACCTTTTAAATAAACCAGTGCCCTGTAATTAGGTGCATATACATTTATAATAGTTACATCTTCCTGTTGAATTGAACCCTTAATCATTATATAGTGTCCCTCTTTGTCTCTCTTCACAGTTTTTGTGTTAAAGTTTATTTTGTCTGATATTAATATGGTACACCTGCTTTTTTTTTTGGGTTTCTGTTGGCATGGAATATCTTTTTCCAACCTTTCACTTTCAGTCTGCATGCATCTTTGTTGGAAAGATGTGTTTCTTGTAGACAGCAAATAGATGGGTTTTGTTCCTTAATCCATTTAGCCAGTCTGTGCCTTTTAACTGGAGAGTTAAGTCCATTAACGTTCAATATGACTATTGATAAGTAGTAACTTTGCCCTGCCATTCTTCCAAAGATATTTTCTAGTATATGCTTTGAGCTTCCTATGATCTTTTACTGGTAGGTTTTCTTCCTTTACCTTCTTTCATATTGATGGCCATGTTTCTGTGTTTCTGTGTGTAGCACATCTTTGAGCATTTTTTGCAGTCCTGGACGAGTGGCGACAAATTGTTTCAATTTCTGTTTGCTATGAAAGGTCTTAATTTCACCTTCATTCACAAATGAGAGCTTTGCAGGATATAATATTCTGAGCTGGCAGTTTTTCTCTTAGTGCCTGGGCTATGTCTCGCCATTCCCTACTAGCTTTTAGGGTTTCTGATGAGAAGTCAGCTGTGAGTCTAATTGGAGATCCTCTGAGAGTAATCTGACGTTTCTCTCTTGCACATTTTAGAATCCTTTCTTTATGTTTCACTGTGGTGAGTTTGATTACAACGTGTCGTGGTGAGGATCTCTTTTGGTCATGTTTACTAGGGGTTCTATGAGCTTCCTGTATTAGGATGTCTCTGTCCTTCTCCAAACCTGGGAAATTTTCTGCTAGTATCTCACTAAAAAGGCCTTCTAATCCTTTCTCCCTCTCCATGCCTTCAAGAACTCCTAGAACCCGAATGTTGGGTTTTTTAATAGTATCCTGTAGATTCCTGACAATATTTTTTAGATTTCTAATTTCCTCTTTTTCTTTGGTTTGCCTGTTTCCTTTCCTGTTCTCTGTCTTCTAAGTCTGATATTCTCTCTTCTGCTTCACTCATTCTGTTTTTAAGGCTCTCTAATGTGTTTGTCATTTGATCTATTGAATTCTTCATTTCATTATAATTTCTCATCACTATCAAAGTTTCATGTACTACTAGTTGCTTTATTTCATTTTGATTCCTCCTAAATATTTTGTGTTCACGTGAGAGATTTTCTATCTTCTTCAGTAAGGATTTCTGTAGTTCAAGAATTTGTTTTTGAGAACTTCTTAATGTTCTTATCAATTTTTTGAGATCTACTTCTTGCATTTCTTCTATCTCATCATCCTCATAATCTTGAATTGGGGTGTCTTTTTCATTTGGGGGCATCATAGTGTCTTCCTTGTTCTTGTTACCTTGGTTTCTGCATTTCTTGTTTGGCATATTGGAGATATTCTTTGGTTTCTTCACTGTGGTGTTTTTTCTCGTTATACTATGACTCTAGATTAAGTGGACTGTCTGCTTTTGATGGATCCTTAGAGGCTTTTCTGGGTGTGGCCAAAGAGCTCTGTTTGGTTCTTCAGGGTTAACGGCGTGCCAAAGGTGACTCAGGTTGTTCTCTCTCTCTCTCTCTCTCTCTCTCTCTCTCTCTCTCTCTCGACTCAGAAGGGAAGTAATTCCACACAGCTGAGTGCAATTGAGGGTAGTTGATGTATGAAATCTGGCCCCTGTGGGTATTCGTCTGCTCTACCCCAGGGACTACACAAAGGGTTTATGCAGCCGTCAGTGTGGTCTCAAATTTCTCCGCAGTCTCTCACCTGGTTGCCAAGGTTACCGAGTTTGTGCACTCGGTGAATTCTCTCGCCCACCCTCAGACTTTCACAGTCTCAGTTTGTTAGCTCCACACTTTCACTAGGTCCTAACCTCCTGTTTTTTTTTAAAGCTCTTATTTAATGAATATAAATTTCCAAAGTACAGCTATGGATTACAATGGCTTTCCCCCCCTACAACTTCACTCCCACCTGCAACCCTCCCCTTTCCCGCTCCCTCTCCCCTTCCATTCACATCAAGATTCATTTTCAATTCTCTTTATATACAGAAGATCAGTTTAGTATATAGTAAATAAAGATTTCAACAGTTTGCCCCCACATAGCAACACAAAGTGAAAAAATACTGTTGGAGTACTAGTTATAGCATTAAATAACAGTGTACAGCACATTAATGACAGAGATCCTACATGATATTTTTTTTTAAAAATTGATTAATTTTGTATGTAATTTCCAATTTAACACCAAGTTTGTTTTTTTTTCCTTTTTTTTTTTTCATTTCCAATTATCTTTATATACAGGAGACCGATTCAGTATATGCTAAGTAAAGATTTCATCAGTTTGCACCCACATAGACACACAAAGTGTAAAAATACTGTTTCAGTACTAGTTATAGCATTACTTCACATTGGACAGCCCATTAAGGACAGATCCCACATGGGACGTAAGTACATAGTGACTCTTTATGTTGATTTAACAATTTGACACTCTTGTTTATGGTGTCAGTAATCTCCCTAGGCTCTAGTCATGAGTTGCCGAGGCTATGGAAGCCTTTAGGGCTTGCTGACTTTGATCTTATTCCGATAGGGTCATCGTCAAAGTGGAAGTTCTCTCCTCCCTTCAGAGAAAAGTACCTCCTACTTTGATGACCCCGTTCTTTCCACTGGGATCTCACTCGCAGAGATCTTTCATTTAGGTCTTCTTTTCTTTTTTTTCCTTCTTTTTTTTTTTTCAGAGTGTCTTGGCTTTCCATGCCTAAAATACTCTCATGGGCTCTTCAGCCAGATCCAAATGCCTTAAGGGCTATTTCTGAGGCCAGAGTGCTATTTAGGACATCTGTCATTCTATGAGTGCTGTGTCTCCCACTTCCCATGTTGGATCCTTCTCTCCCTTTTTGATTTTATCAGTTAGTATTAGCAGACTCTAGTCTTGTTTGTGTGATCCCTTTGACTCTTAGACCTATCAGAGTCATCAATTGTGAACTGAAGTTGATCACATGGACTAGTGAGATGGCATTGGTACATGCCACCTTGATGGGATTGTATTGAAATCCCCTGGCACGTTTCTAACTCCATCATTTGGGGCAAGTCCAATTGAGCATGTCCCCAATTGTACATCTCCTCCCTCTCTTTTTCTCATTCTTATGTTTAACAGGGATCACTTTTCAGTTAAAATTTAAACACCTAAGAATAATTGTGTCTAACCTCCTGTTATTTCTCCCCACCAGAGTTAGGTTTTTCTGCTTGGCTGATGGTGGGCACCGCTTTACATATGTCCAAAATGGTGCCTGCTTTTTGTCTTTTTGGCTTTGTAAGGTGAGTGGAGAGAGAGGCTAGTGTCCCTGCCAGTTCCCCTTATTTATTCATTTTTTTTTCTCTCCTCCAGTCAGCCTGGTGAACTTTCCCCAGTGGGGCTTCAAGCCTCATTCCCTCTAGGCTCTTTTTGCCTTTCCCCATCAATATCTCGGGTTACCGAGGTTTTTGTCTCACCTCCCCTTCCAGCGCTGGCGCGCAGACTCTGCAGCTGGTTTTCCATGCTCTGGGCATCCTTGTTCTCCCTGAAGGTCCTCCGTGTCACATCCACTAGATCTGGAAGAGTTTCCTCTGCATTTTTTTTCCCAAGCCTTTTCCTGAGACTACAGTAACTCTACTTTTATTGAACTATCTTTTCCCAGACTATCAGTGCACACCCTCACTATTCCGCCATCTTGGCTCCCTCATTAACCTTCTATGGTGCTATATTTGGTTTTGTACATACCTATTGAGTTGATTTTTTGATCTAGCACTGCCACTTCTTAATTCTTTCTAAAATAGATTCCAGCTCCTTTGTAAAATTCTTCATCTTTTAGTCAATCTTCTGGAATATGTTTATCCTGATTGTTTGGCAGTTTCTCTCTGAATATCCTAAAATCCAGGCTATCTGTTAGCATGTTTCTCTTACCTGATTTTCTTCCATAGGTTTTGGCTCTTTATATCTGTTTGTTGGTAAGTTTGACATTTTTTGAGTGAATATCTTAAACTATATGTGAAAATTATAGTGGCCCTGAACCATATTATCTTCAGGAAAGCATTACATTTACTTTTTGTTGGTAGATTGTATACAGGTCACCTTGATCCAGTGATCGATTTAGGTAACTTGGAGCTGTGTTTTAGGCTAAGTAGAGTCTATCTATGATTTATCTTTTTTTTTTTAATTTTTTTTTTTGACAGGCAGAGTGGACAGTGAGAGAGAGACAGAGAGAAAGGTCTTCCTTTTGCCATTGGTTCACCCTCCAATGGCCGCCGCGGTAGCGCGCTGTGGCCAGCGCACCGCGCTGATCCGATGGCAGGAGCCAGGTGCTTCTCCTGGTCCCCCATGGGGTGCAGGGCCCAAGGACTTGGGCCATCCTCCACTGCACTCCCTGGCCACAGCAGAGAGCTGGCTTGGAAGAGGGGCAACCGGGACAGAATCCGGAGCCCCGACCGGGACTAGAACCCGGTGTGCCGGCGCCGCAAGGCGGAGGATTAGCCTGTTGAGCCACGGCGCCGGCCTATCTTTTTTTTTTTTTTTTGACAGGCAGAGTGGATAGTGAAAGAGAGAGACAGAGAGAAAGATCTTCCCTTTTGCCGTTGGTTCACCCTCCAATGGCCGCTGCAGCCGGCGCATCTCGCTGATCCGAAGCCAGGAGCCAGGTGTTTATCCTGGTCTCCCATGCGGGTGCAGGGCCCAAGGACTTGGGCTATCCTCCACTGCCTTCCCGGGACATAGCAGAGAGCTGGCCAGGAAGAGGGACAACCGGGATAGAATCCGGCACCCCAACCGGGACTAGAACCCGGTGTGCTGGTGCTGCAAGGTGGAGGATTAGCCTGTTAAGCCACGGTGCCAGCCTCTTTGATTTATCTTACTCATTGGGCAATATCCATCAGGGTTCAATTGAAAGTAACTACTTTTTCTTTGGTGGTATCTTAACCTCAATTTTTGCTTCTGTAAGCCTATGAGACTGACAAATCATCGTGAAGCCTTTCAATAATCAACAGCTGTTTTGCGAAAATATTTTGCTTTATTTTTTAATGAAGCCTTCCCTGCCCATTCTTCATGAAGAACCCCCACAGTAATTATCATTCATTATTTCATTTTATTTTTAGACTTACAGAAAAGTTCCTGTATACCTTTCACCCAGTTTCTTCTAATAACATCTTATATAATGACATGTTTGTCAAAACTAAGAAATCTGGGTGAGTCTTAAATCATTGCTTGGGATGGCCACATCCTATGTAAGCAAGCTTGCTTCAAATCCTGGCTGCTTTGCTTCCAGTACTGCTTTTTGCTAATGTGATCCTGGGAGGCAACCAATGATGAGTCAAGTAGTTAAATCCCTGCCACCAATGTAAGAGACCTGGATAGAGTTCGAGGTCTGTGTTTTGTCCTGGCCTATCCTTTGCTGTTGCGGGCATTGAGGGAGTGAACCAGTGGATGGATGCTTTCTCTAATTCTTTCTCTTTCATGCTGCCTTTCTAAAATAAATAAATAAACTAAAAAACTAAGAAATAAATGTTGGTACTTAGTATTAATTCAACAGCACATTGAATTTGTATTTTTCCATTTTTTTTCTTTATTGTCTTTTGGCAGTTCCAGATTATACTCTAGAGTACCACATTAAATTTAGTCATCATATCTTCTTAGTTTCTTATGAACTGTGACAGATTTTCAATCTCTCTTTGGTTTTCTTGACCTTAACAGTTTCAAAGAGCACTGGTCAGGTATTTTGTATAACATCTCTCACTTTGGGTTTTTCTGATGGTTTTCTCATAATTAGACTGAAGTTACAAGTTTTTGGAAGAATATCACTGAAGTGAAGTGATTTTGTACATGATATCAGCATAACTTACCACAGTTGATATCAACTTTGATCATTTGGTTTATGTAATGTCTGTCAGATTTCTTCAGTGTAAAGTTACTGTTCATACTATGTTACCTGGAGGTGAGTCATTAAGTCCAGTGCCCATTTAAGGAGAGGGACATGAGCTTGACCCTCTCAAGGATGCTATCAGCTACGTTTGCTTGGCTTCCCTCTCAGTCTCTGACAACATGTATGTGCAGTGGGCGTTTAGCAAATGCATTTATGAGGAAGAGCATGCAGAATACTGGGCTCTCTGCTCTGGAGGTTCTTTGTCCTTGGGATATTGGCACTTGAATTTCTGTCTGTTTCATCCAGTGTAATGGCTGTAAGCTCCAGGTCACTTCTTTCTGTTTTGCTCTTTTGTTCTGCCTTGATAGCAGAAAATGCTCTGACTGAAGGAAGCAGCGATTCTGGGGTCATCTCAGTGCATTTTCTTTATGCTCTGACCCTTCAAGTCCTGGCCAGCTTGTTTGTTCCCTGTTGCCTTTAAATGCCTGATGTGATTTTTATTTCATTTAAAAAAATCGGAAGCCAGGAGCCAATCTGAGTTTCCCACGTGGGTGGCAGGGACTTAGTACTCAAGCTGTGATTTGCTGCCTCCCATGCACATTAGCAGGAAGATGAATTGGAAGCAGAGGCAAAATAGGACTTGATTCCAGGTGCTTTGATTTGGGATGAGGGCATCGTAAGGGATGTCTTAACTGCTATGCCAAAATGGTTATCCTCTGATTTTATTTTGCTTCATTTTTAATTTTTTTTTTTTTGACAGGCAGAGCTAGTGAGAGAGAGACAGAAAGAAAGGTCTTCCCTTCCGTTGGTTCACCCCCTAAATGGCCGCTATGGCTGGTGCACTGTGGCCGGAGCGCTGCGCTGATCTGAAGCCAGGAGCCAGGTGCCTCCTCCTGGTCTCCCATGTGGGTGCAGGGCCCAAGCACCCTGGGGTGCTGGTGCCATAGGTGGAGGATTCGCCAAGTGAGCTGCGGCGCTGTCCATTTTGCTTCATTTTTTAAAAAAGATTTATTTATTTATTTGAAAGTCAGAGTTACACACAGAGAGAAGGAGAGGCAGAGAGAGAGAGAGAAGAAGAAGGAGGAGGAGGGGGAGGGAGGAGCATCTTCCTTTTTTTTTTTTTTTTATTAAACTTTTATTTAATGAATATAAATTTCCAAAGTATAGCTTGTGGGTTACAATGGCTTCCCCCCTCCCATAACTTCCCTCCCGCCCGCAACCCTCCCCCCTCCCGCTCCCTTTCCCCTTCCATTCATGTAAAGATTCATTTTCAATTCTCTTTGTATACAGAAGATCAATTTAGTATATATTAGGTAAAGGTTTCAACATTTTGCCCATATAGCAACATCGAGTGAAAAAACTACCATTAGATTACTAATTATAGCATTAAATAGCAATGTACAGCACATTAAAGACAGAGATCCTACATAATTTTTTTTTCAAAATAATTAATTTTCTATGCCATTTCCATTTTAACACCAGGTTGTTTTTTTTTTTTTTCATTTCCAATTCTCTTTATATACAGAAGATCACTTCAGTATATAATTAGCAAAGACCTCATCAGTCTGCGCCCACACAGAAACGCAAAGTATAAAAATACTGTTTCAGTACCAGTCATAGCATCACTTGGCTTTAGACGACACATTAGGGACAGATCCCGCATGGGGTGTAAGTACACAGTGACTCCTGTTGCTGATTTAACAATTTGACACTCCTGTTCATGGCGTCAGTAATCTCCCTAGGCTCTAGTCATGAGTTGCCAGGGCTATGGAAGCCTTTAGAGTTCGCTGACTTTGGTCTTATTCAGATAGGGTCATAGTCAAAGTGGAGGTTCTCTCCTCCCTTCGGAGAAGGGTATCTCCTTCTTTGATGGCCCCGTTCTTTCCACTGGGATCTCACTCACAGAGATCATTCATTTAGGTCTTTTTTTTTTTTTTCCCATGATATCTTGGCTTTCCATGCCTGCTATACTCTCATGGGCTCTTCAGCCAGATCTGAATGCCTTGAGGGCTGATTCTGAGGCCGGAGTGTTGTTTAGGACATCTGCCATCCTATGAGTCTGCTGTGTATCCCACTTCCCATGTTGGATCTTTCTCTCCCTTTTTGATTCTATCAGTTAGTATTAGCAGATACTTGTCTTGTTTGTGTGATCTCTTTGACTCTTAGACCTATCAGAGCTATCAATTGTGAGCTGAAATTGATCACTTGGACTAGTGCGATGGCATTGGTACATGCCATCTTGATGGAATTGTGTTGGAATCCCCTGCACATTTCTAACTCCACCATTTGCGGCCAGTCTGATTGAGCATGTTCCAAATTGTTCATCGGGAGGAGCATCTTCTATCCCATGGTTCACTCCCCAGATGGCCGCAATGGCCAGAGTTACCCCGATCTGAAGCCAGGAGCCAGGAGCTTCTTCTAGGTCTCCCACGTGGGTGCAGGGGCCCTAGGACTTAGGCCATTTTCTACTGCTTTCTCAGGCCATAGCAGAGAGCTGGATCAGAAATGGAGCAGCTGGGACTCAAGCCGTCGCCCATATGGGATGCAAGTGCTTCAGGCTAAGGCGTTAACCTTCTGTGCCACAATGCCAGCCCCACCTCTCTGTCTTTCAAATAAAAATAAATAAGTAAGGTTGATGATTCAACATTTAAAAAATAACCAATTTTGGGAGAAGGAGGGGGAGGGGTGAGAAAGTGTAATCTCAGACATATTTGTGTTGGAGGCATTAAAAATTCTTTTTATTAGCTATTTTGAAATGCTCAATTAGTTGTTGTTAACCATAGCTATACTGCTGTGTTATAGAACATTAGAAGTTATTCGTCTTCGGGCTCTTGCTGTGGTATAGAAAGGCCACTGCTTGCAGTGCTGGCATCCCATAGGGGCACTGGTTCAAGTCCTGGCTGCTCCTCTTCTGATCCCGCTCCTTGCTAATGCACCAGGGGAAGCAGTGGAGGATGAACCCAAGTCCTTGGGCCCCTGCCACCCACATGGGGGACCCAGAAGAAGCTCTTGGATCCTGGCTTAGGCTTGGGTCAACCCCAGCCCTTGCAGCCATTTGGAGAGTAAATCAGAACATGGAAGATCTCTCTCTCTCTCTCTCTCTCTCTCTCTCTCTCTCTCTGTCTCTCCTCTCTCTCTCTCTTTCAAGTAAAAAATTTTTTTAAAAAAAGAAGTTATTCCTCTCATCTAGCTGCACCCCTGTACCCATTAACCATCTTCTCTCCATCCCTTCCTGCTCAGCATGCTTTCCAGGCATGGTATCCACTATTCTACTCTCTACTGCTACTGCCACTGCTGCTGCTACTACTACTACTGATACTATTTACCCACCGCCTCCTTCTTCTTGTTCTTGAAAGAGACACTTTTATTCAGTGTCAGGATCAGACTATTACATTTAGCAATGAAGAGCATGAGTGCAAAAAAAAAAAAACAACAACAACAACAAAAAACACAAAAACTACATTAAAACCCATTGTTGGAATGCTTTATACTTTCCACAGAACAGAAGCTAAAATAACCTGTTATCTAATTAGTCACAAATACAGTCCTGGAGGTGTTTTGCCCATTCACACATATGTTGTCTAAAACAGGTCTTCTTTGTAGCAGCCTGGCCCTGCCACCTCTGTGCTTGGCAGAGTTCACAAACCTGTTGTAACCCAGAGCTGCCCTGTCATGTCTCTGGCTGTCCTCTCCGGCTAGGCTTTGTTTCCTGGTGGATATTAAAACCGTCTGCCACTGCCATAGCTATGACTGCTGCTAGAACTGCCATAGCCACTTGATTTTGTGGTTTGGCAAAGTATTGTCCACCACATCCATAGGGGCCAGGGTTTCTACCTCCAAAGTTTCCTCCCTTCCTGGGTCCAGAAATTGAAGATTGTTGTAATTGCCAAAGTCATTGTAGCTTCCACCTCTAAAAATATTGCTTCCATCATTCCAAATGCATTGCAAACATCCCCATAACCACCACCACCTTGGCTGCCGCCAAAGCCAGCCTGACCGCTGAAGTGTCTTCAGTGACAATCGAAGTTGTCATTGCCACCAAGACCACCTGCACGACCACCACCGAAGTTTCCAGAACCACTTCAGCCTCTTGGGGTGGATGCAGCACTGGCCACCTCCTGTTTCAACAGGGCCTTCCTGACTCCACCATTGGAATCATTCACAGTGTGGTATTTCTGAATGACAGACTCACCCCCAGAGTCATGGTCATCAAAGGTCACAAAAGCAAAACCTCTGTCCTCCCACTGCCACAGTCACTTTCTCAGTCACTTCGATTTTCCCACACTGTTCAGCATCACGTCTGAGGTGATGCTCTTCAGTGTCGTCTTTAATGCCACCAACGAAGAGCTCTTCCACAGGTAGCTGGGCACCTGGTCTTTGAGCATCTTCTCTCGAGACAGCCCTGTTTGGTTCTACAACCCTTCCATCCATGTCGTGTGCATCCACAGCCACATCCACCTCCTCCATGGTAGCATAGCTGACAGCCCCAAAGCCCCCGGAGAGCTTGCTGTTCGGGTCTCTCATTACCACACAGTCTGTGAGTGTTCCCCATTGCTCACCATGGCTCCACATCCGTGGGTAGAAAGGACTAAGCCAACGAATGTATCCTACTGTCTACTCCATTGAAATCGTTTAGCTTCCACATGCAAGTGCAAAAATGCAGTATTTGTCTTTCAAACGACAGGCCTTTCTTTACTCTTGCTTTGAGTCCAGATAGTCCCATGGTTGGTTGTTTTCGTCATTAAGATTACAGGTAAAATGTTACCTGCTAAAAAATACAACCATTCATTCACCAGTGAATTTCCAGCGTCTATAGTAGTTCTCAGGACATAGTAAGTATTAGATGAATGATATGCAGTATTTCATGCCTCATACATTTGCTTATTAAATTACCACAGTAACCTTTTGGAGTAGAGTCTTAGTGTCCCTAGTTTATAGAGAAAGTTTGGCTGGTGCCACAGCTCACTTGGCTAATCCTCTGCCTTCGGCGCTGGCACCCCAGGTTCTGTCCCGGTTGCTCCTCTTCCAGTCTAGCTCTCTGCTGTGGCCCGGGAGGGCAATGGAGGATGGCCCAAGTGCTTGGGCCCTGTACCTGCATGGGAGACCAGGAGGAGGCACCTGGCTCCTGGCTTCAGATGGGCACAATGCACTGGCTGTGGCGGCCATTTGGGGGCTGAACCAACGGAAAAGGAAGACCTTTCTCTTTGTCTCTCTCTCACTGTCTAACTCTGCCTGTCAAAAAAAAAAAAAAGTTTAAGGTGCAGAGAGATCAAGTTTCTTGTTCAGTTATAGCAGGCAACTGGTGGTGTAGGAATTTATCCATAAGCCAAAAATTTTAACTCCTAAGGTCATTTGTTAGATTAATGACCCATACTGTATATTCCAGATTAATTATTATAATTAATTTGCTTTTTAAAAAAATTATTTGAAAGAGTTACACAGAGGGAAGGAGAGGGAAGAGAGAGGGAGAGGTCTTCTATCCACTAGTTCACTCCCCAATTGGCTGCAACAGCTGGAGCTGTGCTCATCTGAAGTCAGGAGCCAGGAGCTTCCTCTGGGTCTCCCATGCGGGTATAGGGACCCAAGGACCAGGGCCATCTTCTCACTGCTTTCCCAGGCCATATCAGATAACTGGATTGGAAGTGGATCAGCCGGGTCTCGAACCGGCACCCATATGGGATGCTGGCACTGCAGGCGGCAGCTTTACCGGCTAAGCCACAGCACCGGCCCTACTTTGCTTATCTTTTAATTTTATGAAGGGGAAACTCTTCTCCATTGAGCAATAGTTTCCTTGGTAACAAAAGTGTGGATTCACTGTGGGCTTTCTTTTTGGGTTTATACCAAAAGAGTTTTGAGAATTGACATGTGTTGCTTGTGCTCACTTAGTATGTATTTGCTAGTCTTCTTTGAACAGCACCTGGATTTTCCTTGAAGAACACTCAGCTCTCACCCATTGTCAATCTGGGTGGTTTGAGTGGGATTAGCCAAAGACCTAGTGATGGAAGTGCTTCACACAGGACTGCTTAATCAATGTATTCCAGCCCCTGAAAGGGGGCTTGCTGAGGAGTTAACATATAATCCAAGTCGATCCATTCATGGCTAATTCTTAGTGTTTTTTTTTTTTTTTGGCTGGAAAGAAGCTCAATTTATCTTATTTTCCCTTTTCTTTCAGTGTTAATGCTTAGTGATAGACCAAAGACATAAGTCTCAGACATTCTCCATCATTACCCAAAAGATAAACACTGGAGGCTGGCGCCTCGGCTCACTAGGCTAATCCTCCACCTGCGGCGCCGGCACACCGGGTTCTGTCCCGGTTGCTCCTCTTCCAGTCCAGCTCTCTGCTGTGGCCAAGGAAGGCAGTGGAGGATGGCCCAAATGTTTGGGCCCTGCACCCGCATGGGAGACCAGGAGAAAGCACCTGGCTCCTGGCTTCGGACTGGTGCAGTGCACCGGCAGTAGCAGCCATTAGGGGGGGTGAGCCGATGGAAGGAAGACCTTTCTCTCTCTCTCTCTCTCTCTCTCTCTTTCACTGTCTAACTCTGCCTGTCCAAAAAAAAAAAAAAAAAAAATTGGAATGTATTCCTTGCATTTGAATCTCAATTGGGTCTCATCCTATTGCCTTCATACCCCACCCCTCAAGGCCACCTGAAAGACCAGTTCCAGGAATTCCCCTCTGCCTGCTGCCTCCTACCACCATCCTTAGCCCTCCTAAAATATAAAAAGGCCTGGCCCCTCAGGGCTGGGGTCTTCAGCCACGTGTTCCATCAGTGTCCTGGCAGTTGGTCACCCACCTCTATGAGTATGATTTCTCTGAATAAATTTGGTCTGGCTGTAAATTCATACACTGCTGCCTCTCTATTCTCCTCTTTTCCTAAGGTTTAGAGCATACCAATAGGAGCACTCACTACTCCCACAAAACAAAACAAAAAGAATGAAGCCAATGTTGAGAAAATTGGAACTGAGAGTTGGCGGGAGGCAGATTCCTGATGAGTTTGTTTGAGCACCTGTTGCTCTCCAGCCTCAAACCATGATCTCTTACTGCCTTTTTAGTTAAATGAGCCGATCAATTTGTTCTGTGCTCATGCCAGTTTTGGCTGAATTTCTCTCTCCCTTACCCCTAAAGAAGCCTGATTCATACAGTGTTTCAGAGAGGCCTGTTGATGGTGGGCTGATTGCAGATACACAGTTTTTACCTAACCCAAGAGGGACGTCTGAATAGGAGCAGGAAGATGTCTTGCAAGATCCGGATGAAAATCTCCCCGTGCACCTCCTGCAGCTCTCTGCCTGGGCCCTTGACATTGCGTGAGGGCAGATTCTGTTTTCTCAGGTGGTGGTGGTAATGAGCCAGATGGAATGGTTGCCAAGGCTCACGTGTCAATTAGTGAAGCCCTAGCTGCAGGAAAAGCTCTCTGACAAGTCCTGAGTGTCTTAATCTCTCAGTGGGCCTTCTCCTCTCAAGGCGTAGGTGGCTGATAATGTGTTTCAGCTCTTGATCCTTCTTTGCTCGCACTTTATGGGATTATTCTGTAATGAGATGGTGCAGAGGAACTGGGGCCGATATTTGGTGGTCTTGGCTCATAGTTAGGCCATGTTGCTTGGCTCTGGCATTTATTTCCCTTCTTCCTTTGCTTGTGCTGGCCTGGAAGCCTCTCAGTGGGACTCTGGCCAAACCACGTGTCTCCTGATTCCTCAGCTCTCATCAAGTTGTGCAAGTAACAGGGTCGTCTTCACATTTGGGAAAACAGGGTTGGAGAATCGTTAGCACACCACAGCATAATTCCCTCTTATTATCAGCTTGTTTTAAATCCCTTGCACCTGATCCTTCTGGCAACTTGGGGCTGGTGTTGTAAATTCCATCTTACAGATGAGGAAAATGAAGTCAAATTACAGCAGATCTGTTCCAAGGCCAGCACTGTCATTCTTACGCCACCTTGTAACCCACTGGTCATCTGGCTTTCTCCTGGCAGGTGGTCAGTAATACTCCTCCTTCGAGAAAAGACAGCAGCTCCTCTGTATCATCGCGTATCAGCCAACTGGAAAATAACTCTCCTCTGGACAAGCACAGTGCTCTTTCAGGTATCCTTGAAGTCTCATAATTTTCTACCTGTAAAATTTAATCATATCTGTGTAGGTTTATCTTCTATGTTAGCATTTTAAACTCATAGTCCCATCAGCATATAGATAGCCGAGCTTTCACCAGTGGTAGGTATTCTGGTGGTGTTAACTGAGAGTTTGAACCGGTGAATAAATCCTTTAATATACATTTTTCTTTTTCAGGGCAGGGGCGGTGGTGGGGGTTGTATTTCAATGGGACCGGAATTGATGTGTGCAAAGTATCTAAAGGGCTACCATATGCAAGAAGGTAGAATTTGTTCTATTCCATCCCAAAGCACAGAAAGAAGACCCAAGGGTCACCATTTCAGGGAGCCATATTTCAGTTCAGTGTAGGATTTTTGGTTGTCACAGCTATTGAAAGGTGGAGGGGATATCTTCTAAGAGAATTGAGATCTGTGTTGCTGCAGGGATGAAGGCAGATAGTGAGTGAACACTTGGCAAGGACACTGCAGTTGGGATTTGAGCCTACTAAAAGGGATCGGGCTTCCGAGCTCCCTTTCTGCTCCCAGGGTAGTATTTAAGAGATCTTCAGAGTCCTTGCCTTTTCGATGCTCTTGGAAACAAACAAAGCTTGTATTCTAGAGGTAAATCCTCACTCATTTGGTATACACACAGGCATTGGTGCATAGTGATTAAGAATGTCGGCTCTGGGGTTCCAATGCTGGCTCCCCTGCTTACTGAAGTGCGACGCTGGCAGTTACTTAACATCTCTGAATTTCAGTTTTCCTTATCTTTGACATAGTAGTGACAATACCTGAGCATAATTGCGGTGTGGTGGAGTCGGACAAAAAGGACACTTAGCACAGAGAAAGCACCTGATTATTATTGTTGTTGTTGCTACCACCACGCCCCCTTTTCCATAGTGATCCCGGGGCTGTGTCTGTGTCCCGCACCTCCTCAGGCTGTCTCAGTCCTTTCTTCCTGGGAGCGTGTTCAGGCAGAGGAGGTCAGGGAAGGTGCCCCAGAGACCCAGGAGCATGTGCCTCTGAGCAGATAGTTGACAGCTGACCGTGAGGCTGGAGAGCTGAGACTTTGAGGCCTCCAGCCACTTTCCAAAGCCAACAATGCAAGATAAAAACACAATATCATTCTACAATCTCTTCTGGGATCCTGGCTGCTGGCACTCATTAAAGGCGGTTTTCTCCTGGATTTCAGAAACTGTTTTAAAAGCTTAGAGTCTAACATCGGGTTCCCAAACGGCTCACAGCAGTTTCTTCAGCTTCCCCCCAAATCCCTGACCTGAGTTTCCTGTGGCTGGGTTATTAATGCATCCACAAAACATGTGCCCTGGGAACAGAAAATCCATTCTTGTCCTTTGGTCATTTAGACACTGGCAAGGAAAGATCTCGAATCCCCAGCCCACCCCCTGGTTGAGAACAAAGTTGGTCCCAGAGTAATTCTGTCTTAAAAGGTTTGAGATTTAATAAGGGAGGAACAAAGTTTACTCAAAAGCTGTATCATATAGATTCTTTTTTAATAAAGCTTTTATTTAATTAACACAAATTCAATAGATACAGCTTTAGGAATACAGCAGTTCTTCTCCCCATACCCACCCTCCCACCCCCACTCCCAGCCCACCTCCTACTCCCTCTCCCATCCCATTTACATCAAGATTCATTTTTGATTATATATAGAAGACCAACTCTATACTAAGATTTCAACAGTTTGCACCCACAAAGACACACAAAGTATAAAGTACTATCAGTTAGATTCTTTTACATGCGGTAGGTACTTAGGAAGCATGCCTTGTCTAGTTCATACTGCCTCCATTCTGAAGAAGGGGAAATAAGTAGTGTGATAATCTTTTGTTTTATTTATTTATTTTTAAACCCAAAGAGCTAGTAGTAATTTTTTCTTTAGATTTTATTTATTTATTTGAGAGGTAGGGTTACAGACAGTGAGCAGAAGAGACGGAGAGAAAGGCTTTCCTTCTGTTGGTTCACTTCCCAAATGGCTGCAATGGCTGGAGCTGTGCCAGTCTGAAGCCAGGAGCCAGGTGCTTCTTCATGGTCTTTGCTCATGGGTGCAGGGATCCAAGGACCTGGGCCATCTTCCACTGCTTTCCAGGCCACAGCAGAGAGCTGGACTGGAAGAGGAGCAGCTGGGACTAGAACTGGCGCTCATATGGGATGCCAGCACCGCAGGTGGAAGATTAACCTACTGCGCCATGGTGTCGGCCCCATCTTTTGCTTTAAAGATAAGGAAATAGAGAGGTGCAGTAACTTGCCCCACACAACTAGTAAGGGATTGAGTTGAAATTCTAAGGCAGATGCTTCTGACTCTCAAGTTTGGATCATTTATGGTACACCACTTTGTCTTCTGCTAGAAAGGCTATGGGAAATAATTTATTATTTGAACAACAAATTTGACAACAAATATAGTTATAGACAATCTCAGAAATGATAATACATGAGAGGTCTTCAACAAGTTCATAGAAGAGGCTTATTTTGAAAAGGTATGTGTGGGTTTCAAAATGCTTTGGCACTGAATGGGGCCAGCACTGCGGCACACTAGGTTAGTCCTCCACCTGCGGCGCCGGCATCCCATATGGGTGCTAGATTCTGTCCTGGTGGCTCCTCTTCCATTCCAGCTCTCTGCTGTGGCCCGGGAAGGCAGTGGAGGATGGCCCAAGTCCTTGGGCCCTGCACCCACATGGGAGACCAGGAGGAAGCACCTGGCTCCTGGCTTTGGATTGGCGCAGCTCCGGCCATTGCACCCATTTGGGGAGTGAACCACAGAGGGAAGGCCTTTCTTTCTGTCTCTCTCTCTCACTGTCTAACTTTGCCTGTCAAATAAATAAATAAAAAAAATGTTTTGGCACTGAAATAAACTCACCTTCGAGTTCCGTTTTCTGTGGGCTTTCTGAGGTCTCCTGTTTTACAATGAATGAATGCGTTCACTTCACATTTAGCACTCAGGCTAGTCTGGAGAAGCTGGTGTCCATATCCTGATTTACATACAGGGAAACAGACTTGAGCAGGTTAAGGAGTTTGCCTAAGGTAGCAAAGCTACGATGCGAATCTGCTTTTTCACATGGTTAGGTGATGTACTTTCTACAATATCAGAACACGGGCCCTGCAAGAAGTCAACAAGTCGTGTTCAGAATATGCCTTCTTTCAGTAGTCACAGTACTCTCAGTCACTGTCATTGAGTCTCTCAGAGCCCAGCAAACCTGGAAGGGCAGGATTTTGCTAGCCTGTTTTACAACAAGAGTGTAAGGATGCGGTCTTGTTGAATGTCAAACAGTGTGGCAAGTGGGCAAGGCAGGTTCGAAGAAGCTCTGCTCACTCAGGGGAATCCTGGCTGTGGTGAGTGTCCATTTCTCCTTTTGTCCCGCCTCCTTGAGTTTACCATTTCCTTGAGTTTACCAGACCAATGCGCTGCTTCCTTGCTTCTGCTCTTCCCAGGTATTGCAGGTGCCGCACTGTGTGCCACGTACTCACTGTAGTCATGGAGAGGAGAATTTACCTGCCAACCAGTTACCTGCTGGACCTCTCACTGCTGTGCCCCTTACCACTGTGCCCACAGGTGCCTCTCTGGCTCTCATGTATCTCATGGCTTGTGGGCCAGTTGTGTGTCATGGATGTTTGGATGCTGATGGTAACCTGAAGTGTTACGCTTGACAGAACAAAGTAAATGGCCAATTCTTAGAGACAGGAAGAGATCTCGTATTGAGATTGGAGGTCTTTGGAGTCAGATTGTGTGTATTCCATTTTCTCTATGGTTCCTTGTCAGCTACGAGAGTTTAGGTCAATTAATTAGCTGTTTTAGGCCTTACTTTCCTAATCTGTTAAATGTACCTAATTTATAGGGTTCCTGTGAAGACCACAGGAGATCATTACTATTAATTGCTTAGCAGAATACATGCACTCTTTTACCCTGAACTGGAAAGCTAAGATTCATACAAGCACACGATTTAGATAGAAAGTGGGTCCTATGTTTTCATGATGGCAGAATTCCCCATGCCTATTTCAGAGCCTGGCACACAGTTGAGGCTCTAGGTCTACAGCTGTGGCTGCCGTCCATTGAATGCCTTTGCTATAGAGTGTGACGTGCATTGTATCAGTGAATTCTGACCACCGCCTCCGGGGAGGGTATTCTGATTCCCTGGTAGATGTTACACATGATGGAGCTGAAGCTTAGAGAAAGTAACTGACTTTGCCAAGGTCACAGGCTACAGTGGTAGAGTCAGGATTTGAAATCAGTCATCTTTGACTCCAAAGTCTATATTTGTGTGCTGCTTCAATTACTGATTTTTCTTTTTTTCATTCAGGCAACATTCTTCGAGTATCTCCAATGGGGGAGTTAGTGGATCACATGCTGGGTATGCAGTTGGGAAGATAGCATAATCCCTATCCATAAGGAATTTGTTGCCTGTCAAATGGTTCTGTGACACGGGAGGGGTAGCAGGAACAAATGCAAAAAAGCAGCAAGGGACCCTGGGCATGCTCCAGAGGTTTCAGCCCAACCCCATTCTCTTGACTAACTTTGCTGTCTGTCTAGCATGCCCACCTCTCTTTCACCTACCATCAGTTCATCTCCAGAGCTGAATTCTACTTCCTCCAGGAAGTTTCCCCCAACATCCAGGTCATGGCAACCATCTCCTTCTCTCTAATTCAGCCCTCTAAGAAACAGTGAGGAGAAAGCAAAACAGCCTTCGGTGCCAGAGTAGGAAGCAGAGGAGGTCATTTAAAACAGCAGGAGTTTTGGGGTGTCTCGCATTGCATGCTGGGGCCCTCATGTGTGACCCCACCTCTCTCACAGTAGATTGGGAGCAGGGATTGTGGTGAATCGAGCTGTTTGCAAGCCTCATAGCCCTGTGTATGTTGGCAATGACTTTGACTAAGGAAGTAGCAATAAAGTGTCTTTTTTCTTGGAGGATTCTGCCAGGGGTCAGTCCTGTGGCTTCTGTGGGAGCTCCTGGGAGAAGCCATGCCCTGCTGGACATTTCCTGCAGCTGCAATGCAGCCACATTGCTTTACACTCTCATCCCAACAACTCTCAACCAACAGTGAGGTTATCGAGTTATCGAACACTCTGGGAGCACTGCAGGGGGAGAGAGCTCCTGCAAACTGCATTTGCTTCTCTGTGATTACATTGCAGTCTTTAAAGAAAGAACAGTCCTGGTATTTACGGAGGGATTTCCAAATAAAGGAGGAAGTGAACAGCTACGAGTAGGATGGTCTCTTCTTTCTTTTTAAAATCTCCAGCAAGGCTGTTGTGTTCCCATGCCTGTTGCAGTTCAGTGGTCCTGAATGGACCAATGGCCCTGAATTCGTACTCTGCCTGTGGGCCAGAGTATGGCAGTGGCCTCCAGCCTTGAGAGCACTTGGTTTAGAGTCAGAGTTGCTTGTTCTACAGTTGCCCTAATGAGATCACTGAAATTAATGCTTTTCTTAACATTTTGGCTGGGACTGGAGCAACTCAGTGTGGTCAATACTGGTCTCCTCCTGATCACTGAGGAAAATGTACGGGGTGCTCCAAAACAGATTGTAGAAAAATGAAGTTAAAAGCTACATTTATTGTATAATAAAATGCATGCATAGGTTTAGTCACAATACACATTTCCATGAACAGTTTGAGGGGTATATCGATAGTTAAGAAAACGAGAGAACAACCATCAAGATTTAAATCAAGCAATTGAGTGGATTAAAATACTTCAAAGCCAAGAATGAGGGTAAATGTCACATGAGTCTTCAAGGGTACAGAAGTCAAGAACCACTCCCAATTATTCCCTCTGTTCCCATGGGCCCTGTTAAGAGACCCTGGACCGCATGTCCTTATTTGTCTTGTAGAGAAACCCAAAAATGTAATCTCAAACATCCCCTGATCTGGAAAACAAGTGAGGAAACAGAAAAGGTTGATTCAAAGCCAGGGCACAGTATTCCTGGATATTTATAATGGAGAAGTCATATTTCCGTTTCATCTCATCTGTCACTCCTGTATTCAATCAGTCTGGAATATTCTTCTTAAATTTCATGTCTAATGAAATCTTAGATATGATTCAAAACCTGAAAGGCTGCTTCCTTTGAAAGTTTTTCTTGCACTCTATCTAGATGTTTCTTGTTTGTACAAAGCCATGGCACTTTGATTGTGTTACAGCTGTTCCCAGAGTGTAAGCGTCGTGGGCCCAGTAGCCTGGGAGATGTTTTTTCATAGACAAAAACTTGATAATAAATAGCCTTGAAATGCACGGTGAGGAAGTTATTCCACCTTCGGTATTTCTGACTGTGTCAAGAGATGGTCTCATGTTGATGATAAGTGTACTTAGTGTACATGCCAGTTAGTTTTTTTGAATAAAGGCAGAGAGCAGGGCAGGCCCCAGGCTGGGAGAATTTGGCAGGTGATGGTAGTTCTACTAATTCTACTAATTCAGTTATTCTACTAATTCAGTTAGAATTTAGTAGCATTTGTTCAGTTATATTTATTTTTGGTGGGCAAAATGGGTTTCCCATATATAAAGTACAAAATAAAACATTTATTTATTTTTTAAATTTTTTTTTGACAGGCAGAGTGGACAGTGAGAGAGAGACAGAGAGAAAGGTCTTCCTTTTGCCGTTGGTTCACCCTCCAATGGCCGCTGTGGTAGGTGCGCTGCGGCTGGCGCACCGTGCCGATCCGATGGCAGGAGCCAGGTGCTTCTCCTGGTCTCCCATGAGGTGCAGGGCCCAAGCACCTGGGCCATCCTCCACTGCACTCCGGGGCCACAGCAGAGAGCTGGCTTGGAAGAGGGGCAACCGGGACAGAATCCGGTGCCCCGACCGGGACTAGAACCCAGTGTGCCGGTGCCGCAAGGCGGAGGATTAGCCTAGTGATCCACGGCGCCAGCCAAATAAAACATTTAAGTAAAAATTGAGTCAGTGGGAAAGAAAAGATTACTAATGGAAGGGTCCTACAGATAGGGCAAGTATTGTGGAAGTTGTAGTGCAGTGATTGACCTCTGAGTGAAACCAGTTCTCTAGGAATAGAGTTGGTTATGCCTCTTTTTCTCTCAGGTCTGTGAGGCGAGGGCTTTGCCTCCTTCATCTCTGAGATATTCTAGAAGAGGAAGTATTGACTCATCCCAGGTCAGATCCGGCCTGTGCCTACCTTGGCATGGCCCACCAGCTAAGAGTGGCTCTTAGATTTTTAAATGGTTGCAAAAAGCCAAGATGATATTTCTTTCTTTTTTTTTTTTTTTTTTTGACAGGCAGAGTTAGACAGTGAGAGAGAGACAGAGAGAAAGGTGTTCCTTTTCCATTGGTTCATCCCCCAAATGGCCACTACGGCCAGCATGCTGTGCCGATCCGAAGCTAGGAGCCAGGTGCTTCCTCCTGGTCTCCCATGTGGGTGCAGGGGTCGAAGCACTCGGACCATCCTCCACTGCCCTCCCGGGCCACAGCAGAGAGCTGGACTGGAAGAGGAACAACCGGGACCAGAACCCGGCACCCATATGGGATGCCAGCACCGCAGGCAGAGGATTAACCAAGTGAGCCACGGCACTGGCCCCCATACTTCCTCTTAGTTACTGGGTGAACATGGGCAAATAAATCCTCTCTGCTGGCCTCAGTTTTTTATCTGTAAAGTGGAACTAATAATAGTACATGCCTCTAAGGGTCTTTCGGAGAATTTGTTGCATGATAACACACTTTGTAAACATGAAAGCATTATAAAGCATGAGATTTCTATTTCCCTCGATAGTGCTGATTTTTTGTTTGTGAAAGACTGTGTCCTCAAAAATACCTGCTCCAGCTCTTCATATTCTCTGATGGAATCTGAAGGGCCTTGTGTTTTTAAGCGAAGGAGAGATGATTTTTTTCTAACATTTATGTAACTATTTCTGACTCTTTAAGTTCTCCCCCCCCCCCCACTGGTGATTAAGAACCATTCTCCCTTCCCTCTCCTCCACTGCCTTTTTCTTTCAAACTTTTTTCATCTTGGCCACTGTAATCAACTCTACTCCAGTCCTAGGATTCTTCTTCAAGACGTGGTTGTGCTTCAGGAGACATTATCAGAGCAGAAGAAATAAAAGTATTTCCAGTCAGGATCATCCTAGACCTGCTGTGCATTCTAAGAGCATCCTTAACTTTCCTCACTCTTTTTAAGTAGAATTGCCTTCAGTCATACAGGGATGTTTTCATGATGTTTCAAATATGCAAGAGATAGTCCTTGGATGGAAGGTGCTAAAGGAAATGACTTGGTATTTACTGGACATTTGTTACATGCTGGGCTCTGTGCTGGTTGTCCCATTTAATTCTCTCCATAACATTAAGAGCCGAGATCAAGTTATCCCCATTTCATTGACTGAGAGTCTGAGGCTGAGGGTTGAAGTCACTTGGCCTAGATCTTGTAGCAGGAAATTGATGGTTTGGACATTGACCTCACGTATGGCTCTACTGGAGCTGGTGTGCGTGACTGCAGTGCCACGTTGCTGTCTTCACCTGGGAAACTTTCTTTGATCTCTTACTGTGCTCGCAGTGTCATCACGTGGTTCCTCATTCCGGCACTTGTGGCGCTACATTGCAGTTCAGTACTCTGTCTCCAGCTGGACGCCAGGCCTGAGGAAGGCAGGAACCTTGTTCCTGTTCACTTCTGTATTCCTGTATTGTGGGCACCGAGCACAGGACTGATAGTGGGGGGGGGGGGGCACCTGCAAATGTTTATTAAATGAGAGACTGAGTGAGTGCAGTGAGCATTATGTAACTCCAAGCGTTCACCCAGCCTCTGAAGGGAAGGAAAATGATGTATTTTGACAGCTGCAAATTCCTCTGCTGCTAAGGACGCCTTGGGAAAAGAAAGGAAAAAGGAAGTGGGAAATCCTGAGTGTTCATCTCCGTGTTCATCTGTATTGTGGCACAGAAGTTTTCCCCTCTTGGGACGTCTACATCGCGTGCCAGAGTGCCTGGGTTTGAGTTGTGGCTCCACTTCTGATCCAGCTTCCTGTTAGTGCACATCCTGGGAGGCAGCAGATGATGGCTCAAGTACCTGGATTCCTGTAACCCACATGGGAGACTTGGGTGAAGTTCCAGGGCCCTAGCTTTGGCCTGACTCGGCTCTGGCTGGTGTAGGCATTTAAGTAAAGAGTAAGAGGATGAAAGATTGCTCTCTCTCTGTCTGCCTTTCAAATAAAAAAAAAATAAATGAAAGAGTGCTGAGTGTTCATTTCAATTGGAAGAAAGAGGTAACAAGATATATTACTTAATTTGAGAGAGGAAGGAAAGTTGCATGCCATATATTTCTCCCATATTAATCCAGTGTTTCTGGCTGGCTTTAGGATGTTGCTGTACCTGTAAGCCAGCAATAGTATGATTAACTTTAAAATTTCCTTAAGATCAGCTCCCTTTTCAAAACACACACACATACACACATACTTATTTTTTAAATGTCTTTATAACACTACATCAAACGGGAAGCTATTATTACTTGCTTTACAATGTAAATGATGTGAAAATCAGCATAAAACAGAAAAGGTAATTACCTTCTAGCAGCTTCTGTCTGCTGAGGGACTTGAGCTGGGCCTTGCTTTTTTTTGGGGGGGGGGCGTTAAAAAAGGACGATTAAGAAGTGGTAAAGACACACTAATGCTAAACAGAGGTTTCCTTCTACACAGTGAGAAGAATGTTAAAAGAACTGGAATGGAAATAACTTCCTGCCTACAGGTGTCTGTGTCTTGCCCGACATCCTTTCTCTCCTACGGAAAGTCAGGGTTTGTTGAATGGAAAATGCTGAGTCAGTGCATGTAGGCTTTCTGTCTGGTTGGCTGTGAGACTCAGACAATTCTACTAAGTGCTACCTTCCTCCTGAAAAGAAACAGAGCGGCTGTTTCCTCCTGTCCCCACACACAGCTCTGCTTCCAAGGGAGGGAGGAGGACACAGGCAGGCTGCCAGTGCCCAGTGCCTTTGCTCCTGCTCCTCTGCTCCAAGGCCCGTGAGGCTTACCCCAGGCCAAGCTGGGGATGCTGGAGGTGAGCAGTCATCCCAAGGCAGGGCAGGTTGGTTGAGGGAGTCTAGAACCCCTGCAAACAGAGATTCTACTTGCAGTCACCTCTTCAGCCTAGAACGTTTTATGCTGGTGGAATCTATCTCCTGCCCCAATTCACTCACTGCAAAAACCAACATAATTTATCTTCTGGAGGGAAGGGTGCAGACTTCAGCTTGGCTTTTTTTTTTTGGCTCAAACAACTCAACCTGAATCATTTGAAGAAAATGGGGGAAAAATGCCTACAGCAGGTTGCCAAATCGTGGATTTGGAAATAAAACCCAACAGGGGAGTGATCTCAGTGGCTGGGGAGATGGCCTCAATGTTCTAAGGGGCAGGAATTATTTTCTTCACTCTCTTTCTGCTGGAATCACAGGCATTTATTTTTCTTTTATGAGTGGTAGGGTCAAGGGATCTTGGATTTCTGACTCCTCCCTTACAGGAAGGGGAATGATGCCCCAGTTGCTGTCTCATCCTCACAACAGCCCACAGAGGTAGAGAAAGGTCCTTCACATTTTAGAGATCAGCCACATCTCATCCAAGGTCACACAGCCTTGGGATGGAAGAGCCAGGACTGGATTGTGCTATCCTGATTCTAAAACCTAAGTTATTGACACTGCTGCCCTCCAAGAATTGATGGAAATGGAGGGATGGGTTTGGAAGGCACTTTGAAGCCTCTATTGATTGATCTGTCTACAGAGGATCAACTGCAGGGCCCCCAAGAGTTGCCACCTCCACTCGACTCCCCATCCTGTGGAACCAAACCATTCCATTGGAGAAGCACGCTAATTGTTCATGGGCTTTGACTGCAGTAAGAATCACCTCTCCCCTCCTTTCCCCAAGGGCCCCTTCACTCCCCATGGGCATCTCACCAAAGACCTTGGCGTGAGGTTACCATTCTTCGTTTCCATAGGAAAGAAACCCTAGGGGACTGAGCACTTAAGAATCTCAATTGTTTCCAAAAATCTTTTTATTTTTAATTGACACATATTTGTACGTATTTGAGCGGTACAGTAGAAATCTTATTTTGTACAAAGACAGGTTTAAACCTGTAAAACTTAGGGGATTTGCTCCATTCTTTTCCTGTTCTCAGATTATTTGGAAACTATTTCCCTGGGCCAAGGAAGCTGTTCTCCACAGAACAGATGAGAGGCCTTGGAGGTAATTTATGTAGGCCATACAGGGGCCAAAGGCCTATGTTAGGTTAGGCCAAAGGAGCTCACCTCCTGGGAGAAGCCAAACAGCTTGGCCACACCACCAGGAACCCAAAGCCCTCTCCTCAAGGCTGGGTGCAGATGGCGGTGCCCACCCTCTGTGTATGCTGCCTGTCTGCAGAGGCTGGGCACACACTGGGCAGAAGCCAGATGGCTGGGATTTCCCAGGCTGCCTGGTTCTCCTCCAGAGGCTGCTGGGTGCTACCAGGGAGCTTCCGGTGAAGAGAGGCTAAAGGGCGGGGACATGGGTCTTGCGTAAGACTTTGCTCTCTCTCCGCCCCTGCTTCCCTTTCTCCTAGGAAGTGGGTGATAGTACCATCCCCTCCAGAACCTGGAGTGCCTGAAGAAGAGGATCACACACACGAAGTCTGCCTCCTTCACCAGGCACTTCTTACCTACAGCCCTGGGCTGAGCATAGTATGGAGCACCTTCCCCTGGAGGGAAGAGAGTCACCGCGCTTGCTCACCTGGGGCTTGCCAGTCCCTTTTTTCCTGGATGCTGATTGTTGGCTTCAATTTCAGGGCCACTCCCTGGCCTCGGCCATAGTCCCTGGTGGTGGCTCTTACCTTTAGTTCTCGGGTTCTGTGTGTGCCACCTCTGGGAGATGCTCTGGTGTTGGTTGTTAAGATGTAAGGACGCTTTTGCAAGCGAGGCCTGGGGCTCTAGGAGACTTGAGGTCCTGGAGTGATCACTTACTGGGTCCACTGCTTGGGCCGCTTTCCTAATGTATAGGTTTGACGTTCTTTTTTAATGCTCTTCTGTATTTACATATGAGGGTTGTTAGGAGCCCGAGCCTGTGATGACAGATGAAGAGGCAGTTTGTAAGGGACCACAGGAGTATGGGACAGTCCAGTGGGAAAGCTTGAGAATGAAGGGCTGACGGGGATAGATTGCCAGGTCTGGATGCTGTCCCTGTTGCTTCTGAGTCTGTGACTGGGGACAAGTTACTTGAGTCTCTTGTTGGGTAAGAGGGAGATAGTACTCACCCTCCACGATTGCCATGAAGGCTAGCATGTACATAGAACAAGCACTGAGAAGTTGTTATAGAACTAGAACGCAACAAAACTGTCATTGCTGTTACTGTTGGCTTGTGGCCTGCAGACTGTGTGGAGAAGGAATTTCAAGCAGGTGCAAGGCAAGAGGAATCAAGCAAGACTTGCTAAGGAATGCGGCATTAGCTGGTTCTTGGCGTCTGATTAGAGGGAAATTCTAGGTAAAGGGAAGGACTTAAACAAATGTCAAATGCCAAAAAAAAAAAAAAATAGAATAAAAATAAAAGAAAGGAATGGTGGTGGTACTGGAGAGAGAAATCTAGCCCTAAAATACCAACGTATTGCATGCTCCTGGTATCTCTTTTCTTCGTGCATGGAGCCCACACATCTGTGGGGGTGCAGCTGTGGCCTGAATGGGACCTCCCAAAATTCCTGGGGAAACTTAATCTCCCATGTGATATATTATTTGAGGATGTTGGCTTCATAGATGCCATTAGTACCTTAACAGGCTGATGGGAGTATGTTTGCTTCTTCTACTGTGTAAGGGCATAGCTAGAGGACGAAGTGGAGCGTGGTCCCTCATCAGACCTGCTGGTTCCTTGACTTTGCACTTCTGAGCCCCCAGAACTGTGGGCAGTTTCCTTTGTTTATGAGTCATCCAGTCTGTGGTGCCTTTTTGTTCTTGTCACTTGGGGTCGAGTTCTCCTTGACTGCATGTGGAAGGAGACATGAAGAAGAAAGAGGATGAGGGCTGTGTGTTCATACAAGCTTGGGTTTGATCACTGGCTCTGCTCTGACTGGCAGGAGCACCTTGAACTAGTTATTTAACTCCTCAGGTCTCGGTTTTTTTTACTTGTAGGAGTGTTGAAAAAATTGTTTCAATGAAGACCTGTCTTTCTTTCTCTCCCATTCCCCTCTCCCTTCCTCTTCGCTTCTCTCTCATTCTCACCTCTCCCCATTCACTCTCTGAGAGAAGGAAATCTATGGAGCTGCTCCCACACTGCTATTGGCAAGCAGAGCTGGGTGCATACTCTGCCTGGTGCCAAGGAGAAGGTGCCGTGGAAGGGGCCATTGCGGGCAGGAGAATTTCATAGACTTGCAAAGGTCCTTAGCACTTTACTGTGGGTCCAAACAGGTAAACTCAATGTTGTTTTGCCATGTTTTTTGCTGGCCCTCCTGGAGTTTGAGACAGGTAACAGTTTGAGTAGTTTTGTATCAATGTTATCCATCCAAAGTCTACATGTATGTGTGACCTAACTCTTCCTCCTCCACTCATTAACATTTGTGCACCCTAGTCTCATTCACCCTCCTCAGAGGCAAGGAGGTGAGGGCAAGTGAACAGAAGGGAATTGTCCCAGGTCACGCAGTAGCCTGACTGGACCGCTTGGTCTCAAACCCGAGCTCTTCATTGCAGAGAGAGGAGCCTAAAGCAGTGGGGTCAGTGTCGGGATGGGAAGAGACACCTTCCAGGAAGAGGAAACTTATCTTATAGCCAAGGTTGATTTTTCTGATTGTTTTGACTGTTCTGTCCAGAGCAGGGTTTCCTTTTTGGATCATGTTTGCGGCATTCTGTGGACTGCATGCTTCTCACCATCCTCCCAGGCTTGATGAAAAAGATATTTAAAGAACATCACAAGCCCTAAATTTCCCTGTGATTTCCACTTCAGTGCTTCCTTCAGGGCCCCTCCTGTGGGCGAGTTTTTAAAGATGATGAATTACCGTGGTCAGCCTCAGCAGCGGGCTGTGCCCAGGGGAGCCAAGCCCTCAGCTCCTTGGCAAGCCTTCCTCTCCCCAGCAGCCCAGCCTGCTACAAGGATCTCTGCGTAGAGGCTTTTGCCACTGCTGCTGCTTTCCCTCTTTCCTGACAGAGGTGTCAGAAATCGCGGAGAGGGACGTGTCCACTCCTTGGCCTGGTAGAGTGGAGAACAAAGGTGGGTGTTGCAGAGAGGGGGAAAATTGCTCCTGATCACCCAGAGGCTTGAATTACCTGTACTGAACAAAACACAGATTTTGCAGTGGTTCTTCTGCTTGAACTCACTTGGATGCTGTGCTACAGGTACGCCTGGGGCCCTGTTCACTCTGGCCCAAAGATACAGCCAGCTTTTTGCTATTCATTGAGGTATTTCAGCAAGCATTTGTTGAACTTGTAACCTCATACTGCATGCCGCGGGAGATACAGGGTTAGAAAACAAATTGAGGGGTATACATACAAGTTCTATGTCACAGGCTTATGGGAGAGGCATACCAGGCAGCATATTAATTCATATAGTGAGTGTTTATTGACTGCTTGCATGCAGGCCAGGCACTGGTATGTCATGGTTGGAGTTTACTGATCAGTGTGTTCAAGGCATCTGAAAGAAGGAAAAATCTGAGCAAGGGGCTAAGTTTCATCATCCTAACAGAACCTAATAATTATTCATCAACTGCATGGTGTTAAACACTTATGTAGAAGGCAGTACCAGCCTATGAAGGTGGGATGATCATCCCCCCACTTTACAGATGGATCTGGGGAAGAAAAGTCTAGGAATTACCCCAAGACCACTTGTTGGGAAGCGGCAGGGCTGGGATCCGGTCCCACAGCTGCCTGACTTCAAGGCCTCAGTCTCTTCTGGAACTGAGCTATAACTTGAAGAACAGGCGGGGCCGAGGAGGAAAGATTTCATGAACTGGACGTCTTCAGAGGTCCAAACTCTCATAATGTCTCAAGCGGCTCTCCCGTTCTCCCAAGAAAAGAAAGCTGGCACCAATATAATGTGTTTCCCCCCCCACTTTTTATTACATTTAAAAAATTTATTAATATAGAGAGAACAGATTTCATGAATTTCATAGATATGGTTCCAACAATATAATACTTTCCTCCCTCCCCTCCCTTTCTTTCCTTTTGATTTTTTTGGTTTTCAAACTTTTTACTTTTTTATTATTAATATAAAGAGAACAGATTTCGTGCATTCTGTAAGTGCAGTTTTCTTTTGATATTTTGCAACAATGAACTTTCTTGGGCCAGCGCCCCAGCTCACTGGGCTAATCATCCGCCTGCTACGCCAGCACCCTGGGTGCTAGTCCTGGTTGCGGCGCTGGATTCTGTCCCAGTTGCTCCTCTTCCAGTCCAGCTCTCTGCTGTGGCCCAGGAGGGCAGTGGAGGATGGCCCAAGTGCTTGGGCCCTGCACCCCATGGGAAACCAGGAGGAAGCACCTGGCTCCTGGCTTTGGATCGGCGCAGTGCGCCAGCCATAGGGGTCATTGTGGGGTAAACCAACGGAAAAGGAAGACCTTTCTCTCTCTCTGTCTCTCTCTCTCACTGTCTAACTCTGCCTGTCAAAAAAAAATTTTAAAAAGTACTTTTTTAAAAACATTTATTTGTTTATCTGAAAGAGTTATATATAGAGAGGAAGAAGTAGAGAGAGAGAGGGTGCGAGAGCGAGAGAGAGCGCTTCCATCTGCTAGTTCATTCCCCAAATGGCTGCATTGGCTGGAACTAGGCCAGGCTGAAATCTGGAGCCAAGATCTCCCACATGGATGTCGGAGCCCAGGCTCTTGGGCCACCTTTTGCTGCTTTCTTAGGTGCATTAGCAGGGAAATGGATTATAAGTGGAGCAGCCAGGACTGGAACTGGTGCCCATATGGGATACTGACACTGCAAGCAGAGGTTTAACCTACTGTGCCACAGCATAGATCCTGTGATGATACTTTCTTTTTTATTTTTAAGCTTCATTCATTTATCCTGCTTTATTCTTTTCAGAGCTCCAATTATCCCTTGTAACAGCTCATTAAGACAGCCCCAGGAAGTTAATTACTGAAAGTGGGATCATCATTTGTGAGAAACACCTAAACACTGTGATTATGCAATTTGAATTTTAGTATTTTATCTACTTTTTGTCTCTCTTTCTTATTTTGGACACTTTTTTATTTTTTGGTTCATTTTGTCATTTAATTTTATTTTTTTTAAGTTTATTTTCTTCCCCCAAAGAAATCTTTTATTTAAAGAATACAGACTTCATGCATTTCTTTTTTCAATTTCTAATTTTTCTTCCCCAAAGAAGCCTCTTATTTAATGAATACAGATTTCATAAGTACAACTATAGGAATATAGTGATTATTCCTATCATACCCGCCCTCCCACCCTCTTTCCTGTGCCACCTCCTCTCCCTCTCCCATTCCCAGTTCCATTCTCCACTAAGATGCATTTTTGACTAACTTTATGCACAGAAGACCAACTCTATACTAAGTAAAGAATTCAACAATTTGCATAGTCAAAAAAAAAAAAACACCAAAAAATCTGTTCCTCAACAGTCGAGACAAGGGCTGTTCAAAATCACTGCATCTTGGGGCTGGTGCTGTGGAATAGTGGGTTAAGCCACACCTGTGGTGTCAGTATCCCATATGGGTGCTGGTTCAAGTCCCAGCTGCTCCAATTCAGATCCAGCTCTCTGCTATGGCCTGGGAAATCAGTGAGAATATGGCCCAAATACGTGGGAGACTAGAGGAAGTTCCTGATTCCTGGCTTTGGATCAGCATAGCTCCAGCCATTATGGCCATCTGGGGGGTGAACCAGTGAATGGAAGAATCTCCCCCCATAAGCATCTGCCTCCCTATAACTCTGCCTTTCAAATAAATAAATCTTAAAGAAGTCATTGCTCTTGAAGTTACTTTCCTTTTTTTTTTTTTTTAAGAAAATTAACTTTCATGAAGCACCCAAGAATGATACATCTTTTGGGAGTACTTAGACATAGTTACAATATAACACTTTGAGGACAGAGGTCCTGCATGGGAAATTAGTGCACAGTGAGTCTTGTTGTTAATTTAACAATTAGCACTCTTTTTTATGATGTCAGTGTCACCCCAGGCTCTTGATGTGAGCTACCTAGGCTATGGAAGCCTTTTAAGTCCAGAAATTCCATTAGTATTTAGAAAAGGTCATGAGCAAAGAGAACGTTCTCTCCTCCCTTCAGAGAAAAGTACATCCTTTTTTTGATGACCACTTCTTTCTACTGGGGTCTTACCCACTAAGATCCTTTATGAAGGACATTTTTTGCCACAGTATCTTGGCTTTCCATGCCTGAAATGCTCTTGTGGGCTTTTCAGGCAGACCAGAATACTGTAAGGGCTGATTCTGAGGTCAGAGTGCTATTTAAACTGATTGTCACTGTATGAGTCTGCTATGTGGACTGCTTCCCATGTTGGAGCATTCCTTCTGTTTTAATTCTACCTATTATTATTACCAGACCCTTAATATGATCACTTTAACACTAAGATGGTATTTTTACCATCCAGCTTAAGGGGATTTTGGGTTTCATGGCAAGTTTTTTAAACTGTACCCTTAGAAAAAGTCCATAGGAATGTATGCAAAACTGTATAGCTTTACAGTCACAAACTTTATACACTTCATAATTACAACTTTAGAACATGGTGATTGTTCCTGCCATGCTCACCCTCCCACTCCTTTGTCCTCCTCCCTCTTATTCCCACTCTTATTTTTACTGAGATCTATTTTCAATTGACTTTATAAACATATGTTTAACTCTGTTAATTAAATAGTTCAAAAAAAATAGTAAAAAAACCAAAAAACAAAACTGTTCTTCAACAGTTAAGGCACGGGATGTTCAAGTTATTGCTTCTCAAAGTGTCAATTTCACTTCTACAGGTTTTCTTTTAGGTGTTCTATTAGTTATCACAGGTCAGGGAAAACAAATGGTATTTGTCCCTTTGAGACTGGCTTATTTCACTAAGTATGATATATTCCAGATTCATCAATTTTGTCATAAATACCGGATTTCATTTTTTAAAAAAGATTTATTTATTTATTTGAAAAGCAGAGTTACACACAGAGAGGAGGAGAGGCAGAAAGAGAGAGAGAGAGGGAGGGAGGGAGGGAGGGAGAGAGTGGTCTTCCATCTGCTGGTTCACTCCCCAGGTGGCCACAACTGCTGGAGCTGTGCTGATCTAAAACCAGGAGCCAGGAGCTTTTTCCAGGTCTCCTACATGGGTGCAGGGGCCCAATGACTTGGGCCATCTTATAATGCTTTCCCAGGCCAAAACAGAGAGCTGGATTGGAATTGGAATACCCAGGACTGTTGGAACAGGTGCCCATATGGAATGCTGGCACTGCAGGCATCACCTTTACCTGCTATGCCACAGTGCCGATCCCGGATTTCATTTTTTCTTATGATTGTGTAGTATTCCATATTGTGCATATCCCATAATTTCTTTATTCAGTCTTCAGCTGACGGGAGTTTGGGTTGATTCCATGTCTTAGCTATTGTGAATTGAGCTGCAATAAACACAGGGATACAGATAGCTCTTTCAAATACTGATTTCATTTTCCTTGGGTAAATTCCCAGAAGAGGGATGGATGGCTAGGTCTATATTCAGATTTCTGAGATATCTCCATACTGTCTTCCATTGTGGCTTTGGCAGTTTACATTCCCACCAACAGTGGATTAGGGTACCTTTTCCCCCACATCCTCGTCAGCATTTGTTGTTTGTTGATTTCTGTATGAAAGCCATTCTAACTGGGGTGAGGTGAAACCTCATTGTGGTTTCGATTTGCATTTCCCTGATGGCTAGTAATTTTGAGCATTTTTTCATGTGTCTGTTGGCCACTTGAATTTCTTCTTCTGAAAAATGTCTGTTTACGTCCTTTGTCCAATTGTTCACTGGGTTGTTTTGTTGTTGTTGAGTTTCTTGATCACTTTATATATTATGGTTATTAATCCTTATCAGTTACATAGTTTGCAAATAATGTTCTCATTCTGTCAGTTGCTTCTTCACTTTGCTGATTGTTTCTTTTGCAGTACAGAAGCTTGTCAATTTGATGTAATCCCATTTGTGTATTTTGGCTTTGATTGCTTGTGCCTTGGAGTCTTTTTCAAGAAGTCTTTGTGTATGCCAATCTCTTGCAGACTTTCCCCAACGTTTTCTAATAATTTGATGATGTTGGGTCATAGATTTAGGTTTTTAATTCATATGAGTTGATTTTTGTGTAAGGTGTAAGATAGGGGTGTTGCTTCATACTTCTACATGTGGAAATCCAATTTTCCCAGCATCATTTGTTGAAGAGACTGTCCTTGCTCCAGGGTTTGGTTTTAGCTCCTTTGTCAAGTATAAGTTTGTAGTAGATACTTGGATTGATTTCTGGCATTCTATTCTTTTCCATTGGTCTACCCATATGGTTTTGTACCAGTACCAGGTGGTTTTGATTATAACTGCCCTGTAGTATGTCTTGAAGTATGGTATTGTGATGCTTACAGCTTTGTTTTTGTTGTGTAAGATTGCTTTAGCTATTCAGGGTTTCCTCTGTTTCCATACTAATTTCACATCATTGTTTCTATATCAGAGAAGAATTTTCTTGATATTTTCATTTGTAGTGCTTTGAATCTGTAAATTGCTTTTGGAAGTATGGACATTTTGATGATACTGATTCTTGCAATCCATGAACATGGACTGTTTTTCCATTTTTTGTGTCTTATTTCTTTCTTTAATGTTTTGTAAATCTCATTGTAGAGATCTTTGACATTCTTGGATAAATTTATTCCAGGGTATTTGATTTTTTGTAACTATTATGAATGGGATTGATCTTAGAAGTTCTTCCTCAGCCTTGGCATTGTCTGTGTATATAAAGGCTGTTGATTTTTGTGCATTGATTTTATATCCTGCTAATTTGCCAAACTCTTCTATGAGTTCCAATTGTCTCTTAGTGGAGTCTTTTGGATCCCCTATATGTAGAATCATCATCTGCAAATAGGGATAGTTTGACTTCCTTCTTCTTAATTTGTATCCCTTTGATTTCTTTTTTTTTCCTTCTTCTTTTTTTTTTTTTGCCTAATGGATCTGGCTAAGACTTTCAGGACTATATTGAATAGCAGTGGTGACAGTGGGAAACCTTGTGTGTTTACGGATCTTAGTGGGAATACTTCCAACTTTTTGCCATTCAGTAGGATGCCAGCCATGGGTTTGTCATAAATTGCCTTGATTGTGTTGAGGAATATTTCTTCTATACCCAATTTGCTGAGTTTTCATCATGAAAGTGTGTTGTATTTTATCATGCTTTCTCTGCATCTATTGAGAGAATCTTGGTTTTTTTCTTCAGTTTGTTAATGCGATGAATCACATTGATTGATTTGCGAAAGTTGAACCATTCTTGCATACCAGGGGTATATCCCACTTGGTCTGGTTGAATGATCTTTCTGATGTGTTGCTGGATTCATATTTTGTTTTGTTTTATTTATTTATTTATTTGACAGGCAGAGAGAAAGGTCTTCCTTCCATTGGTTCACTCCCCCAGATGGCCACTACGGCTAGCATGCTGTGGCTGGTGTGCTGTGCTGATCCGAAGCCAGGAGCCAGGTGCTTCCTCCTCATCTCCCATGAGGCTGCAGGGCCCAAACACTTGGGCCTCCTCCACTGCCCTCCCAGGCCACAGCAGAGAGCTGGACTGGAAGAGGAGCACCCGGGACAGAATTCGGCACCCCAACTGGGACTAGAACTCGGGTTGCTGGTGTCATAGGTGGAGTATTTGCCAAGTGAGCTGTGGCACTGGCTGATACGTTGCTGGATTTGATTGGCTAGAATTTTGTTGAGGATATTTGCATCTATGATCATCAGGGAAATTGGTCTGTAGTTCCCTTTCTCAACTGTATCTTTTTCAAGTTTAAGAATTAAGGTGATGCTGGCTTTATAGAAAGAATTTGGGAGGATTCTTCACCTTCCTCCCCCTTTAATTGTTTTGGATAGCTTGAGAAGAATTGGAGTTAATTTTTCCTTAAATGTCTGGTAGAATTCAGCAGTGAAGCTATTTCGTCTCAGGCTTTTCTTTTTTGGGAGGATCTTTGCTAGTGATTCAGTTTCCGTCTTGGTTATGGGTCTTTTTAGGTTTTCTATGTCTTCATGGCTCAATTTAGGTGGGTTGTATATGTCTAGGAATCTATCCATTTCTTCTAGGTTTCCTGGTTTGTTGGCATACAGCTTTTTGTAGTAATTTCTGATGACTCTTTTTTTGTCTGTGGTTTCTGCTGTTACATTTCCTTTTTCATCTCTAATTTTATTGATTTGGGTCTCCTCTCTCCTTTTTTTGGCTAGTTGGGCCAATGGTGTGTCAACCTGATTTATTTTTTTTCGAAACCCAGCTCTTCGTTTTTCTGATGATTCATATTGTTTTTTTTGTTTCAATTTTGTTGATTTATTCTCAAATTTTAATTACTGCCTTTCTCCTACTAGTTTTGGGTTTGTTTTGCTGTTGTTTTTCTAGATCCTTGAGGTGCATTGATGGCTCAGAGCCTTGTGGGGGATAGTGTACCTGCCTTACTAGAGGCAGCTCAATTTTTTTAGGCTAAAAAACTTCATACATATTGTCAGTGTTGTACTCTTTTTCTATAACATCCCAAGCATATCAAGTTGGGTTGTTCTAATTTCTCCTCCTGCATCTGCTCCTCCATCATCTTCTTTTTGAGATGTATTTTTTTATTTGAAAAATATAGGGAGGAAAAGATGTAGAGAAATCTTCTATTGCTTTACTACCCAAATCACTCCCAAATAGCTGCAACGAAGTCTCCCACATATGTGGCAGAGGCCCAGGCACTTGGGCTATCCTCTGTTACATCCCATTCACATTAGCAGGTGACTGGATCAGAAATGGAGCAGCTGGGAATTAAAGTGCTCATATAAAATGCTAGTATTGCAGGTGCTGACCTACCCTGCTACTCCACAGCACCAGCCCCAGGTTGTCTTTATTTCTGTTTGTTAGCCTGGTCCTACCATGACAAAGTTCCTCACCAACCTTTCACCTAGTAGATTTAGATCTGCTGATCATCTTATCTATATCCATTTTTTCATTACTATTTGCAAAACGAGGACTTCCTAACTTTGTTGTTTCTTTGGGCTTCCGTCTTAATTTTTCATTCCAGGCTCTATTTATTTATTCATTTGAGTGGAAGGAAAAGAGAGGGGCAGGGGACCAGAAAGAGAGGGAGAGAGAGAGAATGTGCTTCAGTCAACACCCCCAAATGTCTGCAACAGCTGGGGCTGGTCTGAGGCCAAAGCCGAGAGCTGGAAACCCAGTCTCAGCACTCAGTCCATGAATGCATCCATGTGGGTGGCGGGAACTCAGTTACTTGGGCCATCATTGCTGCATTCTAGGGTCTGCATCAGGAAGCTGGACTCGGGAATTGAACTCAGGTACTCTGAGATAAGTCTTGGGTATCTTAACTACTAGGCTAAACACTCTCTCCCAGACACTCTTATTCATTCTTTTCTACTTCAGTCTTTTTTTTTTTTTTTCAATGACATCCAGGAACCTTTCAATGTGAAGATGTACAGGGGTTCCCACATTTAATTCATAGACTGGAGCTGGTCTGGCTACCTAAGAACCAGTGTTAATTTTGATAAAATACAACATCCTGGGGAGTAACTCCTGCAGACTTTTACTCAGGAGGTCTTGAGAATGATCAGGAAGTGTTCTTTGTTTTCCAATTAAGTTGCTAAAATGCATCGGATGTGAGGAGGGGAGTTTTTAGTCTATCACCACATACCATGGCAAGGGGCGAGATTTGTCACCGCGTGTGCATGTTCTTTCTGGATGGGGACAGCTGGGGTGCGGGAAGCTGGAAGGAACGAGGCTTGTTCTGTGGATGTTGTGGCCACCATCCTGCCCCTCCCTGGGAGTCTGTAGCTGTACTGTTCTGGGCTGATCCTGGTCTCTCCCCTCACATGAACCTCAGAAGCTTCGAATAGTATAACATGTGATTCCTTTGTGCCTCTCCCCAGTCTAAGCCTAATTACTATGAGCTGCTGGGACTTGAGCATGATGACAGAGGATTTTCTAGGATTATGCTCAACATGTGACATTCAATTACCACCCCCCAGGAGGCCAGGCGTTAGCCAGGCGGGGAGCTGGTAGGGATGGCTAGGATTTCCGGATAAGGGTGGCAAAAGACTCCATTTCTGGATTTAGAGCTATGCCGCTCAAACCTTAGCTCTAACGTGTGGCGAAGCAAGTCCTGTAATCTTATACCTGGTGATGGGTTTTAGCACCTCAAGGGTAGCATCTATAAGCTAGCATTTAAAAATAAGTATTCTTAGTTTTCATTTTATTTGAAAGGCCGAGAGACAGAGAGAAAGATCTTCCATCCCCTGAATCACTCCCCAAATGCTTGTAATAGTTGGGGCTGAAGCCAGGACTTTGGAACTCAATGTGAGTCTCTCACCTGGGGGGCAGGGACCCACACAGTGGAAGCATCTCCAGGGTGTGAGTTAGCAGGAAGCTGGGAACAGAAGCAGTGCTGGGACTTGAAGGCAGGCTCTCTGATAGGAGATGCAGGGCATTCCGTGTAGCATATTAACCATTGCTCCAAACACCTGCTCTGAAATTAACATTTCTCACAAATTTCCAGGTGTTTTTATGTCTGAGGCCATAAGCTATGGTTTATAGAGTCCCTGTGAAGGCCTCTCAAAAAACTGTGGATTCTGGAATGTCAAAGGCAGCTGGACAGGAAGGAAGGGGAGAAGGTACTGACCCGGAGGTTAGGAGACTTGGGCTCCAGTCCAGCTCTGCCAGTCACCCTGGGGCATTCTGAATAAGTCCTTCTCCCCTAGAGGATTGTTTTCTCCTTGTGTAAAGTGAGGGGGTTGGTGTGCACCTGGCATTTATGGTGCTTTTAGAGCATTAGATTGCTTTTGCGATCTCAGTGTTTAAGTGGCTTAAATGGGGGCTGCTCTGGTGACACTGGGCGTGGAGTTAGCCCCCTGTGCGTACCTGCTTGCTTCTCTCCTGAGGCACTGTGAATGCTGCTGACATCCGGTTTTCTGGAAAACCGGTTTGAAAGCCACTTGATTAAATTTCTTCCTACGCTCTAACAGTCAGTGATTCTGAGTTAGAAACGTCCGTGTATGAATGCAGACCCGGATCCCAGGCAGCTTCTTCTAAGAAACTTAGTAAGAGAATGAGAATGTTGGAAAGTAGCTCATCCTCCCAGAGGAGATAGAGAAAGGATGCATGTTTGTTGGTGATGGCTGGGGTGGGGGTGCTTTCTGCATTCCTTCTTTGAATAATGCCTGGTGCTAGGCATTGCGGATATAGTGAAGGTTCAATTACTTCAAGAAATTTAGTGTTTATTTGAGGTGGTTCTGACATGTGAAAGCTGAGCCACTTACTAAGACCATTGGCCTCTGTGTCCATAGGCCACACATCCTTGGATTCAACCAACTACAGATGGAAAATATTTGAAAAAAAAAAAAAAAAAGCATCATACTAAACATGTACAGATTTTCTTCTTATAATTCCCTAAACAATACAATGCGCCGATGATTGATGTAACATTTACATTGTATTAGTTATTTGGAGCGATCCAGAGATGATCTAAAGTATGTAGAAGAATGTGTATAGATTATATGCAAATATGAAGCCATTTTATGTAAGGGAGATCAGCAACTCGAGTCTTTGGTATCCATGGCCGGTCCTCAGATCAGTGTCCCACGAAAACAAGGAAAAACTCTCTGTGGCGGTGTGGAGTATAGAATTGATGCTATAAGCAGAGAGAAGAGAGTTGTATTTTGAATAACTCTTTTGTACCTTAAAAATACTTATTTGAAAGGCAGAGTTACAGATAGAGAAGGAGAGAGAGAGAGAGAGCGAGCGAGCGAGCACGAGAGATATCTTCCATCTGCTGGATCACTCCCAAAATGGCCACAACAGCCAGGGCTGGACCAGGCTGCATCCAGGAGCCAGGAGCTTCTTCTGGGTATCCCACATGGGTGCAGAGGCCCAAGCACTTGGTCCATCTTCTGCTACTTTCTCAATCATATTAGCAGGGAGCTGGATTGGAAATGGAGCAGCTGGGACTCGAACTGGTGCCCATATGGGATGCTGGCGCTGCAGGCCAGTGCTTAACTAGTCCCAATTGTTATTTATTTATTATCATTTATTGTTATTCATAAAAAGGAACATGAGTATACACACATGTATAGACATAGAGATGTTTATTAGAAAGCTCCTATGTATACAGCAATTTAATTCATATTAGATTAGGAGAGGATCTATGCCAGCTTCAAGCATGGCTGGATCCAGAAATTCATTGTCCTTAGAGTTTCTCTACTTCCTTGCTCTACTTTCTGCTCTACCTCACCATCACTCCAAAGCACAATTTCTCTATGTTGAAAAAGCAACGTGATAAACTTCCTAGTCACTTTTGAATTATTATGGCCCTTTCAGCTTGAAATCCCAGAGGAAGAGTAAGAGCCTCTCTCTTGCAGCACTCAGATATTAAGTTGTAGAGGACACTTGGGCTCGGACTGGGCCATGAACTCCGCTGTAACCATTCCCTGTGCACAGGGAGGGGAGGACTCACCCAGCCAGCCGGTCATATGGCAGCATGGGTGGGCATGAGAGCAGTGTCGTGATTCCTGCACAACTGTTGGATGGGACAGCTCACTCCTCAGAGGAGAAGTGGGATGCAGGCATGTAAAACCCGCAGTTTCTCACCCAGTGGGAAAGTCACTGGTGTATAACACTGAGAAGGTACACATATCTAACCATGCATCCACATTTGTGTACATGTGCATGCTATTTTAAGTGAAAAATTGATAGAAAATAGTTCATATGATAATATCTCATTTTAAATTTTTATAAAAGTATGTTCATCCTATTTGCATATATAAAAATAAATGCATATTTAAAATCTTGCAATGAAACATGCCATTTCTTATATGGGTTTCCCCTCTCTCCAGTCAGAAATGTTCTGATGTCATTACTTAACCTCCTACACCACCCTTCGGAGGACTGTGTTGTATTATCTGAGGGGTCTTTCCATAGGTCATGGAAATGCATATTATGAAAAGCTCTGTCTGAATTTCAAATTGTTTTTGCACTCAAATTAGCTTTTAATTCTATTTTCCCAAACTTCTTAAAGTTGTAGAGTTGTAGAATGAATCAGCAAGTACCTGGGAGAACAGGCATGGGGATTTGCTGGCCCTGGTTGTGCTTAAGGTCAGAGGATGATGACCCAGCGTCCCCTTCTGTGGTCCTTTCCAGAGGAATCTGGCCACTGCATCCCAGGTGAACCTGGGGAGTTGAGAGGTTCCCTCTAAGCAGGGGTGTATCGACTGCTTCTGAAACAGAAGCTCAAGGACTGGGCATTTATATATAGCCATTGTCTCAGCAGTCTTGTGCATAGCTGGCATTTTTGGGGTCAAGGACAAGTAAAAGCTGCAGGCACTAGGTGTGGAAAGTGGGTTGTTTCAAAGTGGAGCTTCGGATTTGGACTTGATGGTTACTGCATGTGACTCCAGAGCAGCTGTGTGCAGGTCAAGGGCGCAGATGTCTCTCGTACCTTGTAGAATTGTCACAGATGAAAAAGCTGTGAGTGACAGCGTTGAGGGGTGGGAAGCACGGTGTTAACGATGCTGAACAGCCCTGACTGGACTTCCTGGTGGTCTTGCAGATGGCATCACGGCTCCATGGAAGAACTCGCATGCACTGCCCGGCTGCTGGGTGGCACGGTTTGGGGGAGCCTCCTACTGCACTGGGACATAAGATGGGGCTGTTAGCGGACTGCCCCAGCCAAGACTCAGAGTGGGCAGCTTGGACAGAAGAGAAGCCGGGGTGCTGCTCCTCCCTCCCAGAGTGGCTCCTTTCATACTGAAAAAATAATGAAAAATGACAGGCAGGTGGTAGGTCCCTTCCTTCACAGAAATTCGAACTTGGCGGGTGGAGAACACAGGGTTGTTGGGGGAAGCCCTGGGAGGCACGCTCCCTGGGTTGGAGTCCTGCTCTACTTCTTGCTGGCTGCAGAGCCTTGAGCAAGGGACTTCCTCTTTCTGCTGCCTCGCAGGCTCACTGGGAGTATGAAGTAAGATAACGCACATAAGAATACTTACATAGTATCTGAAAGTAAGCGATGCTGTTGACAGATATTAGGGATAAGCACAGGCCGGCCTTGGGTGAAGCAGAGCTAAGAGTCCTGCCTTTCCCTTCTCCTGCCTGCCTTGGCCACCTCACAAGCGTAGTTTGAAAGTCACTTTCTAGAACATTGCATTTTATCTCCCCCCATAGAGTTCCACGTGGCAAAAAGCATGTGCGTCCAGCATCTCACGGTAGAAAAGTGCACACGACTGAAACTTGTGAATCCTGCCTTCCAGTCCGATGCTGCCCTCAACTCACTTTGGGCATTGCTGTTAGTTCATGGCTCTTGGCCTCAGTGTCCCCATTTGTAAAATGGGCTCTTCGTTGGCTGGTCCTTAGGTTGTTCCCTGGTTCACTCAGGTTTCATAAAGGTGCTGGTGACTGGTGTGTGGGTGAAGAGTAAGGTTACAGGAATTACATAAGCTGCTTCGCTAGGTGCTTTGTTAGGGTCCCTGCAACTCAAGCACTGTACAGCATGATTTGAGGAATCCAAGGGGTAATTCTCGATTCTCCTCATAGCATATGATGGTGCCTTACTCAGGAAATGGGTCCGGTGGCCAGCGGCTGGTTGCTAGGGCTCTGGATGTATTAGGGATCCCCTGCCTCTTAGCCAGTGCCCATTTTACTCTGTTGCTCTGCCTTTTGCAACTCCTAGACACCGCGTTTTTTAAGTGGGGCTGCCACAGGCTGGGAGGGTTCAGTGTTTTCGATAAGCCACCCTTAAAATATTACCGCCTCATAGTGTCCCCATCTCAGACACATGTGTCATGAAATAAGGGCAGATAGACAACCAGCCTGGCTTTGACCTTTAAATGACCCCCCTTTATCGCCTGTGACTGATCAGCTGCTCGTTTAGTGAGCAGGTGGGTCGACGTGAGATTGATGGTTTTTCTCTGCAGGACATGTGACTTGGTTCTCTCCCACCTTCTGACCTAAGGAAGCCCTCTGAGCCCCGAGAGAATCAGCCAGAAACAAGAGCATGGGTTAATAAGGTAGCATGACAGGTCCTCTGTGCTTGGATCCAAGACAAGGAGAGAGTAACCAGTGAGGACGCAGAAACAAGGCCAGACTTTGGGACCCTGAGCAGGTCTCATAGTGTTTCCTGCTCCCTAGGATCCTGGGAAGTTTGTGGCAATCAAATGAGAAGCTAGATAAGTAGATGGTAGCTCAGCAGCCCAGAACAGACCAAAGCTGGAGGTTCTGTATTTGGCAGCCATCGTGTTGTGGTGTGAAAAGTGTGCACCTTGGGTCTGGCAGAGCTGGGTTTGAATCTCAGCCCTGGTGCTTTTAGAAGACAAGAGTTAAGGTAGTCGTGAAGCTATGGGCAGCTCACCAAACTCCTTTGTGTCTCAGTTTCTTCATCAGGAAAAAGGAAGTGATAATGACGAACTTGTGGGGTTATCGCGAGTGTTAGGGAATCAGCTGCCTGGCGTCTGTATTATTGTTGTTGCTCACAATCCAGCTTCTACTATTGATATGGAAATGTTTTGTAGAATAAAGGGGCAGTGGTGATTATTTTAGTAACACGGTGGTCTATTCCTATGGGACCAACTGATTACAAATAGTCACAATTAAAAAGGATTTCAGTGGGGCGGAACACTGGAATTTTCCCTCGTGATTAGTTGGTGGGATCTGTTCAGTTGCACTCTATTAAAAACCAAGTAATTATTAGTACTTTAAAAATTTTATTATTTTTGTTATTTTTAAAGATGTATTTAGTTATTTGAAAGTTAGAATTATAGAGGGGAAGGGAGAGAGTGAGGAGAGAGAGAAAGCTCTTCTGTCTGCTTGCTCACTCCCCAGATGGACACAACGGCCAGGGCTGGGCCAGGCTGAAGCTGAGAGGTGGAAGGTTCATCCTGGTTTTCCACATGGGTGCAGGGGCCAAAGCATTTGGGTCCTCTTCTTCTGCTTTTTCCAGGTCCATTAACAGGAAGCTGGATCAGAAGTGGAGCAGCCAGGGCACAAATAGGCACCTGTATAGGATGCTGGCATTGCGGTTGATGGTTTCCACAATGCCATTCCTCAAATTTTTGTTTTATTTGAAACACACACACACACACACACACACCCCTCCCACTGGCTGTTTCACTCCTCAGATGCCGTGTCAACAGCCAAGGCTGGGCCAGGCCAGGCTGAAGCCAAGAGCAAGGAACTCAATGCAGATATCCCATTTGGGATACTCTCTGAGCCGTCACTGTCGCCTCTCAGGGTATGCAGTAGCTGGAACCTGGAACGGAGAATAGAGCTGATACTTGATTCCAGGCACTCTGTTAGGGATGTGGGTATCTCAGTGGGCAGCTGAGCCTATCCCAGAGTCAACTAAAAAATTTTTTTTTTGGACAGGCAGAGTGGACAGTGAGAGAGAGAGAGAGAGAGAGAGAGAGAGACAGAGAGCAAGGTCTTCCTTTTGCCATTGGTTCACCCTCCAATGGCTGCTGCGGCTGGCGCACTGCGGCCAGCGCACTGTGCTGATCCGAAGGCAGGAGCCAGGTGCTTCTCCTGGTCTCCCATGGGGTGCAGGGCCCAAGGACCTGGACCATCCTCCACTGCACTCCTGGGCCATAGCAGAGAGCTGGCCTGGAAGAGGGGCAACCGGGACAGAATCCAGCACCCTAACCGGGACTAGAACCTGGTGTGCTGGCGCCGCAGGCAGAGGATTAGCCTATTGAGCTGCGGTGCCGGCCAACTAAGTATTAAATGGTGCAGTTGAGTCCCTCTGGCCAAGAAGGCCACATGTGAGAAACATCTGGAGAGAAACATCTGGAGAAATCTTAGCTGTTCAAGGGCAAGCCCATCAAGAGCCATCATGTGACCTGGGTGCCTGTGAAGAGAATGAGCTCCTGTTCATTACCAGAAGCTGCAAGCCTAGAGCAGGGAGGAGACGGGCTTTTCTCATTGTCTCCTGGCTAGGAAACACTTGGAAATCTACATGCCATTGTCAACGAGTCTCGTGGGCAAACTTGAATGTGTCCTGAAGAATGTGATTTAGATAAAAAGAGGCTGAGGCCTCACGGTGCAGGAAACAAGGCAAAGAATGGGGGGAGCTTTTATCCTGGAGGCGAGAAACACTGGACCAATCAAGGACATTGAAACTCATCAGCGCTGCTCAGGCGGATGAGGGAGAGGGACGTCCGGTCTCAGAGGGCACCAGGATCCCAGCTTGGGGGAGGCAGTCAGTGTCTTTCAGTCAAAGTCACAGGGAACCATACCCTACTCAACTGAAGAAGACACCTTCCAGAAAAGCATTCTCTACCATGAAATTAAGGAGGACCCTGACAACAGAGATCTCCAAGCAGAGGTCAGCCCCAGTGAAGCCATACAGTGTGGACGTTGTGAGAGCAGGATGTGGTGTTGGCTCTGGGTTCAGATCCTGCCTCCGCCCTGGACTAGCTGTCGGGGCAAGGAAGTCAACCTCTTCAGAGGTAGTTTCCTTAGCAACAAAAGAGAGCTAGAGCTCCCAGCACTGGATTGTGAGGCTGAATGAGATGATAGATGTGAAGGCTTCAGCAGTTGCTGTTACTGTGGCTTGTCAAAGATGAGCTCGCCAGGGTTCCCCTTCCACGCTGTTGCTGGGATACAGCACGTGACCCGGGCAGAGCTGTGCTCCTGGGCTGCTCTCCTTAGTTCTCGACTTTGAACCAGTGGCCGTTACACTGCTTCATGTTAGTGCATCGTTCTAGAGAATGCCGGCCGGATGTGATGGTTTTTCAGTGTTTCTTTCTCATTAATTTGTATCTTTCTCCCTGACTGATGAATATTTTTGGGTAGTGGAAGTTCATTAATTCTCCCCTCCCCCACTCATTCCAGCAATGCAATTTAAACAACATTAATCTGGTCTTTAGTGAGAAAATGGAGTTTTATAATGGAAAACACTCAGTTTAAGTTAATCTTTTTGTTTTCTTCTTAAAGAACATTTAAAAAAATCCTCAATTAATGATGAATTAACATCACTGGTATTGGAGGGAGGTTGAAAGAAGAGGGGATCATAGATGAAGGTGATGGCATTTTGGAGTTGGATGGATTCTCCTCTGGCCCCAGGTTTTATAGGTGAGGTAGCTGAGTCTCAGGGAGGTTGAGTTATGGGCTCCAGGTCACTAATGAGTAAGTGGAAGAACTGCTGGGATGTGTCTCTTATCACTGTACCAAGCTGTCTTTGTGTGCTGTAGTGGCAGGAGGCTTGAATCCTGTTTCCCACCGTCTAGCCTGAGCATGGCGAGTTCTTCAACGTCACTGAAGCTCAGTTTTATGATTTGTAGATTTCCCACGCAGTGATAGTTCTTGCCTTGTTAGGATTAGGGGTCAGATAATTGAAGAGTGATTACAAAATTGCTGCCCCCCCCCCAACCTGAAAAGACTTGTCGGTACTGTTAATAGTTCCTGTTTATCTGAGGGCTTCTCTTTGCTGAGCACTCCAGGCAGCCCTCCGAGGCAGGAAGAGTCATCTCTCCACCGGTGTGGGAACTCGGGATGCCTGTTAGCTCCCTATGGCTGTCTTGTTTGTTACCTCATCATTTTTTTTTTTTACAGGAATTAACAATGAAACCTTTAACATGGAAGTCCTTGGAGCCTTGTTCCAGAACAGCAGAGGGGCCATTCTTGAGGAGGGAGGTGCTTCTTTCTCTGCAGTGAGGGGCGGAGAGGACACGCAATACAGGGTGCAGCTGGCAGCTGTGAGGAGCAGAGGCGAGCAGGTGCATCACTGTGGGCGCAGCTAGAATTGGGCAAACCATACCTTGCACCAGTGGTTCTCAATCAGGCATGCTTTCATTTCTCAGGGAACATTTGACAGCGTCCGAGGACATTTTGGGTTGTTAGAGCTGCAGGGGTGAGTGTGCTTCAGGCATCGGATGATTTGAGACCAGCAATGCTGCTAGACTCTGTGAAGTTCACAGGATAAACCTGCAACAAAAACATCTCTGACCTGAAATTCCGGTACTGCTGAGGGTGACACACCTCGCCTTGGTGATACCTCTGACTTGCTCTTCCTGTCCGAGTTCCAAGTAGGAGGAAGGGAGCTAATATTTAACAAGAGCAATGGGACCTCTTTTGTGCCAGCCATTGTGTTGGGCTAGAGCTGAAAAAGTGGAGTCCAACATGCATGGTAACTTGATCAATCAGGAGCGGTTTCCTGAGTCACTCTGGTGAAAAGAATTCCGAAGCCTGGCAGGAAAGGAGTTTGCAATCAACTGGACCCCAGGGCTGCTGCTTTTTAGCTGTGCAGCCTTGGGCAGTTAACTTTTCTGTGCTTCGGTTGTCATATCAATGAAAAGCTAACCATATTAGGTTGGTTACTGGGTTGCCACGAGGATCAAAGTAATTAATATGCCTAAGGAGCCTAGAAAAGTGTATGGCATATAGTTAGTGGTCATCATCATCATTGTCTGCAGTATTAGGGATGTAACAATCTTTTTTTTTATTATTTGACAGGCAGAGTTAGACAGTGAGAGAGAGAGAGACAGAGAGAAAGGTCTTTCTTCCGTTGGTTCACCCCCAAAATGTCTGCTACGGCTGGCGCTGCACTGATCTGAAGCCAGGAGCCAGGTGCTTCCTCCTGGTCTCCCATGCGGGTGCATGGGCCCAAACACCTGGGCCATCCTCCACTGCCTTCCCAGGCTACAGCAGAGAGCTGGACTGGAAGAGGAGCAACCGGGACTAGAACCTGGTGCCCATATGGGATACCAGTGCTGCAGGTGGAGGATTAACCAAGTGAGCCACAGCCCCAGCCCCAGGGATGTATCAATCTTGTCTTGTGTTTACCATCATGTTTTATTCAAATTATGCACAGTATCTAAGTCATCAAGACATATGACTAGCTCCATTTTTAGGATGAGGAATTTATGTTTTACTTCAATAAGAGAAGATGGAGCAATAATCCAGACTGTTCAACTAGTGGATGAATTTTTGTTAAAGACTTAATTATTTATTTGAAAGAGTTGCAGAGAGAGAGAGAGAGAGAGAGAGAGAGAGAGAGAGAAAGAGGTCTTTCATCTACTTGTTCGCTCCTCAGGTGGTTGCAACAGCCATGGCTGGCCCAGGTTGAAACCAGGAGCCAGGAGTTTCCTCCTGGTCTCCCATGTAGGTGGCAAGGGCCCAAGGAATTGGCCATCTTCCACTACTTTTCCCAGGCCATTTGCAGGGAGCTGAATCAGAAGTATAACAGCTAGGACATGAACTGGGACCCAAGTGGGATGTTAGCATCACAGCTGGCAACTTTACTTGATATACCACAATGCTGGCCCCAAGCGAGGGAGTTTTTACAGGGTGTTGTCCTAAGTTGGTCAAGCAGCTCCCTCCTATGCCTAGCCTGAAATATGTGTACAGAGCCTCAGGCTGGTTTTCACTGAGTATTTGACTCTCTTCTTGTTGTTAGGCAGTAAAGCACACTTTGGCACTTACTGAAACCACCTGCTCATGAGAGAGACATGATCGTTGAGGCCAGAGTGTCACAAATAGGCAGCTCACATATAGTGTTTTATGTTTGTCATTCAAAAGTTTTTAAGTGTGAATTTATAGTCAACATTTGAACATCAAAAGATAACACCCAGAAACATGAAGTGTCCTTGAATATGAGAGTGTCTGGTTTTCCTGGACCTACATAACTACATGGGAACACTTGGCTGGGGTAGCCATCCCTTTTCTGATGCCAGCTTGCTAGTTTGTCCCATTCCCCACCCTGCCTCATGGCTTTCTCTGCACTGAGACTGCGTGGTGCTGCTGTCTGTTCACTCTCGCCTGGGCTGCTTTACTTCTTCCCATGGCCAGCCAGCCTTGCAAGCGCTGCAGTTCGCAGTGAGCTGCTTGCACAGAGATGGGTGTGCATTCATTCAAATCACTTGTGCATGTGTTAGCCTTTTGGTACATATGAATGAGTTGGGGCAGGGGCCATCGCACCCACTTTCCAGCTGAGGAAATACTGGCTCAGTTAAACAACGTGCCTGGGACCACTCACAGCTTCATGCTGGAGTGGCAGTAAGTTTTGGATCCTCAAGCTTTAGATTTAGTTGGTAAAAGATTGTGAGAATTTGGAACATTCTCCTTTCTTCCAAGGTTCTCTGGTCCGACCATTGTAAAATGCAGACTGCAGTTTCAAGACTTAGATTCCTGGCCGGCGCCATGGCTCAACAGGCTAATCCTCCGCCTTGCAGCGCCGGCACAATGGGTTCTAGTCCCGGTCGGGGCGCCGGATTCTATCCCGGTTGCCCCTCTTCCTGGCCAGCTCTCTGCTATGGCCCGGGAAGGCAGTGGAGGATGTCCCAAGTCCTTGGGCCCTGCACCCACATTGGAGACCAGGAGAAGCACCTGGCTCCTGCCTTTGGACCAGCAAGATGCACCGGCTGCAGCAGCCATTGGAGGGTGAACCAACGGCAAAAAGGAAGACCTTTCTCTCTCTCTCTGCCTGTCAAAAAAAAAAAAAAAAAGACTTAGATTCCTAAACTTTCAAAACATTTGAATGATTCAAATATGTGACTGCCAACTTTATTGTCCATTTTTATTTTTACCAAGCAAGAATATTAATAACAAAACCTAAAAAACTCTGTCATCATCATTTTATAAAATAAAGGGTATCTTATGAATGTAAAAGAAAAAGGAACATAATTCCAGAATAAAGGATGGTCTTTCTTAGTAAAAGTACGCACACATTTGTAGGTATGCACACAAATATCTACAAATATTTCTGAATTTTTTAAAAATTTCACTATGGAAGATCCAGGAAGTAGTATTTAGGGAAAGACAGAGTTGGGAGATCTTTAAGGTTACTTCTGGCTTGCTCATCCTGGATCTTTCTTTCCATTGCTCCAGTGATAGCCAGTTCAGAGAGTCCCCAGACAGACATCAGGATGTCAGGGAGCGTCATGTACGTCAATCAGGTGCATGCATTTCTGGTTTCCATGCTGCTCCTGTTTCTGGAGCCTCTGCCTTGGATGAGAGGAAAGAAATTACCTGGTTCTCAAGAGTTGGGAGTTGGGGCTGGCACGGTGGTGGGCGCAGCAGGTTAAAGCCCCAGCCTGTAGCACCAGCATCTCATATGGGCACTGTTTTGAGTCCCGGCTGCTCCACTTCTGATCCAGTTCCCTGCTAATGTGCCTAGGAAAGCCGTGGAGAATGGTCCAAGTGCTTGGGCCCCTGTGCCCATGTGGGAGACCTGGATGAAGCTCCAGGCTTCTGGCTTTAGTGGTGCGCAGCTCCAGCCATTGCAGCCGTTTGGGGAGTGAACCAGCAGGTGGAAGAGCTCTCTCTCTGTTTCTCTTTCTCGGTCTCTACCTCTCTCTGTAACTCTGTCTTTCAAATAAAGAAAAAATAAAAAAAGAGTTGGGTGTTAGTTTCTGGCTGTGGAACCAGCATAAATAGAACCATGGCCAGGGCTGTCTGGGGATGACACAAAAGAAGCTGGGCACGTGGGGCCCATATAGACTCAGACAGCACCAGCTGTCTGCTGAAACCACTTCTGGAGAATCTGAGAGAAATGCAATGCAAACCAGAGGTCAGGAGATGAGTGGCCGAGTCCTAAGTTTGCTAGCCATTTGTTGTGCACCTTTGGACAAATTACCTGCCCTCTCTGTACGTCCGTTTCCTTGTCTATAAGGCGAATGGGTCACATCAGGTCAGATGATATTTAAGTCCCCTCCTCGTTCAGATATGCTCTGATTCAGCCTAATTCAATTCATAAAATCAAGATATAATTGGGCAAGGCCCTGGTAGGTCATCCAGCGGAAGCACCCTTCTATTACCTGCTCTATTCAATTAAATGCAGATGAAAACTACTCAGTCTGAGCTTAAAGGAATGCTAGGTTGCTTCCTCTGTCCCTAAGAGCAGCAGTACTTTGTCCTGGAAGAGGCAGGGCAGTGGAATTGTCAAACAATCCAGCTGCGGCTTTGAGGGGTTGGGAGGTGGCCTTGTCATTTCATCTGAATGTAACTTTGAGCATCACTGGGCTTCCAGGCCCTCTCAGTAAGGTCAAGGTCTTCTTTGTCATAGATTTATTAAGATTTGAGTCCATTTTCCCCCTTTTTATCCAGAAGGAAAGTATGAGAACCTTTGTGAGTTTATTTCGTTGCTGAAAGCTTCCTTTGAGAATTTCTGGGAATGAGGGGTAGTGTGGAGAGAAAGTGGGACTCACAGGTTCTCAGAATATTGGAGTTGGGAAGCTGATGTTGTGGCATGATGAGTTAAGCCACCACCTGCAATGCTGGCATCCCAAATGGGTGCTGCTTTGAATCCTGGCTGCTCTACTTTTGATTTAGCTTCCTGCTCATGTCGTTGGGAAAGCAACAGAAGATGGCCCAAGTCCTTGGGCCCCTGCACCAATGTGGGATAGACAGACACAATACCTGGCTCCTTACTTTGGTCTGGTCCAGCCCTGTCTGTTGAGGCCATTTGGGGAGTGAATCAGAGGTTGGACAATCCCTCTCCCTCCCCCTCTCCCTCTCCCCCTATCTATCCATCTCTATCCATCTCTATATCTCTATCTCAATCTCTATTTCTCTGTATCTCTGCCTTTCAAATAAATAAAATAAACACACAGGAACACATAGAAGTGATCCAGTATGGATCCTCATTTGATGTGATCCATCAAATGGATGGCCTTTGTTCTGAGTTGAAATCTTTCTGTTTCTTCCTCCAGTGATTCTGGCTCTGCCCACTACAACCATTCAGAGGATATCTCTCTGCTTCTCAATTTTCAGATCTTCCTTGTATATTTGTATTTTTTCTTGGCTAAACATTGTCTTCACCCTCAACCACTTCTTTCGTGATATAATTTCTAGACCATTTATCATCCAGGTTATTCTACTGGATCCCACTCTAATTTAGTCATTTAACAACTAGGTAGCACCTGCTGCATGCCAGGCCTTGGGCAGGATGCTGGCGATGAAGTGGTCAATCAGATTTGGGGTAGGCATTTGACCTGGAAGATAAGCCACTTGCTTCCCATGTCACCTCCCCTATCAAATACTTGGGCTTCATTTCCAGCTCTTGCTCTTGATTTCAGATTCCTGCCAATGCAAACCCTGGGAGGCAATAATGATTGTTCGAATAATTAGGCTCCTGTCATCTATGTGGAAGACCTGGATTGAGTTTCTGGCTTTTGACTTTGACCTGGCCATTTTGGGCTTTGGAGAGTAAACCAGTGGATGGGTGTTACCTCTCTCTGCCTTTTTGCCTCTAAAACGAATGCACAAAAATTTCCTGGTCCTGGGCCTCTGGAATATGATAGGGAAAATAAGTTAAATAAAATTTCTGGATTGGGTTCTAGTTCTGTCGCCATTAATGACACTGGGCAAGTTGACTTTTCTGGTTCATAAACCACCCCCTTCCATCTGTTGAATGAAAGAAGTATTAGCTACTTTTAAAGGGCTGCTTTAGGAGTTCATGAATAAGAAGAACCAAGCCTAGCACATTGTAAGCCCTGAGGGAATGTTAGCTACTATACTGTTACTACAAGAACTACTAAATTGGGTGTAAGAAGCAGCTCAGGTACAAGGAATAAGGAGTATGGAAATCTTCTTTTTCATATAATTTTTAAAAATTTTATTTAAGGTATAAAAATTTCATGCATCACATATATACAGATTTAGGAACATAATGATTCTTTCCTACCCTCCCTCCCTCCTACTTCTTCCCCCTCTCTCTCCTATTCCCGCTGTTAATTTTTACAAAGATGTATTTTCACTTTTACTTTATGCTCACACTAATAGGTACTCTATTAGTTTCTGCAGATCAGGAAAAACATATAGCATTTGCCTTTTTGGGACTGGCGTATAGAAAGTTTCTTTAAGGCAGTATTGAGGCTGATACGAGGAGGGTAGTTGGGAACTGTCCATGGGAGAGGGAGAAGGAGAGGACAAAGGAGAGCTGTCCAAGCAGAGGAAGCAACACCTGCGAAGGTCTTAGAGCATGGCAGGTGCTTGGCTTGTGACAGGAGTGAAAGAAAGCCAGTGAGGGTGGAGCTTAGTGAGGGTGTAATGAGCAGGAGGCTTGGGGCTGGCGTGGGGAGTAAGGCTGCAGGATTGATGCAGGTCTTCCGAGAGCAATGGAATTCTTTGGCATTGTTGTCATGTTCTTTTAAAATGTTTTTTAGTGTACTCACTGGAACTATGGATGAAGCTTTTTATATTTTTTCTTTTTGATAACTCACTCGGGAGGGAGAGAGAGAGAGGGAGAAACATACTCCCATCTAAGTTGCTGCAGCAGCCAGGCAGGATCTGGTACTTCATTGCAGGTCCTCCATGTGGGTAGAAGGGACCCATCTACTTGAGCTGTCACCTGCTGCTCCCCAGGGTCTGTATCAGCAGGAAGCTGGACCCAGAAATGGAGTTGGCACTCTGATAGGGGGTGTGGTGTCCCCACTGGTGTCTTATCTCAGAGCAGAGGCCCACCCACCTCCTCTCCCTTTAGCGCGTACCATTTTATAGTGAAGTTCACATTTTCTCATAGGTGGCTCTACAGAGCCAGTGGTTCATACCCAGGGTCTCATTCCATAAGGCCTTGCTTTCCTTTATTGGCCTCCAGATTCCCTAAAGAATTACATGAGAAAAGCTTAAAGTATTATCCCAACAGAAGCATGAAAATCCCTTAGGCTGGCAGTCTTTAGATGACAAGGGCACAAACTCCAATAGTGTCATTCCAGGCATTATAGCAGTGGTAGGGGTGGCAGTTTCGGGCAGTAGGATCTTCAGATGGCCCTGAGATCCATAAGAAGTGCTAACCCTTCGCTCTCCAGGCACAGACACCTACCATTATGTGCCATTTTGGGCACCCATGGGATATAGGGAGACCTCTGAACCATGACTCAGTTAGAGAGGATTCTTCTGTGAGGCGCTGTGCCTGCTTCCTTTCTAAGAAGCTGCCTCCTGCTCTGAGCATCGTTCCCTTCTTTTTGTCGTTGGCACTAAAATAACAGGGCAAGAGTTGGTGGATTGGGAGTGACCTGCTGACATTCGAATGACAGATCAAATAATTTATTTTCTTCTAAATCCGGATTATGCTGCTGTAGCTCCCAGGAACTATTTTAGTGCCCATCAGTCTTTTTCTAGTTGTGAGCTTTCAGCGAGGGGTGCACACACCCATGCACAAATGAAAGTACATTGGAACAAGTATATACACACAGCCTCTAGTGATAACCAACCAGACCCTCAGCTGACAACATTTCAAGGTAACTACAGACCCACACATACACTTGTTGTAGTTTTATTGAGGTATAATTGGCTGACAGAAGTTGTAAGTATTGTTGTGTAAAGATTTATCTTTATTTGAAAGGCAGAGTGACAGAGAGAGAGAGAGAGAGAAAGAGAGAGAAAAGAGATCGTCCATCTATTGGTTTTACTCTCCAAATGATTCGGGTTGAAGTCAGGAGCCTGTAACTCCACGCAGGTCTCCCGTGTGGGTGGCAGGGGACCAAGTACTTGAACCATCTTCCTCTGTTTTGCCAGGCACATTAGCAGGGAGCTGGATTGGAGGTGGAGCAGCTGGGACTCAAATGGGTGCTCTGATATGGGATGTCCATGTCACAGGTAGCAGCTTACCCAGTGTGCCACAACACCAACCCCCCAAAATTGTATATTTTTTAAGATGTACAATATGATGTTTTAATAGGTATATATGTTGTGAAATAATAGCCACAATCAAGCTACCACGTTTTCACCTTACGTAGTTTTCTGTGTGTGGTGAGGATACCTTAGCTCTACATTGTTAGTCAATTTCAAGTACGCAAGAGAGTGTTTTTAATCATAGCTGTCATGCTCTACCTTAGAGCTCCAGAACTAACTCAGCATGCATAACTGAAACTTTATACCATTTGTCAACATCTCTCCATTTTCCCTCTCCATAGCTCCTAGAAACCAACATTCTGTTCTGCTTCTGAGTTCGACATTTTACATTCAGTATGTGGATGAGTCATTGAGTACTTGTCTTTCTATGTTCTCCAGGTTCATCCAGGTTGTCACCAGTCGCAAGATTTCCTTCTCTTTCAGGGCCGAATGACATTCCATTGTATATGTGCAATGTATATGTGCACCACAATATCTTTATCTGTTCATCGAATGGCAGACTAAAGGTTTCCTTATCCTGGATATTATCAGTAATGCTGCTGTGAACATAGGAGTGCACATGTCTTGACAAACTTCCATACTGATTTCCATGGTGATTGTACTAATTTCCTTTCCCACCAGCATTGTCCTGGGGCTCCCTTTTCTCTATAACCTTACCAATGCTTTCTATCGCTTATCTTTTTGATAACAGCCATCCTAAACACACCCTGCACCTGCTGGTTTGTCATCATCACACCTGGAGAGACCATCTGGCCATCATCATCTGTTTTCTCTTGGTCCTAGTTACCTGCCGGCCAAGTGTCTAGGCAGATCTTGCTGCTCAACAGGATGTCAGTGGGCTAGCAGCAGCATTGTCTGGGGACTGGTGCAAATTCAGCGTCTCGGGCCCTAGCCCAAGCTCCCTGAGAATTGGCCAGGTGATTTATATGCATGTTGAGTTCTGAGATGCTCTTGGCTAAAATATTTGTCTCCTTTGGGAAATGCAGCAGCAACTCCAACCAGAGCAGCTCTATTTTTACATTTTGTGTTAGTGGTTTTCACCTAAGATCTTACTGGGAGAAAGGATGTACGTGAACACTGCTGTGCCCCATTGTGCTGGCTCCCAGCCTAGGAGGATCTGGTCACCTCCCAGAGCTTTCTCCATGGCCACACATTTTTCCTTCTCAATGGCTTCATACTCTTCCTGTTTCTAGCACTTTGCCATATCTCCTAATTTGCCTGGCTAATCCTATCCAGCTTTCAGGGCTTTGTGCTGTAACATATGCCTCTTGCAGGTTCTAAAATCACACTTTGTTCAAGAGATTGCAAACTCCATGAGACTTACAGGCACACAATAAACACACAGTCATAGAATGAGTAGTACAGGAACCTTGTCAATGAGGAATATGAGTAAAGGCTCTTCTTTCATGGAGCCAGAAAACATTTCTTGAGCATCTACTATGTGCTAAGCAGTGCACTGAGTCCTGTGACACAAGTTGTTAAGGCCTGGATTCTGACATCACTTGCTCACAATGTGAACCCCTATGCACAGGTGGGAATCCGTGTCAGTTATCCTGAGACACACAAGCAGGTGCAGTGCCTTGCCCCTGAGATGACTTGTTAATATCTCAGCCAGGGATCTAGGCTCCTCTGTGAGGAGTCAGCTGTTTGCAGGAAATTTCTCAGAAGCATCCTTGCTCAGAGTACATTATGAATCTTCATTTTGCCTTTTTCCTTAATTTTCATGAATACATTTCTCAGGTACAGATAGTGTTTTTTTTTTTTTTTTTTAAAGAGTAAGTCTTCCTTCTTTAATTTTTTTTTTTGTATCCAGACTCTCGATTTCTTTTTTTTTAAATTTTATTTAAGTTACACAAGTTTCATGTAGTTCATGTATACAGATTTAGGAACATAGTGACACCCCCCCACCAATGCTCCCATCCGCCCCCCCCCCCATATTCCCACTCTTAAATTTTACAAAGATCAATTATCAATTTACTTAATGATCATGTAGTTAACCCTACACTAAGTAAAAGAGTTCAACAAAAAGTATGAAGAACAAAACAAAACAAAACAAAACAAAACATGGGGTTGGTGCTGTGGTGTAGTAGGTGAAGCCATTGCCTGCAGTGCTGCATCCCATATGGGCGCCAGTTCAAGACCTGGCTGCTCCACTTTGGTTCTAGCTCTCTGCTATGGCCTGGGAAAGCAGTGGAAGATGGTCTTGGTCTTTGGATCCCTGCACATGCATGGGACACCTGGAAGAGGCTCCTGGCTTCAGATCAGCACAGCTCTGGCCATTGCTGCCATCTGGGGAGTGAACCAGCAGATGGAAGAATCTCTCTCTCTCTCTCTCTCTTTCTCTATCTCTATCTATATCTATATCTATACACACACACACACACACATATATATATATAATTTGTTTATTTGAAAAGCAGAGTTACAGGGAGGCAGATATGTGTGTGTGTATGTGTGTGTGTATATGCCTTCCTGTAACTCTGCCTTTCAAATAAATAAACAAATCTTTAAAAAAAAGAACCATTAGCTATAGGCTTTTATTTACCTTATTTGTTTTTTAGATGAGGGAGGAATAAAATGGATCAGGGGAGGAATGTCAGACCAGGAGAAGGGGAGGCAGTGAACATCACCCAGACACTATTAGCAGACTCTTCAAGAGCTCCGTTAGTTAAATGAGACCAGTAATAACGGCATTAAAAATCTTCAGTGTCAGGGAAACTCTTTATGGCTCTCAGGATGCTTCTGTCTCCATTATCTCACTTAGCTCCTTTCTGGCACTTTCAGGTAGATTTGTTGAGAGGATAAAAATGAGATATAAAGCAGGTGGCAGAAGTGCTCAGCTCTCACTCTTGTCCTCCACTTACTCCTTCACACCTTTGCGCTGGGTACGTGCTGGTGACGACACAGAACAGTATTTTTTTTAAATAGCAAGCTTTTATTTAATACATATAAATTTTGTAAGTACAACTTTTAGATTATGCCTGTTCTTCTCCTCGTATCTGCCCTCCCACCCACAGACCGTTCCACCTTCTACTGCTTCTCCCATCCCATTCTTCATTAAGATTCATTTTTAATTACCTTTATAAACAGAAGATTAACTCTATGCTAAGTAAAGATCTACACAGATTGCACCCACTCAGACACACAAAGTATAAAGTACTGTTTGAAGACTAGTTTTACTGTTAATTCTCATAGTAAACACATTAAGGACAGGGGTCCTACATGGGGAGCAAGTGCACAGGGACTCCCATTGTTGATTTAACAATTGACACTCTTATGATGTCAGTGATCACCTGAGGCTGTTGTCAGCTGCCAAGGCTATGGAAGCCTCTTGAGTTCACAAACTCTGACCTTATTTAGACAAGGCCATAATCAAAGTGGAAGTTCTCTCCTCCCTTCAGAGAAAGGTACCTCTTTCTTTGATGGCCCCTTCTTTCCATTGGAATCTCACTCACAGAGATCTTTCATGAGCTCATTTTTTTGCACGGTGTCTTGGCTTTCCATGCCTGAAATGCTCTAATGGACTTTTTAGCCAGATCCAAATGCCTTAAGGGCTGATTCTGAGGCCAGAGTGCTGTTTAGGGTGTTTGTCATTCTATGAGTCTGCTATGTGGCCGGCTTCCCAAGAACAGTACTTTTTACAAGTGCTCACTGTAAGCTGAACGGTATACTGAACTCTTGACAGACCTTCAGGCTTCATAATAACCTGCTAAATGATGTTATGGATGAGAACATGGAGGTTCCAGGAAGTAAGCTAGCTAGCTAAGTGAGCATAGGCTGTCTCCACACCTCTTGCTAAAAACTTCTTAGGATCCCCTCGTATTGTCTCTTTTCTCACCCTCACATCTTTCTGGGTTTCCCCTGCTAGCTCCCTTCCCCAGGCTCAGCCTTGGCTACAGGATGGCATTGCCAGAGGAGCTTTCAAGAAACTGATATAGCAGCCCTGGGGATGTGGCCTGGGCCTTGGGGTTTTTAAAAGCTCCCTACATAATTCCACTGTGCAGCCAGGATTGGTCCTGAGGCCTTTAAAGTCTTAGTGGATATCAACTCCCACATTTTTCAAAGTTGAATAGGTTTGTGCTTAATCAAGGGTCTTATACTCAAATAGTAGTTAAACACAAGTGAAAGTGTAATAAAGGCAGTTGGCTTTGAGCTCAGTATGGGGGAAAGAGCAGGGGACAGTACTAAACTTGGGAGCCCTGTCCCATGTAAAGAGGAGCCCCTTCTACAGTGATCAGTTGTTGCCCCTAGGCAATATGGCCAAGTCTTGTGTTTGTTTTCAAGAGAAGATAGAAGTCTATAATCATTGCAGGAAATTTCCTACTGTTTAAATGAGGACAATTGCTTTGAAAGTCATAAAGCAGTGTCTGGATGGAAGCTATTTAAGGTTCAGATGTACCTCACTGGACACCTATGCTCACTGGACATCAGTGCATATTCTTGGCCTTAATTATTTCCTCTGCAGACTACTGAGAACCCTAAGCCCTTAGGGCTTATCTGATTTACTACAAACTGCTGTGTATGGTCAATTTACATTAAATAACTGATAACTTTAAGTTGATAAGTGTAGCACATGTATTCGTTATAGAAAATGTAAAAGGCACATAAAGAATATGAAACTGATCTATCTCCTTTCTATCTAGAAATAAACATGTTGTATATACTTATAGTCTCTTTTTAAAAAGATTTATTTTTATTTATTTGAAAGACAAAGTTACAGAGGGAGGTAGAGACAGAGAGAGAGCTGTCTTCTATCCACTGGCCAAATGGTGGTAACGGCTGGAGCTCAGCTAATCCAAAGTCAGGAGCCAGGAGCTTCTTTTAGGTCCTACGTGTGGGTGCAGGGGCCCAAGGACTTGAGCCGTCTTCTACTGCTTTCTCAGCCCATAATTGAGAGCTGGATTGGAAGTGGAGCAGCTGGGACTCAAACCAGCACCCATATGGGATGCCAGCACTTCAAGCCGGTGCTTTAACCTACTGCGCCACAGTGCCGACCCTTAGTCTTTTTTTCTTCTATTATCATGAATAGATCTTTCTATAAGGAACAGAATAAAACAGATTCCTCAGCAGATTTAGTAGGTCTGGGTTAAGGCCTGGGAATCTGAATGTATAACATGTTTTGAGATGACCAAGGTATACAATTGGAATTGAGATGCTCTTTTGTTAAAAAGCTGGCTTTGAAAACTGTAAGCCCAGTCTCCAGGTATGTATACCTACAGAGCTCAAGAGGGATCAGAATATCATTCTTTTATGCCATTTAGTGTTCTATATATTTTCAGCATTCACGTATATCACAAATATATTTTCTTTTTTGTTGGACATTTACAGTGTAAGCAATATTTTATATAGTTAATAATATTGAAATGCATGTCTTTGGGGCTGGTGCTGTGGCATAGTGGGTAAAGCCGCTACCTGCAGTGCTGGCATCCCAAATGGGCACCGGTTTGAGTCCTGGCTGCTCCACTTCCTATCCAGCTCTCTGCTATGCCCTGGGAAAACAAAGGAAGATGGCCCTAGTGCTTTGGCACCTGCACCCATGTGGGAGACCCAGAGGAGGCTCCTGGCTCCTGGCTTCGGATCGTCACAGCTCCAGCCGTTGCGGCCAACTGGGGAGTGAACCAGCAGATGGAAGACCTCTCTCTCTCGCTCTCTCTTCCTCTCTCTTCCTCTCTCTTCCTCTCCTTCTCTCTCCGCGTAACTTTGACTTTCAAATAAATAAATCAGTCCTTTTTTTTTTTTTAAAAGAAATGCATATCCCTGTAAGTGGTTTTATACAGTATTCATTTTATTAGGATAAATTCCTACAAGTAGAACTCTTGGGCTTTTGGTATAATTGGCCAAATTGCCTTCCAGAAAAGATTTTTAAAAATTAAACTATTGATATGTCTTTTGGTGAGAATGCCAGTTTCTCCATATTTCTGTTAAAACTGGTACTCCTCATCCAAAAGATCAATTAAGAGGGAATATATCTTCTTTTTATTTGAATTTGCTTGTTGCATGCAAGAGAAGTTTAGCATTTTTTTCTGCCATTTTGTTAATGATTTTCAGTTCTTTTTCTTGTTTATATAAAGGTACATCTTCTTCAGTCATGTATTGAAGCATTTTTTTTCAGTTTATAAATCTACCTTTTAAAGATTTTTAATACTGCAATTCTAATTCAGTATAATTAAATCTGTAGTTTTTTCCACCTTTGTGGATTCTGCGTTGACTTGTATAATTTAAAGTTTAAAAAATTCACATACACTTACTTCTACATCTGTTAAGAATTATATTGTAAATTTAATCCTTTATACCACTTCAAACCAGTTTTGACATATAATAACAATGTGGAGGTCCAGTTTTTATTTCAATTCCTTCCTTGGCAATTTATTTTTTTGGCAAATGCATTTTATTCAATATTTAAACAACGCAGATTTGTGGCCACTTATAAATACATTTCTGTTATCATAATAAATTAAAACTTTAGACCCAGAAAACTATAATACAACCAAAAATTCATTTGTAAATGTAAAGAAGTACCTGTTGTTTAGGAGTGGTTTAAATTAATGTATAATTTTGCTTTTAAACAAGAAGTTTGTTAATTAAGTTTATAATCACTCACTTTTGTCTAAATTCTGTTAACAAAATATGTCTTAGAGAATCTGACTTAATCATGTTATACTTTCCTTCAGTGGTTTTTCTCTAAACAGTGGTTGGAAATAATCCTTGAAGGACAAAATACAGGAAACCAATTTTTAGAAAAGATTGATTTATTTATTTGAAATGCAGCATAGCAGAAAGAGACAAAGAGATCTTCCATCTGCTGTTTCACTATCCAAATGGCTGCAATGGCTGAGGCTAGTTTAGGCTGAACCAGGAGCCTGAAACTCCATCAGGGTTTCCTATGTGTGCATTGCCTTCCCAAGCAAATTAGCAGGGAGCTGGATTGGAAGTAAAGTAGCTGGACTAGAAGCTGTGCTCTGGTATCAAAAGCTGCGGCTTAACCCACTGGGCCACAATGGCTGGCCCCAGAAAGCCTGCCTTGACCACACCGCAGTCACACTGATATTTACAGTATAGGATGGCTGTAATTTGTGAAACAGGCTTAGTTTAGAAAGTAACAATGGGGGCCCGGCACTGTGGTGTAGCGGGTAAAGCTGCCACCTGCAGTGCCTGCATCCCATATGGGTGCCGGTTCAAATCCTGGCTTCTCCACTTATGATCCAGCTCTCTGCCATGGCCTGAGAAAGCAGTAGATCGCCCAAGTCCTTGGGCCCCTGCATCCATGTGGGAGACCTGGAAGACGCTCCTGGCTCCTGGCTTTGGATGGGTACAGCTCCGGCCATTGTGGCCATCTGGGGAGTAAACCAGCGGATGGAAGACACCTCCTTCCCTCCATCTCTCTCTCTCTCTCTCTCTCTCTGCCTTTCAAATAAACCCAAACAATGAGGTAGTGATTAACAAGAATACTAATTGTTATAAAAATTTGGCAACTGTGTATTTCTTTATTTTGGGTTTCTGAAATAGAGGTTCATTCACAATTTCTTCATAATCTGTGCTGACTTCCTTTGCCCAGAGATCAACCATGACCATTTGATCTGAGTTCCAACTTTCAGGGCGCTCTTCCTTAAAATAATCCGCAGTCACAAGACAGTAGCCACTGTCAACAGAGAGTCCTTTGGGATTATCAGGACAACACTGGACAGGTGCCCCATTTCCATACAAACAAAACATTTTGCAAAAGGAAATTTACCCAGAGCTGAGTCTGCTGTAGCTTTGCGCTTGGTTCTTTCCTGCTCTATGGACCTCTGCCGACAACACACTCTAGTGCTCTTGTCTGGGTTTTCAAAGGCAACCTGGTGATGTGCGATGGAAACATATCACTGCATTTTTCTATGCTGTTTACCCTTTGAATCATCTCCCTTCCTGTTGACTGTGTGTCTTTAAAACATCTGCAGTTTCTTCCTGACTGATGGACTGTTGCCTTGGGTATTCCATGAATCCTTTCTCACCTTCACTGAAGCACTTATTTTTCTTTTTATACTTTGCTTGGAATGCAGCATTTTTAAGAGACATCCTTTTGCCTTCCAGTTGTTTACACTTTTTTTTGGTTGCTTCCCTCATTGGACCCTTTCACCATGTCCCCCACCCTTGAGGACAAGGGTCACCTGTTCTGTGTGGTAGAGACTTGCGTCCATCTGGTCATAGTTGGATCAGAGGCACCTTGTCCATCGCGTGAGTCCTGCAGAGCAGAAAAATTTTCTATATCATTGTGAGTGAATTTTGTTAATTTATCTTTTCCTAGAGAAGCATCACTTTCAATGAGATTTTTCAAATTTATTAGCTTGGAGTTGTGCATAGTGTCCTTTATAGTAAAAAAGAAAATCTTTCTGAATTTGAATTTTTAAAAATGTGCTTTAGCTTTTCCCCCTCCTTATGCAATTATTTTAAAAATTTAATGGCCTGTTGTGTAATTTATTAATTAAATTTGTTAATATTTGCTTTTGGATTTATTGCTGTTGCTTAGTTTATATTTTTCTAACATCTTGCCTTCAGTGCTTAATCCATTTATTTCCACTTTTCTTGTTGACTAATGACACATGCAAAGTTATTAATTTTAATATCTGTGTGGCTTTGACTATCTCCCATATATTTTGATATGTAATAGTCTCAAATTTTATTATTCTTGAAATAATTTATAATATTTTTGATTTCTGCTTTACTATAGCTATTTGGGAAATATTAATAATTTCTAAGAAGTTGGTATTTTGAAACTTGAACTTGCATTGTTCTCAGAGGTATGATCTATCCATTAATTTTTTTCAGCTTATTGAGGTATTCATTGTGGTTTAATAAATGATCAATTTTTATGAGTCTTTCATGAGTCCTGGAAGGAAGCTGAATTCCCTTATTCTATTCTACCCCATTTGTTAAATCAGCATAAGGAATTGAATTTACATTACCTGCATCCTTATCTTACTTTTTGTTTACTTCCCCTAAGATTTAGGTGTATTTCATTATCTCTTCAATATCTACATAATGTAATTTATATATTTCATAGAAGTTTCTTGGTTGATTAAAAAGCTAATAGTTTTAATTATATACTTTATCCTTTATAATGTGACTGGTTTTATATTCTTTAAGCCTTTATTGTTGAACTTTGAGTTCTACTTTTTTCATAATACTACTGTGAACCTCATTTCTTGCTGTTCAAGTCAACTACCATGTCTTTCTCCATTTTCTTAATTTTTAAACCATTTTCTGAGTGTGCTTTACTTGATTTCAGGGCTATCTCTTTTCAGTAGCATAGAATTTGTGTGGGTAAGGGGAGGCAGTTATTCACTTTAAGAATTTTCTTGGTCAGGTAAGGAAGTTGTGGAACTCATTTATATTTATTTTTTAATGTCTATGATTTAGAATTTTACATTTATGCTTCTTTATGTTATATTTTATCATTTTCTTAGAATTATGTTTATTATCAAAATTTTTTGATTAACTTGCACTTTTTTTTTTTGACAGATAGTTAGTGAGGGAGAGAGACAGAGAGAAAGGTCTTCCTTCTGTTGGTTCACTCCCCAAATGGCCACCATGACTGGTGCTGCACCGATCCAAAGCTAGGAGCAAGGTGCTTCCTCCCAGTCTCCCATGCAGGTGAAGGGGCCCAAGCACCTGAGCCATCCTCCACTGCCCTCCTGGGCCACAGCAGAGAGCTGGACTGGAAGAGGAGCAACCGGGACTAGAACCTGGAGCCCATATGAGATGCCAGCGCCGCAGGCGGAGGACTAACCAAGTGAGCCACAGCACCAGCCTCGCCCTATTTTTTTTAAGTTCAGAATTTATTTGGGGAAGTGAAAGAAATACACAGGAATGTGAGAGCTTTATTTGAGGAACAGGGGATTCAGAAAGGTGAACCAGGAGTTCCATACCAGGCAGAGAGCAGATCAGGTGCTCTATTAGTTATCACAGATCAGGGAGAACATGTGGTATTTGTCCCTTTGATACTGGCTTATTTCACTAAGTATGATTTTTTCAGATTCATTCATTTTGTTGCAACTGACCAGATTTCATTTTTTTTTTTACTGCTGTGTAGTATTCCATAGAGTATATATATCCCATAATTTCTTTATATAGCCTTTGGTTGATGGCATTTAGGTTGATTCCATGTCTTAGCTATTGTGAATTGAGCTACAGTAAACATGAGTGTGCAGATAGCTCTTTTATTTGCTGATTTTATTTCCCTTGGGTAAATTCCTAGGAGTGGGATGGCTGGGTCATATGGTAGATCTATTTTCAGCTTTCTGAGGAATCTCCATACTGTCTTCAACAATGGCTGTATTAGTTTACATTCCACCAACAGTGGATTAGGTAACTCCCCCTCCCCCCCGCCTCACCACATCCTCACCAGCATTTATTGTTTGTTGATTTCTATATGAGATCTATTCTAACAAGTCTGACATGAAGCCTCATCATTGTTTTGATTTTCATTTCCCTGATGGCTAGTGATCCTGAGCATTTTTTCATGTGTGTGTGTTGGCCGCTTGAATTTCCTCTTTTGAAAAGTGCCTGTTCAAGTCCTTTGCACATTTTTAACTGGATTGTTTGTTTTGTTGTAGTTGAGTTTCTTTTTTTTTTCTTTTTTGATTTTTTTTTTATTTTTGACAGGCAGAGTGGACAGTGAGAGAGAGAGACAGAGAGGAAGGTCCTCCCTTGCCGTTGGTTCACCCTCCAATGGCGGCTGTGGCTGGTGCGCTGCGGCCGGCGCACCGCGCTGATCCAATGGCAGGAGCCAGATGCTTCTCCTGGTCTCCCATGGGGTGCAGGGCCCAACCACTTGGGCCATCCTCCACTGCACTCCCGGGCCACAGCAGAGAGCTAGCCTGGAAGAGGGGCAACCAGGACAGAATCCGGTGCCCCGACCGGGACTAGAACCCGGTGTGCCGGTGCCGCAAGGCGGAGGATTAGCCTAGTGAGCCACGGTGCCGGCCTGTAGTTGAGTTTCTTAAGCTGTTTATAAATTCTGAATATTAATCCTTAATCAATTCCATAGTTTGCAAATAATTTATCCCATTCTTTCAGTTGCTTCTTAATTTGTTAAGTATTTCCTTTGCAGTATAGAAGCTTCTTAGCTTGATGTAATCCCATTTGTCAATTATGGCTTTGACTGCCTGTGCTTCTGGGGTCTTTTTCAAGAGTCTTTGCTTATGCCAATGTTTTGCATTGTTTCCCCAATGTTCTCCTCTAGTAATTTGATGGTATCATGTCATGGATTTAGATCCTTGATCCATTTTGAGTTGATTTTTGTGTGAGGTGTAAAGTTGGGGTCTTGTTTCATACTTCTGCACGTGGAGATCCAGTTTTCCCAGAACCATTTGTTGAAGAGACTGTCCTTTCAGAGACTGATTTTAGCTCCTTTGTCAAAGACTAATTGGTTGTAGATGTGTGGATTGATTTCTGGAGTTTCTGTTCTGTTACATTGGTCTACATGTCTATTTTGTGTCAGTATGAGGTTGTTTTTTTAAAGATTTATTTATTTATTTGAAAGGCAGAGTTAGAGAGATGCAGAGGCAGAGAGACAGAGAGAAGTCTTCCATCCACTGGTTCACTCTCCAGATGGCCACTACAGCCAGAGCTGTGCTGATCTGAAGGCAGAAGCTTCTTCTGGGTCTCCCACATGGGTGTAAGGGCCCAAGGGCTTGGGCCATTTTCTACTGCTTTCCCAGCCCATAGCAGAGCTGGATTGGAAGTGGAGCAGCTGGGGCTAGAACTGGTGCCCACATGGGATGATGGCACTGCAGGTGGTGGCTTTACCAACTACACCATAGCACTGGCTCCTACCAGGCTGTTTTGAATAAAACTGCCTTGTAGTATATCTTGAAATCTGGTATTGTGATACCTCTGGCTTTGTTATTGTTGTTGGAGATTGCTTAACTATTCCATTTTTTTGCATTTCCATATGAATTTTACATCATTTTTTCTAGATCTGAGAAGAATGTCATTGGTACTTTGTTGGAGATTGCATTGACTCTGTAAGTTTCTTTTGGTAGTATGGACATTTTGATGATATTGATTCTTCCATTTCATGAAAATGGAAGATTTTTTTCTTTTTAATGTCTTATTCTATTTCATTCTTTAATGTGTTGCAATTTTCATCCTAGGAATCTTTGACATCCTTGGTTAAATTTTTCCCAAGGTATATAAATTTTTTGTAGCTATTGTGAATGGGTCTGATCTTAAAAGTTCTTTCTCAGCTGTGGCATTGTCTGTATATACAAAGGCTGTTGAGTTTTGCATGTTAATTTTATATTCTGCCACTTTACTAAACATGGTGGGTACAGCCTCCAGCAATGCAGGCATATAAATCACACAAAACATCTGTGTAGTCCTCATTGTGAACGTGGAACCCCCTGCAATGACGTACCCCAGGCAGTCAGGGAGTTCTGAGCCTCTGATGCCAGACACTGTTTGCCCAGAGACTCAACTATAGCGTGTGCACCATGCTATCATGCATAGAATTCCCACAGCCACAGTGTGTAAGGCTCCCACAGGAGCATCCAGTCTCAGCCCTGGGAGTCTGCCCTGTCCATGGAGGGATCAGAGACATTCCCAGACCCAGCTTTCTGTGGGTGCTCTGTCTTGGCAGTTTAAGCCCTGAGAGCCTGGGATAGGTTGAGTGGATGTTAGCATCTCACAGTCCTAAGTGGTTGCCCAGCCCCCTGCCAACCCTCTTGGCCAGACTCAAAGTCAGTGGGGAGTGTCGATTTTCCCCTCCAGTCTCATGTGTGAGAGAGTCACTCTAGCCTCTACTGGCATTAAGATGGTGCTTTCTCCCTACTGGTTGCTGGGCATGGGGAGAAAGCAATGTGCTTTTCCTTCACTGGATTAGGTGGGTACCCTGCTCCCCTGCTAGAGCCCCGGGCCAGAGTCAGTGTGGTCCATGAGGTTGTCCCTCAAGCAATATCACCAGTGGCATGGGCTGCTCTCACCTCACTCTCAGAATTTGCTGACTCTTCCAGCCCCTGGCTGTGGGAGTCCTGGGTGATGTCCCCTCTTGATGCTGCCTATCTGCACCTTCCGCACTGCTCCATGGAATCTCCCTCCTTTCTGCAGAATTTCCATTGCAAGCTTCTCTCCAACTCTCTCCTGGGAGTGCACTTCCTGTGCTTTTCTCCTGCTCTCTTCCCCTGGTCAAAATCAGCACACCTTTTCCCTATTTACCCATCTTGGAATCCTTCCTGATTTTGTGCCTTCAAAGAAATCCCATTTTTTTCTTTCTTTTTAAATTCTCTACATGCATGCCTGTAACATTCGTCCCTTTGTACATGCAGTCTTTTAAAATTTTATTTATTTTTAAAGATTTATTCTTTGTTTACTTTAAAGGCAGAGTTGCAGAGAGAGGAAGAGAGACACACACAGAGAGAGAGATCTTTCATCCACTGGTTCACTCCTCAAATGACCATAACAGGTGGGACTGAGCCAGGGTGATGCCAGGAGCCAGGAGCTTATTCCTGGCCTCCCACTTGGGTGCAAGGGCCCAAGCACTTGGGCCATCTTTCACTGCTTTCCCAGGCACATTAGCAGGAGCTGGATTGGAAGTGGAGCAGCCACATCTTGAACCAGCACCTGTATGGGATGCCACCATCACAGGTGGAGGCTTAACTTACTATGCCACAAGGCCGGCCCCTATTCATACAGTTTTTTAAAAAGATATTTATTTATGTGAGAGAGTTACAGAGAGAGAGAAAGAGAGAGAGAGAGAGAGAGAGAGAGAGAGAGAGAGAGAGAGAGAGAGAGAGAGAGAGAGAGAAAGGCCTTCCATCTGCTGGTTCATTTCCCAAATGGCTGCAATGGCTAGAGCTGTGCTGATCCAAAGCCAGGAGTCAGGAGCTTCCGCTGGGTCTCCCACATGGGTGCAGGGTTCCAAGCACTTGGCCCATATTCCACGTGGACAGTGAGAGGAGAGAGAGACAGAGAGAAAGGTCTTCCTTTTGCCATTGGTTCACCCTCCAATGGCCGCCGCGGCCAGCGCGCTGCAGCCGGCGCACTGTGCTGATCCGAAGGCAGGAGCCAGGTGCTTATCCTGGTCTCCCATTGGGTGCAGGGCCCAAGGACCTGGACCATCCTCCACTGCACTCCTGGGCCATAGCAGAGAGCTGGCTTGGAAGAGGGGCAACCGGGACAGAATCCGGCACCCCAACCAGGACTAGAACCCGGCGCGCCGGCGCCACTAGGCAGAGGATTAGCCTGTTGAGCCATGGCGCCGGCCCATCATACAGTTTTAAAAATGATTTTTTAAAACATGGATTGCTTTTCATTGAATTGATTTGAAGACCAGCATACCCTCTGAATCTGAGTATGCAGCAATATTTTCCATCTGAGTGCACTGTATTTGCATTTTACCTTTGGATATTGCTTCTGTTTCTTTTTGTTCTAGTGACGTGTTCAGGAAGGTGAACTCTCTACATCCTGACTTTTAAAAATTTTCTCCCTGTTTTCTCTCTTTGCTTTCCTCTGCAACCTGGGAGAGTGTCCCACGTTCCTGTTGTAATTTTCTGTTGTTTCAATTTTTCCTATTTTACTGCTTCTCATATATTTTGATTCTGTGATTATATTTGTAGTTTTCTTTAAATATCAAAAAGACTCACTTTTACTTCATTCCATCATGTATCTCATTGGGTCATGTTGAATTTGTTATGCTTTTGTTCTTGGCCATCTGTCCCACGGGCTGCTCATTTTATAGGTGTCAGAGCCTTTTGCTCTCTGTTATGAACAGAGAAATTCCTGAAATTATCTTCTGTGCCTTGCAGTAGTTTATTACCAGGGTCTTCAGGCTAATTTTCTTTTTCTGTTGTTCTGCAATTTTCCCTCTAAAGCCCATATTCATTTTTCTTCAAAATCTTGATTGGTTAAAGGGGTTAAGCTACCGCTTGGGTTGCCCACATCCTCTATCAGAGTGCTGGCTCCAGTGCCTGCTACTTCAAGCTTCCAATCCACTTTCCTGGTAATGCACCTGGGAGGCAGTGCTCGAAGCCTGGCTGCTTGAGTCCCTTCCATCCACGTGGGAGACCTGGATGGAGTCCCTGGATCCTGGTTCAGCCTGTCCAAGGCCTGGCTTTTCTGGATGCGTGGGGAGTGAACCAGTGGTTGGAAGACTGATCTCTCTCTCTCTCTCTCTCTGTCTCTCTCTGTCAATCTGCTTTTCAAATAAGTAAATCTTAAGAAAAATAGAAAAACAAAACTTCAGTTCACCAAAGTTCAAGGGTGTGGCCTTCCCTGGGCATTCCCCACGGTCGGTCTGTCTGAGGAAAGGTCAGCTTTACAGTAGAGCGCAATGTGATACAAACACCTTGCTGCTTAATTTCAATTTCTCAGGCTTTCATCTGTGGTTCTCAGTGGGGTAGGGGAACATTTTTTTTTTTGCTTCCAAAGGGACAAATATCTCACAATGCCTGGAGACCTCTTGGTTGTTTTGATTGGGATTCAGGTACAAGTATATATGCTACGTACCTAGTGGATCGAGGCTGGGGACACTTTGGAATGCCCCTGCATGCGCGGACACTCCCCAGCAGAAGAGAATGCTGGCCTGGAATATTAACAGTGCTGAAGTTGAGAAACTGATCTGCAACACTGTTCTGCTAAGGTAGCATTTTATCCTCGTTCTTCTACTTTCTTTATCATCCCCTGAATCAATGTAACACATGTAAATTCCAATTTTCAGCACATTTTACTACCAGAAATCTTTTTTTCTCCTGTCCCAGATTGCATTGCTTTATGAATAAGAATGAAATGTTCCAGGAGGCAGTTGGCCACTTCCAGCCCTCCCTACTCCATGCCCAGAGTGTGGCTTTCTCTCTGCAGTGTAGGGCACTAGGAAGATCAATGTGAGAGCAGGTAGATCCAGGAGCGTTTTGTTTCTCTGTCCATTATCAGGCGTTGGTTTCTGTGCACCCATGCCAAATTCTGTGTGCCAGCCACTGCACAAGGGAGCAGTGGGTAACAGGTGGCTTTTTCTGATCTGCTTGGGTCTTGGAGTTAGGGTGCAATAGGGAGATGCTCCTTAGTGTTTCATGGGTGAAAACTGGGCATCTCGAGGCAAGGCCTTGGTAAGTTTTTCTCTGGACATACCAAGTGCTTCACAATGAATAAATATTCCTACTGGATTCTTTTTCTTTTCTTTTCTTTTTTTTTTTTTTTTGCTTTCTTGGTGTATTTTCTTCTGTCTTCTGATTATTTTAGCAGGAAGTTGGCAAAGGCTGCACCAAGAACTAATAAGCAGGTGCACTTTGGAGTTGGTTTGTAATAAGTACTTATTGTGTCCTTCCTACCAAATTCTTAGCTCCCTGAAAGTAGGCAATGTATTTATTCGTCTTATATCCCTCAAGGAGTCCTGAACATAGGGATGTTTAGCAATAGCTTGGTAAATTATTAGATTTTTATGTGCATTCACAGCATAAGGCCCAGAGACAATTTGTCACACCTCTTTGGAGCTGACAGTGTGGCTGGAATAAGGGTTAGTGGTTTCTCCCTAGAGGTGGGGTTTGCAGAGAGCCTAGGCAGTCTTTTCTGCAGACTCAATGTGGACATAACGAAAGTTGTCTCTGCAGAACATTTTAAGCTGCTTTCCCAGCAACATCTGCAGCAAAGCCAGTATGAGGGCCAGCAACAGCCACGGTTATAGCTGCTTCCTTGTTGTATTTTACTGGATAGAAATATATTAACTCCAGGACCATCGGACCAATAAGACACAGCCAAGTCAGGTGCCATAAATGTGAGGTTCGATCATCTTTTGATGGCCACAGGGTAACCTTTCTCCTTACCTCTTAGCTGTGTCTGTGACTGGCTGTGTTTCTGAGTGAGTCCTGCAGCATATCTAGCTGTGGCCTGGACATGTGGAACTCCACAGGGATGCGTGGTGTGGGGATGTTATGTAATGCAGTGGCAAGACAGTCTTTAGGGCATGTCTGTAAAGAGGATGAGGAGAGACAGCAGCAGGGAGGGTGAGAGGAGGTGCATAAAGTTATCTCACCCAAGCACCATTTCCCAGCTGGTTTCCTCCTAAGAGCACTTGTTTAGGGTGTGCTGGCTCATTTTCTTGAGCCACAGTTTGCATTCCTAGGGACTTGGCCTAGTAGAAACATAGAGAAGCATTTCTTCACACAGAAATGAGTTTAAGTCCGACAACGGTGTGGGTGACTAATTGGAGGAAGGGTCACGCCAGCTGCTGAATCCATGTGGGAGGACAAAGCTGCTTCTCTTGCTCTCTTGTCAATCCTTTTCTTTTCCTCTATCCCCAGCATCTTGGGCACAGGACTGATCCCACCCAATGTCTCTTAAGCACTGCCTTGCTAGTCACTGAAAAGTCCCAAGTCCCAACCTGTGGCTGTGACTTAAGCACCGGAGTCATCCTCACATGGTGGTGGTGGTGGGGGTGTCAAGGGCAGCCACAATGCTAAACATAATTCTAGAAGGATGAAACTCTTATGTATTTGGACATTTATTGAAGACTTATTATGTATCAGGGATAGTAGTGAGGGCTTTATTTAAATAACAACAATAATAGCTAGTACTTACCAGCACTTAGTATGTGCCCGGGCCAGTTACTGTTAGAAGTATCTAGAGACATACTAAGTCACTCAGTCCGCACAACTACCAATCACAGCATTGTTAGTGGCATTTTACGGAGGACAAACCAGAAGCACAGAGAGTATAAATGACTTTTCCAAGGTCACGCAGCTAGAACATTGTGGAGCCTGGTCCTAACCCCCCAAATCTGACTCGGAGCCCGTGCTTCTCACCACTGAATAATACTGTCTGCGCTGTCCTTTTCAACTCTCCAGCTCTGTGATGCATTAAAATTTAATTATCCTGGTATTAGAGATAAGCAATCTGCACCTTGGAGAGGGTTGGGGAACTGGCTTCGTGTCACACAACTAGAGCTAGGATTTAAGCTCAGGTGTGGGTATTTTTCAACCCAGGTTTCCCATCCTGTATCTTGTGAACAAACTCTCCTTTGAGAAACAGCCCCCAGAGATAGTGCAGTCAGATCTTAACACGCCACAGGTGCTAAAGGTTTCCGGCTGCCTTCTCCTAGCCCTGGTCATTCATCCATCCCTCAGTCCCATGGCCCCAAAGAGTGGCCACCTTGGCCTCCACGTTGAGCGAGGAGGCTGGCCATGGAGGTCTTTGTAGCTGAGGGAACACAGACTGACACTGTCAGGCAGCTGGGGTGGGGTGGGGTGGGCGGGGTCAGAGCTGCGATGGCTTTTCGGAACGCAGCTTTGCAGGGGGAGAGCAGGACAATATGAAGACATCACGTCCCTGGGCAGGAGGAGGAGGGCTTGATGGATTGCGGGGAGTTTGCGCACCGTGTTGTTGACGTCAAACCTCCAGACGCACAATTTTAACTGGGAACTGGCTCGGTTTAATGCACACCTTTTCTGCATTGAATCAATTTTCTCTGTAAATGTGGGCTTCCTGCAGCACGGATACATTTCCAACCCGGCATCACTGCCAAGAGTCCAGTAGAAGGGGGAGGGGTTGGCTCTGGTGTCTGCCTGGGGGCTGTGGAGCACCGCATCCCAATGCCGGGACCACCACACTCGTGTGCGGAGGAGACTACAGCTTGGGTGGCCGTGGGAGTGCAGCAGATGGAGGTTGCTGGGCTGCAGTTGGGGCCTGAGTGAGGAGCTAAGCCCCCTCAGCCTCTGCCTGCCACCCCCACACCTCCTCCAGCCTTGCCTGGCATCCCTGTAGCCCTGATCCCGACTGCGAACTGCTCCGCACTGGTGCTCCTATGGATGCGCGTGGCTTGGGAGGGGCAGGCGAGAGCAGACAGACGCAATGCAGAGGCGGCGAGGCGGTCCTCTGGGTTCTCAGGCTGGGGGAGCGGCGGCGGGGGTGGAGGCAGAACAGAGTGGGTGGGTGACCTTTCGGGAGCTGGACAACCAGTGCGCAGTGACGATCTTTCAACCCAGATTCTTTTATCGGGTAGGAGACACGGGGGAGGGAGGAACGGGTGACAGGGCTGCCGTTCCCATAAATCTGGGCCGATTCAGAATGAGGCAGAGGTCAAGGTTCAGGCAAGACGCGGGATGTCAGGAGTGGGTGACCTCCATCACGGGTTATTAAGTGTTTTCCAGTCACCATAGAGACACCAAGGGGTCTAGGGAGAGGGACACAATCCTTGTATTTGGTGGCTGGGGAAATACATGCCTAAGAAGGGAATCTGAGAGTGGGGGTAGCCTTGGCGCTGCCTAACTTGCTCTGTGACTGTGTGCGTCGTGTCACATTCCTGGGCCATCTGTGACAGGGAGGAGGTGCTAGCTTCTGTGCCTTCCTCCTAGGGTGGACACAGGAATCTGACAAAGTGCACCACAAATAGAGATTTTTCCCCTAACAATATTACCATGGAAAATCCAGCATCTTACTCTGGATGGAGACCTGTAGAGTAACTGATAGTGAGTTCTGGGGTCAAAGAAGCATTGCATCTCTTCCCACTGGGAACTCAACTCTGCCCTCTTGAGGCATGGTGTGAGAGGTCTTGAAACACGGGCCTGTCCAGGTCAGGCAGTGTGACGGGCAGTGGCTGGAATGCAGGCCTCCAGGTCCTGGTGGCAGGGTTACATCTGTTAGAGATTACTTTGTTCTCTTGAACAACAGCAAGGCTTTCTACACTGGGGCAGCAATGTCCCTGCTGACCCTGGTACAACCAGTTTTTCCCCTTGGATGCTGAAACATTGCTTACATTTGTAGTTTGAACAAAGGATTCATTTTGGGGGCTGGATTGTAGTGGATTTAGCCTCCACCTATGAAGCCGGTTTGAGTCCTGGCTGCTCCAAGTCCCATCTAGCTCCCTGCTGGTGGCCTGGGAAAAGCAGCAGAGGATAGCCTGGGTGCTTTGGCCCCTGCACCCATATGGAAGATCTGGAAAAGGCCCCAGGCTCCTGGCCTTGGCCTGGCCCAGCCCCAACTGATGTGAGCACTTGGGAAGATCTCTGTCTCTTCTCCTCTCTCTGTAAATCTGCCTTTCAAATATTCAATCAATCTTAATTAAAAATATTGATTGATATTTGATGTTGACAAACATGTTCACCCACAAAATGGCAATAGACCCAGGGAGGTGTGCAGCTGAAGGGGACTGAGGGAACTGCTGGCCCAGTCCCCGTATTTCATTACAATGCTGGCTTCTGGTTACTCATCACTGAGCCTATGCCTGTGCTGTTTTGATCTGTCACGTGGATCAGCTCAAGGAATTCTGTGAGGGCAGAGACGTCACGTCATCCTTTGCAGCTGAGGCTGTTGAGTCATAAAGAGGTTAGGTGAGGCCCAGGGTCATGCAGTTAGAAGTGGAAGAGCCAGAATTTGAGCCCAGTTAAGGAAAACTAGCAGCCAAGGTCATTCAGTGAGTGGCAGAATTGGGGCTGCATGCTCAGTATTTCAGAGCTGGAAAAAATACATGGAGTTCCTCAGCATTAATGCCCTTTGGTATAAATAAAGACAGTGGGTGTGGAGACACTGAAGGTCTTCACCAAGGCTCCCATCAGCACTGGCAGAACTGGGATGCAAGCTTAGATATTGTGATGTCCACCATTGCCGTGTCTTTCACTTAGGCTTCCTAAGTCCAGGTAAGTCTGCATTCAGTAACTTCATTATACATTCACCTCTCTAAGAAACTAAAGAGGAAAAAAAAAAAAAAGAAATCACAGTTTCTTTTTTCTAAGGACTCTGATTAGAGAACATTTGAGGTGGCTTTTCAAAACAGGTGAGTCTTTGGGCAGATGAAAATTATTATGTGGACAGAAACTATCATGACCACTATCAGTATGGAATTGTCTCAGAGACTGATTTTACAGACCTAGAAACATGCCTCACTTGAACAAAACAGCAGAGGGTGCATGCATGAGATAACACTTTGAGTGGTGGAGGTGATTCTGCCGCCCATCCAAGGTGGAATTCTCTGGGGTAAACAGTGGGAAGATGAGATGGGAATGAAGTCAGTTGGTCCTGATTCCTTTGGTTTCTCTTAGTGTGAACATTTCTCCTTGCCAAGTGATACATCATTGCCTACCGATTCGGATTTTTAAATGCCGCATGTTGGCTGTTTACATGCTGCCAATATACCACTGATACAAAAGATAACATTGACTATACCTGACTTAGAAGAGATTTTTGGAGTTTTTTTGGAGATGATTTTCACTAGGCATTGCTTTCAAGCTTTGCTTTGATTAATGAAATTAGTGCCATTGGGTGAGCTCCCCAAAATCTTCCTCTGTTGCATAAATGGCTCCTAGACTAGATTGCCATGGTGTCTAATATTCCAATAGTATGTACTTAGTCAAGACAATGAAGACTCATGTGAAAGAAACCACCATAAGGCGACAGTTAGTTTTCCTAATGAATTATGAAGCCTGACAAATGTGGATACGGTCATCATATGTTTTAATTATGGAGGTTAAGTGAAGAAAGAGAGGAGGGTAGCAGGCAAGATGGGAGGATGCATAGCCAATTTCTCTCATCTCATAAATTCCCTCAGGCCAGATCTACCAATGTCCCCTTCTCCAAACACTTTTGTTGGTTTGGTTTTCCTTCTCTCCCTAAAATTAACACCTGTGACTTGAATCCCACTACTTTCTACATTCTACTGCTTAGAGAACCTGCTGTTGTAGGGAACAATTAATTTTCATTATGTACTCCCTTAGGAATGTAATGAAAACTATAGAACTTCTTTTGGGAAATATCTCAGAAGTTTTACCTAGAAATTCAGAGTGTCCTCTGACTACAAGGTTAGAAGTCTCTTCTCAGTCTGATGGGATGTATAAAGAATGCAATGTTTGAAGGGCCGAGTCTCAGTAATAGTGGTGGTTTTTTTTTTTTTTTTTACCAGTAGTTTGCTATGTTGTGTTTGGGGAAGTCTCTACTCATGAATTTTTCCACTTATGGAACCAGGGCTTTGATCCAAGATAATATGGACAGTGCATTTCTCTTTCTCTCTTTCTCCTTCTTCTTCTTCTTTTAAAGATCTATTTATTTATTTGAAAGGCACAGTTACAGAGAGGGAGAGGTAGAGAGCGAAAGAGAGGTCTTCCACCCAATGGTTCACTTCTCAGATGATCACAACCACAGCTGGAGCTGTGCTGATCTGGAGCCAGGGGCCCAAGGACTGGGGCCATCTACTGCTTTCCCAGGCCACAGCAGAGAGCTGGATCAGAAAAGGAGCAGCCGCGACTTGAACCTGCGCCCATATGGGATGCCGGCACTAAGGTGGTGGTTTTATCCACTAAGCTACAGCGCTGGCCCTAACAGTGCATTTCCATTTCAATATTCAGGATGGCCCTAGGACAAGGACCTGGGGCTAAGAGAATCTGTAGGAGGAGCCTTGAGCCCTCTATTCTTGAATCAGAATTCCATCTGGCTAGCACTGGAAATCTGAAGGTCTCAGTGTAGTCTACCTGGTCCTTTTAGCTCTTCATGGGATGGTAGGGATTAGTCAGGCTTTCCTTTGGGATAACTGACTCTCAGCCTTGGCACACGCTTGAATAATCATGCTCTTTTCTTTTGACTCTGCATTGTTCAGCCTTCCCAGCTGGCCTGTCTCCTGGCCTGAGCCCCAAGCCCCTTCAAGGGAATGTTGGCTCTTTTACTGTTCCACGGGACAGCTTGGTTTTGTTTGACTCCTTGATAAGAATAGTGGCCCAGCTGAAGAGACAGGAGGCGGAGAGGGACTGGGGAAGGCTACTCTAGCTCAACTGGCTCTTTTGAGAGGTGAAAGGAAGATTTATGTGTCGTTTATCAACTGCAAGATGGATGGCGGTGCCCACACTGTGAACTCGTGTTTGATGTAGAAGGTGATGGTAATAAATAGAGCCCCTGAAGATGGCTGTGGGAGGTGGGACTCTTCCCTCAGCAGAGACAGTTCCCAAGCCCCCTCCTCTGGCTCTCTTTCCCCTGATGGACACTCTTTGTTCTCTGTTCACTTTGTCACAGTTTCAAGCTTAGGAAACTGCTGATTGATTATCCATGTTCATGGAGGGGAGTGTCATCACGCTGAGAAGAAATCTTTCATGTTAGTGTCCTGGATAAATGAAACAATAGAAAAGGCAAAACCAGTTTATTTTTGACTTCAGAATTTTCATGCTTTGCCTAAACTATTGGGAACAACCTAGATACACATGATTGCCTGTTATTTTTCCTCTACCCTTGATCTTGCCTCATTTAGCACACCCCGCCCACAGCCAGAGGACAGAGGGGAGCCTGGGAATGCTCATGAAGAATGTTCCAAAGGCTTCTAGATAGAATATTTCGATTGAGAAAAGATCTATGAAAACAAGCGCCTTATGATTGAATAATTCTGGGAACCACATTTCACATGAAAGGGTTTGAAAAGTCCTATAAAAAACAATATGGTTCGGTTTAAAGTTCTCCATCATTTCCTGATCATAGAATATTCGCCTTTTGTTTATATCACCTATTTTTTTGGGGGTAGTGGTGGCTTCTTTCAACATAATTATTTTGCGATCCATCCATGTTGGTATATGTATGAATAATTCATTCACTCTCATTGCTGGATAGAATTGCATTGCATGGAATTTGTTTACTAATTTTGAACATCTGAATTGTCTTCATTTTTGGTTGTTACATATAAAACTGCCATAGCTATTTGGGTACACGTCTTTCAATGGACATATACTTTAATTCCTAGGACTAATCTCACTTGGTTATGATGTGTGATTCTTTCTGTTATTAGTTTTATATGTTATATATGTTATTGGATTAGATTGGCTAAAATTTTATCAAGTATTTTGACACTTCTGTTTATAAAGGATTTTGATTGTTTTCCTTTTAATTATCAGGGGTCCTCAGAAAGTTCATGGAAAATACATGAAATATCATGAAAAAGCTTTGCATGGATGTTGATTTTTTTGCACCAAAATGAACTTATTTTTAATTTAATTTTCCACAAACTTAAAAAATAGTTATTTGAGAGACAGAGAGACACAGACAGATAGAGCTGGGGCTGAGGCTGAATCTGGGCACTGGGACTGTTAACCAGGTCTCCCATGTGGATGGCAGAAATCCAATTACTTGAGCCACTGCTACTGCCTTCTGGGGTCTGGGTTCGCAGGAAGCTGGAGCCAGGAGCTGGAGCACGGAATCAAACTTGGGTGCAATGATATAGACAGTGGGTATCTTAATTGTTAGGCTAACTGGCAGCTCCTTTCACAAAATTTTTGAAATAAATTCATTTGTCTTTGCCTCTTTTTGGTATTACAATAAAGTTTGCCTTACAAAACAAGATGAGAAGTCTTTTTTCTCTTCATTTTTTCCAGATTGGGGAGAACATATGGTCTTCATCCTTTCAGCACTGGCATATTTCACTTAGTATGATGTTTTCCAGTTTCATGAATTTTGTTGCAAACGATAGGATTTCATTTTTTAACTGATGGGTAGTATTTCATGGTGTTCATATCCCTTGATTTCTTTATTCAGTCTTCAGTTGATGGACATTTGGGTTGAATTCATATCTTAGCTATTGTGAATTTAGCTGCACTAAACATGGGGGTATACAGATAACTCTTTAATATGCTGATTTCATCTTCCTTGGGTAAATTCCCAGGAGAGGGATGGCTGGGTCAAATGGTAGGCCTATTTTCAGCTTTCTGAGGAATCGCCATACCGTCTTCCACAATGGCTATACCAGTTTACATTCCCATCAGTAATGGATTAGGGTACCTTTTTCTCCATATCCTCACCAGCATTAGTTTTTGTTCATTTCTTTTTTGCCCCAGAAATCTTTTATTTAAGGAATACAATCTTCATACATTTGACAATTAAAACTTTAGGAACATGGTGATTCTTCCCAATGTGCCTGCCCTCCTACCCACTGTACAACCCCTCTTCTTCCTCCTGTTCCTATTTCCACTCTTATTTTTTACCAAGATCTATTTTCAATTAACATTATATACACATGATTCAACAAATAATATAAAAAAAAAAACTGATCCTCAACAGTTGAGACAAAGGCTGTTCAGTCATTGTTTCTCAAAGTGTCAATTTCACTTTCATGTATTGCCTTTTATGTGGTCTATTAATTATCACAGGTCAGGGAGAACATATGGTATTTGTCCCTTTGGGACTGGCTTATTTCATTAAGTTTGATATTTTCCAGATTGATCCATTTTTGTTGTAAATGACTGGATTTCTTTCTTTCTTTTTTTTTTTTTTACTGCTGTGTAGTTTTCCATGGCATATATATCCCATAATTTCTTTATCCAGTCTTCAGTTGATAGGAATTTGTGTTAATTCCATATCTTAGCTATTGTGAACTTAGCTGTAATAAACATTGGGGGACAGACAACTTTTTCGTATGCTGATTTCATTTCCTTTTGGTAAATTCATAGAGTGTGATGGCTGGGTCATATGATAGGTCTATATTCAGGTTTCTGATTTATTTCCATACTGTCTTATATAGTGGCTGTGCCAGTTATATTGCCACCAACAATGGGTTAGGGTGCCTTTTCCCTCACACCCTTACCAGAATTTGTTGTTTGTTGATTTCTGTATGAAAGCCATTCTAACTAGGGAGAAGTAAAAACTCATTGTGGTTTTGATTTGCATTTCCCTGATGACTAGTGATCCTGAACATCTTTTTCATGTGTCTGTTGATGATTTGGATTTCCTCTTTTGAAAGATAACTGTTTAAGTCCTTTGCCCATTGTAACTGGGTTGTTTATTTTTTTGTTGTTGAGTTTCTTGATCTCTTTATAGTTTCTGGTTATTAATCCTTTATCAGTTGCATAGTTTGCAAATAATTTCTCCCATTCTGTCAGTTTCCTCTTTATTTTGCTGAGTGTTTCTTTGGCATTACAGAAGCTTCTCAATTTGATGTAATCTCATTTCTCAATTATGGTTTTGACTGTCTATGCTTCTGGGGTCTTTTTTCCAAAAAGTCTTTGTGCCAACGTCTTGCAGGGTTTCCCCAATATTCTCTAAAATTTGATGGTATCAGGGCATATATTTAGTTCTTTTAGCCATTTTGAGTGGATTTTTGTATAAGGTGTAAGATGGGGTCCTGCTTCATACTCCTGCATGTGGAAATCCAGTTTTCCCAGCACCATCTGTTGAAGAGACTGTCCTTGTTCCAGGGATTGATTTTAGCTCCTAAGTTGGTTGTAGATGCATGGATAGATTTCTGGCATTTCTGTCCTGTTCCATTGGTCTATCCATCTGTTTTTGTGCCAGTACCAGGATGTTTTGAATATAACTACCATGTAGTATGTCTTGAAACCTGGTGTTGTGATGCCTCTGGCTTTGACTTTTTTATATAAGATTGGTTTAGCTATTTGGGATCTTCTGTGTTTCCATATACATTTCAGCATCATTTTTTTCTGTATCTGGGAAGAATGTCTTTGGTATTTTGGTTGGTATCACATTGAATCTGTAATTGCTTTTGGCGGGGACATTTGGATGATATCGTGTCTTCCAATCCATGAACATGGAATATTTTTTGGTATTTTTTTCTATTTGTTCCAAGATATTTGATTATTTTTGTAGCCATTGTTGGGAGGGTCTTTATTACTGATTTAATTTCTGTGTCTGTGTTGCTAATGGGTCTGTTTAGGTTCTATGTGTTCATGGTTCAATTTATGTAGGTTGTATGTGTTCAGAAATCTATGCATTTCTTTGATCTTTCCCAGTTTGTTGGTATACAGCTCTTTGTGGTAAATTCTGATGAATCCTTTTACTTCTGTGGTATCTGTTATTACCTTTCTTTTTCATCTCTAATTTTATTGATTTGGGTTTATTTCTCCTTTCTTTGGTTAGTTGGGCCAATGGTGTGTCAATTTTGTTTATTTTGTCAAAACCCTATGTCTTTGTTTTTCTGATGTTCTTTTTTTTTTGGTTTCAATTTTGTTAATTTCTTCTCTAATTATTTCCTTTCTCCTACTAGTTTTTGATTTGGTTTGCTGTAGTTTTCCTACATCCTTGAGATGTATTGATAGCTCATTTGATTGGTGTCTTTTTTTTTTTAAGTTTTTGACAGGCAGAGTGGACAGTGAGAGAGAGACAGAGAGAAAGGTCTTCCTTTTTGCCGTTGGTTCACCCTCCAATGGCCGCTGTGGTTGGCGCGCTGCGGCCGGCGCATCACGCTGATCCGATGGCAGGAGCCAGGTGTTTATGCTGCTCTCCCATGGGGTGCAGGGCCCAAGCACTTGGGCCATCCTCCACTGCACTCCCTGGCCACAGCAGAGAGCTGGCCTGGAAGAGGGGCAACCGGGACAGAATCCGGTGCCCCAACCGGGACTAGAACCCGGTGTGCCGGCGCCACAAGGCGGAAGATTAGCCTATTGAGCCGCGGCGCCGGCCTTGATTGGTGTCTTTTCAATTTCTTGATATAGGCACCAATTGCTATAAACTTTCCTCTTAACATTGCTTTTGCTGTATCCCATAAGTTTTGATAAGTTGTATTGTCATTTTCATTTGTATCCAGGAATTTGCTGAGACTTGCTTTATGGCCTAGCACATGATCAATCCTAGAGAAAGTTCCATGTACTGGTGAGAAGGATGTGTATTCTGCAACTGTAGGATAAAAGGTTCTATTAGGTGTATTTCGTCTATATTTTCAATGAACTCTGCTGTTTCTTTGCTGATTTTCTGTCTGGTCAGTCTGTCCATTGCTGAAAGTAGGGATTGAAGTCCCATTACTATTATATTGGAGTCTGTGTCTCCCTATTTCTTTAAAATAGCCGATGCCCTGTAATTAGGTGTGTATATGTTTATAATAGTATAATCTTCCTGTTGAGTTGATCACTTAACCATTACATATTGCCGTTCTTTGTCTCTTTTAACGGTTTTTGTGTTAATGTCTATTTTGTCTAATATTAGGACGGCTACACCAGCTCTTTTTTGGTTTCTGTTATCATGGAATATCTTTTTCTATCCTTTCACTTTCAGTTTGCATGTATCTTTGTTGATGAGGTGTGTTTCCTGTGGGCAGCAAATAGTTGGGTCTTGTTTTTTAATCCATTCAGCCAGTCTGTATCTTTTAACTGCAGAGTTGAGACCATTTACATTCAAGGTGACTATTTATAAGTAACGACTTGGCCCTGCCATTTTTCCATAAATATTCCTATTTTTACTTTGGATTTCCTTTGTACTTTTACTGGGAGATTTCCTTCCTTTACCTTCTTCTGTAGTGATGACCATGTTTCCATGTTTCTGTGTGCAGCATATCCTTAAGCATCTTCTGCAGAGCTGGGCAGGTGGAGACACATTCTGTTCATTTCTGTTTGTTATGGAAGCTCTTTATTTCACCTTCATTCACAAATGAGAGCTTTCTAGGGTATAGTATTCTGGGTTGACAGTTTTTTTTATTTTAACACTTAGAATATATCTTGCTGTTCTCTCCTATCCTGTATGGTTTCTGATGAGAACTCCTCTGTGAGTCTACTTTGACATTCTCTGAAAGTAATCTGGTGTTTCTCTTGTGTACATTTTAGAATCTTTTGTTTATATTTTACTGTGTAGCATTTGATTACAGTGTGTCATGGTGAAGATCTTTTCTGGTCATTTCTCTTAGGAGTTCTATGTGCTTCCTGTATTTGGATGTCTATTTCTTTCTCTGAATTAGGAAATTTTTCTGTTACTATTTCACTAAAAATGCCTTCTAAATCTTTCTCTCTTTCCATGCCTTCAGGAACTCCTAGAACCCATATGTTGGGCCATTTTATAGTATCCCGTAGATTCCCAACAATGTTTTTTAGTTTTCTAATTTCCTCTTCTTGTTTTTTGTCTGACTGTGTAATTTCCTGCGATTTGTCATCTAAGCCGGATATTCTTTCTTTTGCTTCACTGATTCTGTTTTTAAGGCTTTCTACTATGTTTTTTATTTGTTCTATTGAATTCTTCATTTCTAAAATTTCATTTTTCTTTCTCTTTAATATCTCAATTTCCTGTAAAAACTGTATAGATTTCATTAGTTTGGGCATTTGCTTCTGATTACTTCTAAGTACTGCTATGATCAATTTTTAAAATTCCATTTATTGCATTTATTCAAACTCTTCATTTGCACAATCTAGTATTGAAGTGTAGTATTCTTTTGGGGGTGTCATGTTGTATTTCTTATTCTTGTTTCTTGAATTGATGCCTTTATTATTGTCATTTGTGGAGATACTTGTTGGTTTCTTTTTTTTTTTTTTTGCTATGGTAGTGTTTATCTTTGGACTATGTCTGTGTGGATTAGTGGAGTGTCTGCTTTCAGGGAATACCTAGAAGCATGTGGAAAGTGTGGCCAGAAAGCTCTGTTCAGTGCTCCAGGGTGAAGGAATTGTTAAGGTGACATCCAGGTTGGGCTTGGTAAATTTCCTCTTTTTTTTTTTTTTTTTTAAGTCAGAAAGGAGTTTTTTTGTTCTGTTGGCCATTATCTACTGCTTTCCCAGGCCATAACAGAGAGGTAGATTGGAAGTGGAACAGCCAGGTCTTTTTTTTTTAACTTTTATTTAATGAATATAAATCTCCAGTGTACAGCTTATGGATTACAGTGGCTTCCCCCTCCCACAACTTCCCTCCCACCCGCAACCCTCCCCTCTCCCGCTCCCTCTCCCCTTCCATTTGCATCAAGATTCATTTTCAATTCTCTTTATATACAGAAGATCAATTTAGTATAAAGGTTTCTACAGTTTGCACTCACATAGACACACAAAGTGAAACATACTGTTTGAATACTAGCTATAGCATCAAATCACAATGTACAGCACATTAAGGACAGAGATCCCACATGAGGAGCAAGTGCACAGTGGCTCCTGTTGTTGACCCAACAATTGACACTCTAGTTTATGGCGCCATTAACCACCCTAGGCTGTCGTCATGAGTTGCCAAGGCTATGGAAGCCTTCCAAGTTTGCCGACTCTGATCATATTTAGACAAGGTCATAAAAGACAGGGTGAGGATAGTAACCAATGATCCTACAGTGGCATTAACCAGGTATGAACAATTATACAGCATTAAGTGGGGAAGAGGACCATCAGTACACACAGGTTGGGAGTAGAGCCATTGGTGGTAGAGTAGAGGTTATGATTACGAAGGAATGAGGCCCAAGTACGCTAGACAGGGTCTAGAACAAAGGACAGAGTCATTATTAGAGGAGCTAAGAAAGGTGCTGTCTAAGCTACAATTAAGTTTTCTGATTGAGAGGCAAATAGAACCTGATAGAAGGGGCTTGATAATAATCTGGTGGGCTTTAGGCCTTGTAAGTTAAGAGGGCCAGACCTATCTATCTCTTCACATGGGGTATATCCTAAGGGAGGTGTGAACCTCCTAGGGGAAGGCACTCTGTTGACTTTCATGACTTGGCTGGCCTGGGAGGAGAGCTGGCCAGGTAAAGGCAGGTGGCATCTCTAACAAGAAATTTACAGTTCTGCCTGCAATGTCGCTGACCCTACTTGACCACACCCTCAGCTGCAGTGGTCACTTTGGAAGTTGGGCTGAGTGAAGGGCTTTTCAGCGTAGAGCCAATCAGATCTGTGGCTCTGACCTGGGCATCCTTCGACTCCAGGGCAGGTCCATTTCCAGTGATCCAACTCTTGGCAGAGCTGCCAGGGCTCTTCACAAGCTGACTTCTGCTGAAGCCCAGGCTTACCACATTGAAAGCCACTGCAGTGGACTGGCCTGTTGGGTCTCCTTGAGGGCAGATCACTGTACAGATCAGCCATTAATAGGCCTGCCACCCATTGCTTCTGATGCCGAGCTTTCTTTTCCTCCTGGTTTGTGTTCAAGCAGACCAGAGGATGCAAGTCAAGGGAGTGCCCTTGTCCCATCTCTAATCTTCGGTGGCCTGAACTACAAGTCTATAGTCACAGGCATGTTCTGTAGTAGTTTTTCTAAGGTAGACAATGCCCATGAGGAAAATTATATTCTCACTTTAAAACTTTCTTTCCCTTTGGTCTGAAAGGGAGGTTTTTTCTACTTACTGTATACTTTGCTGATGGCGAAGTGAATCTAGCTATGAGATTATTATTTAAGTTCTTATTTTGGCTATGCTATGACAGAAAAATGTTAGCCATCTCTTTTATAAGGTCTAAAGATTAAATTGTGCGTCCTACAGATTCCTTCATAATAGAATTAGTTTCCTACCTTGAAGAGAATAGAGAAATGGAAGAAGAAGTTGGGCTTAGAATAGAGAAATGAGGGAGCAAGTCCTAGATCGCTTGCTGACAATAGCAATATCACATGAATACTTAGCAAACAGTTTCAACCATTAGATAACAACTTAAGAAAACATTTACCAGAAGGTCCAATGCCTTCTATAAATTTTAAGAATCATGTATTTGAAAACACCTCTTAAATATCTAACATGGTGTAGTTTGTTTAACCAGTAAACTTAAGCACAACCATCTGAAATGTTTTTAGTTTCTTTCTACCAACAAGTCTAAAACATATGATACACAGATTCAGGTCCCACAAATTAAAATGTATCTTTGATTGATTTTAGCAGCTTAAATTTATGGACAATCTTATCTATAAGCCATTTAAAATAAAACTCTTAATAAAATTTCCCCATGTGGACATACAATATGTACACACATATAACATAGCATAATAGACCAATATAGCATTTTTAATAATAGCTTTTAAAATCTTTAACTCTTTTTGTAGATTGCCAATTGATTTGAATTGCTTTTTTAGTAACCTCAGTTAACCATACTTTCTCTCAGTTGGTACTGTTAATACATTATTGGCTTCATCTGTTTACAGAGCCATCCCAAAGTACTGAATACAATGGAAGTGGCTGGAAAAAGTCCATAGGAACCTATAGGAGGACAGCTACACACAGAACCAACAACGCTTTAGTTTTATGAGCAGCACATCATATATAACTGTGGATGACAAAAGACTTTAAGTCGCCATGTTTAAAATTATAAACTCATAGACCAAATTTGATCTTGTTACAAGGTGATTATTGAAATCTTTGAAAATAAGCACATATTTACATAACCCATAGCTCTTAATAAAAATTCAGCTGTTTTTGAACAATCAGAATTCAACAGACATCAAGAGAACATAATAGATTACTTTAACACATTGCTTTAACAGAGCATCAGAGTTTAATTCTATGTCAAAGAGAAATTGAGCTTCCTGTGATCTTTTGCTGTGAGGTTTCCTTCCTTTACCTTCTTTCATATTGGTGACCATGTTTCTGTGTTTCTGTGTGTAAGACATCTTTAAGCATCTTTTGCAGGGCAGGATGAGTGGCAACAAATTCTTTCAGTTTCTGTTTGCTATGAAAAGTCTTAATTTCACCTTCATTCACAAATGAGAGCTTTGCAGGATATAGTATTCTGGGCTGGCAGTTTTTCTCTCTTAGTACCTGGGCTATGTCTCGCCATTCCCTTCTAGCTTGTAGGGTTTCTGCTGAGAAGTCTGCTGTGAGTCTAATTGGAGATCCTCTAAGAGTAATCGGACGTTTCTCTCTTGCACATTTTAGGATCTTTTCTTTGTGTTTCACTGTGGTGAGTTTGATTACAACATGTCGTGGTGAGGATCTCTTTTGGTCATGTTTATTAGGGGTTCTATAAGCTTCCTGTACTAAGATGCCTCTGTCCTTCTCCAAACCTGGGAAATTTTCTGCTAGTATCTCACTGAAAATGCCTTCTAATCCTTTCTCCCTCTCCATGCCTTCAGGAACTCCTAGAACCCGAATGTTGGGTTTTTTAATAGTATCCTGTAGATTCCTGACAATATTTTTTAGATTTCTGATTTCTTCTTCTTTTCTTTGGTTTGCCTGTTTCCTTTCCTGTTCTCTGTCTTCTAAGTCCGATATTCTCTCTTCTGCTTCGCCCATTCTGTTTTTAAGGCTCTCTAATGTGTTTGTCATTTGATCTATTGAATTCTTCATTTCATTATGATTTCTCGTCACTATCAGAGTTTCTTGTTCCACTAATTGTTTCATTTCATTTTGATTCCTCCTTAATATTTCACTTTCACGAGAGAGATTTTCTATCTTGTCCATGAAGGATTTCTGTAGTTCAAGAATTTGTTTTTGAGAACTTCTTAATGTTCTTATCAATTTTTTGAGATCCGCTTCTTGCATTTCTTCGATCTCATCATCTTCATAATCTTGCATTGGGGTGTCTTTTTCATTTGGGGGCGTCATAGTGTCTTCCTTGTTCTTGTTACCTCGATTTTTGCATTTGTTGTTTGGCATGTTGGAGATATTTGGTTTCTTCACTGTGGTGTTTTTTCTTGTTACACTATGGCTCTATATTAAGTGGACTGTCTGCTTTCGGTGGAGCCTTAGAGGCTTGAGATGAGTGTGGACTGAGAGCTGTGTTTGGTTCCTCAGGGCTGAGGGTGTGTCAAAGATGACACTCCCAGGTTAGGCGTGGTAAATCTCTCTTTCTTTCTTTCTTTCTTTTTTTTTTAATTCAAAAGGGAAGTAATTCCACACAGCTGAACATACTTGGAGGTAGTTAGCAGGCAAATGATATACCCACAGGAGCCAGAGATTAGAAGCTCTTTCCCAAGGACCACACAGGGAATCTGTGCTGCCCTCAGTGTGGGCTCCAGTTCTCCTGCAGTCTCCCACTGGGTTGCCAAGTTAGATGCTAATCTCCTGTTATTTCACCCCTCCCCCCAGAGTCAGGTTTTTCTGCTAGGCTCAGGGCCGGTGCAGACCTGAGGTCGCCCTGCTTATGACGTATCTCCAAAATGGCGCCTGCTCTTTGTCTTGCTCGTCTTCGAGAGGTGAGCGGAGAGAGAGAAACTCGTGTCCGTATCGGTCACTTTTTTTTTTTCCTCTCTCTCTTCTAGTTAGCCTGGTGAACTTTTCCCCACGGAGTTTCAAGCCTCGTTCCCTCTAGCCTCCTCTTTCCACTTGCCCGCTGGTGTCTCGGGCTATGGAGGTTCGGCTCACCTCGCGTTCCAGCGCTGGTGCGTTGAGTCTGCTGCTGGTGTCCCGAACTTGGGCTCCCATGCTCTCCACGCAGGTCCACTGTGAATCACTAGTTCCGGAAGAGTTTCCTCTGCTGTTTCTTCCCCTACTCTTCCTTGACCCTGCAGTATCTCCACTTATATTAACGTGTGTCTTGACGAACTATCAATGCGCTCCCTTCCTATTCCGCCATCTTGCCGCACTGTCACAAAAAAGTTTTAAAAAACTGCATGCCCATGGACTGTAATAACTAATGTAATTAAAATATCCGTACTGCCTAAATAATCCTACAGATTCAATGCAATGCAAATCAAAACACCAATGACATTCTTTACACAATTAGAAGAAACAAACAAAAAATTCATATGGAATTCAAAAGACCCAGAAGAGCCAAGCAACTCTGAGCAAAATCAAACAAAAAGCTGATGGTGTCCCAATAGCTGATTTCAAAGCAAACTGCAAAGGTACAGGACCTAAAACACCACAGAACTGGCACAATAGCCAACACACAGATCAATAAAGTGCAATAGAGAACTCAGAAATTAAGACATGTGAAAACAGTCCACTGATCTTTGACAAAGGCACCAAAAATGTGGGGAAAGGACAGCCTTTTCAATAATGGTGCTAGCAAAACTTGATACATACATAGAAGAATAAAATTAAAGTCCTGGGGCCAGCGCTGTGGTGTAGCAGATAAAGCTGCCGCTGTCAGTGCCGGCATTCCATAGGGGCACTGCTTCGGGTCCTGGATGCTCCACTTCTGAACCAGTTCTCTGCTATGGCCTGGGAGGGCAGTAGAGGATGGTCCCCTGCACCCGTGTGGGCGGAACAGCCAGGTCTTTAACCAGTGTCCATATGAGATACTGGTACAGCAGGCGGTGCCTTCACTTGCTACGCCATAGCACTGGCCCTCTTGACTGCTTTTAAGATTTATTTATTTATTTATTTTTGACAAGCAGAGTTAGACAGTGAGAGAGAGAGAGAAAGGTCTTCCTTCTGTTGGTTCACCCTTCAAATGGCCGCTACGGCTGGCATGCTGTGCCGATCCAAAGCCAGGAGCCAGGTGCTTCCTTCTGGTCTCCCATGCGAGTGCAGGGCCCAAGCACTTGGGCCATCCTCCACTGCCTTCCCAGGCCACAGCAGAGAGCTGGACTGGAAGAGGAGCAACCAAGACAGAATCCAGTGCCCTGACTGGGACTAGCACTCTGGGTGCCAGTGCTGCAGGCAGAAGATTAGCCTAGTGAACTATGGAGCCGGCCAAGATTTATTTTTCTTTATCATTGTTATGGTTAATTTTGTTATTATATACTTCAGTACAGTTTTCTTGATGTTTCCTATGCTTACGGTATGTTGAGTTTCGTGGGTCTGTGGGTGATATAGCTTAAACTGTGTACCCTTGAAATTAGTTTAGTGAAGTCGTAATCTCCAGTAACTCTTAACGGGATCTTATTTAGAATAAAATTGTAGAAAATATGAATTGCTAAGATGGACTTTAATCCAATATGACTGATAGCCTTATAAAAGGAAAGCTTTGGACACAGATGCATGCCCAGGGAAAATGCCATGTGAAGATAAAGGCAGTGACTGGGGTTGTAGTTCTGTAAGCCAGGGACACTAAAGATTGCCAACAAATATCAAGGTCCACAGGAGAAATGTAGAAGACGTTTTTCTTATAGTTGTTAGAGAGGAACAATTGTGCTAGCACCTTATTTTTTTTCATTTGTTAAACTTTTATTTAATGAATATAAATTTCCAAAGTACAGCTTATGGATTACAATGGCTTCCCCACTCCCATAATTTCCCTCCCACCCGCAACCCTCACCTTACCCACTCCCTCTCCCCTTCCATTCACATCAAGATTCATTTTCAATTCTCTTTATATACAGAAGATCAGTTTAGTATATATTAAGTAAAGATTTCAACAGTTTGCCCTCACATAGCAACACAAAGTGAAAAAATGCTGTTGGAGTACTAGTTATAGCATTAAATAACAGTGTACAGCACATTAAAGACAGAGATCCTACAAAATATTTTTTAAAAAATTAATTTTCTATGCCATTTCCAATTTAACACCAGGTTTTTTTTTCATTTCCAATTATTTTTATATACAGAAGATCGATTCTGTATATAATTAGTAAAGATTTCATCAGTTTGCACCCACAAAGAAACACAAAGTGTAAAAATACTGTTTCAGTACTAGTTACAGCATCACTGCACATTAGACAACACATTAAGGACAGATCCCACATGAGATGTGAGTACACAGTGACTCGTGTTGCTGACTTAACAATTTGACACTCTTGTTTATGGTGTCAGTAATCTCCCTAGGCTCTAGTCATGAGTTGCCAAGGCTGTGGAAGCCTTTAGCGTTCACCGACTTTGATCTTATTCCGATAGGGTCATAGTCAAAGTGGAAGTTCTCTCCTCCCTTCAGAGAAAGGTACCTCCATCTTTGATGACCCCATTCTTTCCACTGGGATCTCACTTGCAGAGATCTTTCACTTAGGTCGTCTTCTTTTTTTTTCTTTTCCGTGGTGTCTTGGCTTTCCATGCCTACAATACTCTCATGGGCTCTTCAGCCAGATCCAAATGTCTTAAGGGCTGATTCTGAGGCCAGAGTGTTGTTTAGGACATCTGCCATTCTATGAGTCTGCTGTGTATCCCGCTTCCCATGCTGGATCCTTCTCTCCCTTTTTGATTCTATCAGTTAGTATTAGCAGACACTTGTCTTGTTTGTGTGATCCCTTTGACTCTTAGACCTATCAGAGCCATCAATTGTGAACTGAAATTGATCATTTGGACTAGTGAGATGGCATTGGTACATGCCACCTTGATGGGATTGTATTGGAATCCCCTGGCACATTTCTAACTCCACCATTTGGAGCTAGTCCGATTGAGCATGTCCCAAATTGTACATCTCCTCCCTCTCTTTTTCCACTCTTATATTTAACAGGGATCACTTTTCAGTTAACATTTAAACACCTAAGAATAATTGTGTGTTAATTACAGAGTTCCACCACTAGTACTAGAACAACAACAACAACAACAACAACAACAAATACTAAAAAGGATAAAGTATTACATTGTACATCTAGAGTCAGGACAAGAGCTGATCAGGTCATTGTTTCTTATAGTGTCCATTTCACTTTAACAGGTTTCCCCTTTGGTGCTCAGTTGTCACCGATCAGAGAAAACAAATGATATTTGTCTCTTTGAGACTGGCTTAATTCACTCTGCATGATGTTTTCCAGATTCCTCCATCTTGTTGCAAATGACCGGGTTTCATTGTTTCTTACTGCTGTATAGTATTCTATGGAGTACATGTCCCATAATTTCTTTATCCAGTCTACTGTTGATGGGCATTTGGGTTGGTTCCAGGTCTTAGCTATTGCTAGCACCTTATTTTTTTAAAAATTTCATTTATTTATTTGAAAGCCAGAGTTATAGAGTAGAGGCGTGGGGCGGGGGGAGAGAATTTGTTCTTCTATCTGCTAGTTCAGTCCCCAGATGGTCACATTCTTCAAAGCTGTGCTGATCTGAGGCCAGGAACTTCTGGGTCTCCCATGCAGATGCAGGGGCCCAAGAGCCATCTTCTACTGCTTTCCCAGGCCATAGCAGAGAGCTAGATCAGAGGAGGAGCATCTGGGACTTGAACCAGCACCCATATAGAATGCCAGCAATGCTGGTGGCAGCTTTACCCACTCTGCCACAGTGTTGGCCCCTCAGCTAGCATCTTGGTTTCAGACTTCTGAACCTCCTGAACAGTGAGTGAGATAATGTATTTCTATTGTTTGAACCACCCAATGTGCAGGATTTTGTTGTGAAAGTCCTTGAAAACTAATATGGTAGGTTTATAGTTTTTATACATGTAGATACATTTTGGCCATTTTTTTCAATAAAATTTCTACCCTTTCCTGCTTTCAGGGAACCCCCAGTACATGGATGTTGAGTGACTTCAAGTTTTGTTCTTACTCATGAATATACTTTCTATTGAATTGTGGATAGTTTCTATTGATATAGAAGTTTCATCTGCAATGTCCAATTTGCCATGAGTGACATTCAATGTATTTTCCATTTCGGATATTATAGGTTTCATCTCTAGAAGTTTGATTTTGATCTTGTAAAAATTTATTCTGGATCGCTAATTAACATTTTGAATCTTTCCTCTAGCGCTATGTACCTATGGAATATAGTTATATGTTTTAATGTTTCATTCTGCTAATTCTAACATCTGCATTAAGGATTCTTTGTTTTAAAAATTTATTTATTTATTTGAAAGGCAAAGTTACAGAGAGGCAGAAGCAGAGAGAGAGAGAAAGTTCTACCAACCACTGGTTCACTCCCCAGATGGCTGCAATGGCTGGATGGCTGGAGCTGGGCTGATCAGAAGCCAGGAACCAGGAGCTTCTTCCAGGTCTCCCATGAGGGTACAGGGGCCCAAGGACTCGGGCCATTGCATTCCTAGACCATAGCGGAGAGCTGGATCAGAAGTGAGGCTAGCCAGAACTTGACCTAGCGCCCATATGGGACGCCGGCATAGCAGGCTACATCTTCACCCAATGCACCAGAGCACCGGCCCCGCCTAGTTAACTGTGATAATATGGCAGATACTGTGAGTTTTACTTTGTTGGGAGCTCAACATTGTGTTTTATTACAAATCTTCTTGAGCTGTGGGAAGCCATTAACTTGGGAACAGTTTGATACTTTCTGGTCTTGTTTTTAAGATTTGGAAGGTAAGGTTGGATTTACTCTTGTTCAGGGCTTATTATTTTCCACTCCAGAAGCCAGTCCTTTCTGCATTGTCTACCTAATATCTCATATATTATGAGCTTTTCTAGGCTGGCTGGTGGGAAAAATACCCATTCTCCATCAACTGTGGGCACTCTCAAATTTGTTCCTTTTGATCATCTCAGGTGGCCACTGCCCTTCAATGTTTTCATAACACCATGTACTGACCAGTTTCTGCTGAATACTGCAGGCCTCTGACGGCCCCTTTCCCTGGCTTTGTTGTTTATCGTTCTCTGCCCTGTGATCTGTCTCAAGACACCCTGGTCTGCCAGTCTCTCCACCAAGTCTTTCATCGGGGAGCCTGTTAGGCTCTGTCTGGATTGGCTGTCATGACTTGGAAATTCCTCAAGGCAAAATGGGCAGTTGTAGGGCTCATCTTGTTTCCCGTCTTCCCTGGATCTTGTCCTTCCCTGACTAATGTGCAGTATCTTGGGAATCCTTTTTGTCATGCATTTTGCCTCATGTTTTAGTTCAGGTAGGAGAGTAACTATAGTCCCTGTTAATCTGTCTTGAATTCCTTTTCTCAAAGAATAATCATATTTTATGATTGTCATGATCTAAACCTTATCACTGAACCAAATTTAGATGATTTCTTAAAACAAAAAGATTTCAGTAATTCTGCATTGAAGACATACTGCTGGCACCTGAGTGTTGAAAAAGGCAGCATAGTTCATAGATTTGTAAGTGTAATATGAATAGCCCATATGCTTAGTGGTTTGGGAGTGAGATCCAAGTGAATGAGGTTATCAATTAAAAAGTCCTATATGGCATATTTACTTTTCCCTCTCCATGAAAGTAGACTGTGGCCTTGGCTGTTGCTGGCTGGTGGTTTTATAAAGGCAAGCAGCTGGGGCTGGCACTGTGGCGTAGTAAGTTAATCCCCTGCCTGTGGCGTCAGCATCCCATATGGGTGCCAGTTCTAGTCCCGGCTGCCCCTCTTCCAATCCAGCTCTCTGTTATGGCCTGGGAAAGCAGTAGAAGGTGGCCCAAGTCAAGTCCTTGGGCCCCTGCACCCACATGGGAGACTGGAAATAAGCACCTGGCTCCTGGCTTTGGATCAGCACAGCTTCGGCTGTTGTGGCCATCTGGGGAGTGAACCAATGGAAGGAAGACTTTTCTCTCTGTCTCTCCCTCTCACTGTCTGTAACTCTATGTTTCAAATAAATAAAATCTTTAAAAAATAAAATAAAATAAAGGTAAGCAGCTGAGTGGATTAGGGTGGATCAGTATGGCACATTAGAAAAAGAGCAGAGTGGTGAGTGGGAAGACTTGATTTTGAGTCCCAGTTCTCCTGTTTACTAGTTCTTTGACCTTAGGTAAGTCTCTAGTCATTGATGAAATGTTTATTTGTACAATGGAAATATTAATCTCAGGTTCTATATTTCACAGTTGTTATGAGTGTCTGTGAGACAGGAATATGGAAATGATTTGTTTGCTATGAACTCTTAGGTTATGGCTGTCATTAAAATATGAAAGCTAAGTGTATTCTGTATATATACTGAAGCCCAAAGGTACAATGTGCTGACGGGGTATGACTGCCATGATTCCCCTTTTAATACCTGCACTTCAAAAAGATCATGGAAAATTGGAATTTAAAGATAAAACATTTTTTCCATGAAGTTTTTAAAGACCTTTTTTACTTTTTTTTTTAAAAGATTTATTTATCTTAGAGGCAGAGTTACAGACAGAGATGGGGAGACATAGAGAAAAAGTCCTCCATCTACTGGGTCAGTCCCCAAGTGGCCACAATGGCTGGAACTGGGCCGATCTGAAGCCAGGAGCCAGGAGATTCTTCCAGGTCTCCCACACAAGTGTAGGGGCCCAAGCATTTGGGCCATCTTCCACTGCTTTCCCAGGCCATAGCAGAGAGTTGGATCAAATTAGTAGCCAGGACATGAACTGGTGCCCATATGGGACGCCGGCGCTGCAGGCAGAGGCTCAGCCCAGTACGTAACAGCGCTGGCCCCAAGACTTTTTGTATTTGACAGGATGCTTTGCCCACGGCACTTTTTTTTTCTTTTAAAATTTTAATTTATTTTCATTTTTATTTGAAAGAGAGAGGGAGGGTAAGAGAGAGAGGAGGGGGGAAAGATAGAGAGAGAGAGAAGTGATTTGTCACTTCAACAAAAAAAAAAAAAAGAAAGTAGCTGGGGTTCAGTGTCTACAAAGAGCTAGAACTGCGGGTCAGATACAGACTCTCACAATATTTAGATATGTTTAATATTTATAGAATGTCTTATTTCAATATTTGCAGGATCAACATTCATTAGCAGTAGTGGCACCCGACCTCGTAGGGGGAACTGAAACACAGAGTAGTATAATAGTTGGTGACAGAGACCAAAATAGGAGCTGTGCTTTCTCTGGAACTGATGTCCTGGTGTTCCTTGTCGGTGCATACCTGTCAGGCAGAGTCTCAGTGACTTAGAGTTGTGCTTCGTTTGAAATACTGAGCAGTAAGCTCAGTGCTCCTGGAGATTCAGATGTGAATGAAAACTCGGGAGAGGAGCAGAACAAGATGTAGAATTCAGGTTACAGTTGTACCACTCAAAGCAAATTTATAACCATTCGGGTTGTCCTTTGATTGTACACACGAACTATCTCATTATCTTCAGAGGATTGAAAAGAAGCAAGATTTGCAAACACTGTTGGGAAAAAAGTCTAGCTCTCCAAGAGATGAATCAGCACAAGGAAAACAGCTCTAGAACAACTCTGCTTAAAGGACCAGGCACTGAGCATGAATCTGGAATAAAGTCTAATGTGGAAATTGTGCTTACAAATTAGAATAGAAATGTTATGTGCCGTGATGGTGTGAAAATAATGAAACTATCAAAAGAAACTTTGAGTGTGGAGGGTGAGAATAAAGTATAGCAATGTGAGTTCTTGCGTTTTTTTATCATAAAGACTCAAATGACATTATCTAACATAAAAACAAAGTAGTAAAAAAAGACTAGCTTTTTTTTAAAAAAAAAGATTTATTTATTTATTTTGAAAGTCAGAGTTACACAGAAAGTGAAGGTGAGAGAGAGAGAGAGAGAGAGAGAGAGAGAGAGAGAGATCTTCAATCTGCTGGTTTGCTCCCCAGTTGGCTGCAATGGCCGGGGCTGCACCAATCCGAAGTCAGGAGCCAGGAGCCAGGAGCTCCCTCCAGGTCTCCCACATGGGTGCAAGGGCCCAGGGTCTTGGGCCATCTTGTACTGTTTTCCCATGCCAGAGCAGAGTTGGATTGGAATTGGAGCAGCTGGGATGCAAACCAGTACCCATAAAGGATGCCAGCGCTACAGGTGGCAGCTTTACCTGCTATGGCACAGCACTGGTCCCAAGACTACCTTCTTAATGATCTATCATACTTTCCATTTTAAGAGATAACATCTCTTGGAGGAAAAAAAAACAACCCTGTTTTTACAATGCAATAGTTCCTCCTATTTATTAGTTTTTTTTCTGTTAAATTCCAGTATAATTTTTAGTAAATTTAATTTTAAAGACATATCTGTTATAATAACATTTATTTATGTACATTTATAGATATATGCAAAGTCATGTACACAAGAAATGTCTGGAATTATGTTCATCTAAGTTTCAAAAGGATTTATTTATTTGAAAGGCGGAGTGTTAGAGAGGGAGAAAGATAGGAGGGACAGAGAAAGATAGAGATCTTCCATCCACTTATTCACTCCCCAAATGGCTGCAATAGCTAAGTCTGGACCAGGCTGAACCCAGGAGCCACAGCTCTATCTGGGTCTCCAGTGTGGGTGGCAGGGACACTGCCTGCTCAGGCTTCTTAGTAGGAGGCTGGATAAGAAGCAGAGTGGCTGGAACTTGAACTGACACTGAGATATGGGATGTTGGCATCACAAGTGGCAGCCTAAGCCGCTGTGTCAAAACACCAACCTCCATGTAACACTAGGATAATTTATTGGCATGTCAAATGTTAGGTGACATTTGTTCAAATTTGTAGGTACAGTGTACTTTGAATTTTTCACAAATTGTTGAACTCTTTACTTAGTATAGAGTTGGTCTTCTGTGTATAAAGTTAATTGAAAATGGATCTTAGTGGAGAATGGGACTGGGAATGGGAGAGGGAGGAGGTGGACGGTTGGGAAGGTGGGTATGGTGGGAAGAATCACTGTGTTCCTAAAGTTGTTCTTATGAAATCTGTATTCCTTCAATAAGAGGTTTCTTTGAGGGGAAAAATAAGATTATTTTTTAAGTCACAACCAGGGGATATTTTTACCTTTATATACTATTTTTTACACATTTTTAAACTTTGCAAATAGTGTACAGCCTCATGTGTTATACACTCATTTTCCATTATCCTGTTATTTTTATATTCTTTTATATACCATAATTTAACCATTACTTGATTTTTTAAAAAACTTTTATGTTTAAAAATTTTTTATAAAGATTTACTTATTTATTTGAAAGGCAGAATTACTGACAGAGAGAGGGAGAGACAGAGAGATCTTGCATCTGTTGATTCACTTCCCAAATGGCTGCAGTGGCTGGAGCTGGGCTCATCCAAAGCCAGGTGCCTGGAGCTTCTTCTGTCTCCCATGTGGGTGCAGGGGCAAAAGCACTTGGGCCATCTTTCAGTGCTTTCCAAGGCCGTTAGCAGAGAGCTGGATTGGAAGTGGAGCAGCCAGGATAGGGCACCCATAAGGCATGCTAGCGCTGCAGGCAGAAGCTTAGCCTACTATACCACAGCACCAGCCCTCCAATTCCTTGATTTGAAGACATTTATACTGCTTATAAGATTTTGCTGTTATACACATCATAACAAGCTTATAGAATTATCAATACCACTAATTAATTTTAATACAAATTTCTGGCAGAGAATTTATTTGGCTAAAAGTTATGAGGAAATTTAAAGCTCTTGGCATTTACTACTGGATAGTCTGTGATGATATCTTATCAGAACCATTTGGAAATATAGATAAGAGCCTTAGGTGCAAAGGTGAATCGGGTAAGTAATATCAGAGTAGCAGAAAAAAAATAGCGCTTACTTGAGGATCAATTCTTTATGCAGATAATTGTATTTTGTAAGAAATAAAATCATTTTTTAAAAATGTATTTATTTGAAAGGCATAGAGAGAGAATGAGGGACAGAGAAGAGAGAGCTTTTCATCCACTGATTCACTTCCCAATTGCCCATAACAGCTGGGATTGGGCCAGCTATGATCCAGGAACTCCATTATGGTCTCCCATGTGGTTGGTGGGAACTGGAGTACTTGGGCCATCATCTACTGCCTCCCAGAAGCATTGGCAGGAAGCTGGATTGGAAGTGCGGAAGCATGGGCTTGAACTGGAGCTCTGGTGGGGATGTTAGTAACACAAGCAGTGGCTTAACCTGCTGTACCACCATGTGTGTCACAGAAAAGAAAAGTTTGATAGCAAAATAAAGCGAGATACTCCGAAGGAGCAGGTCGCAGGATATTTGACAGCCACACAGGGCACATCCAGTGGTCATTTTAAGGCTACAAAGTTGCTTTATTTTTAGAATTAAAAAAATCATTTTATTTGTTTGAAAGTCACAGTTACATAGAGGAAGAGGGAAGGAGGGAGGGAGGGATGGAGACAAAGAGAAAGAGAAAGAGAGAGAGAGAGAGAGAGAGAGAGAGAGAGAGATCTTCCATCTGCTCCTTTGCTCTCCAAGTGCCGGCAATGGATGGAGCTGGGCCAGACTGAAGCCAAGAGCCAGGAGCTTCATCTGAATTTCCAACGTGGTTGCAGAGGTCGAAGCTTTTGGGCTGTCCTCTACTGCTTTCTTAGGTGTGTTAGCAGGGAGCTGGATTTGGAGTAGAGCATCTGGGACTCAAACCAGTGCCAATATGGGATGCCAGGTTTGCAGGTGGTGGCTTTACCCACTATGCCACAGCGTCGGTCCGGTTGATTTGCTTTCAGCCTGAGAGGAGTCATCATTTGGTAACAAGTGTGTGTTACATGCAGGTCCCTCAGAGCTTGGTTGATGACTTTGGATGGTGCATTAGTCCTGCTGGGCTCAGATATTCCATTCATACTTTTATTGATTTAATTTTAGATTAGTTTCTTTTTTCCTCCAAGAACTTGTATGTTCTCTACTTCCTGAGTTCTTTCAAGCTTAAAAAAATTGCCTGTATACTTGAAATGCAATTTGGTGGATATAATCTTCTTTAGTCATATTTTGTTTCTCTTAGAACTTTGTACCTGTCCCTTTGCTGTTTTCTACCAGTGAATTTTGCTAAGAATTATTAGGGCAGCCTCGATTTTTTTTTGCCTTATAAAAACTATAGAAAATATATATACTAGATGATATTTGTTACATAGTAGATATTTTATATAATATATATACACATATGGATGTATATAAATACTTTGGTGTTGATACTTGTGCACAAATTTTTATTGTCTACTTTTTTTATTGTTTGCAGATCTGATTCCTGCTTCATTTCTGTTTTTATTCTGTTATGATGGTTAAATACCTTTTCAGGAATATCAATCTTCTTTAAGTTAGATCACTTTTTTCCTTTGTATTGATTATCTTGTAATTATTCTGGTTTTGTTCTTTGTTCTTTAGTTGTGATTCTATTAAGCTACTGTTTTAAGCCAGTAATTCATTTTATAGTTGTGTCTATCTGGTTTCTTTTGTTTTTGATTTTATTTATCAGTTTTACAGTAATAGTATTTTGGTTCTTGTTTCCTTAGCTGTACAGTTAGGCATTTAAAATCATTCATTCTTTTCTTTTTTAAAGAAATATTTTTACTATATATTTACTTATTTATATGTATTTACTATATATATTACTTATTTGAAAGGCAGAGTGGGGACCGGCGCTTTGGTGCAGAGGGTTAAAGCCCTGGCCTGAAGCGCCGGCATCCCATATGGGTACCAGTTGCAGTCCTGGCTGCTCCACTTCCAAACCAGCTCTCTGCTATGGCATGGGATGGCAGTAGAAGATGGCCCAAGTCCTTGGGCCCCTGCACCCATGTGGGAGACCTGGAAGAAGCTCCTGGCTTTGGGTCGGCGCAACTCTGGCTGTTGCAGCCATCTAGGGAGTGAACCAGTGGATGGAAGACCTCTTTGTCTCTCTACCTCTCTCTGTAACTCTCTTTCAAATAAATAAAATAAATCTTAAAAAAAAAAAAAGAAAAAAAGAAAGGCAGAGTGACTCAGAGAGGGAGAGAGAGAGAGAAGAGAAACAGCACTCTTCCATCTGCTGGTTTATTCCCCTAATGTTTACAGCAGCCAGGCACCGGCCAAGCTGAAGCCAGGAATGGAAACTCAGTCTGGGTCTCCCGTGCAGGTGGCAGGGACCCGGTCACCACGATGCACACTAATCAGAAGCTGGGATTGGGAGTGGAGCGGGGAATTGAGCGCGGACACTCCAGTCGGGGAAGCAGTTATCCCAAGTAGCATCTTCACTGCGTTACCAAGTGCTCATCCTTGAGTTCTTATTTTATTAAATATTATTAAAAACTTTAAGTAGCTTGATGTTCTTGTGGGAAATTCTCCTATTTATAGAGCGTATTTTCTTCCAAGGGGGTTCTCTAAATGTTTTTGCTTACCACCTTTTGTTCTTTTACTCTCCTGCTATAGCATGCTTGCACACTCATATACTCTCTTGCTGTAGCATGTTTGCACACTCATATGCTCTTCTCATTTCCTAACTTCTGATTACATTCAGTGCGAGCAGTTCTAGTCAGTCTGATGGTCACTTGTTGCTATATAAGTGAGTTTCCCATGGTTTTCCTTTGATTGGTGGTAGATTCAGCATCGATGTGATGGAAGAGTGAAAGCTGGGGCTTACAGAGTTGCAAGTCAGGGACAATAAGGTATTTAAAGACAGTTGTACAAAATAAATAATGACTGTAACACTGGGCAGTACCGATATTTGCTGATATACATAATGGGATCCTATGACCACTACTGATTATCAGATCGTGAACTCTTTTCTTGGATTTTGTTAACCTCATTTGTAGTGGTGTTTGTTTTTTCTTTTTGAGGATTTATTTATGTATTTGAAAGGTGGAGTTAGAAAGGTGGCGAGGGAGACAGAGAGGGAGAGAGAAATATGTTAATTTCATCTGCTGGTTCACTCCCCAAATGGCCTCAGTAACTGGGGCTGGTCCAGGCTGAAGCCAGGAGTTTGGAACTCTGTCAGGGTCTCTCATGTGGGTGACAGGGCCCAAACCCTTAAGCCATTTTCTGCTGCCTTCACAGGTGGATTATCAGGGAGCTGGATTGGAAGTGGAGTAGCCGGGACTCGAACTGCTGCCCACATGGGAAGCAGTGCTGCAAGTAGTGGCTTAACCCATTGCACCCCAATGCCAGTCATGGTAGTATTTTTTAACCTCATGAAGAAGTGGAGATAGTGGTAGATATTCTTCCCAAAATGTTATTTATTTATTTTTTGTTTATTTGAAAGAGAAAGATCTTCCATTAAGCAAGTTCTTCCCTGCGTGGACTGGGTTAGGCTGAAGACTGGAGTCCAGAAATCAGTTCACACTGCTCAGATCCGTGTGAGGGACCCAGGCATGTGAACCATCACCTGCAGCTCCCCAGGGTGTGCATTAGCAGGAAGCCAAAAGCAGAGGTAGGGGCTCATCCCAGGCACTCCAGCATGGGATGTGGACATCCCCAGGGGTGCCTTAGCCACCGTGCGGAAGCCTGCCCCAGAAGATACCCTTGAAGCTGCCGTTGCACCTTGTTTCCACACAGAATCTCAAATCTTCCCTCTTGTCAGAGGAAGTCAGTCTGTTTTCACCCTCGATTTCCATCCATCATTTTTGTAAATTCCCTCAACATTGTTTAAGTCAGAAGAGGGATTTTGTGGCTGGGGTTGGTTGGCTGCCAACAACAGGGGAAGGAAAGTGGTTAGAAGTTTTTCTTTTCTTACCACCTTACAGGCCTTTTAAATTTTCACAGTTTTGGGATACCTTCTAAGTATTGGGAAGACAGTTTGTGAAACCTTTTCTGCCATATCCACCATAACATCTTGGTTATTAAGAAAAAACTTAAACATTAAAAAACAAACTTAAATGTCCCATTGTTTCAGAATAGGATTTGTCACTTTATAAAAAAAATTCATTGCACTACTACCTCTTCTTTAAGTTCTACTTTATTTGCCACTTCCAAGAAATCTCTGATATCCCTAGCCAAAATAATTTCTGCCTACTGAATTTTCATAGCATCTTTCCATTCACATGAAATGCATTACCTGTTGTCATGGGCAAGGTGTATTCTTAGGTACTGTGAATGCAAGATGTAAGATATTATGTGTGTATTCCTAGTACTCCTATTTTGTGATTGGAAATAAGGTGAGTTAACCTATTATTTTAGTGATTTGGTTCTATACATTTTAGCTTATCAAAGTTAGAGTGAGTATTTTTTTTTAAACTTTTATTTAATGAATATAAATTTCCAAAGTACAGCTTATGGATTACAATGGCTCCCCCCCCTATAACTTCCCTCCCACCTGCAACCCTCCCCTTTCCCGCTCCCTCTCCCCTTCCATTCACATCAAGATTCATTTTCAATTCTCTTTATATACAAAAGATCAGTTTAGTATATATTAAGTAAAGATTTCAACAGTTTGCCCTCACATAGCAACACCAAGTGAAAAATACTGATGGAGTACTAGTTATAGCATTAAATCACAATGTACAGCACATTAAGGACAGAGATCCTACATGATATTTTTTTAAATATTGATTAATTTTCTATGCAATTTCCAATTTAACACCAGGGTTTTTTTTTCATTTTCAATTATCTTTATATACAGAAGATTGATTCAGTATATACTAAGTAAAGATTTCATCAGTTTGCACCCACACAGAAACACAAGGTGTAAAAATACTGTTTCAGTACTAGTTATAGCATTACTTCACATTGGACAACACATTAAGGACAGATCCCACATGAGATGTAAGTACACAGTGACTCCTGTTGTTGACTTAACAATTTGACACTCTGGATTATGGCGTCAGTAATCTCCCTAGGCTCTAGTCATGAGTTTCCAAGGCTATGGAAGCCTTTAGGGTTCGCTGACTTTGATCTTATTCCGACAGGGTCATAGTCAAAGTGGAAGTTCTCTCCTCCCTTCAGAGAAAGGTACCTCCTTCTTTGATGGCCCCGTTCTTTCCACTGGGATCTTACTCGCAGAGATCTTTCATTTAGGTCTTCTTCTTTTTTTTTTTTTTTTGCTAGAGTGTCTTCGCTTTCCATGCCTAAAATATAGAGTATTTAATTCACTTATATATCTCCCCTCCCCCATACTCTACATCAAAGGAGGTGTTAATAAATGCCTAACGAATCAGCAAATCTACAAGTACTTTGTTAGTTGGGTTGTGGAATGACATTGCTAAGAAGGGAGTAGTTAGAGCTTCCAGGTAAAATTTCAGACCTGTTTGGCTGTGAGGATGTTTGCACAGGTGATTATAACAAAGCTAAGCTCAGCTTGTGGTCAAGGCTCAGAATTGAGGGCCTCAGAGACTATCTGTGCAAGAGAAGCCACACCAGGCGGTACTGAAAGGGTCCCTGGAAGTTAATACAGGAAGGTTAAGTCAGACTCCAGCATTCTCACCCTTCTTCAGGCTGTGAATTTTTGCCTATGTTAGTCAGCACAAAAAGTAGAAAATCCTTTATAGCTAATTCTCAAGGGGAAAGGCATGAACACCCAGAGACTTAGAAAGAGTTCAATTCCCATAACTAATTTCATTCTGGAGAGGCGAAGCTGGAAGTTTTTTTTTTTTTTTTTTTTTTTTTTAATTATTATAAGGCTGCCACATGGCTAGCTTTTGGCAAGAGGATGTTGATGTTTTGCCAAGGTAAGGATCTTCACAGGCATCTCATTTAGAGCAATAAAGTAATGAAATATCATTCTATGTAATTATGTGAATGAGAACTAAAGGAAAAGTAGGCATGGGAAATAGGAACTAAAGCTGGGCTGATGTAAGTTTTCCCGTGTAGTTTGTTTTATAAAAAGTAAGATCCAGGCCTCATATAAAGCACTTTGTGTGAGATCTAGCACATACCTAATGTTCAATAAATGTGATTGTTAATTGTTGTAAAAGGACCCTCAGTATTTGGTTTTTAATGTTTATTTGTTTTTAGTTATTTTTTGAAAGGCAAAGAGAGAGAGAGAGAGAAATAGAGAGAGAGAGAGAGAGATAGAGAGAGAGAGAGAGAGAAAAGGCTTCCATCTACCGATTCACTCCCCAAATGCCTGCAACACCTAAGGCTCACCAGACTGAAGCTAGGAGACCAGAACTACACTGGGGTCTCCTCTATGGGTGGCAGGAACCCAAGCATTGAACCACCATCTACTGCCTTCCAGTATGTATGAACAAGGTGGCTGGTTCTGAAGCAGAGACAAGACCTGATCCCAGGCACTCTGATATGTGATGTGGGCATCCCACGTGGTGGCTTAACCCACAGCACTACGCTGCCTGTCCTGGGATCTGAGTGGTAGTAAGCCATAGGAATTTGTCCATAGAGAGAAGAAGAAACATCTTTAGAGATGAAGAAAAGGACCTGAGCAAGGCTCTGAAATGAACGGTGAAAGCTGACTCAAGCCTCCAGAATGAACGCAGTTTTGAAGAAGTTAACATATTTTACAGACTGTTTGACCACACAACTTAATGTAGAAAGGGTCTGCCAGCACCACTGGTATGAGGTATATTTAATTAAAGCACACTTCTCCCCACTGTATACTTAAAATGACGATTAGAGCCATTCTTTTAAAAAAAAAGGTCATCTATCCCAGTATTTTCACAAGCAGGGTAATTTTTATTTAATCTGTGGTTTATATTCCAATAACTGAGCATATATTTTGGAGTGTATTGGGGGAAATAATCAACTTCAAATTCATTTACATGAAACAAAGCTAATGAAAGGAATATATTTAAGAAACAGTAGCACCAGAAAAAATAGAAAGGTGGTCTGGAATTAAGTGGAAGAATTCTGAAACTGAAAATCATGTCCAGGGGGAAGACAGTGGGCAGAAGTGAGGTCTCATGCATTAGTGAAAGTATAACTTTTTTTTAAAAAAAAAAAAACTGATTTATTTATTTGAAAGGCAGAGCTACAGAGAGGCAGAGGCAGTGAGAGAGAGAGGTCTTCCATCCGCTGGTTCACTCCCCAAATGGCCTTGATGGCTGGAGCTGGGCTAATCTGAAGCCAGGAGCCAGGAGCTTCTTCTGGGTCTCCCACATGGGTGCCGGGGCCCAAGGACTTGGACCATCTTCCACTGCTTTCCCAGGCCATAGCAGAGAGCTGGATCAGAAGTGGAGCAGCTGGGACTCGAACTGGTACCCATATGGGATGCTGGTACTGCATGTGGCGTCTTTACCTGCTGCACCACAGTGCTGGCCCCGAAAGTGTAGCTCTTTACAGCATACATCAGTTCATGATTAGACAAGTCCAGCCCTTGGTGGAGTATCAGAGTTGTATGCTTATTCCCTTCTAGGTCAAACATTGTAATTCTCACTGTCTTTCTTCTTTTGCTATTGCCTTGACTGCTTTTTCTTTGTATGGTGTCTAGTGATATAATCAGAAAGATAATGATAGGAGACAACTTATATCTCATATAGTTTGAGGTTTACCAAACTGATAAAACTGCTGTTCATTTTCATTCATCTCTCTCCTATTTTTTCTTTTTATTTGTTTAGTTACCACCCCCCCCCCCCAAAGAACCCTTTTATTTAAGGAATACAGACTTTTATTTAAGGAATACAACTTTGGGAACACAGTGATTCTCCCACCGCTCTACATCCCCCCTCTCCCATTCCCAGTCCCATTCTCCACTAAGATCCATTTTTGATTAACTTTATACACATAAGACCAACTCTATCCTAAGTAAAGAGTTCAATGATTTGCATGGTAAAAAAACAAAAACAAAAACCAAAACAAAAAAGCTGTTCTTCAACAGTTATCTTTCCTCTTTTTTTTTTTTTTTTTAACAGAAATTCTCTGTAGGACTCCAATTCTAAGAGATAATAAAAAACATTTGTTGCTGAAAAGGGGTAATCAGGAAAGCATACAGCCTTACAAATCTATCTATATTCCTCAACAGGAATTTTCCTGGGAATTCTAAGGTTCTACCAAGCACATTCTAAAAAAGGTTGGCTTTGGCTATCTGTTGCTTACATCGTTTCTGATTGGTATATAAACCATGCAGTTGTGGTAGGTTTAAACAATACTGTAATATTTTTGTGTTTGTGTGTTGACTGGATTCAACTGAACAATTCTTTATTGAGGTCTCTCAGAAGTTGTGTTGTGATGGTACCTGAGGTTGGTATCACTTGGATGCTTCCTCATTCTTTTCCTCCTGCTTGAACTAGGATGAGTGAAGGAACTGGGGTTTGGTTTCTCTCTTTTTACCTGATTTCGCCACATGACTAACTTGGCCTTCCTCAAAGCATGGTGGTCTCATTTTACATAGCAGCTGGCTCTCCCTGTCCCCAGGTGAAAATTCCAAGAGGCTCAAAAAGAAGCTGCCAGGATTCCAACGACCTATCCTTGGATATAATACATTGTTAATCCCCAAATTTTTACTTGTTGAGTCATACAGTAGTCCAAATTAAAGGGGATGGAGGAATAGATTCTACCTCTCAACGGGAAAAAGACTTTTGTACAGGGAGGAAAAGTACTGATGGCAGCCAGTTATAGATAAGCTAGCAGAGGTGATTTTTTTTTTTTAAGATTTATTTTATTTATTTGAAAGTCAGAGTTACACAGAGAGAGAAGGAGAGGCAGAGAGAGAGAGAAGTCCCCCATCTGCAGGTTCACTCCCCAATGGGCCACGATGGCTGGAGCTGCGCCGATCTGAAGCCAGGAGCTCGAAGTTTCTTCCATGTTTCCCATGCGGGCACAAGGGCCTGAGGACCTGGGCCATCTTCTACTGCTTTCCCAGGCCATAGCAGAGAGCTGGATTGGAAGTGGAGCAGCGGGGACTCGAACCGGTGCCCATATGGGATGCAGACACTGCAGACGGTGGCCTTACCTACTATGCCACTGCGCAGAACCCCCAGAGGTGATATTAAGCCAGAAGATAAGGAGTGAACCCAAAACCACAGAGTCAGCAGTGGCAGAGCCAGGATTAGGGTCATAATCCTAAACAATGAAATCTGCCTCTTGAGAAACTCTCATTCCCAAATTCCTTCACCCACTGGTACAAATTAAAAACCTCCTCCTGCCAACTGTAGGCCAGGAAGATTTTGTATTAAAAGTGTCATTACGGCTGGCATAAATGTAGAACCAAAAAGTTAGCAAGATATAAAACCTGATAAAGTAAAGACACCAATTATTATTTTATTAGAGAATAGTAAGAGCCTAGAAACAGATCTGACAAAATATGTGTAAGAAATCTAAAGAGAAAATATAAAACTTATAAGAGATATTAAAAATGACCTAAATAAAAGGAGAGAGATACCATGTCCATGGATATAAATTCTTAATATCATAGTGTCCACTCTTGTAGGCTTGTTCTATAAATTCAAAAGATTTCTAGTAAAAATTTCATGAGGGCTTTTTTTTCTTCTCATAGACTTTATTAAGATAATTCTAAAATTTCTGTGAAAGAATAGAGAACCATCAATAGACAGGGCACTTCTCTAGAACAGCTGACAAGTAAATAATGTCCACAGCAGTACTGTTAATAATGGCAAAAACCTGGCAATGGCCCAAATGCCTATATGAAGGAGTCTGAAGAAACAGTGGTAAATTCAAACAATTGCATCTTATCCAATAGCCAAAGAATGAAGCACAGAGACATGCAACAATAAAGACTTAGTGACTGAACGTATTGGGGAGGCAAGTCCTGGCATTTTCATTTAACTTGATTCTAATTTTATAAAATAAGATATTATAATAATGTAATTTTAAGGAATTAATATGCAAACTATATAAAAAGGGCAGTAAGAGGCAGAAAAGTAGTTAGGATAATGCTTATCTTACATGGGGAAAGACAGCAGAATGAGACAGGTGCTCACGTAGTTAAATGTCGGTAATTATCAAAATGTATCTTTTGTTTTGGGTGGTGGGTTGGGGATGCTAAATACATTATTAAAATGCCTGGAATAGCCAGAACTAGGCCAGGCTAAACCCAGGAGCTGGAAACCAAGTACTTATTTTAATATTGTACTTGGTATCCCTAACCTACAACCCAGAACAAAAGATACGTTTTGACAATAACATATCTAACCACCTGCGCACCTGTCTTGTTCTGCTGTCTTACCCGTCTGAGATAAGCATTATCCCAAACATTTTCACTACTCTCTTGCTTTCCTTTTTGTATAGTTTGTATATTAATACATAAAGCAGTGTGTGCTAGGTCCCATGAGGAGACTAGGACTTACCGTTGACTTAATTCTGTGCACTTGTGATCCAACAAACACACTGAACCCTGATAAATATTGTTCTTTCTAGGTATCTGCTGCCTTGGTTGAGGAAGACAAGCTGGCCTTTGACACAACTGATTCTGGATAGATTTATCTTTGTTTGCTGCCCCTTGGCAGAGCGTGTACTTCTTTTTATCTGTCTCACAGAGTGTAGAATGTCTGCCATTTGGAGTTGGAAAGGTCCTAATCTTCCAATTATACTCATTAATCTTAAAGAGGAGAAAGCCTGAGATAGAAAAGGCTTATGCCACAGAATGCCATCAAGTCAGTGCAAGAATGCACAAATATGCTTTTTTGAAGACTCCAGAAATACTCCTTGTCTGATGTCTTAACTTTTTTTTTAAGTTTCTGTTTATTTGTTTTATTTATTTGATAGCCAGAGAAACGGACAGGTGAGCGATAGAGACAGAGATCTCCTATCCAGTGACTCATTCTCCAAACGACTGGTTCAGGAGCCAAGAGCTCAGTCTGGGTCTCTGTCTACATAGGTGGCAGGAGCCCAGTTATTTGAACCATCACCTGGTACCTCCCATGGTATGAAAATGCAGAGTGGCAGCTAAGAGACTGGGGTCTGGATTCAGGCACAGTGGATCTGAATGCCAACTATAAGTCTTAATACTGTAGGGGACTGGATAAGTTACTTTAGCTAGTCTGTGTTTCAAATTCCCCATCTCCAAATAGGTGTTTTTAACAATACCCATGTTGTTAGAGTTGTGGTGAGAATTAAATGAGATAATGTTTACTGGGAGTGCCATACCTGTTACTGAAGTATCACTTGCTGTTAGTTGCTGCCACTTCCACCATCATTGTTATTACTTCCTCTTCCTCCTCTTCCTCCTCTTCATTATCACTATCATAAGCACATAATTCACTGTGTTCATCTTTCTCTAGGGATTCCATGGAGAATGTTCTGCCTGGAAACCTGGATGGGGGAGGACTATATACAACTATGCAAAGTTAGAAATTGAGCCAAAGTAAAACTATGAAAACTGAAAAGAGCATACAGCAGCCAAAGGCTGAGACTTAGCTTACTACTCCACAGCATGGGCACTGATCGCACAGTCTTGAGACAATCTCACCATACTTCCTAGCCATTTCTATGTGATGTAGAGAACTTGGTTGCAGAGGAACTTAACTGCCTGCCTGAAGTCACTTAGCAAGTTGATGGAAGAGCTGGAACTTGACTTTGTAAATGGATTGCTTTGTTCAATATGTACGGCTAGTCAGGTGCTATAAGGTTGAGCCTTCTCCATATTTTTGGGTAAAACTCAGCAACACAGCCTGACATTTGGCAGCCAAGTCCCAAGGATCTCTTTCTGGCTCATTCACTGGCAAGTTCTAGATGAATTCCTTCCCTCTTCTGTGTCTCAGTTTCTTTATATGTTCAGGAAAAGTGCAATCTTTAAATTTCTTTTTTGTCTTTAAAAAAGAAGTCCTTGGGTGGCTCAAGTGCTCTGGTACACTGAATGTTTCAGATATTTTTATTCCATCCTCATTAGAAACTTTATGTATTCATATATATTTATATGCGTGTATATATATATAATTCCCATTGTATAGGTGGAAAAATGAAGTATATAGCAGTTAAGTGATTTGCTTGAAGTCATACTCTTTGTAAGTGGCAGGACTGTGTTTCAAAACCAAAGTTGTCTGATGCCCAGATTCATGTTTATAGATAGAATCTGCGTCCCTCACCCAAAGAATTATCTAATGAAGTTGTGAAGAGGTTCAGGATCCAAGCTGCCTGAACTGCTTGGGGTGGAGCCCTGTTAGTTGTGTCTGTTCCTCCTGGCCCATCCTGCTTTGTCCCAATGTACTTTAATCCTTCTGTGGATAAAGGAGATGGAGGGGCAGGAGCCTGCGTGGTTCTGTTCCCCACAGCAGAGATGTCAGTGCCTCCTCCTGTTCTCCCAACCTGTCTGGGCCACAGCCAAGTGTACATCCAGAAGTATTTGGCAGACTAACTGTGGGTTCAATTAGGTGTGTAAAGAGTACATCAATACCTCAATGGGGCAACGTAACAAAGTCCAACATGTGGACCCAGTCTTCATTACAGATGCACCCAAGCAATAGGATTTGGCATTAAATGGAATTGAGGCCATGCTGGGTTACAGATGGGAACTGGGCCTCAGGCTTGGGTCCTGGTGAGTGCAACAGAGGCAGGTTGAGCAAAGGGACCCAAGGGATTGCCCATGAACACTTGTCCAAGGGGAGAACAATGCAATTTGTCTAGATTTGATGCTAAGGCAGAAAAAAAGAGTAGGGACAAAATATCTAAAATTCATCCAAAAGTCTGTTGCTGGCTCAGGCAGCTGCATACTCTGTTGCATTGTCCTGTTTTGTTGTCTTCATTCCACCTAACAGCATCTGACATTGTTTTGTCCATTTATTCATTTGCCTATTTATTGGCTGTCTCTGTGACCAGAATATAAGTTTATACCTTATCTGTTTTGTTCACTGTAGGATCATCAACTTCTAAATAGTTGGCTCAATATATATTTGTCAAATGAATGAACAAATGAAAAACAATTCTTCCTCTAGGGGACATCTGAAAGGCACCAGGCACCTGGTGGAGATGTGCATTAGTTTTGTTTTTTTTTCCCTGGGCATTGACTAAACATCTGTCAAGATCAAGAGATTATGGAGGGAAAGGAAAGTAGATTAAAAATGACAATGGTGGGGGGGGGGCGCTGGTGTTATGGCATAGCAGGTAAAGCCACAGCCTACATTGTTGGCATCCCAAATGGGTGCCTGTTCTAGTTCCGGCTGGTCCACTTCCTACCCAGCTTCCTACTAATGTACCCGGGAGAGTAGCAGAGGATGGCCTGAGTTCTTGGGCCCCTGCACCCACATGGGAGACCTGGACGAAGAAGCTTCTGGCTTTGAACTGGCTGAGCTGCAGTCATTGTGACCTTTTGGTGAGTAAGCCAAAGGATGGAAGATCTCTCTCTCTCTCTCTCTCTCTCTAACTCTGCACTTTAAATAAATAAATAAATCTTTAAAAAAATGACTATGATCCCTCCCTGACCTAAGCTTGAATACTTGAACATTTATCTTCTAAAATCTTCCTTTTAGTCCTACTCAATAATTTTAACATGCTTAAAGTTTTGAGTGTTATGGATCTATAGAGAGAGGGCAGGGTAAAGATGAATGATGACCAATTTTTAATTTAAAAATGAGTATGAATAATTTTATTAAGTTTATCCTTTCTCCCCCTTGCAATAGATGGGAACGCAAGTCAACCAAAGATGAGTTTAGAATTAGAAATATGGGCCTTGACTCTGAGATGACCTTGCTGCTGGAGGTTGCTCTCTCTCTCTCGAGTTTGGTTTATATGCATCCCTTAAACATATGTTGAATACTTACTAATGAGGGTTGTTAACCTTGGTGACAGGGATATTATGTGGGAAGTAAAAACACAACCCAGAGACATTTCTTTTATCAGGGTTACCTAGACAGAGTTGGGGGAGAGTCAGTAAAATAGGTAGTAAAAATGTAAACCAAGGGGCCATCGCTGTGGCGCAGAGGGTTAACGCCCATATGAGCGCTGGTTTGAGACCCGGCTGCTCCACTTCCCATTGAGCTCTCTGCTATGGCCTTGGAAGGCATTACAAGATGGCCCAAGTCCTTGGGCCCCTGCACCCATGTGGGAGACCCAGAAGAAACTCCTGGCTCCTGGATTCGGATCGGCACAGCTCCGGCCATTGCACCCAACTGGGGAGTGAACCTTCGGATGGAAGACCTCTCTCTGCCTCCACCTCCACCTCTCTCTGTGTAACTCTGACTTTCAAATAAATAAATAAATAAAAGTGAAGAAAGTTGAGTTGCGTTGTCTATCCCATAATAGCGCTGTGGCGCACTGGGTTAATCCTCCACCTGTGGTGCCGGCACTCCATATGGGCGCTGCAGGTAGAGGTAGGGGTAGGGGTAGAGGTAGGGGTGGTGATAGGGGTAGGGGTTTTGGATCAGCACAGCACGCTGGCTGTGGTGGCCATCTGGGGGGTGAACCAATGGAAGGAAGACCTTTCTCTCTGTCCCTCTCTCTCACTGTCTAACTCTGCCTGTCAAATAAAAAAAAATGTAAACCAAGATAAAATATAACTAAGTACAAGAGAATAAAAGGATAGATGGGTGGATAGAGGGACACAGGGATGCATAGGTAGGTAGATGACATATGAAATGGTCTAGCCAAGGGAAAGAAATAAGGGAACTGAGTAGGGAGTAGGACCACGAAGAGCTCTTCACAGGGGCAAACCTAAGTCCTGAGACTTAGCAAGTCAGCTGTAATGTTTGAAAGAAGCCTCCACATCCAAAGCTTTGAAGGAAGAGTGAATCTCACTTAGTCAAAGAAGATGAAATGCAGTGTGGCTGATGCTTAGTGAACACAGGAGAGGGCAGGGGATGAAACTGGGGAGACATGTCATAAAAGGTCTGGTATTTGAGTGTTTTTTCTAGTGCAGTGGGAAGTTATCCTTGCTTTTTTTCTGATTGCATCCTCCTTTTCTCCCATGAGTCTTCACCATGGAGTTTCATAGTCTGTGACCCACTCTTCCTTGTTCTCTTCTGGATTGCGTGGCAGGTGATCTCTGCATTACCCAAATGTAAACATATGGAGTGACTTCTCCCTGTTCTTCCTGCCTTGTGTATACAAGCGCCCACTCAGTGCCTCAACTGCTTTATTTCATGTCTTAAAAGAAATCAATTTACCATGTAAAACTGAATTCCTTATCTTCTATTCCTCAAATCTGCCTCATCCATGGTCTCCCTGCCTGGGAGGGGTGAATCTATCCATCTGTTGTTTTGTGACAAAAAGCCTAGAGTGATCCTTGATGGCTTGGTTCCCACACATCCACTCATGCAGCAAACTCTGCTGGTCTGCCTTCTAATTATGTCTAGAGTCTGACTGATCATCATTATCCACAAAGCTAGCCCTCAGGACGGCCCCATCCTCTCTTGTCTGAATTATTGCACTCACCTCTCACCTGATCTTCCTCCTTTAAATTTTGTCTCATCCTTCTCAACACACCAACTAGTGTTCCTTAAAAATACAACTCAGATCAGACCACTCTTTAATCCTCCTTAATCACTCTTTTAGTCAGTACCATTGAAGACCTGCCCACTCGCCCAGAGCAAAGGGCTCATTGGTCTACGTGGCTTCTGCCAGCTGTTTCTTGAGCATGCCACCATATGCTCCTGCTTCCAGATTTCTGCCTGCCTGTTCCCTGAGTCTAGAGAGCTCTCCTCAGGTGTTCACATGGCTTGTTCCCCTATTTGCTCAATTCTTTGCTTAAATGGTGTCTTTTACTTGAGGCTATTGCTCCTATTTGCCCACATAAAAATTGTACCTCAGAATTACCTAATCCCTTTTCTGTGTTGTTTGTTTGTAACCAACCTAAGTAGGAAATAAAATCCCCAAGGCCAGGAGATTGTGTTTAGGTTGTTCACTACTCTATTCCTGACACCCTGATCAGTGCCTGAAATAGAACAGGGGCTCCATAAATGCTGAATATGGGGTGAGTGAGAGGGTTTTAAGTAGGGACCTATGTGAGATATTTTGCACAGATTGTTTGGCTGTTTTACAAGTGGACCATAGAGGAGAATGGGAGGAAGCAGCAACATCTTTCTGTGACTAAGGAGCAAGATGGTGGTAGCTTATTCTAAGGCACTATGGGGAAGCTGCTTAGAAATGGATGGGCTTGGAATATGTTTTGGAAGTGCTCTTAGCAGTTGTTGATGAATTGAATGTGGATTAATGAAGAATCAAGATAACTCCTAAATTTTGAGCATAAGGCATTGGACAGATGATGGTGCTGTTACTGAAGGAGGAAGATTGAGGGAAGGGTTCCTTTTTTCATTATTCACTTGTTTGAGGGTGTACTTAAGAGTTCTTTGGAAGGTGTATTTAGGGCTCTTTGACTTATTCAATTTGCATTAAATATGCAGATGCAGATATCGAGCAAGTAGTTCTATATGTGAGTGTAGAACTCATGGGGCAGATAAGGGATACAGATGGTACGGGAAATGTGATGTGTGTGTCACCTCCTGCTCTGGAGGTGTGTAAGAGAAGTTACACACAAATGAAATAAGTGTCAGGAAGTGGTGTTGTCAGTCAAAGGACTGTTTAGGGAATTCCTGCAATGCATCTTGTCCCGTGCCAGGTGCTGGAATTCCTGGGGCTGATATAAGCCCTACCCTCAGGGATCTTAGGGGCTATACAGTCAGTCAACTTCCACTTCAAGAGCTATCAGGATTATGGGACAAGAAAACACTGTCACTTACCTTGATAGAATGAATGGATTTCTTCTCACATTCCTACATTAGATAATTCTGATAATTGTTTGGAGTGTCCAAAATTTATCTTGACTTAGATGTATATGAATTCACATGTCTGAAGCGAGGATGGGGCTTTTAGTCAATAGGGTAAAATTCCTGCACTATCCAGGTTTCTCTGCTTAAGGCCAGTGTATAGAGTAACTGTTCCTTATTTCTAGTGCTCTGTCGATAAAGAAAAACAAACATTTATTGAGTCTTCAGTGTGTGTTATACTAAATGAACCCATTCTGTAATGTAAGAGAAAGGTTGTGTAAGCCCATCCCCCATTTTACAGGCAAAAAACCCAAGGCTGTGAGGCTAGTACGTTGTCCAGTGTCCAGAGAGGAGGTCTGGCAGGTCTAGTGTCCACAACTGAGTTCCAACATAAAATGTCATGTTCTTTCAACTCAAAAGCTCACAGGCACACTGGATAAACTTAGCATTTCTTTCATGTTACAGCACATTTATTTTTATTTATTTATTTTTATCTTATTTAAAAAATTTTTTTTGACAGGCAGAGTGGACAGTGAGAGAGAGAGAGAGAGAGAGACAGAGAGAAAGGTCTTCCTTTGCCGTTGGTTCACCCTCCAGTGGCTGCCGCGGCTGGCACGCTACGGCCAGTGCACCGCGCTGATCTGAAGCCAGGAGCCAGGTACTTATCCTGGTCTCCCATGGGGTGCAAGGCCCAAAGACTTGGGCCATCCTCCACTGCCCTCCTGGGCCACAGCAGAGAGCTGGCTTGGATGCAAGAGGGGCAACCGGGACAGAATCCGGAGCCCAGAGCAGGACTAGAACCTGGTGTGCCGGCGCCGCTAGGCGGAGGATTAGCCGTTGAGCCACGGCGCCAGCCCATGTTACAGCACATTTAAAAAACTCACTTTTTCTTCCCCAACTGCCTTTCTTTAGACTAAGTATCATCAAATTTTCTTTTTTTAAAAAAATATTTATTTATTTGAAAGAGTTACACAGAGAGAGGAGAGAGAGAGGTCTTCCATCCAAAAGTTCACTCCCTGATTGGGTACAATGGCCAGAGCTGTGCAGATCTGAAGCCGGGAGCCAGCAGCTTCTTCTGGGTCTCCCACACAGGTGCAGGGTCATCTTCTCTGCTATTCCAGGCCATAGCAGAGAGCTGGATAGGAAGTGGAGAAGCCAGGTTTTGAACCGGCGCCCATATAGGATGCTGGCGCTTCAGGCCAGGGTGTTAACCCACTGTGCCACAGCGCCAGTCCCCGCATCATCAAATTTTCAATCTGTCCGTGTGAGACATATTAACTCTCCAAGAGATCCACCCACAGTCGGTGCCTGCCAATTACTAGCTGACACGATTCTTTCATTTGATAGCTAAGGAAAACGAGTCTCACAGAACTGGAGGGGTTGCCCAGCACCCCACACTTACTCATCCGCTCCACTTTCAAGTTCTAGGTACAATTTGCTTTCCTGAGCTTTTGTTTCTTGTACAGTCTTATTAGAATAAGGCCATCCCTGTCTCCTCCTTTTCTGAGACCTCTATATTTCTTTTGATATGATCCCAATTATCTTGGCTTTCAGGGAAATATGCTGGTACCCAACACTTGTGTCTTTTCCTTTGGTTCAGTGCAGTGGTTTATTTATTCATTTGCTTTCTGGAACTGGAGCTGGCTGGCTGGCAGCATTTAATCAGAGATTGTATAACCATGGCAAGAGGCTGCCCAAATCCATAACTGTAATGAAAGAATGGCAGACGGAGAATTGGATTAAAAGGCAGCTTGCACTGCAAGGGGGAAACTCCAACTCCCCTCCCTTCCACCTCTTTCTACCCATCTGTGAGCAGAGGAACAAAAACCAAAGGCAAAAATGTGGTGTGGGGTCAGCCCTAAATGTCTCCAGGGAATTTGGTAAGTATTGGGTTAAGCAGACCCGTGGAGTGCGTCCTAGCTGAATGATAGGTGAAAGAAAAGAAATGGGTGGCATAATTAGATTGCAGAGAAGTGGAATCAAGAAATGATTATGTCCAAGGCTCTGAGAGGAACCCCAGTTCTTCCCTCCAATACCCCTCATCCACTCTGGTGCTTGAACTTGTCCACTTTCCATCCGTTGCTTTACTGTAGCAACCGTGAAATATGTGTGCAACACTTGGAAATATAAAATGATTTTCACGTCTGTCTTATTGCATCTTAATGGAAATTGTATGAAGGGAACAGAGAAGAGAAGGTGGAGCACAAGTTTGGAGTCAAAAACATTGACTTGTTAGGTGGCGTTGCCATGGTACCAAATTTCTCCATCTTGCGGTTTTCTCACCTGTAACTTTGATCCAATGGCATATAAAGACGGTGACTTTTGTGATGATTTAGTACGTCCTACAAATAATAGTACCTGGCATGTGTGAAGTACTCAGCACGTGGTTCCCTGTTATACCCGTTTGATAGATGAGAAAACTGAGAGTGAGCTCCAGGAAGTGACTTCCCTGCTGCTGTCAGAGCTGGACTGGAGCCCAGGTCCTTTGATCCAAGCATCTCTGGCAGCTACAGCCCGCTGAGTCCTCATCAGGACGTCTCCCCTTGCAGCCAGGGCAGTGCCCGCAGGGAAACGATGCTTTCCATTTGGGAGGAAGCCTTTTTTCCTCCACAAAGACTCACTCCAGGACCATTCAAGTGCACCTGTGGTTTTTAAGATTTGTTGCAGTTTGTAAGTCTCTTTTAATGGCTACGCGTTGCTTGCGGCTCCAGGGCCAAGGCGTTTGAGCTTCTTTAAGTACGGTGAATAATCCAGCGAGGAGGAACACGGTGTTCAGTGAGGAGGTTGGACCGGCTGCTGGCTGAGGTCCTGGAAGCACTGGCCTCCGCAGTCTTCCTCGTTGGTTGCTTCCCTGCACGTCTGGTGAAGAGTTGGCTCAGCATCTCTGCTACACCTGTGGGCCTCCTGCGTTTGTGTTGTCCCACCTCCTGGATGTGAGAGACTTTCAGATGCTCCATGCTACAGGGTGGGGTCCTGAGGGAGAAGCAGACAAACGAGAGGAATTGGTCAGAATCACACAGGAAGTTGCCGAGGCCGGGCTAGAACTCAGGGCTGGTAACGCCCAGGTTAGTGTGCTTTCTGCTGCACCTCACAAATGCCCCTAAAAGCCTAAAAAGGAATAAGAGGGAGGGAGTAAGAGAGGAGCGGTTATAAGGTTGGGAGAGGAATATCACACTGTGTGACTTCTGTCCTCCTCTTTGATGCAGGTGTGTTCAAGGGAACTCAATATGTTGTAGGCATCACAGTGGCCTTGGAACTGGGCATGCATGTTATTTGTTTTTTATTTTTAAGAGTTATTGATTTATTTGAAAGATGGCGTTACATAGGGAGAGGACAGACACATACACAGACAGAGACAGAGAAAGAGAGAGAGAGAGTGAGAGAGTGAGAGAGTGAGAGAGAGAGAGAGAGAGAGAAAATTTTCTATCTGGTGGTTCAATCCCCAAATGGCTGCGATGGCTGGGGCTCAGCCAGGTCAAAGCCAGGAGCCAGGAGCTTCTTCCAGGTCTCCCACATGGGTACAGGGGCCCAAGCACTTTGGCCATCTTCCATTGCTTTCCCAGGTGTGTTAGCAGGGAGCTGGATTGGATGTGGAGCAGCCGAGAGTCCAACCGGTGCCTATCTGGGATGGCACTGCTGCAGTCCATTGCTTAACTTTCTGTGTCATAGCACTGGCTTTGGAATCCATGTTCTTAAGGAGTGAGCTAAACTTGAGGCCTACACATAGATCCAGGGCATCTTTGTCCCATCACCTAGGATTTTGCAATTCCAAGTGCGGCCCCTACAGAACCTGGGAGCTTTGCTCCAGACTGGGACCTGCTGAATGAGAATTTGGACTTGACCAAGATGTCAAGGTGGTCTGTAGATGGGTTAAAGTTTGCAAAAACACAGCCTGGGAGAGAACAAGAGCTGGTAATATGTGAGGGGACTTCAAAAAGTTCAAGGAAAATGGAATTAAAAGATAAGTTCATTTTGATGCCAACAAGTTTGAAAGCCATGCATTTTTTTTTCATAATATTCATTTTCCAGTAACATTTTTTAAATATCCTCTGTGTCTGAACTGTAGCTTGCCAGCTTTGGGTCTAGATGGAAGAAAACAATCAGTTTGTCCTGTATGCAACTTTGACAGAGAGCCAAGAACTTGGAGCTTGGTGCTGAGAAGTATTTACAGGTTCGTGGTCGTGACTAATTCGTGATGTCTGCCTCAGGTGTGGGATGGGGAATGGCTCTTGTGGGCTAGGTGATTGACATCACTGAAGCAGATGGCGTAGAAAGTTCTTCCAGCTCTACCCTTTGATGCTGGCATACCACACTTGGGCCAGAGAGTGGGTGAAGTGTGCTGGATGTTGCATTGGTTCGCCATTAGCTGGTTCTGTAACCTTTGGGCAAATCATTTACAAACTCAGAGCCTCAAATTCCAAATTTGCCCTTGTCTACCTTAAGGGTTACTGAGAAGCTTAAATGAGAGAGGAAATATGAAAGAACTCTGTGAACCAAGACATGGTATAGAAATTGAAGTTATTTTTCTAACAGAGATGAGGATAATGAGTACAATTAGGCTCACAGAATATCAATGGAATTCCTGCAACACAGTTAGCTAGTGGCCAAGTCAGAGTCAGTTTCTCAATATCCAGACATATTGACTTCCCTTGAGATGAGTCTTAGGTTCCATTCCTATGTCCTGGAACAAAGAAATAATATAAATGAGCACCTCCCAATTTAGTGGTGGTGGTGACAGTGATGTAGTAACTGCTAATATGTATTGAGTATGTATTTTGTAGCAGGAAGTCTGGTAAGTTACTACATGTGTTATCTCTAGTTCTCACAACAATTTTAATTGAATGTGCTCCCATTTTATGAGAAGAAACTAAAATTTACAGTGTTCTTTTTTATTGCTTTAAATCCAAGAGGTAAATTTGTAATGGTGGAAATCAGGCTCCATGAGAAGTCAGTTGGAGGTGGTTGGAGAGGTATATTTTAGGTAGGAAGTAGATTGGGATGTTATAAAGCTCCTGAAATTGCACCACAAAAATGGTGGCTGGCTGTGCCAGGAAGGCTTGGCCTGAACTATTTGTCACTTTGTAGCAGTGCTTGGTGCCCTGACCCCTCTCAGGCTGAAGATTCTGTAGCTGGCAGTCCCGGGGCAGGGAAGTGCCAAGCTGAGTTGGAAGGCAGAGGTGGGGACATTGAGCCAGGGGCAGCCAGGCTGCTGAGTTCCATGTTTACAGCACAGAGCCCATCTCCTAATTAGATCTCCTGGACTTCGCGCTTGGAGAGAGGTGAGGGAGAGCGAATCAACAGAACACAGAGGTGAGAGAGCAGGAGCCATTTCCTTATCCTCAAGAGCTGGAGGCCCAAGGCATCCTGGGAACAGTGCCTTTGTCGTGAGTTTAAATCTAGTAAGTAGGGTCCATAAAGGGATTTTCTCCCACCATTCAGCAGCATAGCACGGAGGCTGTGTGTGGGCCCTGGATGGTTGCACCCACTTCAAGGCCTCTGCCCCCATTTGCTGGTTGTGTGATGATGGGTGTGTTTATTCATTTCTAGGTCTGCATTTTCTCATCTGAGATATAGAGATGACGATAGGCCCTGTCCTGTACATGTGCCAGGAAGGTTTAGTGAGATAATGCATTTAAATCCATCCCAGTGTCTGACACAAGACATATTCAGAAAACATGATCACTTTTATAACTATTGTTATTCACACTAGTATTGTCACCATCGTGAATGTTGGGGTATGAGGGACTCTAATATATATCAACTCTTTGGCTTGAGTTCTGCACCTGCTAAGGGAGAGACAAAGGGGTCAGTCAGACGGGAGGGAAGAGGGAAAGCCAGCAGTGGGGGAGACAGCTGGAGCAGGCAGAGTGACAAAGCCCTACTGCCCCGTCCTGGGCAGCGCAGGTCCGGTTCCCTGGGGCCACCTGTCTCTTCTGTGCAGTCTGCAGCCCAGAGGATGGGTGTGACTTTTCTGCTGGTCCCCTGGCTCTCTCAAGAAAGAGGAATCTGGAGCTTTGTGTGCTTTGTCTTCAAGTCTGAAAACCCGAGACAGAGGCCACTGCTCTAGTGGGAGAGAGGGTTGGAAGGGGGAAGAGATGAGAGGAAAGGTCTGGTATTTCACAAAAAACCAAGACTGCTACAAGTGGAAGGAAATCTCAGCGGCGCCGGCACACCAGATTCTAGTCCCGGTCGGGGCACCGGATTCTGTCCTGGTTGCCCCTCTTCCAGGCCAGCTCTCTGCTGTGGCCCGGGAGTGCAGTGGAGGATGGCCCAAGTCCTTGGGCCCTGCACCCCATGGGAGACCAGGATGAGCACCTGGCTCCTGGCTTTGGATCAGCGCGGTGTGCCGGCCACAGCGTGCCGGCCGCGGCGGCCATTGGAGGGTGAACCAATGGCAAAAAGGAATACCTTTCTCTCTGTCTCCCTCTACTGTCCACTCTGCCTGTCCAAAAAAAAAAAAAAAAAAAGGGAGTGGGCAAGAAGGTTTGCTTTTTTTTTTTTTTTAATTTTCAGCTGTTACCTGTTATGCGCTCTCATGTAGCAAAAATGGTAGTGTCTTTAGCATATTTGACATTTGAAGATCATTTAACACTGTCTTCTCTTAGAGAACAGAAATACTTTTGGTAATTATTTTCTTGATTCAATCTTTCACCTTAAAACAATAAAAAACCAGCAAAATATGCTTTCAAAGATATTTTAGTTCAATAATATTTCACATCTGAACTAACCCTTTTACTAGCCAGACAGAGATATTACACTTGGCATTCTGCGTTCTGTGTCACTGCTTTGGGGTTTCAAGTGGTCTCCTAGAACGACAGGACTGAGTTATCTCTAGTTCTATTTTTGTCTGCTTTACAGGTATCACAACGATTGTTTATTTCAATCCTATTGTTTAAGCACAAGGCTATACAAGCCAAAAGGGGCTGGAAGCAACAATGTGCCAGAGTGAGCTCAAATGGTTTCAAACTATCACAAATTTACTTTTTTTTAGGGGCCAGCACTGTGGCGCAGTGGGTTAAAGCCCTGGCCTGAAGCACCGGTATCCCATATGGGTGTGGGTTCTAGTACGTCTGCTCCTTTTCCGATCCAGCTCTCTGCTATGGCCTGGGAAAGCAGTAGAAGATGGCCCAAGTCCTTGGGCCCCTGCACCCATGTGGGAGACCTGGAAGAAGCTCTTGGCTCCTGGCTTTGGATGGGTACAGCTCTGGCCATTGTGGCCATCTGGGGAGTGAACCAGCAGATGGGAGACTTTAAAAAAAAGATTTATTTATTAATTTGAAAGGCAGAATTGCAGAGAGGCAGAGGCGGGGTGTGTGGGGGGGAGGGTCTTCCATCCACTGGTTCATTCCCCAAATGGCCACACTGGCCAGAGTGGACCAATCTGAAGCCAGGAGCCAGGAGCTTCTTAGGGGTCTCCCACATGGGTGCAGGGGCCCAAGGACTTGAGCCATCTTCTACTGCTTTCCCAGGCCATAGCAGAGAGCTGGATCAGAAGTGGAGCAGCTGGGACTTGAACCGATGTCCATATGGGGTGCTGGCACTGCAGGTGGTGGCTTTTACCCACTATACCACAGTGCTGGCCCCACAATTTACTCTGAAAATTAACATTTGCAGTGTGTGTTTGGCACAGCAGTTAAAGACACTGCTTGTGATGGCTGTATCCCATGTTGGAGTGTCTGGGTTCGAGTCAGGGCTGCCATTGCAGGCTCTAGAAAGCAGCATGGGATTGCTCAAGTAGTTGAGCCTGTGTCACCCATGCAGGGGACCTGGACCGAGTTCCCAGCTCTTGGCTTTTGCCTGTCCCAGCCCTGGCTTTTGCAGACAGTTAGGGAGCGAACCAGTGGGCAGAAGATCTCTCTTTGTCTTTCTGTCTCTGTCTCACTGTCTTTAAAATAAATAAAGATTAATAAACTAGAAATTAATATTTGCAGCTGAGTGCACCTATTTTAAATTTATTTATGAAATATTTCAATTTGGCAATAACCTCAGCAGTTGTTTGGCATGAGGACCGATGGAAGATTTTTTTGAGGGTGGGGTTGTAGAGGAGGTGTATTTTGTTGGTATTATTTAGAATTTCAGGGACATGGTGGTACTCTGTCCCGTAATTATATACCATTATTATATGGCATTTAAAGAGTTTTGGGAAAAAGGAAGACTGAATTCTGGTTACTTTAAAAGTTGTTTTAAAAGTATCTACACTCAAGGCATGTCCCTATTGCTCTTCTAGGACAAGTTCTCCCCCACCCCCCAAGGCTCTTTCTACACCACTGAGTACAATCCACAAATGCACGCTGTATCGGGTGTCAGGATACCTGGGTCCTGGTCTAGCGTCTGCAATTCTCAGTTCCTCACTGGGGATTCTCATTTCTTCTCAGGGCTTTAGCTTCCCTGACTGTAAATTAAGGGGGCCGGACTGGGACTTGTGTGAAGTTTCTTTCCTGCTCCAAACTCCGGTTTGAGAAGTCATCTTTCACCGGGAGACACAGCCTGGAGAACACATTTGGAATCAGAATCCGTCTCCGTTCAGGGAGCTCTGCTGATTTATGGGAAGAAGTCAGTGAGGGGAGATCATCTGCCTTTGATTTATGTCAGAGGCGGGATGTACTCTGGCTTCCACAGCTCTCAAGGGTCTGGGAGTGGAGGAGAGGAGATTTCAGAGTTGGCTGGGCCTGTGAGGACTAGGGGGAAGCCATGGCACGCTGGGAGTGGGGGTGAGGGTGCCAGCCAACGCTCACTGAGCACTTAACACTGTGCCAAGCCCAGGACCTTCAAAAAGTCATCCTGATGCAGGCACTGCTGTTTATTCCTAGGAGAGGAAGCTGTGCTCAAGGTCATGGACTTGTGAATGACAATAGGGGATTTCAGCTGGGCTGTGTGACTGCAGACTCTCTGTGGTGGATGGTTAGGGGCAGCAGTTGCTGTTTTCCCCCAGACTCTGTGTCTTCAGGGAGCTCTTCCTGGACCCTGGCATTCCAGGAAGAGCCTATGAAGTTCTGCGGAAGGTGGGCTTTGGCTTTGCTTCAGGTCTCCCTACTGCGGACAGCAGTTGTAAACCACTCTTTGTGCCTGTCAAGGGTGGGCGTGGGGGATGTTGGATGTCTGATCTATCCTATTCTACTGATTCTCCAAGGACAAGTGACTTACTTAAGGGCAGGGCAGGAGCTCACTAACTCTTGACAGGCAAAAGGTCTGGCCTGGCCCTTCTCATAGCCTCAACTCTTGGCCTTGGGGTTCCCAGGCTGCATCTTTCTAGAATTATTTAGGACTATGTCCTGACGTGTTTAGTGCTGGGTTAAACAGACATAATGCAGTCAACTCCTTCCCACATCACCCCAGGGACTATAACCACGTCAGGCTAATTATCATTTCCGTCTCCTCAAACATTAATCATTTTCATGAGCTGGGAGCCTTTGTACTGTTCTATTTATTTTTTAAAGGTTTATTTATTTTTTTGAAAGTCAGAGTTAGAGAGAGAGAAGAGACACAGAGAGAGATCTTCTATCCTCTGATTGACTTCCAAGATGGCCTCCATGGCCAGTGATGGGCCAGGCTGAAGCCAGGAGCCTGGACTTCTTCCAGGTCTCTCACATGGGTAGCAGGGGCCCAAGCACTTTGGTCATCCTCTGCTGCTTTTCTCAGGCCATTAGCAGGGAGCTGGATTGGAAGTGGGCATCGCATGCAATGACTTTACCCACTAGGCAACAGTGCTGGCCCCTGTTCTATTTATTTTTGAAAATATCATCAGTTGTTAGACTAGTTACCCTTCTAGGCAATAGAACATGGAGAATAATTCCTTATCCAGCTGTGCTTTTTTGCCCCTTATCTGACTCATTCTGTCCTTCTGTCCCTTTCCAGTCTCCATGGCCACTGTTCTACCATCTTCTTCTATGAGATTGACTGGTTAGTTTGCAGGATTGAGGGAGAACATGTGGTCTTTGTCTTTTGGTGTCTGGCTTATTTATCATGAAGTCCTCTAATTCCATCTTTTTTTTTTTTGCTGCTGATGACAGAATTTCATTCTTTTTTTGTGGCTGAATAATATTCTATTATGCATACACATACATATGTATCATTTTTTCTGTATTCATGTGTTGATGGACACTTAAGTTGATTCCATATCTTGGCTGTTGTGAACAGTGCTGCAATAAATATGACAGTGCAGGTAACTCTGATACAGTTTTCATTTTCTTTGGTATACACTCAGCAGTGGGACTGCTGTATTGTAGGCAGTCCCAGTTGTAGTTTTTAAAGAACCCTCCATCTTGTTTTCCACAGTGGCTGTACTAATTTACTTTTCATCAACAGGGTATACGATTTCCCAGAAAACTTTTGTGTTTGTATGGACTCTGTTGTTCTAGCATTCAAGTGAATTTTATAATGGTTAGAAATTTTTCTGTTTTATAAAGCATTGTTTCTCTCTGTAAAGAATCAAAAAGGCTTATGTTGTACATTATGTTATTATAATAGATTATTATTCTATTCATTCAGCAAGCATTTGAGTTACTTAATCTCTTCTAGGCATTGGAGTCAAAGACAGACACAGTCCCTATGGAACCTATAGTCTCATGGGGGACAGATGTTAATAAACCACAAAATAATTATTTAATTATGCTTGTCATTATTTAATTTATGCCTGTAGGCAAAGTATAGGGATTTTTTCTAAATGTTATAGACTGTCTAAAAAGAACTATGAGCTCTTTTCTAATCTTAGCTTTTCCTTGAAATCTTATATTTCATTTTTATTATATCTCACTTTGTTTAAAAAATGTGGCATATTTTACAGTACATTGTCAAAAATGTCACATTGTTCTTTATCCAAAACAAATGAAATTTACCTTGTAACCAAGCCTCTCTTTCTGAAATAGCTACAGATCTGAGCAGAAAACAATGGAAGGTAATATATCTTCTCCTGTGATTGCCTTAACATTCATCATCTTTCCTATTTTTTTATTAAAAACTAAAGGTTAGTCCATCATGTTTATACTTTAGTCACAGTTTGTGGAGGACCTCTGGAGTATGCAATAAGTAGTAGTACCTGGGCTGTTATAGAGCTTTCTCTTATTTCTGGATGTTTCTACTATGGTACACCACTTCTCATTAAGCCTCACAGTTCATCACAGTTATCCCATTGGATGGAACAAAACAGGTGAGGTGAGGTTCCTCATGGCACACAACCGAGAAGAGGATTGCTGGCCAGAAGACTGAGCCTCTCTCACGGGTGATATTCTTTCTTTTGAAACCTAGACAGACTTAGAACTGCACCCTATTCATGTTCATGTCTCCTTTCATCTACTTATTGCACATGTTCCACAATCTCGGCATCCTGTTAGATTCTGAGAATACCCTGGCCAAGTCTCAGCTTTCACGGAGTGTATATTCTAGTGGAATTATCTTTTGTGAACAAGTACATAATAAACAAGATAATTTCAAAGTATTATAAGGACAATGAAATGAAACACCAAGGTCCTGAGAATGAGACTAGCGTGGTGGAGCAAGGGTCGTGGCTTTCATGGGCCAATGGTATTTGACTTGAACTCCAGTGGGAAAGAGGAGGCCAGACAAATGGGGACTAAAGTGAGAGCGCTACTGCTCATGAAGCAGCAGCTGGCTTGATAGATTTGAAAACTGGAGGGAAAAGCAAGATACTAGGAATCCAAAGGCCAGAGAAATAGGGCATCATTTAGTCATAAAGAAGAGTGGAATTCTGACATTGGCGGCAAAATCACTGTTAACTAGAGATCATTATATGAAGTGAAATAAGTTGAATGTAGAAAAACAAATTATGTTTTTCTCATATGTGCAAGTTAAAATAGTTTGGATTTAGATTAGTGGTTATTGGAGTCTGGGTAGGGTAGGGGGACATGATGTATGGAGGGAGGTTGGATAATGTCCAACCTGCCAAACAGATAAGGCCTCGTGCCTCAAATTATGCACTGACCCTTTGAAAGTAGTTAGGAGGGAGCTGTGTGGACCGATGACTCTGAAGGCAGATACAGTGTGCTTCCGTGAGGCTGGCCTCAAGCCTGGATGCAAGGGAAGTCAAGGTAGATACAGGAACTTCTGAAATCAAGAATTGGGAGGCTCAGTGTTTTTTATGTGTGATGGGAGAAGGTGGTGGTAAATGACATGAGGACAACTCAGCTTTTTTCCCAAGCAGGCATTTCCTACATCTTCCAAATGCTTGCAGGCTTCCTAAGGAAGCATTTTATCACAGTGTCGCAGACTCTCAGAACTGGAAGGCAACTTGGGACTCTCTCAGTCCAAACTGGTTCCTATTCAGAGAAGAAATCTGAAGCCTGGAGTGGGAAATCTAGAGACAGGACTTGAATCCAGGCCTGTGGTTCCAGTCCTGAGAATAGTTCCTCTTGTTTCTTACTGTTTCCCTTGGTGAATAGCTTCACATAAAAACTACATCTTTTTCCCTGTGAATAGAGTCTGTTTAGTTTCCTGTGGGAAATGATCTTGGTCCAGACTTCATTTTTGTTTAACCTAGAAACCTTTTATTTAAGATATACAAACTTCATGCATTTCATATAAAGAAATTTAGGAACATAGTAATTCTTCCCAACCTGCCTTCCCTCCCACCTGCACTCCCACCCATTTCTTCCTCCTTCTCCTATATTCTCGAGTGTAAAAATCCCTAAGAGACCTTTAATTTCTTGGGAAGTTGCCTATGAGTCACTTGGTGCCCAAAGAAAGCTATAAATTGCTGTAAGGTCCAGGCAAAATCACAGTCCCTGCTCATAGACCCCCAGAATTCACTTGCCTTGGAACCTCTGAAAGTGCTTAAGAAGCATCCCACACACAGGGCTCCAGAGGAAGCATTGCCTCGTGAGAGAGAACTTGCCAGGTTGGATGAGAAACCTGAAAAGTGTCCTGATGAAGATCTTGGCTGCTAGACACAAATAGCCATGTATGTGAGTCTGTACTTTACCATTTATTATTGTGTGACCTTGACCAACTTATTAAACTTCAATGAGCCTCAGGTTCTTTAAGATGAACAATACTCATACAAGCCTACTTCATTAGGTTATTGGGAGGTTGAAATGAAATGATTGCATAAATGCACTAAGCATGCTGCCTGGGAGATTTTAAGCACTCAGTGGATGTATTAACCGGGGTATTGTTCTTTGTAACACTGGAAGAAAACCTGAAATATAGTGGGACTCAAGATAGATGGTGATTTTGAGTATGCACAGTGTAGGTTTATTGAAAGGTTAACATTGATCGATTCAGCTCCTACTTTGTACATCTCTCTTTGGAGTCTTGAAGTTGTAGACATTCTGCAGTTTCTACCAGAACATCCCTTCTTTCACCACATGGTCTTTTTTTTTTTTTTTTTTTTTTTTACAGGCAGAGTGGACAGTGAGAGAGAGAGAGAGAGAGAGACAGAGATAAAGGTCTTCCTTTTGCCGTTGGTTCACTCTCCAATGGCCGCCGCGGCTGGCACATCGTGCTGATCTGAAGCCAGGAGCCAGGTGCTTCTCCTGGTCTCCCATGCGGGTGCAGGGCTCAAGGACCAGGGCCATCCTCCACTGCCTTCCTGGGCCACAGCAGAGAGCTGGCCTGGAAGAGGGGCAACTGGGATAGAATCCGGCGCCCCAACTGGGACTAGAACCCGGTGTGCTGGCGCTGCAAGGAGGAGGATTAGCCTATTGAGCCACGGCGCTGGCCCACCACATGGTCTTGTGAACTGTATTTGCTCCTCTGATTCACTAACCCCAACACCACCTTCTCCTTCCATGAGAGAGACTCTTCTTCTGATTAATACCTTTTGCTCAAGAAGTACTCAGTGGAATAATTCACACAAAGCACTTAGCCCGCTGTGGCCAATGCATAGTGACTAATCCATAGAATGTTAACTACCAGCATAACTTTCATGACCACTTCTGAAATTATTATCAAATACAGGGCTCAGTGGAAGAGAAGTGAATGAGAATGGTGCTGGTAGGGATGTCTGAGGCCACCAAGATACACTTGTTAGTTTAAAAAAAAAAAAAAAAAGGCTAGGCCCTATTCACATTTATCATCCTATTTTTTTATGGCAGGAGAAATAACTTATTAGGTCAACTTCTCATCCTTCTTTCTATGCTGAATGAAGATCAATTTAAAAAGAAACAACCTTTCTTTTCATGGAGTCCATTAACTGCTCTCCGCTATTCCCAGTCATTTCCTCCTCACTAATCTGGATTGGTGCTTGACATAGATCTGAGAGATCAAAAGACATCCTTTAGAGAGGAAACTTCCCATATGTAAATTTGGTTTCATCATCATTGTCATAGCTGACTATAATGCATTTCTCAAAGATTCTGTCATTTAATCCTCAAAGGAGCCCAGGGTGTAAGCCTGTTACTGTTCCCACGTTCTAGGGGAGGGGCTAAGGAACAGGCAAAGTGTCAAGGAGAAGGCAGTGTTCCATCTTTGGAAGGAAGTTTGTTCTGTTGTGTCACAAGGGTCCTCACAGGGTTTGGTATAATTTGTCTCTTATAAGGGGCAGCAAGGGATTGATCCATTCTCCATAGCAACCCAGGGACTAATTTAGAGAGGAAACAGGTCAGAGACATTGCCACTCACCAGAAGCTGAGCAGATGGGCTGGACCACTAGTTGGAGTTCAGCTGACATCTTTTACTGTTACCCTCAAGGATCCTTCCACTGCTAAACTCACAGCCTTTGCATTTGTCAGGCTTAGTATTCATTCCTCTGTGTCCAACTGTGATGGAAAAAGTGAGAGCAAACCACGACCAGTGTTTTCAAAATATCATATTCTTGCCTTGAAGCCAGCCGTTCACTAGCCCGTATGACCTAGGGCAAATAAAACACTTTTTGAATCTCAATTTCTGAATCTGTAAGGTGGAGATAAGAATGTTTGGGCATGTCATCTGTATTATGAAAAAGAAAAGTTAAATCAGTTTATTTATATAAAAAGGGTGGAACAAGGGGACGTTGACGATCATTGCTACATTTACTGTTCTAAAGAGAATCTTCCTTGTTTTTTTAAAGCTTTTATTTATTTATTTGGGAAGCAGAGTTATGGAGAGAGAGAGACAGAGAGAGACGGTGGGGGGGGGGGAGGGTCTTTCACCTGTTGGTTCACTCTCCAAATGGTCATAATGGCTGGAACTGGGCCATTTGGAAGCTAGAGCCAGGAACATCTTCCTGGTCTCCCACTTGGATGCAGGGGCCCAAGCACTTAGGCCATCTTCCACTGCTTTTCTAGGCCATAAGCAGAGAGTGGGATTGGAAGAGGAGGAGCTGAGACATGAACTGGCACCCATATGGGAGGCTGGTGCTGCAGATGGAGGCTTAACCTACTAAGCCACAGTACCGATTCCATAAGGAGAAGCATTGTTGAAGCATGAGAGTTGAGTAGGGAATATTGAGTTTTACAAAACCAATCATAGTCCTTCACTTCTCACTTCATGTGTGGTCTCCTTCCTTCCCTCAGATTAATTACTCATTACACACTAATAATATCCAAACGTGCATTTTGAGCCTTAGATGAGCTTGTGAAAATGCCTAATTAGCATTTCTTCTTAGATGCTTTCAGTGTACTGCAAGTTCAATATATTGAAAGCAATATTTGTAATTGACTCCTGAACCTGATCACTCTCAGCGTTCTTTCCCCTATGAGTGCCACCTGCTCCCTGTCTGGCCAGTTCTGCAGACCCAAATCCTGGGGCTATCTCTGAAATGTGTCCCTGATCTGATTCAACAGGGAATCTGGTCAGTGCTGCCTATTCAATAAACATCAAGTTTGTTCATTGCTTGCTATGCCCAGCACCACCCTGGTCAAGTCCTGCATCATCTCTTGCCTGGATTGCTACAGTAGCCTCCACGCTAGTTACCCTGCATCTACTCAGCTTCTGCCAAGTCTGCCAGAATGTTTTTTTTTTTTTTTTGGGAAGTAGGCAATTAGTCTGTGCCCGCTTCCCATCCCCTACTCTAGTTCCACCCCTGTAAAGCTCTTTAGTGATTTATGTTTAATTTTAGGGTTAAAACATGCTCGTGCACGTGGCCTATAAAGCTGATCATGGTCTGACCCCTGGCTGCATCTCAGGCTTATTTTCTACCATGCTACCTGTGAAAAATTTTTTAAAATTTATTTTAATTTTATATTTAAAAAATATTTCTTTATTTAGAAGGGAGTATGACACAGAGATCTGTCTGCTGGTTCACTCTCCAAATGACTGCAATAGCCAGGGCTGGGCTAGGCTGAAGCCAGGAGCCAGAAATTTCATCCTGGTCTCCCACATGGATGGCAGAACTCAAGTATTTGAGCCATCATCTGCTGCTTCTCAGGCACATCAGCAGGGCACTGGATTGGGAGTGGAGTAGTAGCGGCTTGAACTGGCACTCCAGTATCGGATGTGGGCATCCCAAGAGGTGGCTTAACCCATTGTGCCACAATGTCTGCAGAGAGAGAGAGAGAGAGAGAGAGAGAGAAAGAAATCTCCCATCTGCAGGTTCACTCCTCGTATGCCCACTACAGCCAGGACTGGGCCAAGAGAAGCCAGGAGCCAGGAATTCTGTTTGGGTTGGAGGACGCCTGAGTACTTGAGCCATCATCTGTTACCTCCCAGGATGTGCACTAGCAGGAAGCTGGACTGGAAGCAGGGTAGCTAGGACTTGATCCAAGGCATGCACTCTGATATGTGTGGTATGCAGATGTCCCAAGCAGCAAGTTAATTCCTCTGCCAATGTTGTCTACCATTTGCCTCTTGTATGTTTGTTGCAACTTGCTAACCATCTTGCTGTACATCTCATCCACTGTATTTCCAGCATGGGCACTTTGTGGTTTCCCTGCACAGAGTGTTTCTCCTTCCATATTCCACCTACACTGTACCTACTTCTCCTTCAGATCCCAGGTTAAGCCTTCTGATCTTCACAACTAGTTCCAGTCCCCCTTTGTTGGCTCTCAGGCTATCCTGAACCTCTCTCAGCTCAGTTGAAATTTTGCCTTTGCTTGTGTGATGGTTTTTGTCTTCCCAGACTAGACCTGAGTCTTCCTCTGTTTTGCTCATCACCATGTTCCAGCACCCAGTACAGTGCCCGATACATAGATGTAGTAGTGAACATTTGTCCAATGATTGCCACTCCTCAAACAGCACCCACGTTTTTGTATCTTTGTTCTGGTTCACAAGTCTCTAAGCGGAAGTTTGTATATCATTAGCTAATTTGTTCTGTGACTTACTGCCAGTAAGTTTCAAAGTTGGGATTTGAAGTACAGATATACTAAGAGTCTAATTTGAAGTCTTACTGATCAAAGGGCTACTTAAAAATTCTGTTCAAAAGAAGAAGGGGATGGGACCGGTGCTGTGGCATGGCAGGTAAAGCTGCCACCTGCAGTGCCGGCATCCCATATGGGCACCGGTTCAAGACCTGGCTGCTCCACTTCTGATCCAGCTTTCTGCTATGGCCTTGGAAAGCTGTAGAAGATGGCCCATGTCCTTGGGCCCCTGCACCTGCATTTGAGACCCAGAGGAAGCTCCCTGCTCCTGGCTCCAGATCGGCACAGCTCCGGCTGTTGTGGCCAACTGGGGAGTGAACCAGCAGATGGAAGACCTCTCTCTCTCTGCCTCTCCTTCTCTCTGTAACTCTGACTTTCAAATAAATAAATAAATAAATCTTAAAAAAAAAAGGGAGATAGAGAAAGGGGTAGGGCAGATAAAGGCCTCGCCCTGGGAAGTCCTGCTCTGAAGTCAGTGATCTTGAAGGGTAGGTTTGGAGATGTGGATGAGTGAATGATTCACTGGGAAATGGTTCGGAGACTTCTGAAAACCCCAGGGAACATCTTCCTTTTTATTCCTGGCTGATCATGCAGAGGACTTAGGAATGAAAGATGAGGGAATATGTTTTCCAGCCTTGTTTGACATCATGTGAGTGTCAGTGAAGTGCAGTCTTTTATTGAGGGAGTTCGTATGACTTTATAGAGCTTGGCATAGTCCAATCTCCTCCTGTTTCTTCCACTGACATAGATTTATGTCCCTACCACTTACTCATTTCTTATGAGAAATGTCCTGGGTAGGACCTGCATCCATATGCTTGCTGGATTTATCTGTGCTGCACTCTCACTGTCACCAACTCCTTGTCACCTTGAACACTGGTCCTGATTTGAATGTTGATAATAACTGAGTTAGAGCATTAGATTCTGCCTTAGTCTTTGCTATGCAGAGAAGTTCAGGAACTTACAGTGGCTCCCTGTTACCTGCCATATCCCCATGAAGTTCTTCTCCTTGGTCTTCAAGTAATGTCTTAGTCTTTTTCCATTTGTCTTCATCTTGTATCATTCCTTAATATATGGCATTGGGATAGTTTTCTTCCCCCATTATCTATCAATCAACCAATTGCTTAGCTTGCATATTCAAAAAAAATATATTATGCCTGCTCTGTGCAAGGCACATGTCACACACTGCTAGGGACAGCAGTAGGACAGTCACAGCACTTCCTGCACAGACCTGAGTGCCATAAGGAGAGACAGACACTTACATCCATTCACCATTGCTTCTTTGATTCAAATGGTATCTAGTGCTACCAGGAAGGGAATGTGCTTCTAGTGTCCCAAGAGAACGCTTAGCAGGAGGAGCTGGGAAGCTTCTCTGGGGAGAATGAACCTGTTGAAACTGAGATAAGTCTCTATTTGTTCCGTTTCATATCTAGTCCTGTGCTTTTCTATTGCCTAGGAAAATCGTGCTTTCCTCCCTCTCCCTGCGGATTCGCCCCTTCTTTAGTTGTAACTTGTTAGGTGAGTAGGCGGAAGAATAAGACTGAAAAAACCCAGATGCCTGATTCAGGCAGCGTTGAAGTCAAATCTCAGCCCTGCTGTCCCCTGGCGTGGTGTCTTCATGCAAATTATTCACCTTGCTGCGCTGTACTTTGCTCCGTCACAGAGGGATTGTTACACATTTTTTTCAGAGTTGTTTTGGATGTGAAGTACTGTGTACAGTCCTGGCTCTTAGTAAATGCTCAGTTAATAATGGCCAAGATTACAATAATAATTAACTTCTGGGTTGACTGCCAGGATCTGCTTCCTTTCTTCTGTCATTGTGTTATTAATTCTGTAATCACTAGCCCGGTATTATGCCAGGGGCAGAAATTCTTGTTGATCTCCGCTCCACCCTCATCCAGAGTCCAGGCTGTGACTTGCCACCTAGTTCCACACTTGCCTTAAGTATTTGGTTCTGAAACTGACACTGTGTTAGGTGCTTTGTACCTGGGTCCCTTCCGTGGTTACCTGCCTCTTCCTGGGTTTCCCCAGGTGCAGTGGCAGCCTTATGCTTCTCATATTACCTCCAGTATATGACTGGCACCTTGGGAAAGGCTGGTTCACTTGTGCTGAGTTCCAACACTGCCACTGGTCCTCAGACAATGTTGCCCACTGATACAGCTTTTTTTTTTTTTTTTTTTATTTTAACGAAGCAGCTCATGTTGGGTTTATAACTTACATTGCCTAGGAGAGGCAGCACCAGAGTCCTGGCTTTTCAGTTAAGCTCAATTCAACCACAAGGTCAGTTCAACCACAATCTCTTCTGCTTGCAGCTCAGGCCCCTAGTTCAAGTCCCTGGACCTGCTGAGTGTCCACTGATGAGAACTAGCTTTGCAAAGAAGGGCCTGGGCCTCCCTTTGTGGAGACCACACTCGTACAACCTGACTTGGATAGCCACAGGCTGGAGGGTGATGGACTCAGTGGGGAAACTAGTTTGGGGTGTGCAGAAATGGTTTAATCTATTTTTTTTGTCAACAACATAACCTTTGCTGTTCAATGACTTCTTATGCAGAGAGTCAAAATACAGAGTGGATGAAGAGACCCTGCTCTGAGGGGGTTGGAGGGTGGCTAGGGAGCCCTGAGTCCCGACAGGTTTACCTGTCCTCGTCCACTTGCTTTCCTCGGTACACCTGGCCTTGAGACCTGTCTTTGATATATGCTAACTTAGGACTTGGGGACAACATTCCCTGGTTTCTTGACCACAAGTTGCTCATCTGTGGGGATTTGTTCATACAGCACATCACGTTCTAGTATTTGATATTTGCATACCATGCTCTGTGCTGGCAATACTGTTATGCACAAAATGAACATAGCTCTCAGGGTGTGCTCAGGTGAGGGAGACCCATACATGAACATTAAATGAGACACATGCAGTGAAAGGGGCCTCTGTGCTGAGAAGGGTGGTGCGGCAGGGGCTGGGGCTGAGGCTTGAGGCAGAGCTGGTTGTATGCACTGGGGAGCAGGGTTGTTTTCCTGGCACTTTGAACTGGGAGCGATGAGAGTTTACCTTCTAACCTCGCGGGTATTCTGCTGTTAAGTAAGGTAACTTGGGGACTCTTTGGCTTCACACACAATAAAAACTAATTTTTTAAAGCTTTTATTTAATGAATATAAATTTCCAAAGTACAGTTTATAGATTACAATGGCTCCCCCCCCATAACTTTCCTCCCACCCGCAACCCTCCCCTTTCCTGCTCCCTCTCCCCTCCATTCACATCAAGGTTCATTTTCAATTCTCTTTATATACAGAAAATCAGTTTAGTATATATAAAGATTTCAACAGTAAAAACTATTTCTTAAATGTCACTTTCTCAAGATAGCGATCCCTCACCTCCCACAATCCGATGGAACCTGGTTCTCAGGAGATCCTATACTTTTTCTATCATTAATTACAGTTATTTATTTATTTATTTAGTATCTGCTTCCCCTAGGCCAGAAATATATTGTGTCGATCTTTGCTATCTCTGTAACACCAGCCCTGGATATGTCTGAGTAGAAGCTCAAAAAATATCTGCTGAAAGACTCATAACATGATCAGAGATGAAATGGCAACATGGGACGTAGTTTAGAAGCCTGCAGTATTCTGCAGATTTGTGTAGTGTGTCATCTGGGGATTTAAATGGCATTAAAATCAACCCCATTTTGGGGCCAGCGCTGTGGTATAGTGGGTAAAGCTGCCACCTGTGATGCCAGCATCCCATATGGGTGCTGGTTCGAGACTTGGCTGCTCTACTTCTGATCCAGCTCTCTGTTATGGCCTGGGAAAGCAGTAGAAGATGGCCCAAGTCCTTGGGCCCCTGCACCCATGTGGGAGACCTGGAGGAAGCTCCTGGCTCCTGGCTTCGGATTGGCGCAGCTCTGGCCAATGTGGCCATCTGGGAAGTGAACCAGCAGATCTAAGACACACTCTCTCTCACTCTCACTCTCTCTCTCTGCCTCTCCTCTCGCTGTGCAACTGTGATTTTCAAGTAAAATAAATAAATCTTGAAAAAAATCAACCTCATCTTGCACAGAAGCAATGCAAGGTCCAGAGAAAGTAATTTGGCCAAGCCACACAGCGAATCGCCAGCCGAGTGCAGGTCATGTTCTCTTAGTTTAGCAACTTTTCCCCTGGGTGCTGTTTGGTCGTCAGTGAGATAATCTCTTAGAAGCAGAGTCTCTTAATATACAGGCTTTTGCTTGTGTAGTAGGACTTGAGCGCAGTAAGGAGCACCGTGGACTTCCCTCTCCACTGGCCTGCTCTCCACTGAGCCTGGAATGCTCCCCTGGGGGATGCATCGGATTGCCTTCCTTTCTCACTTCTGTGACTGCTGGAGAAGGCACACGTGCCTGGGAAAGGTGGCCAAAACCTCATTTGACACAATTCCACTGCACGGGTTGCAGAATTAAGATGAGTGTGTATGCTGTTTGCAAAGTGCTAACCCTGTATAGAGAGCGCCACGAGGAAGCAAAAATGGATGGAGAGAGGGGAAGGCCAGGGCAGTGGACTCAGTTGATGCAGCAGGGCTGCCCGACAGATGCAGAGAACCAAAGGGGAAGGTTTGCAGAATGCAGCCTTGGCAAGCAGCGTGAGTGGCATCCAGTGGAAGGCTCTGTGCTGCCTGCAGTGGGAGAAAGGCCTTGATGGATCAGAGTCAATTCAGTCATTCCATTTTTACACTCACCAAATTGTTTCTGAGGCTGCTAGGTACCCAAACTCTGTGCTAATGCTCGGGGCATGGGGAGACAGAGAGAGGTGGTGGTCCCCTTCTGGCAGTGCTTGTAGAGCGGAGGGAGAGACAGATATTGCACAAATAATCAGGCCAATGAAAAAAAATAGAAGCTGTAATAATTGCTCTGAAGGAACGAGATGCAGGCCTGTGAAGGCAATTAATAAGAGAAACTTCTCCAGATTGTGTGCAGTGGGAGAGGTGGAGGGGGTGTGTGGTAGGGGAGGGGAAGGGGAAGGGGAGGGGTAGGGAGAGCAGGCTTTGCTGGATAAATAATTTGTGAACTAAAACCTGCAGGAAGTGGGGCTGACTAAATGGGCGAGGCCTGAGGACGAGGTGCAGAGTCCTAGGTAGAGGGAAGAGCGTGTTGAAAAGGGATAAGGCAGGAGCGGGCCTTGGTCCTAGCAGTTAGGAGACTTGCATCTCGCTTCAGAATGCCTGGGTTACATTCCTGGCTCCAGTTCCTGATTCCAGCTTTCCACCAATGTGGACCCTGGGAGGCAGAGTTAATGGTTCATGTGATGGGGTCTCTGCCACCCACATGGGAAACTTGGATTGTATTTTGGGCTCCTGATTTCATCCCAGTCCAACCCTGGGCATTGGGAGCTTTGTTTTCTGTTTGCCTGTCTCTGTCTCTCAAAAACAAAGACAAAAACAAGCCACAAGGTACTGTACCACAGTAGGATAACCGTGGTTATCAATAATTAATTGTATTTTTAAAAATAGCTAGTAGAGAAGATTTTTGAATGTTCCCAATACAAAGATAAAGTTAAAAAAGGAAAGAAAAGAAAAAAGATTAGGATTCTCTGGGTGAACAACCTTATAAACAAAATTTTGTTGATATAGTTAATGTGAATGGGATTATTTTCTGATTTTCAGTACTTTTGTATTTTGGGGGTATATGTTAGTTTCTCATTACTACAATAAAATACCCACAGCAACTAGTTTTTTGAAGAGGAACGTTTTAATGTAGTGTGTGATTTTGGAAGTTGAAGTCCAAGAATGGGCAGCCCTCTTTGTTTGGAACCTGGTGAGGGCAGCCCGTGGCAGTGACAGAGTACATGTGGAGATAGGATCGTGTGGTGAGCCAGGAAGCAGAGAGAGTAGTTGGACCAAGCTCAGGGTTTTGTGCAAACCTCTTTTTAGGAGGATCCATTAAGCACACGGCCCCACTGACCTGAGGTCTTCCTACTGAGGCCCCGCCTTCTAAACACCATAGCTGGATTAAGTTTTGCCCCTTTTATTACCGTTAACATAATGACTGGAGTTTTAACATCTGCAGGTTTAGGGGCCAAATCACATTGAAACAACAGCAGGGTATACATTGATTTTGTATCTTACAGCTTTACAGAATCCACTTACCAGCTCTAACAGTTTTTTTCAGTTGACTCTGGATTTTTCTCTACATAAACTTGTATTTTTTCCTGTACCTTATTTAGTAATGCGGTTAAAGGCACATGGGTAATGGAGCATTCATTTGACTGAGTTACAGGGTAAAGGAAGACCAAGTTTCAAAATTTCAAAATCTAGGCTTCAGTGGGTAATGTTTAGCTCAGTAGCTAGGATGCAGTGTAGGATGCCTGTGCCCATATAGAGTACCTAGGTTTGATAGCCAACTCTGGAACCACTTCCTGCTAATGTAGACTCTGGAAGGCAGTGATGACGGCTCAGATAGGTGAGTTCCTCCACAGATTTGTGAAACCTGGGCTGAGTTCCTAGGTACCAGCTTTAACCTGGCTTAGTCCTGGTCACTCTGGACATGTGGGGAGTAGATGGGAGCATTCTCTCTCTGTCACTGTTTCTCTCTCCTTCTCCCTCTCTTTCTCTTTCCTCTTGCCCCCCCTCAAAAAAAAAAAACAAGCCTAGGTTTCTCTGGGTGAAGGGAGCGCTCCACTCCAACTCTGTGTACAAAGAAAGCCTTATCACTTAGACGCTTGTTTGGGCTCTCAGGTGCTGTCTAGTCACGTGTCAGAAGAGTTTACCAGACCAGAGAAAAGGCAGAAATGGCGGGATGTACTTACGTGAGGCGGACTGGTCTGATCTGAGTCCCTAAACAACCCCAGGAAATTGGCTCCTCTGCTTCCTTCTCAGTGAGGCCTCTGTCCCGTGGCCTCCACGGCACTCAGAATGTTTTATTTATCAACCACACTGCTGTAATGAAGTCCAGTTCTGGTCGTAATTTTCACATAGTAGTGGTTGGGAAACTGTTTCAGGTCTTCGTCAGTTTGATTTCTGATCAGTTCTGCTGCACACAACCTTATGAGCAGGACAGAGTTACAGGCTGAGTCCAGAGAGAGGACACTGATCCTCTCTGGGAGGAGGTGGAGCTTTTGGTTGGGGAAGGTATGAGCCCCCTGCCCCCACTTCTCTGTTCCCAGTGCTTTTACTCCTGGCAGAACACGTGGATTTAAATTTCTGAGCCATATATTATCAAGATATATTAAAGATATATCTTTATAATATAATATCATATATAAGATATAAGACATTATATCAAGATATAATAAAGATATATTAAAATGATGTCACTTAGGGATAGCAAAACCAAGGTGCTGTTGCTGCTATTCCCTTCTCTCTGTAAGTGAGCTGATGTGAATCAATCCCCATATTCAATGAAGCCTCAGAACCCTTCTCAACACAACTCTCCAGGAAGGTACTACCAATAAATTGTGGTTCACGTGTGGTTTGAGGGGCTGTGTTGGTTTCCTAAGGCTGCTACAACACAAGAACCAGACTGAATGGCTTATTACATAATGACAATTTTCTTACAAAGTTCTGGAGACTGCAAGGCTAAAAATAAGGGGGCAGCGGGGCCATACTCTGGGAACGCTGTGGGAGGAATCTTGCCTCTTGTAGCTACTGCCAGCAGTAGCTAGTGTTCTTTGCCTTGTAGGTGCATCACATGGTTTCTGCCTCCGTCTTCATGTGGCCTCCTTCTCTATGTGTCTGGGCCCAAATTCGCCTCTTTAGGATACTACTCACTGATTATTAATCCTTGACCAGTTGCAGAGTTTGCAAATAATTTCTCCCATTCTGTGGGTTGCCTCTTCACTTTGCTGAGCGTTTCTTTTGCAGTACAGAAACTTCTCAATTTGATATAATCCCAGTTGTTAATTTTGGCTTTGACTGCCTGTGCCTCTGGAGTCTTTTGCAAGAACTCTTCGCCTGTGCCAGAGTCTTAACGGGTTTCCTGAATATTCTCTAATAATTTGATGGTGTTGGGTCATAGATTTAGATCTGTAATCCATGTTGAGTGGGTTTTTGTGTAAGGGGTAAGGTAGGGTTCTTCATACTTCTGCATGTGAAAATCCAGTTTTCCCAGCACCATTTGTTGAAGAGACTGTCCTTGCTCCAGGAATTTGTTTTAACTCCTTGGTCAAATATAAGTTGGTTGTAGATGTTTGGCTTGATTTCTGGCATTTCTATTCTTTTCCATTGGTCTATTTATTTATTTTTGTACCAGTACCAGGCTATTTTGATTTAAACTGCTTTGTAGTATGTCTTGAAATCTGGTATTGTGTTGCCTCCAGCTGTGTTTTTATTGTGTAACATTGCTTTAGCTATTCGAGGTCTCCTGTGCCTCCTTATGTATTTCTGCATCATTTTTCTAGATCTGAGAAGAATGTTCTTGGTATTTTGGTATTGCATTGAATCTGTAAATTGCTCAGAAGAATGGGCATTTTGATAATATTGCTTCTTCCATTCCATGAACATGGAAGATTTTTCCAGTTTGTATCTTCTTCTATTTCTTTCTTTAATGTTTTGTAATTCTTGTTGTAGAGATTTTTGACATCTTTGGTTAAGTTTATTCCAAGGTATTTGATTTTTTTTGTAGCTATTGTGAGTGGGATTGATCTTAGAAGCTCAGTCTCACCATTGGCATTGTCTGTCTGTACAAAGGCTGTTGATTTTTGTGTATTGATTTTATATCCTGCTATTTTACCAAACTCTTCTATAGAATAGAATAGGCTCTTGGTGGAGTCCTTTGGATCCTCTATGTATAGAATCATGTCATCTGTAAATAGGGATAGTTTGACTTTCTCTTTCCCAATTTGTATCCTTTTGATTGATTGATTGATTTTTTTTTTTTTTTTTTTTTTTTTTTGCCTAATGTCTCTGGCTAAAACTTCCGGGACTATATTGAATAGCAGTGGTGATAGTGTGCATCCTTTTCTTATAATGGATCTTAGTACAAATGCTTCCAACTTTTCCCTATTCAATATGATGCTGGCCATGGGTTTGTCATAAATTGCCTTGATTGTGTTGAAGAATGTTCCTTCTATACTCAATTTGCTTAGAGTTTTCATCATGAAACGGTGTTGTATTTTAGCAAATGCTTTCTCTGCATCTATTGAGATAATTATATAATTTTTGTTCTGCAGTTTATTAATGTGATGTGTCATATTGATAGATTTGTGAATGTTGAACCATCCCTGCTTACCAGGGATAAATCCCACTTGGCCCGGGTGAATGATCTTTCTGAAGTGTTGTTGGATTCGATTTGCTAGAATTTTATTGAGGATTTTTGTGTCTGTGTTCACCAGGGAAATTGGTCTGTAATTCTCTTTCTTTGTTGCATCTTTTTCAGGTTTAGGAATTAAGGTGATGATGGCTTCATAGAGAGAACTTGGGAGGATTCCGTCTCTTTTAATTGTTTCAAAGAACTTGAGAATAATTGCAGTTAGTTCTTCTTTAAATGTCTGGTAGAATTCAGCAGTGAAGCCACCCGGCCTGGGCTTTTCTTTGAAGGTCTTTATTAGTGATTCAATTTCTGTCTCAGTTATGGGTCTGTTTAGGTTTTCTGTCTTCATGGTTCAATTTAGGTAGGTTGTATGTGTCCAGGAATCTATCCATTTCTTCTAGGTTTCCCGATTTGTTGACATATAGCTCTTTGTAGTTATTTCTGATGATTCTTTTTATGTGGTTTGTTGTTACATTTCCTTTTTCATCTCTAATTTTATTGATTTGGTTCTTTTCTCCCCTTTTTTTGGTTAGTTGGGTCAATGGTATGTCAATTTTGGTTATTTTTTCAAAAAACCAGCTCTTTGTTTTGCTGCTCTTTTGTAATGTTTTGTTTTGATTCAATTTTGTTGATTTCTTCTCTAATTTTAATTATTTCTTTTCTCCTACTAGTTTTGGGTTTGGTTTGCCTTTATTCTTCTAGATTCTTGAGATGCATTGATAGCTTATTTATTTGATGCTTTTCCAATTTCTTGATGTAGGCACCTATTGCTATAAACTTTGCTCTTAACACTGCTTTTGCTGCATCCCATAAGTTTTGATACGTTGTGTTGTCATTTTCATGTTTTCAGAAATTTTTTTATTTCTTTTTTGATTCTGTCTGTGACCCACTGTTCATTCAGAAGCATGTTGTTCATTCTTCATGTTTTTCATATGTTCTAGAGAGTCTTGAATTGTTGACTTCCAGCTTCATTCCAGTGTGGTCATGAAGATGCTTGGTATGATTTTGATTTTTTAAAATTTGTTGAGAATTGCTATATGGCTTGGCATGTGTTCTGTCCTAGAGAAAGTTCCATGTACTTCTGAGAAGGATGTGTATTCTGCAACTGTAGGATGAAAAGTTCTGTAGATATCTGTTAGGTTCAATTGGACTATAGTGTTGATTAAATCTGCTGTTTCCTTGCTGATTTTCTGTCTGGTTGATTTATCCATTGCTTAAAGTGGTTATTGAAGTCCCTCTTTACTATTGTTTTGGAGTCTATGTCTCCGTTTGGATCCCTTAACATTTCTTTTAAATAGCCAGGTGACCTGTAATTAGATGCATATATGTTTATAATGGTTACATCTTCCTGTTGAATAGATCCCTTAATAATTAAATAGCACCCTTCTTTGTCTCTTTTAATAGTTTTTGTAGTAAAGTCTTTTTTCTCTGATATTACTATGGCTATAGCAGCTCTTTTTTGGTTTATGTTGGCATGGGATATCTTTTTCCATCCTTTTACTTTCAGTCTGCATGCATCTTTGTTGGTGAGATGTGTTTCTTGTAGTCATCAAATAGATGGGTTTGGTTTTGTAATCTGTTAGGCTGATCTGTATCTTTTATCTGGACAGTTGAGGCCATTTACGTTCAAGGTGACTATGATAAGTAAGGATCTGGCCCTGCCATTTCCCATATATATTCCTGTTGTTTACTTTGGATTTCCTTTGTACTTTTACTGGGTGGGTTTCCGCCATCGTCTTCTTTCATAGTGATGACCATGTTTCTGTGTTTTTGTGTGCAGCATATACTTAAGCATCTTTTGTAAGGCTGGGTGGGTGGTAACAAATTCTTTCAGTTTCTTTTTCCCATGGAAGGTCTTTGTTTCACCTTCATTTATAAATGAGAGCTTTGCAGAGAATAGTATTCTGCATTGACAGTTTTTTTTCTCTTAATTCTTGGAATATATCTCACTATTCTCTCCTAGCATGTAAAGTTTCTGATTAGAAGTCCTCTGTGAATCTAATTGGAGATCTTCTGAAGCTATTCCAGCATTTCTCTAATGCACATTTTAGAATCTTTTATTTATGTTTTACTGTGGAGAGTTTGATTACAATATGTTGTGGTGAAGATGTTCTCTCTGGTAAAGTCTACTAGGAGTTCTATGTACTTCCTGTACTTCGATGTCCCTTTCTTTTTTCCAAATTAGGGAATTTTTCTGTTAGTATTTCACTAAAAAGCCTTCTAATCCTTTCTCTCTTTCCATGCCTTCAGGAACTCCTAGAACCCATATGTTGGGTCATTTGATAGTTTCCTGTAGATTCCCAACAATGTTTCTTAGTTTTCTCATTTTCTCTTCTTTTTTTTTTTTTGACTGTGTAATTTCCTGTGCTTTGCTTCCTAAGTCTGATATTTTCTTCTGCTTCACCAATTCTGTTAAGATGTTCTGCTGCATTTTTTTATTTGTTCTATTGAATTCTTCATTTCATTTTGATTTCTCTTTAAGACCTCAATTTCATTGGAGAAATTTTCTTTCATGTTCTGTCTGGATTTCAGTAGTTTGTGCATTTGCTTCTATGTAATATTATGATGATTGTTTGAATTCCATTTCTTATATTTCTTCCATCTCATCATCTTCACAGTTTGGTATTGAAGTGTTGTGTTCTTTTGGGGGCATCATGTTGTCTTCTTTATTCTTGTTTCTTGAATTGGTGTCTTTGTTGTTTGGCATTTGTGTAGATACTCATTGGTTTCTTCTTTGTTATTTTGTTTTAGTGGATTTTTTTTCATGCCATGGCTCTGTAGATAAGTGGAGTATCTGTTTTCAGTGAATTTATAGAGACAGATAGTAGGTGTGGCCAGGGAGTGCTGTTCAGTTCTCCAGGTTGAAGGTCATGTCTAAGGTTACATACCCACATTTGGTGTGGTAAATCTCTCTTTTTTTAAACAGAAGGGAAGTTTATTTGGCTCAGCTGAGCTCCTCTCCTCAAAGGAGACCAGTACCTGGGCACTAGCCCCAGTGGGTATAATATTTGTCTGTTCTGCTCCAAGGACCACACAAAAGATCTGTGCAGTCCTCAGTGTAATATCAGATTCCCCAGAAATGTCCCTCACCAGATAACCAGGAAGCCCTAAGCATATGGCATTTCCCACTGTGAGTGCCCAAAGTCCCAGCCACACTGTGAGTCCTCCCACACAGCCTATTTTTTTTCACAGTCCCAGCACACGAATCTTGGCGCAGCTGTATGTATGTCCAAAATGGTGCCTACTCTATCAGCTTGTTACAGGACCCCATTGTAAAGTGGCAGAGAGAAATGTGTCCCTCCTTTTTTTTTTGTCTCCTCTAGTTTGTCACGTACACTATTCCCCATGGGGCTCCAACCTAGCTTCCCTGTAGGCTCTTCCGTCAGCTCTAGTGCCAGTGGCATGGGCTGCTGTGGTCTGGTCTCACCTTACTTTCCAGTGCTGGTCTGTAGGCTCTCGGCTGCTGGAGTCCTGAGTTGTGGGTATCCACGCCTTCCACATAGGTTCACCAGGTCCCTCTAATTTGCATAGTTTCCTCTGGCATTTTCTCCCTAACTCTTCCCTGAGACTGCACTTTTTCTACTTTTTTAAAGCTATCTTCTGCTAGACTAGAGCAGTAAGCTCCCCCCCTACTCTGCCATCTTGGAACTCCTTGTTTATTCCTTTATCTGCTGCCCTGGAGGTAAAATGGTAGTGGCCTTTTGTCCAAAAGCCAGTTGTGAAATTTGTCTGACAGTTTTATGTGACTCAATTCTTAGCTGAATTGATTTCCACTGCATTGGCTTTTGTGTATCAGATGGTTGGCTTTGATAGACACTTTGCTGCTCTGGGATTTCTGTGTTGACCTCTGGGTGCTTCTCTTTTCCCTGAGGATCACAACAAAGCCCAGAACCACCCTCCATAGGTCACAGGTGTTGAGAAGGAAGAATTGAAATAACAGTTGTGGACTTCTTTGGCCTCCTGGAAGGAAAGGAGAGGTAAGTGGAAGGTGTTGCTAAAGTTATTGTGTGATACCACATATATTGGTTTTTCTCTCCAAATCATTGCCTGGGGCTCTGTTTGGAAATTGGTTTTTACCCTTGTTGCTCTTATTGCAGCCTTTGATGCTCCCAATCCATATTTAACTTTTCTGCAATTCAGCACCTGCCTGTTAGCACACTTCCCTTCCAAGTTTTCAGTACAAGGCATCTCCATTTACCTTGGCCTAAGTTGTTGGGGACCCTGGCAGCCAGATCTTCTAGAACTTCCTATTCCTCCAAGCAGGGTGTGGGCTAAGGAACCTGGACCCTGGAAAGACTGCTTCTCCTTTTCATCTTCTTGTAGTGATTAACAGTATGGACTGATTTGAATCATAGCTCTGCCACTTACTTGCTGTGTGACCTCAAGCAGGTACCTTAATCCCTTCATGCCTCAGTTTCCCCATTTATAAAATGGAAGCCAACCTCATAGAATTGTGATCAGAATGAAGTTACTTAATGTGTGTAAAGGACTTCAAACAAAGTCTGATACATAATAAGCATTGTGGGGCCTGTGCTGTTGCATAGTGGGTAAGGCCCCTGCTTGCAGTGCTGGCATCTCATATGGGCAGTGATTTGAGTCCTGGCTGCTCCACTTCTGATTCAGCTCTCTGCTATGGCCTGGGAAAACAGTGGAAAATGGCCCAAGTTCTTGGACCCCCGCACCCACATGGGTGTCCTAGAGGAAGCTCCTGGCTCTGGATTGGCCTGGCTCTAGCTGTTGAGGCCATTTGGGGAGTGAACCAGCAGATGGATGACCTCTCTATCTCTCTGCCTCTGCCTTTCTGAAACTCTGCCTTTCAAATAAATAAATAAATCTTAAAACACACACACACACCCAGTGAAAGTATTTGTTAATGTTGCCTTACTTGGTTGTTTAGCCTTATTTTCTTTTTAGCATGTTGGGATAACACCAGGGGGCTTAGTCTCTGTTTTTTTTTTTTTTTTGACAGGCAGTGTTAGACACTGAGAGAGAGAGAGACAGAGAGAAATGTCTTCCTTCCGTTGGTTCACCCCCGAAATGGCCGCTATGGCCGGTGCACTGTGCTGATCCGAAGCCTGGAGCCAGGTGCTTCCTCCTGGTCTCCCATGTGGGTATAGGGCCCAAGGACTTGCACCATCCTCCATTGAACTCCCGGGCTGCAATAGAGAGCTGAACTGGAAGAGGAGCAACCGGGACAGAATCTGGCACCCCAGCCAGGACTAGAACCCCGGGGTGCCAGTGCCACAGGTGGAGGATTAGCCAAGTGAGCCGCAGCGCCGGCCTAGTCTCTGTTCTAAGTACAAAAGCTAAGCTTCTGTGTGACTTGGATATATCATTGCTGTAAAATTTGGCCTCCTCAGTTAAGGGAGATGAATTGTCTTGGCCTGCTCTGTTCACTGTAGGGTTACTCTGAGGAAGGAGGGATTTACGGGGTCTGCACTGCACGGAGCTTGTGCGTGTTAAGGAGCTGCCTGCAGGGATGCAGAAGAAAGCTCTTTGCTCTGTGAAGGGGCATCTTTGTGAAGATCACTTCTTAAAGAACAACAGTCCAGCTTAGAAGTGGGGAGATCTCGGGTGCTCTCAACATTGCTTGCTTCAGTCCTGATTGGCCCCTCACTGTTTGGAGATAAGCTTGTCTGTGGTCTCTGTGGAGGACAATGACTGGTATTACCTGTCAACAACAGGGCCCTTAGCTGTAAATAATGGAGACTAATACTTGATCAATGAAGCAGGAAGGGGATTTATTAGACAGTCCAGTGTTGCTCAGTCTTGGCTCAGTCAGTGTAGACCTCAGTGACAGAGTATCATGATTAGCCCTACTTGCCTTCCCCACCTGTGTTTGCTAGAAGCTAGAAGGGAAACTATGGTTAGCAGCTCTCAAGGAAGTTGTGGTGGAATGAGAAGGCTGTGCCAAGATGGCTGCTGGCAAGTGAGCATCAGTTACTCAGGAAATGGCTTCAGAACCCACCTGGCAAAGGAGCCTGTCTGGCAACAGGCAGTCATTGGTTATGGCATAAACCACCCCTTGACCGGATTGGCTGCCTCGGCTATATAATCTGCTGCACCAACTGAAATAAATGAATCTGAGAGCTGCTCACCTCTAGCCTGCTTTCACCTGACTCCCGGTGTCTGTGTGGTGACTCTGTGCCTCTTGCCCCCACAGCGCTTCTCCTCTCAGACCGAATCCACAGCAACAGGAAGTCTTGTTGGAGTGTGCACGAGGAGGGTGGAGCTCTCTGCAGCGGGGATGGGAGCAGGAAGGATCCATCGCAGCCCTATGTGACCTCCTGGCACTCCTGGGGACTTTGGGTTCTGGTCTGCATCTCTGTCTCTTTACCCTGTGCCCTTGACCCAGACCAGGCCCTCATAATTCCATGCTGGCATTATCTCCTTTCTTCCATTCAGCTGTTTAATCCTGTTTCTTCCTGCAGTGAGAAATTCATTACTTTCAAGCTAGAGTCAGATTCATTCTTATAAACACTAAAAATTCAACAACTGTGTCTTAACCACTTTTTTTTCCTAAGGATGTACTCCATTTATAAAGAGCAATACTATAACTATTTATATACCCCTAATCTGGCTTTAACATTTTGTCATATTTGCTTACCCCTTTTTTTGTTTTAAGCAGTGAAAGATTGCACAGGATTCACACCACTCCAGGGACCTCTTATCAATCTTATTCCCTCTTTTTCTTCCCATGAGTTTATCATCTTTATTATTTTCATGTATGCCTTATGAATTTTCTGCATGTTTAAACCTCTGTTCAATGTAAACATTGCTCTGCATATTTTCAAACTTTATGGAAATAGTGTCACATAATGCCTGTTCTGTTGCAGTTTACTTTTTACATGGAACACTATTTTTGAGATTTATTTGTGTTGTTGTGTGTGGCTCTACTATATTCATTTTAAGCATTGCATAATGTTTTGTTTACCTATGTCTGATTGATGGGTTTTTCTTTTCTGTTCCGACACTGTGAGCCCGAGAGCAGTGAGCATTCTTGTGTAAACCCTGGAGAGTGTGCCTAGGAGTGAAATCACATCAGAGAAGAACAGGCAGGAGCAGCGTCCTAGCCCAGCAGCTTCCCCACTGGCCGGGGCTGGCAGGTGATTAAGCCCAGGAAATCCCTGGCAGGCCTGGTCAAACAGGATTTAGGGGTTTGTGAAATAGGACTTTATTTCTTTAACTAATCCGTTTTGTGGGGGGCGGGGTAGGAGGGCATTTGAGGTCTGACTTCAGCATGATCTGGAATGAACAAGGTAGCAAACCCACAGTACTTAAATATTTGCTAATAATAGAGATCTGTGGGCCTTTGGAATGAATGACAGGACATCCACGAAGGGTACCGTTGCTTTCCTTTTTTTTCCTTTGGGTCATGCAACAAAGTGTGTTTACCCTGCTTGGGATAGAGTGCAGTGGTGACGGAAGTGTAGTGTGGAGGCAGAGAGTCATGTTTGTGCCTGATTTCACCACTTCCCAGCTATGTGCCCATGGTCTGGAAATGTCCTGCTCCTCAGTGTCCTTGTCTGTGCGATGAACAGCTCAGTGATGTTCTCTGCTTCAGACTCAGTGTCACCACTGTCCTGAATGGTCTATGGTGAGCTCTAGCCAGAGACCTCAGGACCACCATACTGCAGTTCCTGTGTCGGGTCTTGCTGGTTACAGAGCCTCTGGGGACCTCTGAATTCTGGTGCTCCCTCTTCATCTGAGACTCACCCCTCTGCCAAGCACTCTGGCTGCCTGTCTGGACCTGAGTATTTCTTGGGACACTGCAAATGACTGGATATCCTGCTAGTATTTGCCAGGCTTTGCTTTGGTGGGGCTGCACTCTGATTCTTAAATAACTCTTCCTTCTACCTCCCTGTGTTTGCAGCAGCCAGGAGCCTGTATCACTTTCCTTCTGTCCTGAGCATATTGGAAGGTCTCTTGGTGGAACTGTTGCTGTAAGCCTGGTGGTGAACCAAGCCCTCTGTGTGTGTTTGCATCAAGGTTGTGTGGGACAGGGTTGAGGGCACGCTTTTTAGAGTCAGCTGGATTTGGTTTCAGAGTCCCAGTTGTCTCACCTTTCAAAAGATGCTGATAATATGGCTTTCCTCCTGGGGTTACAATGAGGACACACATGTGACCATCGTGTGCAGCTCAGAATCATCGTGCCATGACTTAGAAGTAGGCATGCTGTAGTATGTGGGAAGCCAAATGAAGGCACAGGATGGCAAGTCATAAAGCGGGGTGTCTCTGTGAGTGGATGGCCAAGTTCAGATCTGGACACTCCACTTTGTTTCTGTAGCCCTGGGCATCATGTTCTAACCTCTCTGTGCTTTCCTGGGCTCAGCACCCAAATGGGGCGATGATAATGCTGCTTAACTCACAGACTTACTGTTGTGAGAAAGAAATGACGTCACCTACATAAGGCAGTGGAATAATGTCTGGCACGTAGGACAGGCTCAATCCAGGTATGTTATTTTAGGGATTAATACATTTTTGGGAAACAATTATTTATTTGGAGGATGGGGTGGAATGATTGAGAGAGATGGGGAGAGAGAGAGAGAGAGACAGAGACAGAGAGAGAGAGAGGAAATGAGAATATCTTCCATCTCCTAGTTCACTCCCCAAATAGACACAACAGCCAGGGTTGGGACAAGCTTTCTGAGCCAGGCTGAAGCCTCAAGCTAGCACCTCTACTGTGGTCTCCTGCATGGGTGGCAGGGCCCCAGATCCTTGGGCCATCCTCCAGTGCCTTCCGAGCTTGGAAGTACAGAGTCGCTGGTGCTTGGACAGAAACTCTCATCTAGGGGTTTTAAGCAGCAGCTTCACCTGCTGCATCACAACACTGGCCCTTGTTATCCTTAGTATATGGGTGCGTCTGTAACTGTCTAGGTGTATGTGCCAGGGACTCAAGTTACAGGATTATAACTTTCTTGAATTCAATTCTACTGGAAGACAGAACACACATTCTAGTTCCTTCCAAGAGACCTAATCATTTCAGTTATTTGGTTCTTAGGGGTTTAAACTCAGGAAAGCAGGGCTTCTTTCTTTTTCCCCTTATCCCTACAGTTGATGTTGCAAGATGGTAGCATCTCAGACAGGTGCATTTGCCTTGCCCTTGGCTTTGGTCGTCAGCACTTGGCTTGCTTGGCTGGTGGCCCCATGCTGGGCTGTCCTCCACTCCATGTGGCCCTCTTACTTCTGCTGACCTCAGAATGGCACAGGAGTTGATATAGGGGGCTTGCTGTCCTCCCAGAGCCCCAGGGAGAAATTAGGAATGGGAAGGTGAGAGTCAGGAGGGGACACAGGGCTTCTTATTAGTGTCGAAGGCTTCTCCTTTTCTGTCAACTGTTTCCTACCTCCTGAACTTGGAGAATTTTATAACTTAGGGAGGGTGGAGTGTGTTTGTGTTGATTTACATTCTTCCTAGTGTTTCCTGCATTGTACTTGAAACAAAGCTGAAAGTGAAGAGATTTTGCTCTTTTTCCTGGAGTGTTTTGGGTGATACTTCTTATTCTTAGGAAAGCTATGGCTGCAAATGTTCTGACCTAGTTAACTGGAGAAGGGAGGGTCTTAGATTTGGGGAAGCCAGGGGGAAATAGCACATTGCAGTATTTCATTCTCCTTCCAACTTGGATAGTTTCACCATAAGCTATCCTCCTGTTACTGTTTACCCCATTTTCCAGATGAAGGAGCTAACTTGAGAGGTGGAGTCACTTGCTTAAAGTTACCCAGGTAGAAAGAAGTTATCTTAGACAGATGTATCTGGCTCCAAAGCTGCGTGCCACAGTCTCTCCCACGCAGAGCCAAATGGAACAGCACTAACCTCTTGGGTTATCCTTGGACACCACCTGCCAGGTGGGCCTGTTCCTCCCCACCAGGAGGGAGTGGCTGAGCCATTCCTGAAGTTGCATGATGCGCTGGGTTGTCCAACCTCCCTATTGTAGAATAACATCAACAATGATGTGTGTTCACTTCTTTTGTTCCACTCAGTCTGGGTATCTCCATTTCCTGCTTGACCAAGATACCAGTGTGCCAAGCACATGGGAGCATGTGAATTATGCAAATCTGTATGAATAATGAATAGATGTGTATCAAAGGGGTAAAGGGCTCCGAAAGGGCTGAGTCTTACTTCTCTGGAGCCTGTGGAGAGAAAGGACTCCTGAGTTTCTCTCATCTCAGCTGTCTGATTCGTAGCCAGGGCTTCTCTGGTGATGTCAGCCACACCTGCTGCCTCTTCTGTGCAACCCGGAACAGCACTCAGAGTGAGGGCATAGTGATTTCATGCAAAACCAGCCCTGCAGTGGTTCCACTGCCCTGGGTCTGTTGGCTCCTGCCTGTGAGATGGCTGAAGGCCATCTTTTTTTGTAGAGAGGATTAATTAGAATAGATCCCTTTGACTCAGAATGCCAGTAAGATGTGTGGTCCTCAGCTATTGATTTGGGATGCTGAGCAGAGAACCGTGGGGCCCAGGACAGACCTCAGGAAAGTTGTGGTGACAGGCATTTTGATGGCCAGGTGGTTCACTGTAGCACACTTGGAAGGAATACAAATGCATGGGGAGAATTGGTGGGAGGGTTAGGGTGAGGAAGGGCAATGGTACAAGGGCTGCCGTGACACTGTGAATGCAGAGAATCTCATTTCCTATGGACGATGTGGCTGAGAAATTAAAAGGGACACTCGTGAACCTCAAATGCTGAGATGATTGTGAGAAAATGAATACTTAGATTTCCAAGTCATTTGTTCATATGCAGATAATTGAGTTCTGAGGAGTGGGGTCAGTGTTCCCTCAACTTCCCCATCGTCTTGGAGCTTAAGTGATGCTGAAGTTCAAATTCCTACCCCCAGATGGCCTCTCAAGTGAATTCAATTCAGGAAGCACTCATTAGCACCCACTGTGAGAATGGGAGGGAACCAGATACGAAGAAGAAGCAAAAGGCACGCACCATTCTCTGAAGGAGTTGGTCACATGGGACGGATGTTTTCATACATGATTCGAATGCAGACTATGTTCATGGGGATTTAGGGAGCACAGAAAGGGAAATTGAGGCCGAATTTAGGCAAATGAGAGGAGTTTTCATGATGGGTGTATAGTGGCATTTGGCAAGGACTTCGAAACAGGCAGTATTCTGGGGAGGTTTTGCATGGTGCTTTCTTGAGGTCTTTTCTTGGGTATGGTTATGACTGTGGCTTAGAAAAGCTGTTGTAAAAATAAGGCTCAAGATAGAGTGAAGTCATGGAGGCACTAAGGAGTAGGCTAGGGAGCTGGAATTTCATTCTGTAATTAGCAGGGAGCTATGGAAAGTCTTAGAGGAAGAGAGTGCCCTGATCAGAACTAATCCAGGAAGCATAGCCATTCATTATGTGTGGATGGGACTGGAGCAAAAAGTGGGGGTAGGGGGTTGGGCAGAAGATGCTAGTGAGGAAGTTACTGTAGTAGGAGAGAATAAGGTAGATTTAAGACAGAAGGCAAATCTCGATTTTCTCATTATAGGATGGGAATCTCTTATTGTCCCTAGTGTTTGAGTACTTACAGTCTGAGGCAGTGGAAGGAAAAGATACATCACAGCATGAGCATTGTTCTTTCTTATTCCCCTTTTCTCTCAGTGGCTGTAACAAGTAGAGTCTATCTAGAACTCAGGGTCTATGGCTAGGTGGCCAATTCGCAGGCAAGGGGTTGTCAAGGTTCCATCATCTTGCCTAAATCCCTGATGTAGGAGCTGTGGGAGAGCCAGGTAGCATGGGAGCCGAGGGAAGACATGTGGGTGGAGTACCAAGGGACTTTGACACCCGGGGGGGATGGGCAAGCCACCCTCTCCCTGGCCATTGTTCTCCTACTTGTTATTCAGTAATAACTTCCCGGCCTCAGGAGTCTTCTGCAAGGATGAAAAGAAATCATGCTCTTTTATTAGCATATAAGATGCCAAAAATGGAAGGAGTTATTGCCATCTTTCTGGGAAGCAGCATGATGGAACCAGTTAAGAGGACTAACTGATCTTGTCCTGCCTGTGTTACTCACAAGCCCAACTAGTCTGTGCCTCAGTCTTCTCCCTAGGGATATGGGCATAATCATAGCCATTGTCTGTTGAGAGTGTTGTGAGGTGGACTAAAATAATACACACTGTGACTGGCACATCTGTAGATACTGAACAAATATTTCCAGTGGTAATAGTGATGCTACCGCTGCACTGCCAGTGGTGGGCTTCCTTAATACCCCTAGAGTATCTGTTGGCACCACCTAAGCTCAGCAACACTGTGCTGCTCCTCTCCCTCCTCCAAGCTCCTGTCCACATCCATGTGCAAACTGGGAGTCTGGTTGCATCACAGAGTGTCACCGTGGTTCAGCAAAGAGGGGCCCCTGGGGAACTCCAGTCTAATACATCATCTGTTACTGGGAAGAAATCATCTTCCTTCTTGGTTACAGGGATGTTCTGCCTCTCCAGATAGCCTAGTCTGTGTGCAGATAGTCCTTGATGAAAGTCCATATGGGTTTACTGATATCTTCCTTTCTATATTCGTTTGCATGCATGTATGTTAACATACCCGGCTCCCTCAAATTACTTCCAGGGCTTTTTGCTTATTCCCAGGCATAGAGGAAGTGAATTCTTAATAAAACATGGACTGTTGAGAGAGAACAGTGATAGAAAAAAAATAGTAAGATAAATACCCAAGATCTGGAAATGTGGACAAAGGCGTAAAATCAATTGAAAGCAGCCACTCCATCCATAATGAACTTTTTTCCCCCTTAGCTAAGGGGATTTCCTAATGCAATGAGAAGAAATGGGCTTTGTGTAGCAGAAAAGATTTGGATTAGACATTCAAGAGCTCCCTGCCTGCGAAGTGATTAGAAGTTCAGTCTTCGGATCATTCCTACGTTTTCTTGAGATGTGCCAGGATCTTGTTGGCCTGCAGAGAGTGGTGAAGTAAAGAAATGTGGGCAGTGCTTTCCTCTCTGGAATTTACTAACTGCAGGAGGGGAAGGAAGGAGCAGGAGAGGAAGAGTCTATTAAAATCCACTCTGTTAAGGAGATGTTCAATAGAGAGGCTGGCTCCTCAGAGTGACTCAGAGCCCTGTCTGACTCCTTGACAGCTGGAGACGCTTGCCCTGGCTTGAGTTTCCCAGCTGCAAGAAGGTGCTCAGAGGAGGTCTCCAGATGGCTTCAAGACTGACCTGGTTAGCACCAGTATCACCCGCTATGGGCTGTGAGAACGCTCTGATAATAAAAATTGTAGCAGTACAGTCAAAATCCCGAGTATCTAAAATGCCTCAAGAAAGGAAGCATTTTGGATGGTGGAATTTTCCATAAAGCTGAGGATTTTTCCATCTGAGTAGAGGCTCCCTTTTTTTGTGTTTTAGATAGATTGGATCGATATTGCGTGTCTTGTTTGCTTGGAGACAAAAAGTGAATAATAGTTATTGTTCTTTCCCATTAATATAGAAATTCCCTAGGAGATTCATACGCTTCAGTTTGCCCCAAAACTAAATAATGAGACCATTGTTTTTGTTGAGCTTTTTTTGCCTGCTTTTTAGATTTTCTAACTCTCCTTGCTGCAAGATATTTTTGCCTCTCATTTCTTGCTGATCTCAATGTGTCGGCTTCTAGTGGTCTCTATTTTTTCTTTTGATTTCCATCTGTTATCTCCATTTTTGGATTAGAAACTAGTATTGATCTTGTATATATTTGTCCAATCACTGGCATCAGACATTCAAAACAGAGCTCAATATTTATGTCTGTATTAATTTATTTGTTCAATAAACAAGCCTTGAGTACCTACTCTGTGGAAGGCAACGTGCGAAGTGCCAGAATACAATAATGGTAAACTACCACACTGCTTATCACAGGCTGGCAGTTGTAGGGCTGGAACTCAGGGCTCATGGGCTGCACCTGTAGTCCAAGCCCTCCCTCCAATCATCATATTCGAGTCCAGTAGTCCTCAGAGTCGAGTGTGCCTCAGATTCACTTGGAGGGCTTGTTCAACGTACACTGCTGTGCCCTACTCCCGTAGTTTCTGATTTGTAGATGAGACTTGGGAATGTTCAGCTTAAGGCAGCTCCCCTGGGGGTGCTCATGCTGTTGTCTGGAGCCTCACTCGACACAACAGTTCTTTAGCCTCACGGCTTTTTCTCCCGTCCCCACGGGCCAGTCTGGTTTCTGCCTCAAGGCATCTTCCCCGAGGCACATGCAGAGGCTGTGCCCTCTGTGTGATCTTGACCTGGCCGCCTCTTGTCATCACTTCCTTATGGAGGCCCAACCCGAGTACCCTTGTTAATGTTGCTTTCCCCCTTCTGGGCGCTCCATGCCAGCCTCTTGGTCTTGTTTCCTTCTTCAGCTTTGGGCCTGCTCTGAGATGACCCTTGTAGGGTTGTTTCAAGGGTAGGTGGGGTTGATGAGGAGATACTAACAGACCCAGGTAGAAGATGCACATTTCTATAATGTACTCAAAAGGAAAAAGAGTTGGAGCACATAAAGACAGCTGCACCAAGCAGAGCAGCATGTATCATTTTTTTCCATGGCAGGTGCCAGTGCTTCCTGTCCTTCTGATGAGCGGTGTCAGCTGACTGGGGCAAGGATCCCCCAAACCTTTTCAGCAGCTCTGATCCACTCCCTCTCTGGGTCTTGACACCCTCCAGACTCCTGTCTACTCATCTACACACTGGGGATATTTCCTTGGAGGTCGATTTTCCGGGCAAAATGTCTTGCAGGCAGGATGGAATTCCAGCCTTGCCTGGGTCTATGGATAAAGGCTTACATTTTTACTTATCTGTCTGGTCCATCTTATTTTACTTGTTGCTCTCCCCTGTAGGATGTAAACACCATGAAAGTAGAGGCAGATCTGTCATCTTTCCAGAAGTTTCTCAGCACCTACCTAGACAGGGCCCTGGCAAAGAAAGAGCACATCATATATATAAGCTCCCTCCTCCTTCCCTCACCTAACACGAAACTATGTGGCTCTTGAATGCAATTTAAATCTTTCAGGGAACTGAGCAGACATGTTTCCCAGGAAAGCCTCTTCTGTTAGGGCATAGCTCGTTGCAGAGTGCCACAGTGGGAGGCAGGCAGACAAGAGCGTCCCTCCCTCCGTATCTTAATGGAGCAAGAGCTCTCCGGCAAGGGCCCCTCTGTTCCCATTCAGCGTTCTTTTCGCTCCCTCTCATTTCCCCCGCTCATCTGTCACTATGACTTCAAAGTTGTAATAACAAACCTATTACCGCAAGGTGATGCCAGAAGGGGAAAATGAGACTAAGTTACTGAGGAGGAAATAGTTGTAGCACCAGCCCAGTCCTGGCTGTAGAGCCTGCAAGCTGTGGAATAAGGGATGTCAGTTTAATTGCAGCTTTTCCCCTTATGGTGTGGATATGTCTGTTCTTTCCCTCTCTCTGTCCTCTGTTAGGTTCACAGGTTATTTTGCCATAAGATGCTAATAGCATCTACAAAGATGCCGAGTAATTGTTGTTAATAGCGTCTACAAAGATGCCGAGTAATTGTGAGCAACTGTTCTTGGGCTTCTCCCTCTACCCACTCTGCTCTTGATTGTCACTGTGCCTCCAGCCAGATAAGAAACTCTTCAAAGACAGGGACCATGTCTTGCTGTGGGTGACCTGATGGTTCTGTTGTCAGAATCAGGAATAGGGTTGGCATAACACAGACATCTGAAAATTCTTGTGAAATGTTCTTATTTTTTCTTACTTTGGTACTTTTACCAGGGAGGACTGACAGGCAAGTGCCTGCATTAAGATGATTCATTCACTTATGCAAATATATTGACTATAACCCTGCCGTGTGTCAGGCTTTCTGATAGGCTGGGTGGCAAGAATGGTGGTCAAGACAGATCTGGTTGTTAGTCTTTTGGAGCCTGTATTCTAACAGGGAAGCAGACAAAGGGACCTTAGCCAACACATAATTACAAATCATGCTGCGAACTAGAAAGAAAAAACCAAGATGACTAAAAGAGTGGATGATGCTAAAACAGTGGCTAACGCTTTTCCATTGGGTGGATAGGGAAGGACCCTCTGGAAGTTAATCTGGGATCCAAACCTGAGGACCAGTCAGCTGTGTTGAAGAATGTGAGAACAAACACCTGCCACTGTCCTAAGGTGAGCAAAGTCCTGTTGGAGGAACTAAAAGAAGTCCAGGATGAGAGAGGGAGACAATGGTGTGGATCCAAGCTAGAGGGGACAGGAAAGATCTTAATCACGAGTTCAGCTGCTTGAATCCAGGGTCATCCTCCATTCCTCTCTCTGTCATTTAGAACCTGAAGGAGTCAGAGACTATTTTTCAGACTTCAGTGTGCATTAGACTCTCTCAGCTTTTATAAGACACATACGTATTAGAGCCTCTGAGAAGGTAGGCATACCAGGGCTATTTCTCTCATAAGAACAGGTGGTCCCAGACTTACAAAGGTTTGACTTGTGACATTTCAACTTTACAATGTTGCAAAAGTAATACTCATTCAGTAGCAACTCTACTTCCAATTCTGAATTTGGATATTTTGTCCAACTTTTGCTATGTTGTCCCCTGTAATCTCCTAACTATACAGAGGCAGTGAGACGCAGCTCCCAGTCAGCCATTGGAGCAAATTAGCAAACAACTAAGATGCCCAGTGTATCGTGTTGCTAAGCTACAATATTTACTAGGGTAGTTATGTTGTATGTTTCTTGACTTAGGAGATTTTTCAATTTACAGTGGGCTTATTGGAATGTAACCCCATCATAAGTCAAAGGGCATCTATAATAAAAATCCAATTAAAACCGACTTAAACAAAACCCAAGCAGAAGTTAAGGACTTCCCGGCATGGTAATCAAAGGAGTGAATTAACTTTAGCAATAGTTCAATCCATCACTTAAAATGACACTTTAAGGCCCCTCCCCCTTTAAAGTTCTTGTTTATATTGGCTTTATCCTTAGGCGGTTGTCTTCATATGGTGGTAGAAATAGGTGCTGGGACTCCAAGCAGGCAGCACCCTCATGGGTAGTGATCCCATGGGAAGGAGAACCATGTTCACCCTTTCTCTTCCCCCTTATTTCCTCAAATGAACTCTGATGGGCTTTGCTTTGATCCCGTGCCCACAGTGGAGACAGCCAGAGAGATCTGGTACCCAAGCTGCCCGCCTGGGCATAAGCTGGAGGGACATCATCACTAGAGTCACCTGAAGTGGGAAAGGATGCTTTCCACCAACAAGAAATGTAAAAAAAAAAAAAAAAAAAACAAAAAAACAAAAAAAAAACAAACAAACAAAAGCAAAAAATAGAAACAACAGAAGACCAAAGCTAGCTGATATTCCTCTCAGAAGCCTTGCTAAGGCAAGGATTCTTACTTCCAGCACACCCTCCTGGACTCTGTGATGTTGGGAAACCCCAGATAGCTCTTTGAGAAACACTGCCAATCTGCAGATTGAGAAATCGAGGCCACAGAAGATGGGAGGTCATGACAAGGACAGACATGAATGCTCTGGAAATGGCCAGAAGTCTCTCCAGAGTCACAGAACTGTCACGTGGGTCTCAAGGTCTCCTTCTTGGATGCCAGTAATGCCTTGAAGATGTGAGATTTTTTTCCTTACATCATGGGAAATAGCAATCCACTAGCTTATTTTTAGGACTGGAAGAAGACTCACTTGAAAGGTATGATTTGTCAAATATCTCAGGAAATTATGCTGACATTTTAGTTAGAATTACACTGAAAAATAAGGGGAAAACCACCATAATTTAAAATATGAAGTCATTAATCTATGAACATAACTCTGCTCCTTCAGGCCTTGCTTTATACCATGGACTATATTTAGAAATAATGGTGTTGTACATTATTCTTTTATAGTACCCATCTATTTTATCATTTTTTGCTATTTTGCATGAATCTCTGTTTTCTATTGGTTAATGCTCAAAAAAACACATACTGCTACAATTTCTAAGTTTCTCTTAAATGTGGCCACCTTACTGGATTCTCTTATTCTGTTACGTTTGTTTCTTGACTCTGTTGGGTTTTTCAATATAGATGATGATATCATCTGCCAACAATGGCAATTTTGTCTCTTCTCTCCTAATATTATGTTTTTATTTTTCTTGTCTCATTAAACAAGGCAAAATTTCCAATGTTGTTTTGAATGATATTGATGACAGATACAATCTGAGCTTGTTTTTGATTTTCAGGAGATCTAAAGGGCATGTTTCTAAAGTTTTCATTAAGTGGAATATTATATTGGGTGAAGGTTTATGGAATGCAGGCTTCACCACAGTGAAGGGAAGTTCTTTTAACTTCCAGTTTTCTGAGAGCTTTTCATAATAAAATAGGTACTGAATTTTATAGAATGTCCTTTTCTTTAACTATTGAGATAATAATGTGATTTTCTCTCTTTTGTCTATGATTATAGACAATTACATTGACAGTTTTCATTGTTACCTTATACTTTCCTTTCTTGAGTGAATTAATCATACTTAATTATGATAGACTGGAAAAAATATTAAAAACTACCATTGTATTTAGGACTTCCTGTATGTGTTTCAATGAATAGGCATACAATTCTCCTTTGTTTAACATATTGTTACAAATTTCTTTGGCAAAGTTTCTATAAGCCTCATAATAATTTATTGGAAATCTTTCCTTCCTCTTAAACAGTTTGTGTAGTCACAGATTATTTATTCCTTGAAAGTTTGTTAGAATGCTTTTGTAGCATCATCTGATGCCCCAGATAATGCCTCCTCCACCTTCTTCTTCTTTTTTTTAAAGATTTATTTATTTACTTGAAAGTCAGAGTTACACAGAGACAGAGAGTCAGAGAGAGAGCAAGTTCTTTCATCTGCTTGTTTACTTCTCAATTATCTGCAATGGCTGAATCTGCACCGATCTGAAGCCAGGAGCCAGGAGCTTCCTCCAGGTCTCCCATGCAGGTGCAGGGACCCAAGGACTTGGACCATCTTCCATTGCCTTCCCAGGCCATAGCAAAGAGCTGGGTTGGAAGTGGAGCAGCCGGAATTTGAACCGGCGTCCATATGGGAAGCTGGCATTGCAGGCAGCAGCTTTACATGCTACACCACAGCACTGGCCCCTCCACCTTCTTTTTGAGGGAACAAAGGAGTTTGATTTCCTTTTTGTACTCATTTTGGTATTTACAGATGTCTTAAGAGATTTACAGTTGCAGGTATTTGGCACAGTAGTTAAGGCTGTGTTAGGACGCCCACATCCCATGTTGAAGTTGCTAGGTTTGTGTCCCAGCTCTCCTCCTGATTATAGTTTCCTGCTAATGCACACCCTGGGAAGCAGCAAATGATAACCCATGTGTGAGATGCCCTAGCTGTTAGGGGCATTTGGGGTTTGAACGAGTAAATAGAAGATCTCTTTCTGTGTCTCTGCTTTTCAAATACAAAAAATAAATTTTTTAAATTTAAAAATGCTACTTGTAACATAAGTATTTTTAGCATAAAAAGTAAATTTACATGTTTGAACTAGATTTCCTTATTTTTAACATAAGGCTTATAATTTTTGTTAAAAATTCTTTTATACCTGTTCTCAAATGTACTTTAAAAATTCACATTCTATTATTTATTTTTTTTAAATTGCTGTTTATTTGAAGGGCAGAGATACAGAGAAAGAAGGAGAGAGAGAGAGAGAGAGAGAGAGAGAGAGAGAGAGACAGACAGACAGACAGACAGAGACAGAGAGACTGATTGATTTTCCATCTGCTGGTTCACTCTCTAAATGGATGCAACAGCCAGGACTGGGCCAGGCTGAAGCAAGGAGCCAAGAGCTTCTTCCAGTTCTCCCACGTGAGTGTGGGGGCCCAAGCACTTGGGCCATCTTCTTCTATTTTCTGAGGCCATTAGCAGGGAGCTGGATCAGAAGTGGAGCAGCCAGGACTCAAATCGGCACCCATATGGGATGCCAGTACTGTTGGTGAGGCTTGACCTTCCACGTCACCATGCTAGCCCCTCATTTATGTTTTTAAATCTGTCATTCCAGAGATCTACCCACATCCTTACTACTTTCAAAGACCCACATTTTAAGCTTTTCCCATCTTTATGATTTTTTCATTTATTTGATTGGTTTCTGTATTTTTTAAAAGTTTATTTATTTGGTAGGCAGAGTTACACATAGAAGAGAGAGAGATTTTCCACCAGCTGGTTCACTCCCAAAATGGCCACAAAGGCTGGGGCTGGGCCCAAATCAAAGCCAGAAGTCATGTCTCCTATGTTGACGACGAGGGCCCAAGTACTTGATTCACTGTCTCCTGCTTTCCCAGGAGCATTACTAGGGAGCTATATTGGAAGTGGAGCAACCAGGACTTGACCTGCGACTCATATGGGATATAGGCATTGCTGTACCACAACTCCGACCCTTATAGAGAATTCTTAATGGTGAATATGTAGCAATTGTCCTTAAAGACCAAGATTTTTTTTTTTTCAAAAAGAAAAAGTACACTTTTGGATATTACAAAATTAATAATACAAGGACAAATGATTATATAATGGAAGCCTAGCTGTGACAAAGTGGGTACAATGGTGGGGGGACTTAACCTTGAAATTCTACTTGTGGAAAGAGACAACTTTTCCTATATATTTTTTTTCTTCTTCTTCTTCTTTTTTTTTTTTTTTTTTTTTTTGACAGGCAGAGTGGACAGTGAAAGAGAGACAGAGAGAAAGGTCTTCCTTTTGCCGTTGGTTCACCCTCCAATGGCCGCCGTGGTAGGCGCGCTGCGGCCGGCACACGGCGCTGATCCGATGGCAGGAGCCAGGTGCTTCTCTTGGTCTCCCATGGGGTGCAGGGCCCAAGGACTTTGGACCATCCTCCACTGCACTCCCTGGCCACAGCAGAGAGCTGGCCTGGAAGAGGGGCAACCGGGACAGGATCGGTGCCCCGACCGGGACTAGAACCCAGTGTGCCGGCGCCGCAAGGCGGAAGATTAGCCTAGTGAGCCGTGGCGCCGGCCTATATTTTTTTTCTTGATTGTTACATTTAAAAATTTATTAATATAATTATTATATTTCTCTAATATATTTCTATGATAATATAATTATTAGAGAACAGATTTCATGAATCTCAGAGATATGATTCCAAGAATACAGGGATACTTTTTGCCTCTCCCCCTTGCTCCTTCCTCCTTCTTTTCTTTCTTTTTTTTCTTTTAGTTTTTTGTGACAACATACTTTCAGTTTACTTTATAGTCATAGGCTCAGTGCTCCTCTAAACAAAGAGCTCTACAAGTAGAAGTTGGCTAGAACACTGTTCCACAGGAGTATGGACAACAATAAAATCACAAGATGCCAGTTTAGCCAATATACATTGTTTACATATATATATATATATATATATATATATATATATATATATATATATATATATATATTTTACATATTAGCTATGACCAATCAGAAAAAATATATTTGTCTTTTTGTGTTTGGCTTATTTCACTAAAGCATAATGGTCTCCATCTGCATACCTTTTGTTGCAAAAGACAGGATTTAATTTTTTTATGACTGAGTAGTATTCCACTGTGTATGTGTACCACATTTTAAAAAAGATTTATTTATTTGAAAGAGTTACAGAGAGAAGAGGAGAGGTAGGGGTTAGGGTGGAGAGAGAGTGAGGGGGAAAGAGAGAAAGAGAGATCTTTCATCTATTTCCATCACTCTCCAAGGTAGCTACAATGGTTAGGGCTGGGCCAAGCTGAAAACAGGAGCCAGGAGCTTCACCCGGGTCTCCCACATGGCTGCAGGGGCACAAGTACTTGGGCTATATTCTGCAGCTTTCCCCAGGCCATTAGCAGGGAGCTGGATTGGAAATGAAGCAGCTGGGACTTAAACCAGCACCCATAAGGAATGCTGGTTTCTTAGGCAGTGGCTTTACCTGTTGAACTACAATGCCAGCCCTGGACTTCATTTTTTCTATCTAGTCATCAGTTGATGGACATCTGGATTGATTCCATACCTTAGCTATTGCAAGTTGAGCTGGTATAAACATAGAAGTACAGATAATTATTTTATATGCTGATTTCATTTGCTTTGAGTATATTCCCAGGAGTTGGATGGCTGAATCATATGGTAGATCTATTTTCAGATTTCTGAGGAATCTCCAGACTGCTTTCCACAATGATTGTACTAGTTTACATTCCCACTGGTAGTGTTAGGTTTCTTAATTTAAAAAAATACATTCTGCTATCTTTTGATTTATTTGATACCTTATTTTCTTGAGTTGAATGCTTAACTTGCTTACTTTTAAATTCTCTTATTGTTTATTTTATTTAAAGCTATCGTTTTTCCTTTTAGTACAGCTTTAGCCATTTCCTACAAATTTTAACGTATGTATTGATTTCACTGTTGAGATAGTATTTCATAGTTTTACTCAAAATTTCTCTTTAGCTCAAAGATTATTGCTTTAGTTTGCATATATACAGAATTTTTGAGTTGTATTTAAAAATCATTAATTTGATTGTGGTCAGAGGACATAGTGTGTAAGATATTGATTATTTTGGATATTTGCAGACTTTATTTTGTAAAACTTCCCCATGAGTGTTTAACAACATAATTGATAATGGGTTTAAAGATTCATGTGTACCAGCCAGATGATTACTATATTAAAAATCTTTTGTCTTTTTTATTTGTCTGCATACTGTTCTATCAGTTTCTGGTAGCAATGTGTAAAATCTGTGTATTTCTCTATTAAATTTGTCACGTTCCAACAATGAAATATCAATTCTGGTTTCAAACTATGTTTTGAGTAGGTCTCTGTGGGTCTGCTCACGGTATACCATAAAGAAGCCTTTGTCACAGGAAATGTTACACACGAGCTCTGTTGAAAACCACAGAAAAGCGGTATATCCTGGTTTCCAGGGGAGAGGAGGAAGGGATTTGGAAGACTTTTGCCTGTTCTTGTATTCTCCCTTATTCTTTAGGCTTTTCCCCAAAACTCTGCCAAACACTCACACTGTAGGGAGCGGAGTTTGAAAATCAGTGGGAAGGAGAAGAGAGAACCAGATATAAAGTCAACTTCTGCTTTTAACAAGCACTGTGCTCTGAGCCTGGTTGTTTTTCCTCCTCAAGAAATGAGAAGGTTAAGCAGATGTTTCTGCAGATGTTTTCTGAAATTTCTACTCCAGATATGTTCTGTCATTTTAACCATTTATCAATACCGAGTGCCCAGCACTAAGGTCATGTAAGCCTGTGTTTTAGGACCAGTGAGGTCCCTACTATGTCAATGACTTTTCTTCTGTTATCTCATGTGTTCCTCACATCAGCTGGGAACAAGATGAGTGGATTCCTGTCTCATTAGAAGACAGAGGAAAAACTTAGTAGTTAACCATGGCATTTGAAGTCATGGCTCAAGTTCCATGCCTGCTACTTCACTGTGTGCCCTTAGTCAAGCCACTTAACCACTCTCAGGCTGAGACTCAATTTCTTCTGCAAGGTGGTGGTGATAATGATGGGTAGCACTGGACCTGACACATAGTAGGTGGTCAATAAGTATTATAGTGTCTTTCCTTATATTGTAGAGGTTCCAGGTGAAGACACAGAAACAACAGATGGAGGCACACCGTGGAAGAGGATGCTGTGCCCAAACACCAGGCACAGGAGAGCTGAGCTTTTCTGATTTGTAGACCAGGTATGCAAATCTCAGATAAGCTTCTCCTGGGACCTCAGGCCTCAATGTGTGTGAACCTCCCCCTGCTCCAAGGTCCGTGTTTATGAGCAAGAGAAATGGCACAGAAACTCCAGAGCCCCAGCTGTGGGTCTCTCTGTGGGTCTGCTCACCGCACACCACTGCATAGGTTCATTATTCAGGCATGAGGAGCCTCCGGGTAATGTGCTGACCTTGTTATAATTAATGGATAGTGGGGTAATGGGTCTATGTGACTCATTAGATACAGGAAAGGGATCCAGCTCTACTATATTTAGTTTAATTGAAACTCTAAAACATTTATTACTTTGGGCACATGGCAGTAACTTTGGTTTTTAAATATCAAAGAGATTATTTCAGCTGTTTCCCAAAGGGAAAATAGAATTGGAGGGGACAAGGCCAGCAGAAAAGAGATTCTGGCCTAGAGAAGGGGAGTGTAGAGACTTAGAGTCTGTCTTGGTAGTGACTTGTACAAGTCACCTCACTGCTTAAGGCTGCAATGTTCATGGCGAGATGGAGCAAATGGAATGGTTGCTATCACTACCACCACTCCACCATCATGGTTGCTGAGAATTTTGTTAGGTGCAGCTGTTAAGCCAAGTCCTTCATATGCATTGCTTATTCCATATTCTTGTATGGTGTAGGTGCTCTGGTTACTACCATGCACTGAGTGAGAAGTTGAGGCTTGAAGCTTAAATCGCTCCCCTGCTGCTGCCCAGAGAGTGGGTGGAGCTGAGATCAGAATGCTGGCCCACTCTACCTGCATCTCTTGCTCTTCTTCTGTGCACCGCCGTCTCCTCCAAGTCTTCCTGCCTTACTGTTCCCTGAGTCCTGTGGGCCAAAGACTGTTCTTGGCCCTGTGTTTTAGGAATCGTCATCTGTCTATTCTCTGAGCCTTTACATGCCTTGGAGTTTTTAGAGCCCCTTTGAGAAGACATTTCAGAGTAGGAATTCCTTTGCCCCACTCCCTCTTCTTGCCACATTTAAAAGTATTCCTATACGACCTAGTGTTCCTCTTACCGCCTCCTAACTTAAGAACCAGTTATTAAAATTCCTCAGGGTTGGCCGGCGCCGTGGCTTAACAGGCTAATCCTCTGCCTTGCGGCACCGGCACACTGGGTTCTAGTCCCGGTCGGGGCACCGGTCCTGTCCCGGTTGCCCCTCTTCCAGGCCAGCTCTCTGCTGTGGCCAGGGAGTGCAGTGGAGGATGGCCCAAGTGCTTGGGCCCTGCACTCCATGGGAGACCAGGAGAAGCACCTGGCTCCTGCCATCGGATCAGCGTGGTGCGCTGGCCGCAGTGCGCCAACCACGGCAGCCATTGGAGGGTGAACCAATGGCAAAAAGGAAGACCTTTCTCTCTGTCTCCCTCTACTGTCCACTCTGCCTGTCAAAAAAAAAAAATTCCTCAGGGTCATCATTTTCATTTCTGCAGAGTGCTCAGTCTTGTGGAGGCATTACTACTTACTTCAGTTTGTTACTGTTGTAAGTGATGGTAGGAATGTCTTTGGGAATGCACTTTAAAAAAATTTTTAGATCAACTCTTTAAGACTGACATCTATATTTAACATTTTTCTGGTTACAAATCTAAATATAATATAAAGATATTTTATAAGTTTTTAAAAGCAAAGGGAATTTAAAGAGGGGAATAATAATGGTTGTTATTATTAGCTAACAATGATACAAGGTTTTTTAGGTTCCAGGCACTGTTCTAAACAGTTTATGTGAATTAACTTACTAATTCCCACAATAATCTTGTGTAATATGTATATGAGTATTTTTGATATGTCTTGTTTATTTCCCTAGGGTGAAAAATTTGTTTAAATTGTATGAATGTTTTCTAAAGTTCTTAGGCATTTTTCCAAATTGCTATCAGAGCTGTGGTAGCTGTTTCTCTCCATATCATCAGGTTTTGAGTGTGTTATTCTTTCTGTTCTGTCACTTGCAGTGTGTTTTATTGTTTTAAGAAATATCTCAGTGCTTTTTACTGCATTATGTTACATACAAAGGACCCTGGAAGCATCATACTGATCTGTCATAAATTTCCAACTGGTTAAACCCAACACCTGCTTACGGCAGTTGTTAAAATGTCCAGGACCCAAGCAGAGGAAAGGAAAGGAAGCCAGGGAGCAATGAGAATGCACACTTCTTGGGTGTCACACTGCCCAAAGACTCAGAAGAACTCATACATCAGGTAGAGAAAAGCAGAGGTGACAGAGGAATTCTACATTTGAGATTCAAGGGAAATACCATTGACATTCAACCCTGAAAATAAAATCTCATACTGAACTGTAGCGGCAAATACATTCTCTTTGGATTTTCTGGAACCTGAAGGATTCTGATAGAAAGGAGGCAACAGGGGATTCAAACAGGCATGGTCTGTTACACCAATGCTATTTCCTGAAATTTTCAATATCTATAAAGAACCAAGCGTGATCCTTGAGACCTTGTAGCCAGTGTGCTTTGCTCTACTTGGATTGAAGATCATCCATCTCCCTCTCCCTACCCCTCCACTTTCTCTTTTTACCCATTCACTCCCCCCTCCCTTCCAGCTTTATTCAGTTTTCAAGTTATGAAAGTAATGCATGTTTACTTTCTATGTCAAACAATTCAGAGGTGCATGAAGAAGACATTCAGAATTTTCCTCTGTTCTCCTTCAGTCCCCTCCTCCCCAGCTGACTAACAGTAACAATGTGGCTTATGTTTTCCCTCATTTTAAAAAAGATTCCTATAAAGATTTCTTCCTATTTTATTTCTATAAATAATAAAAAAGACCCAAACCTATTGTATTATCTACCTGTCTGACTTCAAAAGGTATCAGAGAAAATGTTCTAGGTCACAGTATATAAATCTTATTCATACATAATAAGACTTCCATAATATTGCACAATATGTATGTACCATCAGTGTTTGACCATTTCCTATTAAGGGAAATTCAAATAATTCTCAAGTTTGCTGTCTCCCTTCTTACCTTCCTTTCTGTGCCAACTGAACTGTAATCAATGCTTTCATACATAATGCCTCCCAAACAGGTGCTTGAATTTTTATTGAATAGAGTTCTCAAATGTGGGGTTACTGGGAAATAGGAAATGCAGATTTTAATTTCTGATAGTTCCTTTGTCTTCTAATTTTTTTTTTGACAGAGTGGATAGTGAGAGAGAGACAGAGAGAAAGGTCTTCCTTTTTGCCGTTGATTCACCCCCCAATGGCCGCTGCGGTTGGCGCATCGTGCTGATCCGAAGCCAGGAGCCAGGTGCTTCTCCTGGTCTCCCATGTGGGTGCATCCTCCACTGCCTTCCCGGGCCATAGCAGAGAGCTGGCCTGGAAGAGGGGCAACCTGGATAGAATCTGGTGCCCCAACTGGGACTAGAACCCATTGTGCCGGTGCCGCAAGGTGGAGGATTAGCCTGTTAAGCCACGGCGCCGGCCTGTCTTCTAATTATTTTTGTTGAGTGCTTTTACACACGTTATGTAACTTCGTATTTTTGTAGCTTCTTTTGTGGTCAAGGTGAGAAGTTTTGCCTTCATTTTGCAGGTGAGCCTTTGTGAGATTAGGTGACTCATCCATATCACATGGCTTGTTTTTAGCGCTCTTGTACCTCTGAAATTTATACTTTATCTCTTAAGTATTTCTCCTCTTCTCTCTGGTTACATTGTTTTGTAGATGACCTGGAAGGATCAGAAAAATGGCCACACTCATTTTAAAAATTTTATGTGCTTATTTATAAGAGACAGAGGGAGAAAGAGAGAAAGAAAGAGAGAAAGAGAGAAAGAGAGAAAGAGAGAGAGAGAGAGAGATTGAGATTGATTTCAGCTGCTAGTTCACTTCCCCCAATTCTGCAATAGGCAGGGCTGGGCCAGGTCTGAGATGGGAATCACCGCAATCCACCAATGTGGGTGGCAGAGACCCAGCTACAAAGCCATCACCTGCTGTCTCTAGGGTATGCATCAGGAGGAAGCTGGTATTAGAGGTGGAGCTGAGATTTGAACCCAAGTATCCTGACATGGAATGCAGGCCTCCCAACTGGTATCTTAAATTACTAGGCCACATGCCTACACTGGGTCACACTTATCATGTGACAGATGATGATGACAGTGCTGGAGATACTGGTAGAGTTAAGTAGCTGTCAAAGGGCAAAGAGAAGAGGTTTCCTCACAGTGTGGAATTGAGTTTTTAAGAGTTGTTTTTAAGGTTTAAGGATTGTGGGAGTTTTCTATCCTTGCTCATTGCTGGAATATCCAGTTGGGTGTGGAGACAATGTGACCTCTTCCATCTTTTGCTTTGAGCCCTTCCCTTCCTAGGGTCTTTCTGGAATCCAGCTCCTCATACTCAATAAATTATGCTTATGTTAAGATTTAAAACCTCCTGGAGATGTTTAGTTTCTAAGCAAAGTGTAATAAAAAGGCCGTAGAGGAAACACATTTACATTCAATGCTGAGAACAATTGTGAGGCAGTTGCATGTGCCTCCAGCCTCATTTCTACACCTTTCCTCTGTGACTATGGCCTGAGTTCTTTCCTCATCTTCCTGTAGTATCTGTGGTTTGTAATCTATGCTTTCAGTCTCTATTAGTTTTTTTTAAACAATTCTTTCCTATAATTTCATAATTGTTAGCATTAATGTGAAGATTATTTTAATTTCTTTTTTCCCCAGAAATCTTTTATTTAAGGAATACAAACTTCATGCATTTCATAAATACAACTTTAGGAACACAATGATTCTTGCCACTGTACCCACTGTGCCACATACACTTCCGTCCTTCTTCCTTTTCCCTCTCCTATTCCCATTCTTATTTTTTACTAAGATCTGTTTTCTATTAATTTTATACACATATGATTAATTATATACTAAGTAAAGAGTTCAACAAATAGTATGAAAAAAAAAGCTCTTCCTCAACAGTTGAACAAGGGCTGTTCAAAGTCAGTCTCAAGTGTCAATTTCACTTCTATAGATTACCTTCTAGGTGCTCTATTAGGTATCACAGATCAGGGAGAACATACAGTATTTGTCCTATTGGGACTGGCTTATTTCACTAAGTATGATGTTTTCCAGTTTCATCCATTTTGTTGCAAATGACAGAATTTCATTTTTTTGGCCACTGTATAGTATTTCATGGTGCACATATTCCATAATTTCTTCATCTAGTCTTCAGTTGATGGACATTTGAGTTGATTCTGTATCATAGCTATTGTGAATTCAGCTGCAATAAACATGGGGGTACAGATAACTCTTTTGTTTACTGATTTCATTTCCCTTTGGTAAATTCTCAGGAATGGGATGGATGGGTCATATGGTAGCTCTACTTTCAGATTTCTGAGGTATCTCCATACTGTCTTCCATGGTGGCTTTAACAGTTTACATTCCTATCAACAGTGGATTAGGGTACCATTTCCCCCACATCCTTGCCAGCATTTGTGGTTTGTTGCTTTTTGTATGACAGTCATTGTGATGGGGGGTGGGGGTGAAGTGACACCTCATTGTGCTTCCCATTTGTATTTCCCTGAAGGTGATCCTGAGCATTTTTTTTATGAGTTTGTTGGCCTTTTGGATTTCCTTTTTTGAAAGATGCCTGTGTAAGTCATTTGCCCATTTCTTAACTTGGTTGTATGTTTTATTGTTGTTGAGTTTCTTGATCTCTTTATAATTTGATTATTAATTCTATATCACTTGCATAGTTTGCAAATAATTTCTTCCATTCTGTCAGTTGCCTCTTTACTTTGCTAAGTGTTTCTTTTGCAGTATAGAAGCTTCTCAATTTGATATAATCCCATTTGTCAATTATGGCTTTGATTGTTTGTGCCTCTGGTTTCAGAGAACTCTTTGCCTATGTCAATTTCTTGAAGGGTTTACCCAATGTTCTCTAAAATTTGATGGTATTGGGTGATAGACTTAGGTTTTTAAAACAATTTCAGTAGATTTTTGTGTAAAGTGTAAGGTAAGGGTCTTGCTTCATGCTTCTGCATGTGTAGATCCAGTTTTCCAGCATCATTTGTTGAAGAGATTGTCCACGCTCCAGGGATTTATTTTAGCTCCTTTGTTGAAGATAAGTTGGTTGTAGATGCATGGATTGATTTATGACATTTCTATTCTTTTCCATTGATCTATCCATCTGTTTCTTTACCAGTACCAGGATATTTTGATTATAACTTCCCTGTAGTATATTTTGCAATCTGATATTGTGATGCTTCTGGCTTTGTTTTTGTTGTACAAGATTGCTTTAGCTATTTGGGGTCTCCTGTGTTTCCATGTGAATCTCAGCATCATTTTTGTGTATCTGAGAAGAGTGTCCCTTGGTATTGTGATTGATACTGTGTTTAATCTGTAAATTGCTTTCAGAAGAATGGACATTTTGATGATATTGATTCTACTATGAACAGAGCAGATTTTTCCAGTTTTTCGTGTCTTTTTCTTCCTTTGACGTTTTGTAATTCTCATCATAGAGATTTTTGACATCCTTGGTTAAATTTATTCCAAGGTATTTGATTTTTTTGTAACTATTGTGAATGGGATTGGTCTTAGAAGTTCTTTTTCAACCATGGCATTGTCTGTGTATACAAAGGCTGTTGATTTTAGCAGCTTTTGTGTTAATGTCTATTTTATCTCATATTAAGATGGCTACGTTAGCTCTTTTTTGGTTTCTGTTAGCATGGAATATCTTTTTCAGTCCTTTAACTTTCAGTCTATACGTTTGGTGTAGACTTTGTTGGTGATCTTTGTTTCTTGTAGGCAGCAAATACATGGGTTTTGTTTTGTAATCTGTTCAGCCAATCTGAATCTTTTACCTGGAGAATTTAGGCCATGTACTTTCAAGGTGACTATTGACAAGTAAGGATTTGGCCCTGCCGTTTTCCTATAAATATTCCTATTGTTTACTTTGGATTTCCTTTGTACTTTTACTAAAAGATTTTCTTCCTTCACCTTCTTTCATAGTGATGACCATGTTTCTGTGTTTTTGTGCATAGCACACCCTTAAGCATATTTTGTAAGACTGAATGAGTGGTGAGAAATTCTTTCTATTTCTGTTTGTCATGGAAGGACTTTAACCTTCATTCACAAATGAGCTTTGCAGTGTACAGTATTTTGGGTTGACCATTTTTTTCTCTTAAGACTTGGAATGTATCTTGCCATTCTCTCCTCACCTGTAGGGTTTCTGATGAGAAATCTTCTGTGTGTCTAATTGGAGATCCTCTGAAGCTTTTTGGGCATTTTCCTCATGCACATTTTAGAATCTTTATGTTTTACTGTGGAGAGCTTGAATACAGTGTGTTGTGGTGAAGGTCTTTTCTGGGCATGTCTGTTAGGAGCTCTAAATAATTCCTGTACTTGGACATCCCTTTCTTTCTCCAAATTAGGGAAATTTTCTGTAATTATTTCACTGAAAAGGACTTCTAACCTATTCTCTTCCCACGCCTTCAGAAACTCCTAAGACCCTAAGGTCATTTGATAGTATCTCATAAATCTCTAAGACTGTTTTTTAATTTTCATATTTGTTATTCTTTGTTTTTGGTGTGACCATAGAATTCCCAGAGATTTTTTTACAACTCAGATATTCTTTCTTTTGCCTCACTGAGTTTGTTGTTAAGGGTTTCCACCACATTTTTGTTTGATGTATTGAACTCTTCATTTCCAGTATTTCATTTTGATTTCTCTTTAAATCTCAATTTCATGGGAAAATTTTTCATTCATATCATGTTTGGATTTCTTTAATTCATGGATTTGCTTTGGATTACTTCTAAGTAATCTTACCAATTTTTTGAAATCTGTTTCTGGCATTTATTTAATCTCTGCTTCTTCATGTTTCAGTGTTGAATTGTTGTGTTTTTCAGGGACCTCCTGTTGTTTTCCTTATTCTTGTTTCTTGAATTGCTGTGTTTATTTTTAGGCACTTATGGAGGTACTTGTTTTAGTTTTTTTTCTTCCTTTGATGGCTTTTATCTTTGAATTATGCTTCTGTGGCTTGGTGGAGTGTACATTCTGTCAGTGAATACCCAGAGTCATGTGCTGGGCGTGGCTGGGGAGCTCTGTTCAGTGTTCCAATGTGAAGGGACTGTCCAAGATGACACCCAAGTTGGGTGTGGTAAATCTCCTCTCCTCCCCTCTCCTCCTGTCCCCTCTCCTCCTCTGTTTTCCCCTTCCCTCTCCTCCTCTCCCTCCCCTCCCCTCCTCTCTTCTTCTCCCTATCCCATTTCCCCCTCTTCTCCCTCCTTCCCTCCCTCCCTCCCTCCCTTCCTCCCTCTTTCTTTTAATCAGAGCAGAGGTTTGTTGAACTTTGTTGGCATATTCTCATGCTCACATCCTCTCCTCAGAGGGGACCAATACCTGGGAGCTGGGCTCAGTGTGCACAATATTTATCTGTACTGCCATAAGAACCACACAGAGGATCTGTGCAGTCTTTGGTGTGAGCACAGATTCCTCAACAGAGACCCTCACCAGGGATTCAGGGAGCTTTGAGCTTGTGTAGCCACCGACAGTGATTGCCCAAACACCCAGCCACACCCCATGCCTTCAGATGCAGCCGCAGTGTTTTCACAGTCCCTGTGCACAGTCTCCCAGAGTCATGACCACCCCAGCCCCTTGTCAATTCTCCCAGCCAGACTCAAGAGTCTCCTCTTGGTTGGTGAGCTTTTCCCAGGAGCATTAGTAGGGAGTCTGATCAAAAATTGAGCAGCTGAGACATGAACTGGTATTATATAGGTTGCTGGCATTGCAGGCAGCAGCTTTATCTGCTATGTCACAGCACCAGCCCCACGGTAGTCTGTCTTAACTACCATTTTATTGAGTCAGTATTGCTAAAAATGTTTTGAGAGAGGACAGTGGATACCATGGGGGAAAATATTCTGTGAATAAGTAAGTTTGGGAGAGACTTTATTAGATAGCATGTGATAGATTTCTCTACTGTAGGACTTCTGAGAGTCTTCAGTGTCAATATGTATTTTGTACCTTCAAAGAAGGAGATAGAATACGCCTCATTTCCCAGTCTTAAAAAAGGGTTTCTTTGGTGATGTTGCATTTTCTGGAACATGCTTGGAGCACTCAGTAATAAGTTGTTTCTCTAATATGGCAACAAATGTGTCCAGAAGGTCAATCCCATTTTGCTTAATTAAATCTGTTTTTTTTTTTTGTTTTTTTTATTATTTATTTATTTTTTTTTAATTAAACTTTTATTTAATGAATATAAATTTCCAAAGTATAGCTTATGGGTTACAATGGCTTCCCCCCTCCCATAACTTCCCTCCCGCCCGCTACCCTCCCCTTTCCCGCTCCCTTTCCCCTTCCATTCATGTAAAGATTCATTTTCAATTCTCTTTGTATACAGAAGATCAGTTTAGTATATATTAGGTAAAGATTTCAACTTTTTGCCCATATAGCAACATCAAGTGAAAAAACTACCATTGGATTACTAATTATAGCATTAAATAGCAATGTACAGCACATTAAAGACAGAGATCCTACATAATTTTTTTTTCAAATTAATTAATTTTCTATGCCATTTCCATTTTAACACCAGGTTGTTTTTTTTTTTTTTCATTTCCAATTCTCTTTATATACAGAAGATCACTTCAGTATATAATTAGCAAAGACCTCATCAGTCTGCGCCCACACAGAAATGCAAAGTATAAAAATACCGTTTCAGTACCAGTCATAGCATCACTTGGCTTTAGACGACACATTAGGGACAGATCCCACATGGGGTGTAAGTACACAGTGACTCCTGTTGCTGATTTAACAATTTGACACTCCTGTTCATGGCGTCAGTAATCTCCCTAGGCTCTAGTCATGAGTTGCCAGGGCTATGGAAGCCTTTAGAGTTCGCTGACTTTGATCTTATTCCGATAGGGTCATAGTCAAAGTGGAGGTTCTCTCCTCCCTTCGGAGAAGGGTACCTCCTTCTTTGATGGCCCCGTTCTTTCCACTGGGATCTCACTCACAGAGATCATTCATTTAGGTCTTTTTTTTTTTTTTTTTTCCATGATATCTTGGCTTTCCATGCCTGCTATACTCTCATGGGCTCTTCAGCCAGATCTGAATGCCTTGAGGGCTGATTCTGAGGCCAGAGTGTTGTTTAGGACATCTGCCATCCTATGAGTCTGCTGTGTATCCCACTTCCCATGTTGGATCTTTCTCTCCCTTTTTGTTTCTATCAGTTAGTATTAGCAGATACTTGTCTTGTTTGTGTGATCTCTTTGAGTCTTAGACCTATCAGAGCTATCAATTGTGAGCTGAAATTGGTCACTTGGACTAGTGAGATGGCATTGGTACATGCCATCTTGATGGAATTGTGTTGGAATCCCCTGGCACGTTTCTAACTCCACCATTTGCGGCCAGTCCGATTGAGCATGTTCCAAATTGTTCATCTCCTCCCTCTCTTTTTCCACTCTTAGATTTAACAGGGATCACTTTTCAGTTAAAATTTAAACACCTAAGAATAATTGTGTGTTAATTACTGAGTTCAACCAATAGTACTAGAACAACAACAATAACAACAAATACTAAAATGGATAAAGTATTACATTGTACATCTAAAGTCAGGACAGGAGCTGATCAGTTCATTGTTGCTTATAGTGTCCATTTCACTTAACAGGTTTCCCCTTTGGCACTCAGTTGTCACCGATCAGGGAAAACAAATGATATTTTTCTCTTTGGGTCTGGCTTAATTCACTCAGCATGATGTTTTCCAGATTGCTCCATCTTGTTGCAAATGACTGGGTTTCGTTGTTTCTTACTGCTGTATAGTATTCTATGGAGTACATGTCCCATAATTTCTTTATCCAGTCTACTGTTGATGGGCATTTGGGTTGGTTCCAGGTCTTAGCTATTGTGAATTGAGCTGCAATAAACATTAATGTGCAGATGGCTTTTTTATTAGCCAAATTAATTTCCTTTGGGTAAATTCCAAGGAGTGGGATGGCTGGGTTGTATGGTAGGGTTATGTTCAGGTTTCTGAGGAATCTCCAGACAGACTTCCATAGTGGCTTAACCAGTTTGCATTCCCACCAACAGTGGGTTAGTGTCCCTTTTTCCCCACATCCTCTCCAGCATCTGTTGTTGGTAGATTTCTGAATGTGAGCCATTCTCACCGGGGTGAGGTGGAACCTCATTGTGGTTTTGATTTGCATTTCTCTGATTGCTAGTGATCTTGAACATTTTTTCATGTGTCTGTTGGCCATTTGTATTTCCTCTTTCGAAAAATGTCTATTGAGGTCCTTGGCCCATCTCTTTAGTGGGTTATTTGTTTTGTTGTTGTGGATTTTCTTGATTTCTTTGTAGATTCTGGTTATCAATCCTTTATCTGTAGTATAGTTTGCGAATATTTTTTCCCATTCTGTTGGTTGCCTCTTCACTTTCCTGACTGTTTCTTTTGAAGTACAGAAACTTCTCAATTTGATGCAATCCCAAATGTTAATTTTGGTTTTGACTGCCTGTGCTGTTGGAGTATTTTCCAGGAAGTCTTTGCCTGTGCCTATATCTTGCAGGGTTTCTCCAATGCTCTCTAATAATTTGATGGTTTCGGGTCGTAGATAATTAAATCTGTTTTATTTTTTGGGGGGTGAACTATTGTGTATTAGGTACAGTGGATCTGTAAGAGAAGTTAAAATGAAGCCTACACTTTCAGTTTTTCTCCTGTTCTACATCTTTCATTTAGTGTTAATTAAAAAAAGTATGGAATACTTATAATACTGTTTCTCAAAGCACATTTTCTAGCAGTGGACTCCAAACTTGTTTGATTAAAACCCCTATCAGAGTTTGGAAACAAGATGTCGGTATTTAAAGCTGAAACTAACCCTTTTCAGTTTAACAATAGTTACATTTTCTTCCTTTGCTGACGAAAATTAAGAAATAAATGGTGTTTGCTAACTTTATGATACGGATTGGCTGGTTTTTGTTAATTATTTAGGGTACCATGAGATCTCTAAGTGCAAAAGATATCCTGTTCCTATCAGTAATGCATTTTTATAATCATTTCTATGAAATGTCTTTTGTTTAATCAGATAAGCTAATAAGTGAGTTGGTTCCATCATTTGTATTTGGTAGCCTACTGGAGCAACTGTGCCTGGTGCACCAATGGCTTTTAATAAATACTCATTGGTTAAAACCTCCTGCCAAAAAAAACAAAACAAAAACAAAAACAAAAAACAAAAAAAAACAAAAAAAAACACAAAAAACACAAAACCCCTATCAGAAAATAAAATTATTTTTGCAACCAGCATTATTGTTACTCTGGGGAGGGAATGCACTAATGAATGTGAAGGGGCTTTACATCCTGGGAGGCACTGGTTTTCATCATTTGATTCAAAACTGTTTTGCAGACACTGTTTGTATCCATTTGATTGCTTTCTCTATAGGTAACAGAGGACCTGACTAATGATCCTTAAGCAATACAGACATTTGTTTGTCTCAGTTCCCAAAATAGGGAGAAGTTCAGAGACAGGTGATCCAGGGATAATTAGGGGTTCAAATATGTTAGGAGTGACTCAGACTTTGCTCTTTTTTGCCCTTCCTTATGTCCTCCCAACACTGTTGTCATGATGCCTTGCCTTAGTCTCCTTTGTGCTGCTATCATAGAATACCATGGACTAGGTAATTTATAGGGAATAGAAACCGACTCGGCTCACAGTTCTGGAGACTGCAGAGTCTAAGATTGAGGGAACCACTGTTGGCAAGGGCCTTCTCACTGCATCATAACGTGATAGGGGGCGTCATGTGGGTGAGAGAGCATGAGAAAGGGGGCTGAATTAATCCTCTTAAAGGAGCCCATTACTCCATTTATGAAGGCAGAACCTTCAAGACCTAATCACCTCTTAAAGGCCTAAAGCTCCAACATTTTTTTCTTTCTTTTAAGATTTATTTATTTATTTGATAGGTAGAGTTACAGGCAGGGAGAGGGTAAGAGAGAGAGAGAGAGAGAGAGAGAGGTTTTCCATCCATTCACTCCCCACATAGCCTCATTGGCTGGAGCTGGGCCCATCCAAAGCCAGGAGCCAGGAGTTTCTTCCAGGTCTCCCACATGGATGCAGGGGCCCAAGTACTTGAGCCATCTTCTACTGCTTTCCCAGGCCATAGCAGAGAGCTGGATTGGAAGAGGAGCAGGTGGGACATGAACTGGTACCCATATGAACTATCAGCACTGTAGGTAGAGGCTTAACCTACTGTGCCACTATGTTGACCCCATAAAGGCCCCAACTTTCAACACCATCACATTGGGATTTAAGTTTCCAAGTCAAGAACCTTGGGAAACACATTCAGATCACTACATTCCTTGTGGACAAAGATGGGTGCTGCAGTCCATGTAGTACCTCTCTATCCAAAGGAGAGCAAAAAGGGATAGGATGGTGCCAGTGACACTTGATTATTATTATTTTGTTGTTGTCCTTATTGTTATTATTATTAAAGAAACATGTTCCTAGAAATCCTAAGCAGCTTCTTTTGATATGGCACTGGTTGAAACTGCTGATCTCCATGGTCAAACCAGTTTGCAAGGAAGCTGGGGATCGGAACTGTCATCATTAGCTTAGGCCAATGGTTCTCCATGTGAGGACTCCAAACAAGCATCATCATTATGACCTAGGAACTTGTTGCATATGCACATATCAGGTCTTACTCCAGACCTACTGAAACAGAAATGCTTGGAGAATTTATCTTTTAATAAGTTCTCTGGGTGATTCTGATGTGTTCAATGCTGTCTCAGACCAACTTATTTTCCAGTGCTGGGCTTGTTTTCACCATGAACAGAGCTGAGATTCTATTTGTTAACCAAAGTTAAAAATAGATGTTGGGGGCCCGGGTTGTGGCTACGTGGGTAAAGATGTATTTGTAGAGCTAGCATCCTATATGGGCACCAGTTCATGTTCTGGCTGCTCCACTTCTGCTCCAGCTCCCTGCTAATGCACCTGGGGAAACAGCAGAAGATGGCCCAAATCCTTGGGCCCCTGCACCCATGTGGGAGACTTAGAAGATCCTGGCTCCTAGCTTCCACCCAGCTCAGCTCCAGCTGTTGCAGCCACTGGGGAGTGAACTAGCAGACTGAAGACCTCTCTGTCTTTGTCTCTCTCTCTGTCACTCTGCCTTTCAGATAAATAATTAAATATTAAAAAAAGAAATGGATGTTGCACAGGCATCTAAGTGTCTAACACAGGAACATCAACTTTTGCCTGATTACATTTTTCAAACAGAGATTATTATTAATGAAAAGAATTGCAGCAGAAGTCAACATCCTTAGAATTGAGAATTAGCAATTTATTTTCTGTGTGATCTTGGGCAAATTGCAGCTTTCCGTCTACCTCTTGCTCTTTTAAGGGGAGATACCTTATGGGGCTCTTATCAGAATCACCCAATGCAATGAACATAGAAGGAAAACCTAATGCTTTGTGTGGCGTCTGCTTCCATGTGTGAGCTGGTCACTTTCCCTCTTCTCCTTAAGCCTTTGGCATAGCTGCCCCTGCCTTGGTTTAGACAGTCCTTGGACATTACTAACAGGAGTCCTGCTCTCATAGCACATGAGACTCTATCAGCAAACTCCACGCCTCTCACTTGCTTGAAGCAGGGGTAATGTCTTGGGAGAGCAATGAAGGAGAGGAAAAACTTCTGAAATGTGCCAGGGTGAGCCTGTGTTTTATTGTTGCTGTTGTTTTCCTCTTGGCTTCTTACATGAGTTCCTTGAATTTAACAATTTGGGGGCTTTCAAAACAGCTTGCCAAATAACTTGCAGCCAAACAACAGCTATAAAGAGGTTGAAGATGGAATGCTGACAGTGGACATGGGTAGGTAATTCTCCCTTCCCTTCCAGATCCTTGGCACTTGTATGGTAAGAGGAAGTAGAATGGGATTTCTTTAGGATTCACTAAACATTTAAATGGCTAGAAGCTGTTTCTTTCAGTCTGCATGCAAATAGCATCATCTACTATACTGCAATCTCAAGTGTGTTTACAAGCTTTGAGAATGTTATAAAGAGCAACTGAGCAGAACTCTCCACAATTTGATCAATCCACTGAACAAGGATTCATGGAGTTCCTGATAGAGGGCACTTGCTGGCATCCAGGCCAACAGGAGCACAGAGGATGATTACTTTGGTGTTTTGGCTGGTTGATAAATCAGTGGTCAGCTTCCCACTGCTGGTAGAAGCCATTCTTGTCTACCTCCCATAAGTTACATACCGCAGGAGGGAGGGGTGGAATGGAAAATCCTAGAAACTGAAGAGTTCACCATCCAGAAAGCCTTTGAAATACCAAGTGTCAGGGTAGACATTTGGCCCGGGGGTTAAGATGCCATTAGTATGCCTGCATCCCATTTTAGAGTGCCTGGTTTGCCACCAGGCTTCAGATCCTGAATCCCATTTCCTGATAATGCAGATCCTGGGAGGGAGCAGCCATTTCCACAGTCATTGGACTGCTGTCACTCAGCTGGGAGTCTTGGATTGAATTCCTGGTTCCCAGCTTCAGTCCTGGTGGGAGGCTATTGTGGGCATCTGGGGAATGAACCAGTGAGTTGGAGAAGTCTCTCTCTCTGTCTTACTCACTCTGCCTCTCAAATAAAAATAAATAAATGGAGAAACGCTAGTTGTTAATTGGAGACAAAGGTGGCTTTGCCATACTGAGACATGAGGGGGTTTTAGGTTATACAAAAGAAGGTTGCTGAGTCTAATCTTCAGAGCAGCCAGGAGCCTCATGAAGATCTGTTACCAGCCCAAGAGACTCAACAATTACAAACTAAGGGTCATGACCAAGTGAGATTCCAGAATTCTTATATATTTTGTTAACACTTAAATCTATTCACATAGCAACCAGAAGGTTAATCCTTAAAGAAGAAAGGCTTTTCTTTTTTGGTCTGACAGGAAAACCTGAAGAAGATACAGGGAATTAGGTAGAGGAGCAGATGATAGCTTCCCGTAGAGAATTGCAGGGAGGCTAGAGGGGAGCTGCTGATAGGGAATCACCTGGAGAGAGCGGGAGGTGGAGGCTGGGGAGCGGGTTTGCACTTGAGAAGCATCCTTGGGTTTGCGCTGTAGAAATTCTAGGTGGAATCCCTTGAGAATGAGTTTCACAAGCACGGTCTAACTCTTGGACTTCAGCTTAGTCTCATGTCGCTAGGGGTCAGTGCCCCTTTTCTGGTACCTAAGCATGTTGGGAATTAGAAACACGTCTCATATTATTGGCCAAATATTGAACCAATAATTCATGTATTCAACATCTATTTGGCACCTAAGAATTCTGAGTGCCATCTACAGAGCTGGGAATACATGGTGAAAAAAATGTGAGAGTTCTGCCTCATCACGATTATATTCTAATGAGGAAGGCACATGGGACTGAAAAATGAGTACCATCAGTCATCAGAAGTGACAGGAGAGAAACAGTGCTGAGCTAGCTGTGCTGGACAGTGTGGCCAGTGAGGTCTCTTCTGATGGACGGTTGAGCTGACAGCTAAGGATGAGAATGGGCCAGTGCCCATGAGTAATGGGAAGAGCATTCCAGACAAGGGAACGGCTAACACAAAAGGGCTGGAGATGGGAGAGAGCTTTGCAATTCCAGGAGTTGAAGGAAGGCTAAGATGTTGGAAGCATGATGAACACAGATGAGGTCGAGACAGGTCTAAATGGGTGCAACTGGGAAGGGCCCAGGTTCAGAAGAACTTTCCAGACCATGGTAAGGAAATCAGAGTTTATTTGATGATCATTGGGAAGTCATTAAAGGACTTTAAACAGTAGGTTGACAAGGACTGTTGATAAAAATCATTCTTGTGCTAAGTGAAGGGAGACCCATGAAGAGGTGGTCAGAGCAGTGCTGTGGGAGAGGGTCGGGTGTTCGGAGTGGGTGTGGCTGTGTAGATGGAGAGATGTGGATGGACATGAGACAAGAAGATGCTTCTCCAAGACAAGATGATGATCTTGCTCTCAATAATTTTTCCCTCCTATTGGAGAGCTGGATATACACATGAAATAGTGATAGGATTTACTATAAAGCAAATGGAAAATATAGCCACACCACAGCTCTTCCCCCTTCTGCCATGTGTAGATGGTGGCCTAGAAATTTCAGGAGCCACCCTCAGATGCTGGGGGAGGCAAGGAGAAGATTGTTCCCTGAAAGTTCCCAAAGGGAGTGCAGTGTTGCTGGATTTTAGGCTCTAGCTTCCAGACTATGAGAGAGTAAACCTGGTTTGTTTTGGGCTCCACGTCTGTGGTGCTCAGGAAACTAATACAATGTCTGCTGGCTTCTTGGGGTTGTTGAGAAACTCAAAGGAGAAAGAATGCAACTGTGCTTTATCTTAAGGGTTCATGATAAGCAGACAGTTGGCAAGTAATATGTGTATGTCATTCGCATATTGCACATTTATACAGAACTTTGATAAGCAGGAATAAAAAAATGGCATGGAAAAATACATTAAGTAATTTTTCAAGGCAGTCTATTTGGAGCAAATAATCCTCGTTGGCCTCAGTTCAGGTCTTAATGCCCCGTTACCAATGTAAAGGACCAAGCTGATGGTCTTTCCCTTGCAGCTGCTCTGCCCCTGGAGTTAGGGGACAGGCTTTTTGTGGATGGACTGGAACATCCCAGACACCGTTTGCCGTACTGAAATAGTGATGTTACCGAGAGGAGTGACAGCGAGAACAAGCAACTATTGTTCTGTGGGTCCCATCTCAGGGTGAAAATTCCTGGCACAGCACAGAGACAGTTGGACTGGGATGTCTTTGCCCTGCCAGGGCTCAGCGCAGCAGAACTCAGCAGCTGCAATGCAGCATGACGGGTCTGAATTGCAACACTGAGGTGCTGCCTGCCAAGGCCAACTGCATTCCAGAGGTGCAGACATCAACCTGAGGCTGGGATGGTGCCAGGAGCAGATGGGAGGGCTCAGCCTGGCCAGAGAAGAGCTGCCTCCCCTCCAACACACGTAGTCAAAGCAAGGTACTATCTGAAAGACAGTGACCCAGCATTTCAAACACACCCTCCTGGACATTTCCAGGCTCATTCCTTGTTCTTGTCATTTTAAATACTTTAGCCAGGCCACTCTACTTGCCAGCACCTCTTCCTTGACTCTTAGGCCTCTTGTACCTTCCATTCCCTCTACCTTTCATGGTCCCACCTATATTCTTTGGTAACTCGCAGTTGTCACACCAACATTGTAGCCATTAATTCATTAACTACCTAAATGCTTACTGAGCAGTGGGCATCTGCACTCAGGCAGGCAGGCAAACATTCTGGGGATACATGGTAAACAAAACAGACATGATTCCAATCTCCCCAGAGGATATTCGTGAGGGGACAGACGGTCTTTATGCACACACATTGGAGAGAGATGCAGGCTGCTGAGAGAGACGAGCAGGGACCTTTTTTTGGAATAGAGGAATTGGGAAGACTACCCAAGGTGATGAGTTGTGTTTTTTTTTTTTTTTTTTAAGTCAGATGGACCAGCATAATTTCTCCTGGTGTGCCATTTGGGTTTGGTGGTTGAAGGTTGATTCCAGGAAGAATGAACAACAGGTGCAAGAGAGAGAGAGAGAGAGAGAGAGAGAGAGAGAGAGAGAGGGGTAGGTCTTCATTTCATTGGTTCACGCAAATGTGTGCAGCAGCTGGGGCTGTGCCAGGCCTGGGTAGGATCTGGGAACTCAGTCCAGGTGGGATGTGGCTATCCCAGATGATTTTTTTTTTTGGACAGGCAGAGTTAGACAGAGAGGGAGACAGAGAGAAAGGTCTTCTTTCCATTGGTTTACCCCCCAAATGGCTGCTACAGCTGGCGCGCTGTGCTGATCCAAAGCCAGGAGCCAGGTGCTTCCTCCTGGTCTCCCATGCAGGTGCAGGGCCCAAGCACTTGGGCCATGCTCCAGTGCCTTCCCGGGCCACAGCAGAGAGCTGGACTGGCAGAGGAGCAACCGGGACAGAATCCGGTGCCCCGACTGGGACTAGAACCTGGTGTGCCGGCGCCGCAGGCGGAGGACTAGCTTAGTGAGCCATGGCGCCAGCCTCCAAGTGATTTCTTAACCCTTCAGCCAAATGGTTAATCTCTTTGCCCCACACAGAGAGATTTTAAAATGGAGAATGACAAGATTTGATTTTTGACTGCTGGATGAAGAATGGATTGGAGAGAAGGAGAGTAGGAGATGAGATAATTAGGAGGTTATTCTGAGAGAAGAAACTAGCAACCATTGGGTGCAACCTTTTCCCATACAGATGGAACTGAATTGCTGACCCAGATTCCCTTCATGAGTTTGTGGAAGAGCCAGGGCTTGAACTCCTGTTTAATGATCGCTAAGTCAATATACTTGTCACTGCCCCATACTACATTTAAGTACAATTATGAATTGTTTAACAATGGGGGTATGTTTCAATAAATTTGTTATTGGGCAATTTTGCTGTTGTGTGTGAACATCATAGAATGCATTCATACAAACTTAGATAATTATGACATCATATGGTGATATAATCCTAGGGTACCACTATTTTACATGTGCCTTGTTGTTGACCAAAATGTCTTTATGTGACACACGACTGCATGCTTTCTTTTTTTGTAGGGAGGATAATAATTAATGTTTTGTCCTTCCCTGAGAATTTGAGGCATTTTATGGTCTAATGAGTATTTCTTATAGGGTGACAAAGGCAAGTAGAGCAACTAACTTTTTCCATTAACTTACAGCCTTACATGGATGGCTATTGTAGGTGGGTTCACTGTGGTGTTCAAGGCAGAATCATATGGTGGTTATAAAACTTAAGGCTGCAAAACCAGAAATAAATGAGTTCAAATCCTAGATCCATTGTTCATTAAACTCTGCCACTTCATACCCTTCCGAGTCTCAATTTCTTTCACTAAAGATAGGATAATGATTGTCCTTTATATCATACTGGTTTTTTTAAAGATTGATTTATTTATTTGAAAATCAGAGTTACACCAAGAAGGAGAGGCAGAGAGAGAGAGAGAGAGAGAGAGAGGTCTTCCATCAGCTGGTTCACTCTGCAATTTGTCGCAATAGCCGGAGCTGCGCCAACCCCAAGCCAGGAGCCAGGAGCCAGGAGCTTCTTCCAGATCTCCCACGCGGGTGCAGGGGCCCAAGGATTTGGGCCATCTTCTACTGTTTTCCTAGGCCATAGCAGAGAGCTGGATTGGAAGTGGAGCAGCCGGGACTTGAACCAGCACCCATATGAGATGCCGGCACTGCAGGCAGTGGCTTTACCTACTACCCCACAGCACCAGCCCCTATCATACTGTTCTATTAAAAGCAAATGCATTCTGGCAGGTAGTGCACAGTAAATGTTGATTGTCAAGATGGGGAGAATGATGATGAAAGTGTTAGCCAACAAGTGTGTGCTTGAGCATACAGGAAAAATCAAAGCATGATTCTTCTCAGGAAATGATTATTTATTATTTTAGTTAATAAGTTCAATAAAATATAATGCATCTATTATATACAAGCATCTGTCCTAGGCATGGTTAATGTTTACAAGATGTTTAGAAAAGGTTGTAAGGCAAGTCTGTGAGTAACTCTGTGGAAATCATGTTTCTTAGGGGAGATGCCAAGTGAAATGGGGTTTCAATGACACAGGTGTACCATGCAGCTGAGGAAACCCTGAAAGTGCCTATTGAAATGTGGTTTGGAGAATGGGTAGGATTTGATTATTTTGGCAGTGGAGTAGGTACTACTTTAGGTATTTTCTGCATACTGATGAAGTTACACTCAGTCTCTCTTCAGAGTTTAGAAAATAACAGCAGTAAGCAAGTGGGAGAAAATCAAAATCTCATATGATACTGCCAGGAAGAGGGAGATATCTGGTTGCCATTGGGTTGCACGTATAATTTAACATATTGTATTGTGAAAGTATAAATACAAATACACATTATTAAGAAAAGATTTGCAGATTGGTGCCTCCTCAGAGGGGGCACCGAAATGCTAGGAAAAGAGGCACAGAATAGAGAGGAGGCAGTGTATGAATTTACAGCCAGACCGAATTTATTCAGAGAAAATAAATCCATAGAGGTGGGAGACCAACTGCTCACGTGCCCATGATGGAACATGTGGCAGAAGGGCCCGACCCCCAGGGGCTGAGTCTTTTTATATTTTAGGAAGGCTGGGGATGGGGGTGGGGTGGGGTAGGGGGCAGCAGGCAGAGGGGGATTCCTGGAACTGGTCTTCCAGGTGTTCAGAGCAACTGGTTGGTCAGGTGGCTGTGGGGGGTGGGGTATGAAGGCAATAGGGTGTGAGACCCAATTTAGTTTCAAGGGCAAGGAATACATCCCAGTGTTTATCTATTTTGGGCAATGAGAGAGAATGGCTGAGGCTTATGTCATTGTTCCATCACACATCAGTAGATAAAGGGAATTATACTACTCTGTAATTTTTTTCTTCAAAACACATCAAAATGTTTTTAAACATTGACTTGTCTATGTTTAGTTGAAAAGCAGAGAGTGACACAGACAGACACAGAGAGATCTTCCACCTGTAGATTTGCTCCCAAAATGCCTTTGAAAGTCAAGACTGAGCCAGGCAAAACCCAGGCACCTGGATCACAATCGAGTCTTTCGCAGGGTGACAAGAACCCAAGTACTTATTCTGTCACCAGCTGCCTCCCAGGGTGTGCACTAACAGGAAGCTGGAATTGGTAGTGGAGCTGGGGCTTGAACACAGCATTTGGGTATAGCATGTGAGTGCCTCAAGTATTATCTTAACAGCTGTGCCAGTGTCTGCCCCTAAAAACATGTTTTAAATGTAGTAAGTACCCTCTAAATAGTCTGCTTTTTTTTTTCTGACAGGCAGAGTTAGACAGTAAGAGAGAGAGAGAGAGAGAGAGAGAGAGAGAGAAAGGTCTTCTTTCCATTGGTTCACCCCCAAAATGGCCGCTACGGCTGGTGCACTGCACTGATCCGAAGCCAGGAGCCAGGTGCTTCCTCCTGGTCTCCCATGCAGGTGCAGGGACCAAGCACCTGGGCCATCCTCCACTGCCTTCCCGGGCCACAGCAGAGAGCTGGACTGGCAGAGGAGCAACTGGGACAGAATCCAGTGCCCCAACCGGGACTAGAACCCAGGGTACTGGTGCTGCAGGCAGAGGATTAGCCTAGTGAGCCACGGCGCTGGCTTAGTCTAAGAATTTTAAAATATTTACATGGTGCTTGTCTTCTGGTTAAATGGACTATGGTCTTTTCAAGCTTCTGTGGTTGAAATCTAAGATATGTTCAAGTTAATTTTTGTTTATTTTTTACCTGTTAGAAACAGTACTACACTAAACATAGTTATAGGTAAATAATGCCTTCATACATGATTATTTCCTTAGGATAATTTCTTAGTAGTGGAATTTCTATGCCCAGAGGGCATATACTTTAAAAAAAAATATTTTTCCAAGTTTTGGATAATTTATTTTGGTTTAACTTACTAGTTCCTTTATTTGAAATGTAGCGAAAGGGAGAGAGCAAGAGTGAGAGTGCTTCCGTCTGCTGGCTCACTCTCGAAATGCCTGCCATAGCTGGAGCTGGGCCAAAGCCAGGAGCTTGAAACTCAATCAGGGTCTCCCATTTGGGTGACCACATACTTGGGCCATTGCCTGCTACCTGCCAGGGTGCTGCGTGAACAGGAAGCTGGATAGGAAGAGGAGGCAGGACTTAAACCCAAGGACTCTCATATGAGATGCATCCATGCTCAACCATGAACTGACTGCTGTGCCAAATGCCCACCCCACGGACATGCAATTTTAAAAGGCCTTTTGTTTATCCTGGAGTGGGCAGGCTTGTTTACATATTCAATTTTTACTAGAAGTCTCAATATATTATGTCAGTCACAATTCCTTGCCCTTTCGAGATTTATATATTACCTTAGAATTTCAAAAGCATATTCAGTACTTTTCAATCATTAATCTGATTCTCACCGCAGCTCTGGAGGTAGCCAGGTAGATGTTATTAATCCCCATTTTTCAGGCGAGGACAGAAAAGCCCAGTGAATTAATCTGTTCAGGGTAGCACAGGCAGGTAGTGACAGAAGCAGGACTGGTCTGGCTTTTTGCCACGCTTCCTGGCTCCCTTTCCTCCTCCCACTCCAGCACACCAGTGACTGTGTTATCTTTTCACGATATTCTAATGTGATCGCGATGACACTACATCATCGATACTCACTAGTTCTGCTACTTTTCCTTAGTGCAACATGGTAAGAACACCTTAGGGGCACTGTTCTTGGCAATGAACTCTGCTCAGGTGCTGGACGGATAGACTTGGAGCAGGCAGTGGGAAAGTGGAGACAGTGTTACAAGCAATAGGAATGAGTGCTTGTTTTTCAATCATAGAAACATGCTGTTTAGCCCATAGGAAGTTTACAAGGTTACAGCCCAGTTGCACCTTCATTTGATGATCCGGGTGTTTCACACAGACGTCTGCATTGCTGGGATCCCTTCATTCAGAATCTCTGGCAACCCCGAGCCAGCCTTCAAACTGAGCCACGATTGGCTGGAGCCAACTTTCTCCACCCCCTTTAGATGGAACAGAAATATTCTGGTTTGCTTCTGGCCTCATCACAATCAGTTGTTTTTCTGTGGTTCAGTAGTCATTAAAATCAAGCCTGGTTAGCTGGAAGAAAGCATTTTTAATATTTTCACCATAAAGAAATAATAAATATTTGAAGAGATAATTAAGTGTGACCTGGTTGGATATTATGCAATGTGTACATGTACAGAAATACCACCCACTTACCCCGTACATATGTGCAATTATAAGTGTCAGTTAAAAATAATATATGTCTGGTATATAGTTTTTTTATTTTTTTATGTGAAAAGCAGAGTAACAGAGAGGAGAGGCAGAGAGAGAGAGAGAGAAAGGTCTTCCATCAGCTGGTTCACTCCCCAGTTGGCCACAATGGCCAGAGCTTCTTCCAGGTCTCCCATGCAGGTGCAGGAGCCCAAGGACTTGGGCCATCTTCTGCTTTCCCAGGCCATAGCAGAGAGCTGGATCAGAGCAGCCGGGTCTCAAACCAGTGCCCCTATGGGATGCTGGCATGGTAGGTGGGAGCTTTACTCGCTATACCATAGCGTTGCCCCTGGTATATTGTTTTACTCAGGCCTAGCTGGCTTCACTCTGTCACTTCTCTAGCTTGGCCTTCTAGGCACCTGAGTGTGCACCTCCTTGCCTTACAGCAGGTGCAGGTGTTACTGGAGAATGGCAGGGTCCTTGTCTTTGTGCAAGAAAGAATTCAGGCGTGAGACAGAGAGTAAGTGGAAAGGAAATAGCAAGGTTTATTAGTGCAGGGACATCTGTAAGAATGGATGGGCACCTGTCCAGACAGAACTTGAGAGAGAGAGTGCCCAGTCGCTCAGACTGGGGGAGAGCGGGGTTACGTGGTTGAGTGGAGAGAGTACACCTGGGCAGGCCAGGCAGGTGGCTCAGCAGCGAGGCAGAGGGCTGAGTGTACAGTCCGGTTGAGGCCGGGGGTTTTTAAGGGGATGGGCCTTGCCTCCCTACCTCTTCTCCTCCTGGAACAAAGGACTTTTTGGATGTAAATACTAAAAATCTGAGTTTTCCCCCTGAAGTTATCAGACGGGGGAAGCCTGGCTGGCATCGCCTGCCCGGCCTTAGAGGAAGGATGGTTATCGGGTAGAAGGGGCAGGGAGGGCGTTTGAAGTGCAGATACTGGGCTGCACCTGGAAGGTTATCGGGATGACTCTGAGATGCATATGCTGGACCTAGATGTCAACTCTTTAGGCCTTTGTCACACACACATAGGCTCCTGTCTGACTTCCTACCTAACATAGGGAGCAGTTGTCCATTGTAACAGCCCAGAGAACATGCAGGCAGGAGGGGAAAAAAGTGGAAAGGCGTACTGTGATCTAGACAGGGGAGTTCCAGAGCTGGGGAAGCCATTTGAAGTTTGGTTTGCAGGCCCTGGGAAGTGCTGGGAGACCTGAGCTGCCATCTCTCTGCCCTGTCCTGGGGCAGCTGCCTCCTGTTCACATAAATGTCCTGTCTTTGTGCTGTGTTTTCTCTTTGCCATCTCTGCTCCCACAGGGGAGTGTTTTCAAAAGGCTAGCAGCTGTTTACATCTCCTTTCCGTGAAGGCCTTGTGGTTCCTGCTCCCCTGAGGACATTTTGCAAATTGCTCTTTTGTTGTGAGAAGTGCTTCCTTTGCTGCTCTACATGCTGGGTGGAGTCTGGGGCATGTGGACCTGGAGGCCTTCACTGCCCTGGGGCCCGATGGATTGCTGAAGAGTTGGTGAAAGGAAGGGAGCAGTTCACAGCTGACATTGGTGTGGTTGGCTTGTGGGAAGTCTGCTCTTTTCTGGATGAGGCCCTGAGGTGTAAGCCACATGCAGTAGGGAGAAGTGTTGTGAGGACTCCCCAAACCTGAGTTCTAACGCTGGTTGTATGGTCTGGTGAGCCCCATGGTTGTGTTCATCTTCACCCTGCTGAGCCTTCCTCTCCACATCTGCAAGGTGAGATCAAGCCCTCATCCTGTCCACATCCTGGGGCCACCATGCGGACTGATTGGGAGACTGTACAGAAGTGCCGGGTACTGCACGGATGCTGCCATGACTCCCATGCAGGGGAGAGAACTCTTTCCTTGGGAGAGTGTGAGTCTTGGCCAGCCACTTTGTTGGATGGTGGGGAGCATGAACTAGACTCACAGTGAGGTTGATAATTCCAGAAGCTGAGATAATCCAAGTAGAAGATTTTGAGCTACTGGGAAAACCCTACAGGGCAGTAGATGTTTGCCAGCTCACTTGTGCATGCTTCAGATCCCATGATGGCACTTTTTCTGTGTAAGGCAATAGTCCTGGTTGAAATGCAAGCCTTCACACAGCACTTAAAGTGTGGACTCTGCCCATTGGCTTAGATCACACTCACTGACTTTGGAGCTCTCTCTTTCTAGCTGTGTGACCTCTGGGTCTCAGAGTTCTGACTTGTAAAGCAAGTATCTTATCCATAACACCTGCATCATAGATTTGTCCTGAGAATTGAATAAGGCACTGTAGAAAATTTTCTAAGGCACCTTAGAAAAATGTCCAACCCATCACAGTGCTCAGTCAAACCACATATTCTGAATGGTTCTTGCTGCTGTGGCTGAGTCATCAAAGAGACTCCAGGAGAGTGTGACTGCCTGGGGAGGGCAGCAGTGGAGGCAGTGAGAAGGGACACAGCGCTGGAGCTGGGTGGCACGGAATTCAAAGGCCCCCATCTCCATGGTGTTGTCCTGGAAACCTGTAAAGGTTGCAGATCCTTGTTGGAGTTTTGCCTTCCCTCCCTCCATCTCGGCAGGTGGGACCCACCCTCAGCAGATCCGAGGGGGAGAAGGGAGGTATCCGGTTCTGGCTCTGGACCTCAGTCCCCTCCGAGGAGCCTACAGCGTGCTCTGAAGCAGCTTGGTGCAGAGGGAGGGCAGGAGGCAGGCCAAGCGGGTGAGCCGTGCTGAGCTGGTTACGGGTTATGGCAGGCGTGGGTGTTTTATGGTGGTGGTGGTGCAGGCTTGCTGGTGGCTGCTTGTGGGAAGCATTATCACTTGCCTTCTTATTACCTGCATCCCAGGCACTCCTCTGCAAAGCTAGTCCCTTTGCTCCAAGTCTTACTCTCTCCTTTCTGTTCTATCAGAAACACAGACATGGGTAGAAGCACAGAAAAGACCAGAGCCTCGTCTCACATCCCACACATCTGTGGATGCACACAGCCCTTGTGGCCTGCTCCTCCAGTGCCCCCAGGCTCCCTACACACAGGGGATGGGAGCAGACACTGTGGGGCATGAAGACGACCCTTCAGCCTCTCTCTCCCTTTTCTTCAAAGACCCATGAAAGGTGCAGACATGGTAGTCACAGTCGGCTTTGCTGTTCAAGTCTTCATTACACATGTATTTTTCAGTCTGCATCTACAACCACAAGGTTCAGCATGCCTGTCACTCAGAGCCATCCAGGTTTGTGGTATAACTGTAGGTGTGGAGCCCACACTGAGATGGTGGCGGAAGCGAATGTGCTAGACGGGACTCTCAGTCCTGATTCTGTCCTCGGCTGTGTGACTGTCTCAGCTCACTGTCCCTTCATTTTCTGGGTTTTAGTTTGCTCATTTAAACATCAAAGATTTCATCATAGCTACTCTTCATGCTCTTATCCAGCTCCCGGCATCCATGACTCTGTTCAATTTGTCCACTTGATTCTCCCTCTTTACAATGAAGCATTGTTGTGAAAGCCTGTATTGTGTGCCTCTCCTCTGCACCTGCTAATGCACTATCTCTAGTGCCTGGCAAGACTTTTAAAGCTATTTCAGGAGGTCCCCAGAGAGGACCCATGTGTGCTAACAAATGAATCTGGTCAGCTATTACCTGGCACCTGCGACATCCCCCTCTGGATGCCCTCTGTTGTGCTCAGAGCTGAGGTTCTGCTGTGTTTGTTGGCTGGGGGACATTGCTTCACCATTTCCTCCCATGTCCACAGGACACCTGCTATGCCCTCCTATTCACTCCCATCTTCCATAGGCCCCGATGATGAAACTCTGTGATGCTCCTGCTCCCACCATGCCCCACCAGACCCCAGGGTCACTTCAGGAAATCAGTTCTCACTGCTCTGTTAGTCATTGATTCTTATGGATGTATTAGGATCCCAAGGGCCACTTTTATGTGGTGCTCTGAGGTGAAGTGGGGGGAGGGATACATCCATTTATCTTTTGCTCTGTGGGGATGTGCACAGCTTTGCCTCCTGACAGCTGTTGGAGTTTTCAGTGAGAGCTTTTCTGTGTTGGTTTACCCTCTAGACAGAGACTTGTGAGAAGCTGCGCTGAGGAGAAATTGGAGTGTGAGGTATTAGAATTACTCTGCCTTCCAGTAAGAAAATATTTGGTTGGAGGAAAACATAGCCTTTGGAAGGTCATTGTATGCAATTTGCTGAGGGGACACAAGAATGTCTACATTGTATTTTGAACGATGTCTTTACTGCTCACAGCTCCCCTAGGGAGCTGTGGTTACAAGGGATGGTGCTGAATGGAAAACCACCATCATTGCACTGCAGTGCAGAACCCTGGCAAACTGAGTTACAGTGTATTGTAGTAGCCTGGGACTGGAGGGGACTTACTCTTTATCCTGTTTCATATCTGCACCTTGAGGTCTGACCACCTGTACAGGTAAGGAGAGTGAGATGGGGGACCTTACTCCAAGTACCCAGTACTTGGGATGTAGAAGCTATATTTTCAGTCCCTGCTGGTTGACTGAGTGGGAAAGGAGGAAGAGAGAGACAGAGACGGAGAGAACTGGGTCCAACCCAAGCCCCATCTGTCCTGTTGTCAGATTGGTGAGGGCCTCCAGATCTTTAACTCTGCTAAAGAGTCTATTTCTAATTCCAAACCTTTTCTGGTAAGCAACTGATTTTTCAGCATCTATCCTCATGGTATATTCTTTCCTAGCCTGATGATAACAGTGGGTGTGCATACTCTTGGCTTCTTCTGGAAAAGTATATACATAAGCCCAAGATTAAGAGTTGTGCTAATGATTTTAGTAAACACCATCACCTGCACACAAATCCTTTCCGCTTGTCTTGTACAGCTAAGGCTTCCATGTCTTTTAAGCCTGGGCATTAAATAGGCAGAAACCACAGGAAGGAATAATTCCATTCAAATATAAATAAGAACATTTTTAAACAACATAAATGATTTCGGAGGGTAGTGACTCATTTCCGGAAGCATTTAATCAGAGGTTGGTTGGCTACTTGGTGAGAATATTGCATGGGAGACTCGAGCACCAAAACGGAGTTAAAATCTCCCTGAAATCCTTCTTGAACACAGGAGTTGATGTTTCTTAGTTTGGGGTATTCATGATTTTCACTGTGATTATACAAGGAGACATCCCACTCACAGATTCGACTGCCTCCTTTTGCTTGGTACTGTGATGAGAAGGTTGAAGAAACTGTTTGTGCCCAGCAGGCCACCTACTATCACCAAGCACACTATCAGAATGTGATTAAGGAGTTCAGACCTCTCTGTTCCACTCACAGTCCCTGCTTGTGTGTGCTTTTTCTTGTCAGCTTTCCCCACTTTCTCTCCTGGTCCCCTTTGCTCGTGACCTTATCTTTAAGCTAGGCTTTCTTCATGCTAAGCTGTAAGGCTCACAATAGAAGGGACAATGCCAATTTGCCACATGGATGTGTCCTGAGCACTTGGTACAGTACCTGGCATTTGATAGATAATGAGTACTTACTGGTTGATTGAATACAGACTCCTTTATTTAATTCAAGGTGTGCTGAATGGCATAAATTCAAGGATGGGAGTTCACAAACCATCCGAGAAATAGGAAAAATATTTTCCACCACGTTTTCATTCTTTTTTTTTAAGATTTATTTTATTTATTTGAGAGAGTTATAGAGAACGGTAGAGACAGAGAGGTCTTCTATTCGCTGGTTCACTCCCCAGATGGCCGCGATGGCTGGAGCTGGGCCGATCTGAATCCAGGAGCCATGAGCTTCTTCTGGGTCTCCCACGTGGATACAGGGGCCCAAGGACTTGGGCCATCTGCTGCTGCTTTCCCAGGCCATAGCAGAGAGCTGGATCGGAAGAGGAGCAGCTGGGATTAGAATGGGTGGCCATATGGCATGCTGGCGCCTCAGGCCAGGGCTTCAACCTACTGCACCGCTGCTCTGGTCCCCACATTTTAGCTCTTGATCTAGCACATCTTCATCTTCATCCTAAGACTGGCTGAGGACCAAGTTAAAGGGAGATGTAGACATGTTCTTGAATAGTTGTGGAATCTGCCTAATTCCAGGGCCCTATTTTACCAGGTGGCAATGTAGATGAAAGTGACTGGCTGGTGAGGAGCTAGCATTCCTACAGGATGCACATCTGAGGTTGTTCCCTGAAGAGGAACTGGTTATCCTGGGCTTGTTAGCTAAGGGAGGGAGAGGACTGTGCTGGTGAGGCTGTTAGAGGGGTCAGTCTTCACTAAACGTCTCTTAGGAACAATTTATTTCAGGTATGATTACCTTAAATCTGGCCATTTTTCTGGGAAATGTGTCTTTGATCCCAAAGGGGTGGGCTGAGATAGCATCAGTGATGACATATGTCTACCATGCAAATGATGACAATTGCGGTATAATGCAGTAGCTAATTCTTGGTGCTTCTAGTCTCTACTGGATCCTCCATGTAACTTGGTTATTCTTCACAGGTTCCAAATCACATTCCTTCTCCAATTTTCCTCCGTAGTTCTTACACCCTTTGCTGCCAATGCCAGCTCTGTCGTGTTTCTTTCCCATCAGTGAATGGTTATAACTACTATACAGGAAGATAGAGTCCAACATTCTAGTTGGATTCTGTAAGTCAGACCTCTGTGCTGAATGTCGTGACCTTGCACCTTGCCTGTAGTTTACAAGCAACTCAAATGCAATGGGTCCAACGTAACTCATCATCTTTCCCCTAGATTTCCTTTTGTTTTATTTTTTAAGATTTACTTATTTATTTGAAAGGCAGAGTTACAGAGAGGCAGAGGCAGAGGCCGAGGCCGAGAGAGAGAGAGAGAGAGAGAGAGAGAGAGAAAATTAGAATGAGAGGTCTTCCATCTGCTGGTTCACTCCCCAATTGGCCACAATGGCCAGAGCTGGGCTAATCTGAAGCCAGGGGCCAGGATCTTCTTCCAGGTCTCCCACAAGGGTGCAGGGGCCCAAGGACTTGGGCCATCTTCTACTGCTTTCCCAGGCCACGCAGAGAGCTGGATCAGAAGTGGAGCAGACAGGACTCAACTGGAGTCTGTATGGGATGCCTGCACTGCAGGCTGCGGCTTTACTGGCTACATCACAGGGCCAGCCCCTAGACTTTGTTATATCATTATTCACTCAGATATCCAAATCATATCTGGAAGCTGTTTATGACTCTTCTCTCATAAGTCCTCCCCTAGTGTAATTATTTACTAATTTGCTTTCTTGATGTCTTGTGTTTTAGCCTCTTGTTCCAAATATAACTCAGGCCTTTATGCCTAGGTTTCAGTCAGGTAAAATCTTTCTTTTTTTTAAGATTTATTTATTTTACTTGAAAGTGACAGTTACACAGAGAGAGGAGAGGCGGACAGAGAGAGAGAGAGAGAGAGAGAGAGAGAGAGAAAGAGACAGAGAGAGGAGGGAGGGAGAGGTCTTCCATCCACTGGTTCACTCCCCAGATGGCTGCAAATGGCTGGAGCTGTGCCGATCTGAAGCCAGGAGTCAGGAGCTTCTTCCAGGTCTCCCATGTGGGTGCAGGGGCCCAAGGACTTGGGCCATCTTCTACTGCTTTCCTAGGCCATAGAAGAGAGCTGGATCAGAAGTGGAGCAGCCAGGTCTCAAACTGGTGCCCATATGGGATGCCAGTACTGCAGGCAGCGGCTTTACCCGCTACACCACAGTGCCGGCCCCAGGTGAAAATCTTTCATAGTGTACTGCCCATCTGTCTCTCCCTAATGATTCATTCTAATATCGAAGTATGCTTACATCTTTCCCCACTTAGGTATCGTCAAGGTGCCTGCTCCCCCCTAGCTATCAGAATGCATTTTGAGCACCTTATTTGGTGGACAAGGACCCCTGTGATTCGTCTCTGCTCGTCTCTGGCCGCCTTACTTGTCCACACTAAGTATTACAAGTTTCATATGCATAGCCGTTGTGCACACTTGCCTGGAATGCCGTTTCACCCTTAGTGGCTGATTCAAGCTCCTTCCCACTATCTAACTGAAATCCTTCTCCACGTTTGTACCCCACTCAGGTACACACTAGTCACAGCATACACCACTCTCCCGTTGTTGAGTTATTATCTCTCCAGGCTGTGAACTCATTGGGGGCAGAGGCAGTGCTCACTGGATTTTTTCTCCATATCGGGTGTTCAAGTGCTGAATTAATAAGCAATCAATCTGAAGCATAATTTCAAGGGCAGAACGTTGGATTGATTGCTTTAACTAGATTCAGAATTGAATACTTGGGATACCATTCTGGCCTAACACCATTTGTCTATCATTGGGTTGCTCCTATAGCTTATTCAAGCCTCTGTCTTAGCATGTTTGTGCTGCTATAACAGAATAACCAGGACTGGCAAATTTATAAAGAATGGAAATATACATTTGCACACAGTCCTAGATGAAGGTGCTGGGCAGGTTTGGTTGTCTAGTGAGGGTTAGGTCTCTCTTTCAGGGTGGCATGTTGGATGCAGTGCCTGCAAGGGGAAGAGATGCTGTGTTCTCCATGGTAGGAGGCGGGAGGGCGAAAGTGGCCCAAACTCTCCCCATCAAGCTCCTTCATTTAATCTGAAACCTAAAAAATTTTTAAATCCACAAATGAAATGCTTTTTATAAAAATGAAACATGTAAAATATTAATTTCAATGTTGGACTATAAAGTTGTAGAGCTAACATTCTGTCTCAGGCCCTCTCTTCATTAAGAACACAGGTCCCCACTCTGCCAAGCCCTTGAATAACTATTAATTTATCTGTGAAGGCAGAAGCCTTGTGTCCTAGCACCCTCCCCAAAGGCCCTACCTTCCAATACTGCATGGAGAATGAAGTTTCCAATACATGAATTTTGGGGAACATAATTGGGCCATAGCATTCTACTCCTGTTCCTCAAAACCATGTCCTTTTCACTTGCAGAATCTATTTACCCCATCCCAATGTCCCCCAAAGTTTTAAGTCATTCCAGTATCAACTTAGTCTGAAGTCTAAAATCTCATCTAGATCCAGTATGGGTGAGACTCAAGGCACGATCTATTCTGAGGCAAATTTCCTTCAGCTGTGAGCCTATGAAATTGCTCAAGTTATGTACTTGCAAAATACCAGGCTGGGAAGGTATAGGACAGACATTGCTGTTCCTAAAGGTAGAAAAAAATAGGAGGGAAGAAAGGAGTAATAGACACCACATAGGTCTAAAACCTAACAGGGCAAATAACGTTAAATCTTGAGGCTAGAGATAATCTTCTCCACATCCCACCTCCTGGACACACTGGGCTAGGAGCTGGGTCCCCAAGGCCTCAGGCCAGTCCTGCCCCTAGGGCTTTGCTGGGTGCAGCTCACATCTCAGAGTCACACATTTTGCAGCTTCCTGGTTGCCGGTGTACAGTGGCATTCTACCCTTTTGGGGTGTCAGTGGTGGCCATGCCCCCATGGTTTTACTAACATTGCTCTTGAGGGGCCTCTCTGGCACCTCTGCCCCTGTGACAGATCTCTCCCTGTTCCTCCAGGCTCTAAGACATCCTTTGAAATATCAGTGGAGGTGGCCATGCCCCACAGCTCCTGTACTCCGTGCACCTGCAAAGTCAGCGCAGTATGCTTGCCCCAAGAGCTCACCACTTGAACCCTCTGGAAATGGGGGCCTACGCTCTACCTGGGTGCACTAAAACACAGTGGGGGTGGCATAGTAGTGCTGCATGGGAGACCAGAAGTGGCCCTAGGTAGTAAGCCTCAGGACGCTCTCCTCCAAAATAATTCTGCCTTGGAGGCCCGAGTGCTTTGGACCTATGAAAGGCACTGCAGCCTAAAAGTCTCGGAAATGCCTTAAAGCCGTTCTCCTGTCATTTTGATGAGCTTGTCTTCTTTAGAGCCGTGCAAATCTCCTCTATGAAATGGTCACTTTGGTACCTTCTTGGTTTTCTCTCCTAACCATGCTTTTTTGTCCTTTATATGACTAGGTTGAGAAATTTCCGAACTTTTATGTTCTTCTTCATTTTGGTTATGTATTCCACCTTCAAGTGGTATCTTTGTTCCTGCATTTTACTACAGGCAATTAAGAGAAGCCACATGGCATCCTGAGCACTTTCTGCTACATGTCCTAGCTCATCACTCTTTCCTTCCACCAAGTCATGGACCGCGGACATCATTCAGTCAAGGTCTTTGCAACTTCATAACATGGGTGGTTGGGCTTTTCTCCAGTTTCCAGTACCCGTTCCTCATTTCCACCTGAGCCTCATCAGAACGGTCTTTACTGTTACATCCTCTTAAGTAATCTTTGAGACGATGGTTGAGAGGGCTCGGCTTGGCTCGGCTCGGCTCGGCTCGGCTCGGCTCTTCTCTTCTGTGTCGTCACCAGAATTTCCCCTAATGCTCCTCTGTTCACAGCTGTGTAAAGTTTTTCCAGCGTTCCCCTTAAAACTGGCTTGGCCTCTACCCACTATCCGGTTCCGATGCTACTTCCAAGTGTTTAGATATTGTGGCAGCAACACTCCATTTCTCTGGTGCCCATTTATGTCTTTGTTTATGCTGCTGTAACAGAGTTCTTGAAACTTGGTGGTTTATAAAGAAAAGAGATGTGTTTTCTTACACTTTAAAGACTGGGAAGTTCCCGATCTGGGTGCCAGCAGCTGCAGTTATCTGATGAAGCTACTGTCTCTGCTTCCAAGATGATGCTTTGAACCCCACATCCTTGTGGCGAGAGGAATGCTATGTCCTCATATGACAGAAGATACGAGGACAAACAGGAATCAGACTCCATCACGCTGTTTTATAATTGTGATAATCTATGCCTGGGGGCAGGACCACCATGACCTAACTTACACACTCTGTCCGCCCAGCCCTGCCACATGCAAAATTCTCACCTCCTGACTCTGTGGCAACATTGGGGAGTGAGTTTTCAATGTACAAACTTAGACTATAATAGCCTCACTTTTCTCATGTCTAAAGTACAGGTAGCACAAAGTACCTTCTGAATACCAGAGGGCAGAATAGAAAGAGCACATGATATCACATAAAAATCATGAATGTGAAACAGCCATGGAGATGGAAGGTATTATTATTATTATTATTCCATATTTTGTAGGTGTGCAGTTTATCTGAATCCTTTGTATGGAACTGAAGAGTTGTGGACAAAGATATTAACACTCTGTACAAGTTTTCCTTACCTTGGTACTGTTAAAAGTCACATTTGTGACTTTTGTGCTCTCTAATTAAATGGATAATCAAGATAAATATCTCATGAGAGAAACAGCCTCTGATGTTATCCTGTTGTTCTCTGGCAGCCAGGACAGAGGACGAGGTGACATCCAGTGATAGTGTATAAATGAGTTTGTTTACTCTTTTCATCTTTAGAAAAACTATATGGGCTCAGATACTGAACTAAACATCAGCCAGGTTATGAAGAAAAGGGCACGAACTCTACCTTCAGGATAGTCTCAGAGGAACTGTTACATGTCCCTTTGAATTTTGCATTGTTGATGTTGACATATAAGTCATAAAAGAGCTGTAAGTCAAAGGCTAAAGGATGGCTGCTGGGAAGGCTTCATGGAGGAAGTGATATTGGCCTTAAAAGATGGGCATGATGTGAAAATACAGGTGGGCATGGGGAAGAAACTCTATGGGTGGTATCCATCTACCTGGTAGATTGCATTTCCCCATGTGCAGGTAGAGGCAGGTGAAGAACAAATAGGAACAGTAAGCAGATCCTCTTAACTTCAGCCTTAGATAAAATAGATTCAATGAACATGTGGTCTTCCAGTTCTCAGTTGTTGGAATTGTGCTCATCAGGGGAGTAAGGGAGTGGATAATAGCCGAGAAGGAACCTCACTTCTTACTCTCTGACTACTGCCAGTGCCATTCTGAGCCCTTCCTATTTGACCTGACATTCAGTTTCATAACCCCCATTGTAGAACTTCAGGATGATTTTATGGATACCCACCTTACCTCTCAGGGGTGTCGTGGGGTATACATGAACACATCCTGGGCAAAGCATTAATTGGATTCTTCAGGTAAAGGTGCTCAGTAAGTGAAAATCCTGGTGCTGTTATGAGCTTCCTCCCTTCTCTGTCATCCTGGGAAGTGGAAATGATGTTTACACAGCCATGCAAAACCATCTTCTTCAGCACTCTAACCTTGTGGGAGGATAAAAATATGCACAGTGATAATGATTAAGCTGGGTATGAAGCATTGAGATGGAGGGTCTGCTGCCTGGCTGGTTCCTTGCGGCTGATAACTTGTAAACTGTAGTTTATTCTCCATCAACAGAAGAAATGATCTCCTAGAAGAACATTATTTTTTTCTTCATTTTAAAAAAGACTGATGTATTTGAGAGGCAGAGTTACAGTCAAAGAGAAGAAAGGAGGGAGGGAGAGAGAGGGAGAGAGGGAGAGAGGAAGAGAGGAAGAGGGAGAATGTCTTCCATCTGCTGGTTCGATTCCCAAATGACCATATCAGCTGCAGCTGGGCAGATCCAAAGCCAGGAGCCAAGATCTTCTGCCAGGTCTCCCACGCAGATGCAGGGGCCCAAGTGCTCAGGCTATCTTCCACTGCTTTCCCAGGCCATAAGCAGAGACCTGGATCAGAAGAGGAGCAGCCAGGACATGAACTGGCATCCACATGGGATGCTGGCACCATAGGCTAAGGCTTAACCTACTATGCCACAGCGCTGGCCCCCAAAGAATGTTCTTAAGAGAAAAGTTTTTGGTCTTGCAGATTGGGAATATCATGGATCAGCCTGGATTACCAGTCTCCTTTGCTTTAGTTAGAACTAACACCTGTGAGGCCATGCTACAGTTGAACTCTCTGGTGTTTTTCCCAGAAAAGTTCTCCAACTATATATACAGAGAGGAAATATTGATTTCTATTAGAGAATGCTGTTAGGAGACTGTACTACATGGCTGTTACATTTCTGCCCATCTTTTAAACAGTCGACATGGACAACTTTGTTCAGAATTATTTTTTGAATGATACTTGTATAACAGATAGCCATGGAAGACAGTTTTCCCATCTAAGGAAGCAAGCCATTTTCTTTCCTGACCAGTGTAACAAAAATAATACCTTATTCTGAGTTAAATATTGAGCATTTATGCTAAGGTCGCCTAATAAAATTGGAGGTTTTCTATGTGTGGGATTCCTCAGCTTCATCATAAATGCACTGTTTTCTGCGACTACCTGGGCCATTGGCTGCAGTGTTCCATGGAACTTGGAGCAAGGGAAACAGGCAAATAGGAAGCTCGTGCTGTCTGCTGACCCAGGAGTCTCTGATGCAGGAGTCTCACATTGTCTGTCAACATCTATAAAACTGTAGCAGGCTAACTTATTAGCATGCAAGATCTCAGGCTTCCCTAGTTCTTGATGTTGACTTTCTACCTATTTCTTATCTTAATGAAGATTTTAAAATCCTCTTACATCTATTTGCTGTCTTTCTTTTTTCCTCCCAACTGTGGGAGCTGTGCACTGCCTTAAATCAGTGCCTTGTTTGGCACCCTGGGAGAGGTAATGCTGTAGCCTCCTGACTGCTTTCTTGCCTCCAGTCCCTCTTTCCCCTTTATTCATATCCTACGTGGCTGCCAAACTCAAGTTTCTAAAACACAGCCTCAGTTGGAAGTATCTAATGGCTCCCCATTGCTAGGATGAATTATAAACTATAGATGAAATAAATGCCTGTTGTGGCTCAATGTCTATCTCTAGTTCTCAACTTTTATACTTCCTCTTTTAGCACTCCATCATCTAACAGAGCCAAACCACCAGAATTCCTCAAACACAGCCTACTGTTTCCTGCATCTTTGCTCATGTTGTTTCTTGAATATGAGGGTGCATTTAAAAAGTTTATGGGAAATGGAGCTAACACATAAGTTAATTTTGGTGCAAAAAATTGAAATCTATACAAATGTAATTTCTTCAAAATGTCAGTGGAAATGTATATTCTGTAAAAACTGTGCATGAAAGATATATCATCCTTCTTGGGTTCTTCTTTAAAGATAATGAAGTTTCTAAAAAAAAGGTGACATTACCTTGAGATGCAATGACTTTGGACAACCCTTTTGTCTGGACTGTTGAGGAACAGTTTTTGTTCTTTTTTAAAATGTTTTTTGTCTTTAGGGTTTTTTTGTTTTGTTTTCTTTCTCTCTTTTCTTTTTCTTTCTCATACAAAGTGTTGAACTCTTTCCCTAGAACAGTTAATCTTCTGTGTATAAAGTTAAATGAAAATAGATTTTAGTAAAAAATGAGACTGAGAACAGGAGAGGGAAGAGGAGGAGGTGTAGGAATATGGGTAGGAGGGTAGGTATGATGGGAAGAATTACTATGTTCCTAAAGTTGTATTTATGAAAAGCTTGCAGATAAAAAAAAAAAAAACCAAAACTATGCATGAATTGTAATTTTCTTGCATCAAAGTCAACTTTTAATTCTTTGTACTTTTTGAAGTACCCTTGTGCTCCTTTCACTCTTTATGCTTACTCTTTAAATTTTATCATTTTCACACATTTCAGTACGAACTACTTCAGGATGTCCTCTCGTTTTGTATCCTGTTGAAAGCTCTGATTTCCACATGGCACGTTTCTCATTAGATTTTGTGCCAAAATCATCGCCAACATTTATCAGGTATTCAGTTGAGGGCAAAAATTACCTTGTGCTTGTCTTTGTATCACGTTCTCTTATTGATCAGTGTCTTTTAAGCAAGCACTTAGTAAATATTAATTGATTATGGGTATCTTGATTTGATAGGTAACGCTACTGAAGTTCAGAGAGGCAGAGGTTTATTCAGAGCTGTACAGCAGGTTAGTGAGCAAACGCGTGGAGCAAAATCCAGTTTTGTGATTTTAAACAAAGAGCAGGATGTTTCGCTTTTGGGGAAGCCTGATTTTGGCATTATTTACAAGGGATAGGTGACTGCTTGCTAGAGCGGAAGTGTTTGCTAGGAGATCAGGCTCTAAAATCTGATCAAGTTTTGTTTCTTAGGTAAAGTTACTAAGCTCTCATTAAAATATTATTTGTTCTAACACAGAGAATGCTGGGTGAGGACTGGTTTCCAAGGCCCCTGAAAACGCACTCCAGAAGTGACTGCTTGAGCCCGGCCCGTGATTGGTAGGCAAACTCTTGGGAAGGGTGAGTCCTTACCCTGCCCTATTTGCCTGTTGGATATTAGGATGGAAGTACTGCCTTGTAATGGAGTGGCTGACTCCCTTGTCTATTTTGGAGCGGGGAAAGCGAGGTGATTTTTTTTTTTTCATGTTGTTCTACAAGAAGAGGAAAGTATGGCCCTTCCTTGGGCTGGGATTTTCCTGAAAGATGAAAATTGGCTGGCTGGAAGTGGGTCCTTCACTGCTGGATCTCCCCGGCCAAGAGGTGAACAGCTAATTCTCTCACGGTGTAACCTTTCTGACCATCAGCATGTTTTGTGGTTGATTAAACATCAGGCTGGTTTTCTGATGCTAACAGTCACTGGACTGTCTATCACAGGCTGCTCTCAGATTTCAAGCAGCAAGACACCCTTGGGCTTATCTAGCCCAATTCCTACTCTTCACTAGTAGGGAAACTGAGACCCAGAAAATCTGTTGACTCTCTCAGCTCCTCCTCTCCCTCTTTGAGAGCTTGATTTTTAAGGTGACCTTGTCAAGAGAGGGTAATTGACTCGGACAGTCACAGATAGATGAACACTACAGAGGTGCTCCTAGGATTAAGGGAGGATGTGTCACAGGGGAATGTGCACCTTGCTAACAGGAGCTGGTGGCCGGTACCTCCAGAAGCGCTAAGACAAAGAAACAGACATTAAAGCACAGGTAATTCACAGAAACCAGTAAGCCAGACAGGAAAGTACTTTTAATTTTAAGAACAAATTCAGAAGCACTTCTTGCTTTCCGTACAAAAAGCTGGAAAAGGGTGACAAGGAAAGCTTATGAAAATCTAAGCACTGCCCTGTGCAGTGTTAGGTTTATAGGGTCAGTCGGGGCTTTTATCCGTGCCTTGAATCACAATGGGTGCAGTGGAATCTCTGTGTCATTAAAATTTGAAGGTAGATAAACAGTAAATATTTTCAGGGATAATTACTGAATGCTGTGTAAACCTCCAATTGTTGGAAGTTCTGGTGCCTGTTGGATCATGGCCATAGAGCCAGGGGTATTTATCTAGGCTTATCCCAAGCATCTGAGCAGCAGAGGCAGGTGCAATTTGGCAGGCGCTCTTCACAGTTATGTTTGAGAGATTTAATAATAACAGTTGAAAAAAACCTTCCCTAAGGAGACATTTATTATTCCTACAATGTCACCACCAGCAGAATCTCTCCTAACCTCTTCTCTTTGCCCTCCCCCTTACATCCCTTCAGTCCTCATTAGGAATCCTGACAAAACCAGCACAGCCTGTTTTGCAAGATGAAGGTCTTCCCTGGAATCTGTTTTATGGAAGATTCTGTATCCAGGGGAATTTTTCATCTCTGAATGAGGACTATAGATATTCATTGTTGAATATTTAAATTATGAGTTATGTTTACTAGGTGCTTTGATATCCTTTTAGTAAAGAAAAATACAGGAACAGAGTCCAAGAGATTCTGTGATCAGAACCCAACTCTGCCCTTGTCTTCTGGGGGGTTAGCCTTGAGCACATCATTTTCTTTCTTTTTTTTTATTTTTTATTTTTTTATTTTTGAGGCAGAGTGGACAGTGAGAGAGAGAGACATAGAGAAATGTCTTCCTTTTGCCGTTGGTTCACCCTCCAATGGCCACCGCGGTAGCGCGCTGCGGCCGGCGCACCGCGCTGATCCAATGGCAGGAGCCAGGTGCTTCTCCTGGTCTCCCATGGGGGAGCACATCATTTTAATGACTGAGGTTTTCATCTACAAAGTAAGGAGACTGATTAAATGATCATTAAGATATTTTCCAGTTCTAAAATACAGGCTGGCGTAGCCTCTCAGAGGATTAAGCTTTCACTTGCAGCATTGACTTTTCATAATGGAGCACTGATTCCAATCTTGGCTTCTCTGCTTTTATCCAGCTTGCCGCTAATGCTCCTAGGAAGGCAATGGAGGAAGGCCCAAGTCCTTGGGCCCTTGCTATCCAACTGGGAGACCCATATGGAATTTCTGGCTCTTGACATCGATCTGGTCCAGACCTGGATGTTGTGGCCATTTGGAGGGTAGACCAGTGGATGGAAGATCTCTCTCTCTCTCTCTCCTTCTTTCTCTCCCTCCTTTCCTCCATGCTCTCTCTCTCTCTCTGTGTCTCCCTCTCTCTCTGTTGTTCTGCCTTTTAAATAAATAATAAGAAATAAAGTTTTCAAAATGTAAACTATAGACAGCTACTGTGGCTGGGATGGATGTTCCATGTTTTATGGTTGACTTTGCAGGTAGAAGGTTGATTGATGGGGACAGTCACTTTATCTGAGCATCAAGCTTATCAAAGCAAGGAGAAATCTGAGCACGAGATGGTTACATTAGCACCCAGCACAACAAAGAGCACATTTCCTACAAGTGTGATATTGCAGAATTAAACATTTCTGGAAGATTCTGTGAAGGAAAAATCAGATTTTCTTCAAGAAAGGGAAGGACAGTGGGGCTGAGTGGCATCATCAAAGGCACAGCCTGGGAGGTGGTAGGTTGTGGGAGCCAAGAGGGACACTAAGGCAGTGTGACACACACTAGAGCCTGTGTCCCCCACTTGTACTTCTGCCAGATTCTAGGTGGCGCATAGACTCTGTACCGAATCATTTAGACTTGTGTTGTCAGAAAGTTGTTTCCCTTACATGTCTCCTTTAGTCCATCTGATCATACCAGGAAGAAAGAAGAATATACCCTCCTACCTTTTTAATTTTTTAATTGAAGAAAGAATAAGACTTAGGATCAGAAATGTCATTGAGGAACAATGTCTCTCAGATTTAATAACTTTGGCTTGTTTCTCTTGGATTTATTTGGAGGTTTCCTTCTATTTATGTCATGTTATATACTTTTCTCACTTAGCAGTGATCTGAAGTTTCTTCTTTAAATTACTTTAAATTGAAATGCCTCATTTTAAATTAACAGACTAAGTGAATTACAGTGCAGGTGGTGTGAAGGTGACATTTGGGGAATCCTGAGGTATGTGTTGAGATCCTAGGCTCTACAGCAAGACACAAGTGAGTTCAAATCCTGCCTCTGATTTTCAAGATTCCATAAGGGAAAGGAGAACAGGAATTATAATAGTGACTTGTAGCAAGTGTTTCTAAGATTATAAGACTGTGAACATGGACCGTTTCATGCCTCTCCTTAGCACAAGCTGATGGTCAAGGATGCCTCTCCTTCAGACAGACCTTCACGTCTGGCTGCTTTTATTCACTCCTCTTTTGGTGCCGGGGGCACTTTTTTGTGGTCCCTCTCTCCTGTGGAGAGATAGCTACCGTGACACAGGGGAAGGAACATTAGATTTGAACTTGGGACAGCAAACAAGTCCTACTACTTACTATTTTAGAGAAGTTACTTATTCTTTTTGATCTTGAATATCAGTGTGAATGATATGAGGATAATTATACCACTATCAAGATTATTGTGAAAGTGGGCACTAGAACATTCCTTCCCAGAAGATCTTCAAGGAATGACTGTCATCTCTCCTCAAGGACGTATTGTGTAGAGTCCACCAGCACATCTCCTTGGAGGATTTGTTTGTGTCACCAATGCTGTGATATCCAAGAGGCAGAAGCTGCTTTTTAGGCAGCTACATTTCTGAAGAGAAAACTGTAGGCTATTAAAAATGTTCAGCATGACTGAGCAAAAGGGCAAAATAGTTCTGGAGTCCAGTCTGGCAGATTCTTGACACTGGGACATATTGGCTCTGTAATTTACCCCTTTGACTCTTGATCTTTAGGAAAGAAAACCTATGGAGACATCTAAATCTAGATTTATATATCAGTTGATAAGGTATTTTCTACATAGATTGTACCTTCTCTGTTCTCTTTCAGTTATAAGTGGTAGAAATAGAATAAAGCAAAATTATCCCACACAGGGAGATTTTCAACCTAAAGAAGTTAAAACAGATGTGACTCATTAATTTACTCAAATGAAATGCAGTCAGCATATGAAGGAGTTTTCTGTATCCTCATGTTTATTGCAATTCAATTCACAATAGCCAAGATATGGAATCAACCTGAATGTCCAGCAACCTATGACTGGATAAAGGAAACATGGTATATCTATACTACTCAGCCATAAAAAAGAATGAAATTCTGTATTTTGCAACAAAATGGATGCAATCGAAAGCCATTATACTTAGTGAAATATGCCAGTCCCCAAAAGACAAATATCATATGTTCTTCCTAATGTATGGTAACAAATGAGTACAAAAAATAATTTAAGGCTGGTGCCATGGCTCACTAGGCTAATCCTCTGCCTGTGGCACTGGCACCCTGGGTTCTAGTCCCAGTTGAAGTGCTGGTTCTGTCCTGGTTGCTCCTCTTCCAGTTCAGCTCTCTGCTGTGGCCCGGGAAGGTAGTGGAGGATGGCCCAAGTGCTTGGGCCCTGCACCCACATGGGAGACCAGGAGAAAGCACCTGGCTCCTGGCTTTGGATGGGCACAGCGTGCTGGCTGTAGCGGCCACTTAGGGGGTGAACCAATGGAAAAAGGAAGACCTTTCTCTCTGTCTCTCTCTCCCTCACTGTCTAACTCTGCCTGTCAAAAAAAATAACTTACATGAGTAAAATTGAAATTTCGAGATTTGATTACTTTTCTCAGCCCTGGTCTCTACTGTTGAGAAACAGTGTCTTTTATTTTATTTTTTGTCTTACTGTTTATTGAAAGCTTTGCTTACTGGAGGGTTAAGCTTATGATTATAAAATAAAACGGAAAGGACATCATTGTAAAAACTGAAAGAATAAGAAAGGAAGGAGGAGGGAGTGTGGGAACATGGGCAAGATAGAGCAGAGGTAGAGAGTATCACTATGCTCCTAAATCTGTATATGAAATACATGTAATTTGTTTACCTTATAGAAATGAAAACTTATTAAAAAAGAAATCCAATTACTTGAGATGCCACTGCTTCATCCTAGGGTCTGCGTTAGCAGATGGTCAAGAGCCAGAGTGAGGTGTCGAACCGAGGCCCTCCAATATGGCATGCAGTAGCCAGTATTTTAAGCACTAGGTCAAAAACCAGCCCTGTCTTTGTTTTAGCATGAGCAAACCAGATAGGATAAAAGATTGCAAATCAGGCCTTTTAATGAGTTTTATCCCCACATTTTACCTGAATTTCAAGTTTTTTTGTTCCCTAAAATTATGCTTAAAAACCCCACTACCACCACCAGCCCTTTAGATTTTCCCCTCTCTTGGAGTCCCCCTTCATGCTGCTCTGACTGGAGGCCTTTGATCCTAATAAATCTTGCTTTTAAACCTCAAAAAAAACCTCAGTGCCATAATAAAGACTTTAAATTGCATTATTTGCTTTTTGTGCTTTTGAGTTTAGTTCCATATATTTATGTTATATGTACACTGTAAAAAATATTATATTGTGAAATATTTTATCATTATAGGATTTTATGCAGTGTATGCTTGTACCAAAACATCATACAGTATTCCATAAGTATGTTCACTTTTTATGCCTATTAAAATTATGTTTAATATAAAATTAAAAATTAAAAAATCACAACACACTACATGTTATTATGGCTGAAAATGCCATAGAGAACTGAGCTACTATCTTGATGTAACAGGGGATAAATTTGAGGATCAAGGAAGGTAAGTGACTTTCCCAAAGTCACACAGAAATTCAATGATATATCTAGTGTGATAACCCGATTTCCTCATTTCTAGTTGAATATGTTTTTTCCTCTTCACTTTGCTACCCTTTGCTACCCTTTGGCCGGCTCAGCGTTCAGCTGCTGAATCTGCATGTCCCTCTAATTTAACCTAAATGCATCTGCTGAGGATTTAGTCTGTCCTGAAAACCCCCAACCTGGCCCCAAATGGACCTTTGCCCTGGGACACAAGCCAAGTCAAGACACGAAGAGTCAGCTCAGCAGGACAATGCTGACAGCACACACCCAGGGAGACAGAGAGCTGCTAGGTGCAGACAGCTCTGTCCGTGGTCCTGAAACTTTTATTTCCTGCATGCTAGAGGCTGTTCGAGCTGGTTTGCTCAGTTGGTTTCGGTTTATATTAGGGTAGGTCAAATTGCTAATGGAAAAGTGGCATTAAAAGATAATTTTGTTTTTGTGCAAAAATTTAAAATCCATGCATAATTTTTTCTTTCTTTTTTTTTTTAGATTTTATTTCTTTATTAGAGAGGTAGAGTTACAAACAGAGAGAGGGAAAGACAAAGAGAAAGGCCTTCTATTCGCTGGTTCACTCCCCAAATGGCTGCCATGGCTGGAGCTGGGCCAATATGAAGCCAGGATCCAGGAGCTTCTTTTGGTTCTCCCATGTGGGTACAGGGCCCAAGTGCTTGGGCTATCATCCATTGCCTTCCCAAGCCATAGAAGAGACTTGGATTGAAAGAGAAGCCTCCGGGACATGAACCTGTGCCCATATGGGATGCCTACACTGTAGGTGGAGGCTTTTCCTACTACACCACATTGCCACTTTCCATGAATTTTTTGAAGACCTCCTTGCCCCGAGATGCTTTGATTTCAATATTTTTTTGCACCAGAATAAACTTACCTTTGAATTCTATTTTCCATGAATTTTTGGAAGTACCTTTTGCATGTAGCCCTGAATTAAGTATTTGTTCTTGCTTATGCTTTCAAAATTGTCTCTCATTAGATGGTAACCCCATGATAAAACTATGACAATGCATGTCTCGACACTGGGAATCTACACTTTCTGAGGTTTGCCTCTGTCTTGCTTTCAACCTCTGGTGTAAGAATTTGGAGGTAAAACTTTTAGGAATCATCATGTCCATTCCTTTTATTATAATTAAAGAAACCAAGTCTCATTGATATTAAGTGGGTGGCTCAAGTCATCACTAGTAAGGGATGGACCTTTGATCACTCATTCTTTCTGCTGGATCCTATAACCCATGCTGTATATTGGACATTGATGACTTATTCTGTCTAATAATAGACCTGTCTCATGTTTTGTTTTTCTATTCTTGGTAGAACCTGGAGAAAAGCATCAGACTGTATGTTTACCTTGGCCCTTGGTCATCAGTGTAATCCCTAGATCTCTGATGTATGGCTCCCTGCTCATATGTGGCCACTATGAGTAGGAATTTTTATTTTTGGGAAGGGATGCAATTCATTCCATAGTAACCTCTAAACTATTACCTAAAGCATTTTCAATGTAAGGAGCAATTATATTATTATTAATAAAAGTATTTAATAATCTAAAATGTCAGGAACACTGACAACATCATCCTTCAAAATAAAAATTACATCATGAAGCTCACAGGTTTGTTCAGAGATCCATTTGAACTAATTTTATTCTGGGAGGAAAGAGGGATTTAAGCTGATCTCACTTTGGCTCCATCAAGTCTCCTTGGGTTAGGAGTGATGTTTTCATTTTTGTTTGGTTTTATTTTCCAAGGAGTCAGCAGCGGGTCTAATTAATGCCATCAAAAGCATGACATTTAATTAACTAAATAACATGTTGAGCCTAATGATAACATATTTCAGCACCCGGCAGGCGGTGATGGTCTCTAGGGCCATTTCTGAGGAGGCCTGTGATTTGATAAAGAGAACCTTTCTCAAGGAAATCAGTTCTCCTGAGAGTAGCCAGAGAAGGCTCTGAAAGAGTGCTGTCCAGTCACAGCCTCTCATCCCCTGTCCCTGCGTAGAGAGACCCAGGGACGAAGAAGAGGAAAGTAAGGAGGAATGGGGTCGCTGAATGGCCTTTCCGTCATTTAAATAGGCTTCTTACCAATCCGGACGCATTGAAGAAAAACACCTAGTTTCTGAATTGCCTGTTCCCGTGCCTCGTTCATTCCAGTTCCCACGGGCAAACGGAGAGGTGGAAACAAAGCAGAAAGACAAGGAACTCAGCAGTTTGAAGCCAGATTAACAGTTCCTCCAAGCTGCTAGGTGTGTGGACGCGGGTGCCCTCTGCTGGAAGCTTCAGAATCTACAGCGATGCTTTTCTGGCCCCTCACCCAGGGGCCAGGAGCCTTTGAGCAGAGCGTTTTGAGTGGAAGTCTAAGGATTTCAGACTGAAGTCGAACTTTCTGAGCAGAACTCACTGGGCCTTTTTGGTCACGATAGACCTCCTACAGGTTGCCCTATAGACTTTCAGACTTCTCTGTGCTCTGTGTTATGTGCATCTCTGTTTCTTTTGCCATCCTACTTCTATTACGTTCTCTAAGATATTCCCATCATTTTACAAGCAATTGTGCTCTTATTTTATCCCTCAGCTCGTTTCTAATAAATCTGCATGTGCTTGCATGTGTATGACATTAAACACTGTATCTTTTCTTGGTCATAAATTTTAGACCCTCTCTTTGGAGAGGCAAAATGACCTGTCTAAAGGACAAAGGTACAGATGGAACCAAAACCTAGGTTGCCTTTCATTGCCTTTTCTCTCACAAGCCACCTCCCAAAAGGGATGCAATATATCCTGGTGGGGAGGGTGCAGTCTTCGCAGACAAATGTCCTTGGTTTGCCTTTGCTTTACCCCATGGAACTGTAATACCTGGCAGGGCACTTGATGTATTTGCGCCTCAGGTTCTCAACTAGTAGAGTGCTTGTCTAGGTTAAATAATTTAAGGGAGATAAAGCATTTAGCATAGTGTCTGGCACATAGTAGGTGTTCAATAAATGGTATTTGGTATTACTTCTATGATAGCATAGTAGTATCAGTTGAAAGATATTTTTAGTGCTTCTTTATAATTACCAGAGCAGGTATTAAGGAATCTCCTAAATTGCTTTCTTAATAATTAAAAAAAATTATTTGAAAGGCAGTGTTACACACACAGAGGGAGAGATAGATAGATAGATAGATAGAGATAGTCATGGTTTGCTCTCCAAATGGCTGCAAGAGCTGGGGCTGAGTCAGGCCGAAGCCAGGAGGCAGGAGCTTCATCCACTTCTCCCATGGGGTGTAGGGACCCAAGCAGTTGGCCTGTCTTCCACTGTTTTCTCATGTGCATTAGCAGGGAGCTGGATTGGAAGTGGAGCAGCCGGGACTCACACCAGTGCCCACATGGAATGCTGGCATTACAGGTGGTGACTTAACCCCTTATGCCACAATGCCAGCCCCAGAATTATTATTTTTAAAAATTAAACAGGAAAATCTTCCTCCCCACAAATGTAGGAACATTCCAGATAGAGTAAGGAAACTGGGAGGTGGGAGAATATTTGTGTGATTGACAAGACTCTAATAACAATGCAGTTGAAGATGAGATGGGAGCAATAGGTTGCTTCTTGAAGGTAGATGGCCTTGAGAATAGGCACTGAGCTTTATCGTGCATGTAGGATGGTTCTGACTGATTCTTGGGTGAACGCAGTTTTCCATTTCCCGTTTCCATCATACAATAGGCTTTGCCTGTTCCTACAGTGTGAGGGCTGTCGGGATCGTGAGTGATTGCTGGTCTCATGAGTGCCCGTGTGCGTATGCACTTGAACACACCCATCTTGAGGCTTTCAGTATTCCAATCACCTTAAGGTTGTCGCCAAGGCTGCTGGTGTTGCTTGCAGCCACGTCAGAATGAAGAACGAGCCAGGCTGTCACGGTTGGCCTGTGGCAGGGAGGGGAGCTTGTCGCTTCTAGATGGAGTGTCTCTTCCCATGCGTGGATGCCGCTGGTGTGGGTGCAAAGAAGCTGTAGGGGCTGGCAGAGGGGAATGCAAGGGGGCACGTGGCTGCCTGAATCCAGGCACAGAAGAGAGAGACCGCTTCCTGCAGCTGATTGAGGGGTCGTTGCCAGGAAAGGGACAGTCAGTCAGCTGTTTGAGGAAAGGGTGCTTCCCCCTCCCCTCACGTTGATTGTGCCTCACGTTGATTCTGCCCCACGTTGCATGTCATCAGCTGTGGCTACTAACAGAAGACGCAAGTCCATGACTGCCTTTTCCTTTGGTTCGGCACTTTTATTGCCCAAATTCTGTCACTGGCTGAGTTGAGCAGGAGCTACCACGTGGAGGAAGGGGAAATGCAGGATTCTAATGGATGCTGCACATGGGAGCTCCAAGGGTGGGGTGGTGCATCCCTGGCAGCTTCTGACAGACGCAGTGGTATGGAGCTCCAACTTCCCTGATGACCTCCGTGGTTAGAGATGCGTATGGCAGGCCTGCAGTCTACTTGTGGGTAGATTTGGACTTGGTTTTTCTCTAGAGTGTTCTTTTTATATTATAATGAGGTAGCAAGATTTCCAAGTTGGATTTTTTCATTTAAAATTGTTAATTTCTGTCTTCTTGAAAACTGGACCATTTCAGGACACCAGCAGTATTCTGTAATAGACTCTGAACAGATCAGGAGGCCTCTAGCTCTACACAGTACTCACCCTGACCCTTGACCAGCCTAGGGTCTCAAAGTTTTGTGAACCAACAGTTGATGACCGCTGGTCCAGGCTCCCTTCTTCATTTTAGAAATGAGAACATAAGAGCATTGAGGTTCACACGGAGGTCTGTGACTTCCCCAAGGCCACACAGCTTCCTCCATGGACAGGGTGGGCTTCATTTGCAAAATATGATTTGAGGGGTGGTATAAAATGCTTACCTCCCCCCTCCCCTGACTTCCTAGTGAGAAATTCATCTCCCACCCCTACCATCTGCTGTGGGCCCAAGAAAGACAAATGTGTAACCATAGGACATTTCTGGTCTCCTTCAAATCATAGCCCTGTCCTTTGCTGCTTGTGGGCTTGAATGGTGACCATACAGGCCAATGTCAGCCAGGACACTGTCCCTGCTCTGATGACACCTGCATCTAATTTGCAGGTAACCCATGTTTCAGTGAACTTCAACTGTGACCAAGGAAACCTCAGTCATAGGCAAAGAAACAGCTGCTGTATCTGAAGAAGGAGTAAGCGTTATATCTTAGGACCGTTGTAGGAAGAGCAGTTAATGACCCCATTGTCTGTCTCATCTGTGTGTCCCATCTGCACATCTGTGTGGGAATGCAATTCATCTCCTTATTCAAGAATCAGGTCTTTAGATATTACCAGGTGTTTGATTTTCTGTGAGGTATTTGATTTTTGATATGATTGGTAAGCACACCAAAATCTATTTTTTAAAGATTTATATATTTATTATTTGAAAGGCAGAGTTACAGAGAGGGAGGGAGAAAGAGAGAAAGAGAGCGAGACCTTCCATCTACCAGCTCACTACCCAAATGGCTGCAACGGCCAGAGCTGAGCTTATTCAAAGCCATGAGCCAGGAGCTTCCTCCAGGTCTCCCACATGGCTGCAGAGGCCCAAGGACTTGGGATATCCTCTACTGCTTTACAAGGCTACAGCAGAGAGCTGGATCAGAAGTGGAGCAGCTGGGACTTGAACCAATGCTGGTACTCCAGATGGCAGCCTAACCCGCTAAGTCACAGCACCGGCCCCGACCTGTATTATTTTATACCTGACTCAATGCATGCAGTAATCCTATAAGAAAAGCATAAAATTTGTAACCAATTTCAGGTTTGCTAAACACCAACTTAGGCAACTGATTGGTTATTTCTGGGTTTTAATCTCAGCTTGACTATATAAATAAATGTCAACTTTGATTTTTCTGTCAAGATGCTAAGGTTTACTCATGAAGTGAACCTCACTCTGATTCAGCCTTGCCCTGACTCACAGGTAGGCCAAATGGTATTGCCGTTAAGAGCTGAGGCCACGGGTCCAGAAGTCTAGAATTCCAAGTTGTGCTCAACTTCACAAGTTGAGTCTGAGTCTCCTCATCTGTCAAAAGAAGACCAAAGCCTTAGAGATTATTGTGATGATTCACAGAAGTAAAGTGTGGAATGTGCTTATCATAGTAGAAGTAACACAGTCAACAATAGTAACTCAGCGTTAGAGAAGTTATTATTCTAGAAAGATTTGGGGCTGAAGGTGTCCCAAGAGAGTATATTGTCCAACTGACTTATCTTTATGGTTAAAACCATAGTGTACTCATGGTAACAGTCTCAGAGTAGAGAAAGAGATTAAAGTAAATCATTAAAAGACTCTCTCTGCATCACCAGGGACTGGGGTCTATACAACAGAGGAAAGAACCCCAGTTAAAAAGTAGGGAAGAAAGTTCTAGTCCTGCTCTTGCCTCTGACTTGCTAGGGGACTCTGTGCCGTTCTTTCAGTCTTGTTTCCCCAGAGGCAGTGATGGTTAAGTTTCTTGTGTGTCCTTTGCCTACATACCAAAAATAACTTGAGTCTATACTTTGACATAAGTAAAACCAGGCTACTCCTATTGTTCTGATACTTGGAATTTTTACTTAACAACATGTAATAGATCTACTTTCCTATCTGCCCATAAAAATCTCTTTTTCATTTTTTTAAAAAAATATTTATTTATCTAAAAGTCAGAGTTTGAGAGAGGCAGAAAAGGAGGAAAGGAGAGAGAAAGAGAGAGGGAGAGAGAGAAAGAGATCTACTATCTGCTGCTTCACTCCTCAGGTGAGGATGAGCCAGGCTGGAGCCAGGAGCTAGGAGCCAGGAGTTTGGCAGGGGTCCAAGCACCTGGGACATCTACTGCTTTTCTCAGGCCATTAGTAAGGAGCTGGATTGGAAGTGGAGCAGATGGGACTCGAATTGGTACCCTCCTGCGATGCCGGCATCACAAGCAGTGGTTTTTCCTGCCACTCCACAATGCTGCCTCCTCTGTGCCTCTGTTTCCTCCTGTTGTAAGATGTTAGAGATTTGAAATAGGTACCCACAGATGTATGTTGTTGGACCTATACTGCAGTTCAAACTTTCTAATTAACTGTCATTATTTAAAACTTCAGAGATTTCATAGAACATTCTAGATATCTGTTCTTTTGGAAAATGAGAGCGGCCGCTAACAGGTAGCTGAGTAATGGCTTCCCACCATTTAAAAGGTGAGGTGTGTGTTGTTAAGTATCCCTCCTCTGCCCTGCCTCCTCGGTACTTGACATTTCCATCCAGTCTGATGCCTGGGTCCTACAAGCATTTGAGTGTGTGACACCTGGAGCAGATTCTCTCCTTAGAGTCCTTTTGTTCTCTCATACTAAGTAGGACAAGGGTTGCTATGTCCTTCCGACTGAAGAGGAAGTGGACAGATTGATATTGGACACACAAAGAGAAGGCAGAGGTAGGACTTGAAAACAGGTCTCAATGCCTTGTCTATGATTTTCTTCTTTATCTGCTGTTTCACCTTGTCTCCTGGACCAGAGTGTTCTGTTGATTCTTGATGATGATGGTGAGAGTAACAGCTTTCATTCAGTATTTAGTTTGTCTTAGGTACTATCACTCATTTAGAACTATTGGTGTTAACACTCTCATTTTGTAGAGGACAAGAGAGAGGTTCAAAGAAGCCAGAACTTTATGACTAAGTATTTACTAAGTAGTGAAGCCAAGTTTTGAATTCGAGTTTGACACCAAATCCCCTGTCTTTAATCTTAGAGTTGCACAATTGCAGAGACAGGGATAAGCCACTGGTCCCATTAGGTAACATTGATATATGAGCTTTAGACGGATTAATTTTTCATTTGAAATAGATAATCACTTCACATGTTCTGCAAGTGAGGCCCCTTTGCATAGAGGTTGTTAAATGTGATGCTGTTGGTAATACATTCACTGAGGAGGCAGGAGAACCCTCGAGAGAAGTCAGGGGTTATCATTGTTATGAGAAAGGAGGCTCCAGCTGTCAGGCTTGATATGGTGACAAAGTAACATCCCCCCCAATGGCAGGAGAGGTGAAGGAAGAGCCTGGCTGCACGTCACTTGCAGAGTCCCGCGGCTGTGCTCCGATGCTGTTGACTCAGCTGTCTCCAGTGAGAAGGGAGGGGCTGAGTCTGCCATAACATTACACATTTATAGGATCTTATGTTGGGAGACACTGTAGAGGTCATCTGGACCCATTGTCTTATGGGGATCTTTTCTATAAAATCCCCAGTAAACAGATTCTGCCTTGTCATTGAAGATTTCTGTTGTTGACAAATTCAGCTTTCTGTGAAACAATCTTTTCTGTATTTGCCAGAAATTTCTTTATATTAGGTTCAAATCTACATGCATGCTTAATTCTCTGTTCATTGTGTTGTCCACTGGAGCAATGTATAATGTCTCCTCTCTTCCTTATAAGTCAACCTTTCAAATTGTATTGTGGTAAATTCATTCCTGCCAGGTTGTCACTCCTTGGCCACAAATACCCACATTTCCCTAAAGTGTGCTACATAGAAGTTTCCAGATTCCCTGCCATCTGATGGTTATTCTCCATTGGCCCTTCCTCTCCATATCAGTTTCTACTCTGCTGCCCTGTTCCCTGTCCTGGGAGTTTGACTCCTCTGGGCTTTTTCACCTGGGCTGTCTTGGCGGTTGGCTCTATATTGAGTGAGGCCAGTGGGAAATAGAGGAAGGCAAGTGGAAGGCAGGAGAAAAGGGAAGGTCAGGTATTCCCCCCACTCCTTTTGTGTTTCCACATGACGTGATGGGCGTGACGGCATCCTTCCATGTCTGTAGCTCCTGCTGCCTGTCCCTTTGCATGGGAGGATATTACTTCCTGAGACTGATACCCTTTCAGCCTTAGCTTATTAATAGTTTTCCCCTGCTGCTAATCTCCAAGTGCCTTGGCATCCCTTGTTATTTAACCCCTCTTGTACTTTTATGAGTAATCCTTTCGTTAAAGCCTCTTCATTTGCACCACTGTGGTGAATTCTATTTCTGGTTGTGACCCTGAACTGATGCACCATCTTTGTCATTAACTTCTCTCATATGTGATTGCTTTTTTTTTATTTCTCAAATTATCCAGCTTAGTGTCACTTCTGAGATCTCTGTCTTGGATATTGGCATACATTGTTGGCCCACCCTGAACTTGTATTCAGTGAGAAGTGTTGGTTTGTTTGTTGTTTAATCAGGTGTCAGACTCAAGTTTGGAGCAGGATTACCTGGGCTTCAATACTGATCTGTTTTGAATGATGTTGGGGAGGAAGTTACTTCCTTTTCTGTGTCTCAGTTTTCTCCTCTGGAAAATGGGATGAAGACAGTATTCATTTCAAGAACTGTTATGATGAATAAGTGTGTCATGAAGCATTCATGAAACAGATCAGTGCCTGATGGTTGGTAAGCCTTCCAAAAATGTTGCCTTCACCATCAAGATAGTCATCTTTTACAAAACACAAACATTGTGGTCTAAGTGCATAGTTTTTCCATTTGCTTCTTGATGTATTTTTTGCACCTTCTCCTTTGCCAGGACATAATTCTGGATAGCACTGGTGTTGAATCTTGGTGCTGTCCCATGAAACTTTGGTGCTCAAAGAGAGAGCTGCAGGCAAGCGACATGAACGTTACCTGAGAGTTTGTTAGAAATGTGGAATCCTGTAGCCCACTGCAGACCTGCTGAATCAGAACCGGCTTGTTAACCATAGGGTCCCATGGGATTATTGTACACATTCAGACTTGAAGAGCCCTGATCTGTTACATCAATAGATTCCAAATCTTTGCTCTCAGAGGGGATGGAAAGATCTTCTACCTCTGACAGGAAGATACTTATTGCTTCCTTTAAGGTCACCACACCTACAGGTGCCACTGCACAGACAAGTCAGATCATGTTTCCAGAAGTCAAACAGTTCAGGAAAGGAAATTTGAGCAGTGTTTGTTTCCGCTGCTGGGATTTGGAGTCAGATCAACCAGGATTTAAATTCTACTCAGCTACTTTATATAGGTACATCTGATTGTGTATACGTATAAAAACACAAATGACACCTGTTTACTGTGAGGATTAAATAAGATAACCCAGATAAAGCTTTTAGTGCATTGTCACTCAAAATGTTTGCCTTTCTCTTTTCTATGAGTCAGATTCATTGAAGGAAAAACTCTATTTGACATAACAGGAAAATCTGCCTGAAACAAACCTTCAAGATTGAATTCATTTGAAAGCTGTGTTAAATGCCTCCTTGTGACACGAACACCATCCATGTCTCTGGTCATGTGTTTATGAATATTGGTTGTATTAGACTGGAAAACTCTAAGTGCAAGGGTGGTATAATTATGAAATAAAGAGAAGGTTTTATAAATTTGAACTGGGCACTGTTGGCATGCATCGTATCCATATAAGCATTTGCAATGTGGCTAAAGTCCCAAAGGGGATAATGTTGAGGTTATGGATTAATCTTGACACTAATTAAAATATACCCATAAAAGAGGAAGCAAGATGGTTTTCTGTAATCAATAGCCAAAAAGCAGTAATCTTGGGCTCAACCCAAGCCAGCTCAGAGGGCACAGTAAAGCTGGTCTTGCTGTTCTCCAGAAGCAGCTGGATTCTGAAGTCAAACTTTCTGGAATCAACTGCCAGCCTTGCACTCTCTACTGTCACGCTGGGTAGGTTATCCACATTGCTCTAGGCATCAGTTTCCTCAAGCACAAGATTATTTTCTCTGAGAGATGCATTCCTGAATACCAGCCATACTTCAGACCTCGTATTTTTCAAAGTCAAGTTTCCCTAGAACCAAGAAGGCAAAGGGGGCATTTGTCTTTGAGATAAAATGGCATCACCCATGTTTAAAGAATTAAGAAATAGTGGTAGAACATAATTACAAATGTCTCAGTTCCTAAACTTTAAAATCTTGTGATATTTGGCTTACATGAGGGTGAGTGTGGACCAACATATTTGTATTATGGTTTGCCTATTGATCTATTTATCACCATATTTTGAGTTTGTATACAACGTGTCTATCTTCTACTAAACTTAGAGGATTGTGAATGGATCTTGTATGAAATACTTTGCATGGCGCCTTGTCCACAATATTAGCAACAACTTCTCCTTTGTTTAATAAATGCCATTTGCTGAACTCTGCAGGTATATTATCTCCTTCACTTGTCAAAACAGCCTAATGAGGTGGGTATATTAGGTATTTATTTCTGTGTAATGAATTATGCTGAAATTTAGAAGCTTATGAAATAAGAAACTTTTTAAAGATTTATTTATTTATTTTCTTGAGAGGCAGAGAGAGAGAGGGGGGTCTTCGATCTGCTGGTTCACTCTCCAAATGGCCACAATGGCTGGAGCTGGGCTGATCTGAATCCAGGAGCCAGAAGCTTCCTCCAAGTCTCCCACATGAGTGCAGGGTCCCAAGAACTCAGACCATCCTCCACTGCTTTTCCAGGCCATCAGAAAGGAGCTGGATTGGAAGTGGAGCCACTGGGACTCAAACCGGCAGCCATGTGGGATGCCCATGCCACAGGAAGATGCTTAACCTACTGCCCCACAGCACTGGCTGAAACAACAAAATTCTATTATTGCTCACTGTTTCTGAGGTTAGAGATGAGGAGTACGTAACTGAGTGATTCTGGCTCAGGGTCTTACCAAAGTTTCAGTAAAGCCATTGGCCAGGGCTCTGCAGTCATCTGACGGCTTACGTAGGTCTGCAGACTCTACCTCCAGAGTTGCTCATGTGGTTGTGGAAGGCTTCCTGGCTGTGTACAGGAGTGTATTTGTCTTACAGCCCAACACTGTACAGTGTGTATGGGCCCTGTCCAAGGGTGTGACTGCAAGGAGGCTGGCACTGGGGCCATCCTGGAGGCTGGCTTGCACAGGCGGACAATGTGGCAGATAGTCTCAAAATGAGAGCACTGAGTCATAGAGCACTTATCCAACTAACGCAAAATCGCATGTTAGGAAGTTAAAAAATAAACAGGTTTTGAATTTAGGCAGTTTAGTGTCAGTTCCAACATTCTTAACCACTCTGAGGTAAGGAATCAGCATTAGCTATAATTATTGTTATTTTATTCCCAAGAACCAATCTGCAAATACGTAACTCTAGGTCTGGACTGCGCTTCATTTGTGATACCTCTCATTAAAGTCAACAAGTGTTCTATCATGAACTTCTTCCCTCCTCCTGGCCTGGGTGAATGCCGAGAAGCAGAGGAAAAGGACTTTTGCCTGGGTGAAGCATACAGGCTTGCTGGGGTGATAAAAAGAGCAGATCTATCTGTACTTGGAGCTTCCATAGTAATTGCTACCTTTACTAACTCTTTTTTTTGGAAGAGGGAACTTCATATGGACTCTTTGTCTTAGCATTTACTGTCCCTACATGTATTTTTTTCCTCCAAACTAGACCATCAACTTCTCTTGGCTTGTTTTTCTGTCCTATACTTTATTCAGGTCTCCCTAGTATTAAATAGAATTAATTTTTACACAATGAGAATCCTCAACAAGTGTCTGTTGGCGAAGATTATATAAGATTGTTAGAGGATGGAGGCAGTGTATGGTAAAAGCATGTAGATGAGACTATGATTGTCCTTGGATATATGAAAAGGTAGAGTTGGAATCTTCCTGAAATTCATTCCTGTTGTGAATGCCCTGTCACTCAGGTGTCCCTGAAACGTGAACTTACTTGGTCTACTACATGAAACACTTCTCTGTGAAAACATCCTAGTCTCTGACTGTCCCATGCCTCTCTCTTCCACAGAGCCTTGGTACTCTCCAGCACCTGTTCCATCCACACAATAGCTTTGAAATGGCCTCTCCTTCAGTTCCACAGAAGAACGTTGACATGCTGAAGTCTGAGATGTTACTGAAGAACATGCATCTCTCCTTAAGGTAAACGAGCATCTCTGTCAGTAAACAAAAGGTGTTGATTCTGGTGGCACAACTTACCACAGAAGTAAAGACAATTTCTCTCTCCTTCATTTCAAAGTCAAACCGCCCTCTGTTCTGCCTTCTTGGTTTGCCTTTGATTCAGTGTTTTATTCCAGATTTGGGCCGTTGCTTGCAAAGTCTTGAAACCATAAACAGTCTTATTTCTTTTCTTTCTAGTCATCTCTTTTCCCTTGGTTCAGCGAAATGTGCAGTATTTCAATTGCCATTTTCATTTGTGTCTCCTCTAAGCTTCTAGAGGGTCATCATTCCCTGTCAGATGACTTCTGGAAATACCATCTTCCTCAGGAGCCAGAGGATCCTGCAAAGTGAAATGAACAAGGATCCCAGTGATGGTGCCTTGGTGTTGCTCTCCTTTCCTCCTGTCAAATCTTAGTTTCTAGTGTGGCATTGCTAGTGACAGAGTGTTTGCCTGAGTGTTTTAGTCCTGCTGTCTAAGGTGAGAGAGTGTGAAAAACAATAAAGATGGGAGGTAGGCATTTGCATCCTGTGGCTTCTGGTTGCCCAGTGTGAGTAGAGTGACTCAAGGTACCTAAACCTTAGTCTTTCCAAAATGCCCACTTTTGAGAGCTGGTGGTATAATGGGGTAGGGACTACAGAGAGAATCAAGTCTTGGGTCTACTTTGGCTCTGCCGCCTAGAAGGTTGACCCTTTCTGGTCCCATTTATCTCATCCTTAAAATGGGCAGATTCATTTGCAACATCAACAGATACTTGCTGAGTCATTACCAAATTCAAGGCATGTCCTTAGGAGCTGTGCACTGGCCCCTGATATCTCTCCAACCATGTGTCTCTGACTCCTACTCTCTCTGTTCTAATTAGAAAATTGATTCCTCGGTTTCTTGTTTCTTTCTCTCCACACCTTCTGAGCTAGGAGTTATGTTGCTTGGTAAGGCTTCCCTTACCCTCAAGCCTGTACACGGGGTCCCTCCTCTGGGTCCTCCATGGGATCCTGTATGTACTTCTCACCACACCATTCTTTTTCTAACCAGTTCTTTTCTCTCTCCTATTATACTGAGTGGATTTTAACAATGGAGGCAGTGTATTGCTCACTTATGTATCCCCATCCGTAACCTCACAGTCATTATAACTGAGCTTTGATGATCATATATTCTATGCTAGCTTTAGACCAGGCTTGTAATACCTCAGACCTCAACTAGGACTCAAATAACCCTGTGAGTAGGAGCTATTTTTACTCCATTTTACAGGTAGGAAAAAGAGGCTTAGAAACATTGTATTATTTGTCCAGGGTCAATTTGCAAGGAAGAGGTAGAGCAGGGGTTCCCATCAAGCCAGGCTGGCAGCAACATCTCTGCAATATGTTCTAGATGCAGTGTGGTTAGGTGTTGAATGAATGGGCGTTACAGTCGACATCATGAATGAAACAGGAATGAATTCTGTCCCTAAGAAAGGTACAGGAAACTTCTGGAGGTATTTCTTTTATATCCTTGTTTGTGGTAATGGTCTCATGAGAATGTGCTGACCTCCAAATGCATCAAGTTCTGTATGTTAGTTATGTACAGCTTTTCAAATTCAATAATACCTCAACAAAGGCGTTTTTTGAATTTAAGGACATGCATGATCTAATTGGGATTTGTGACAAGAATGCACACTACCCCAATGTCGTGCAAGGTCCTGCTCATCCTTAGGGCTCAGAGCTCAGCCTGTCATCTCCTGTCCTGGTGATCTTGTCAGGGACAATATCCTGCCACCACTCGGCCCAGCTGTGTTTTCTGTGATGCCTTTTGTGTTGTTTCCTGGGGCTCCAAGGAGCAGGACTGTTGTTGCGGCCCAGCTAGTCAGGAAAGAGAACTCTTAGGCAAGGGCAGAAGATGAATTCCCATGCACTGAGCACCTATAGAACAAGTAGCATACTCAGAGCCTTGTGGGCTCAGCTCTCCCTTACTCTTGCCCATGTCTCTTTGGAGTAGTTGGTGTTGCCCAGATTTTAGAGACAAGGACCAGAAAGCTTGAAATAGAAAACTACCTTGTCTAAGATCTCATAGGTGGTGGAGAGTAAAATTTGGCCTTGAACTTAGGCTGCTCTAATTGTTGTCAGTATCTGTTGTGAGAGGAACGTGAAGGCGAGTACAGAGTGCAGCCACCACCTCTCCTTCAGCCCACCCCCACCATCTTCATTACCTGACCCTCTCATCCTTAACTGCCAGTTTGGATTTTGAGAAGTTCTTTCTTCTTTTTCTAAGTTACTACTTCTTGGGCATAAAACTGAGAACTCAGCATTTTATCAGCAGGGCAGGATTCCAATGGGAACTGTCTTAGAGCAGATGTGCAGGTGTGAGAAGGTCTTGATTCAGCCTTGAGAGAAGCCTGTACAGAAATGGGGACAGGCATTCTCTTCCGGTGTCTTACAGGCCTGGCTCAGAGGTTCGGCTAATCCTCAGAACTAAGTCACTCACATCACCCTACTGGCCCTCCGCTCACTCACTGTGCTCCATGGCTCCCCTTCTTCACTCCCTCTGAGTTTCCTCTGTGGAAATCTAGTAGCCCAACTTTGACAAGGGAAGCCTTGTATTACAGAGTTGGATACTGCTTAGAGTTCAGACCTGAGGTCTGCTCCTGGACAAAATGCCACTCAGTGTGTTCACATCCAAGAGGAGGTCTGATTGCCAGGCCCCTGGAAAAGGAGAGGACGGAAGAAGAAGAAGACTCTTTTCTCTGTGACCCTGTATACTTTAATTATCACTAAAAAGTTACAACTGGAAAAAGTGAGTGCTAGCTAGCCAGCGATTCATGGATTTTCTGCCTTTCCAGTAAGCACACATCCCCGAAGACTTGGATGAGTCTGCCGGACAGAGGGAAGCCTTAGCCAGCAGCAGCTCTGTGTGTGTCCATCATAATCCTCTTTTGTCCCTCACCTCAGCTGGAAGTGGCAGATCAGATTGAGCGGTCTTGGCAGCTAGAGCAGTTGAAAATGGGAAGGGAGGGAAGGAGGGAAATTGATAGAATCAGCAGTGAAACAAGCAGGGAATGTAGAAAAGGCTTCCTTGGCATGAATCTTAAACATCCCGTCATCAATGGGAGCCCTAAATTGACAGTTCATAGGTGGACATCCAGAATTCTAGAAGCCCCTTGGTATAAAAACCAAAATGCTGTGTGTATGAGCATTCTGGGGATGAGACTTCCGGTTGTCACTTGTCTCAAAGTGTTTCATGATCTTGTCAAGGTAAGGGCCAAAAGACCCATCCATTGGTCGTTCTTTTTAGATGAGAGAGCTGATGCTGAGGATGGTTGCATCAGTTGTCCTAGGTCACACTGTGCATTAGTGGAAGGTCAGAATTTAGGCCAGTGTGTTCACACAGCAGATCCTGTGCATTTTCTACTCTAACATGCTTCCTCTCTGTACTGAGATGAGGTGGAGGTTTGAGGACACAGTAAATTTCAAAGATTTAGTACATTTGATATCAATAATCTTTGCTGTCTAAACATGTCTCTCCTTACCCATCTCTTTGTAGATTCTATCATACATTGGAACCAATTTCTTTTTTAAGATTATTGTTTGTAATCTTTTTATTGAATTTATTTGAAAAGCAGAGAGTTAGAGATAGAGAAGGGGTAGTGGTGGTGAGAGAGAAAAAGAGAGATCTTCCGTCTGCTGTGTCACTCTCCAAATGTCTGCAGCAGCCAGGGCTGGGCTTGGCAGAAGCTGGGAGCCTGGAACTCAATCTGGATCTTCCATGCGTGTGGGAGGAACCCAAATACTTATGCCATCAACTGCTGCCTCCCAGGGTGTGCTTCAGTGGGAAGCTGGAATCAGGAGTGGAGCTGGGACTCAGAACCAGCACTCCAATATGGGATGCGAGCATCGCAAGCAGCATCCTAATTGCTATGCCAAATACCTGGTTCCTGGTGCCCATTTCTTTTTGACTTTGCAGTACTGGGTATTTGTTAAGGCCTCCATTGCAGCATTTTCTCCTTCTGAAGACACAGTCATTCTAGGATTGTGTGGGTGCAGAGCAGCAAAAAATGTGGCCTTGGCCAGCAGGGTGTGTCAAAGCAAAGCTTTCTCCCATTAAAACTTCCCTTTTGCTTATATCCTTGGGTAAACCCAATATCGCCATCAGTTTTTGGTGTCCTCGATTTATTTTTTTAATTACTTTTTTTCCTTGAGGTACAACTTACATATAATAAAGTATATAAATCTAAAATGCGGAGGTTGATATAGTTTTATATTTGTATACAAATGCTTGGCCACCACCTAGTATAGCACATTTATAAAGCCCAAAAGTGTCTCTTTTACCCCTTTCCAAATAATATAAACCTCTTCTCTGCAGATAACCTCCATTATGATCCTTATTGTGCTAACTGTGTTAATTCTGGAGCATCCTATAAGTGGAATCATACAGTTCTCACTCCTTTATATCTGGCATCTTTATTCACTCACTGTGAGGGCCACCCCTGTTGCTAAGTGTGGCGACAGTTCATTCTTGTTTTTATTCTCCTTTCTTTTTTGCTGCACAGTATTCCATTGTATCAATTTACCATTTTTATTTATCCATTTCCTATTGCACATCATTTGGATTGTTTCCAATTTTGCTTATTATGAAAAAGGCTACTGGGAACATTCTCGTACATGGCTTTGGATGCATATAAGTACTCATTTCCCCTAAAAAATGCATTTGTTGAATCATCATATATATGTTTGCTTAGATTTAATACACAGTGCCAGACTGTTTTCTAAGCTGCTATACTAAAGTTTCCTGATTTTTTAGATACCCAACCTTAGTACCTACCTTAGGCCTTCTTTAGATCAACCTGTCTGTTTAATTATCTGAGTTTATTCCTGCCCTAATTTCTGTGGTATCTTGTTAAATGATATTGAACCCATTTTGAAAAAGGTGTTTCTTCTTCAATCCTCCTTTAATCACTGTAGGATCTTTAGGAGAGGGTCTCAGTTTGGTTTTGTATGTCCCTCATTAACACTGGCCAGTTAGTCTTCCTTCTGGAAAAGAGAATTAAAGGATCTGGCTAGATTTTCGTAATTTTTTTGTTTTAATGTCTCTTGGTTTTGTTACCTTTTACACTGGTTGTCTTCTACTTAGAGATGGTAATAGATGTTTTGCATTTTTTATTCCTTCTTTGCAAATACATTTATTTGAGCACAAACAAAAGCATGTGGTTTCACTTAAATAAAAAGGCGCAAGTATATGGGTTAGGCAGAAAATCATAAAGGTGATGAGGTAGTGACTGGAAGTTGATTGACATTTATGTAATTCAAGCCTGCGTTTGACTAGGGGGGGACACAGAGCTTTGATAGTGCTCCGTATGCACAAGTCCTGTTGTGGTGCATGTTACTGGGAAGGAATGAGAGCAGTGATCTCAGGCTCCCTGTTTCCGCTGAGGTTACTTGCGTCGTTTAGAAGCACTTCTGCTGAATACACTTGTCTTTCCATAGATGCCTCTACGAGTGCTGTGTTGTCAGGCCCGGCAGAGCAGAGTTCAGTGGAGGAGGAAAGTTCTGACGATGCTGCTGCCTTCCTTATTAGTCTAGGTCCCGTAGCACCATCTCTCATTTCTCCTGAAGTAGATGTTGTTGAGGACTCCTTCTAAACTGGTGATACCAGTTCCAGCAGTCTTGATGCTCCTTGCTGATTGCCAATTTGTGTTCTGCTTCCTTAGTCTGGCATCCAGAGCCCCACAGCCAGTTTCCTTTTCAGTTTTAGCTCTAATAACTTCCCTGTTCTGTCCCATACTCCACCTACTCTAAACTACACATCTTGCCAAAGGAAATCTATTTTCCTCTGTGCATTCTTTTTAGTCTCCTGTTTCTGGAATGCCCTTCCTTCCCCTCTGACCAGCCACATCCTAGTGAGTACCGTTTGACCATCTTTTACCTCACTCTTTTGAGAAGCCTGTTATGATTCCTCTGACTATATCTCTTTCCTCTTCACTGAATAGCCTACTAAATATGGCTTGCAAAGTTCTAATCAAATGGACTATCTTATTTATTTGCCCTAACAAACCTATGGGCTAGGTATCATTAATAAGCCAGACATTCTACAGTTGAGGAAAACGAGGCCCAAGGAGGTGAAGTGTCTTGCCCAAGGTCACACTGGTGACAAACAGCAGAGTCAGGTGTACACACAGGTCTTTTGGAGCCCAGAGCTTGCACTCTTGTGCAGTCTTCCATCCTGAGTACCATTGCTCCCTATGACATTATGCCTTCCCTTTGGTTCAGTGAATTCTGCAGAGCTCTCTGCTCAAGTCTTTCTGAGACGCTGCAGCAGGCAGACACGTGTCTGAAGATAGAGACAGTAAATGCTGTGTTCTCACTGACTGTGGATTAGCAAGCCTGGTGTGACAAAGATGTCTGGATTATCCTTGAGTCATTGTGTGGACAGCTGTGGAGTCAGGGCAAGAAAGCCCAGCAGGCGAGTATTCTAGGGTTCGTTCCTTCTGCCTGATGCAGGGTGAGCTCCCAGACCACAGAAAGAATGCTTACAGCTTCAAGGAGAGTGAGAACTTGGCTCCAATCCCTGGGCTACTGCAGCAGCAGCCTTGCACGGGCTGCTCCTGCCCAGGGACGCCATAAATTGCTGGGCTGTGGACTTGACAGCCAGCCACGATGTGATCAGAAAGCCAACCAGGGGCCACTGCAGAGCTTTTGAAAGCTGCTTGCTTCATGGTGCTCTCATCCATCATTCTGAACGGAGGAGCCATGGGGACAGTCACCTTCCTTGCATATGGGGATTCAGGGGTGAGACTGTCAAGTCCCAGGTGTGCACTGTGCACTAACTCATCCAAAGCAATAATCCTTTGTCTCTGCAGAGAACTTTCAGGTTTTCTTCATGCTTCCACAGACATTGTTTTGCCTACTTTCCATTTATTTATTCATTTAATGAGCAAGGAGCTATGATAAGGCTACCAGGCCATAGGCATCATTTCTGGACAGCTTCTAAAAGATGAGAGAAAAGAAATGTTCCCATTTTACAGATAAGGTAGCTGAGAGAGGAAACCATGGAAAGCTTACCCATGTAGAAGGTGAGAAACTTACACTTTAGGTCTGAGATTCTGTTTGTCACTTGGAGTTGGGAAAGTCATTTCCTTTCTCTGATTCAGAGTTACCCTTTGCATTCCATGAAGGATCTCTCTTTAGAAGTCATTATTTTAAAAATAGAAGCTACATTTGCATATGGTTAGAATGAAAACCTCTGAAATGTGTAAAACCAAGCAAGATCTTTCTCACTTCATCTCTTGTTTTCCAGTTACTTTCTCCAAAGATGACAACTCTGTCTTTCTGGAAAATTCTGTGTGTGTGTGTGTGTGTGTGTAAGACAAATGAGAATATGCTGTGCTGAATGTTGCTTTTTAAACTAAACAATACATCTTAGAAATCTTTCCATGTCAGCAAGATATATCTAATTCATTCTGTTTAAAGGTTACTCACGATTACATTACAGAGATATACAACAATTAATGGTTCTATCAGCTTGCTACTGATAGATACTCAAGTTCTATTTTTTCTCTTTACTGTTTTATAAATGATACTGCAGTGAATTTTCTTGTTCATATGTCTTGACATACTTTTGGGTAACTTCTTAGCAAACAAACTGCTGAGTCAAAAGGAAAGTGAATTTTAATTTTTTATAGCTATTGCCATATTGCCTTCCAGAATTTGCCTTGATTAATATTGTAACCAATAGTGGATGAGAGTGCCCATTTCCTTACAATTTTTTTTCTTTGTCCTGCTTTTTTCATTTTCTTTTTCTGCCAATCTTACAAAACATACTTTAAAATAGGCGGGCAGAACCCTATTGCCTCTAAATATCACTTTTAACTTGAATTATTTGGATATCTTCTGAGATGTTGTGTGTGTTCCATTTGTGATATTTGGTTTATTTTCTTTCCTCTATTATAGATGAGGCTAGGAAAATCATATTGTTCATATATGTAGTAATAAAGAACTAGTCTTTTTTTAAAAAAAAGATTTATTTATTTGAAAGTCAGAGTTATACAGAGAGAGGAGAGGCAGAAAGAGAGAGAGAGAGAAAGAGGTCCTTCTTCTGATGGTTCACTCCCCAGTTGGCTGCAATGGCTGGAGCTGCGCCGATCTGAAGGCAGGAGCCAGGAGCTTCTTCTGGGTCTCCCATGCAGGTGCAGGGGCCCAAGGACTTGGTCCATCTTCTACTGCTTTCCCAGGCCATAGCAGAGAGCTGGATCAGAAGAGGGGCAGCCAGGTCTCAAACTGGCACCCATATGGGATGCCGACACTTCAGGCCAGGGTGTTAATCTGCTGCGCTATAGCGCCAACCCCAAGTCTTTTTAAAAAGTTAATATACCTAATATATACTAAACTGATCTTCTGTATATAAAGAGAATTGAAAATGAATCATGATGTGATTGGAAGGGGAGAGGGAGCGGGAAAGGGGAGGGTTGTGGGTGGGAGGGAAGTTTTGGGAGGGGGAAGCCATTGTAACCCATAAGCTGTACTTTGGAAATTTATATTCATTAAATAAAAGTTTAATAAAAAAAGTTAAAATTATAGTATAAAGATAGACCCCCATTTCTGAGTCTTTGTTAGCCAAAGCTATAATAGCCAAGACCTGTGAAGACAGACTAAAGAGGGAAGTAAGCACCTGAGTGTCAGGAAAAATTGTTCAGGGTAAGTTCATAGGGCCTTTAATTATGCTACAAGGACTAGGCATGTGCTGGCCTCAGTCATCTGATTCCAGTTTTTGGAACAGTGTCCAGGTCTCCTTCCATTGTACTAGTCCTTAGAACGCACTCAAACTTGATGGATAGAAGGCCTAATGCTACAGGGTCTGTTTGGGCAGACTTGGCATATTGGCACAATGATAAAAGCAAAAACTCTGTGAGTTTATAAAATATTAAAACACCTGATACTTGCCCCGTCAGTGCTGCCAATTCTTTGGGTGATCCTGATCATGTATATTCCCCACATTGGTCATAGTTAAATTATCTCTAAAACAGAGTTAGAAATTGGACTAGATCAGTTTTTTGTTAATGAAATACTGTATGAGGATACCTAAAAGTTTTTGGAAAATGGAATTAAAAGATAGTTTTACTTTGCTTTAACATAAATTAAAATACATGATTAGTTTATTTTTCATGACACATTTTACATGAACATTTTGAAGATCACTCATATATGGGGTCTCCCTTGTAGGTGGCAGGGACCCAATTACCTTTTGCCTCTCCGGATGTACATTAGCAGGAAGCTGGAATCTGAAGTGGAGCCAAGGCCTTTCCAGGCCCTCCAATATGGGATACAGGCATCCCAAGTGATGTCTTAACAACCATGCCAAATGCTTGCCCCAAGTTCCTGACCTTTTAAAGAAAAATTTATATGTAACTAATATGCATATGCGGACTCTGTGTTTTTTTTTTTTTTCAGTTTGGGTACATCTTTTGACATCTCACTATGGAAGATAAAAAATTAGTCCTTGGGGCTGGCGCTGTGGCACAGTAGGCTAAGCCTCTGCTGGTGGCACAACATTCCACATGGGTGTTGGTTCAAGTCCCAGCTGCTCCACTTCCAATCCATCTCTCTGCTATGGCCTGGGAAAGCAGTAGAAGATGGTCCAAGTCCTTGGGACCCGGTACTCACATGGGAGACCCAGAAGAAGTTCCTGGCTCCTGGCTTTGGATAGGTACAGCTCCAGCCATTGTGGCCATTTGGGGACTGAACCAATGGATGGAAGAAATTTCTGTCTGTCTCTCCCTCTCTCTGACTATAACTACCTCTCAAATAAGTTAAAAAAAATTAGTTATCTTTCACCCAAGATATATGACCTGTTAAGGAACCATGACATGATTTATAATATAATTCCTAGTTTTAAATCAAGGTTTAAAAAGTCAAAAAATTGTTTCAAGATTAATATGAAAATATACCATTATATGTAATAATTTTAAATTTGAGGACTTTTAAAGCGTTAGTTTTATTTATTCAAAAGGCAGAGGGAGAGAGAGAAGGAGAGAGAGAGAGAGAGAGAGCGAGCAAGAGAGGAAGGGAGACAGAAAGAGAGAGAGAGAGCTCCCACATACTGGTCCATTCTTCAGTGGCTGGGGCTGGGCTGGGCTGAAACCAGGAGCTGGATACTGAATCTAGGTCTACCACATTGTGGGCAGAGACCTAAGTATTTGAGTCATCATCTGCTGCCTCCCAGGATGTTAACAGGGAAGCTGGGATCTGCAATGGATAAGCAACTTGAACCCAAATACTTCACTCTGGGATAGCAGCATGCCAGCAATGTCCTACCCTACCCCAGATACTTGCTCCAAGTTCTTGAAAAATTTGCATCTAAGTAATACACATGCGAGCACTTTGATTTTTTTTTCAGTTTAGACACACGTCTACTGATATGTGTCTATCCATATATGTCTTCTGTCTACCGATATATGTCTTCCATATGTCACTCTGGAAGATGAATAGTTAATTATCTTTCACCCCACAACTCCTCCCTTGATACTCCTAAGACTCTTTCCATTTGTGTGTCCTCCTGAAGGGGTTACTGCAGAGTTAGTGGCATGGATATTATGATTACATTATGTAAATGCTATTCTTTGCTGAGCCGTGTAGAGTGTAGAATGCCAAGGTTACTTTTCCTTTCTTTTCTTTCTATTTTCTGTGGAGTTAATGATGATTTCTTTTATTAAATTTTTTTAGGTTTTTAAAATGTATTTTTCTTCTAAGTTATCACCAGTTGCTATGCCCCCTCTTGAGTTGTCTCGGTCTCTTCTCTATATGTAGACATAAATGTATCTATTGGTATTCTATAAAGTACATATTCCTGCCGACAGCTCTCTTAGAAATTTCTCACTTGCTTTATTCTGCATTTGTTATTTTCTGAGTTTGCCAAACAGCCTCATTCGAGGATCTCCTTTCATTTTACCGCTAAGTAGTCTCTTTTTCTCTTCCCTGAATTGAATCCCAACTCTTCCTCTTTTTTACTTTACTTCCTCATCTTGGGGAAGCTCTTCTTTCAGTAATTTCTTAGAAAAAATGTACATGATGGGGGCTGGCGTTGTGGTATAGCAGATAGAGCCACTGCCTACAACACCAGCATCCCATATGGGCTCCAGTTTGTGTCCCAGCTGCTACACTTCCGATCCAGCTCCACTTCCAATCCAGCTCCGTGCTAATGGCCTGGGAAATGGCTCAAGTGCTTGGACCTCTGCACCCACATGGGGGTCCCAGAAGAAGCTCCTGGCTTTGGCCTGGCCCAGAGCTGGCCATTGAGGTCATCTGGACAGTGAATCAGCAGATGGAAGATCTCTTTTTGTCTCTTCCTCTTTCTCTGTAACTCTGACTTTCAAATAAATGAATGAACATTAAAAAAGAAAACATGTACAGGATGAAAACTTCTAAATAATTTGCATGTCTGAAAATATCTCTAGTTTATGACTAAATTGACTTTTCAGTTGAGTATGTAATTCTCAGTAAAATTATTTTCCCTTATGATTTTAAAGATATCATTTCATTTTTTTTTTCAGGCTTCTAATGTTACTACTGATAATCCTGGTGCATATCTGATTATTGATCCTTAGTATGTTATCTCTGATATTTCTCTATGGACTCTTTTAGACCTTTTTTTTACTCCCAGAATTGTGACATTTTCTTTGATGTGCCTTTCCTTTTCCTCATTTCATCCCTTGTTATGGGATTTTCGGTCTGAAAATTCAGATGTTTAGTTATGGAAAATTATTTCAAATTATTTCCTCTTTTCTCTCTTGTTGGAATCCCTATTACGCATATATTATATCTTTTAGATGAATTCTCTTTCTGTTATTTTCCTCTCTATTTCTCATTTCTTTTTTTTTTTTTATTGTTATGTTTGGGAAATGTCTTCATGTTTCTATCCTGTGTTTAGCTTTTCATTTGTCTTAGCACAATTTTAATTTCCAAGAGTTCTTTCATACTTTCTACTTACTCGATCAATAGCTCCGTATTTTACTTTGTGAATGAAGCATATTGTCTCCTGTCTCTGGGGATATTAATGGGAGGTTTTTTTTCATGGTTCTCATCTTCCCACATAGTATTTTTTCACCAATTTGCTTTCTTCCCTATTTGTTTGCTGTGTTTTTTTTTTTTTTTGTCCGTTTATTTTAGAGGATGTTCTTGGATAGCTAGTTATCTCTGGATATCTGCCAAAACAACTAATTGAAAGAGGGATCTGTGTGTGTGTGTGTGTGTGTTTGCAATTTAAGGTTATCAGTTAGGCTGTTTATGGGAGAAATCCTAATGTTTGCTTCTGTATGTCTTTTATCCTTGAGCTGGTTAGAGTCCTCAGATAATATTTTTCCAGTATCTTGCCTAGAGGATTTGGCTGTCATTTTGGTAGTCCAATTAGAGAGAAAAAAGTGGGAGTCTCAGCATTTGGAATATAACAATTCACTTAATACCCTTGTTTTGAGTACAGTATTTTCCTCTTAAATTCCTCCCAATTCCTCTATGTTATAAGACCTTGGTTTTATTCATTCCTCAAACAAACCATCAGTTTTCTTTCTTTTTTTTTATAAGTTTTAAGCTTTTTATTCAGTGAGAGAAATGCATAGGAAAGTAAAGGCCCTATAAAAGAGAGAGGGAAGTCTGGATTCATATCGAGTACCAGGAACCAGCCACGTGGAGGAGCATGTACAAACCATTAATTTTCTATCAGAGTGGGTTAACAACGTTTTCCAAGCTATGTGTGGGCCAGTTTTTCAAAATCTTTATTATGAAAATTTTCAAACAGACGTCAAAGCAAAGAATACAATGTATTCCCACTTCCTAGCAATCAGCTTTAATTCATACACCATCAATATTTTGCCAGTTATTACTGTTTCTTTATAATGATGTTTTTAAAGGTTTATTTATTTATTTAAAAGAGTTATACAGAGAGAGGAGAGGTAGAGAGAGAGAGGTCTTCCATCTGATGGTTAACTCCCTTATAGGCCACAATGGCTGGTGCTGTGCTGATCCAAAGCCAGGAGCCAGGAGCTTCTTCTGGGTCTCCCATGCAGGTGCAGGGGCCCAAGGACTTGGTCCATCTTCTACTGCTTTCCCAGGCCATAGCAGAGAGCTGGATTGGAAGTGGAGCCGGGACTAGAACCAGCGCCCATATGGGATGCCGGTGCTTCAGGCCAGGGTGTTAACCCGCAGTGCCAAAGTGCTGGCCCCTCCTAATTTCTCTTGTGTTCAAACTTGCTCTGCTTGCTTCCAGACATGCTGGAACCATTGGTTTTTGAGGCTTTTGGAGTTTCTTCAGTGAAAACTGGGTTTCTATCTGTCTTTCTGTCTGTCTGTCTCTCTATCTACCTATCTATCCATCCATCCATCCATCCGTCATCTATCTACCTACCTATAATCTGTTGACCTGTCTTTATGTAGCATCTGCCTCCCACCTCCTGTCTTGATAACTACCCTAGGATTCTTCTTTCTTGGTTCTGTTGATGAAGTCACCACTTTTCTTTTTGCTTTATAGTTTCCAGGTTTTTACTGCTACTGTCCCTTCTTTTAGTTGCTTTGCCATACTGAAGCTTCAGATTCCCCACAGATTTTACAATCTTTGATACCTGGAATTTCTTAATATACTTTGCTTGGAAACTTATTTTCCCACGACTTTTATGGGTTGATCCTTATGTCTCATTTCACTCTTCACATTTTCCCAGAAACTCTCCCTGGCCTTCTGATTACGGGTTTAGAATGCCTCCTCCTCTGCCCGCTCATTTTATTCCTTACTTTATCCCACTGTAGCGCTGATCTCATTGCATTGTAATTGCTTGTCTTCTTCATTGGACAATAAGTTCTGGGAGGACAGGTATACATTATTAGGAAAAATGATACAAACAAGAAAGTTATATATCATGTGTTACAAAGATTTTTTATATATACCCAGAGCAACTGTAGGATGTAGGTACTGCTACTCTCTTCAATTTTTATGTAGGGAAACCAAGACTGTTATGCCATAAATTTTCTGAGTCCCACTAGTAAGTAGAGGAGGGGTCAGGGCTGGAACCCAAGATTCTTGCTTCTAGAGCTTAGCAAATAAGAGGTATTTCTGACCCACTTATAGAATAAATGAGCACATGAAGATGTGATTGAATTGACCAAGTAAGCCTAGTGTTCTAAGGCAACCAGGAAATCCTCCCCGACCACTTCACCAGGGGACCCTCTGTCTTATGCTATGACATTAAATAGTTCAAGTCCATGAGAGAAATGTTGAAAGTCATTTCCATTTGTAGCTGCAGATATTTTCCTGTTGCCTGACCTCTAGCAAGAGAGAAGAGATTTTCAGAATCATCACAAAGTAGTCTCAGAGGTTCAGCTTAAATGTGGAGTATGAGTTGAATTCTTCCGGATTCTATTCCTTCCAGAGTCTAGCAAAATGTGTGGTGTTTAGTAGGGTTCTCAGTATATTTTGAAGGGTTGCAGGAAATCACTTAATAAGTCAGTGGAATGAACAAATCCTGCAGTCATTGAATCCATCAGAAGATATTTTAGCTCTCCTAAAACATGAGGTCTAAGCATTGCAAGACATGAAGTATGACTTTGTCTCCATCCTCTTGCTCTTTTTCCAGTATCTATCTACTCTTCCTTGTGCTGGCACCAGTCTCAAATGACTGGTTCCCAAATGCTGTCCATCTGTATGCTCTTCCATTTCCCCAGGCCACGCAAGCTGCAGTATCTGCTCTGCAGATAATAAACTAGAATTTTATATTCAAAAAAATGTCTACAGTGTGCCTACTCAGCGCTAGCAGTTTAGCAGTAAAAGAAAGAACTATGTATCATAGGAATGATTAAATCCTTGAATCCTTGAATTTCTATTGTGTGCTTTGTCCTGGGCTTGGTTATGTAAGGATTATTAAAAGGTATGAAAACATCTCTGTCCTCCAGGAACTTCCAGTCTGAATTGGAAAACAGGACAAATATATAAAATATTATAACACAGTCAGTGACTAAACTAGGAGACTGCAAAATTCACTGGGCTCTCTGAAAAGGGAAGTAGCAGTGTAGGCTAGGGTTGGGCATACACCACAGGAATTTGTGCACACACATATAGGATGGGGACTTTAACACAGGAGTATATCTAATTTTCCCCTAGAATGTCAAGACCTAGCCTATGTCACCAATGCCTAGAGCTATGCTCAACAAAGAGTTGTTGAATGAATGAATGTTTTTGTGAGAGGGAGGAGACAGGTACATGGGTAGAACATATCAGAGGATGTGCTATGCTTTTCTCCCCTGAGGAACTATGTTCTTATGACATAGATATTAGTAAATTATCTCAAAAAATCCCTTCTGGCCATGGCAGCTTCTGGTTCTGTGATTCTAATCCCTGTAGAAGAACTAATAGTTGATAATGGCTTAAGGTTGAATTCTTCCTAGAGTAATTTTCATTTTAATACTGGAGTCCTAAACATGCCTGTGTTCCTAACCAGAGGGATTCTAGGTGCTTTGAACAGCAAGAGATGGCCCCTGAGTATTTGCTCACATGCTTTCTTTTCTCTACATCCCCACAAGGGTAACCCAGGAAGGATGGTTTGAGTAGCCATTCTGTTACCCAGGGAAAGTAGAGTTCTAGTGTTTCTTTCATTCCTCCTCTTCTTCTCCCCTCTGTTTTTCTCTTAGTCAACCAACTGGCATCTCATCTGCTCAACCCTCAGGTGTCCAAGGGATGGTGCTATCACTTGTCTGACAGCTCAGCTCATGGATGAATGATGGATTTCTAAGTCTGTTTTTCCTAGTTCTTGGCTAAGTGAGCCTCTAACTTACGTGAGAACATTCGAGAAGGTGGTTCTGTGTGTGTGTGTGTGTGTGTGTGAAAGAGAGTGAATAGGCATGCAGGTGGTCTGGAGTGAGGAAACAGAGAGGGAAGGAGGTGTGGGATATAAATGGATAAGTAGACCTGTCAGCTAACTAAGTTACTGCATGATGGATGGGTCCAGTCTTTCAGCTCAATTGCATTAGTACTCACTGATGTTTAGAAAGCCACTCCAGGTCTCACTGGGGAGAGTGTTCCATTCTTATTGTGCCTTTTTTGCTTCCACTTACCATACTCTGTGAACAATCCATCATGTCTCCAAATAGGTTCCCTGATTTTCCTACCTTTGTGCTGTAATTCAGGCTGTTTATTTTTCTCTTGGAGAGTCCTCTGCATGGCCTCTGTATTTCCAGATTCCACATATTATTAAATCCTAGCTCATGAAGACTTTCCTCACTCCCTCGTTATGTGAGTAGACACCTGAATGAAGTAAAGAAGAGTTTCTGCGAGAATCTGAGGGAGAGGTTCTGGGCACAGAGTGGGCGTGGAAAGATTCTGAGTATGAAACCTGCTTGATGGACTTGTAGAGCAGCGTAGAGAGCAGTCAGTGTCTGACTCATCTTTGTACTGTTCCCAGCAATGATGGGACATGATTGAATGAATCAGTGCTATTTCAGTATTTTTAGGGTCGGACCTCAGAGAGGGAAAAAAGACATTTGTCAGGTGCCATTAAAAGTCCAGATGTTTCATGTCTTTTCCTTTTCTTCTTACAAGAACCCAGTGAATCCTGTGTTATTCCCATTTACAGATGATATAACTGAAGATGTATGGGTTTTAGTGACTTACTTGAAGTCACAGAACCATTAAGTACTGAGTTGGGATTCGTGTGGCAAAACCAAAGCACTTGTTCTTCATTCCACCACTTCTGTGTCACTAATGTGGTAGACAAAACTCCATGATCCCTCAGCTTTGCATGGAGCAGGGTCTCAGTGTACCTCAGAATTTCTTAAAATCCACAGGTTCCCCTAGCAGATATCAACTAGAACGATAGATAGTATCAACTTGCAGAGGCACTGCCCAACTTTGGGGTCCTCCTCCTCATGAGCCGTGATCTCAGTTCTAGGTCTACCCGTTATTTTGTGAAGGTGGTAGGTGGCGGGGAGAAGAGCAGTTAACAGTGGGCTGAGAGACTTGGGTTTCAATCCCTTTTCCACTGGTTGTTTTTGACTGTCCTGAGACACTTAAACTTTCAATTTACTCTTTGCAAAATGATGCTGTTCCTATAATGTAATAAATTAACAATTGCAACATCAGTAGCCACAACTTTCATTTATTGAGCACTTATTACATAGATATTATCTCACCAAACCTTATGACAGATTTCTAAAGTAGGTGTCATCAATATCCACCCACACTGAAGAGATAAAGAGAGTAGCACTCAGGTTAAGTGACTTATTGTAGGTCACACATGGATTACACATCGGTTCTTAGGATACAGACTCAGGTATTTACCGATTCCTTGAAGGCCAAGCATGAACTTCCTTCACAACACTGCCCCAACACCTCATCCTCCACCCCTCACTTTATGTACTCCACCTTGTACTATCTTCTTGGACTTGCTTACTCTCTGCGTACATAACGTCCCATTTCATCTTCTGCTGGTTCATATTTCTTGCTTGCTCTCCAGATAATAGTTCAGCTGGCAGCTCCTGAAGAACATCTATGGAGATTTTAACAAAGCCCATCATTTCTTTGATATTCTTCCTATTGAGAGGATGCAACAGAGCCCATCATTTCTTTGATATCCTCCCTATCGAGAGGATGGGTCTGTGTCCTGTTCTTGCATCTCCATTTGTTTGTGACTGCCTTGACCAAGAAAATGGGAAAAGTGATGCTACAGAACTTCTGAGGCTGGCCTAGAAGGCACCATGCAATGAAAGAGTTGTGCTTGGGACCCTGAGCTGCCCCACAGGAACACTAGCCTTCCTGGGACATGGAGAGGCCGTGTGTAGGTGCTGTGATCAGCAGCCACACAAGTAGCTGATAGCCACACAAGTGAGCCCTCCTTCATGCCCAGCTCAGTCAACTACAGCCTCAGATACCCTAAGAGGGAATTCCCAGCTGAGCTTTTCCAGAATTTCTAAATTGCAAAACCATGACTGAAATGAATTGCAGCTTTACCTTGGGGGCAATTTATTGTTGAAAATATATAAAACATTATCAAAATTCTCCATGGGCACCCCTCTCCTGCCTTAACCAGTCTAGATTATGTTCCTATAGAAGCAAATTCGCTTCATCAGAGCACTTGTCTCAGTTTGCAAATATGCATTTGTTAGTGTAATTATTTGATCATATGTCTCCTCGCTAGACTTGAAGCTTCATGAAACAAGAGCCGTAGCTGTTTTTCACTTGATTGCTGTAATCATTTAGGAACGATTTTGGCTGCAAGTGACATGATTTCACTAGGATAACTTAGGCTTATGACAGTCTATTTTTCAACACAAGCCATAAAATGTGCAGATAGGTGCCTGTGGTATTAGTCCAGCTGCTTAGTGAGAGGGTCTTCCCCTCTCCTTTTTGGCCATACTCAGCCTGCTATATTTTCACTGTCAGGGATCAAGGTTGATGCCTCAACTCAGATGTTATGTATTTATTCATCATTGCAGCATGCAGGAAGTATAAGAACAGGGAATGGGTTTTTTCCCCCCTCATGGATATCTGTTATTATTCCAGAAGGAAAGATTCCAACAGACTTTCCTGATAGGTCATTGATCATAACCAAATTATGATTATGCAGAAGAGATGCATTATAGGCTGGAGAATGCTACCTCTGGAAGAGCGTGTTTGCAACTTTGACCCTGGGCTGGCACTTGGGAACTCAGTATTTGCTTTAGTCCCCAGTAAGTGTGGCTTATAGCTCCTAAACTGTGAAAACAATGTGACGTGTGCTGAACACATACTTTACTCCCAGAGTCTGGGATGTTGGTGTGTGTTAGGTACAGGGTGTTGCGAAGGACAAGCCCCCAGGGAAGGTCTTGGATTCTGCGTCTTCCCTAGGCAGGAAGATTGCACATGTCACCAATTTTTATGTTTTGCTGCTGAAAAGGGAATCGGCTCATGTGATAAGTCCTCTCAGCAGATGGAAATACTATAAAGAAATGTGTGCAGGATGAATTTTTCTAGTTTTTCATCTTGTTTCTTTTTTTAAAAAGACTTATTCATTTAAAAGGGAGGAAGGGAGGTGGGGAGGAGAGAGAGAGAGAGAGAGAGAGAGAGAGAGAGAGAGAGAGAGAGAGAGAGAATCTTCCATCTGCTGGTTCATTCCCCAAATGGCTGCATTGGTGGCTAGGGCTTGGCTATGAACCAGGAACTCCATCTGGGTTTTCCATGTGAGTAGCAGGGGTACAAATACTTGGGCCATCATCTGTTACTTTTCTAGGTGCATTAGTAGGCAGTTGGATTAGAAGCAGAGCAGCTGGGATTCAAACCAGTGCTCTAGTATGGGATGCCTGTGTTGCAGGCTGCAGCTTAAGCTGCTATGCCCCAGTGCTGGCCCACCACCTTGATTCTTTTCCCTTTGCTGATCCTAGTGTGTATCATTTTGCTACAATAATCCTTAGCTTCTAGAGCATGTTCAGATGTTTGCCTGATCTCAGAAACTCTATAGAATGCAAGTTTCCTGCTAGCCCCATAATAACCAAGAGAGTTGGGAAGGATTTCAATGACTAACTTAGACCAACACGATTCATCATTTTGGCCTGGGGAGGATCTACTTCACCATCTGAACACAGGTTTGAGATCTGAGGCTGATTGGGAGGGTGACTATGCATGTGCATTGGAGAGTAATGTTAAAGCCCAGATAGTCTGTGGCACATAGAAGATGTGTTTTAGGATCCCCTCCCCATGCAAGTAGGGGAAGAATATCAACAGGGCTGAGTCAGATTTTAGCGTAAGGTCAGGTGTCATTTATTACAGAACTTAGATTCCTTGTCTCCTCTGTGTGCAGCGTATTGTCACAAACTGACAAGTTTGGCCGTCTTCCCTTATAATGCTTTTGGGGAGATCATGTAGAAGGCATTTAAGGGGACCATACACTAGACAGCCGGAAAAGCTCTCTGTCAGTCTCCATGCAGTGGCACAAGGCAAATGTGTCTCATCACCTTTGAAAGTGGGTAAAACAGCATCTGCTTCCATCCCATATGGTGTTATGTCTGGAGTGAGTATTTTGGAAGCCTTGTTTGGTTGGCTTGGAAGGGAATTTCAGTGTGTTTTCTTAAATGGTTTCTCCATTAAGCCAAGGTAATTTCATTTTGAGAATCCTGGCTTTTGTTGTCCTTGTTTTTTAAACAAGCATTTCTTGAAGAAGAAAATTTAGAATCTTGCTGAAGTATTTTTTGTTGTTATTTATATGCTGGGGATTTTGTCCAGGATTTTAGACACAAAGATAGGGTACAGTTAGTCTGCTTCATACTAAGGGGAGAATGAAGTGGGCTCTTCCCAAGGTGTGGACTCCTAGATCTGACAGCCAACTGCAGTGAGCCAAAAGTAAATAACACATAGCACTCAAAATGGTTTACAGAGGTTTTTCATTAAATTAGTTGTGACTCCTGCCAATAACATTTTTTTTTACTGTGTGTGGATTAAGAACACATTCAAAGAATAGTTGATTCATAGAATATCAACTGCAAGGGACCAATGTTGCGGCATAGTTAAGCCGCTAGCTGCAATGCTGGCATCCTATATGGGCGTCAGTTCAAGTCTTGGCTATTGTGCTTCCTATCTAGCTCCCTGCTAATGGCCTGGGAGAGCAGCAGAAGAGGCCCGAGTACTTGGGCCCCTGCACCCTTGTGGGAAACCCAGAAGAAGCTCCTGGCTTTGGCCTGTCCCAGCCCTGGCTGTTGTGGCCATCTGGGGAATGAACCAGCAGATGGAAGACTTCTCTCTCTGTCTATCCCTCTTTCTCTCTATAGCTCTCTCTTTTAAATAAATAAAGCTAATTTTATTTATTTAATTAAATAAAATTAATTTTAATTTTAAATTTTTTATTAATACAATGAGAACAGATTCAATGTAGTTCATGGATGCAGTTCAAAGAATATAATGCTATTCCCTTCTTCCCTCCCACCATTGGCCTTCCTCTACTCTCTCTCCCTCTCGTTTTCTTTCCTCTCTCTTTTTTAGTTTTTGAGATAACATCATTTTAATTAACATTACAGTAAAGGAATTAATCCTCCACTAAATAACGAGATCAACAAGTAAAAAGATCTTAGTTTCACAGTAATATAGTCAATGGCTAGAAAGAAAAAATCAAATGGAAAGATAACATTTCTCCCATCTACATCCAACTTTAAAATAATCATAGCTCATTAGAACTGTGGCAGTGTAACATTCTAAAACATTGGTTTGACAAAGACAGAAAACCAGGTGTGACAAAACTGTATTTGCAGAAATACTGATGCATACAGGCATTTTTTAACTTTTTGTTTGTTTTTAAAATTTATTTTTCTTTATTAACTTTAGCTCCTACCTATAAGGAAGAACATGCAATATTTATTTTCCCATGACCAGCTTATTTTACTCAACATGATACGTTCCAGTTGCATCCATATTTATGCAAATGGTAGAATTTCATTTTCTTTTATAGTTGAATAGTACTCCATTCTGTATATATATGCACCCCATTTTCTTCTCTTATGTTCTTTGAATTTTTTAATTTAATTAGTTTTTAACAAATACAATATGATTTGTAAATACAAGTCTAAGAACATAATGATATTATCTTCCTCCCTTTCTTTTACCCTTCTTCCTTCTATCTTTCTTTATTTTTTGTTAATTTTTGTGATAAAATATTTTAAATTTACATCACATTAAGGCCGGTGCTGTGGCTTAACAGGCTAATCCTCCACCTTGCGGCACTGGCACACCGGGTTCTAGTCCCGGTCGGGGCACCAGATTCTATCCCGGTTGCCCCTCTTCCAGGCCAGCTCTCTGCTATGGCCCAGGAAGGCAGTGGAGGATGGCCCAAGTCCTTGGGCCCTGCACCCGTATGGGATACCAGGAGAAGCACCTGGCTCCTGGCTTCGGATCAGCGAGATGTGCCGGCCGCAGCGGCCATTGGAGGGTGAACCAATGGCAAAAAGGAAGACCTTTCTCTCTGTCTCTCTCTCTCTCACTATCCACTCTGCCTGTCAAAAAAATATTTACATCACATTAAAAAGGTTTAATACCTTACCAAATAAGAAGTTTAACAAATAAAAAGCAAAAAGATCTTCATTCTTTGGGAATATAAACAATGACTATAAATAATAATTGAATGTATAAATGACCATATAACTCTTCTATATTTTTTTGTTAATTAGTCATTATAGATTCTTTCAATGAAGTAGAATGAATGACAATGTAACATCTAAATATTTCTTGTGTTAGACATAAAATAAGTCTTAAAATACAGAATATCAACTACAAGAATGACTCTAGATTAAATTAGTCCGTGATCTTAGTTTTGCTGAGAGAAACTAAAGGGAAATAATTTGTTCAATGTCACAAAGGAAATTTGAATCAGAGCCACGATGAGGAACCAGTTCTGCTCACTCATCCTCAGAGCTTTCCCATGTGTATCTGAGGCTATCAGTAGTTGAGTGGATGGTAGTGATATTCCTCCAAGTTGAGATGCATTCTTAGTACTTTTCAAGGCATTTTCAGGTGTAATCATAAGGAAATGGCGATGCCTGGCATTAAGGAAGTTACTAGGATTTGGGCTAGTTCTTCTAACGCTGAGTTGGTGGTGTTTATACTACTCTGGGCAGTGGAACTTTAGCAGTGATAACATTTATGATTGCCACTGTCAGTTAGAAGGCTTTCAGCAATAATGAACAGAAAGCTCACTAAAAGTAGCTTAAGTAATAGGGATTTATTTTGTCATGTAGCCAAATTAGCAATGTGGGAAAAAGGCAGTTTTGGGGTTGAAGAATTTGGTGGCTCAGTGACATTGTCCCAATTGTCCGTTCCTTCTGTCCTTTTACTCTGTTGTACTAGCTATAGGGTCTTCCTCTATGATTATAGAGTGCTTCAAATGAACATGATGGCTTTAATGATCATGTAGCCCAAATGTATAACACTTACGTATGTATCTGTCAGTCACATACACATATACAGATCTCCATGAAGAAGTTATCCAGAGAAGTTCTTCTTGGGGCTCAGTGGCCAGGACTAAGTCATCTGTATGCCCATTCTTGACCAACGACTGGTAAACAGAAAAGACTACCTTGCCATTTAGCCCCTTCAAGATTCACTGCCTGGCAGAGTGGCAGAGCAGGTGCTGTAGAGAAACATTCAGAGATGGGAGGTAACAAGCCTAAGTTCCAAAGGAATGAAACCCACATGTACTTCATTTCATAATCAATGCTTTTGAGCATTACGCAAAAAGAATCCCCACCTCCATTCTTGTTTTTCATGCTTTATCTCCAACCCGATCCTTTCCCTGGCATTATACCATTTACCAGGTTCTCAGCCTGCGTGCCTAAGTTTCTTTGGCTGGTGATTGCAGAATCGTCTCCTTGCCAGGTCAGTGTCAGCAATCAATCCCCATCTCCTGGGTGTGAAAACCAGCCGATTAGAGCTGTAAGTAGGTGTTTAACAACATAACATGAAGGCAGCCAGAGCATCCGTCAGCAGTTTTTTTCCCCCTGGTGTCTTGGCATTAGCAAATATGCTGAGAAAGGCACCCTGTTCCACTTCTGAAGGGAGGAAGGAGTCTCACTAGAGATGGTGAGTTGAGAAAAATAGAATGACAGGATGTCAGAGCTGAAAGGACCCTTATATTGGAAGTATTGGAGATGGTGAGATCTAGTCAATCACTGTATTAGTGAAAAACTAAGATCAAGAGAAGGGAACTTATTGCTTAGGGCCAGGGCCACAGAAAAAGAGAGAAAGGACAGTCTTTCCAACAGATGGTGTTGAGAAAATTGGATCTCTGCACACAGAACTATGAAATTAGACCCCTAATTTATACCCTATACAAAATCAACTCACAATGGGCCAGTAATGTAAACCAAAGACCCAAAACTGTTAAATTACTAGAGGAAAACATAAGGAAAACATGGCAAGAGATTGACATAGGCAAGGACTTCTTGGAGAAGATGACAGAAACACAGGCAATAAAGGCGAAAATAGACAGATGGGATTAAATCAAGCTAAGAAGCTTCTGCACTACAAAGGAAGCACTAAACAAAGTAAAGAGGCAACTGACAGAATGGGAGAAGACATTAGCAAACTATACAAATTAATAGAGGATTAATATCGGAATATATAAGGAGCTCAAGAAAACCAACAGCAACACAGCAAATAATCCAGGGAAGAAATGGGCTAAGGATGTGAGCAGACATTTTTCAAAGGATTGAATACAAATGGCCAACAGACACATGACAAGCTGCACAGATTGATCACTAGCCATCAGGGAAATGCAAATAAAAAGCCACCATGAGGTTTCACTTCACCTCAGTTAGAAGTGGCTCTCATTCAAAAATCAAAAATAACAAATGTTGGCAAAGATGTGGGGGAAAAGGTATTCTAATATACTGTTGGTGGGAATATAAACTAGTGCAACCATTATGGAAGACAGTACAGAGATTGCTTAAAATTTGAAAATAAATCTACCATATGACCTAGTCATCCCACTCCTGGGAATTTACTCAAAGGAAATGCAATCAGCATTTGAAAGAGTTATCTGTACCACCACAGTAGCTAAGATGTGGAATCAACCCATATGTCCATCAGCTGGAGACTGGACAAAGACATGATGGAATATATATACATGATGGGAATACTACTCAGTCATAAAATAGAATGAAATCCTATCTTTTGCAACAAACGAATGAAATTAGAGACCATTCTGCTTAGTGAAATAAGCCTGTCTTAAAAGGGCAAATATCATCTTTCTCTGATTTGTGGTAACTAATATACAGAGTCTAAAAAATGAAATGTATCTGAGAGGAATTGGCATTTTTAAATTTTTATTTTTAATTAATTTATTTTTTTGACAGGCAGAGTGGACAGTGAGAGAGAGAGAGAGAGAGAGAGAGAGAGAGAGAAAAGTCTTCCTTTTGCCATTGGCTCACCCCCCAATGGCTGCTGCTGCTGGCGTGCTGCAGCTGGCACATTGCACTGGTCTGAAGCCAGGAGCCAGATGATTCTCCTGGTCTCCCATGCAGGTGGAGGACCCAAAGACTTGGGCCATCCTCCACTTCCGGGCCACAGCAGAGAGCTGGACTGGAAGATGAGCAACAGGACAGAATCCACCGCCCCAACTGGGACTAGAACCCTGGGTGCCGGTGCCGCAGGTGGAGGATTAGCCTATTGAGCCGTGGTGCCGGTCAAGGAATTGGCATTTTTAGATTTGATTATTGCTTATAGCCCTTGTCTATATTCCTGAGGAACATGGATTTTTCTACTTACTTGTGAATTCTCTATTTAGTGGAGGTTAAGCTTGTGATTAGAGAGTAAACTGAAAGTATGTCATTGCAAAAATTAACAGGAAAATAAGGAAGGAAAGAGAGGGTGGGGTGGAGGGAAATAGGGGAGGTGGGGTGGGAGGTATCAATATGTTCTTAAAACTGTGTATAAGAAGTATGTGAAATGTGTTCTCCTTATATAAGTAAAAAATAAAAAAAGATATTTCAAAACCCAAGTCTCTATAGCCTTGGTTTGTAATTCCCATCTGTAAATAAAGGCTTGTGAACCCTGGAGCCTCAAGATCTGAAACAGAATGCTCTCAGCTTGAAGAGAAAAAAAGTTAATCAGTAGGTTGGAGTATAAGTGCTTCTTGTGACATTATGGTGTGGCTTGAGGTTCCTGTATTTCTAATAAGTCATATATAAGAGAGTTTAGGGAGATTGTAAGAATTTTTTAAAAGATTTATTTATTTATTTCAAAGGTAGAATTATGGGCAGAGAGACAGATGGAGGGAGGGAGGGAGGGAGGGAGAGATAGAGAGAGAGAGAAAGAGAGAGAGAGAGAGAGAGAGAGAGAGAGAGAGAGAATTCTTCAATTTACTGGTTCATTCTTCCAATTATTGAAATAGCTGGAGCTGGGCCAATCTGAAGCCAGGAACTTCTTTGGTGTGTTCCATGTGGGTTCAGGGGCCCACACACTTGGGCCATCTTCTGCTGCTTTCCAAAATGCAGTATCAGGGAGCTGGATAAGAAGTGGAGCAGCCAGGACTTGAACTGGCACCCATATGGGAAGCCAACACTGCAGGTGGCAGTTTTACCCATTATGCCACAGCATTGTTCCCAGTCATAAGAATTTCAGCATCATTCTTTGAATACCAACAAGAGGTATAAACTAGCTACTGCTATTTATTAATTCTTCCTCAATGGCAAGCACTGTGCCAATTACTTCAAATGTATTTCTTTCAGTCATCACAGTACACGACACTTTTATATCTGTTTATTATCTGTCTCCCAAGATTGGAATGTCTGTTCTGTAGTCATGGGAACTTTTGGTTTACTCCTACGTCCTCAACTCCCAGAACAGTGTCAACCATGTAGAAGATACTAAGTTAATATATCCTGAAAAATGAAGTAGACAGTAGGCTATGTTTGTTCATTACTTTACGAATATGGCAACTGAGGCTTATACTAATTTGTCCAAAATAACTTTATTAGTTATTTTTTGCTTCAGTTGATGGAAAACCAGCTTTGGTTTAAATAAATGGGCAATTTTTTTCCCCTCATATAGGAATTCTGGTGGTACTGCTGATAATGATTCTACTTCAGTGATTCCACTAAGGACCCAAGTTCTTGCTGTGTTCAGCTCTGCCTCTTCCAACCACAGTCTGTTGGCCTTTCTTCATTTATGATCATATACTTATGCCTCCAACATGGCTATGACCTGATGTGCTTGCTTTAAGCAGCAAGTATTAGTCACCTGTGTCCCTTTTGTCCAGAAGAGTGAAATTCGTCCCAGGAGGCCCTGGCTGATTTCCACTTATGTCTCAGTGGCTTGAGCTGTGTCATATGACCACCCCTAGCTGAAAGGGAGGCTAGAAAAATGGATACTTGACTTTCTCTAGCTCTACCAATGAGAAAAAATGAAAGAGGGGTTCACAATAGGTGTATGTTAGCTAACAAATGTATCTTCTACAGACAAGCAGGTAGTCGTGGTGGAGCCAGGGTTGGGACACAGGTTTATTTATCTCCAAAGTCCTTGCATTTATAGATGAAAATTAACTGACATGACTTTTACTCTTGATCTATTAGAAACTGACCAACTTGGGAATGTTTGTTCTCTACCAAGACCTAGCTTCTTAATCTGTAAATTGGAACAGATTAAATGAAATCTGTAGTCCCTGCTAGCAATAAGATCATATGACCACATGTCTCAGTCTGGCTGAAAACCACTTTTAAAAGCCAAAAACAAATCAAAATAAAAATCATCATTTCAGCCGAGTAATATATTTTCCAGGATCTAAATGCATAAAGTAGAATTGATTTTTCTTTGTTTGTTTTCATAGATGGTGGTGTGTGCGTTTCTGTGTGTTCCTTTGAGATACCTGATTCAGTTTTTGGTGGTAAATGGAGATTGATTTTTGTCTGTTGTGGGCAGAAAAGTGCAATTGTTGTCGAGGCTCTTGCTTAAATATTTCTTCCTTCATCCTCTCCTATTTTTGTCTTCCATAATAGCTGAGGCTTGGGAGTCTTTACAATTCAGCATTTGATTGCATTTTGCTACCATGATTCCTTCTGTGGAGTTGGGAACCAGGGAACGTGAGTGCTGATCCATGGCTTTCATCAGTGGTGGGACCCTGAGAAAGTGCATCTGCTTCTGTGGGTCTTAGTCTCCTCATTTAAGAGACCTGGCTGGAAGGGATGAACCTTAGGAGCCTGCCAGTTGTGCTGTTGACATATCTGAGGAGTATGGGAAAACAAAACAGATTCCGATTAGGGAGAAGAACATATTAACCTTATTTCCTTCATCTCAAAAATTGTTATGTAGAGAAAATGGAAAATAATAAATAACTTTGTGAAATAATAACTACTGTTTTTATAAACACTCTTAAAATTCTGGGATAGACATTTTATTCCCCTAAAATAGCTCATTAGTGTTTAGGAAATGCAGAGCAATGCGTTGGTAACTTTAGCAAAATGTGACACCCAGTGATGTGGAAAGAGCGGTGGAGGCAAAAGCAGACCCGTCTGGGTTTACTTCCTAGCTGAGTCACACAATAGCTTTGTGACTGAGGTCATGTTATTTTTCTCCATAGTCCTCAGGTTTCCTTCTTGCAACATCAGGATTAAGTAAATCAACATCACAAGGTTATGGGGAGGTTAAAATAAGCACATTTCGAATGAAAAGCACTGCGTACAATGGCTGGTGCATGGTAATGGTTCAATAGAAGTTATTTTTCATCCTTTATCTTTGGTTCTGCATCTAGAACCAAAGAAAAAGATTTGGCAATTTTCTGTTCTCTTGGGGCAGAGCTACTTTAGATTGGGCTAGACACACACCTGACGCATCCCAACTCTTCTGGTCATCAGGGACTTTGTTGTTTCAGAGGTGGTAGTTGAGTCTTGAGTAGTCAGGACCCCCATATTCCCATTCTGTCCTCTTTGGCTTATGATGTTTGAGATATTGGGTATTTAATCTCTATTGCCCTTAGTTTACACATCTGAAAAATGTTACTACTTACTTTAGGGGCTTTTTATTAACTCTAATAATTTGAACATGCTTGGCACTCTCTAGGACATGATGAAAATATAAGCTATCACTTCTGTAATTCATTTATCTTTAAATTGGCACCTTCTTTATTTATCCAAGTTATTTTTGAATTTCAAGGTCAGAGTCATCCTACCTGTTGTAAGAAAACATTCTTCTGCCCCAACACTCTTGAATTTACCTCATGCATAACTTTTCAGAGTCATAGCTACTTGGGGTCACTCAGGGGGCACTTGGCATTCCTGCCACATGCTGTTAGTTAGTTCTCACCACAGCTCCCTGAGTTGGTATTGATAATGCTTCTTATATATTATTCTATTTCATAGCCCTTATCCATGTAACTCTCATACTTGATAGCTGAAAAAAATATGCTAGTCTATGGGTTATCTATGTTACTTTTTTTTCTTTTTCTTTTTAACTTTTATTTAATGAATATAAATTTCCAGTGTACAGCTTATGGATACAATGGCTTCCCCCTCCCATAACTTCCCTCCCACCCACAACCCTCCCCTCTCCCACTCCTTCTCCCCTTCCATTCACATCAAGATTCATTTCCAATTCTCTTTATATACAGAAGATCAATTTAGTATAAAGATTTCAACAATTTGCACCCACATAGAAACACAAAGTGAAACATACTGTTTGAGTAGCCCTTATCCATGTAACTCTCATACTTGATAGCTGAAAAAAATATGCTAGTCTATGGGTTATCTATGTTACTTTTTTATTATTCAGGATTATTGATTTTTCATTCAAGAGCAATATATTTTTATTTAAAATTTACTTATTTCTTACAGAAATGCATACTGATGTTTCTATATTTAACAGGTTAATATAGTTACTTTTGGGAAATATGTCTTCTCTCCCATTTTTGTACCCTGGTTCTGTTCCCAGAGACAACCAGGAAACTGTTCTCAGTTCTTTGATGGTTACAGCCAGAACTGGTCTATATACAGTTGTCCCTTGCTATCTGTGGGGAGAGTAGTTCCATGATAATCTGCAGATACCAAAATCTTCAGATGCTCAAGTATTTAGTATAAAATGTTGTAGGGGGTTGGCATTGTGGCACAGCTGTTTCAGCCACTGTTTATAATACCGGCATCCCACATCAGAGGGCTGGTTTGAGTCCTGGCTGCTCAGCTTCCAATCTAGCTTCCTACTAATGCACCTGGAAAGACAGCAGAAAATGGCCCAAGTATGTGGGGTCCTGCCACCCATGTGGGGCAGCAGGGTGGAGTTCCTAGCTCCTGGAATTATCCTAGACCAGATCTGCTACTGTGGGCATTTCAGGAGGATGGGAAACCTCTCTCCCTCTGTCTATGTCTGTCTTTCTGTCTCTCTGATGCTCTTCCCTTCAAATAAACAAAATTGTATTATAATATTTGCATATAATCTATATTCTCCTGTGTATTTTAATCACCCCTAGATTACATGTAATCCATAATAAAATGTAAATGCTATATACATAGTTTCTATGCTCTGTTGTTGAAACAGTAATGATAAGGAAAACAGTCTGTATATATTCAGTTCAGAATCAGTTTTTTTTTTAAAAATATTTTCAATTTGAAATTGATTGAATCCATGGATGCAGAACTCCTAGTCATGGAGATGTCTATCTTCTTTTCTTGTAGTATTTGATTTCTCATATATCCTTGTGTTTTTGCTTATGTATTATGGGTAAACATCTTATAACTCCCTTTTCAGTATTAAAGGGTAGCCTTTTTTGGAAGTTCATGGTTTATTTAAACAATTAAATTTTAATTAAAAATGTTAATGTGATCATTGTAGATTGAAATGGGATTGCAAGAATAATATAGAGAGGTCTTATATAATACCCTTTACCTAATTTTCCTCAGTGGCAGCATTTTACAAAGCTGTAGTACAACCTCACAACCAGTAAATTGACACTGGCACAGTACACTGATCTCATTCACATTTACCCGATTTTGTTTGTATTCTTTTGTCTGCATATGTGAGTGTATCACATTCAGTTGTGTGTGTTTATATCTGGGTAGCTAATTCAGTGTGACTTCATCATGTGCAGGTTCATGTATTCAGTCAAGACACTGAATAAGGACTTCGCAGTTGCCCGCATATGTCCACAGCCCAATCCCATTCCTCTCTTCCCTGTCAACCACTAATCTTTCTCAATTTCTAAATTTTTTTGTCATTTAGAAAATGTTATAGGAATTGAGTCAAACAGAGTTTTATCTTTTAGGTTTGGCTTCTTTTTCAACAACTGTAGTTCCCTGGGGAGTCATTCAGGTTCTTTGTATCAGCAGTTTGCTTCTTTTCTATTGCTGTGTGTGTATGTATGTGCCACAGTTGTCTCACTATTCACCCGTTGAAGGACATCTGCTGTTTCCAGTTTTTTATTATTATGAATAAAGCTGCTATGAGGTTTCATACATGGGCTATTTGTAAACAAGTTTCTAGTTTTTTGTGATAAATGCCCAAATGTGTGATTGCCAGTTTGCCTGATAATTGCATGGTTAGTTTTATAAGACACTGCTACACTCTTAAACAGTGACTATACCATGTTAAATTCCCACTAAAAATGTATAAGTGATCTAGTTACTTTGCTTCCATGCTAGTATTTGGTGGTGTCACTATGTTTCATTTTAGTCACTCTTACTGGTGTACAATGATATGCCATTGTATTTCAATTTGCATTTCCCTGATGGCTAATGATATTGAACATCTTTTCATGTGCATTTGTCATCCAAATATCCTCTTAATTAAAATGTTTGTGTCTTTCGCCAATATTTTAAAAAATTAATTTTTTGAAAGGCAGAACAGCAGAGAGAAAGGAACACACACACACACACACACAGAAGAGATCTTTCATTTGGTGCTTCATCCCTCAAATGAAACCATAGCCAGGTCTGGACCAGGGCAGAGAACGAACCAGGAGCTCCATCCTGGTCTTCCACATGGTGGCAGAGGCCCAAGTACTTGGAGCATCTTCGGAGCTGCCTTTTCTGGCACACCAATAGGAAGCTGGGCTGGAAGTGGATCAGCCGGGATTCAAACCCATCATGCTCTGCTACGGGATGTTTGTGTTGTTAGCAGTGGCTTAAGAATCCTGGCCCACTTACTGTCTTAATTACTATAATACACAATAAGTCTTAAAGTCAGGTAGATTTATTCTGTATACTTAATTCTTCTTTGTTGTTGTTAGTGTTTTAAGTATTCTAGGAACTGTCCTTCTTCACATAAATTTCTGAGTAAACTTATCCATGTCTAAAAAATCTTTGCTGGGGTTTTGATAGTAATTGCATTAAACCTGTATACAAATTTTGGGAAATCTCTCTTTTTACTGTGCTGGCTATTTACTATGCATAGGTTCTGATCTCCATTTATTTAGGCCTTTTTTTGATTTGTTTCATTATCATTGTGTAAATTATAGAATATATGTACTCCGTACATGTTTTGCTATGTTCACATAGAAGTGAATTTTGTTTTCAGAGATGTTGTATATGGTACTGTTTGTAATCTCCATTTCTCCTGGCTTGCTCACTGTTAAAATATAGATTTATGAGTAATGTTAGTCGTTTGTTTTTGTTGCCTGCAAGTTTACTGAACTCACTTGTTGCTGGAAAGTTATAGGCATTATTTTTAACAGATCCACTGGGATTTTCTATATAGACACATTATCATCACATTATCTACAAATGGGGTTGGGAATAATTTTATTTCTTCTTCTCTAGTATGCACGCCCTTTGTTTCTTTTTTCTTGCCTTATCACAGTAGGTAGAAATTCCTGTACTATACTGAATAAAAGTGTTGAAAGTACATATCCTGGGGCCAGTGCCGTGGCTCACTTGGTTAATCCTCCGCCTGCAACGTCAGCATCCCATATGGGTGCTGGGTTCTAGTCCCGGTTGCCCCTCTTCTAGTCCAGCTCTCTGCTGTGGCCTGGGAGTGCAGTGGAAGATGACCCAAGTGGTTGGGCCCTGCACCCGCATGGGAGACCAGGAGGAGGCACCTGGCTCCTGGCTTCAGATCGGCACAGTGTGCTGGCCATAGTAACCATTTGGGGGGGTGAACCAGTGGAAGGAAGACCTTTCTCTCTGTCTCTCTCTCACTGCCTAACTCTGCCTGTCAAATAAAAAAAAATAAACAAAAAGAAAGTACATATCCTTTCCTTGTTCCTTGTGTTAGAAGACATTCAGTTTTTGCCTTGTGGTGTTAGCAAAAAGGTGGCCTCATTTTTTAAGCAGCAGCTGGGTAATATGCCATTGTATGTACAAATAATTGAGTTCTCCAGTTTTTTTATTGGTTGGCTTTTACTTCCAGTCTTTTGTGTTATAATGCTCTCATATACATGTTATTTTCTTAAGTTTGTACATATATATATTTTTAAAGATTTATTTATTTATTTGAAAGTCAGAATTACAGAGAGAGAGAGAGAGAGAGAGAGAGAGAGAGAGGTCCTTCATCCAATGGTTCACTCCCCAGATGGCCGCAACTGCTGGAGCTGCGCTGATCTGAAGCCAGGAGCCAGGAGCTTTCCCCCGATCTCCCACGTGGACTCAGGGGCCCAAGGACCTGGGTCATCTCCCACTGCTTTCCCAGGCCATAGCAGAGAGCTGGACAGGAAGTGGAGCAGCCGGGTCTCGAACCGGCACCCATATGGGATGCCAGTGCTTCAGGCCAGGGCATTAACCCACTGTGCCACAGCGCCAGCCCCTTGTACATATATTGATAGGATAAATTCCTATCTTCGCTTCTTAAAATATTCCTTTGAAGCTTTTTCCGCATAATGGCTTAAGCCAAAACCCTGTAGCTCCCTTTGCTAACTTGTTTCACTCACACCCAGAGTCTGCTCAGTTGTCCACACAGCTCACTCCCTTGCTCTCTTCAGGCATCTGCTCAGTCTTTCCTTGATCCGGTGGCCTGCCCTGAATGCCCTCATTCTACTTTGGAGTTCTCCCTTTTCCTTCACGTGGTTTTTTTTTTTTTTTCCTCTATGCTGTTTACCAATATTGAAGTGTTATTCATCCACTTGTTTGTTTACTGTATGTCTTCCTTAATAGAACATAAGCACCATGAGGAAACAGGCTTTGGTCTTTCTTTCCTACTGTATCTCCAGCACTTCCAAAAGTGCTTGTTGGTTAAGTTATTGGGTGAACTACTGGACCAAGTGCTGTGTGCATTTAAAAGGTGGTAGATATCAGCAAACTACTCTTATAATTACTAATGATATGAGAGAGTCTTACTCCCTCTGATAATGTAGGAGAACTCATTCCTTTGGGCATAGAAGCTAGTGAGAGTTAGTTTTATATCCTGACTCCCCAAAGTAGACTTGATGTGTTCAACCCTCACACATTTACTATGACTCCAGGACAAATTTCATAAAGATTCCAAATAGTTCCAGTTGTTTTTACAATAAAACAACTTAAGTAACTGAGCTTTCAAGGTCTGGGTCTTCATACAATTTCACAGACAAGGAGATTCTGCCGAAGTGCTCATACAGCGTGTCTATGTCCTGTTTACACTGGAATGCTGATACAGCTGACCTTGTCGTTCCATTAGATAGGAGGCCCTCTTCCCAGTGACCTTTTGTTCTTCAGCAGGTCTGTTTACTTGGCAAAAACTTTCCCCTGAACTCCCAGAACCACTTACAGAGTTGTAGTAGGGCTGGGTGCAGGGATGTCGTGTGTGTAAATTAAACTACTCTAGGGACTAGATCAGAGGGCAGGAGCCTTATAACAACTAACTATAATCAGGTGCTAAGTAAATAAATGAGTGTATATATATATATATATATGCGGTATATATGTATATATGAGTATATATATATAATATTTATAGGTAAATAATATTTATATAATAAATGTCTAATTATATTAATTTTAAAGATTCTATTTATTTATTTGAAAGGCAGAGTTGCAGAGAAAGAGAAAGAAAGAGAGAGGTCTTTTATCCAGGGGTTGACTCCTCAAATGGCCCAATGGCCAAGCCTGGACCAGACTGTAGCTAGGAGTATGGAATTCTATCTGCGTCTCCCACATGGGTAACAGAGGGCCAAGTACTTAGGCCATCTTTCTCTGTTTTTCCAGGTGCATTATATGGGAGCTGGATTGAAATTGGAGCAGCTGGGACAAAACCAGAATTCATATGGAATGCCCATGTTGCAGGCAACACTGTAACCCATTATGCCACAATACCAGCCCCGTTATAAAATTGATAATAATTGCATGTTAATTTAATGTCTGTGCTATTGCTAGTCAAGCTCTAAGAACAGTGTTGAATATTAATAACATGTTTTACAAACCATAATTTTCTTGATTTCCAAATAGCACCCATCCCAGGAGAAGGGTCTCCAGGGGGTCGGGCTATAAAGAAGATGGCCATGTTTTCCAAGTGTCTCATTTAGAATATTAACATATTAAACAAGTTTCTTAGCAACAGAAGTCTTCCTATAGCCTCATCAGAGCCTCGAGGTTCTGAATGTGATTTGTGAATCTGTAATAGGAAAAAACCAAGTGGAGTGTTAGCTGATTTATTTGGACCACTCCTTTATTCTCTAAAGCATATCATGGTCCCGGGGATTCGGGGAACAGGCTTTCGGGAAGACCTACACAGGGCCTTTTTGCCCAGGATAAGCACTTGGAGAAGGCTGATCTCTTATTCTGGTCCTGATTCTTCACGATGGTTTCAGTTCAGAGCTTTCCTCTGAAGAGAGAAAATTGCCACGCTGCTTTGATTTTCAGGACAAAGCACATAGGATTTTTCCTGGAAGGCTGATGATTTATTTAGGACATTTGAAGTTGGGAAACATCTCCAGAAGGTCTGGGTGACTCAGTTCTATGGATTGTTTGATCTTCTAATGAGCTGTTCATCTTAATTCATTTTTCACTGGTTGGCATAGCCAGCCACGCTTACCATTTGGCAGAACCTGTTCAGGTGAGATCAGCAGAAAAAGCAAGGGGCTGCAAGTGGCTAATGAAGCCCTTAAATCTGTGCTTCATCCTCATCTTTCTCTCACCCACACTTCCTGCTCCAGATGCTGTCATCAGGAGAGGAAAAGCTAGTGAACTTACATGTACGGCTGCTGCTGGGGAGAGAGTCTGAGAGACACGTGTGAACAAGAGGTAGGAAGGTTTGGAGGATGAGGACTTACTCCCATCTAGAAGGATCAGGGAGTACTTTAAGGGGAAGGTAGACATGGAGTTAAAATGTCAACTTTGGAGGAGGTCAAATTTATATTTGTTATGAGAGGATAATCTATCAAAATTTAAATGTGCATATCTTAATGTAAGATTCCATAGAATTCCATTACAGCTTCACTTCTAGGTAGGAGCTGTTACCTATACGGAAATCCTCATACAAGAGTGAAGACTCATATTTATCAACAGTGAATTATGGCATGTTGTCATAATAGAATATTACAGAGACAGGAAGAAGGATAAGATATCTCTGTATGTATTAAAGTGAAATTACGTCCCTTATACATTCAAGGGAAGAATCAAGACAACATTTATTTGTGTAACTGCCACTTTTATAAAAAAGGTAAATACTCCATAGCTTTTAAAGTAGATTATAGACTGGAATATAGACTTAGATTAAGCTAATAATAGTGGTCATGTCAGGAGACACTGGGAAAAATTTCATGCCCTCTATTATATCTAATATTTATTTAAAAGTAATAAGTACATAGTACCTTTGTGGTTAGAAAATAATGATAATATTTTAAAAGTTTTATTTATTTACTTGAAAAGCAGAGAAAGAGAGAGAGAGATTCCATCTGTTGGTACATTCCCCAGTTGTCTACGACATTCAGGGCTAGACTAGTCCAAATCCGGGAGCCGGGAGCCGGGACCCAGGAGCCAGGAGCTCCATCTGGGTCTCCCATGTGGGTGGCAGAAGTCCAAGTACTTGGTCATCATTGTCCACTGCCCAGGTGCATTAGCAGAGAGTTGTATTGGATGCAGAAGCGGGACTTGATCCCCAACACACTGATGTTGAATGCAGGTGTCCCAATGGCAGCTTAATCCACAGTGCTTGCCCAAGATTTTTTAAAAATAAAGTTTAAGTTTAGTTCGTGTGGCAGATTCTCTTTTCTCAGTCCTCCGGGGAATTAATGCACATAGGAATCCCAAAAATACAAAGGGATATGTGTAATTTCTTTTTCTTTTTGTTTCTTCTCTTTCTCTATTTCCTTTAGTCTTCTCAGAATCTACTTTTTGAATCTTAGTTGTTCCTTCCAATAACCAACACATTGGCACTTGTGTAATTTTTGAGTTTGTTTTTCTTTAACTCCCTCTTTATCTTTCTTATATAAATGCAACCCTGCAGATGACTCTGAGGTTTCAAATATTTTTCTCATTGCCGTGCCCAGTAGGCTACTTCCTGGGTGAATATTCTACTATGACACATCTACTTTGTGGCATGCACCCTTTGCTCCCAACCTGAAAATGAGAGAAGATAATTCAGTCCTCTCTAAGGATCTTTCCTAGGCTAATATTCTGTGGTTGTGCGCAAGGTTATATTTACTTATAGCTTCAAGGTTTTCTGGCTTTCTAGCACTCTTACTGGCTGTGGAAGGAAACATTTTAAAATCACATTTCTTTTTTTTTTTTTTGACAGGCAGAGTGGACAGTGTGAGAGAGAGACAGAAGAGAGAAAGGTCTTCCTTTTGCCGTTGGTTCACCCTCCAACGGCCACCGCGGCTGGCGCACTGTGGCCAGCAAACCATGCTGATCTGAAACCAGGAGCCAGGTACTTCTCCTGGTCTCCCATGGGGTGCAGGGCCCAAGCACTTGGGCCATCTTCCACTGCACTCCCTGGCCACAGCAGAGAGCTGGCCTGGAAGAGGGGCAACCGGGACAGAATCCGGCCCCCCAACCGGGACTAGAACCCGGTGTGCCGGTGCCACCAGGCGGAGGATTAGCCTGTTGAGCCACGGCGCCGGCAAAATCATATTTCTTAAAGACATACTGTCAGTGAGGTAGCATTGAGAGTAAGGAAATTGCAAATCTTGACTTTGTTGTGGCCTCATCTTGTGATCTTGGGCCGTTCTTGGTACCTGCTTGGGTCTCAGTTTTCTTGGTGTAGACGTGGCAGTGTCTGCTTATATCCTACCTCATTATAAGGAGAATTTTGGGGATGAGTATGACTTTCATCTCAAGGGTGTGATATGAATCAAATGGGCAAACAGAGGTGAAAGTGCTTGTGTCAATATAGAGAAGACTTGCTCAACCTTGCACTACTGTCATTTTGAGCCAGGTACTTCTTTTTTTGGGAGCCATCCTGTGTATTATAGGATGTTTAGCAGCATCCCTAGCCTCTCCTTATTAAAAGCCAGTATCTCACCCCCTCCCCAATGAGAAATGGCTCCAGGTAGTTCCTAGCATTCCCTGGTTGAAAACTACTGAAGTAGAGACATGGATACATAGACTTCAAGAGCATTGTTGATTATATGACTACTTTGAGAGGGAACAAATAAAAAGAAGAAAAAAAGGCCTCTAAGTGCAATTCCAGAGTGTGCCAGTGGTGATGACTCCAGTGAGGAACAGGAGATGATACATGAGTGAAGACAGTGCCAAATAGAGAATCATTTCTGGGCAGTCACAGGTCCTGTGGGAACTGTCTGTGTTCGGAAGAAAGTTGAAGAGATCAATCTTGTTGAGGACCCCTCCCCCTATGGCACAGGAGAGTAGGGGTTTACAGCTCTTGCCAGTTTCACATTACAGATGGTGATGAAAGGGAGATCTCAGAGAAACGTGAAGGGCATGGCTTCTTCAACAAGGTCAGAGGCATACAGGGCTTCGTGGATAACAGAAGGCATTTAGTCAAATGGCTTACTCAAGTGCTATGCTGATCAGTGTGGTAGTCGTCATTCTGTTAGCTGTTTGACCTTGCACAACTCCTTTTTCTTCTCTGAGCACTTGTTTCCTTCTTTCTTCTTGGATCCAGAAAACTGAAATCCTTATTGATAGCACAATAGTTGTGAGAGAGACTCATCATTGATTTATACAGAACTCCACTGTGCTCTATGTGTGGTGCCTCATGTAAGCTTGTAGCAACCCTGTACATCTAATGTTTTCCCATTTTGTATATGAGGGAGCTGAGAGTGAGAGAGACTTTAAACCTTCCTTTCCCTGCCTCAAGTCTGTGATTTTCAACCACCACTTGAAATGTCACATTCTCAGCAAAGAATTTAACAGAACCCAACCCTCTGAGTTGCTGTGGAGTGTTTACCTTTCTTTTTCAGCTGCTCATCCTTGAGCAATTTCAAGTCAAGAGCTACGTAACATGTGTTGTGTGGTTCTCAAGCTACTGTGCCTTAATCTTAAGGACTAAAGTACTAAGGTGGAATTTTACATACCAGGGCCCACCTGGACTACAGGAGAGCAAGTCAAGAATCCGAATCAGTGAGAAATATGGATCTTTCCAGACTTGCAGTGACGAAAATAATTCATATACTTCTTCACTAGGATTTACAGAAATGGAGAAATCTTTTCCCAGGGTCTTGGATTTTGGTAAAAGAAAAGGAAAGCACAGAAAGATTAGAACTTGTTTATGCGCACAGAATGCCAACAGCAGAGCGAGGTTGGGACTGTGCTCTGGCTTCGGATCTGTGTCCTGCCCTCGTATCAGTGGGATGCCATGGAGGTTAGGGATTGGAGTGCAGCCACTGGCATCACACTGGGAAGTGAGGTCAGGGGAAAGATCACTGTGCCTCTGTGATTCTCCTTTTCCCGCTCTGCAGAAGGGAATAACAACAGTTCCTACCTCAAAGGGTGATTGTGGGGAATAAAGGAAATTACATGCAGAAAACCTGTAGCCTGACACATAGTACTGACTCAACAAATATTAGCAGTTATTATTATTTTAGAAAAACTTTTAGGAAAATTTCTAGCTATATGTTTTGTGTTTTTTTTCTTTTCTTAGAGTGCAACATATATTATTTTAAAATTTTACATGCAATAAAATCTACTGTTTTGAAGACAGTTTTAAAGAGTTTTGGGAATTTATAGTTATATAATTAGTACCACAATCAAAATGTAAAACAGTTCTATTACCTCCAAGACATTGCACTGCCACTTTATTTTTATTTAAAAGGCAGAGACAGGGAGGGAGGGAGGGAGAGAGAGAGAGAAATCAATCTGCCATCTGCTGGTTCATTCCCCACATGGTTGAGAATTCTTTACATATTCTAGATATAAGTCGATTTTCAGATAAGTGTTTCACTTAAGTTTTACCCAGGTCTATGGTTTATCTTTCCATTCTCTGATCAGTATCTTTGTAAAATAATTTTGAATTTTGATGAAATCTAATTTATCCAATTCTTTTTTAATTAATTAATTAATTAATTTATTTTTATTAAACTTTTATTTAATGAATATAAATTTACAAAGTACAGCTCATGGGTTACAATGGCTTCCCCCTCCCAAAACTTCCCTCCCACCCACAACCCTCCCCTTTCCCACTCACTCTCCCCTTCCAATCACATCATGATTCATTTTCAGTTCTCTTTATATACAAAAGATCAGTTTAGTATATATTAGGTAACGATTTCAACAGTTTGCCCCCATATAGCAACACAAAGTGAAAAAAAAATACTGTTGGAGTACTAGTTATAGCATTAAATAAGAGTGAACAGCACATTAAAGGCAGAGATCCTACATAATATTTTTTTAAAAATTAATTAATTTTCTATGCCATTTCCAATTTAACACCAGGTTTTTTTTTTTTTCATTTCCAATTATCTTTATATACAGAAGATCGATTCAGTATATAATTAGTAAAGATCTCATCAGTTTGTACCCATGCAGAAACACAAAGTGTAAAAATACTGTTTCAGTACTAGTTATAGCATCACTGCACATTAGAAAACACACTAAGGACAGATCCCACATGGGATGTAAGTACACAGTGACTTCTGTTGCTGACTTAACAATTTGACACTCCTGTTCATGGCGTCAGTAATCTCCCTAGGCTCTAGTCATGAGTTGCCAGGGCTATGGAAGCCTTTAGGGTTCGCTGACTTTGATCTTATTCCGATAGGGTCATAGTCAAAGTGGAAGTTCTCTCCTCCCTTCAGAGAAAGGTACCTCCTTCTTTGATGGCCCTGTTCTTTCCACTGGGATCTCACTCACAGAGATCTTTCATTTAGGTCTTCTTCTTTTTTTCTTTTCCATGGTATCTTGGCTTTCCATGCCTACAATACTCTCATGGGCTCTTCAGCCAGATCCGAATGCCTTAAGGGCTGATTCTGAGGCCAGAGTGTTGTTTAGGACGTCTGCCATTCTATGAGTCTGCTGTGTATCCCACTTCCCATGTTGGAACTTTCTCTCCCTTTTTGATTCTATCAGTATTAGCAGACACTTGTCTTGTTTGTGTGATCCCTTTGACTCTTAGACCTATCCGAGCCATCGAATGTGAACTGACATTGATCACTTGGACTAGTGCGATGGCATTGGTACATGCCACCTTGATGGGATTGTATTGGAATCCCCTGGCACATTTCTAACTCCATCATTTGGGGCAAGATTGATTGTGCATGTCACAAATTGTACATCTCCTCCCTCTCTTTTTCCACTCTGAAATTTAACAGGGATCACTTTTCAGTTAAAATTTAAACATCTAAGAATAATTGTGTGTTAATTACAGAGTTCAACCACTAGTACTAGAACAACAACAACAACAACAACAACAAATACTAAAAAGGATAAAGTATTACATTGTACACCTAGAGTCAGGACAAAAGCTGATCAGGTAATTGTTTCTTATAGTGTCCATTTCACTTCAACAGGTTTCCCCTTTGGTGCTCAGTTGTCGTCGATCAGGGAAAACAAATGATATTTGTCTCTTTGGGACTGGCTTAATTCACTCAGCATGATGTTTTCCAGATTCCTCCATCTTGTTGCAAATGACTGGGTTTCATTGTTCCTTACTGCTGTATAGTATTCTATGGAGTACATGTCCCATAATTTCTTTATCCAGTCTACTGTTGATGGGCATTTGGGTTGGTTCCAGGTCTTAGCTATTGTGAATTGAGCTGCAATAAACATTAATGTGCAGATGGCTTTTTTATTAGCCAAATTAATTTCCTTTGGGTAAATTCCAAGGAGTGGGATGGCTGGGTTGTATGGTAGGGTTATATTCAGGTTTCTGAGGAATCTCCAGACTGACTTCCATAGTGGCTTAACCAGTTTGCATTCCCACCAACAGTGGGTTAGTGTCCCCTTTTCCCCACATCCTCTCCAGCATCTGTTGTTGGTAGATTTCTGGATGTGAGCCATTCTAACCGGGGTGAGGTGAAACCTCATTGTGGTTTTGATTTGCATTTCTCTGATGGCTAGTGATCTTGAACATTTTTTCATGTGTCTGTTGGCCATTTGGATTTCCCCTTTGGAAAAATGTCTATTGAGGTCCTTGGCCCATCTCTTCAGTGGATTGTTTGTTTTGATGTTGTGGATTTTCTTGATTTCTTTGTAGATTCTGGTTATCAACCCTTTATCTGTAGTATAGTTTGCAAATATTTTTTCCCATTCTGTCGGTTGCCTCTTCACTTTCCTGACTGTTTCTTTTGAAGTACAGAAACTTCTCAATTTGATGCAATCCCAAATGTTAATTTTGGTTTTGACTGCCTGTGCTCCTGGGGTCTTTTCCAAGAAGTCTTTGCCTGTACCTATATCTTGCAGGGTTTCTCCAATGCTCTCTAATAATTTGATGGTTTCGGGTCGTAGATTTAAGTCTTTAATCCACGTTGAGTGAATTTTTGTGTAAGATGAAAGGTATGGGTCTTGCTTCAAGCTTCTGCATGTGGAAATCCAATTTTCCCAGCACCATTTATTGAATAGGCTGTCCTTATTCCAGGGATTAGTTTTGGATCTTTGATCAAATATAAGTTGGCTGTAGATGTTTGGATTCATTTCTGGTGTTTCTATTCTCCATTTCTTTTTTTTTTTAACTTTTATTTAGAAAATATAAATTTCCAAAGTACAGTTTATCGATTACAATGGCTTTCCCCCCCCGCATAACTTCCCTCCCACCCGCACCCCTCCCATCTCCCGCTCTCATTCCATTCACATCAAGATTCATTTTCAATTATCTTTATATATAGAAGATCAATTTAGTATATATTAAGTAAAGATTTCATCAGTTTACACCCGCACAGAACATAAAGTGTAAAATACTGTTTCAGTACTAGTTATAGCATTACTGCACATTGGACACCACATTAAGGACAGAGATCCTACATGAGGAGTAAGTGCACAGTGACTCCTGTTGTTGACTTAACAATTTTTTTTATTTATTTATTTTTATTTAGTGAATATAAATTTCCTAAGTACAGCTTATGGATTACAAAGGCTTCCCCCCCTACAACTTCCCCCCCACCCTCAACCCTCTCCTTTCCCACTTGCTCTCCCCTTCCATTCCCATCAAGATTCATTTTCAATTCTCTTTATATACAGAAGATCAATTTAGTATAAAGATTTCAACAGTTTGCACCCACATAGAAACACAAAGTGAAACATACTGTTTGAGTACTAGTTATAGCATTAAATCAAAATGTACAGCACATTAAGGACAGAGATCCCACAAGAGGAGCAAGTGCACAGTGGCTCCTGTTGTTGACCCAACAAATTGACACTCTAGTTTATGGCGCCAGTAACCACCCTAGGCTGTCGTCATGAGTTGCCAAGGCTATGGAAGCCTTCCAAGTTTGCCGACTCTGCTCATATTTAGACAAGGTCATAAAAGACAGGGTGAGGATAGTAACCAATGATCCTAAGAGTGGCATTTACCAGGTTTGAACAATTATACAGCATTAAGTGGGGAAGAGGACCATCAGTACACACAGGTTGGGAGTAGAGCCATTGGTGGTAGAGTAGAGGTTATGATTACAAAGGAATGAGGCCCAAGTGCACTAGACAGGGTCTAGAACAAAGGACAGAGTCTTTATTAGAGGAGCTAAGAAAGGTGCTGTCTAAGCTACAATAAATTTTCTGACTGAGAGGCAAATAGAACCTCACAGAAGGGGCTTGATAATAATCTGGTGGGCTTTAGGCCTTGTAAGTTAAGAGGCCCAGACCTATCTATCTCTTCACATGGGGTATATCCTAAGGGAGGTGTGAACCTCCTAGGGGAAGGCACTCTGTTGACTTTCATTACTTGGCTGGCCTGGGAGGAGAGCTGGCCAGGTAAAGGCAGGTGGCATCTCTAACAAGAAATTTACAGTTCTGCCTGCAATGTTGCTGACCCTACTTGACCATCCCCTCAGCTGCAGTGGTCACTTTGGAAGTTGGGCTGAGTGAAGGGCTTTTCAGCTTAGAGCCAATAAGATCTGTGGCTCTGACCTGGGCATCCTTCGACTCCAGGGCAGGTCCATTTCCTGTGATCCAACTCTTGGCAGAGCTGCCAGGGCTCTTCACATGCTGACTTCTGCTGAAGCCCAGGCTTACCACATTGAAAGCCACTGCAGTGGACTGGCCTGTTGGGTCTCCTTGAGAGCAGATCACTGTACAGATCAGCCATTAATAGGCCTGCCACCCATTGCTTATGATGCCGAGCTTTCTTTTCCTCCTGGTTTGTGTTAAAGCAGACCAGAGGATGCAAGTCAAGAAAGTGCCCGTGTCCCATCTCTAATCTTCGGTGGCCTGAACTACAAGTCTATAGTCACAGGCATGTTCTGTAGTAGTTTTTCTAAGGTAGACAATGCCCATGAGGAAAATTATATTCTCACTTTAAAACTTTCTTTCCCTTTGGTCTGAAAGGGAGGTTTTTTCTACTTACTGTATACTTTGCTGATGGCGAAGTGAATCTAGCTATGAGATTATTATTTAAGTTCTTATTTTGGCTATGCTATTACAGAAAAATGTTAGCCATCTCCTTTAAAGGTCTAAAGATTAAATTGTGCATCCTACAGATTCCTTCATAATAGAATTAGTTTCCTACCTTGAAGAGAATAGAGAAATGAAAGAACAAGTTGGGCTTAGAATAGAGCAATGAGGGAGCAAGTCCTAGATCGCTTGCTGACAATAGCAATATCACATGAATACTTAGCAAACAGTTTCAACCATTAGATAACAACTTAAGAAAACATTTACCAGAAGGTCCAATGCCTTCTATAAATTTTAAGAATCATGTATTTGAAAACACCTCTTAAATATCTAACATGGTGTAGTTTGTTTAACCAGCAAACTTAAGCACAACCATCTAAAATGTTTTTAGTTTCTTTCTACCAACAGGTTTAAAACATATGATACACAGATTCAGGTCACACAAATTAATATGTATCTTTGATTGATTTTAGCAGCTTAAATTTATGGACAATCTTATCTATAAGCCATTTAAAATAAAACTCTTAATAAAATTTCCCCATGTGGACATACAATATGTACACACATATAATATAGCATAATAGACCAATATAACAATTTTAATAATAGCTTTTAAAATCTTTAACTCTTTTTGTAGATTGCCAATTGATTTGAATTGCTTTTTGTTTTTACTAACCTCAGTTAACCATACTTTCTCTCAGTTGGTACTGTTAATACATTATTGGCTTCATCTGTTTACAGAGCCATCCCAAAGTACTGAATACAATGGAAGTGGCTGGAAAAAGTCCATAGGAACCTATAGGAGGACAGCTAAACACAGAACCAACAACGCTTTAGTTTTATGAGCAGCAAATCATATATAACTGTGGATGACAAAAGACTTTAAGTCGCCATGTTTAAAATTATAAACTCATCAACCAACAAGAGGCACTTGCTTACTTCACAGTATTTTTGAAAGCACCTGTAGGATTTTACAAGTATTTAACCCTTTAGGCCTCTGGGGCTTTCTCATTAAGATAACTAACATGTCTAGTAACACAAGATCATTAGACTTTTTAATTCTCAAACATTTGTATTAATAGCATTTTCCATTATAGAAACTTATAGTTTGGTACCACATCACATCTTGACAGTACTTCTAATATACTCCAAATAGCCTGATTAGTTGGTGTCTCTATAAGATGAGAGACATAGGTCCTTCGATTTTTTCAGTTGGGCCCAAACTGGAAAAACCAAAGTCCAGGATTTACTGGAAATTTTAGAGACCAGATTGTTTGAAACTTTGATTTTTTGAATGCCTGTCAAGAATGCCAAGAAGGCTCAAAATCCAAAATATCTGGTTGAAATAAGATTCCTTAAAATCATGACATAACATAGACCAAATTTGATCATTGTTACAAGGTGATTATTCAAATCTTTGAAAATAAGCACATATTTAAATAACCCATAGCTCTTAATAAAAATTCAGCTGTTTTTGAACAATTAGAATTGAACAGACATCAAGAGAACATACTAGATTACTTTAACACATTGCTTTAACAGAGCATCAGAGTTTAATTCTATGTCAAAGAGAAATTGAGCTTCCTGTGATCTTTTGCTGTGAGGTTTCCTTCCTTTACCTTCTTTCATAATGATGACCATGTTTCTGTGTTTCTGTGTGTAACACATCTTTAAGCATCTTTTGCAGGGCTGGACGAGTGGTGACAAATTCTTTCAATTTCTGTTTGCTGTGAAAGGTCTTTATTTCACCTTCATTCACAAATGAGAGCTTTGCAGGATATAGTATTCTGGGCTGGCAGTTTTTCTCTCTTAGTACCTGGGCTATGTCTCGCCATTCCCTTCTAGCTTGTAGAGTTTCTGATGAGAAGTCTGCTGTGAGTCTAATTGGAGATCCTCTGAGAGTAATCTGACGTTTCTCTCTTGCACATTTTAGGATCTTTTCTTTATGTTTCATTGTGGTGAGTTTGATTACAACATGTCGCGGTGAGGATCTCTTTTGGTCATGTTTATTAGGGGTTCTATAAGCTTCCTGTACTAAGATGCCTCTGTCCTTCTCCAAACCTGGGAAATTTTCTGCTAGTATCTCACTGAAAATGCCTTCTAATCCTTTCTCCCTCTCCATGCCTTCAGGAACTCCTAGGACCTGAATGTTGGGTTTTTTAATAGTATCCTGTAGATTCCCAACAATATTTTTTAGATTTCTAATTTCTTCTTCTTTTCTTTGGTTTGCCTGTTTCCTTTCCTGTTCTCTGTCTTCTAAGTCTGATATTCTCTCTTCTGCTTCGCCCATTCTGTTTTTAAGGCTCTCTAATGTGTTTGTCATTGATCTATTGAATTCTTCATTTTATTATGATTTCTCGTCACTATCACAGTTTCATGTTCTACTAGTTGTTTCATTTCATTTTGATTCCTCCTTAATATTTCATTTTCACGAGAGAGATTTTCTATCTTGTCCATTAAGGATTTCTGTAGTTCAAGAATTTGTTTTTGAGAACTTCTTAATGTTCTTATCAATTTTTTGAGATCCGCTTCTTGCATTTCTTCGATCTCATCATCTTCATAATCTTGAATTGGGGTGTCTTTTTCATTTGGGGGCATCATAGTGTCTTCCTTGTTCTTGTTACCTTGGTTTTTGCGTTTGTTGTTTGGCATGTTGGAGATATTTGGTTTCTTCACTATGGTGTTTTTTCTTGTTACACTATGGCTCTATATTAAGTGGACTGTCTGCTTTCGGTGGAGCCTTAGAGGCTTGAGATGAGTGTGGACTGAGAGCTGTGTTTGGTTCCTCAGGGTTGAGGGTGTGTCAAATATGACACTCCCAGGTTAGGTGTGGTAAATCTCTTTCTTTCTTTCTTTGATTCAAAAGGGAAGTAATTCCGCACAGCTGAACGTAATTGGAGGTAGTTAGCAGGCAAATGATATATCCACAGGAGCCAGAGATTGGAAGCTCTTTCCCAAGGACCACACAGGGAATCTGTGCTGCCCTCAGTGTGGGCTCCAATTCTCCTGCAGTCTCCCACTGGTTTGTCAAGTTAGATGCTAATCTCCTGTTATTTCACCCCTCCCCCCAGAGTCAGGTTTTTCTGCTAGGCTCAGGGCCGGTGCAGACCTGAGGTCGCCCTGCTTATGACGTATGTCCAAAATGGCGCCTGCTCTTTGTCTTGCTCGCCTTTGAGGGGTGAGTGGAGGGAGAGAAACTCGTGTCCGTATCGGTCACTTTTTTTTTTTCCTCTCTCTCTTCTAGTTAGCCTGGTGAACTTTTCCCCACGGAGTTTCAAGCCTCGTTCCCTCTAGTCTACTCTTTCCGCTTGTCCGATGGTGTCTTGGGCTATTGAGGTTCCGCTCACCTCGCGTTCCAGCACTGGTGCGTTGAGTCTGCCGCTGGTGTCCCGAACTTGGGCTCCCAAGCTCTCCAGGCAGGTCCACTGTGAATCACTAGTTCCAGAAGAGTTTCATCTGCTGTTTCTTCCCCTACTCTTCCTTGACCCTGCGGTATCTCCACTTTTATTAACCTGTCTCGACCCCTGGACTAATAGTGTGCTCGCTTCCTATTCCGCCATCTTGCCGACTTTATCCCTTTTAGTCCAGACATTAATCTTGTTTGTGTGATCCCTTTGACTCTTAGGCCTATCAGTGTGATCAATTGTGAACTGAAATTGATCACCTGGGCTGGTGAGATGGCATTGGTACATGCCACCTTGATGGGATTGTATTGGAATCCCCTGGCACTTTTCTAACTCTATCATTTGGGGCAAATCCAATTGAGCATGTCCCCTATTGTACATCTCCTCCCTCTCTTTTTCTCATTCTTATATTTAACCAGGATAACTTTTCAGTTAAGATTTAGACACCTAAGAATAATTGTGTGTTAATTACAGAGTTCACAAAAAAAAAATACTAAAATGGATAAAGTATTGCATTGTACATCAACAGTCAGCACCATAGCTGATCAAGTCACTATTTCTCATAGTGTCCATTACACTTCCACAGGTTACCCTTTGGTCCTCAGTTAGTTGTCGCTGATCAGGGAAAACAAATGATATTTGTTTCTTTGGGACTGGCTTAATTCACTTAGCATGATGCTTTCCAGATCCCTCCATCTTGTTGCAAATGACTGGGTTTCATTGTTTTTGACTGCTGTATAGTATTCCATAGAGTACATGTCCCATAGTTTCTTTATCCAGTCTACTGTTGATGGGCATTTGGGTTGGTCCCAGGTCTTAACTATTGTGAATTGGGCTGCAATAAACATTAATGTGCAGATGGCTTTTTTATTAGCCAAATTAATTTCCTTTGGGTAAATTCCAAGGAGTGGGATGGCTGGGTTGAATGGTAGGGTTATATTCAGGTTTCTGAGGAATCTCCAGACTGACTTCCATAGTGGCTTAACCAGTTTACATTCCCACCAACAGTGGGTTAGTGTCCCTTTTTCCCCACATCCTCTCCAGCATCTATTGTTGGTTGATTTCTGTATGTGGGCCATTCTCACTGGGGTGAGGTGAAACCTCATTGTGGTTTTGATTTGCATTTCTCTGATTGCTAGTGATCTTGATCATTTTTCCATGTGTCTGTTGGCCATTTGGATTTCCTCTTTGGAATTATGTCTGTTGAGGTCTTTGGCCCATCTCTTAAGTGGATTTTTTGTTTTGATGTTGTGGATTTTCTTGATTTCTTTGTAGATTCTGGTTATCAACCCTTTATCTGTTGCATAGTTTGCAAATATTTTTTCCCATTCTGTCGGTTGCCTCTTCACTTTCCTGACTGTTTCTTTTGAAGTACAGAAACTTCTCAATCTGATGCAATCCCAATAATTAATTTTGGCTTTGACTGCTTGTGCTCCTGGGGTATTTTCCAAGAAGTCTTTACCTGTGCCTATATCTTGCAGGGTTTCTCCAATGCTCTCTAATAATTTGATGGTGTCTGGTTGTAGATTTAAGTTTTTGATCCGTGTTGAGTGAATTTTTATGTAAGGTGAAAGGTAGGGATCTTGCTTCATGATTCTGCACGTGGAAATCCAGTCTTCCCAGCACCATTTATTGAATAGACTGTCCTTATTCCAGGGATTAGATTTGGATCCTTGATGAAATATGAGTTGGCTGTAGATGTTTTGGTTGATTTCTGGTATTTCTATTCTGTTCCATTGGTCTATCCATCTGTTTCTGTACCAGTACCATCCTGTTTTGATTACAACTGCCCTGTAGTATGTCCTGAAATCTGGTATTGTGATGCCTCCGGCTTTGTTTTTGTTGTACAAGATTGCTTTGGCTATTCGAGGTCTCCTGTGTCTCCATATGAATTTCAGCATCATTTTTTCCAGATCTGAGAAGGTCTTTGTTATTTTGATTGGTATTGCATTGAATGTATAAATTGCTTTTGGGAGAATGGACATTTTGATGATGATTCTTCCAATCCATGAGCATGGAAGATTCCTCCATTTTTTGGTATCCTCTTCTATTTCTTTCTGTAAGGTTTTGTAATTTTCATCCTAGAGATCTTTAATGTCCTTGGTTAAGTTTATTCCAAGGTGTTTGATTGTTTTTGTAGCTATTGTGAATGGGATCGATCTTAGAAGTTCTTCCTCAGCTGTGGCATTGCCTGTGTATACAAAGCCTGTTGCTTTTTGTGCAACTTTGCCAAACTCTTCTATGAGTTCCAATAGTCTCTTAGTAGAGTTCTTTGGGTCCCCTAAATAAAGAATCATATCATCTGCAAAGAGGGATAGTTTGAGTTCTTCCTTCCCAATTTGTATCCCTTTAATTTCTTTTTCTTGCCTAATAGCTCTGGGTAAGACTTTCAGAACTATATTGAAGAGCAGTGGTGAGAGTGGGCATCCCTGTCTGGTACCAGATCTCAGTGGAAATGCTTCCAACTTTTCCCTGTTGAATAGGATGTTGGCCGTAGGTTTTTCATATATTGCTTTGATTGTATTGAGGAATGTTCCTTTTATACCCAGTTTGCTTAGAATTTTCATCATGAAAGGGTGTTGTATTTTATCAAATGCTTTCTCTGCGTCTATTGAGAGAATCATATGGTTTTTCTTCTGCAGTCTGTTAATGTGGTGTATCACATTGATTGTTTTGCGAACATTGAACCATCCCTGCATACCATGGATAAATCCCACTTGGTCTGGGTGGATGATCTTTCTAATGTGATGTTGCATTCTATTGGCCAGAATTTTATTGAGGATTTTTGCATCTATGTTCATCAGGGATATTGGTCTGTAATTCTCTTTCAATGTTGCATCTTTTTCTGGCTTAGGAATTAAGGTGATGGTGGCTTCATAGAAAGAATTTGGGCGTATTCCATCTTTTTCGATTGCCCTGAATAGTTTGAGGAGAATTGGGGTTAATTCTTCTTTAAATGTCTGGTAGAATTCAGCCATGAATCCATCTGGTCCTGGGCTTTTCTTTGTTGGGAGGGCCTTTATTACTGTTTCAATTTCTGTCTCAGTTATGGGTCTGTTTAGGTTTTCTATGTCTTCCTGGCTCAATTTAGGGAGGTTGTATGTGTCCAAGAATCTGTCCATTTCTGATAGATTTCCCTGTTTGCTGGCATACAAGTCCTTGTAGTAATTTCTGATGATTCTTTTTATTTCTGTGGTGTCTGTTGTTACGTTTCCTTTTTCATCTCTAATTGTATTGATTTGGGTCTTTTCTCTTCTTTTTTTAGTTAGTTGGGCCAATGGGGTGTCAATTTTGTTTATTTTTTCAAAAAACCAGTTCCTCGTTTGGCTGATTTTTTGTAATTTTTTTTTTGGATTCAATCCTGTTGATTTCTTCTCTGATTTTAATTATTTCTCTTCTCCTACTAGCTTTGGTTCTGGTTTGCTGCTGATTTTCTAGATCCTTGAGATGACTTGAATGTTCATCTATTTGGTGCCTTTCCAATTTCTTGATGTAGGCACCTATTGATATAAACTTTCCTCTTAGCACTGCTTTTGCTGTATCCCATAGGTTTTGGTATGATGTGCTGTTATCCTCATTTACTTCCAGAAAATTTTTGATTTCTCTTTAATTTCTTCTATGACCCATTGTTCATTCAGGAGCATGTTGTTCAGTCTCCATGTGTTTGTATGTGCTCTGGGGATTCCCGAGTTGCTAATTTCCAACTTCATTCCTTTATGGTCTGAGAAGCTGCATGGTATGATTCTAATTCTTTTGAATTTGCTGAGACTTGCTTTTTGGACTAGCATGTGGTCAATCCTAGATAAGGTTCCATGTACTGCTGAGAAGAATGTAAAGTCTTTCTGTGTAGGATAAAAAGTTCTGTAGATATCTGTTAGGTCCATTTGAGCTATAGTGTCGTTTAAATCTACTGTCTCCTTGTTGGTCTTCTGTCGTGATGATCTGTCTATCTCTGAGAGTGGAGTATTGAAGTCCCCCAGTACTGTTGTCTTGGTGTCTATGTCTCCCTTTAAGTCCCTTAACAAGTCTTTTAAATAAGCTGGTGCCCTGTAATTAGGTGCATATACATTGATAATCGTTATATCTTCCTGTTGAATGGATCCCTTAATCATTATATAGTGCCCCTCTTTGTCTCTCCTAATAGTTTTTGTGGTAAAATTTATGTTATCTGATATTAAGATGGCTACTCCCGCTCTTTTTTCATTTCTGTTGGCATGGTATATCTTTTTCCAGCCTTTCACTTTCAGTCTGTGTGCATCTTTGTTAGAAAGATGTTTTCTTGTAAGCAGCAGATAGATGGGTTTTGTTCCTTAACCCAATCAGCCAATCGGTGTCTTTTAACTGGATTGTTCAGGCCTTTAACGTTTAATGTGACTATCAATAAGTAGTAACTTTGCCCTATCATTTTTGGGTTTCCTGTGATCTTTTGCTGTGAGGTTTCCTTCCTTTACCTTCTTTCATATTGGTGACCGTGTTTCTGTGTTTCTGAGTGTAACACATCTTTAAGCATCTTTTGCAGGGCTGGACGAGTGGTGACAAATTCTTTCAATTTCTGTTTGCTGTGAAAGGTCTTTATTTCACCTTCATTCATAAATGAGAGCTTTGCAGGATATAGTATTCTGGGCTGGCAGTTTTTCTCTCTTAGTACCTGGGCTATATCTCACCATTCCCTTCTCACTTGTAAGGTTTCTGAGGAGAAGTCTGCTGTGAGTCTAATTGGAGATCCTCTAAGAGTAATCTGACGTTTCTCTCTTGCACATTTTAAGATCTTTTCTTTATGTTTCATTGTGGTGAGTTTGATTACGACGTGTCGTGGTGAGAATCTCTTTTGGTCATGTTTATTAGAGGTTCTATGAGCTTCCTGTACTAAGATGTCTCTGTCCTTCTCCAAACCTGGGAAGTTTTCTGCTAGTATCTCACTAAAAAGGCCTTCTAATCCTTTCTCCCTCTCCATGCCTTCAGGAACTCCTAGGACCTGAATGTTGGGTTTTTTAATAGTATCCTGTAGATTCCCGACAATATTTTTTAGATTTCTGATTTCCTCTTTTTTTCTTTGGTTTGCCTGTTTCCTTTCCTGTTCTCTGTCTTCTAAGTCTGATATTCTCTCTTCTGCTTCACCCATTCTGTTTTTAAGGCTCTCTAATGTGTTTGTCATTGTTCTATTGAATTCTTCATTTTATTATGATTTCTCGTCACTATCACAGTTTCTTGTTCTACTAGTTGTTTCATTTCATTTGGATTCCTCCTTAATATTTCATTTTCACGAGAGAGATTTTCTATCTTGTCCATTAAGGATTTCTGTAGTTCAAGAATTTGTTTTTGAGAGCTTCTTAATGATATTACCAATTTTTTGAGATCTGCTTCTTGCATTTCTTCGATCTCATCATCTTCATAATCTTGAATTGGGGTGTCTTTTTCATTTGGGGGCGTTATAGTGTCTTCCTTGTTCTTGTTACCTTGGTTTCTACATTTGTTTGGCATCTTGGAGGTGTGGCCAAAGAGCTCTGTTTGGTTCTTCAGTGTTGCCTAGGCTAAAGAGTCTTTAAAGAGTTTTTCTTATGTAAATTGGTCCCTGCTCTTTTCTTTCTGGGGTTTAAGGAGAGTGCAGAGAGAGGCTAGTGTCCCAGCTGGTTTCCCCCCCCCCCCCCGCTTTTTTTTTCTTCCAGTCCAGCTGGTGTAGTTCCCCTTCCCCCCTATGTGAGCTCAGACCATGGTCTAACCTCGCGGCCATTTTCTCGGGTTACCTTTTCTTCCAGTGCCGGGGCTCAAATTTTGTGGGTGGGCTTCTGTAGCTGGGCTCGCTGTTTCCCAACTCTCGTGGCCCCCATGTCCGTGGCGCGGCTCTGTGCAGGTTGGGTTGGCGGGGCGTGGCGCAGCGCGGCTGGGCGCTGCTAGGTGCAGCTCATCGCAGCTCTGTGCAGCTCGGCAGGGCTCGGCGCGGCTCGGCGCGGCAGTGGGCCACCTTGCTCTCCTCGTAGGTCCTCCGTGTCACATCCACTAGATCCGGAAGAGTTTCCTCTGCAGTTTTTCCCTCTGAGTCTCTTCTTAAGGGTACAGTAACTCCACCCTTGTTAAAATTTCTTTTCCCAAACTGTTGTGTGCGCCCTCACTCTTCCGCCATCTTGACTCCGCCCCGACTTAACAATTTGACACACTTGTTTATGGCGTCAGTAATCTCCCCAGGCTCTAGTCATGAGTTACCAAGGCTATGGAAGCCTTTTGAGTTCGCTGACTTCGCTCTTATTTCAACAAGGTCATAGTCAAAGTGGAAGTTCTCTCCTCTCTTCAGAGAAAGGTACCTCCTTCTTTGATGGGCCGTTCTTTCCACTGGGATCTCATTTGCAGAGATCTTTCTTTTTTCTTTTCTTTTCTTTTCTTTTCTTTTCTTTTTTTTTTTTTTTTGCCAGACCTTCTTGGCTTTCCATGCCTACAATACTCTCATGGGCTCTTCAGCCAGATCTGAATGCCTTAAGGGCTGATTCTGAGGCCAGAGTGCTGTTTAGGACATCTGCCATTCTATGAGTCTGCTGTGTGTCCCGCTTCCCATGATGGATCCTTCTCTCCCTTTTTGATTCTATCAGTTAGTATTAGCAGACACTAGTCTTGTTTATGTGATCCCTTTGACTCTTAGACCTATCAGTATGATCAATTGTGAACTGAAATTGATCACTTGGACTAGTGCGATGGCATTGGTACATGCCACCTTGATGGGATTGTATTGGAATCCCCTGGCATGTTTCTAACTCCACCATTTGGGGCAAGTCCTATTGAGCATGTCCCAAATTGTACATCTCCTCCCTCTCTTATTCCCACTCTTATATTTAACAGAGTCACTTTTCAGTTAAAATTTAAACACCTAAGAATAATTGTGTGTTAGAGTTCCCATTTCTTTTTAGAGATCATGCATTAGGTGTTTCTTATTTTTTGGACATATTTGCCTAACTTGAAGTCATAGGTTTTCTCCCAGAAATTTTATAGTTTTAAGTTTCCCATTTAGGTCTATGATGCATACATTTTAAGTCAATTTTTATGTGTGATGTGAAGTATATGCTGAAGGCTTTTTTGCATCTTGATATCCAGTTCCTTTTTTCATGATTGTTGTTACAACATAAGCTATGTAACACTAGTTACAATGGATACTGCTACTGTTACTGAGACTGATATATCCCTCATCAGCATCTCAGGAGCACTGATTTTTTTTTCTACTACCATGACGGTGATTAAAATTATGACTGTTTAACTATCCATTGTCTTTCCTCCAAAAATATTATCAACTGTGTAACAATCACTGCTCTAGGTGATGGATTACCAACACTATTGAGTATATCCTCAAACAACCCAGGCTAATTAAGAAGGGCAATTATGGAAGAGCACAAGTTTATAATTATGACGGTGCCGGTATAATGTCTATTTGTCAATCTTGCAGAGGAGTTAATTTCTTGGGTCTGAGAAGGAAGGATACATGAAATGTAACCAAGCCAGTGCTCTTAATTTCATAGCTCATTTCGATCCTAGAGACAAAATAATAAGGGTTTAATCAAGGCAAAACCATCTCCAGGGATTTCAAAATTGTCTTCTACACTATTTTGCTAGTGGACCAGGTACCCAGAGGCAGATATAGTACTATGAAGAAATTGTTTACCTATCTCACTTTTTCACCCTATTGACAATACATCTTGTCTTTTGAACATCTGTAAGCAGAACTTGTCAAAGGAAAATTTAGAAAATTCATTTGAAATACCTAGGCTCATCTCACATCAATTTCCTTCCCATTTATGGAATAGTGAAAAGCACATGAGAATGAATACAGGGTCCATGTTTCTAAGTAGGAAAAGCATAATTATATGATTTTCTCTCTTTTTTATCTATAATTCCCTTTTTAGTAAAAAAAAAAAAGGTTGCATTGCTGTATCATAGTTTTCTACCTTCCAGGGTTATATTCACTGAATAGAGAAGAAAATTGAGAACATGGATCCTTTTCTAGAGTATCATACTGCTTTAAGTATGCTGTGTGTGGTACTCCCCATGGTATTTATTTGTATGCTGTGAGAGGTCTCTGTATGCCAGGTACTCCACTAGGCACTAGGCTATAGAGAGACAGTGGTGAAATCGAAGCAGACATAAGTCTTACTTAAACTGAGCTTTTGGGTGAGGAATAGAGTGAGACGAAGATCATCCCAGCATTAATGCATGATTGCAAACCATAAAATCCTGTGTTACACTGATTATGTTCGGTTGAGTTCCTGGATAATTTTACATATATGCAATACATTTCATGGATTTTCCCTTTTCTAAATAGTTCTGAGTCCCTAGGAAAGGGTTGTTTCACAACCAGGGATGAAGAATGTTCTCTCTATGTCTCAAAAGATTTGGAAAATAGAGGGCTGGTGCTGTGGCGTAGTGGGTAAAGCTGCTGCCTGCAGTACCCATATCACATATGGGCACTGATTCGAGTCTCGGCTGTTCCACTTCTGATCCAGTTCTCTGCTATGGTCTGGGAAAGCAGTAGAAGAAGGCCCTGCACCCACGAGGGAGCTCCTGGCTCCTCGCTACGGATAGGTGCAGCTCCAGCCATTGCGGCCAATTGGGGAGAGAACCAGTGGATGGAAGACCTCTCTCTCTCTCTCCCTCTCTCTCCCTCCCTCACTCACTCCCTCCCTCTCTCTCTCTCTCTCTCTGCCTCTCCTTCTCTCTCTGTGTAAACTCTGACTTTCAAATAAATAAATAAATCTTTTTTTAAGAAGATTTGGAAAATAGAATAAAGCAGCTTCAGTGACTAGTCTTGTGTACATCATAAAAAGTCAATATTATTGTGTTACCAAAACATTAATTTAATAGTTTAGAGATCAAAGATAATTTCTGTTTTCATTTCTGTGTTACAATTTTAAAAAGCAAGAGTCGATTTGTGCTAAAAAATTATACATTTATCTCTTTGCAATTGATTTTCCAGCAGTAGAGTCTCTTGATGATCAGAATTGTCATCGTAAACAGTAACCTTGCGCTCTTCACAATGCATTTGGGGAAAGGACTCTCTGCCCTTCTCTGACTGCCCCCCTGGCTGTAATTTTCTGGGTTCATATGTCTCTTTTATATATCTTTCTCTTTTTTTCCCCTTATGTTTCTCTTGTTCTGAGCTTTTACCTTGTACTGCATTTGCTGTAATAGTTTCTCTACCCCTTTTTGTTTCTATTTCCAATCTGCTATGATTTGAGAAATAATAAAATCATGGTCATTAGAATTGTTTGTGAGATATGAACAGGCTCTGAGACAGAGCAGACATCCTTTTATCACAGAGCATCAGCTTGGTGGGTGAAGGCTTTTATGTTTGAATGTCTAGTGTTGGGTTATATTAATAGTGAAGTTCATCACAAAAGTATCTTTAAATAAATGACTAACATAAGCTACAGACAATGGGAGCCATGTAAGATCTGTTAAATTTGCAGAATGATTTTTACTTTTTAAGTGGCTTTGTTTTGCCTTGTAACTAACTTCACCTTTGCTAAATCAGAGTGTGGAGAGAGAAGGTGAACATGATAAGCAAACCCAGGTCTCAAGATGTGAAGTGATTTACTTCAGGTTGCTTGGCAAACTGTGGACATAATTCTGGATAGAACACTTGTTTCTTTTCCATCAGCTTGAAGATTTTAGAAATATAAGAAACATAGAACCTGGAACTCAGGACAGAGATGCTTCACATCCACCCATATTGAATTAGTGGAGGAAATCTCAAGTGTTCTAGGAATAAAGACTTAACTTCATCATGGAAAAATCTGAGTTTCTAGGTAGGCTTGAATCATCCTTAAAGGCACAGTGCTGGATTTCTTGGTCCCTTGGATATTTTGAAATCTTATTTTCATTGTCAGAGTAAATTCATCAGTGACTGCCCTGTGGGAAAGTTGGTGAAATGTGAGGAAGAGAGTAGAGAAAGTGTGTAAAAGTGAGAGTTTCAGAATTAGGTTATCATATCTAATACAGAGAAATGCAGCATGTCTTGGTTTGGGCATTAGTTTTTTCTTTCATTTATTTTTTTTAAATTTGTCCAACAAATATTTATTTGGAGATAGATATTCTGCTATGTTCTGAAATTCTAAAGATAACAAAACATGGCAACTTCTTTGAGTTGCTTACATGCTAGGAGGGAAGAGATTGGACATGTCCTAAAATTAGAATGTGGGGATTATTCTGCAACTGTCAATATATTAAAATTCATTTTGTTAGATGCTTAAAATGGATAGTTTTGTGTATGTATATCATGTCTCAAAAAATCTTTGAAAAGAACCAGTTAAAGCAGAGTTGGAGCCTGCATTGTGGCATTGCACGTTAAGCCTCCACCTGTGACACCCGACTTCCCATAAGGGGGCCAGTTTGGGACCCAGCTGCTCCACTTTCTATCCAGCTCCCTCTTAGTGTGCCTGGGAAAACAGCGAAAGATGACTCAAGTGCTTGGGCCCTTGCGCTCATATAGGAGACCTGGAAGAAGCTCTGGGCTCCTGGCTTCAGCCTGGCCCAGCCCTGGCCATTGTGGCCATTTGGGGAGTGACCCAGCAGATGGAAGACCTCTCTCTCCCTCTCTCTCTCTTTCTCTCTTTCTCTCTCACTCGCTCTCCCTTCTCATCCTCTTCCCTCTTTCTGCAACTTTGCCTTTCAAATAGAAAAAAAAAACAACATAGAGTGATTACTGACATGACTGGGGTAAATTCAGGGTGCTATGGAGTTTGGGTAGCATATCCAAATTCTGAGAGATAGAAAGAACCTCTGTAAGAAGTGATATGCCTGGGCTGGTGCTGTGGTGCAGTGGGTTAACGCCCTGGCCTGCAGTGCCAGAGTCACATATGGGTGCTGGTTTGGGACAGGCTGCTCCACTTCAGATCAAGCTCTCTGCTGTGGCCTGAGAGAGCAGTAGAAGATGGCCCTTGTCCTTGGGTCCCTGCACCTGCATGGGAGACCCGGAGGAAGCTCCTGGCTCCTGGCTTCGGATCTGCGCAGCTCCGGCCATTGTGGCCAACTGGGGAGTGAACCATCAGATGGAAGACCGCTCTCTCTCTCTGCCTTTCCTCTCTCTTTGTAACTCTGACTTTCAAATAAATTAATCTTAAAAAAAAAAGAAGTGATATGCCAGCAGAGATCTAAAGAGTAAATAAGGGGTACTGAGACAAAGAGTAGAAAAAATTGAACTAGACAATGAGAAGAAAGTGAAGGAATATCATGAGTGAGTTAGAACCTGCATGGCCTAGGTACTGTAGGGGCTGGAGTACGTTAGCTTCTTCAGAGCTCAGTTGTTAAGGGTGAGTGATAGAATTAAGGCTGGGCAGACATACAGGAGTTAAGTGTTTGGATCCTATATATCATAAAGAGAAATTTGTAAATTATTGTAATAGCAATATAGGGCCATCAAAATTTCAAGATAAAGGAATCTCATGAATAAATTTGTATGTTCAAAGATGGCTCTGGCTACTGTTTAGGAGGACAAAGTCTAGAAATAATACAACCAGTCATGCAGCTGATTCTAGAAACTCAATGAGTGGATTTGAACTGTGTAGATAACTTTAAGAAGAAAGTAAAATTAGCCCGGCAAATTAAATGTGAGAAGTGATGAAGTTAAGGAAGTTGAAGAAGTTTCTTAGTGTTCAAATTGGATCAACTGCATGATGAATGTGAAATTTACTGAGATGTAGATCATACTTAAAAAAGAAGAAAAGGCTGTGAAATGAGCATTGAACATCTAAAAATATGAGTATTTGTTGGCATTTGAAATGTACAGTAAGAAGTTGGATAGACATATTTGTAAGGGAGGTTGGGGAATACAGAGTTTTGTTTTCAGCAACATATATGAGATGACTGAAGTCGTGTGATTGAAAGAGATTTCTCAGAAACATGAGAGAGTTTCTAGCAAGAAGATAAGAGGCCAAAGATAAAGCCTTAATGGATGTCAAAATTCATTGGATGAATAGAAGAAGAGGAGAGTTAGAGGGAGATTTAGAAGAAATTGCTAGATGGAGATGAGGAAGTCAAGGGATTATAGTGTCACAAAGCTAAAAGTAAACACAAAATAACCATTTCAAGAATGATTGAGTGTTCAATGTTGCAGCAATATTAAGGATTGATTTTAGAAATGTAATGAAACTTTTCCCCTGGGTTTAGTGACAAACTACCAGTATCCATAGCAAGAGTGATTTTAATGGAGTAATTGGGGAGAAAACCATATTACAATAGAATGAAGAATGGGTGAGGTATGGGAGGTGAGAGAGTAGAGACAGCTAGGTTAGACAGATGCTTCAGGCAGCTTGTCTCTGAAGGAGAGGAGAGTAAGATGTTACCTTGCATATGGGTTTTATTTTTAAAATAAAATTTGAGAGAATTTAATATCTAAATACTGCAGGAATAGATAAGGGAGAGAGAGAAAGAAAGAGGTTGTTAACACAAGAGAGAAGGGGCTAATCAATAGAGTACAGAAAGAAGGAATCCAGAGACTTCCATTGTGTCTTGGTAGATGGCATAGTTATCTGTTTGAGTGACAGTCAGGTGAATGATAGGATGGGTGGTATGGTAGGTCAAAAAACTTGGAACAGCCACTGTTTTACATTTTAAAGAGCATTGAACAGAGAGCTGCAGCAGAATTGCCAGACAGCACTGGGAACAATGGATTTGTAGTGATGCTAAACTGAAATGTTTTTTCCAGTAGACAAAACTGTCCAACTATTGGGTTAATTTAGGATTGAGGTTGGATGGGCTGGCGTTGTGGTGTAGTATGTTAAGCCTTTGCTTGCATCGATGACATCCCCTATGGACAACTGTTTGAGACCTGGCTACTCCACTTCCTGTGCAACTCCCTGCTGTTGCACCTGGGAAAGCAGCAAAAGATGGCCCAAGTCCTTGTGCCCCTGCAACCACGTGGGAGGTGTGGTAGAAGCTACAGGCTCCTGGTTTTGGCCTGGCCTAGAGTCCCTCCTCCTCCCCCTGAAGCCATTTGGGGAGTGACCCAGCAGAAGGAAGATCAATCTCTTTTTCTCTCCTCCTCTCTCTGTAACACTGCCTTTCAAATAAATTTTTTAAAAAACCTTTTTTTAAAAAAAAGAAAAAATCAAGGTTTCAGTGTTGAGTCACAGAATCTCAGTTGGATATAGATGGAAGCCAATATAGGAAGACACTAACAGGGGATTTGAGGAACCAGATATATCATGGATGAAGAAAAATATGTCACAGATGAAACAGTTATAAAGGATAATGGTGGCATGATCAAGAATACATGGTTGAAGGAGTAGAGATGTAAGTTATTGAAGTTAGAGAGGTAGACAGAATCAAAGGCCAAGGTACTGACATGAAATTCAAGCTCTTGACCTTTCCAGCCATATCTGAAGGATGGAAGTGCATGAGTGCACATTTCTTCATTGCCTGTCCAGTGCCAGGCACCGTGGACAGAAAACAAAGGTCTTATCTTCAAAGTGGGCAGAGATTAAAAATGTAAGCACTTAAGTAAATAATGGAGGAGGTACCTTGGCTTCGGTGGTCAGGGAAGGCTCTTTGAAGGAAAGGAAGGTTAAGTTTGGATGATGGGAAGGTAGCAGTCATACAAAGAATTGGGAGGAAAATAGGAAAAGCTAAGGGGCAGCAAAGGCAAAAGTCCCACTCCAGGGATGAGTTCAGTGTTCATGGAAAAGAAGACCATTATAATGAACGTGTAACAAATGGAAGGGCAAGTGTTGGGATTTGATGTCAGAGATAGTTGGATTGGATCTTTTAACACCTTAGCTGGTCACTCAAAGAATTTTAGATTTTGTTTTAAGTGTGCTGAGAAACTGTAGGCAGATATTTGTACTGTAGTGGAGATATTTGTACTGATCTATGTTTTGAGGTGAAGAGTTGGCTGCAGGGGGCTGAGAAGACAAAGGGGGGCATTTAAAATGGTTGCAATTTCCAAGGTGAGAACTAATGAGGATGTGAGCCAAGCTGCTAATAGAAGGGATAGTGAGAAATGACTGGGCTCAGGACGTATTCTGGAGGATACCCGAGATAAAATTGCTCATGGATAGGACTTAGGGAATGAGAATAAGATATAACAGATAGATCACTCCAACATTTTATTTTTTTTAATTTTAATTTTTAATTATTTTTGACAGGCAGAGTGGACAGAGAGACAGAGAGAGATAGAGAGAAAGGTCTTCCTTTTGCCGTTGGTTCACCCTCCAATGGCCGCCACGGCCAACGCGCTGCGGCCGGCGCACCACGCTAATCCCAAGGCAGGAGCCAGGTGCTTCTCCTGGTCTCCCATGGGGTGCAGGGCCCAAGCACTTGGGCCATCCTCCACTGCACTCCTAGGCCATAGCAGAGAGCTGGCCTGGAAGAGGGGCAACCGGGACAGAATCTGGCGCCCCGACCGGGACTAGAACTCGGTGTGCTGGCGCTGCAAGGCAGAGGATTAGCCTGTTGAGCTATGGCGCTGGCCCCACTCCTACATTTTGACTTGAGAAATGGGTAGGCAATAATTCGGGGTGGGTGGGTGGGTGACAAAATGAATATTTAATTATGTTTTATCATATTAAATTTGAGATGCTTATTACTTCTCCCTGGAATTGTGGTAAAAGTAGCTAAATATTTACTTTTAAATATTTATTGATTTATTTGAAAGTCAGAGTTACACAGACAGAGGAGAGGCAGAAAAAAAGAGAGAGGTCTTTCATCTGCTGGTTTACTTCCTGGATGGCCACAACGGCTGGAGCTGTGCCGATCCAAAGCCAGGAGCCAGGAGCTTCCTCTGGGTCTTTCCACATGGGTGCAGGGGCCCAAGGACTTGGGCCATCCTCTACTGCTATCCTAGGTTACAGCAGAGAGCTGGATCAGAAGTGGAGCAGCCAGAACTCAAACCAGTGACAATACGGGATGCCTTTACCTGCTACGCCACAGCACTGACCCCAGCTAAATATTTAAACCTTGAGTGTAAGTAAACAGGCAGCAGTAGAGCTATAGCTTTGGGCAACTGGGAACATCAGATGGTGTTTAAAGTTATGGTTCTGGATGGGATAACACAGAAAGTGAAAATAGGAAGAAACAGAAGTGGTTTGAGAAGTGACTCCAGGAGCATTTAAAAATCTGAAAGGATAATTGTGTGTTAATTACAGAGTTCAACCAATAGTATTAATTAAAACAAAAAAAATACTAAAAGGGATAAAGTATTGTCCCTTTGGGACTGGCTTAATTCACTCAGAATGATGTTTTCCAGCTTCCTCCATTTTGTTGCAAATATCCGGATTTCATTATTTTTGACTGCTGTATAGTATTCTATAGAGTACATGTCCCATAATTTCTTTATCCAGTCTACTGTTGATGGGCATTTGGGTTGGTTCCAGGTCTTAGCTATTGTGAATTGAGCTGCAATAAACATTAATGTGCAGATGGCTTTTTTGTTTGCCAATTTAATTTCTTTTGGGTAAATTCCCAGGAGTGGGATGGCTGGGTTGTATGGTAGGGTTATATTCAGGTTTCTGAGGAATCTCCAGACTGACTTCCATAGTGGCTTGACCAGTTTGCATTCCCACCAACAATGGGTTAGTGTCCCTTTTCTCCAACATCCTCGCCAGCATCTGTTGTTGGTAGATTTCTGAATGTGAGCCATTCTAACCGGGGTGAGGTGAAACCTCATTGTGGTTTTGATTTGCATTTCCCTGATGGCTAGTGATCTTGAACATTTTTTCATGTGTCTGTTGGCCATTTGGATTTCCTCTTTGGAAAAACGTCTATTGAGGTCCTTGACCCGTCTCTTACGTGGGTTGTTTGTTTTGATGTGTGCTGTAATTAACACGCAATTATTCTTAGGTGTTTAAATTTAACTGAAAAGTGATCTCTGTTAAATATAAGAGTGGGAATAAGAGAGGGAGGAGATGTACAATTTGGGGACATGCTCAATCGGACTTGCCCCAAATGATGGAGTTAGAAATGTGCCAGGGGATTCCAATACAATCCCATCAAGGTGGCATGTACCAATGCCATCTCACTAGTCCAAGTGATCAATTTCAGTTCACAGTTGATCATACTGATAGGTCTAAGAGTCAAAAGGATCACATAAACAAGACTAGTGTCTGCTAATACTAACTGATAGAATCAAAAAGGGAGAGAAGGATCCATCATGGGAAGCGGGACACACAGCAGACTCATAGAATGGCAGATGTCCTAAACAGCACTCTGGCCTCAGAATCAGCCCTTAAGGCATTTGGATCTGGCTGAAGAGCCCATGAGAGTATTGTAGGCATGGAAAGCCAAGAAGGTCTGGCAACCCCCCCCCCCCAAAAAAAAAACAAAAAACAAAAAACAAAACCAAAAAAACAAAAAAGAAAAAAACAAAAACCTAAATGAAAGATCTCTGCAAATGAGATCCCAGTGGAAAGAACGGGCCATCAAAGAAGGAGGTACCTTTCTCTGAAGGGAGGAGAGAACTTCCACTTTGACTATGGCCTTGTTGAAATAAGATCGAAGTCGGCGAATTCAAAAGGCTTCCATAGCCTTGGTAACTCATGACTAGAGCCTAGGGAGATTACTGATGCCATAAACAAGTGTGTCAAATTGTTAAGTCAACAACAGGAGTCACTGTGCACTTACTCCTCATGTAGGATCTCTGTCCTTAATGTGTTGTCCAATGTGAATTAATGCTATAACTAATACTCAAACAATATTTTACACTTTATGTTCTGTGTGGGTGCAAACTGATGAAATCTTTACTTAATATATACTAAATTGATCTTCTGCATATAAAGATAATTGAAAATGAATCTTGATGTGAATGGAATGGGAGAGGGAGTGGGAGATGGGAAGAGTGCTGGTGGGATGGAAGTTATTGGGGGAAAAAAACCATTGTAATCCATAAACTGTACTTTGGAAATTTATATTTACTAAATAAAAGTTAAAAAAAAAATAAAAACCTGAAAGGAAAGAGTGGTTCATCAGAAGAGACTTAAAAAGAGCAGTTGTTGAGTCTGGAACAAATGGAGGAACATATGGAGCCCAAGGAAGCAAGCACTTTGAGGTTCTACTGATCAGATTGGCACTCCTCCCTAGTTAGGCAGAAGGTCACAGGACATAGAGATGAGAAGAAAGTCAGGGGAAGGGCACTGGGCCTTTTAACCTCTTACATCCTTCTGCCTTGCATTCTCTGTGAACTCTGTTGAGTTAGTAGGCAGGCTATTATGTATGTGCCACATCTGTGGCCTTTTGTGTTGAGCAAGGAGATCAATCTATCCTAAGAAGTCCTGTTTATATATGACAATAAGTAAATCATAGTAGAGAGTTATGAGTCATGGAAGAGCTTCAGTGGATATGTCTTGAAGGTTTTTTGATTGCTTCCTGATGGGGACGTTAGAGAAGTCTTTACAAAGGAGATGATGTGCATAGATAGGGACAGTATCCCAGCCAAAAGGACTAGCAAAAGGAAGGCACAGAGCAAGAAACCTGCAGTTATGTGTGGAAGATCCCAACAGGTTATGTTTGGTTGGCTCACAGATTGTTTGATGGATTGATCTTGGCTCCACCCATGCCCAGAACCCACACGAGGCACTCAAGGCAATGGCTCTTTGTCACAGATGTCATTATAGTCAGAAGCTCACAAACTTAGTTTTGGGTTTATCAATTCCTCCACCAGCGTTGTTTCCTTTCCAACTTTTAATCCAAATTTGTTTAAATCCCTGAAACTGCCCTGGTCTCCCAAGAGGTAGGGTAACAATGGATATTGTATTGCAGCCCTAAATCCCCAATGGTTTTGCTTAATGGAGTGGACATATTTCATTAAACATATGCCTCTGCCATCTGCTCTACTCCAATTAGGAAAGCACGAGGAACATATTTCTCAATTATGTTGAAGATTTCTGAACTCAGAGGCCCTGGAAAACAACCTTCCCTTGAGCAGTGCTTGGAGGGTTCCTTCATGTCGTCTCTCTGAAATTCCACCACTAACTTTGCATTCCCAACTTTTGAGTTAGAACCAATCTGATTCAGTACCCCAAACAAAAACATTATGTGCTACTTTAAAATCATTATTTATATTATAACAACATGTGTTGAAATCTTTGTTATGGCCTGGTGCTGTGCTAAGCATTTTATGAGTTATTTTATATACATTTTAAAAACCTTTATATGAAGTAGGATGCTCAATAACTTAGCCAAAGCTCCCAGATTATGAACAGTGGAGCTAAGGTTTGAACACAAGCAGCTTGATGATGGAACTTCTTTTTTAATAGAAAATTTTTATTTAATAAATATAGATTTTGGATTACAGCGTTTCTTCCCCCCATACATGCCCTCCCACCTGCAAACCCTCCCATCTACTACTCCCTCTCCCATCCCATTCTTCATTAAGTTTCACTTTTAATTATATACAGAATATCAACTCTATACTAAGTAAAGATTTCAACAGTTTGTACCACACAGGCACACAAAATATAAAATACTGTTTGAAGACTATGTTTACTGTTAATTCTCATAGTACAACACATTAAGGACAGAGATCCCACATGGGGAGCAAGCGCACAGTGACTCCTTTTGTTGATTTAACAATTGACACTCTTATTTACGACGTCAGTGATCATCTGAGGCTCTTGTCATGAGCTGCCAAGGCTATGGAAGCCTCTTGAGTTTACAAACTCTGACCTTATTTAGACAAGGTCATAATCAAAGTGGAAGTTCTTTCCTCCTTTCAGAGAAAGGTACCTCCTTCTTTGATGGCCCCTTATTTCCATGGGGATCTCACTCACAGAGATCTTTCATGTAGGTCATTTTTTGCCACAGTGTCTTGGCTTTCCATGCCTGAGATACTCTCATGGGCTTTTTAGCTAGATCCAAGTGCCTTAAGGGCTGATTCTGAGGCCAGAGTGCTATTTATGGCATCTGCCATTCTATGAGTCTGCTGTGTACCGATGATGGAACTTCTTACTCAGTGTGCATTAGAAGAAGGACTATCTAGTCATGGAGTATGGTAGAGGGTTATCCTCTTCCAGGGACCTCACGGCTTGTGTGGATAAAGCAAAAAAAAATTTAATCAGAGTGGCTTGAGACAAAAGGACATTTTGAATATAGTTGAGAAATGGAAGAAGTTACCCCTCAATTTTCACGACAAAGTGTTGGTTTAGTGTCTTTGCGGCTTTACATCCTATCTCAAAAATGTGAAGTACAGAGCAGCCTGTCACACCTATTTGCCCATCTATGTTCTCAGCTCCAACATCTTTTGCTATTCAGCCGGTGAACTGTGTTAGCCCTTTGTCTTGGCTCACCCCTTTCAGACTTGCTGATGCCATTGAAGAAAAATCATACAGCATTGTGGTTTTCTAGTTGTACAAATTTATGCATACCCTTCTCAGCTGCCTACCCATGCTTCCTAATGTTCTATTTGTTCTCAGTCCTTCATTACTAGGAGAAGTTTTTACCAGTCTTCAACACTGTCTCCAAGAATTCACTCTCATCCCTTTGTCTTCACTGTTGGAAGCTGGATTTGCCATCTGCTTCACAGGGAAAACAGAGGTGACTCCTCCAGCTACCTGCATTTTTTATGCTTCTAACCTCAGCTCATTCTCTGCAATCTCAGTAAGATAATAACATTAACCATGTAACTTATTTAGAAAATTTTCTAAGCCAGACACTACTGATTGCCCTCATATATTTGTTCATTCACTCCATGAAAAGAGAATTATTTACTGTTATTTTTTAAAATGTAAAATGCACATATATATTTATGGAATGTAACATGATATTTTGAAATATGTACACATTGCAGAGTGGTTAAATCTTATATGATGATATATATCATATTTTTTTTGGTGGGACCACTTAATATTTATTCTCTTAGCACTTATCAAGTACATTTTTATAACATAGTCTACATGATATGCAGTAGATCTCCTTAACTTATTCCTCCTTTATTTCTTATTTATATCCCTCAGCCAACTTCTCACCAAGTCAACCCACACAGCTGCTGGGAACCATCATTCTATTCTGTGCTTTGATGAGTTTTCCTTTTTTAAGATTACACATATATGAGGTCAGGCAATCCTAACTTTCTGTGCCTTGCTTATTTTGCTTAACTTAACGTCCCCAAGATTCATCCATGTAGTCACAAATAAGGGTATTTCCTTCTTTTTACAGGCTGACTAATACTCCACTGTGTATACTCTTATTTAGTACATTTTCTTTATTCATTTACCTATTGATAGACACTTAGATTTATTTCATTACTTGGCTATTGTAAATAATGCTTCAGTGAACGTGGGAGTGCAGATAGGTATTTGAATACTGATTTGATTTCCTTTAGATATATACCTGGCAATGGCTAACTTGTATGGTCATTTTACTTCTAGTTTTCGAGGATCATCCATATGGCTTTCTGTAAGCGATGTGCTAATTTATATCCCCACCAACAGTGCACAAGGATTGAAGGGAAGAATTTTGAAACATTATTTTGCAGATGAGAGCAATGAGGCTCAGGAAGGTTAGTAGCTGTTCCCAGGGAGTGTGTCCTCATAGATTTTTGTCTTCTCATTATGCACGTTCTCCCTAAGAAGCTGGGTTTTCTGATATGACATTTGCCACCATCTGCATACCCATGACCAACTCCATATTTTTTTGGCTTAGAATTTTGAATTCCTGCTTATTCAAATGCCTAGTGGATGCCCACTGGCATCTCAAAAATAAAACTTACCCTTCATGCCTGTTGTTATCCCTCACCAGAATCACTCGTTTTATTATTTCTATCTCTATGATTAATACTAGTATGGGAAGTTATGGTGAAATTTAGATAATAATATCATGGTGTTTAGTTGTATGAGCAAAGCAGAATTGTGTTCTCAGCTGCCTACTAGTCTCTATAAGATCCTCAAAGAAGATGAATGCAAAGCAAAGAAATAATCATATTATTTTCCATGGTTTGGGATCCTACAATTAGTATTAAACTGAAAATGAATCAAGCTGGGCTTATGGAGGAGGATTTGAGTGGTATTGAAACAAGACAGATTGAAAGATTGGCTCCATTTCCAAAGTCTCCACTGTGATATGACAAGACATATGCAAGGTGCTGCAGTGTGTGGGTATGTGTATGTGTGTGCAAGAATTTGTAGTTACTCACCCCAGACTTTTACAGGTTAAGTTCTAGATGCTCTACAGACAGGAAGAAAAAGAGAAAAAACTTCCTTTCTTTAGGCTCCTGGGAGAAATAGGGCTGAATGGAATGAGGTAGAAAAGGAAAGAGTCAACCTATTTATATCACAGCCTGTTAAATGCTTCGGAGAATTCTGGCCACTTGCACTGGGACAGCACAGATTGTCCTGCAGTCCAGCAGTCCAGATCAGCCTTCTTCTCTTTAGGGGTAGACCGTCTTGTTCTTGAGCTCGTCTCTGGGGTGAAGTAATGAGAAAGCCTTGGATTGCTTCTTTTAGAACTCCTTCTTTTATTAGCTGAGTGATCTTTTCGTTTTGAGCTTTCTGAAGCCCAAGATTATCCGCCTGTAACAATTATCCATCAGGGTGAGTGTGTGGTGGGGCAGAAGCCAGGGACTAGGACAGCTGAGGTGCTGGCGGCAGAGCGGCGGGTGGGAGTGTGCTCATGGCTTTGCTAGGGTCTGGGAGGTTGTGGTGGTGGGGGCGGTAGGGTCCCCCTCGTGGTGGGTGGTCAGCAGCCACTGCTTATCCAGAATGGAAACAAGACGATGCTCTGTTTTTACCCTCTTTGAGTAAAGTGGGCAGTAAGTAGTAAGACCTACCTCATGGGGCTGCTGTGAGGATTAAATGAGTGAGAAGTTTTGAAATACCCTAGTATTAGTTTCCCAGGTCTGTCTTAACCGAGTACCACAAACCAGATGGCTTAAAACAAGAATAAATTTATCAGAGATGAGAAGCCCAAATCCAGGTGCTGGCAAGGCCAATCTCCATCAGACGACTCCAGGGGACTCTGTCTCCCTGCTGTGTCGGACTTGGTCCCTTCCAGCAGACCTGGGCCTGTTGGCGTGTCACTCCAGTCGCGTGACTGTCTTCTCCCTTTCTCTGCGTCTGTCTCGGGTGTCCAAATTCCCCTTTTTATGAGGACACCAGTCACACTGGATTAGGGCGTAGTCTATATTACTTTAGATCGATTCCTTCTGTAAAGGCCCTGTTTGCGATAAGGTCCCATTGTGACGCAGTGGGGACTAGGACACTAGGGATCTTTCTGAGGGGACACAGTTCAACACACATCAAAGTACTTCCCCACTGGAGCGGTCAGAGTCAGTGCTCAGTAAGCGTTTCCCGTCTCTGATCCGGGAGCTCAGGGCTGAGGATGGGCCCTGACAGCTTCGGCTCGGCAAGCACTCACGTTCCACAGCTGCACACCCGGCTCCGGAGACAGGCGGCCGCGCTGCTCTCAGGGAACACGGTCAGTACTGTGACACCCCGACACGTGTCAGCCATGGGTTCTCCAGGGCTGCTGCTAGGGGGATTCTTCTGAAGATGGCAATTAGCCTCCAGGCCTGGGCAGTCTGAGTGCTGCTCTGCCTGGACACAGGCGGGCAGAAGGGTCAGAGGGCCCAACTGTGGCAGCCTCAGGTTCTGCTTTCCCAGATTCTCCATTTCAGAAAAGAGGAGGCCGGCGCCGCAGCTCACTAGGCTAATCCTCTGCCTGTGGCGCCAGCACACTGGGTTCTAATCCCGGTCAGGTCGCTGGATTCTGTCCCGGCTGCCCCTCTTCCAGTCCAGCTCTCTGCTGTGGCCCGGGAAGGCAGTGGAGGTTGGCCCAGGTCCTTGGGCCCTGCACCCATGTGGGAGACCAGGAGAAGCACCTGGCTCCTGGCTTCGGATCAGCACAGCACGCTGGCTGTAGCGGCCATTTTGGGGGGTGAACCAGCAGAAGGAAGACCTTTCTGTCTGTCTCTCTCTCACTGTCTAACTCTGCCTGTCAAAAACAAACAAACAAACAAACAAAAAAGAGGAAACTGAGGTGCACCAAGGGGCAACCACTTCCCTGGGCTCAGAGCCAGGATAGAAACCTTTTGTCTAATTTGTACTTTCTATGCCATCAACTGTCCATAGCGTTGTACCCAAAAGTTGTACCTATGAAAATTATATTTATTAAATAAAAGCTTTCTAAAAGATGTTTTCATCTGTGGCTGGCATTGTGGCTTAATGGGTAAAGCCACCACCTACAGTACCAGCATCCCAATTTGGGTGCCAGTTCGAGTCCTTTTGTTCCTAGTGTTGCTGCTATTGATATTTTTGCTTTTTTGCTTTTTGTTTTGTTTAGGGCGTTTGTTGTGTGGTCTGCTTCCCATGTTGGATCATTCTCTCCTTTTTATACAGAAGATCAGTTTAGTATATATTAAGTAAGGATTTCAACAGTTTGCTCCCATATAGCAACACCAAGTGAAAAAAAATACTGTTGGAGTACTAGTTATAGCATTAAATAATAGTGTACAGCACATTAAAGACAGAGATCCTACATTTTTTTTAAAAAATTAATTAATTTTCTATGCCATTTCCAATTTAACACCAGGTTTTTTTTTCTCATTTCCAATTATCTTTATATACAGAAGATCTATTCACTATATAATTAGTAAAGATCTCATCAGTTTGTACCCATGCAGAAACACAAAGTGTAAAAATACTGTTTCAGTACTAGTTATAGCATCACTTCACATTAGACAACACATTAAGGACAGATCCCACATGGGATGTAAGTACATAGTGACTCCTGCTGCTGACTTAACAATTTGACACTCCTGTTTGTGGCGTCAGTAATCTCCCTAGGCTCTAGTCATGAGTTGCCAGGGCTATGGAAGCCTTTAGAGTTCGCTGACTTTGATCTTATTCCGATAGGGTCATAGTCAAAGTGGAAGTTCTCTCCTCCCTTCAGAGAAAGGTACCTCCTTCTTTGATGGCCCCGTTCTTTCCACTGGGATCTCACTCACAGAGATCTTTCATTTAGGTCTTTTTTTTTTCTTTTCCATGGTATCTTGGCTTTCCATGCCTACAATACTCTCATGGGCTCTTCAGCCAGATCCAAATGCCTTAAGGGCTGATTCTGAGGCCAGAGTGCTATTTAGGACATCTGCCATTCTATGAGTCTGCTGTGTAACCCATGTCTCATGTTGGGTTGTTCTCTCCCTTTTTGATTCTATCAGTTAGTATTAGCAGGCACTTGTCTTGTTTGTGTGATCCCTTTGACTCTTAGACCTATCAGATCCATCAATTTTGAACTGACATTGATCACTTGGACTAGTGCGATGGCATTGGTACATGCCACCTTGATGGGATTGTATTGGAATCCCCTGGCATGTTTCTAACTCCATCATTTGGGGCAAGTCCAATTGAGCATGTCCCCTATTGTACATCTCCTCCCTCTCTTTTTCCACTCTTAAATTTAATAGGGATCACTTTTCAGTTAAAATTTAAACACCTAAGAATAATTGTGTGTTAATTACAGTGTCATTCTTTTCTGCTCCAACAGAGGCTCCCATTGGCCCCTATGGGGCTCTGTAGCATGCCACCCCTTGGTATTTGGAACTTCTCTTTTTTTTTTAAGATTTATTTATTTGAAAATCATAGTTACAGAGAATGAGAGGCAGAGGCAGAGAGAGAGAGAAAGAGAGAGAGATATCTTTCATCTGCTGATTCACTCCCAAAATGTCCAGAGCTGTGCTGATCTGAAGCCAGGAGGCAGGAGCTTCTTATGCATCTCCCACATGGATGCAGGGACACAAACACATGGGCTATCTTTCACTGCTTTCTCAGGCCCATTGGCAGGGAGCTGGATGGGAAGCGGAGCAGCTGGAACTCGAACCAGCACCCACATGGGATGTCGCTGCCACAGTTGGTGACTTCACCTGTTATGCCATGGTGCCAGCCCCATTTGGAAGTTCTGTGAGCTTCTTTGTACTTTCTTCTGAGTAAAACTAGCAGAGAAACTGTGAGAGGACTCTGACATCAGCATGGCACTGATATGAACAGGTGCATTCTGGCTACACCCCCTCTGATTATTAGTGAAGGGGTGGGAAAGCTACTTAAGATTTAATTTGGTGGACTGGACTGTTCCGGGTTGTGTTTCTGGATGGTGGCTTCAGCCTGAGATGGATTTGTCAAAATCTGTCAAGCGCTGGAGGGACTGGATCCACGGTCTCTGGAGGGCTCGTACAGACTTTGGGCACAGAGGATATCTTGTCAGAAGCTGTGTTGCTTGTGACTCTGGGTTCTGAGAAATAAAAACTTGTCAGAGGAATGAATGTTACCTCTTTTTGTCCAAGGTCGTCAGTGAGTCACTGGCTGTGCCTAGAATAGAAATTGGCTCAGGCGTACAGTTCTGACTGTTTTTGAATATCACCCAGATATTTGTTAAACAATGCATATTTTTCTCCTTCTTCTTCTTCTTTTTTTTTTTTAATAGATATGGGCTATTGGTCCTGAAAAAAGAATCCCAAAATGCTGGGGAAGAATAGCCCAAACAAAGCAAGGCCATGCCCCAGGAACATATGCCTGGATTTGTGTACCCTGGGCTGGGGGAGTGTGTTGGAGTGGAAAGAGTGCTGGGCTCAATGCAGGAGCCTGGATGCTAGTCACAGTGTTAGTGCTGATGGCATGGGAGCTGAAACTTTTCCGACTGCATTCTCCTCTGGACGTTGGAGAGACTCAACTTTGACCCCCAACAAGATGTTGTAAAGCATCCGTCACTATGGGGTCGAGGCTGCCCTATGCTTTCAGTGGAGCCAGTGCTCAGGCATTTACCATGAAGGGTGAGTTGTAGACCTCTCTGGGATTCAGCTTTCCTGCTGTGAAACAGGACAAATAAACCCTACTCTTCTCACTGAGTGCGAACATGAAAAAGTGATGTGAAATTTTACTGTGCAAAATGTAAAGCTTTGCTTGCCTTGCTTTCCAATCCTTTCCCCTTGTTCCTTCTTCTTTTTCTCCCCTCACCCCTTTCTACCATTTTTACCAGGCACTTGCTGTGTTTCAAGAGCAATGTTAATGATGGAGGGCAAATTCTTGTGTTTAAGACACTTGACCTGTGTGATATCTTCAAGGGGTATTAGAATTTATTTAAGGATCTAGACATGAAAATACATGACCATAATATTTTATAGCAACATTGAGAACTTTCAGGGTTTAAAGTACTATTCTGAACACTTCTATTAACTCATTCCAGCTTTGTACTAACCCAGTAGACTTCAAAGTTACTATGGTTTTCCCCAGAAAAGGAAGTTCAGAAGTCAGTTACCCATGGGTACAGGGTTCCTATAAGTCTTAGTGACATGGCTCCGGAGCCAGTTCTCTTAACCATAGATCATAACATGTATTTTGTACAGTAGATGCAAGCAAGAAGGGGATGGTTAGGTATAACCTAGGGGAATAAAGGGAAGTTTCCAGAGGAAATTGCAAACCAACTGTGCACAGAAGATTTATATCCACGGCTTTATAGGAGTTTTCCCATGGCGAGAGTGAGAAGGGCATTCCAAGTATATGGAACAGCTAAGGCAAAAGCATGGAGATGTGAAGCCGTCTGGGAAACCATGATATGGGTTCTGGCCATGTTCCTGATCTCATACCCTTCATTTCTCCTTGTGTGCTTTGTTCTAGCTGCACTTTCCTCTTTGCTGGTCCCTGTCTGTGCCAGGTTGTTCTTGCTTTGGGTCTGTTGTATTTGCTGTGCCTTCTCCTGGGATTCTCTTCCCCATCTCCTTGCATGGCTGCTTCACTGACTCAGGTGTTGTGTTCTCTGAGAGGCCTCCCCGATGACCTTGCCAGTTGTAATTGCCTCCCCTCCCTTAGCTGGATCCACTCTTTAGTTCCACTACCTTCTCTCCCAACACAACGTGCTATCTGAATTTATATTGTATATTTTTTGATTATTTTGTTTGCCTGCCTTTCCTGACTTGACTATAATGTCCAAAAGGGCAGGAACCTTGTCTCACTTGTCCCGTGCTGTGTGTCTTCAGCACTTACAGTCAGGCCTGGCATATGACTGCTCATTGAGTACTTGTAGAGTGGGTAAGGATAGGCTGTGAGATGGAATGTGATGAGATAATGCTGTTCCAGTGGGGGCCGGTGCTGTGGTGCAGCATGTGAAAGCCCCAGCCTGCAGAGCCGGCATCTCCTATGGGTTCAAGTCCCGGCTGCTCTACTTATGAACTAGCCCCTTGCTAATGTGCCTGGAAAAGCAGCAGAGGATGGCCCAGGTCCTTTGGCCCCAGTACCACCCATAAGAAGCTCCTGGCTTCTGGCTTCAGATTGGCTCAGCTTAGCTCCGGCAGTTGCAGCCATTTGGGGGAGGTAACCAGTGGGTGGAAGAGCTTGCTCTCTCTCTCTCTCTCTCTCTCTCTCTCTCCCCCTCTCTCCCTCTCTCCCCCTTTCCCCCTCTTCCTCTCTTCCTCTCTCCCTCTCTCTGTAACTCCATCTTTCAAACAAATAAAACAAATCCAAAAAATAAGACTATTCCAGAGGACAGAGGTCCTGTAATAAATGACTTGAAATGACTGAAGGCCATTCTTAGGACCTTTTTCCTAACAAGGATTCCTAGCTTGGGAAACCCCAGACAACATTTGGAATTATTGGAGACATTTGGTTGGCCACAGCTGGAGGGAGGAGTTATGTTAGTTTGTAGTGGGTAGGAGGTTGGGTACCATCTTTCCTATGATAGGTAGGACAGTCCCGTTAAGAAATACAATAAGTATTTACAAAGAATGGCTTCTTGGCACCAGACAAGAATATTATTGCACTCAGCCCTTGAAATAGAGTTTGGTTTCGTTCATCTGTAGGATAGAACTCTTTTCCTTGCCATCTTGTTACTTGTGCTAATGGAGGATATAGTATTTTGCAAACTGTAAGAGGCTTTGTTTTTTAGTTGGAATCCCATATTAGCCTTTGCTTCATATGCATAAAACTTAGTATTATTGTCATTTGCATCAAAAATATCAGTCATGGTTTTATTTGGATGTGACAGCTTCCCCAAAACAGTGCATATCTGTCTTGTCTCTTTGCCTGTCTATTCCATCCAGCCATCTGTCCATCCATCCGTTCGTTTACTCATCCATCTTCTTTTTTTAATCCCTCCATCTATCCATCTGACAAAACAAAGACTTCAAGAAATTAATTGAGCTTTACAAGGTCACACAGTAAGCAAATGGTGGAGCTGGTACTAAAACTCCTATCTCTTGATCTCTTGGTTTTCTCCATGATCACAACCTCTTTAGGCACTTGTAATTTATGAATATAGTGATAATGGTGATAATAATATTTTAATAATTCAGCACTTTCTCTATGTAAGTCATCATTAATCCTCAGTAAAATCCTGTGAGGTATGGGTGCCCTAGTCATCATTTTCCTTTATAGATGAACAAGCTGAGGCTTAGAAAGATAACTCTCTAAGTTAAGATACTTCTCTAAGGTTACTCCAGAAAGAAGAGCAAGGGATAGGATTTGGGGTGATAGGATCTAGTGTCTTCATGGCTCAGAGAAAAGCCAGGTAACTCTGCCTAGTCTGTGAGCCCCCAGGCCTCAACGTCGAATTATGCACAACCCCCTGTTCAGTCAACTCAAGTATTGCAGAAGGTTGGTGAGGTTGAAGCTTTCTTCCAGCTGTACTTTTTCCCCTCAAGCTCAAGGAAGGATAGCGAAGCATGGAGTGTGAGCAATTCTAAGTGTAAGGGGAAAGGACTGCTGACCCCATGAGCTCATTTAGTTACTGAGTCAGGTGTGGCAGTGACCTGAGACAGCCAACTCCTCTTGCCATGATATTACTCCTCCTTTAATCCTGACGTTTTGTCTGTAATTGGAGTCCTCTGCTGATGGGGACTCATTAACTCCCAAGGAGACCATTTTCAAGGATGGACATTTTAAATGGATAGAAGTTTCTTTCTGGTCCTGAGATGGAGTTTTAGTTCCTGCATCCTGTGATGTTGGTTATGGCTGTTTGCTGCATCCATTCAGCATCATGTTGAAATGCTCTTCTACAATGAATTCCTCACAAACGTAGGGCCAGTTTGAATAATTTCATTTTCAGACTGGCTGGCAGGGATAATTTTAGCCATTTAAATAACCCTCTGTTTCCTTTCTCTTATCTCTCTAATACTCTTCTGTGTACACCTGAGTCTGACTGTTCTAGAGGGGAAGACTGAAAATAAATAAGCAAAAAAATATAATACAGTACATGAACAGAGAAAGGATAGTCCGTCATAATTGCTATGATGAAAATAAAGCAGGAAATGGTAAATGGGCAGGAAGAAGAGAGGCACTGTTTTAGATTAATGGGATTCATGCTCTGCAGGTTGATTTTTGTGAGGGAAGGACTAGAAGATTATGTAGTTCACAAGACAATTTAGATGTATAGGGAAAAATACATCCATATATTTATTCAAGGTGATTTGGGATTGGGAAACACATATACAGTAAAATGAAGGCAGCTGAAACATCTCTCCACGGCCCAGAGCATCTTAACATTCATTCACAATTGCAACAGACTTCTGGTGATTTCTTTTTCCCAGCAAGGAAGGACAGTGTGCTGATCACACTGCATGGTGGGAAAGAATGGAGAACAAAACAGAATGTTTTTTCTTCCATACCCTGCCTGTCATGCTACAGGCTCTAGTCTGTCTACAGTGCGGTGGGTGTGATTTTAAGCTTCTAGGCTGGATTTCATGACCTGCTCATTCTGTGTTACTTTAAATGCAATCAAATGATCTGATATTTGGTTGGACTCCAAATTTTTTTTGAATAGTGGGAACCAAATCTTTGCCTCAAAAGAGGTAGCATTTTTGTTGTCATAAGTGATGGAAAGAGCAAGACTTGGAGGAAATCTTGACTTGATCTGAACCCAGTTCTGCCTCTTTACACAGACATGGTACTTTTCTAGAAAGTTCATTTCTTCCTCTGTTAAATGAGGCTCCTCTGCCCTCTGCCTCGGGTTTGGGGAGGAGAGAACAGAGGACAGACGTAGAGCTCTGGTACTGAGTTTGCCTAAGATTGTCCTGATTTTGGCAGTAAGAATTCTGCTTCTAAGAGAACTCCTAAGACTATACTTTCAGGGATCATTTCTATAGTTCGCTACTAAGAGAACTCCTTGGTAGTGAACGACCTTGAACCGTGGCTTGTCCTAGGCCAAGTACTTATTTAGTAAATTATAGCTGTTAATGGCAACAGTAGTAATGATTTCCCTCATAATTTACACATTACATGGGATGTAATCTGTGAGGTCCTTGTTCTCTGTTGCCTTACCTCTTATAGATGACCAGGGTTCTGTCACTTGGCTGCGTCATATTACTTTTTTAAGTTCCCCTTCCAATGCTGAATGATTCTCATACCTTTATTATTCTGATTTATTGGGCAGAAATCACATATCTTATCACAGAGTTTATGATTTTTTAATGTAATCTATTTTCTAAAGGTTTATTTTATTTGTTTGAAAGGCAGAGTGACAGAGAGGGAGAGACAGAGAGTAAGTCTTTATTTCTGCTGCTTTCCTTGCAAAATGGCCAGAAAGGCTGGGACTGGCCAGGCTGAAGCCAGAAGCCTGGAATTCCATGCAAGTCTCCTACATGGGTGGCAGGGGCCCATGCACTTGGGCCATTCTCTCCTGCTTTCCCAGGTGCATTATCAGGGAGCTAGATCAGAAGTAGAGCAGCCAGGGATGCTGGTGTAGCAGATATTGAACCACAGTGCTGGCCCCAGGTTTGCAGCTTTTGAATTTAGGCTCCAAGCAGTATTAGATCTTCCTGACTCATTACTTTGGTTACAGTTCCACCTTCTGTGTCTCCAGTTTCCTCATCAGCAAACTAAGAATAATTTGCTCTGCTTTGCTGTGTCGAGCGCAATCGTGACTCTCAAATGAGACCAGGGGAGTGGCTTTGCACATTAAATTGAAGGTGATTGTTAAAATAAGGAATGATTTGTGTCAGCTGTGAACTGGAGGGTTGGGGACAAAGTCTTTGTATTCCTGGACTTCAGCACAGATCCTGGTGTAGAGGAGGTCTTTGGTGTGCGTTTTGGTGACTGAATGAGTGAGCCAAGCAGGGAGCCTACAGTGAATTACTCTGCTGTGAGTTGCTGGAGAGGAGGAGGAGCAGAGCTGGCTGGTGTGTCCTGTCCTGCAGCTGCCCTGCACCCGCCAAGAAGTGAGCTTCTCCGAGAACTGCCGTGTTGCAGAGGAGGCAGAGGTGAATTCCGCAGAGTTGAAGCTGGATTAACGGCCCATGAACATTTTATTTCTCTGCTGGCTGAGCACAGTAAATATCGGTGGTAATGTAATGTTCTTTCTCATTGGGAGCAGAGTGAGGGACACAGGAGAGGAGGGAGTTGACCTTTTAGAGCTGAGAAGAATACTGAAGGGAGAGCATCGCAGTCACAGTCACACCAACGCACACGACGTATCTACACACGTACGATTGTACTTCTGGGATGAGGTTCACATGGTGCAACTGATATTTTTAAACTTTTCTGGATGAAAGAGGCTGAGTCAGAACTTCTTCAGTTGCACATGACAGAAGCCCAACTGGAACTAGCTCTGGCAAAGGTAATTTACAGGTTTCTGTAACTTTGGCTCTGTGTTCCCCGACACGGCTGGGTCCGGGAACCCAGGGATGTAGTCAGGCACGTCCATTGCTCTTTGTCTTCCTCTGACTTGGTTTCATTTTCAGCAGTGGGAGAAAGATGCCAGGAGCAAGACTTTAGGCTTATATCGTTTCTATAGCTATCAATCTACTAGCAAAAAAAAAAAAATAATTACAGCAGAACCCAGACATATGATTTCATTGGACCATTTTTGGTTGAGTACTCAATGCTGAGTCAATGAAGATATGGCCAAGAACAAGGATCCTGGTTATTGGCCAGGCCTCTATTACATGTGCCAGGGGTGACAAAATTCCTGGAACCAAGTGGAGGTAAGGCTGGCTTTCCAGAGGGTCCTGCCAATCATTAAAGAAGGAGGCGTAGCTTCTAGACAGGCATACACAGCAAATTTCTGCTGCATATTTTTTTTTCTGCTGCATATTGACTTAGGCCAACTTTTCTGTTTACTTATAAGGATATGGAGACCATGATGGTGAAAAAATTTACTTGAGGCCACAAATGTAGAGAGCAGCTAAGCCAAGTCATAAATCCAGAACTTTCGCCTCTATTCCTACTGTCTTCTGCATTTTAGGCTTGGTCCTTCTTTATTGTCTACTTTCTGTGATCCTGACTGATAAGTTATGAGGTAACAGCAATCATATCTGACAATAAATCAATCCCAGAATCATAAAATTTCAGTGATAAAAGGCAGCTAGGTGGGCTTATCATTCAAATGAGAAAACAGGCCAAGGGAGACTGATTCGTACAAGGTCAACTCACAGATTGTGTAAGACTCTTCAAGTACCCACACCTCTCTTATATCACTTGACAGCAAGAGTAGTACTATGATACATTGAACTTGGGTGGTTTTTTTCAGCATTTTCTCATCCATGAGATCATTTGATCCCCACAACAACTCTGTGAAGTAGGAATGGAGAAACTTGTTCACGTTTATAGGTAATGCCATGGGGTCAGCAAGGGCAAGATTCTTGCCCAAGGTCCCACACGGAGTACAGTTGTAGAAATTTGTATGGCTCTAGGCTCTTTTCTGTTGCATCATACTGGAATTAAAAAGTGAATTTGTTCTCAGGGACCTTCTACATAATTAATAATAGAAAGCAAGTCGAGAGACTAATCCTGGTCAAAGTTTTCAAAATTTTTTCCATTGTAAGCTGCATATTGTATCTGTCTTATAACAAAGATGAATACAAGGATGATGGAGCTTTAATTCATGTGCATAACATTCAAATAATGGAATTTGGGGAAAATAATAAAAACAGGTAAAATGAAGTTAAATTTAGAGACTTTTATTAATGGAATGAATAAAAAATTCCCTTTTTAATTCTCAGGAGGTGAGGAAATAGAGGTCCTGAAATTTGCTATAATTTGCCTCAGATCCTATAGCTGGTGCATGGTAAAGGCCAGATAAGATTGCCAGTCTCCCAGTTCCCTGTGCTCTATGCTGATTGACAGGTAGTACTCTATGAGGTAAGACACTAGGTGATCTTTTGAAGGGTTCATAGTGTTTCTGGGAGTCGAATGAACATGAGCCATTGGTGGTTCTCAAGAGTTATTTGAGTCTTAGAAGGAAGCAGCAGGTGATGACTAAATCATGGAACTGAGTAATTCCACTCAGACATGGAATTAAGTAATATGCAAGCTCTGACAAAGTAATTCTAATTTTCTTGCAATTCTCTGATTGCATCAAAAGGAAAGTTTCTGGTGAGTTCTACTATGACCTTAACACCTGTGTAACACTTGCTAATTTCCCTTTAAAAAAAATCCAAATTTTATTTTTATCTACTTGAGAGGCAGACAGAAAAAAAGCTCCCATCTTCTGGTTCACTCCCCAATTGCCTGGATGTTGGCAACTCAGTCAAGTTCTCCATTGTAGGTGGTGGGGACTCAGCTAGTTGAGGATCCCCAGTTGCTTCCTGGAGTGTGTGCTGGAATGGGGTGAAGCCAGGACCAACACCTAGACATGCTGATGTGGGATATGGCCTTCCTAAGCAGCATCTTAACTCCTGTGTCAAATGTCCTCTCTAATTTCCCCTTGTAACAGAACTTTTAGCAGAACATATAGGTCTTGGGCTCAGAGTACTTAGTAGGCAACAATACCTGACCAAAGTTAATGCTATAGCATTTTTATTGTGTATATTTTCCACATCTAAAAAGTGTTAATCATTTTCAATTCATAAAATGATCTAATGTTTTTAACTTTAACTTTCACTCAACATTTATTTACATAAAAATGAATTAATTTCTGAAACAGATCCTATGAACATAATAGCCCATGTTATGGTGAAAGTTTACACATAGGGCAAGCATCCAGATGATAATGAGCGAATGAAATGTGGGAAAGTCTGCCACAGGCACCATGTCCAAGGCCACTACATGGAGAGTGTTGAGAGGACACTCTCAGAGATTTGACTCCTACCATCAAAATTAGCTGTGCAACCCTGAGTTTAACATGTCATTCTCTCTCAGTCTCAGAGAATAAAAAATTAAAAAATTAAATAAATGACAAGACTTCCTTTGCAAGTCTGTTGTGAAGTTTAAGAAATATGACTGATGGGCTGGGCCTCTGGCCTAATGGTTAAGATGTGTGCTAAGATGCAGTGTCTTAAATCAGAGTGCTTGGGTTCAAGTTCAGACTCTGGCTCCCGGTTCTAGGTTCCTGCTATAAACTCTGGGAGGCAGCAGTTTTGGCTCAAATAATTAAGAAGACATGGACTGGATTCACAGCTCTTGGCTTCAACCTGAGCTGGCCTGTCCTAGATCGTGGTCATTTCAGGCATTTAGGTAGTGAAACAGCAGATGAAAGCTCTGCCTGTCCATCTGTCTCAAATATCTATATCTGTATCATCTATATCACCTATGTATGTGTATATATGTGCGTTTGTGTGTTTGTGTATGTGTATTATAAGCACTGAGTCTGGCACATAATATATGTTAAAGAAATGGTAGCTGTCAAGAGAGGTGAGCCTCTGTGAATTATGGACCAAAGAAAATAAAACAGAAGAGCAGGTGGCAATGAGACACCAAATATGCTCTTGATCTTCATGTTTCCTTTCTTTTTTTCCTTTGCATGAACAGGTCATGTAGGATCACAGCTGTTGAAGTGCATCTTTGCTCCAGGAGGTGTGTGTGTCACTTTGGGAAAAAGAACACTGTAACCCTGGAGGCTACTTTATCAATAGAATGTTTGCTTGGTGCAAAAGCAGCCTTCCGGGTATTCTGGGAGGTGGATTCATTTGTTATTCTTGCGTAGGAGGCTTTGGCTTCTGGCTTGTTACAGAACAAACAAAAATATCTCTTAAAAAATAGGCTGTTGTTTGGTGAAGCTTGAAATGTAATCCTGTAGTACAGCTCTAAGAGAAAATCTTCATTAGCTTTTTGTGGTTTACCCTGCTGGGCTGTAGTTTGTTGACTTGGTTTCCTAATACATTGCATTAAAACAGTAGTTATGATCCTTCAGTTTTCCGACTCTCCCTTCAGTTTCACATTTGAAGCAAGTGCCTCACATGCTTCCCCCTAGTCCCAGCCCAGTTCCACAGTGAGCAGCGGCACCTTGGCCCTGTGGAAGAGAGGTTGTAATTGTGTTGTAGGTTCGCTGGTAGGATTGAAGGTAAACATCAGAGGCAGAGGGTTTTGTTTTACGTAAGCTAGACAACATTAAAGTAGTTCACCCTGTGATGTGATGAATGCCCAATCGTTGTGAGAGCTCAGCTCAGAGCTGGTTAACTTCGTACAGAGAGGCGGAGAAGTGGGAATGTGGGCCATGCTGTGTATTTTGTGGAAGTAGGATGGAAGATGCTGACTTCTAATTCTGTCATTGTGTACATTGAACCCAGTCTTTTGCTGGGCCAGTCTATCATTTACTCAACAAGCTTTTTTTGCATAAAAGTAAATGCTTATTTATTCATCTTTAATTATTTGAAAAGCAGGGGGAGATGGAGGCGGTGGGGGGAGATCTTTCATCTCCTGGTTCACTCCCCAAATGCCCCACAACAGCTGGGGCTGGGTCAGGCTGAAACCTGGAGCCAGGAGCCGCAACTGCCACAGGGGTGGCAGGGCTTCAGTCCTTGAGCCATCATTTGTTGCTTTTGGGCTGCATTAGCAGGAAACTGGATCAGAAGAGGAGGCAGGACTCAGTCCCAGGCCCTCCAGTATGGGATGCAGATGTCCCAAGTGCTAGCTTAACCTGCTTATTTTGAGTGTTATTAGCTCTTTGTTAGATACTGAACACCTGACACTGAATATGCACACAAATGTAAGAAACCATGTGGTTATCCCCAGAAATTCACATTTCCTATTTGTGAGTATAGCAGGAATAGATTTAATCAATTCCAATAAAGTGGCTATGTGTAAGGCATTGTTACTAAGTATTGTACACGCATTACTATATATTTATTTTAGAAATAAAATATACATGTAGTCAAATCTCCAAAGAATATATGCAAATTTGTCAAGTTTTGGTATTTGATTCATTTTGAGGACTCCCAGAGGCAATGTGAACTTTGCCTTTTCAAATATGTGTAAAATCTTATAATGTATTAACATTTGAGTCTGATTTCTTTTACTTATTATCCTTTTAAGATTCAGAGATACTATTATAGCTATTAGAAGCTTATTTTTAATTACCAGGAAATGTTTTATTATATGGATATATCACAATTTGTTTATACATTTAGCTGTTGATAGTTGTTTTTAGTCCGGCAGTATCACAGATAAATTTTGATTTTTTTTTCTAAAAGTCTTTTTGTTGATATGAGTTTTCTATTGGGTCATGAGCTAGATTTATGTTTAACTTTATTAGAAACTACCAACTAGTTTTCTAAAGTAGTTGGATTATTTCATTCTTCTACCAGTGAGACATGAGAGTTCAAGTTGGTCTACATGGCTTTTAAGGTTTTTTTTTAAGGTTTATTTTATTTGGAAGGTAGAGTGACACAGGGAGTGGGAGCGAGGAGAGGGAGAGAGAGGGTATGGGAGAGAAAGAGGGAGAGAGATATATTTTCCATCTGCTGGTTCACTACTCAAGTGGCTGCAACAGCCAAGACTGGACTCAGCCAAAGCCAGACACCAGGAACTCCATCCTGGTCTCCCACATGGGTGGCAGGGGACTGAAGACTTGGGCCATCTTCTGCTGCCTTCCCAGGCACATCAGCAAGAAGCTGTATTGGAAGTGGAACAGTTGGGATTTGAACTGGCACTCAGATGTAGGATATTGTTGACGCAAGGGATGCCTTAATCCGTTGTACCACAACACGGGCCCCATGGTGGGGTATGTAATGGTATCACAGTATGCTTTTTCTTCTTCAAAAATTGTTTTAAATTTATGCATAGTAAAATTGGCTTTCTAGTAATGTATAATTCAATGAGTTTTAGTTATATGTGGATTTGTGTAACCACCTACTACCACCATGATCAGGACAGAGAACTATGCTATCACTGAACAGACTTTCTCATGCCACCCTTTGCAGTCAAACCCTCCTCCTGGTCCAGCCCTGCAATCACTGATGTGGTCTCTTTCCTTACATTTTTACCTTTTCCCAAATTGTAATGTAAGCAGAATCATACAGTATTTAACAGTTGTAACTAGCTTCTTTGACTTGGCATAATACCTTTGAGAGTCATGTTGTTACATCTATTAAGAGCTTGTCTTATTATGAATATAGCTGCTATAAGGGTTTATATAGAGATTTTGTGTCTACATAAATTTTGACTTCTCCAGAATAAATATCTGAGAGTGATATTGTTGGGTTCATCAATATGGACTGTGATAGCAAAGCATATAAACTGGGTAGCTTATAAACAACAGGAATTTATTTCTCGCAGCCTTGGAGGCTGGGAGACTGAGATCAGGAGACTTGCATGGTCGGGTTCTGGGCAGGGTCTTCTTCCAGGCTGCACATGGCTCACTTGTCATTGCATCTTCAGATGGTGGAAAAAGTGCAAGAGAGATCCCTGGAGTCCTTTTTATGCAGGGTGCTATTCCCTTCTTTAGGCCTCTACTCTCATGATCCAGTTCCTACCAAAAGGCCTGACCTCCTGATATAATTGCATAGGAGATTAGGGTTTCAACTTATGCATTTTGTGAGGATATATTCAGTGCATTGTGTATGGCAGGTGTACATTTATGGTAAGTATATACTTACCATTATAAAATTCTGCCAATTATTTTTTAAAATAAGCATCAACATTTATTTTTTTCAACATATTTATTCTGTTCTTATTTGGTTCTGTAGATCTCAGATTTCACTTAATGCCATTTTTTTGTTCACCTAAAAATCTTGCTTTGCCGGTTGTATGTGCTGCGATGCTAGCAGATATTTCCCCCTACTTTTATTTATCTCAATAATGTGTTTATTTTACATTTAGCTTTAAAAATATTATTTATTTGCTTTCTGTGTAAAAAGGAGAGGAGGGAGGAAAAGAGGGAGAGATACTGAGAGAGATTGATTCCATCTGCCAGTTCACTCTCTGAAATGCCTAAAAATTAAGTTTGAAGGATATTTTCTTCAGATATAGAACTATAAATTGGCAATTTTATTTTCTTTTAAACTTCAAAATTTTATTGTGTTGGCTTCTAGTTCATCTAATTCTCTTTGATGAGCAATCAGCCATCATGGGTGTGCTATCCCTTGCATGTAATGTGCCTTTTGTCTCTGGCTGTTTTTAGGATTTTTTCTTATTATCTGTATCTTAGCAGTATTACTCTTGTAGGTGCTTTTCTTTTACATTTAGCCTTAAGGTTTGCTTTGATTCTTGTGTAGCTGATTTGATTTCTTTCAAAATATTTTGGAATTTTTCAGCCATTTTTTAAAATTATGTTTTCTCTGTTTTTCTTTCATCTTCATGTAGATCTCCAACACATACACGTCAGAGTGCTTGTTATTTTCCCACAAATCATTGCAGCTCTGTTTATATTTGCTCCAGTACTTTTCTCTTTATTCTTCAGATTAGATAATTTCTATTTATCTCCTTTCAAGCCCTCTAATCCCTTTGCCTATAGTTATCATTCTGCTGTTCATCCCTTTCAATGAATATTTCATATCTAATATTGCATGTGTCAGTGCTAGAATTATCTCTCGATTCTCTTTTATGGTTTAAATTTCTCTTTTGACAATCCTCTCCTTATTCCTGGTGAACATTTTCCACTGTAAGCTTTAGAACACATTTATAGCAGTTGCACTAAAGTTCTTGTCTGCTAATCATATCGGGCACATTCTGAGGTCTGTTTCTATTACCAGCACTTTCCCCTTAACTGTGACTCCCATTTTTCCTTTTGTCTCATATGTAGTTGTGTTGGATATTTTAGATGATAGATTGTAGATATTCTGTGTGTTTTCGTAATCCACCTCTCCCAGGATTCATTCCAGTGGACGGTTAAGTTGCAAGGAAGTCATGCTGAGCTTGTAAATGCTTGACTTTACACATTTTCAGGGTACTTATATTTCTGTTTTGCTGTTCCTAGGAGCTAAGAAACCTTTAATTCCCAAATCCCAAGAAATAATCGTTACCCAATGTCAAAGTCCTTTAATGGAAAGTCCAAGACATTGAGGAAGCTTTTCTAACGTGGTGTGATTAAAGCCCCAGATGCTGTCTTTTCTGAAGTGGGCAGCCACTGAAATCCCAGCCTAGGCCTTAGCCCCCGCTGTAGGTTTCTGCTGGTTTCCTTGAGATTCTGCCTGACGCACTCTGTTCAGGAGTTGGCCAACAATCTGAGGGTTCATACTCAGGTTTGGTGCCCCTCTCATTGCTTCCTTCTTTCCTGAAATTTCTCTACCACATCCCGCCCACCCTGGGAGGACTGGAATCCTGATCTCTTTAGCCAATAAGACTGAATATCCAATACAACTGCAATTTTACCCAATCTGCATCACCTGTGGACCCCAGGGTACCCTGATGAAAATAGCTAGATAAACATGGAATTTTTCCTCTTTCATCAATAGAATGCACTCCAGTTTTTGCAGGTCTTCCCTTATAAACAGTGTGTTTCTTAAAATATTTCATTCATAGTTTATAATTATCATCTGTGGCTGGGTTAGTTTAATACAAGCTACTCTGTAAGAAATTAGAATTTCTTTCTACTCTGCACATTTTTGTGTTTCCTCATAATGAATACTAATTAGTAATTATTTACCACTTTTTCCCTGATGAGCAAAACAAAGTTACGATAGATCAATATGGTTTTTCAAAGTTATCCAGTTTATAAGTGCTACTGAGCCTGACTTTAAATTTTGTAATTGTGGCCACAAATATGCAGAACTGAGCATTATAGTAATTCAGGATAGAGAATAAAAAACTCATATGATGTCAGGGCAAGGCCCCATTATGATAGAAGCATATTGTGTTTTTTTAGTCTGTCTAGGAGCTGAAGAGAGAAGCTACTACAGTGACCCAGGTGTTTCACTCAGTATTGATAGAACACGAGTACAGCTTGTACACTTGCTGCCTTCCTGACTTCACTTGCTGGGCTCTGTTAAACCAGTTATCCTTTCATCAGAGGGAGTGCTTTTTAATAGGAACAGATGGTTATGTTAGGTGACCAGCAGGTGGAATGTTATGATATAGTCTTTTTTTTTTTTTTTTTTTTTTTTTTTTTTTTTTTTTTTTTTTTTTTTTACGAGCAGAGTTAGAGAGAGAGAGAGAGAGAGAGAGAGAGAAAGTTTGCTACAGCCAGTGCACTGCACCCATCCGAAGCCAGGAGCCAGGTGCTTCCTCCTGGTCTCCCATGCAGGTGCAGGGCCCAAGCACTTGGGTCATGCTTCACTGCCTTCCCAGGCCACAGCAGAGAGCTGGACTGGAAGAGGAGCAACTGGGACAGAATCCGGCTCCCCAACTGGGACTAGAACTTGGGGTGCCGGCGCCGCAGGCAGAGGATTAGCCAAGTGAGCTGTGGTGCCGGTCTTTTTTTTAAAGCTTTATTTATTTTTTATTGAGAGGCAAAGTTAGAGAGAGATGGATAGAGAGGGAGAGAGAAGGAGAGAGAGGGAGAGCGAGAGGGAGAGGGAGAAGAGAGAGAGAGAGAGAGAGAGAGAGAGAGAGAGAGAGAGAGAGAGAGAGATCCTCCATCTGCTGGTATGCTCCTCAATGGCTGGAGCTGAGTCGATCTGGAGCCAGGAGCCAGGAGCCTTCTCCAGGGCTCTCTCATGGGTGCAGGGGTCCAAGCACTCGGGCCATCCTCCTATGTCCCCCAAAGAATTGAAAGCAGAGATTCAGATACTTGTATATTTGTGTTCATAGCAGCATGATTCAAAGTAGCCAAAAGGTATGAACAACTTCAAAGGCCCACCAGTAGATGAGTGCAGAAATGAAGATGTGGTGTGTGTGTGTGTATGTTTGCATGTGTATGTATGTATGTATGTATGTATATAGTATATATGCACATGTCTATGTGTATATGTGTACAAATGTCTATGTGTATATAGTATATATTTATACAGTGGACTGTCCTTTAACCATAAAAAGGAATGATATTGTGATATGTGCTGCTACAACGTAAATGACTCTTATAATACTGTATTAAGTGAAATAAGCCAGATACAAGGATAAGTATCGTAAGACTTCACTTGTGTTTGGTACCTAGAAAAAGCAAATTACAGAGACAGAAAGTAGATTGGAGGTTAATAGGTGATGGGGGATGGGAGAATGAAGAATTATTGCTTACTGTGCATAGGGTTTCTATTAGGGGTGTTGAGCAAGTTCTGGAAATGGATAGTGGTGATGATGGCACAAACAGTAAATGTATTAATGCCAATGAACTGTGCATACATAGGGTTCAAGTGGTAAATTTTATGTTATATATATTATCATAATTTTTTTTGTGAATAGATTGGAAATTTTAGATATGAATTTGATTTGCACAATTTTGCCTGATAGTAGTACACAATTAGTCAAGGACTAGAGGCCAAAGATAGCAGGAACCAAACTCTACGTCTTTGGTATAACACTGAGTGTTGGTATCTAATAGGTTGCCATTATCAATAATCTGATAAAGCCAGTAGTTTGGAGTGCCTAATCTGTGCCAGGCCTTCCCCTAGGTACTGCTAAGAATGATCTGTGGAAATCTAATGCATAATTCTTAATCTCAAGATTTTTATAATCTAGTTAGGAATAACAGTTTAATCACAGTGACTCAAGAAATGATAGATTGCATGATTTGAAGCTATGAAGTCCTATAGTAGATTAGATTTATCTAGGGCTGGTGATGCCTGGGAAGGCTCTGACCTTCGGTGGGCCCTTGGTTTGGGCTAACTTGCTGCTGTCTAAAGCCTGACAAAGGCCTGATCTGCTGCATTATTGACAGGTTGCTTCATGAATGCTTAGTTGTTAAGGGGCCTGTGGTTCTAGCAAGAGGCTAAAGGATTTATCAAAGCGCCCCATGAAAGCTGTACTAACTGGATTAACTCCTAACATGGATTGAGGCTTTGCGTGGGATTAACCCCAAATGCAATGAATTAATTCTTCTCTTGTATCCTTTTCTTTCTCTACCCCCTGTATCGTGACTCTTTGGAAATGCCAGGTGGGCCATGGGTACAATAGCCGGGTTTATTTTCTTAGAATTAAAGAAATCTGGAGAAAGAGTATGACGTGACTCTTTCTGGCTTTCATACCCTGAGGGCTAAATCAAGGATGAAAAGGCCATATCTTGCAGCATAGCCCTGCATCACCAAGCTCTCTTTCCCTTTAACCACTGCTTTTTTATCTCTGAAGTTTTGGAGGAGGACTAGAGGCCATAATGGCAACTCTGCATAGTCCTGATGTGGAGGTGGCATAATTGTTCTTTATTAGACTAGTTCAAGGTGGTTTAATCAATGAGATCTATTCCTAGGGAGTTTTCCAAATTCTTACAAGTGCTTTCATTGATTTCATTGATGAAGATTAGCATGATCCTATCTTCTTTGCTTGCCTTTTCCTCCTCTTTTCCTTCCTTTTTGTTCTTTCTATATTAACTGAGTAATGCTAAACAGTAAAGCTAAGTTCTGGGTACACAGAAGTAGATCAGCTACCCACAGATAATGCAGACCTGTAATAAAGGATTTCAAAGTGAACTGAATGTATAAGCATGTCTTCTTGCTCTTGGGAACCTCAGTGTGGCAGTTAGTTCTGGCCATAAATTGGTCTCACTCATGCTTTGATCTCTCATGTATCCCCAAAGAATCTTCTAATCCAAAATCATTCATCTCATTTCAGAACCAGTGAATATTCCACATTCTCTGTTTGACGTGCTGATCTCATTTGGAATCCCTTTTTTCTACCCCTGTGTCTTGACTCCTCAAATTCCACTCCCCTGCTACAGAGGGTTCTAAGCATTGCTGCATTATCTGTCGTTCTCTCTGTCCTCTGCCTCTGTCTTTTCTCTGTACACCTTCAATAAATCATGTGCACAAAATAGTCTTTATCATCCACTCCTGGACAATGCTATTGCACTAGCGTTTTCTAAATGTGTTGTCTCTGTCTGTTTTTCATTCTCATTGGGAACCTTTATTGGCTTTTTTTCCACATCACCGCACTCTGAATGATTGTTTTTGCGGCTTGTCAGGTCTTTATTGGGCACCTAATCCAACTATTGCCTGAAATGGTTTTAAGAAGCTATTCCTATAATCTCTCGAAGTTTTTAGGTGCATTGATACTCTCAAATCTAGTTTAGTTTGTGGCTGGGATTAAGACTCAATTTTTGGGCCGGCGCCGTGGCTCACTTGGTTAGTCCTCCATCTGCAGCACCGGCATCCCATATGGGCACCGGGTTCTATTCCTAGTTGCTCCTCTTCCAGTCCAGCTCTCTGCTGTGACCTGAGAGGGCAGTAGAGGATGGTCCAAGGGCTTGGGCTCCTGCACCTGCATGGGAGACCAGGAGGAAGCACCTGGCTCCTGGCTTTGGATCGGTGCAGCGCCGGCCGTAGTGGCCATCTGGGGAGTGAACCAATGGAAGGAAGACCTTTCTCTCTGCCTCTCTCTCTCACTGTCTGTAACTCTACCTGTCAAATAAATTTTTAAAAAAGACTCAGTTTGTGCCTGAAGGTTATGGGTCAATTTGTGGTGGAGTTCTGGAGTCAATTGATGTTTGGAGTTAAATCATCATAGTAGATACGAAAATGTAATTGATTTACTCTTGGTCCCGCCTGCTCCACTTCCGATCCAGTGCTCTGCTGTGGCCTGGGAAAGCAATAGAACATGGACCAAGTGCTTGGGCCCCTTCTCCTGCATAGGAGACCAGGGAGAAGCACCTGGCTCGTGCTTCAGATCGGCACAGCTCCGGCCATTGTAGCCATTTGGGGAGTGAGCCAGTGGATGGAAGCTTCTCTCTCTGTCTCTGCCTCTGTCTCTCTGTAACACTGCCTTTCAAATAAATGACTAAATCTTGAAAAAAGAAAAAAACACAAGAGGAAAACTGGCCCAAATAGCATCAGTTTATTGATTTCAGGCCTAGACCCCCAAATTAGCTAACAGAGAATGGGAAGTGAAACACAGGGCAAATCTCCCCGGACACGTTACCTGCTTCAACCTGGAGCTGCAGTCTCACTCTACCCCGCTTACGCTATCCATGGCTCGGCCTTCAAAGGTATTTTCAAGTGAATTTTCTGTAAGGAAATTTCTGACTTCATCCTGCATTGAAAGCTACATTTCATAGTTTGGAAATGAATGACTTCAATTTCAAGTCCTCAATTAGGGATTCTCTTGCAGTGATTCCTGATCAGCAACAGAGTTGATGAATTTCTATTGTTCATGCCCGGGATGTGCTCACTTGCTCTCAGCTGTGGCTGACATGTCAGTATCTGTCATCTGCATTGTGGTGTTACTCTGCTGCTATGTCTGTCTTGAGGTTCCCAGGCTGGCTGTCCCCGTATCTATGTCTGGTTTCACTTCGTCCTCTTCTGGTTTTCTGCAGTCACCTTGCTGGGTTCTTGCTGAGGCAGCACTGCTCCCAGATGATTAATAACGCGGGGAATGGATTTGGATCTGGCGATGGATTGATCCCAGAGCAGGAGGCCAGATGCCCTGGAGAGGAAATTACTACTGGAAGCTCTTCACCCAGATCCAGGTAAACCCTCTCCTCACTTGGATCCTACCTGGATATACAGAACCTTCCCACTCACTGCTGTACCTTGCCATAGCACTTCGACTCCCGAGTCCTGTAACTATTTCAGTGTCAAAACTTACCTATGTAGGAGCCTACTCTGTTGTCGTTCCTTTGAGCCATCAACCCAGGTTTTGATCTTGGATTTGCTACAAATTAGTTGTTATTCTTTGCACAAGCATTTAATCTCTGTAGATCAATGTCTCTCATCCGCAAAATGGGAACCACTGTCTCAATCAGGATAAAGGAGTTGGTGAAGTTTTCAGTGTTTTGTGAACTTAGGAGTTTGCATAAGAGTAAGAGTCATTGTTGTGGATCCTTTCAAGACTTATTTTTAATCTTGGAAGAAGGAGTTCATCATGAAAACCTGAAATCATGAATAATGTGGGTGTTATAGGTATCAGGAAAAGTCAGGAGGGATCCATATTTGGATGATTTAGTGGGTATTTTAAAAGAATTCTCACTGGATGTCGATTTACTATATGTGGAGACATTCACTCTTCATTGAACACAAATGCAGTTATGCACATAAGTTTATATTCCTGCAGCTGCAATGTAAATTTACCCATGACAGAGAATAAGCTGAGGATAGAATCCTGGATTTTTCCTTACCTAAATATGATTCTCAGTGAGTTCCTTTTTTTTCTGGCAATTGTGTTTCTATTTTTTATTAAAAGAAAATTCGATGTTTTTGATTCTTCTCTGCCATTATTCTATTTGTTACTTTTTTTGTTTTTTACAGGCAGAGTTAGACAGTGATATATAGAGAGAGTTATAGACAGTGAGAGAGAGACAGAGAGAAAGGTCTTCCTTCCATTGGTTCATTCCCCTAGTGGCTGCTACGGCTGGCGCTGCACCAATCCAAAGTCAGGAGCCAGGTGCTTCCTCCTGGTCTCCCATGCAGGTGCAGGGCCCAAGCACTTGGGCCATCCTCCACTGCCCTCCTAGGCCACAGCAGAGAGCTGGACTGGAAGAGGAGCAACCGGGACTAGTACCTGGCGCCCCAACGGGGACTAGAATCTGGGGTGCCGGCACTGCAGACAGAGGATTAACCAAGTGAGCCACGGCGCAGGCCTGCCATTATTCTATTTGAACATAATCTGAACAAGATGTGTTGCCCATCTTATTGACCCATCATCTTGGGTGGGGAACCCATGCAACATAGAAAGTCTTTCGTGTTTCTCACTCCCCATTTAATGAGAGACCTTTCTGAGAAACTTCATTCAGCTAGTGCTTTAGAGTGGGGACAATATTCAAACCCTCCAGGATTGATATTACAGACCAGCTGGAATAAAAGCCACACTGTCTGTCTTCATGAAGCTTAATTTTACCATTCAATTTGCTAAGGACTGCTCCAAGTACAGTGAATGGAATGGTAAACAAGAGTGATAAGGTCATAGGTAAATAATATACAAATAATAAAAATGACATTAGGTACATTTCATAAAGAAAATCAAGGGGCCAACATTGTGGTATAGTGGGTAAAGCTGCCACCTGTGATGCTGCCCTGTGGGTGCTGGTTTGTGTCCTGGCTGCTCTACTTATGATACAACTCCTTGCTAATGGCCTGGGAAAAGCAGCAGCAGATGACCCAAGTGTTTGGATCCTTACAACCCATGTGGGAGACCCAGATGAAGGTCCAGGCCTCTGGCTTTGGCCTGACCCAGCACTGGCCATTGCAGCCATTTGGGCAGTGGAACCAGCAGATGGGAGATCTCTGTGTCTCTGTCTCTCACTCTCTGTCTCTGTGTCTCTCTGCCTTCCTCCCTTCCTCCCTTTCCCTCAGTAACTGAAAAAAAAAATAAAAAGAAACAGAAAATCAAACAGGATGTGGTAGTAGAGTGCCTACAGGGTAACTATAGATAGCCTGGACAAGAGAGGTCACTTCTGACAGTGTGACATTTAAGCTCAATCCTAAATGACAAAAAAGGAACAAGTGATCCAAGACAGAAAGGAACCAAAAGAAGGTTATTGTAGTTGGTAGGGTAGGAGATGAGAGTAATAGAGTGAAATTTTTCTAGGACATTATAGGCTGCTTGATTCTAAATGCATCAATATTGTGCTCATTTTAATGAGTAAAGTGACAGAATTGTTCGTGTTTGTAAGAGATCAGTAGCTCATTCCAGCTACTTGTGAACAATGGATTGTAACATTGGGATGATACAAACTCATGGAGATACTCTAGGATATTTTTCAGAATTCTGGATATGAAATTGCAGAAGTTTGGAGCAGGGTATTAGAAGTGGATATGAAAAGAGGAAGAATGCATGGTATGTCTTGCAGTATAATCTGTCAGATTTGCTGGCAAATTTGATGTGGAGGGGTAAAGAAAGAGAAGAATTGTTGTATTTTAATGCATGTACTTATCCATCTCTACATGTGGACTGTGAGATTTTTAGGTCAGAACCTAGTTCTTTAAGTATTCCTTGTGCTTACTGCAGTGTTTGATATAATGGCTATATGTTGAAAAATGAATAAATGTGTACATGAACATAAGAATGCAAGTAGTAATAAAATCTTGACAGTGGCCCTTTTCCAATCTAAAAGTTAAAAAGTCTCGTATTTAATATGATTTTTGCTTATTTTTCCTCTTCACCACTGAGTTTTTTAATAACACTAGAGTAGCAAGCTGCTATTTGTATTAAAGCCAAATATCCCATGAGGATAAAATCCTCAAGGAGTGGTCATCTTATTTCACCAAGGCAGTGTCTGTGCACTTGATCTTCCATTTGCCTTTTTCCCTGTTAAAGTGTATCTCTCCAGGAATCCTGGTTTCTGGCTATAGGTCAATTATAATAGACTAAAATATATTTCTCATCAAGAAATGAGGGCTAAGTAATAAAGACTGGAAATTCAAGATGCAGTCTCTATCAGGTCCGATTTTCTGCAAGGAATCCCTAAGCCTATGGAATCAGGATCACTGAACAAGGACTGGTAAGGGTGGAGGAGAAATTAAATTGGAGCTGCTCTTTTTCATAGCCTCTGGAAGGCTGCTGATTCATCTTCTAAACTAGGCTAGATCAAAAGCGAAACTGAAGCAACTTTCTCAGGCATCGCTCTAGGAGAGGAATGGGAGCCTGGCCTTCCACATATAAATAGAGTGGATTTAGGTTGTGTCATCTTGTTGGGACCACAAAGACCTGCTGCCAGTGATGCTTCCAGGAAGCCTGGGATGCCCCTCCGCCTTGATTTATAGCATCAAATATCTGCTTAAAATGCTAATGTTTATGGAGTTTGACTCGATGAACTCCAGGCTCATGTCGGTGTTGATATTTTATGATATTGCCATTGTTGATCTCTGAATAGGAGATCATTGGATTGTAGATTCTTCTGCAAGTTAAAGCTGGGCACAAGCTAATAAATAAATCCATTCCAGTTTCTTTTAGGCTCAGACATGGTTCTGCTGCTGTCCATGGTTCTGTAGCAACTGCATCCAAGAAGCCCAGACTTCCTGAGATGCTGCAGCTGGCAACCCATTGGAAGTCAGCTAAACTTAGTCTTTATGTGTCCATTCATTCCAATATTCGTTTATGGATCTTCCATAAAGCTCTTCAGTTGTTTAGATGGAAAGACAGAAACCCAGGGAAGGGAAAGAGATGGAAGTCTGCTCTTTGGTGTCCGATCTAAAATGAAACAGAAACCAGATACCTTAGTTTAGTACCCTTTTCCTACCCAGACACTATGCAAAAAAGCCCTTATTTGATTCAAGTTTCATCACAATGCAGCCGTTTTCCTAATCACAGAACAAAGAAGTGCCCACACTATATCACTGGAAAAGAAGTCGTTTTCTAGTCCCTAGTGATTGTCTACATAGGAGCTTGGAAAACTGGAAATGAATCACCTTTATTTACATACAGTGAGTTCAGAAACTTCAGTAAAAGAAGTTGTTGAGATTCTTGCATCTGGAACTGGCTAATACAAATTGACATGCAAGCCAGTAACATCATATACCTAATTGCAGGACTCCCCTTCTCCAGAGCTTCTTAGCACACCTTCTTACTCAGTGAGAAGACTAGCCCAACTCAGGAAATACATACACCTGTGGTTTTCTTTTACCTACTAAGACCAGTCTAAGTGCTGCTTGATAGGTATCCTTGGTTAATTTCATCTGAATAGCAGATGCAAATGATATTGAATTAGCATGTAATTAAAACATAAGTGTGTGTTTCTAATTTGTATAGGAATGTTTGGAACACAGTTTTCTCTAAGGTTTCTTAAACATTTCCTCTGAATATATTAAAGTACTAATTTGTTTAATAAACTTTTCCTTTATACAGGAAGCATTTTAAAGTAGTATTTAAGTTTGTGACTTAAGTTTAAGTCAGAATGGTCTGTTCTACCAATTACGAGCTATATGCCCCTAGGAAATTTCAATAATATTGTGTAGACTGTATTTTTTTTTCATAGTAGAATGGGCATGATAATATGGACTTCGAAGGATTAGTGTAAGATTTAAATCAAGCAGTGCGTGTTAAATGCTTAGTGAAGTACCTCTCACTTTGGTGTCAAACAGTGTTCTGTTAATACTGGTAGTATTACTGATAAATATTAATATTAGGCCTTTTAAATCTTGGTTTCCTACTGTCACAGATTTGGTATTAACAGAAGGAAAGACAAGCCAAGTAAGTAAATGGTGCCATCATGGTGAATGCTGGTAGTTGTGTTACTTGTTGAACTTAACAGAACAAAATCTGGACTTTTAAGAAAGAGACTGGATACTTCTTCCCAACAATTCCTCCATGAATTCTGAGTTGTTTAAAACTAACCACTTGAAAGGACAGAGCCCCACATTGACAGTTTAGGCCATTATTTTGATATATGGCTCCTTCCGAAGCTCCATCTCAGTGTCACCCGTGTCCAGTCAGGCTGCAGGCTGGCCACACTTCGCTCTGTTGACTTGCCAAGGGGAATTATTTATGTGGTATCAGTAATACGCTCTATATTCCATAGCACTTGGTGATAATAATAGCGTGAGTTTATTTAGGGCCTTTCCTCCAAGGAATTGAGAGGACATTGTGATAGAAAGGGAAGGAGAATCTGCCACATTGTTCTAAGTTGTGGTACAAACAAATGCAGGATGATGTCAGTTTTGAAATGTATGTGAGAGGAAATAAATGATAGTGGCCACTGAGAGGAGAAATAGCAGAGCAAGAGAGAGAGGTGAGAGACAACTGAGAAGAGGACATGGAAAAGATAAATGATGAGAGAGTTGTGATTTCCTTGTTGTAGGGAAGCAGAGAACACATACAAATAATGGTACAAGGAACCTGAAGAGTCAAAGATTCTTTAAAAAAAAAAGTCGCTCTTATTTCCTTTGGAAGCCAAATTCTCTCCTGGCATTAAAAGATTTCTATGGCTGGCTTTACCCAATATGTGTAAGTTTCTCTCTTCTCAACCTTACCCAAGTTGGACCATCAACTCCCAGGCTCTAGAATTTGTCATTTTACCAGGAAAACTTGAAGTAAAATAGACTCCAGAATAAGTCATTGTAATATCTGATGGTGAAGTCTCAGCACTTGAAGGTACAGGAGCAGGTGAAACCAACGTTGTCACCACCTAAAGCCCGAACCCTCTTTCAAATGAGTGAGATAGCTAGGTGTCAACTTTGATTATGGGAAACTCAGTACCTCACAATATAAACCATCTCAAGGTTAATAAGCAGAGGAGATAAAAAAGGCACACCTTATGTCAGCCTGAAATGTATTTGTATTCTTCTAACAGTGGTCGTTGAAGGGATACTAACTACTGTTTTTTTGTGCTTTATTTATACAATTTCTAAGCCTACCACTAGTTTTGAGGGGTTTATATCATTACCCTTTTAAATGGGACAAACTTGTTCTCAAGGATGTGGAATGACTTGTCTGAGGTCAAACAGCTTAGATGAGCCATGGGCAAAACCATGTCTCTTTGGTTATATAAGCTATTCTTTTTCATTGCTTAACCAAAGACATTCCCTTCTTTTTCAGCTATCTAAACCCAATTTGCTTTTCAAGATACCTTGAATCCCAGTTCTTCTATGAAATCTTTTTGATTCTTCATAACCTGAGGTGCTCACTTTCTATTTCAACCATTAGAGTCACTTAATTCTGTAAAATTATTAATGGTAGCTACTACGTTAAGGTCATGCATAATGAAATCTACCCTACTGCAAACACAAATTTATTTAAATATCATTTGATAGTTTAGAATCATGGAATGCTGGAAATGAAAGGGATAAAAGAGATAATAAAAAATGAAGATAATATTTGAGTTGTTGAATATTTACTATGAGCTATCTATTACTCTAAGAGATTTGCTTTTGTTGTCTGGCTTTTACGAGCTATGCGCACATACTATTCCCATTTTATAAATGAAGAAGGAAAATGCAGCAAAATTACTTAATTTTCTCATGTTCAAAAGCTACAACTTTATAGTCAATTAAATCCATAAGGCTTTGAAATGGAAAGATTTTGTATTTTTTAAAAAAAAACTTTTGGCAACAAATCCTGATCTGACCAGAACCAATTTTGTGGCAATGCCTGTTCTGGCCTGATATCAGACTATTTATAATTATTTGTCCCTGTCAGTGTTATTATTCATAGGCTTTACTGCAGAAATATTTATGTATTTGATTAATGAGCATTTCTCCTGATCTTACTAGGGATAGAGATGATATATAATGGTGTATATTACTTTCCTAACTTTGACCTTTCCCCACTGTAAATCCTGTGTTTGTAAATATAACTGATCCTAGAGGCTTTTTCAGAAAACATTTAAATCTGTGGTTAGTGGTAAAAAAAAATCATGGTTCAACTCAGGCTATTAGATACCAGAACCTGAATTCCCAACAACTATGTTGACTTTTCTAGCACTTCCTCTTAAAATGTAAGAAAATCAAAAGTCAGGAAGGAGCATAACAAATGGATGGTCAAACTTTTTTTTTTTTCCATATTTAGCCAATTCTCAAATAGGACCCATTTCCTGGGCCTATGCTTTGTCTGAGAATTGACCTTTTGGCTGTTTATGGGCAGAGGAATTGGAGACACAAACATTTCTCACCTGGACTAAGCATGAACAGAGGTCAAGAAAACCTAAGCTTTGAGGTCTCCAGGGCCAGTGTTTGAATCACACCAACCGTTTACTGGCTCTGGGTCTCTAGGCCATCTCACTAAACATCAACATGGTAGAGACAACACCGAGGAGAGTAAAAGGGGTCATGGATATAAAATGTGGTACAGATAAAACAAATCAAACAAATGTCATTGTTTCTTCCAAATGAATTTTGATGATTTGCATTTGACCCAGCAGGTGTTCTCCTGATGTTAGCATAAACAGCTCTTGTGCCTCACTTTCTGCTGTAGTGGGAAGGGTGGGCACTGCAGAGAGCTCCTTGTTTCCTTGCCAGGCAGTCACTTGTGACTATGATTTGGTGAAGCAAACCTAAGAGTGAAAACGATGAGTCTCCCATTTCACAAAACATGAAGTTTTGAGGTTGGTTCCAGAAACACCATTTTCAGGTAAAAGGTAAAAAAAAAATCTCAGATAAGATGCTCACAGCTATTTCACAGGCAATTGACATTCAGTCACTATCCTTTTATTTTCACAAAAGCAGTAATATTCACGTGAGCTAATCCTTCTGTAGCCTTTTAGGTAGGCTATATTGAGATTGATTCATGCTGAGCATCTGCCAGACTAGTTTGCCTATTGTTTTCCATTAGACAGAACACAGTTGATATAAATCAAGGGTTTGATTGAGTTAACCCAAATGATTGTTTACAAATACTAGTTGGAGGACTTCCTGCATTAGAACCAGGGAAGCTCTCTAAAATGCAGGTTTCAACCCCCCCCCCCCCCCCCAATAACAGTTCTGGCTTCAGTGGCTCTACTGGGACCCAGGCACTCACATTTTATATTTCCAGATTATTGTGGTAGACACTGAGGCTCCAACCAAGTTCTCTGAACAAAATTCTGATCTAGGCAGCTCAGTTATTTTAACTTTCTGATTTGTTCTAGAGCCTTATTAAAGTCTTTTGTCTGCTCTGGTTCCTTGGATTTTTATTTCTAAAATGGGAAATTAGCCTATTTCTAAAGCTTTTTTCTAGTGCTGATGTTTTATAATTTTATTTCTGAAAGCTTAGCAGCTATAGTTCTAGCTTGCTGTTTAGAAGGATAGTTTTTAAAATTTTGCCGAGATGGGCATTGTGCTATAATACAAGATGTATAAGCTATAAATAACTGGTCCCAACAATTAGAAAAGCAGTGCAGAGAGACTTGTTTCTACGTCTTATTGTTATTATGGTGGAAAAACACATAACATGAGATAGTCCCTCTTACCACATTCTAAGTGAGCAGTAAGTTATTGTTAACCTTACATATGATGCCGTACAGCAGATCATTAGAATTTTCCCAACACACATAACTAAAACTTTATACTCATTGGGCAGCAGCCCCTCATTTCTCTCTCTTCTACCAGCTCCTGGAAATTACCACATTACTTTCTGTGTCAATAAGTTTGACTCATTTAGATATTTCATGTTATCAGAATCGTGTATTCTTTGTTGTCAGTTGGCTTATTTAACTTAGCATGATGTTCCCAAAGTTCATCCATACTGTAGCATAAGACAGGATTTACTACTTTTCTATGACTGGGTAATATTCCATTGAATATATATGCCACATTTCCTTCATTCGTTGATGGATATTTTCAAGTTGTTTCCACATGTTAATTATTGTGAATAATGCTGTAATGAATCTGGGACTGCAAATACATTTACGAGATCTCATTTTCCTTTAAAGATTTATTTATTTATTTGAAAGGCAGAGTTGCAGAGAGAGAAGACCGAGAGATATCTTCCATGTATTGGTTCACTCCCCAAATGGCTGGGATGACCAGGATGGGCTAGACTGAAGTCCAGATCCAGGAGCTTCCTCTGGGTCTCCTACATGGGTGGCAGGGGCCCAAGCACTTGGTACATCTTCCACTGCTTTCCCAGGTACATTAACAGGGGGCTGGAATAGAAGTGAAGCAGCCAGGACTCTAACCAGGAGGCAGCTTAACCTGTTGTGCTACAGTGCTGGCCCCTCAAGATCCCATTTTAAATGGCCAAATATTCAGAAGAAGGATTGCTAGATCATATGGTAGTTCTGTTTTAAAATTTTTAAAGGACTCTCCATATTATTTTTCAAATCGCCTGCACTATTTTACATTCCCACCAGCAAGGCACAAAATCTTCATTTTCTCCTTATCCTGACACACACTTGTTATTTTCTTTTTGTCTTTTTAAAATGATGGCCATCCAAAGAGGTATGGGATAATACCTCATTGTGATTTTGGTTTTCATTTCTTTGGTGATTAGGGAGTGAGCACCTTTTCATGTACCTGTTGACTGTTTCTGTGTCTTCTTTGAAGAAATATCTATTTAAGTCCTTTGCCCATTAAAAAAAGAGTTTGGCCGGCGCTGCAGCTCACTAGGCTAATCCTCCGCCTTGCGGCGCCGGCACCCTGGGTTCTAGTCCCGGTCGGGGCACCGATTCTGTCCCGGTTGCCCCTCTTCCAGGCCAGCTCTCTGCTGTGGCCAGGGAGTGCAGTGGAGGATGGCCCAAGTCCTTGGGCCCTGCACCCCATGGGGGACCAGGATAAGCACCTGGCTCCTGCCATCGGATCAGCACGGTGCGCCGGCCGCAGCGCACTACCACGGCGGCCATTGGAGGGTGAACCAACAGCAAAAGGAAGACCTTTCTCTGTCTCTCTCTCACTGTCCACTCTGCCTGTCCAAAAAAAAAAAAAAAAAAAAGAGTTTGGCTTTTTGTTATTGAGTTTCTGTAGTTCTTTATATAGTTTGGAGAAGACTGATCATTTATCAGATACATATTTTCAAATATTTCTCCCATTCTACATATTGTCTTTGAGAGAGTCCTGGTTTTAATGCAAGAAAAGTTTAGATTCTCTGTCTAGAACTTTGTAGATAGTATTCAGGTCCTCATTGTTCAGTCTTACTTACCCAAAGAGATAATAATGTCAACCTTAACTAATTCCTTATCTTGCAAATATCAGATGACTAAAGGTCATTAAACTGCTCTAAACTATTCATTTATTGGCATTTATATATCATTAAAACAGTATAACTCATATATTTTATAGGTTTATAGAGAGCTGATTTCTTTCATATTTCTCCATAGCAAGAGTCATAGAGAAGATTGTTTTATACTCTCTGGTTGATGATGGAAAACATGCTTTTATATGACTTTTGAAATACCCATCTATTTCTCCAATTCTGGATCTGTGCATGCAACAACTTGCATAAGAATAATTAACTTATGATAACAACCATGATCATAATCATAATAACACTTTAAATAATTATGATAATTGTAATAATATCTTTTTTTATTTAGTGAATATAAATTTCCAAAGTACAGCTTATGGATTACAAAGGCTTCCCCCCACACAACTTCCCCCCGACCCGCAACCCTCCCCTTTCCTACTCGCTCTCCCCTTCTATTCCCATCAAGATTCATTTTCAATTCTCTTTATATATAGAAAATCAGTTTAGTATATATATAGATTTCAACAGTTTGTCCTCCCATAGCAACACAAAATGCAAAAATACTGTTGGAGTACTAGTTATAGCATTAAATAACAGCGTACATCACATTAATGACCGAGATTCTGCAAGATATTTTTTTTAAAAGATTGATTATTTTTCTATGTAATTTCCAATTTAAAACCAAGGTTTTTTTTTTTTTCATTTTCAATTATCTTTATATGCAGAAGATCGCTTCAGTATATACTAAGTAAAGATTTCATCAGTTTGCACCCACACATAACCACAAAGTGTAAAAATACTGTTTCAGTACTAGCTATATCATTACTTCACCTTTGACAACCTATTAAGGACAGATCCCACATGGGACGTAAGTACACAGTGACTCCTAATGTTGATTTAACAATTTAACACTCTTGTTTATGGCATCAGTAATCTCCCTAGGCTCTAGCCGTGAGTTGCTGAGGCTATGGAAGCCTTTAGGGTTCGCCGACTTCGATCCTATTCCGACAAGGCCATAGTCAAAGTGGAAGTTCTCTCCTCCCTTCAGAGAAAGGTACCTTCTACTTTGATGGCCCCGTTCTTTCCACTGGGATCACACTCGCTGAGATCCTTCATTTAGGTCTTCTTCTTCTTCATCTTTTTTTTTTTTTTTCCCCTAGCGTGTCTGGGCTTTCCATGCCTAAAATACTCTCATAGGCTCTTCAGCCAGATCCAATTGCCTTAAGGGCTGATTCTGAGGCCAGAGTGCTATTTAGGACATCTGTCATTCTATGAGTCTGCTGTGTATCCCGCTTCCCATGCTGGATCCTTCTCTCCCTTTTTGATTCTATCAGTTAGTATTAGCAGACATTAATCTTGTTTGTGTGATCCCTTTGACTCTTAGGCCTATCAGTGTGATCAATTGTGAACTGAAATTGATCACCTGGGCTGGTGAGATGGCATTGGTACATGCCACCTTGATGGGATTGTATCGGAATCCCCTGGAACTTTTCTAACTCTATCATTTGGGGCAAATCCAATTGAGCATGTCTCCTATTATACATCTCCTCCCTCTCCTTTTCTCATTCTTATATTTAACTGGGATCACTTTTCAGTTCAGATTTAGACACCTCAGAATAATTGTGTGTTAATTACAGAGTTTACAAAAAAAATACTAAAATGGATAAAGTGTTACATTGTACATCAATAGTCAGCACCATAGCTGATCAAGTCACTATTTCTCATAGTGTCCATTACACTTCCACAGGTTACCCTTTGGTGCTCAGTTAGTTGTTGCCGATCAGGGAAAACAAATGATATTTGTTTCTTTGGGACTGGCTTAATTCACTTAGCATGATGCTTTCCAGATTGCTCCATTTTGTTGCAAATGACTGGGTTTCATTGTTTTTGACTGCTGTATAGTATCTTACATTTGCTTGGTGCTTTACAGTCTGCAAAGTACTTCGGCATGCATTCTCACAACAGTCCTGCAACACAATGGTTTCCCTACTGTGTGGCTCTACTGAAGTCGGCCCACTGAGCTACAGTGGGAGCCATGTCCTTGCTGGTGAGACTCAGAGATGGCTGTTCCAGTGGTTTCCTTTTCTCTTTACCACATTTATCACAGAATTTATATCTTCCTGTTTATATCATTTTTTTTTATTTGACAGAGTTGGACAGTGAGAGAGAGATAGAGAGAAAGGTCTTCCTTCCGTTGGTTCACCCCACAAATGGCCGCTACAGCTGGAGCTATGCTAATCCAAAGCCAGGAGCAAGGTGCTCCCTCCTGGTCTCCTATGCAGGTGCAGGGCCCAAGCACTTGGGCCATCCTCCACTGCCTTACTTGGCTTTAGCAGAGAGATGGACTGGAAGAGGAGCAACCAGGACCAGAATCTGGTGCCCATATGGGATGCCAGCGCTGCAGGTGGACCAAGTGAGCCACGGCGCCGGCCTCTGCTTATATCATTAATAGAGGAAATGATTTTAATCTCCATTTTACTTAGGTTGTACTTGAGGTCCAGAGAAAGCCTTTGACCTTGAATAAGACTGAATAGAAATTTTACTTTATGGCTTGATTCCAAGCCTGAGTATCTTGATTGAGTACCCCTCTCTCAGTTCTGAACCCCTGTGCTTCTGTTGGTCCTGCCTGTGCATACGCGTTGGCATCTCTGTTTGTCTTGTCCCCAAGTATTGCCAGAATTGGCTCCTTGCCACCTTCTCCTCTGCAGTGCCTCAGATGAAAAAAAAAAATCCACGTCACTCTTATCCATGTCCTAACCCCATTCTGTCACTCCTGCCTGTGTCCTGGTGAAATACGCTTTTGGCGAGGGGAACGACATTTGCAAGCTGCCGACCCAGAGATGGTTCTGACATTGGAGGGGTGCATATAGCCATGTTCTGAGGGGGAGAAATTGTTCTCTAGTGAAGGTTGTCTCCTAGTGGTCTCTGTGGTGAGAGAGGCGTTCTGCTTTTACTCGGCCAGCTTCCCTAAATTCTGTTTCCTATTGATCTCTATGTGAATACATGTCACAGAATCCTGTGTATGCACAGATGAATGAATCATAATATAACAGACATGCAGCAGTCCTAGGGTGATGAAGACACATTGGAGTCCATAACTACAGTTTTAGCATGTTGCAAATAGGCAAACTTAGGCCTAGTGACAAAGGAACTTGCTCAGAATCGTCACACATGTGATCCAGTGGTGGGGCTTTGTGCAAACTCAGGAAAACTTTGCCTGACTCTGAGTGGAAGATGGGCAATCACTGAACGTTTTCATAGCAACAGAGAACATGCCTGCTCTATTGTATTTACAAGAATTGAAAGTGTATATCATTTATTCTTATTTCACTTGTAGTCTTTCTCCTCCATTGCATTGGTCACTCCCTGTGGGGGAGGGAGTGGTTCTGTCCTGTTCACTAGAGGAACCTTGGTGTTTAGCCTGATCCCTGGCACACAGAGGGTTCTCAATATCCACTGAGTGAATGAACAAATAAATGAATACTTTAATGATAAATTAACAAACAAGCCAGGAATAGAAGCTGGAGTTTAACATTCCAGTGTGGTAGCACTCCCTTAGAACAAGCTGTCCCTCCATATTTTATACTTTGTAGCATATTTTATATTTAATGATGGCATGAATGCATTTTTCATTCATTTTGTGTGCAAAGGCAAAATGTTCCTTTGCTTATAAGATGACGGATACAAAGTGATTTAGGTATATACATGGCATATTCAGGGCTGGAACAAGACTGAGGGTTTCTCCAAAGGGGATTATGTTCCGACAGCCCAGTAACTGACCCTGGGAGGCTGATTGTTCCCAAGAATGTTTTTTTCCTCCTATATTCCTTTGAATTCCCACCCCGATCTCCATCCTATCCAGTTTCCATTCCTTGCTGCCCTCTCCACCACACTCCTCTCCCACACACTTAGACACTTGAGCAAGACTCCGGGTAAGGCACAGGAAAGACTGATATGCAGAACTTGGGCACACTCTTTTCCCTGTATGCCTGATGTTAGTCCAGCTGCTCCAGTTGGTGGAGCTCCCTTTAGGACACAGAGTCAAATGTCTCCCCTTCCTTCTGCCCACATCCTGATGTTTGTAATAAAAACAGCCCATAACCTGGTGATACAACTTTCCTGTTTTGGTCACTTCTAGGACATCAGGGTGGGTGGGAACAGGAGGATGACCTTGCTGCGTGTGGGCTTCCGTGTAGGTGGGCTTCCTGGAACACAGGCATTGGAGGTGTCACGCAGCTCTGTGTTGGACTGTTGGGGCATTGAGCAAATTTTCTTTTCACCTTCTTGCCTTCCTCGGGTTGACTCTTGTTTCTTTAAACTTTTTGGCAGCACTCATCCTTCCTGCAAGGGTATTAATGTAAATGTGAAGATTTGGAAGTTGGTCATTATTATTCTGACCTGATGTTCTATTTTTTTTTTTACAGATGTATCTGAAAGGCAGAGTAGCAGGGAGAGAGAGAGAGAGAAGGCTTCCACCTGCTGGTTCACTCCCCAAATGGCACAATGGCTGGGGCTGGGCCAGGCTGAAGTCAAGAGCAAGGAACTCCATTCACATCTCCCACGTGCTTAGCAGGGGGCCAGGTGCATTTGCAGGGAGCTGGATAGAAAGTGGAGAAACTGGGACTTGAACCATTACTCCAGTAAGGGATGCTGATGTTGTGAGCAGCAACTTAACCTGCTGCATCACATCAGCTCCCTATTTATTTTTAAAAATATATTTGTATTTTTAATGAATGCAGAGTTGTTGTACGTATTTGTGGGGTATAGTGTGGTATGCCAATACATGGATGCGGTGTGGAAAGATACCATCAGGGTATCCAGGATGCCTTAATTCTGACTTACATTTGCTTCCAGTTAGGGAAGTAGCAGACCTAGGAGGGAATACTAAGCATCTCTTGTGTTATGCTGGAGGAAAGAAAACATCTGGACAGAAAAATGACTTTTCTAGGTTGGCACCGCAGCTCACTAGGCTAATCCTTTGCCTGCAGCGCCAGTACTCTGGGTTCTAGTCCTGGTTGGGGTGCCGGATCTGTCCCGGTTGCTCTTCTTCCAGTCTAGGTCTCTGCTGTGGCCTGGGAAGGCAGTGGAGGATGGCCCAGATGCTTGGGCACTGCACCTGCATGGGAGGCCAGGAGGAAGCACTTGGCTCCTGGTTTCAGATTGGTGCAGCGTTGGCCGTAGCAGCCATATGGAAGGTGAACCAGTGGAAGGAAGAGCTTTCTCTCTGTCTCTCTCACTATCTAACTCGGCCTGTCAAAAAAAATTAAATTAAAAAAAAAAAGACTTTTCTAAGTCCCTGCAGCACATTTCTCTCTCATTATTCCAATTTGTGATTTTTTTTTGATATTTCAAGCCAGTCATGAAAGTATCAAGCTGTTAGTAATAGAGAATCATTTATAAGTAGGTCAGAATCCCATGAGAAGTTTACAATCTGATCCTTTTCACTTTATCTGGGGTACGGAACAGGACTAAGCTCTTTCAGCCCTCTGCCCCTAATGATTTAGTTGTAAATTTTCTGAGGCCAGCTAGCACTTACGTGGACCATGAGGGCGCTTGATTAATGAATAAGGCATGGCCAGGCAGGACAATGACTAGTGCGTTCACTCTGCGTGATTAAAGAAGAGTTAGACAAGTTATAGCATCACTTCACATTAGACAGCACATTAAGGACAGATCCCACATGGGGTGTAAGTACACAGTGACTCCTGTTGCTGACTTAACAATTTGACACTCCTGTTCATGGCATCAGTAATCTCCCTAGGCTCTAGTCATGAGTTGCCATGGCTATGGAAGCCTTTAGAGTTCGCTGACTTTGATCTTAGTCCAATAGGGTCATAGTCAAAGTGGAAGTTCTCTCCTCCCTTCGGAGAAAGGTACCTCCTTCGTTGATGGCCCCGTTCTTTCCACTGGGATCTCACAGAGATCATTCATTTAGGTCTTTTTTTTTTCCATGATATCTCGGCTTTCCATGCCTACTATACTCTCATGGGCTCTTCAGCCAGATCCGAATCCTTGAGGGCTAATTCTGAGGCCAGAGTGTTGTTTAGGACATCTGCCATTCTATGAGTCTGCTGTGTGTCCCGCTTCCCATGTTGGATCTTTCTCTCCCTTTTTGATTCTATCAGTTAGTATTAGCAGACACTTGTCTTGTTTGTGTGATCCCTTTGACTCTTAGACCTATCAGAGCCATCAATTGTGAGCTGAAATTGATCACTTGGACTAGTGAGATGGCATTGGTACATGCCACCTTGATGGGATTGTGTTGGAATCCCCTGGCACATTTCTAACTCCACCATTTGGGGCAAGTCCGATTGAGCATGTCCCAAATTGTACATCTCCTCCCTCTCTTTTTCCACTCTTAAATTTAACAGGGATCACTTTTCAGTTAACATTTAAACACCTAAGAATAATTGTGTGTTAATTACAGAGTTCAACCACTAGTATTAGAACAACAACAACAACAACAAATACTAAAAAGGATAAAGTATTACATTGTACATCTAGAGTCAGGACAAAAGCTGATCAGGTCATTGTTTCTTATAGTGTCCATTTCACTGAACAGGTTTCCCCTTTGGTGCTCAGATGTCACTGATCAGGGAAAACAAATGATATTTGTCTCTTTGGGACTGGCTTAATTCACTCAGCATGATGTTTTCCAGATTCCTCCATCTTCTTGCAAATGACCAGGTTTCGTTGTTTCTTACTGCTGTATAGTATTCTATGGAGTACATGTCCCATAATTTCTTTATCCAGTCTACTGTTGATGGGCATTTGGGTTGGTTCCAGGTCTTAGCTATTGTGAATTGAGCTGCAATAAACATTAATGTGCAGATGGCTTTTTTATTAGCCAAATTAAGTTCCTTTGAGTAAATTCCAAGGAGTGGGATGGCTGGGTTGAATGGTCGGGTTATATTCAGGTTTCTGAGGAATCTCCAGACTGACTTCCATAGTGGCTTAACCAGTTTGCATTCCCACCAACAGTGGGTTAGTGTCCCTTTTCCCCCACATCCTCTCCAGCATCTGTTGTTGGTTGATTTCTGGATGTGAGCCATTCTCACCGGGGTGAGGTGAAACCTCATTGTGGTTTTGATTTGCATTTCTCTGATTGCTAGTGATCTTGAACATTTTTTCATGTGTCTGTTGGCCATTTGGATTTCCTCTTTCGAAAAATGTCTATTGAGGTCCTTGGCCCATCTCTTCAGTGGGTTGTTTGTTTTATTGTTGTGGATTTTCTTGATTTCTTTGTAGATTCTGGTTATCAACCCTTTATCTGTAGTATAGTTTGCAAATATTTTTTTTCCCATTCTGTTGGTTGCCTCTTCACTTTCCTGACTGTTTCTTTTGAAGTACAGAAACTTCTCAATCTGATGCAATCCCAAATGTTAATTTTGGCTTTGACTGCCTGTGCTCCTGGGGTGTTTTCCAAGAAGTCTTTGCCTGTGCCTATATCTTGCAGGGTTTCTCCAATGCTCTCTAATAATTTGATGGTTTCAGGTCATAGATTTAAGTCTTTAATCCACGTTGAGTGAATTTTTGTGTAAGGTGAAAGGTATGGGTCTTGCTTCAAGCTTCTGCACATGGAAATCCAATTTTCCCAGCACCATTTATTGAATAGACTGTCCTTATTCCAGGGATTAGATTTGGATCTTTGGTCGAATATAAGTTGGCTGTAGATGTTTGGATTGATTTCTGGTGTTTCTATTCTGTTCCATTGGTCTATCCATCTGTTTCTGTACCAGTACCATGCTGTTTTGATAACAACTGCCCTGTAGTATGCCCTGAAATCTGGTATTGTGATGCCTCCGGTTTTGTTTTTGTTGTACAAGATTGCTTTGGCTATTCGAGGTCTTCTGTGTCTCCATATGAATTTCAGCATCATTTTTTCCAGATCTGAGAAGAACGTCTTTGGTATCTTGATTGGTATTGCATTGAATGTATAAATTGCTTTTGGGAGAATAGACATTTTGATGATATTGATTCTTCCAATCCATGAGCATGGAAGATTTCTCCATTTTTTTGTATCCTCTTCTATTTCTTTCTGTAAGGTTTTGTAGTTTTCATTGTAGAGATCTTTAACGTCCTTGGTTAAGTTTATTCCAAGGTATTTGATTGTTTTTGTGGCTATTGTGAATGGGATTGATCTTAGAAGTTCTTCCTCAGCCATGTAATTGCCTGTGTATACAAAGGCTGTTGATTTTTGTGCATTGACTTTATATCCTGCTACTTTGCCAAACTCTTCGATGACTTCCAGCAGTCTCTTAGTAGAGTTCTTTGGGTCCCCTAAAGAATCATATCATCTGCAAAGAGGGATAGTTTGAGTTCTTCCTTCCCAATTTGTATCCCTTTAATTTCTTTTTCTTGCCTAATAGCTCTGGCCAAAACTTCCAGAACTATATTGAATAGCAGTGGTGAGGGTGGGCATCCCTGTCTGGTACCAGATCTCAACGGAAATGCTTCCAACTTTTCCCCATTTAATAGGATGTTGGCCGTGGTTTTTTCATATATTGCTTATATTGTATTGAGGAATGTTCCTTCCATACACAGCTTGCTTAGAGTTTTCATCATGAAAGGGTGTTGTATTTTATCAAATGCTTTCTCTGTGTCTATTGAGAGAATCATATGGTTTTTCGTCTGCAGTCTATTAATGTAGTGTATTACGTTGATTGTTTTGTGAACGTTGAACCATCCCTGCATACCAGGGATAAATCCCACTTGGTCTGGGTGGATGATCTTTCTGATGTGTTGTTGCATTCTATTGGCCAGAATTTTATTGAGTATTTTTGCATCTATGTTCATCAGGGATATTGGTCTGTAATTCTCTTTCAATGCTGCATCTTTTTCCGGCTTAGGAATTAAGGTGATGCTGGCTTCATAGAAAGAATTTGGGAGGATTCCCTCTTTTTCAATTGTTTTGAATAGTTTGAGAAGAATTGGAGTTAGTTCTTCTCTAAATGTCTGTTAGAACTCAGCAGTGAATCCATCTGGTCCTGGGCTTTTCTTTGTTGGGAGGGCCTTTATTACTGTTTCAATTTCTGTGTCAGTTATGGGTCTGTTTAGGTTTTCTATGTCTTCCTGGCTCAATTTAGGTAGGTTGTATGTGTCCAAGAATCTGTCCATTTCTGATAGATTTCCCTGTTTGCTGGCATACAAGTCCTTGTAGTAATTTCTGATGATTCTTTTTATTTCTATGGTGTTTGTTGTTATGTTTCCCTTTTCATCTCTGATCCTATTGATTTGGGTCTTTTCTGTTCTTTTTTTAGTTAGTTGGGCCAATGGGGTGTCAATTTTGTTTATTTTTTCAAAAAACCAGCTCCTCGTTTGGCTGATTTTTTGTAATGTTTTTTTTTTGGATTCAATCCTGTTGATTTCTTCTTTGATTTCAATTATTTCTCTTCTCCTACTGGGTTTGGGTTTGGTTTGCTGCAGATTTTCTAGATCCTTGAGATGACTTGAAAGCTCATCTATTTGGTGCCTTTCCAATTTCTTGATGTAGGCACCTATTGATATAAACTTTCCTCTTAACACTGCTTTTGTTGTATCCCATAGGTTTTGGTATGTTGTGCTGTTATCCTCATTTACTTCCAGAAAATTTTTGATTTCTCTTTAATTTCTTCTATGACCCATTCATTGTTCATTCAGGAGCATGTTGTTCAATCTCCATGTGTTTGCACATGTTCTAGGGATTCCCGAGTTGCTAATTTCCAATTTCATTCCTTTATGGTCTGAGAAGCTGCATGGTATGATTCTAATTCTTTTGAATTTGCTGAGACTTGCTTTATTGCCTAGTATGTGGTCAATCCTAAAGAAGGTTCCATGTACTGCTGAGAAGAATGTAAAGTCCTTAGATGTAGGATGAAATGTTCTGTAGATATCTGTTAGATCCATTTGGGCTATAGTGTCATTTAAATCTACTGTCTCCTTGTTGATCTTCTGTCCTGTTGATCTGTCTATCTCTGAGAGTGGAGTATTGAAGTCCCCCAGTACTATTGTATTGGGGTCTAAGTCTCCCTTTAAGTCCCTTAACAAGTCTTTTAAATAAGCTGGTGCCCTGTAATTAGGTGCATATACATTGATAATCATTATATCTTCCTGTTGAATGGATCCCTTAATCATTAAATAGTGCCCCTCTTTGTCTCTCCTAACAGTTTTTGTGGTAAAGTTTATGTTGTCCAATATTAAGATGGCTACACCCACTCTTTTTTCATTTCTGTAGGCATGGTATATCTTTTTCCAACCTTTCACTTTCAGCCTGTATGCATCATTGTTGGAAAGATGAGTTTCTTGTAAGCAGCAAAAAGATGGGTTTTGTTCCTTAGTCAGCCAATCAGTGTCTTTTAACTGGACAGTTCAAGCCATTAACATTCAATGTGACTATTGAGAAGGAGTAACTTTGCCCTGCCATTTGCCAAAGATATTTTCTAATATATGGTTTGAGATTCCTGTGATCTTTTGCTGTGAGGTTTCCTTCCTTTACCTTCTTTCATATTGGTGACCGTGTTTCTGTGTTTCTGTATGTAAGACATCTTTAAGCATCTTTTGCAGGGCTGGACGAGTGGCGACAAATTCTTTCAATTTCTGTTTGCTGTGAAAGGTCTTTATTTCACCTTCATTCATAAATGAGAGCTTTGCAGGATATAATATTCTGGGCTGGCAGTTTTTCTCTCTTAGTACCTGGGCTATATCTCGCCATTCTCTCCTGGCTTGTAGGGTTTCTGATGAGAAGTCAGCTGTGAGTCTAATTGGAGATACTCTGAGAGTAATCTGGCATTTCTCTCTTGCACATTTTAGGATCTTTTCTTTATGTTTCACTGTGGTGAGTTTGATTACGACGTGTCGTGGTGAGGATCTCTTTTGGTCATGTTTATTAGGGGTTCTATGAGCTTCCTGTACTAGGATGTCTCTGTCCTTCTCCAAACCTGGGAAATTTTCTGTTAGTATGTCACTGAAAATGCTTTCTAATCCTTTCTCCCTCTCCATGCCTTCAGGAACTCCTAGAACCCGAATGTTGGGTTTTTTAATAGTATCCTGTAGATTTATGACAGTATTTTTTAGATTTCTGATTTCTTCTTCTTTTCTTTGATTTGCCTGTTTCCTTTCCTGTTCTCTGTCTTCCAATTCTGATATTCTCTCTTCTGCTTCACCCATTCTGTTTTTAAGGCTCTCTAATGTGTTTGTCATTTGATCTATTGAGTTCTTCATTTCGTTATGGTTTCTTGTCACTATCACAGTTTCATGTTCTACTAGTTGTTTCATTTCATTTAGATTCCTCCTTAATATTTCATTTTTGCGAGAGAGATTTTCTATCTTGTCCATTAAGGATTTCTGTAGTTCAAGAATTTGTTTTTAAGAACTTCTTAATGTTCTTATCAGTTTTTTGAGATCTGCTTCTTGCATTTCCTCTATCTCTTTATCTTCATAATCTTGCATTGGGGGCATCATAGTGTCTTCCTTGCTCTTGTTACCTCGGCTTCTACATTTGTTGTTTGGCATGTTGGAGATAATTTATGTTTTTTTTTTTTTTTTTTTTTTGCTGTGGTGATTTTTTTCTCGTTATACTATGCCTCTAAGTGGGCTGTCTGCTTTGATGGATCCTTAGAGGCTGTGATGGGTGTGGCCAGAGAGCTCTGCTTGATTCTTCAGGTTTAAGGCTGTGCAAAAAGTGACTCACCTTGCTCCTTGCTGGATCCCTCTCTCTCTCTCTCTCTCTCTCTCTCTCTCTCTCTTTTTTAACTCAGTTGGGAAGTAATTCCGAATGGCTGAGTGGAATTGAGGGTAGTTGAAATCTGGCCTCTGTGAATATTCGTTCGATCTACCCCTGAGACCACACAAAGAGTTTATGCAGCCCTCAATGTGTTCTCAAGTTTCACCACAGACCCAAAGTTACTGAGTTTGTGTACTCATTGCCGCTTTACATATGTAATATGGTGCCTGCTCTTTGTTTTGCTCAAGTGGAGGGAGGGGCCTCTGCCTTTGCCCACTAATGTCTCGCGTTTCTGAGGCTTTTGTCTTACCTCCCGTTCGTTCCCGTGCTGGTGCTGGGGAGATTCTGCGGCTCGGCTCCTGCGGTTGGGTTTCCACGTGGTGGGCTCCTTGTAGGTTCTCTGTGTCACATCCACTAGATCCGGAAGCATTTCCTCTGCAGTTTTTTTCTTGAATCTTTTCCTGAGGCTACAGTAATTCCACTTTTATGAAACTTTATTTTCTAGACTATCGGCGCATGTCCTCACTATCCGCCATCTTGGCTCCGCCTGGGGTTTTGCTTTTTAAAACCCATTCAACCAACCTAAATCTTTTGACTGGAGAATTTGAACCATTTACACTCCAGGTTAACATTAATATGTAATAACTAACTTCTGTTTTTGTTGATTCCTTACTGTTTACTTCATATAGTCTGTTTCTTTCTGCTTCTCTTTACTATTTATCTTTGTGTTTTGGTAGCTTTCTATCATGATAATTCTGAATTCTCTTCTCTTTGTCATTAGTGTATCTGCTCTGCTAGTGAATTCCATATTTCCATGTGTTTTCATGTGGTGATATGATCATTTTATTTCTTCTTTAATTTTTTTTTTATTACACAGGTAGAGTTAGACAGTGATAGAGACAGAGAAAGCTCTTCCTTCTGTTGGTTCACTCCCCAAATGGCCGCTACGGCTGGCACGCTGCACCGATCCGAAGCCAGCAGCCAGGAGCTTCCTCCTGGTCTCACATGCGGGTGCAGGGCCCGAGCATTTGGGCCATCCTCCACTGCCTTCCTGGGCCACAGCAGAGAGCTGGACTGGAAGAGGAAAAGCCGGGACTAGAAATCAGCGCCCATGTGGGATGCCAGTGCCGTAGGCGGAGGGTTAACCAAGTGAACCACGGTGCTGGCCCTGATTGTTTTACTTCTAATGTAGGAATTTTTTTAGAATTTCTTGTAAGAAATCTGGTGGTGATAAATTCCATTAGATTTTGTTTTTCTTGAACATACTTTATTTCTTCCTTACTTTCAAAACATAGCTTCACTGGACATAGCATTCTTGGCTGGAAGGCTTTTTTTTTTTTAATTTTAAAATCTTGAATATTTTATTCCTTTCTCTTCTGGCTTGTGGGATTTCTGTTGAGAAGTTTGCTGTTAGTCTAATAGATTTTACCTTATATGTAACTTGATGCTTTTCTCTCACTGTCTTTAGAATTCTCTCCTTCATCTTAACTTCTGACAATCTGATAATAATATGCCTTAGAAAAGTTTTTTTTTTTGTTCAGTCTGGTTGGAGTCTTTGAGTTTCCTGTATCTGAATGTCCGTATCTATTTCAAGATTTGGGAAGTTTTCAACTATTATTTCATTCAGTAGGTTATCAAAGGCTTTTTTTCTCTTCTCCTTTAGATCTTCCTGTTATATGAATGTTTGCTTTCTCTGCAGAAAAAAAAAACATTTGATAATATTCAATGCCACTTCATGATAAAATAAACACCTAAAATTAGGTATAGAAGGGATATTTCTTAGAATTATGGAAATATTTATCACATACCAATAACCAATATCACTGAATGGGGAAAAGCTGGAAGCATTTTCCCTCAGATATGGAGCAAGACAAGGATGTTCACTTTCACCACTCTTATTCATTATAGTACTGGGAGTTTTAAGAAGACCAATTAGGTAGGAGAAAGAATCAAGGACATCAGAATTGGAAAAGAGGAAGTAAAGTTATCCATGTTTATGGATATGATGTTACTTGGAAAAACATAAACACCAAAAAGATATTAGAATTGATAAACCAATTTAGTAATTTTGCAGATTACAAAATAAACATACAAAAACAGTAGCTGTTTCTGCATTTTAAAGATGAACTCGCAGAAGGAGAAATCAACAAAGGAATTCCATTCACAATAGCCACAAAAATTCCAAAATATTTACGAATACATTTAGTCAAAGAAGTGAAGGATCTCTACAATGAAAATTATCAAACATTGATGAAAAAATCATCAAAAATACAAAAAAAGGAAAGATATTCATTGCTCATGGACTGGAAGAATTGATATCATAAAAATGTCTATATTATGTAAGGCAATTTACAGATTCAATGCAATCCCTATCAAAATACTAATGCCATTCTCTATAGATTAGAAAAAGCAACCCTAAAGTTCATATGGTATCACAAAAGACCCAGAATAGCCAAAGTGATCCTGAGCAAGAAAGAACAAACTTCAGGCATCACAATACTTGATTTCAAAACATACTACAAAGCAATAATAATTAAAACAGCTTGATACTGCCATAAAAACCAATACATAGATCAATGGAACATAATAGAGAGTCCAGAAATATGTACATACAGCCAAATGATTTTGACAAAGTACTCATATCATACAGTTGAGTACAGATAATTGCTTCAACAAATGGTGTTGGCAAATCTGGATGTATATATGTGGAAAAATGAATTTAGGTCCATACCTCTCACCATGAATCACAGACCTAAATTTAAGACCTGAGACTATAAAGTTGCTGGAAAAAAATGAAGGGGAAACAGACCAAGACATTGGTGTAGGGGATGACTTCTCGGATAAGACCCCCAAAGCACAGGCAACAAAAGCAAAACTAAACAAATGGAACCATATCAAACTCAGAAGATTTTGCATGGCAAAGGAAGTGACCAGTAGCGTGAAGAAACATCCAACAAAATGGGAGAAAATATTTGCAAACTACTTATCTGACAAATCATTAATATCCTGAATATATCAGCAACTTAAAAAACTCAAGAAAAAATCAATCAAGATGAGAAATGGGCAAAGGACTTCAACAGACACTTCTCAAAAGAAGAAATACAAATGATTGACAAATATATGAAAAAATGCCCAACATCACTAGCAGTCTGGGAAATGCAAATCAAAATCACAATGAGATATCACCTCACTGCTGTCAGAATGACCAAACTACAAAACACAGTAATGAATGCTGGTGAGGATGTAGACAAAGGGGAACACTTATGCATTATTGGTGGGAATATAAATTAGTACAGCCACTATGTAAAACAGTGTGGAGATTTCTTAAAAAACTAGAAATAGACTTGCCAAATGATCCAGGAACCCCACTACTGGATATATATCCAGATGACTTGAATACAATATATCAAAGAGTTACCTAAATCATGTTTATAGCAGCACTGTTCACAGCAGTAAAATTTGGAATCAACGAAGTTGTGCATCAGCAGATGAATGGATAAAGAAAATGTGGTATCTATAAACAACAAAATATTATTCAGCAAAAAAAAAAAAAGAAATTTTCCATTTGCAGCAAAATGGAGGCAACAGAAAGACATCATGTTGAGGGAAATAAACCCGACTCAGGAAGACAAATTATGTTCTTCCATACATGTGGAAGCTAAAATTTAAAAAACAAACAAAAAGTAGAAGAAAAAAGAAAAAAAGTCTGTGTGTATCAGTGTTGCTGCAAATATAGTTTTGTAAAATATTATTTTATAACTTTGTGAAACCACTGGTTAAGAATGGTATACTATTGTAATTTTAATTATCTGATTACTTAAAAATTACTCGTTATTTGATGAAGCATGAAGCCTTTTTAGAATAATGTAGTCTTAAAGTATTATCTCAAAAACTAAGAAAAAAAAAGGGAGAAGAATAATGTGGGAGAGAGGAAGAGGAAGGGTGGAAGGAAGGAGGAAGGAGGGAAATAGCATTATGTTGTTAGAATTGTAACTGTAAGTCACATTGAATCTGTTAAAAACATTAAAAATTAAAATAAAAAATGAGTATTTGTTAAACATGTCCCAGTTGTCCTATAGGTTTTCTTTATTCTTTTAAATTATTTTTTCTTATTTTAATCAGACTGGTTATTTCAAAAGTTTTGTATTCCAGATTAGAAATTCATTGTTTTGCTTGGTCTATTCTGTTGTTGAAGGTCTCAATTGTATTTTTTATTTCATTGATTGAATTGTTCAGTTCTGAAATTTCTGATTGATCATTTTAATGATTTTTTTTTTGGTTACTATGATTATTTTCTTATGTACTTATAATCAGCATTAGCAGCATTTCTGGCATTGGACAAGCATCAGATCAGATAAAAAAGTTTACCATTTGCTTTCCTAGTTGTACTTCACTGGCAGTCTGTGCCTGCTTGAACCTACAGCACTGCCTTGAGCCGGCCTACAACAGATGCAGAGAAGCGAGGCCGGCATAGGACTCAGGTGGAGTTACACTCGAGTGAAGATACAATCCAGCAGGTGGCCTCATCGGGGAACTCAGCTTCAGTACTCGGCATGGAAGGGATAGCCCTCTACCTGAGACATGAAGTCCACGTGACAGGCCCTCCAGTTTCTGTTGAAGCTGAGGATGGTGGCCATCTCCTCGTCACTCAGCTTAAAGTCAAAGACCTGAAAGTTCTCGATGATGCGTGCTGGTGTCACAGACTTGGGAATCACAATCACGTTCCTCTGGACTTGGAAGTGAATCAGAACCTGGGCTGCGGTTTTCTTGTGCTTTGCAGCAATTGCCTTAATCTTGGGATCCTCCAGCAGGGAAGGGTCCTCAGGCTTCGCCCAAGGTCTGTCTGGAGAGCCCAGGGGACTGTAGGCTGTGACAGTGATGCCCTTGGAGTGGCAGTACTGGATCAGTTTCTCTTGCATGAGGTATGGGTGACACTCAACCTGGTTAGTCACTGGCTTATGTTTCAGCCCAGGCTTGTTCAGGATCTGTTCGATCTGAAAATGGTTGAAGTTGGATACTCCAAGAGCTTTCACCAGCCCCTCATCCACCAGCTCCTCCAGGGCCACCCAGGCATCCAGGAACGTGAGTTTACTGGTGAGGATGTTGCCTTTTTCGTCTTTGGGGAATAGTTCCTTCCCAGGCTGAAGGCCCTGTAGCCAGTGAATGAGATACAGGTCCAGATACTCCAGCTTCAGATCCGTGAGGGTCTTCTGAAAGGCTTCCCTCATCAGTTTTCTCTCAAAGAAGGCAGGCCACAGCTTGCTAACGATGAAGAGGTCCTCCCGCTTCACGGCCTTCTCTCTGATCTTCTCCTGGATGGCTTCTCCCACCTCGTTCTCATTCTGATAGACGTAGGCGCAGTCGATGTGGCGATAGCCGGCGTCAATGGCTGCCTTCACTGCGTCCTTGACTTGGCCTGGAGGAGACTTCAAGGTGCCCAGGCCCACAATGGGCATTTTGGCTTTGGTGCTGAGCTCCACGAAGGTGGCCATGGCTGGTGCGGAGTCCGTCCTCGCCTCCATTTTAATGATTTTTATCTCTGTTGAAATTCCCATTCATATCAACTATTGTTCCCCTCATTTCTTTGAATACTCTGTCTATACTCTCTTGTGTTTCATTGAGTTTCCTTAGGAATCATTAGTTTAAATTCTTCAGCATTTCATAGATTTCTTTCAAATTAAGCTCTATTTCTGGAGAATGGTTGTGTTCTTTTGGAGGTGTTGTGCTTCATTGCGTCTTCATTTTTCCTGTGTTCCTATATTAAGGTCTATCATCTGTTATAATGGTTGGTTTTTTATGAAGCTGCTTTCATTGGAAAGATATTTTTCCTGACATGTAATGTAAGGTGTCAGTTGGGTAGTTTCTTTGCCTTTGGCTCTTGGTGAGCCTGAACTATAAATTCCAGTGATCTCTCCAGCTGTAATCAGTACCACCCTGTCTGATGAGTTCCACCTTGAATAGCTGCAGCAATTCATGGAGCCGGTGGTATGACTTTAAGGGAACATGGGCTTACAAAGATGCGAGTCTTGAGGCGCCAAGGAGTTAGGTGTTAATCACACTAGGAATGTGATCACATTGCCACGTTTTTTGTGCTGCAGGACTCAAGTGAGGCAGTCCCCTTGAATGCCAGGCAAGCCTGAGTGATGCTTTGACTTGAGGCACTAAAATATGTAGACTTGGAACTTTGTAATATGGATGAGACCTTCCCCAAGTTCTGCTGCATAGGCATGGGTGCTGCTGGGGTATATAGGTTTATAACATCAAAGCCCTAGTCCCAGCACTGGGAGATGAGAAAGGGACCTTGTGTAGGTCCAGTGTGGTGAATATAGGTTATGCTATGGACTGTGCACTGGCAACTGTAGGCCTAGAGCAGTGGAATGTAGATAAGGTCTACCCTAGGTCCAACAGGGTGGGCTCCAGTGACAGTCAGGCATATTGTACCAATAGACACAATCCCTGCAGACAAGGAAGGGTGTCTTGTCCAATACTCATAGGAAAAACTTAGATTATATTGTGGATTCTGTACTGGCAACCATGGACATGCAGCAATAGGATGGAAACAGAGACTTCCTCAGATACTACAGGGTAAGCACAGGAGTTCCTGGGACAAATAAAACTGTCACAGCGCTGCAGCGTTCAGTGAAGACCTCGCCCAGGGGTCATGCTTCATGTGTAGGTGATGGCAGGGATTTTGCATGGGCAGGCTAGGGTCTGAAGCACTGGAATGATGATAGAGTCCTCTCCAAGACCTACGGAGAGAATTCAGGTGACTCTGGAACATAGGCCTGACAGTCCCAACTCTGGATTTGGAGGGTACCCAACCCTATCTCATATGGTCACAGGTTATGCTGGAGATTCTGCACCAGCTGGCACAAGCCTGGATCAGTGAGATGCAGAAAGGGTCTTCCACAGGACCCATAGATGAGCACAGGCACCCATGAGACTTACAGAACAGTCACATACCCAGAGCTACGGGGTGCAGTCTATTCCCTACCCAGATCTGGTGTGATCACAGGAGACTGTGCGCTACAGCTTCACCAGTCACAGTTCCAGTACTGCAGGACTCAGATGTAACTTACCCAGTTACCACATGCTGATTACATATTACACTGGGGATTGCATACTAACACATGCATGTCTGGAGCGTAGGAATGCATTTAGGGCCTTTCCCAGGTCCCACTGGAGAGTGAAGGTATCTGGGACTTACAGAACCAAGTCACATCCAAGGGCAGGATGCAGTGGATCCTAACCCAAGTCTCAAAGGTCAAGTGCCAGTTATTCTGGGGGTTGCGGATTGGCAGCCACCAGCCTGATGCAGAGGCATGCAGCATGGTCCCTCCAGGTCCCACTGGTGGTTGCAAGTTACTCTAGGCTTTGTAGCTCCAATAGGCCCAGTCCTAGAGCTGCAGGACACAGAAGGGACTCGCCCCAGTTCCCCCAGGGCATGAAAGTGTAGTGCCAAGGCCTGTGCTCTGGCCATTCAGCCCCTTTGCTAAGTCATACAGCAGAGATAGGCTCAGCTCTAGTCTTCTGGGCTTGTACATAGGCTGCTGCTTTCACCAAGCCCCTAGAAACAGAGGGGAGCTTCCATGATCACAGAGTGAGTGTGGCTCTGACACTTGTGCCTCATGGTCCCACAGCTGCAGGCTTCAGAGGGACGCTCTCTCTGCCCTATGTATTGCCCTCGCTTTAGCTCTAAAAGCTTGTGGTAGAAACAGGAGCAGGAGGTCCGACCCAAGGCATGGCTCACAATTGGTAAAGGCTAGTTGTGGCATCCTATACCACTCTGGGGAGGATTGATTGACAGATGGGCATGCAGTCCCATTCTGAACAGTGAGGTACTGTGGAAAGGCTTCTAGGATTTGGGGAAGGTTTTATCCTTGACTAAAGGGAGGGATATTTGAGAATGACTCTTGCATGTATCACTTGTCTTCTTGTGTTTCGGTAGTGTCCCATGAGAAAAAGGTACTTGAGCTAATGAGGAAAACCATCCCTAATTTCCAGTAAGACAGAAAAATCCTTCATTCTTGGTGACTCTCTTGAGCAACTAAACAACCCCAGTGCCCTTCCCTTCAGCTGTCTTGCTAAGTGAGATGTTAGGAACCTGTTTTCTTAGATACACTATCACTGTGGCTTAGATCATCCTGATACATCTGCCCTGGGAGGTAATGAGGTGAACAAACTTGGAAGTGTGCAAGCAGAGCCTGATGGTCCACTCATCGGAAAATGGCAGCAGGGGCTTGGGCTGCAGATGAGGCTTTTACTAGAGGACAATTACAGTTACTTCTAGTCCTGATAGTCTTTAATTGCCTTCATGCCCCTACCCAACCCCAGTCTTTGTGACTCCCTAAGCCTGAGCCAGGCTCTTGTTGAACCATCTCAGGGACTCCTCACTAGTAACTCCCTCCTATTTGTCATGCACTGTGCCATACATCTACACAGACTATCTGTTTTCAGCACTGTATGGAAAGTACTGGTATTATCTTTATCTGACTGATGAGAAAATTGTGTCTCGGAAAGACCAAGAACTCTCCTAACGTGACACATGGAGAGAGAGGCTGTGATGTCACAGCTCTTCCAATGACACAGCATCAGGGGACAGCCAAAAATAGACATGTGGAAGCCCTTGCCACTGGCACTGTCTCGTACTCTGAAACAGCCCCATTTCTCTTGGCTCCGACACCAGGCTGCTGGAGATTCAGCGAGCCAAAATAGAATGGACGTCTAGTCACCCTCCTAGAATTCCCCATCTGTCCTGACAAGGTCCTGGGGACATCCAAGGTGACACTCACCCAGCAGAACATTGACAAAGTGACAGAGATTTAGCTGGGCTTTGGTTCCTGCTCACAGGGTGCAACTCCCAAAAGGAGACCCCGAGAAAACATTTCAGGTCAGCTCTGTCCTGTACACATTCCTGAGATCTGGGTTTGGGAAGCCCTAGGGACCACCATCTCTGTTTAATCTCTGACTTCCAATGCTGTAGGTGGTTGATGGCTACCAAAGGTGGCGACAAAACCCTTTGGACCTGCCCACCATCTGGTAGGCTGCAGCAAGGCTGGAGACTGCCGCCTGTTCTGCTCAGAAACCGTGTTTACATGATAGTGATAATCATACCAGCAGCTAATGTTTGCTGGGGTTTCAGGGGATCCGTAGATGGTACTTAGGTTTTTTCTTAAGTCCAAAACTAATTAAGAGGTAGATGATACAAGAATTTGAAAAATGATATAAAAATGTCAGATCCTTTATTGGTCAATGTTCAGCTGGAGGATTTGGTCTTGGAAGGAGGTAACAGTGGATGCCTTAATACTTCCTGTACCCCAGAGAAGTTTTACAGACCTTCTTTGTTGAGCCTTCTGTATGACTGAGAGTGGACTTCAATGTAAACTTCCCAAAGCACACACTGATAAATGTCTCCTCTCCGGTGGAAAGCATGAATGAGGATTAGTGTTTCCCACAATCATATGGGTTAACTCTTTACTATTTACAATGTATTGTGCCAAGCATCTACACAGATTATGCAGTTTAACTCTGTTTTCAACATTGTATGGAAAGTACTACTATTATCTTTATCTTAGTGATGAGAAAACCTAGGAACACCAAGAACTTTCCTAAAGTGACGCATGGTGAGAGCAGATCTAGGACCAGGCATAGATGAGACAGGAAACTACCTCAGAGGCACCTGGCTGTAGCCTCCTCTGTGTACTGCACATTGTTGTTGGAGTGCTATAAGAACATGACAGAACATAGAGTTCTGGGTCAGAGGACTTGGGCATTAGTCTAGGCCTCTGCAGTCCTTGCCTGCCAGTTAGAGCTTGTGATGCTTATCTTGAGAAATTCATTCACTGTGAGGATCGAGTGAGACCACAGGCATTGAAGTGCTTTGTAATTGACTGGCCAAGAGCAGAGATAGGCATCTGGGAGTATAAGGATTCTGGGTTTTGTTCCTGCCTTCCAGGAAAACCTCAATGACATGGTCCAACAGTTTGACTTTCAATCCCTCACTGGACTTACTTACCTCTCAGAGGTATTGGGTTGCTTAAAGGGGATAAGATTAAGAAACTGATTTCTCTGAGAAATGTAGACATGTATATGTGCAGCATTTAGGACTGTGCTTTTGGTGATAAAATTGTTGCATAGGTTTTTGTAGACTCGTGTATCTGAAGGATTAAAAATTTCAATGATGGGCTGGTGCCGTGGCTCACTAGGCTAATCCTCCGCCTGCAGCACCATCACCCCGGGTTCTAGTCCCAGTTGGGGTGCTGGATTCTGTCCTGATGGCTCCTCTTCCAGTCCAGCTCTCTGCTGTGGTCCGGGAGGGCAGTGGAGGATGGCCCAGGTCGTTGGGCCCTGCACCTGCATGGGAGATCAGGAGGAAGCACCTGGCTCCTGGCTTTGGATTGGCGCAGTGTGCCAGGGGGGTGAACCAACAGAAAAAAGAAGAGCTTTTTTTCTGTCTCTCTCTCTCTCTCTCTCACTGTCTAACTCTGTCAAAAAAAAAAAAAAGAATTTCAATGATGATACTTTAACGTTTTGCATCTCAGCAAGTATATGTTTTAAAATAAGTTACTAAAATCATGAGTTGCAAGGGCTATGGAAGCCTTTAGGGTTCGCTGACTTTGATCTTATTCCGATAGGGTCATAGTCAAAGTGGATGTTCTCTCCTCCCTTCGGAGAAGGGTACCTCCTTCTTTGATGGCCCCGTTCTTTCCACTGGGATCTCACTCACAGAGATCATTCACTTAGGTCTTTTTTTTTTTTTTCCCGTGGTATCTTGGCTTTCCATGCCTGCTATACTCTCATGGGCTCTTCAGCCAGATCTGAATGCCCTGAGGGCTGATTCTGAGGCCGGAGTGTTGTTTAGGACATCTGCCATCCTATGAGTCTGCTGTGTATCCCACTTCCCATGTTGGATCTTTCCCTCCCTTTTTGATTCTATCAGTATTAGCAGATACCTATCTTGTTTGTGTGATCTCTTTGACTCCCAGACCTATCAGAGCTATCAATTGTGAGCTGAAATTGATCACTTGGACTAGTGCGATGGCATTGGTACATGCCATCTTGATGGAATTGTGTTGGAATCCCCTGCACATTTCTAACTCCACCTTTTGCGGCCAGTCCGATTGAGCATGTTCCTAATGACTCATGACTGGAGCCCAGGGAGATTACTGACGCCATGAACAGGAGTGTCAAATTGTTAAGTCAGCAACAGGAGTCACAGTGTACTTACACCCCATGCGGAATCTGTCCCCAATGTGTCGTCTAAAGCCAAGTGATGCTACGACTGGTACTGAAACAGTATTTTTATACTTTGCGTTTCTGTGTGGGCGCAGACTGATGAGGTCTTTGCTAATTATATACTGAAGTGATCTTCTGTGTATAAAGAGAATTGGAAATGAAAAAAAAAAAAACAACAACCTGGTGTTAAAATGGAAAAGGCATAGAAAATTAATTATTTTGAAAAAAAAATTATGTAGGATCTCTGTCTTTAATGTGCTGTACATTGCTATTTTATGCTATAATTAGTAATCCAATGGTAGTTTTTTCACTTGATGTTGCTATATGGGCAAAATGTTGAAATCTTTACCTAATATATACTAAACTGATCTTCTGTGTACAAAAAGAATTGAAAATGAATCTTTACACGAATGGAAGGGGAAAGGGAGCGGGAGGGGGGAGGGTTGCGGGCGGGAGGGAAGTTATGGGAGGGGGGAAGCCATTGTAACCCATAAGCTATACTTTGGAAATTTATATTCATTAAATAAAAGTTTAATAAAAAAAAAAAAAAGTTACTAAAATCAAAATCTGTTGCTAATTAAAAAATTCAACTCAAAAACATGAACAGGCCGGCGCCACGGCTCACTAGGCTAATCCTCCGCCTTGCGGCGCTGGCACACCAGGTTCTAGTCCCGGTCGGGGCACTGATCCTGTCCCGGTTTCCCCTCTTCCAGGCCAGCTCTCTGCTGTGGCCAGGGAGTGCAGTGGAGGATGGCCCAAGTCCTTGGGCCCTGCACCCCATGGGAGACCAGGAGAAGCACCTGGCTCCTGCCATCAGATCAGCGCGGTGCGCCGGCCACAGCGCGCCTACCGCGGCGGCCATTGGAGGGTGAACCAACGGCAAAAGGAAGACCTTTCTCCCTGTCTCTCTCTCTCACTGTCCACTCTGCCTGTCAAAAAAAAAAAAAAAAAAAAAACAAACAAACAAACAAAAAAAAACCAAAAAACAAAAAAAAAACAAAAAAACAAAAAACATGAACAAGTATTGGTGTTGTGTGCTAAAGAAAGTAAAATAAAGGTATCAAATATGGATACAGAATTTACTGAGTGCCTGCTAATATCTAAGTGCTTTAAGTATATTAATTCATTAAATTTTCACAACCAACCTGTGAGTAGACATAGTACTGTCTCCATGTGTAGGAGGAGTGTGAGAAGACAGGGCTCAGGGCAATCCAGTGACGTAAGCAGGATCTCAGAGCCTCAGAGCCCGTAAGAAGCAGAAGCAAGATTTGAACTTAAGCCAGTCTAGATTGAGAATCTCTTGTCTTAACCACTAGAATAGGGTGTTATAAAATACGCAAATAACTTGTAACACAACTTAGAGCCTAGTTGAAAAAGGAGATTCACAGGCAATAGATAACTGAGAAGCAATGTAAGATAGCACCACATTGAATTGTGTGTTTAGCATTGGCTAAAAATGCTCACTAATGAATAAAAGAAGTGTTGATATTGTCCAGCCTTATTAATAATTTTAATATTTAATAATTTTGTGGGTTTTTGCTGTCATTTCAGAGAAGAATTCTGAATAGCAACTCAAATAAACCAGGTGACATGATGGTTTTTAAGGGTTTTATTCAGTGAAAGAAATGCACAGGAAAGTGAGGGCTTCCATTAGGGGAGAAAGAAGTCTAGTAGCTAAGTTGAGTCCAAACCAGGCAGAGAGCAAGCTAGGAGCCACATGGAGCAAGCGGATGCCTATGGAGCAGGCACAGGTAACTTAGCGTGGGCAGCAAAACAAAGGTAGAGAAAAGGAGGTCAGAAGGCCACGTGCCCGTAGGCACAGGACAGCAAAATTGGTGGGGTGGACACCATGCTGTAGGCCTTTTATCCGCTTCCAAAGGGTAGTGGTTACTTGGTCTGATGGGCAGGCGGCCATACAGGTGGGGTCAGGTAGGGATATGAGATCACACAGGGGGCAAGACCAAAGAGTTGTGGTCTCCAGCTTACAAATCTAATCAATTTAATCATATTTGTCTGCCTGTACCATGCAAAGAAGACAGCTCTGGGAATAAACCCTGGGCCATTTACTGATCACATGACAATCTGTGCCTCCACGTATTGATCTGGAAAATATAGATAATAATTTCTGTTTTGCCTTCCTTACAAAATAAAGCTCATTTTGGAAATCATAAAGAAATAATGGACATATAAATGAAGTAAATTGTTTTAAAAATCATTTATGTATTCATTTGTCTTCCTAATCCCATGGGTAACCTGCCCTAGCTGACTGGAGAAAGGGTGGAGATTAGGAATGTCAGACAAAGGGTATGATCCAAAGGAACAGCTGGAAATAATGAGGCTGCAGTCTTGTGAGGGGATTGCCTCAATTCCTTTATCTGCCTGTGTAGCATATCAAGGGCATGCTTGCTTTAAGCAAGGTCTCCACAAGAAGGCCAAGAAGAAGGGCCTGCCTCTTTCTGGCTTCACTAGTATTGGAAATCAGGGGAGAGAAGAGAGCAGGAAAACAGAATAAGGAGAAATGGTCTTAATTTTCTCATCCCTCTGTTGGCTTTGGCACAGGAAGCTGGGCACTCATTAGACAAGTTGGGACAACTCTGCAAGGAGATTTGCAACTTCCTCAGGCTAGAGCACAAGGTGAATCTACAGGTCTTGCATGGTGCAGCCTGGACTCAGCAGTAACTTGAGGAGTGGGTGTTACGGTGCAGCAGGTTAAACCACCACTTGGGAAGCCTGCATATCGTATCAATGGAAATGCTGTTTGAGTTATTATGGTTGCTCCACTTCCAGTTCAGCTTCCTGCTAATGTGCCTGTGAAGTAGCAGGTGATGCCCCAAGTTCTCGGATTCCTGCTATGGGTGTAGGAGACCTGGATGGGGTTCCTGCCTCTACTCTAGCTTCAGCCTGGCCCAGCTCTGGCTCTTGTGGATGGTAGTTAGAAGATCTCTTTCTCTCTCTCTCTCTCTCTTTCTCTGTGTCACTCTGCCTTTCAAATCAATAATCAAATCTTTAAAAAAAAGTAACCTGAAAGCGTTTTGGCTCCTGGCTTCGGATCGGCACAGCGCCGGCCGTAGTGGCCATTTGGGGGGTGAACCAACAGAAAGAAGACCTTTCTCTCTGTCTCTCTCACTATCTCTACCTGTCAAAAAAATATTTGATCAAGGGAGACTGACAGTACCTAAAGTGGTCATTCAGATTATAGGACAGACAGACCAAATTTGTTAGTTTGGTCACTTAGTTCATTTTTCTACCAACTATCAGATAAAGATTATAGAAAGTTCAGTTAGAGGCAGAATAAATTCATTTTCCATCTTCATCCAGGCAGAAGTATGAACAAAATTATGTGAGTCAATTACATATGATGCTGTTAAACACTTCTGACTGAGGGTAAGACATCTAAATATTGAATGGTTTCAATATTTAAGCAGCATTAACCTTTGACTGAAACAAGATAATATATGTAAAGTTCCTGGCACATATTAGGTGATAGGTGAATATTAATTATTTTAATGTTGCTTGGGGTCAATGTCAGGAAAGATAACAACTATTGCCTTAGATCACAACTCTTGGTAGTAGAATTAAAGTCTAAATATTGGGCAAGATGTACCCAGAATGGCATCTCTGCTTTCCCGGAGTGAAATGAGGATGGTTCATTCATGCAGAGATTCTCAAACCTGGTCATGCATCCAGATCATCTGGGCAGCTTGCTTAAGAAGACGGGTTATTTCTCCTCTGTTTCCCCTTGTGAGTATGATTCATTATTTCTGTGGAGGTACCAAGGCATCTTTTGGAAGCCATTAGAAACTTTTGTTGGGTCGGCGCTGTAAATGCCAAGGGGCGCTGTGTGGTATCTTCAGTTGTTTCTTTCCTTCTGTTGTGGGCTCTCACAGGCACACCTGCGGGTAGACCAGAGAAGTCAGACTTGATTGGTCTTTGTTTTTTTCTCCATGCAAAGTGCTGTGTCTAACAGGCTCAATTGCTGCCAGTTCCCTAATTCAAAAACAAAGCAAATACAAGGAATGATGAGCTTTTTGTTGGTCCAAGTTAAAGAAAATGGCACCTCTCCTTGACTTCAGTAGAATACAGTCTCCAAACCAAGAGCATGGTTTAGATGTGAGGGGGAAACCCTCGGTCTAGTTAGGACATTTTTTTTTTTTTTGGTTTGTTCTGTTTTTCCTTCCTTAACCCCATTTTCAGATCCCAGGGGCGCATTGCTCTTATCCGTGCTCCAGCAGGATTTTTACTGCAGCAGCAAACTGCAAAGTCGGAAAGGTGCATGCTGGAATTCCTTTTGGAAATCATCTTTCTTTGGGGCCCTATCTCTTTATTGCACCTCTGCCGTCACTTTCAGGGCACCATTGCCTTCCTGTGGTCTCCCTAGCACTTTCTGAGTCATAGTCATGACTTTTTGTTGGTCACCTGATCAAATGATGCCCTGGCTGAAGCTGGCAAATGGCCATTGTGCTAAACATAATCATTCCAGTAAAACACGGCTGATTAGCATAGAAATCTCCATAAGCCTTTCTATTCCAATTTTGCTGTTAGAATTCTGGCCCCTTTGGAGGTCATGCTAACCTAGTTAAAGCTCTTGGAGAAAATACTGTCGTTCCAGCTCATTGCATTTGCATTAAAATATATTGTCCTTCAGCTGACGTGCTAACCAGCAACCCATCATCGGCAACTTTGCGCAGAACCTGAACCAGAGGGCATCATCTGTTATTTAAGTTAGGATCCGGGAAGCTCAATGTAAATATATGACGGGCAACAAGACATTGAGGTCTTTAAAGTTCTGGCTGTCTGCACTTTACTGCGGAGGAGGTCAAAACATTTTTTGATGAGAAGCAGAATACCACAAAGTGAAGGATGGCACTGCTGTGTTCCTTGCTGGGTTGTGCCCCCTGGAGATAATATGGCATTGTGAGAGCATGTATGCTGGAGTCAGACTGCCTGGCTGAGTCGCTCCTCTACCATGTACAGGTCTGGGGCATTGGGACAGGTTATTTAGCCTCTCTGTGCCACAGTGTGTATTTCTATAATATAATAAAAGGGCTAATAAATAGTACATACCTTGTTGAGTTATTATTTTTGCATAAATGAGATCATTTCTGTTGTGTGTTCAGTTAGTGTTGGCTATTATGGCTAGTAATTGTTAATGTTATACTCAGTCGATAGGAACTATTTTCATTAATAACAATAAGGAACCTACAGAGTGGTTAGTCCTTTTTATAGCTCATTCACATGGTTTTTGAGAAACTATTGGGGAAAGGATGTCTAGGAACTGGAGATACAGCACTACATGTGAAGGATTGACTTCTGCTCGTAGAAAGACCACATGCTGGAGAGATATGCCGGGGATTACTGAGTTACTTATCATTGTAGGTTCAAGACCAAAGATGTCATATATTTTTCAAAGATGTCTTAAGTTTGTTTTTGGGAGTTTGAAAACTCCTTAGAACAATACCTGGTACCACATAATCAATTTGTAATAGCTTAATTATAACATTATTGTCGGTTTTTCTTATTAATAATGCTTCTACGGGATACATAGCATAGAAAGCCAAGACACTCTAGCAAAAGAAAAAAAAAAGAAGACCTAAATGAAAGATCTCTGCGAGTGAGATCCCAGTGCAAAGAATGGGGCCAACAAAGAAGGAGGTACCTTTCTCTGAAGGGAGGAGAGAACTTCCACTTTAACTATAACCTTGTCTAAATAAGATTGGATTCGGCGAACTCAAAAGGCTTCCATAGCCTTGGCAACCCTTGACAAGAGCCTAGGGTGATTACTGACACCATAAACAAGAGTGTCAATTTGTTAAGTCAACAACAGGAGTCACTGTGCACTTACTCCCCATGTAGGATCTCTGTCCTTAATGTGTTGTACAATGTGAATTAATGCTATAACTAGTACTCAAACAGTACTTTACACTTTGTGTTTCTGTGTGAGTGCAAACTGTTGAAATCTTTACTTAATATATACTAAATTGATCTGTTTATAAAGATAATTGAAAATGAATCTTGATGTGAATAGAATGAGAGAGGGAGTGGGAGGTGGGAGGGCTGCGGGTGGGAGGGAAGTTATGGGGGGGAAAAGCCATTGTAATCCAAAAGCTGTACCTTGGAAATTTATATTTATTAAATGAAAGTTAAAAAAATTGGGAGAGGAAATGGTAAAAAAAATACTACTTCTATTTGTACTTATATTACCTTTCTTAAATTTCATGACAATCCTGTGAAAAGGCATTGTGATTATCTCCTAATGCTAACGCAGAATTCAAGACTAAGAGAGGTTAAGTAACTTCTCCAATGTCACAAAGCGTATGCATAATCAAGCTGAGATTTAAAACAACAACCTTGGCTCTTTTGAAATTCTTGTTTGCTTGAGTTGAAATCTCACAGCTTGTGTCTCTCAAAGCAGTTGGGATAATTGGGCCTGTCAAATGTTGAGTGATGGGCAGTGAGCTATAAGGTTCTTGACTATAACATGACTTAGTAAGGTTCATTTTTTTGGCCCCTAGAAATTACCTATGGGTTGTGATATCGTCATGTAATGCCCTTGACAGAGTGTCTTCCTCACTTCCCGATATCAAGTAAGACTTTATCTAATCCTTCCTCAAGAAAGCATCTACTTTTTTGTATTTATGTTATTTTATTTCAGAGAGAGAGAGAGAGCGAGAGCGAGTGAGCGAGCACTTCCATCTGCTGGTTCACTACTGCAGTGCCTACAGTAGTCAGAGCTGGACCAAGCTGGAGCCAGGCACTAGAACTCAGTCTAGGTCTCCTCTGTGGGTGTCAGGTTCCCAAGTTGTTGAGTAGTTACTCACTGCCTCATGAGATGTGCAATAGCAGGCAGCTGGAATTGGAGGTGAATCTGAAACCCAAACCAGCCACTCTGACATGGGTTGCAAGTGTCTCAAGAGGTATCTTAATTTCAGTCATGTATTATTAGAACATCTTAGAGAAAAGGGGACTCCACACTCTCTATGACCTTTGAGTAAAATCACACTAAAAATATCAAAGTTGGAAGAGATTGTGAGGGTTATTTAAACCAGCTCATTCTTTTTGTACTTGAAGTCTGCATGGCAACCTTGATTAACTACTATGTAGGGTGGTGGCCATGAGTGTGGGCTCCAGAGCTGTTTGCCCTGGATTTCAGTCCCAGCTCTGCTGTGTCCTGACTGTGTGACAATGGGAAAGTTTCTTAACCTCTTGCTACCTCCCCTGTAAAAGGGTGGTACTAATGGTGTTTACATGCTGGGCTGTAATGAAGACTAAGTCAGTTGCTACGTGTAAAGCCCTTGGAGAAGCGGCTGTGTGTGGTCAGCTGTATGTAAGTACTTACCCTTTATCTTCTCCATGTTTACAGTACTGGTGTCCGAGTCCAAATGTCCAGATAGCTTAACTCTATATCTAGTGCTCTGTTCATTTCCTGGCATTCTCTTCCATCAAGGTATGGTTTTCTTTAATCTACCTGAGGTTTGCTCTGCTCTAACTTGACACATAGCTACTTATTTTCTTCTCAGACTGGATACATATGCAATCCTTAGAGATATGATCTTCACACGCTATGATCACGGGGCTCTGAGGTCCAAGAGAACTGGATTTGAATTCCAACTTTACTACATCAAGGTTTCTTAGCTTCCCTGAATCAGAATCTTCTGGGGAGCATGTAAAAAGTAGGTTAGGATCCATCTGTGTATGTTGGTACATAAGAGCCTAAGGAAACAGATGCCAAGGATACATGTTTTAAAACTCCCTAGGTATATCTTGTGGGTGGCTAGATTCGGAAACCACTGGATTAAGGAATCACTTAAATGGAATGACTTAATGCCAAAAGGGTTTTTTATAATTTAATTTACCTTTCTGGTGCCCTTCCATTTATCCATCCATTTATGCATCTGTCCACTGATCCATCAACCACACATATTTTAGTGTCCAATGTTTGGCTCATGTCCTACTATTGCTGTGGCTGTTACAAAGATGAATGATCAATGCTCGAAGAGAATAGATAAATTGAGTACAAATAATATATGATGTGTTATGAAGTGGTATAGAAGTACAGAAATATACACAATTACTCCAGATTGTAACGGAAGAACAGGAGAGTTTTCGTTATATCCAAGAGCACCATCTCCCTTCAGGCTTCTCCTGTTCCTGGCTGTTTATATTACCTCCCAGTCCTGTGGGTTTCTATAGCTTTCTGGACCTGCTTTTCTCAGACTACATTACAATTTTATGGTTGCTTATTTTTTTTTCATTGCAACTTGCTGGAAGTGAAGTCTGCATCTTTTTTTTTTTTTGAAAGATTTATTTATGTATTTGAAAGGCATCGTTACAGAGAGGCAGAAGAGAGAGAAAGCAAGGTCTTCCATCTGCTGGTTCATTCCCCAAACAACAGCCACAATGGCCAGAGCTAGGCCGATCTGAAGCTAGGATTCAGGAGCTTCTTCTGGGTCTCTTACATGGGTGCAGGGGTCCAAGGACTTGAGCCAACCTTTATTGTTTTCCCAGGCATTAGCAGAGAGCAGGATCGGAAGTGGAGCAGCTGGGACCTGAACCTGTGCCCATGTGGGATGCCAGTACTACAGGTGGCAGCTTTACCCACTATGCCATAGTGCCAGCCCCTGAAATCTGCATCTTAATCATCTCCCTCAATCCCCCAGATTGGCTGGCTCCGAGTAGCTACATTAAGTGCTCAGTGAACACTGAGTAACGTGAGTTGTTGGGTCAGTTATGCAAAGAGGAGAGCATCTCGAAGTGGACAGGACTAGAACCAGGTGGTGGGGCACCTCGGATTTGAATCAAGTGTGAGTTTTAGTTTCTAGTCAATGAGCATAAGACCATTTTGGAAATGACATCTTTTGACCACAAACAAGTTAGAAGTAGGGCAGTCTGTCACAGTGTGGGAAAGGTATAGAGAAAATTTTAGGTGTAAACTGTGACGAATCATATGGAATTATGAAGGATACAGTTACTCCTTTGTCGCTTCCATTTCATTCTGTCTGATTATTTCAAGGAGATGTGTTCTTTTTTAATTTTTAAATTTTAATTCTTAATTAGTTTTTAACAGATTCAATGTGGTTTGCAGATAGAATTCTGAGAACAAAATAATGCCCCCTCCCTTCCTTCCTCACTCCTCTGTCCTCCCCACACTCCTTCATTCCCTCTTTCTTCCTGTCTTTCTTAGTTTTTGAGATAACATATTTTAAAATTACAGTACAGTTAAAAGGATTAATACTTCACAAAATAAGAAGTTTAACAAGTACAAAGATAAAGGACCCTAGTTCAGTGAGAATATAAACAGCATCTATCAACAATAATTTAATGGAAAAATGACAGTTTCAGCCACATATAGTAAATTTTAAAGTAATCACAGATCATTAAAACTATAGCAGTATAACATTCCTTTTTTATTATTATTATTTAAGACCTTTATTAGCAGGTGCTTGCAGTTTGTTGACTTTTTTGAAAAAATCAAGTTGTAAACTTTTATTACAAATTAAAAATGAAGTTCTTAAAAATCTCAACTTGACCAGATATGAAACAATTTAAAAACCTTTAAAGGTGTATTGAGAAAAACCAGGCTTTTTTAAAAAACACGTTTGTCGTTACCAAAAAGAGACATCTTTAGGTAAAAATAATAAAAACCCCATGCTGCATAGATAATGCAGATAGTTCTAGTAATCTGGTCAACAGGAAAAAAGCAAGCACTTAAGGTCTTCAGCTCCAATCTTTTGTTCATTTCTTATTGCTGGAATTTCATATTCATTTCCTCTTGTTGGATGACTAAACTGGATGATGGTAGAGATGTTAAGCCGTCATTTACTCAGCCCCGCCCTGCTCAGCCTCGCGAGCGGACGAATTCTCAGCTGGTGGATCGGCTGCTTTTGTCTCTTTGCCATCTTGTGGTTTAGGGTTATCTGGGCGTCTGCGTCGGTAATTGAAGTTGCGGCGGTACCAACGCTGAGGTGGCTGCTGACCCTGGGTCTCATCTCCTTGGTTTTCCTTATCTTCTTCATTGCCGTCCTCTCTAGGCTGTCTTTGGCGAGGAGGACCTCTGCGGAATCGTGGTCTATAACCCCGATACATATTCTGTCTCACTGGTCTACCTTGTTCTCCTGCACCCTGGTTGTCAGCACCTTCCATCACTTCTCCCTGCACAGGAGGGTTGGAATACTGTGGTCGATGCCCATAGGGTCTCCGCATGTAGTAAGGTGGGAACCTTCGCCTGCGGTAGGGCCGGCGTTGTTGGGCCTGGCCTTCGGGAGTGCTCTCCGACCCCTCATTCTTTTCCCCACTCTAACTGTTCTGGTAATTCTGCTGGTAATTGCGTGGAGGACCCCTACGACGTGGGTAGCGTCTATAATTGTTACGGTCTGCTGCATATTTACTGCCTCGCACTGGAACTCCACCAGGACCTGTAACATTTGCTGCCTCCGCACCCTTTTCTCCTTCAACAACATCAAACTCCACAGTCTCTCCATCTCCTACACTGCGAAGGTACTTCCTGGGGTTATTCTTCTTTATGGCAGTCTGGTGTACAAATACGTCTTCCTTGGTGTCATTCCTGTTGATGAAACCATATCCGTTCCTTACATTGAACCATTTTACTGTTCCCAAAACCTTCGTTGCGATGACCTTCTTGTCCCCGCCGGCGGGCACCGCCGATGTGAGGCCGCCCGGGCCACCGCTCCCTGTGCCGCTGCCCGTGGTGCCGGGCTTGGTTTCGGCGGCGCTGAGGGCGGGGGCGGCGGGCGGCTGCTGGGTCTCGGCCTCGCTGCTCATGGTTGCGGTGATGGTGACTGGGGCCGGCTGTGGCAGCTGCGGCTCCTCCCAGGGTGTGATGATAACTAGGCCGGCGGCAGCCGTGGGGCTGCTCAGGGCTCTCTGGGGTCCGCTCTCCGCTCCCGCTACCGATCGAACTCTAACATTCCTTTTTTTAAGATCTATTTATTCATTTGAAAGTCAGTTACACAAAGAGAGAAGGAGAGACAGAGAGAGATAGGTCTTCATTCCACTGGTTCACTCCCTAATTGGCCACAATGGCTGGAGCTGCGCTGATCTGAAGCCAGGAGCTTTTTCTTGGTCTCCCACGTGGGTGCAGGGGCCCAAGGACTTTGACCATCCTCCACTCCTTTCCCAGGCCACTACAGAGAGCTGGGTTGGGAGTGGAGCAGCTGGGACTTGAACTGGGCCCATATGGGATGCTGGCACTGCAGGTAGCGGCTTTACCCATTATGCCACAACACTGGCCCCAGTGTAACATTCTTAACTCCTGTTTTTTTTTTTTTTTTTTTTCAGGCAGAGTGGATAGTGAGAGAGAGAGAGAGACAGAGAGAAAGGTCTTCCTTTTTGCCGTTGGTTCACCCTCCAATGGCCGCTGCGGCCAGCGCATCTCGCTGATCCGAAGCCAGGAGCCAGGTGCTTCTTCTGGTCTCCCATGTGGGTGCAGGGCCCAAGGACTTGGGCCATCCTCCACTGCCTTCCCGGGCCATAGCAGAGAGCTGGTCTGGAAGAGGGGCAACCGGGATAGAATCTGGCGCCCCAACCTGGACTAGAACCCCGTGTGCCAGCACCACAAGGCAGAGGATTAGCCTGTTAAGCCACGGTGCCGGCCCTGAGCCCCTGTTTTGATAAAGGTATAGAACACAGTTTTATAAAATGATATTTGCAGCAATATTGATATACAATGGTATTTCTTCTTCTTCTTTTTTTTTTTTTTTTTTAATTTAGCTCCTACATGTAAGGGAGAACATGAAAGGTTTGCCTTTCTGGGTCTGGGTTATTTTACTCAATATGATGTCTTCTAATTGTGTCTGATTTGCTGCAAACGGTAGAATTTAATTCTTTTTGATAGGTGAATAATATTCCATTGTTGAAATAGACCACATTTTCTTGATGCAGTCATCTGATGATGGACAGCTTGGTTGGTTCCAAATTTTGGCTGTTGTGACCAGTGCTGCTATAACCACGGTGGTGCAGGCTTCTCTTTGATACACTGTGTTCAAGTCTTTTGGGTATTTAGCCTGTAGTGGGACTGCTGGGTCACATGACTAGTCTACTTTCGGTTTTTTAAGAAATCGCCACCCTGTTTCCCACAGTGGCGGCACTGACTTCTGTTCCCAGCAGCAGGGCAGAAGTGTTTCTCTCCACATCCTTGCCAGCATTTGTTGCTGTCTGTGTTTGAGAGTTCAGCCATTCTCACAGGGGTGAGGTGATGTCTCACTGTGGTTTTGACTTGCATGTCTCAGGGAGACATTTTCAACTGGGTGCTAGTATTTTAGCACTTCCCTAACACTTCCAATCTACTTCCTTTTTACTAGAGACAATAGTCCTTCAGATCAGGGAGATCAGGGCCTTAGTTGTCTATTGTCATAGAAAACATTTTAAACAGAGCTCGGTGTAGGAGAAGGTGTGTTTGCCCCCTTTGCAGTCCCTGGGTTTGATTCCTGGCTGTGGCTCCTGACTCCAGCGTTTTACTAACGCAGACCCTGGGAGACAGTGGACATGGCCCCAGTGCTTGGTCTCTTGTCACCTGTGTGGAGCCGAGGTTAAGTTCTGGCTCCTAGCTCAGGCATAAGCCACTCCTGGCTGTTGGAAGTGAACCAGAGGTTGGGAGCTCTATTTGTTTGTCTCACTGTCTCAGTTTTAAAAACAAAACAAAGCGAACAAAATGAAACAAGATCTCAGTGCCTTTCAGTAGCAAAACTTGAATTAGCCAGGGTCTGCGTGTCAGCCCTTAAGGCCAGTGGTTCCTTTGGTCTTGATCTGGGGTACCTGGGGTCTGCTCTGTGTTTCTCACAGCCTTCCAAAAACTACCTGGGCATGTTCTCAATACAGAAGAATGGCCCTAGTCACACAGGAGATTTTCATGCCTCTATATTTCTAAAAACCACTCACGCAACACTGGGCAGAGCAGATGTAATGGCTGAATTCAGAATCAAATGAAGGAGTCACGTACTTTGCCTATTTAGTGACAAGAATGCACAGTCATGTGGCAAAGAGGCATAATACAAGAAGGTCTGAATGATTCATTAATGGTCTCGGTATATCTGCTTTAGCAGGTGAAATTGTCTAGCTAGAATTTAATAGCCTGTCTCCTACAGTATGTTTTTTTATATTGTCGTCTTGTGGCAAGTGACATAGGTTTTTAATTATGGCAGTGATACCAAGTTTCCTTTGAAAGTAAATATTTGAGACAAATATAACTGGGTATTAAGAGAAAATTTTTCTTTTTTTTTTTAAAGTGGCCCTGTGTACACAGGTATGATAAGAGCCATCAGCCTAAGGAAGTGACAGGTTGGGAAACTGCATCCGGATAACTACAATTGGAACTGTGGGCAGGGATGTTGCAGACTCAGCAAAATAAACTTAAAAGCCTCAAGGGTTCAGGTGAAATGCGTAAACAAACATTTGTTACGCATCAAGCATGGACCTGAAGCAGCAGCAGGAGGCAGAGATATAAAAATGAAAAGCTCCAAGTCCCTTCTCAGGCAGGTTGTAATCTAGTGGATAAGAGCTGTGTAACAGGTCACTGACACATGAGGCTAACTGTGCACCAGCCAGAGTGCCCTGGGTGTCAATAGGAAGGGCTCTGAAAGTAGGCTGAGCACTAGGCACTGGCAGAGGGCTTCCAGCAAGCTCACAGGAGGAGGCTCTGGAAGGAGGCCTTGCCTAGTTAGAAAGGGAAGGAGACTCTGCAAAGGCATGGGGAGTGTGCTGTGCTCTTCTGCAAAGTTCGTTCAAAGCCTGAAAAGACAGGAGGAGACTGCAGCAGCCATATGTAGACAGCTGTTTGCCAAGGTAAATAGAGTTGACTGATTGTAGACGAAAGGGAGTCACTCAAGGTTCTCACACAGGGAGAAGATCTGGCTAGGTGTGTGAACTTGCCCACTCACCTTTGCCTCCGAAGCAACATCATATCGGATCTGTTCATATTTAGCCATATGTGCATAAATACACACTCTTTCTCTCTCAGACACACACATAGGCATATAATGTGTTATATTTGTAAGCTCTGTTTTTATATGTCTTTACTCTATAAAAATTCCAGCCAGGTGATTTTTTAACTTCTGTTTGCAAACCGCTTGTGACAGGAGGCTCATTAATCTACAGATGAGCCTCTTGCAGTCCTGATTGTAAGTAGATAAAAAAGCTAGACTTGAGGGACACAACTGGACGTGGTGATTGTTGCTGTGATCCAGGAGAGGGACCTGGAAGGGCTGGAATGAGTGGGAAGTCTCTGTGTGGAAGGATAGAGAGGAGAGCTCCAAGCACAATAAAAATGTGAATTGTGTGAAATGTGAATGTCCAGGGGGCCTTGGCCACTTTAGAGCTCAAACGTAGCTGCATAAACAACTCTCAAACCAACAAATAGCTATTTTCCCTTTAATTGGACAAAGCAATGCTGACACCCAGTGGCTGGTCCAGATTACCCATTGCTCTGGAAGAGAAATCCCCAGGGAGATGGAAGTGAGCTTGTCTGACCCTGTGCAGGCAGAGCATCCCGGGATTGTGAGCGGAAAGGGCAAGTCTAAATTCAGCCAGAAACAGCCAGCCATGTGATGCGTTTGGCACTGCATAAAGGATCGTTCCCCGGGAGTTTCTTGCAGACAAAAGAGCTAAATTAAACCTGCAGACGATAACAGCATTGCATCAAAGTCAGCCCCTTCCAAAGCAGAAGCAAAAGCAATTACTCTCTTAGTTCCCTGGGGAGTTTCTATCTGAAGCACCAATAAGAAAATGGAATATTTCATGGTCAGTTTCCCAATCAAATCAATACTATGTATAATGATGTCACAAGCAGGCGGGCTCCCTGTTGGGATGGTAGTCACACAATCCCCCACTCTGACAGCATCAGGGTGTGCAGGAGCAATAAGGAACTTGACTGTCAGATGGGAAAATACATCACAGGAAGGGAAATGGATTTCCCAAGGTCTCGGAGGAAAATAACAGCCAAGAATAGACATGGACATTAGTGTGCTTCCTCTCTGACCAGTCTTAACTGGCTGGTGTTCTAGCAGCCCTCTTGGACCACGTGACAAAGGGGGTGGGGCATAAAGACGGAAGGCATCTGGGTCATGAACAAATTCATGGAGGTGCTATACCACCAGGGAGGGTAGACCCTCATTTTTATGAACTGTCAGCCATACCTGAAACTTCAGTATCTACACAAGTCGTTGACATTCGTCATTTATCTACCTGGTTGTGCTGTTTGAACATCTCAGAGGAATATTCAAAACCAAACTCAGGGTCTTCTATCCAAAAATGTGGTTCCTTACTCTTTCATCTTTCTCAGTAAATAACACCACTTCCTTTGCCCCAAACAGAGTGGAGCAGGCATCCTTGACTGCTTCCATTTTTTTTCTTTTATTAATTTTTTTAAAAAGAGGATTTTCCTTTTTAAGAAAGATTATTTATTTGAAAGGCAGAGTTAGAGAAAGAGAGAGAGAGAGAGAGATCTTCCATCTACTGGTTCACTGCCCCAATAGCCTTAATGGCCAGAGCTTGGCAGATCCAAAACCAGGAGCCAGGAGCTTCTTCTGGGTGTGCCATGTGGGTGCAGGGGCCCAAGAACTTGGGATATCTTCTGCTTTTCCAGGCTCATTAGCAGGGAGCTGGATTGGAAGTGGAGCTATGAGCACCCATATGGGATGCTGGTGTTGCAGTTGGCAGTTTAACCTGTTTTGCCACAATGCTGGCCTCAACTCTCCTTTTGCTCATCTATTTACCTAAAACATCACAGGCTTGAATACATGACCTCCTAGATATCCTGTATATTGCTGTACTTTTTAAGATCCTCCCATCATTGCTCCATCCTTCCTGCTTTATTTCTTTGCTATAGCCTTGTCACCATCTGATACATTTTACTTGCTTATTTATGGTATCTTTCCTCGCAGGCGGAATGTTGGCTTCCATGCCTGCCCCAGTTTATGTCCTCCTGTTCTTTTCTATTTTATTACACTCTATTATTTTCTTCATTGCTCTTAGCTTCTGAAATGATGTTTATTTGTTTGTCTATGACACTGAGGACCTGATCTGTCTTGTACATGGTTGTTGACTAATTTAGCAAGAAAAGAGCAGAGCTTCTGTCTGTTCAGTTCACTTCAATGTTGCCAGTACCATGGAACTGTGCTTGGTTCCAAGTGTGAGCTCTATAAACCATGGACATGGCTACACAAACTGTGCACATAGAAGTGCTTAGGGAGTTGCAGTATCCAGCAAAGAATGCCTAAGCTTTGCAATTGCTTGATTATAGCCCAAAACTCAACCATGTATGCCTCATTCTTTTTGTAGTCTATAGCTGTAAAAGCTAATATTGCATATTTGACCAGCACTGAAAAACATAGTCTGTAGTCTGATGGAGGGAAATTGCTTCAAACCTGGCTTCTGGAGAAGGAAGTGGACACCTAAGGGACTGTCTCAGCTTAACCTGGTCTACTACCTTTGTTTTTTGCTACAAGGCAAGCAATTGGCTACTGCTGTACGCTACAGATTAATTGGTTCCTGACAAGTGCACTTATTTATTTATTTTTTTGAGCACCTAACTGAAGCACATCCCCTAGTCAAGGTGTTGTAAGGGAAACAGAGTCTCTGTCTGCTTCCTCTGTTACTTCCAGACTCTACATGTGCATGCTTTCTGTGGAAGCCAAAATATTCCTCCCTCTCCCCCTCTCCCTCTTTTGCCATCTCTTCCCTTTCTTTCCTCCTCCTTTGGTTTAGCACAACAAAGTGCTTTCCACTCCCTAGCAACCTAACATCAGTGTTGCTGGCCAGCAGGAGGCTGTCCATGTGATCATCCAGGGACTCTGAGGACACCTTTTATCTTACAGCTCGGAGATCTTCCCGGGCCTCTGAGACTTCTGCAAATGAAGAAAGAACAGGAAGGGACTGTGTGGCAGGCTTTTCTATGGCAAGTGCATAATTACTGTAAAATGTAAATTGTGCCATGTCTCACTGCTTAAAACCTTGCCATAGAATACAACTTGCCATGGAATACAACCGCAGACTCCTCCCCACGGCCTACAGGGCCCCGTGTGATTGAATCTTGCCTGCCTTTTTGATCCAATTTCCCATTGTTTTCTCCTTTCTCCCTCATTCTGTTCCAAGCCACACAGGCAGACTTTTTTTCCCCCCTCCTGCTTTGAACATACTGAGCTTTGATCTACAGCGAGGTCTCTGTGTTTGCCATCCGCTTTGCCTTCATGTCCCCGACTCAGCCCAGAAAGCCCCTCCCTGCTTCCCCTTGCCCCCTCCTCAAGGACGTGCGACTGTTTTATAGTCTATTATTTTCTTCATAGCTCCTAGCATCTGAAATTATATGTACTTATTTATTCATGAAGGTAGGGACCTGTCTCTCTTGTTTATGGTTATCTAATGTTGTAGTCTAGAAGTGAGCCTGGCCCGGGGTAGGCGCTTAGTACATGTCTACTAAGTATTTACTACCTGGAAAATATTCCTCTAAGTACTGCACAGGCACTCATTTAATTCTCACAACAACTCAGTAAGGTCACTGCTGTTATGATTCCTGTTTCATAGAAAAATGAGGTCCAGAGAGTATACGTAACTTGTACAGGTTTACCTGGCTGAGAAGTTGAGAACAAGGAATTCTGGCTGTAGAATCTATGACCCTGATCCTTGTACTGTACCACAGAGGTTTTGGAGCAGAATTGACTGTCATCAGATCATCTTCCCATCATAGATAGGCTCTGTGACAGTCTTTCTCAAGTTTTCCCAGCTTCTCAAACACTGTAGTGGTAGAGTGACCCCTTGAGTAAACCGACTCCATCCGGGTCTACTGATTTCCTCTCAAACTGAGATACAGTCTGCCTCCCTGGAGCTTCGCCCTCAAGTTCAGTCTCTTCAGTCATCTCTCAGAAGGGGCCAGTTCCTGTCCCCCAGAGAAGCAGTGAGGGGTTTGTCCTCCCTGCTTTCCCTCCTTCCCACTCAATACTTCCTGATTCTCTTTGCTAGTGGTTTATCTTCCTTTCTTTGCAAGGAAATACAAAGTGCCTGCTCAGATAATACCAGGATGAACCCTTACGTTGCTCTGTACCTCTTAGGGTGAGTTTTAGGCCTGACATGAGCTAGTGGGGTTTGTAAGCCCATCACATATGATTTTTCTGAATCTCCTCCTTTAGCTGGTATGGTCACAAAAACCCAGACAGCACAAAAGCAGTTCCTCCCCGGGACTGTGGGTGCTGGTATCTGGTGCTCCTTGGATGATGCTATTAGCATTGCTTACAGCTCCCTTTCCTCCTGAAATCACAAGCATGGGCGAAGCTGATAAAGAAACCGGCTTCTGTATGCCTTTCCTTTTGCTGCTGATACGCTTGTCCCTCATGGGTTTCTTGCAGAATAATGTAATTGTGAGGTGAGGAGAAAAGTTATGTCATTGGGTTAGTGGTTCAATCGTCCGTCCGTTGTGATAGACTCTCTGGGACTTACTTATTTAGGACTGGAGGTGGCAGCATTACAGACAAAGCAATCACCCCCTTCTCTCCCCTCCCTGTGCCCTCACAAAAGCTGCACAATATAGGGAAGACTGGCTGACCTGTGCACAAATCAAGCTCGATTTACTTGTTCTGTAACCTCGGGCAAGCTACTTCATCTCTCTGAGCTTCTCTACAGTAGGAAAATGGAACCTCTCTGATACAGCTATTCTGAGACTTAATTATTATTCACTTTATGAGCCACGGGTCCTCAGGACACATTGGTTAAGATCAGTTGGACTCAACTGATAGTTATTTTATTTATCAACGTCCATGTTCAAGGGATTTGAATCTCTGTCTTAGACTTCTGGCTAAGCCTGATTAGTAAATGAGGTGGTACTGTAGAGAGACAGAGGAATTTCTAGCAATGACAGTTGAATATGCCTGATGCTTTACAACTGTTGCAGAATGCTTTCTTGTGTCCTCGTTTATTTAATTTTTTTGACAACCCTATGAGGTAAAGCGGTAATAATTTACAATTTGCAGATGAAGGATACAGGACAAAGGGAACTTGTTGAAGTTGCCTGAGATCCCGGAATTACTGAGGGATCTTTATCGTAGACCAAAAGATCTAGCCCAGGACCTGCCCCTGAGCACAGTTGGTCTGATTTCAGACTCTGCTCTAGCTCTCCTTTGCCTATCCTGGGGTCCTTTGCTGCACTTGTAGAAGGTAGCTTCTTGTTACTCATTCTTGTATCTTTCACATTAGTGTGTCACACATAAAAAGGCACCAAATGGGCATTTGTGGCTCTGAAGTAAGTTCTCAGTAGTTATAGATAATAAATGAACTTTGCAGCAATGGAGCTTAATAGTCCCAATGTACTAAAATAAGACTACTTTTAAATGAGCCCCATTCATTCATCCCAGATTTCTCTAAAAGCTTATTCTTGACCATGTTTCTCTCTCTCTTTTTGGTTTATTTCTTTATTCAAAAGACTGAGAGAGATAGAGAACTTCCATTCACTGTTTCACTACCCAGTTGGCTGCAACAGCCAGGGCTGAGAGCCAGGAGCTTCATCTGGATCTCCCATATAGGTGGCAGGGCCCTAAACACTACAGCCTGGTTTTTTCAGCAATTAGCAAGAGCTGAATCAGAAGTAGAACAGCCAGTACATGAGCCAGGACCCATATGGGACCCTAGTATCACAGGAAGTGGCCACTAAGACATAATACCGACTCCTGTCCATGTTTTTTTTTTTTTTTTCCCCTTCTTTGACAGGCAGAGTTAGAGAGAGAGAGAGAGAAAGAGACAGAAAGGTCTTTCTTTTTCCTTTGGTTCACCCCCCAAGTGGCCACTATGGCTGGTGCTGTGCCGATCTGAAGCCAGGAGCCAGGTGCTTCCTCCTGGTCTCCCATGCAGGTGCAGGGCCCAAGCACTTGGGCCATCCTCCACTGCCTTCCCGGGCCATAGCAGAGAGCTGGACTAGAAGAGGAACAAACGGGACAGAACCGGCGCCCCAACTGGGACTAGAACCCAGGGTGCCAGCACTGCAGGCAGAGGATTAGCCTAGTGAGCCGTGGTGTCAGCCCTCCCCATGTTTCTTTACTTACTGTGTCTTGGACTGGAGCAATTCAAAACTTCTTCCATCAGAACAGTTGTGAAAAAATGAATAGTTCAAAGAATCTGTTTTTACAGATAAAGGGAGAGATAGTGAGCACCAGCTATTAGCTAGGGAGTAGCATTTGCTAGTGCGGAAGGTGTAGGTTGGGTGTGAGCTTCTGATCCCAGCGGTATGGATCTCTGTGGATTATAGATCTCTGTATGTCCACCTGTTTCTGTAAGGCAAACAGTAGGATATGGACAGCCCTGCTTGCCACCTCTTCCTTGGGTGGCCATCTTTTCTGCCCTGCCCTTTTTTGACCCTCCTAGAACTTGACTCCTTGTGTGTTCCTGTCTGCCACAGCCCCTTCACCCTTGCCTCATCTCCCATTCACGGCCTCTTCTTTGGCTTGAGTGTGGGCACGGTGTCTCTGGTGTCTCTGGTTCTGACTTCTGGCTTCCCTTGCCAGTTAGGGTGATTTTTTTTTTTCCTGGCTTCCCTGAGAAACACACCTTTTCATGAGGGCAGTTCCTTCCAATTAGCCCTGTTTCTTCAGAAAGGTCTTTTATTTCTTATATGTAGTAAGTCTATTCATTGATTGCTGTGTTTTATCTGTACCTTTAACCAATCACCTAATATATGTTGATCATAAATGATAATTGGTATGGTTAAGACAAGGTTTTTGCCCCATAGACTCCAGTACATACACAGAAATGGATGTGGTGTAGCAAGATGGTTAAGAGCATGTGAGACAATCTGGGTTCTAAACACAATTCTGCCACTTCGCAGGTGCATAACCTGTGTTACTTTTGTCCAGATTCTTAACCTCTGAAGACTCTCTCTGCTTTTGTAAAATGAGGATGTTACCTTGTGGAATTATTGTTCTGTTCATGAAATAATAGTTGCTTAGTACAGTGCCTAACCCATAATAAGTGCTCAACAGATGTTGGGTATTACTCTAAGTACGGGACAAATAAAAAGAATTAGAATATAGTGCTATAAATGCTATGATAGAGAAGATGTAGGAGACCTTTACTCTTGAAGGAAGAGGCATCCCAGTAAGTAACTGAAGGGTGAGCTTGGGTTAGCCATGTTAAACAAGTACAGAACATTCCAGAGGGAGGGGAAAGCATGCTCAAATGATGGAAAAAAGAGATAGCGTGCAAGGCACGCAATATGTCTAGAAGAAAATTTGGGGGAATAAGCCATGTGAGATGAGGCCAGTGTCATGCTTACGTCCTTTTTCTTCTTTCTGCACCTCCCAGGCTGTGGCCGGATCTCCTTCCTTGATACCTTCTCTTGGCACAGCTGTGATTTGCTAAGGGCAAAGGCTGCAAGAGAAAGCTGCTTTCCCTTGGTGACTTACTTACAGACTTGCTGATGCAGGTGCCTGTGGACAACTTGGAACCATATTCTATTTAAAGGCATTTTAGCTTTACACAGCAGATCCGGCTGCTGCAGTTTACCTCATTGCCTATGAAGGGGACATTTGCATGGAATTAAGAGGCTTGTTCACCTTTGTTCCTGAGGCAGATCTCCCCATGGCCGGCCATTTGTCAGGCTTCGGGCAGGTTAGGGGGGTGAGCAGGAGGTCACTGAGGCATGCTTCCAACTGGCAGCTCATGGGAACACAGAATGTCATGCTGGGGACAATTTATGGACCATTTCTGTGCTCTACTGTGTCACAGAAAACAGTGAAAATTCCTATACTAGACTTCAGATTGATAAGGTACAGGAAACAGCTAGGGCTGGTGAGAAGAGAATGATATTGAGTGATGTCGATCCTGAGAAAATGGCTTCAAAGCTGTTAAATTTGCCTCTCAATCAACCACCACACACCAAATGTGTGTTGTGTCTGCTTCCACCCCTTTACACACCCATGGCAGACATTACTAGCTGATAGCAGCACTCTTATTTTGCACTCAGGCCCTCAAAATTCTTCTAAACATAGCACTCCAGGGACTCAGTGCTGAGTGTGTGGAGTCATAATGAGACACATTGACTATCCTCATTTCTTCTTTTTTGATATACAAGGAAAGTTAGGCTCATGAAAATAAAGGAATTTAAAACCTGTATATTAATGGCAGAGCTTAGGTTAGAATCTTTTGCTCTTGATTTAAGTCCCTTCAGAAATTCTCTTTTTTTTTAAGATTTATTTTATTTATTTGAAAGAGTTACAGATAAAGGTAGAGACAAAAACAGAGAGAGTCTTCCATCCATTGGTTCACTCCTCAAATGGCCGCAATGGCTGGAGCTGAGCAGATCCAAAGCCAGGAGCTAAGAGCTTCTTCTGGGTCTCCCACATGGGTACAGGGGTCCAAAGCCTTGGGCCATCCTCCACTGCTTTCCCAGGCACATTAGCAAGGAGCTGGATCACAAGTGGAGCAGTCAGGACTTGAACAGGCACTCATATGTGATGCTGGCACTGCAGGCCAGGGCTTTATCCTATTGTGCTACAGCGCCAGCCCTCAGGAATTTCTTCTCAGGCATGGGAAATCTTTTTTCTGTCAAGGGCCATTTGGATATTTGTAACATTATTCAAGGCCATACAAAATAATCATCTTAAAAATTTGCTATAGAGTAATAGGATCTCAATTCGCAACTGTGGTTACCTTGGCAGGGACAGATCAGATGTTTTGGTGGGCCTTATATGGCTGGTTGTCTGAATGTTCCCCACCCCTGAGAAGTATCATGAAGGTAGCTGAAGATTCTTCTTTCCAAAAAATATGTTGTCAACACACCACTCCCATGCTCAGCATCCTTTTAGCTTCTCTCTCCCTGTGAAATAAAATCTAAACATCTCAGCAATCTGTTCTGTGTTGTCCACATCCTCAACTCAGCTTAAATCAAACTGCATTACTGTTCAATTGCTTTAGCTTTCTCCATTCAACCGACCTACATTTCTCCTCTAAAACTTAGGTCAAAACTTTCAGCCTCTCTGAAACTGGAATGTTTCAATCCTGTTCATCTTCTTCCCCCTAAGAAGTCTAATACTTATGGTGCAAAGCTTTCACTTAGTACAAGTTTAAATGTTTTAATGGTGGGAAAGTGACATCTGGTCAATATTGCCCTAGACATCAACAGCCCTGGCCCACTAGAAAAGAGAAAGGCACATTTAGGAGCCAATTCTTAATGTGAATGTGACACTTTGTCCTTGCTAACCAGCCCCATTGATATCCCAGAGTCTGGAGACCAGTATAGTGAAGTCCCATTAGCTTGAGGTAGAAGAAAAAGGGACATTGGGGGATGGGTGTTTGGCATAGGGTTAAGGCAGTGCTTGGGATGCCCACACCTCATGTCAGAATGTCTGGATTCCAGTCTCTACTCCATTTCCCATTCATCTTTCTGCTAATGCACACCCTGAAAGGCAGCAGGTAATTCCTCAAGTACTTAGGTCTCTGATGCTCATATGGGAGACACAGATGGAGTCCTGGGCTCTTTGCTTTGGCCTGGCACAGCACTGGCTGTTGCAGACATTTGCAGATGGAAACCAACAGGTAGAAGCTCTCTCTCTCTTTATGTCTATCTCTCTCTCTTGCTATTTATCTCTCTCTGTCCTCTACTGCCCCATCACTCTGCTTTTCAAATGAAATAAAAACAAGTGAAAAAACAGTAAAAGCAACAGTGAGGGAGGGGCTCAGAGAAGTTCCTTTTCTCCTAGAGGCCTTCATTTTTCTTAAGATTTATTTTTTATTCGTTAGAGAGAGAGAGAGAGAGAGAGAGAGAGAGAGAGAGAATCTTCCTTCCACTGGTTCATTCCCTAAATGGGCTGCCATGGTCTCCGTGTGAGGTGCCTTCACAGGCACATTATCAGGCAGCTGGATCAGAAGTGGAGCAGCCTGGACTGGAATCTGCACCATGTGGGGTGCAGGTGGTGGCTTAACCTGCTAATCCACCAAGTGGGCCCCTAGACTCCTGCATTTAGCACACATTGTCTGCCTCTCTTTTTTTATTTCTAATTGTTATTTACATGATCTTTTTTCCTCCAGTCTATCTGTAGAGCAGCCTCCCATTAATTAATTAATTCATTCATTAAATATGTAACAAGCACCTTCTGTTTGTCAAGCACTGTTTTTAGAATTGGAAATACACAAATTAACAAATTTCCTCCTTCCATAGAGCTTGTTTTGAGGTTATGGAGAGAGACAAGATACAAGTAACAAATAAATAATGTCTTCCTTATATAGCCTGTCTTATGGGAGCATAGCTTGTATTCCATAAAGACTAGTTAACTTGCTTTATTCAATATCTGCTTGGGTTAGTGTCTTTGTGGTACACTTGTTGGAGGTGTGTGCTCATTTATTCAAGTGTGTTTATTGAATGTTAAGATATCCAGCATGTATCTCTTTAACCAAGTCGCTGGAGGCAGCCTACCAACACATTCTAGATGCATGGAGTGTAGACTGATGTAGCCAGGAGTTGATCTCATACTTCTACATGAAACTCTGTATAGTGTCCCCTACTGGATATCACATTGGCAAACTACAAGTGTCTGATGGAGGCTAAAGCTTTTGAAGAATGTAGAATTGTTTTGTGGAAAAGTCTACAAATTGGATTGGGAGGTAGGCAATTAATTTAACTGTTGGCTGTAAACACTAAAGAGCTAATAAGCACAAAAGTGAATTTTTTTTTTCTGAATTCAAGATGATAAAACAAGGCTTGTGACAATTCCAAGAGGCAGTTCTTTGTTCAGTTTAAGTTGTACCCAAATGGGATAGATGTTCTTGGGTGGTGGAATATTCCCCCAGTTGGAGAAAGTCAAGCAGACGTCACAGAGGTTTTCATGGGCACCCAAACATAAAAAAGACGTTTCTAACAGCTATCTCCAGTATCTCCAAATCTTACCTCTATATCTCATGATGACTTTTGTAAGGATCATTAACTCTGGTTGATGGTCTAGAAAGCATTCCCATGTAAATTATATGACTTTGATTTTCACAAAGAAAATATCAGCACAATTCCCATTTTACAGATTGTCAAACAGATGGCAATGTTCCCATCATCCCCATCCAAACTGGAATCATGATATCTGATTTATGACCACATCAACATCTCTTTTTCTGTGAGGTTTAAACATGTTTGCTTATCATCCTTTAAACGCACAGAGGATACAATGGTGTGTGAAACATCATTTGTGCCCTATATATACTTGTTTTTTTCCCTTCTGTTTCAGAGAATCAATGTTGTTCCATTTCAGATTCTTTATTCCAATGTTTCTAAGTTTGCTATTCTAATGCTAATGTGTTCCTTGCTGATTTTTGACTTTTCCTTTCCACATCTGAAATCCTTAAGTGTGTCTTCAGGCATATGTTTAATGCATTTCGTCTCCAAAAGTACCAGATACATTAACTAGTTGGCCTAACAAGTCGTTCTTAAGAGGCCAAATGTATGAAAAGTTTTATAGGATGTGTGGGAATTTTCAACTTTGTATTTCCTTCAGTGCTGTTACTCCCATGTCTTACTTGTCTGATTTTAGTCCATCCTTCCAGATCCAGCCCAGACCGCCCTGCTTCCTAGACGCCTTCCATGATCTTAGGCCATGCAGTCTTTGGCTTCTTTGATCACCCGTAACATTTGTGTATCTTATTTATTTGACCTATGAAATTTTATTGTTATTTTATTACTGCTTTCTATGTGTCAATTTCATGTGCCAGCTTTGAATATAAATTCTTAGTATTATAATTTCTTCTTCCTTTGTATATTCCAAATTTTCCTTTTTAAACTTTATTTAAGTTATAAAAGTTTCATGTATTTCATACATACAGATTTAGATCCAAACTTCTTTTTAAGAAAGTAATTAATTTACTTGACAGGGAGAGATGGAGAGTGAGGGTGGGGAAGGGGAGGGAGCTCCCATCCATTGGTTTACATCCCAAATGCTTGCAATGGCTCCAGCTAGGCCAGGGCCAAAGCCAGGACCAAGAACACAATCCAGCTCTCCCAAGTGGGTTGCGGGAACCCAATTCCTTGAGCCATCAGTGCTGCCTCCCAGGGTGCGCAGTGGTAGGAAGGTGGAGTCAGGAGCTGAAACTGGGAATTGAACCCAGCACTCTGAAATGGGATGTGGGCATTTAACTGTGGGGTGAAACATGTGCTCCTGTAGACTTCAAATTTAATTGGACACCTGGAAATGCTGAATAACTGCTTGATGATTTTTAGGTCCCTTCCATAGGTCTTATTTAGGTATCTCATTGATGTCATGTTAAAATGTATTTTCCATTTGCTCAAAAAATGCAGATGTAGCACATGGTTTGGCTCCAGGTTCAGCTAGTATTTTGATATTTGAATCTTGGAACTACCACATTCTAGAACTGTGACCTTGAGAAATTGTCTTCACTTCTCTAAACCTTGTCTGTAAAATGGGGAGCCTGATAGATAGTACCTACCTTCAAGGGACACCATGAAGGTTAAATGAAAGAAACGAAATTTTTTAGCATAGTGCCTGACACATCATTAATGTAGAAATAGATGTTAGTGGTTATTATAAGTGGTGCTGTTATTCTTCTTGCCCCGGGATCTGTCAGGCAAAATGACCTGGATTTGTATTAGTGATTGGGTGCTCTGACTCTAGGGATATATACTGGTAAATCAAGAGACCTATTTTAGGTATGTACATTATACAGTTGTGTGCTTATACTTACTTATTTATACCTTGCTGTGTCCTAAAAAGGATTTAAGACATCTTATTAAGCACAGCATATAGCAAAATAAAGTAAATTTTAAAATAGGAAATAGGCTGCAAAAGAAAAATCAGAGAAGAGCAAAACTTAGAAATGAGGATAATATAAAAAATACATGCCACGAAATATTTCACTTTTAATGGATGTGGGCTACAAATCTGGTTTAAAGTTTCTAAGAGCAAAGATCAGAATAAGCACATTTACTCAATTTATAGTGCGCAGGAGGTAAAAACAGCCAAGCTGCCTAGGACGAATATTAGGATTCTTCGTACTGGCACTAGAGAGGATTTTACCATAGCTCAGAGAGGCAGCTATGCCATGTTACAAACAATATTCTTGTGCTGGTTTTAAAATATACAGATTTTTGTGAAACTCCTCCCTTCAAAGGTATGGGTATGGTTATGCTAATCCTTCTTCTCTTATGCATAGGGTGCTTAACATTAGGCATTAGGGCATAAAAGGCTTGTGGCTTCTAGTCTCTCTCTCTCTCTCTAGAATCACTTACTTAGGAAGAAACCAGCTGCCACATGGTAAAGACCCTCATGCAGTTTCATGAAGAGGCCCTTGGTTTGAGTGATTGATGACTCCTGTTAACTCCCAAGTGAGGCTGGCGCCATGGCTCACTAGGCTAATCCTCCGCCTGCGGCGCCTGCACCCCAGGTTCTAGTCCTGGTCAGGGGTTCCGGGTTCTGTCCTGGTTGCTCTTCCTCCAGTCCAGCTCTCTGCTGTGGCCTGGGAGGGCAGTGGAGGATGGCTCAAGTCCTTGGGCCCTGCACCCGCATCGGAGACCAGGAGAAGCACCTGGCTCCTGGCTTTGGATCAGCGTGATGCGCTGGCCGCAGCATGCCGGCCGCGGCGGCCATTGGAGGGTGAACCAACGGCAAAAGGAAGACCTTTCTCTCTCTCTCTCTCTCACTGTCTACTCTGCCTGTCAAAAAATAAAAACAAAAACAAAAAACCACCCAAGTGAGTGAGTCATCTGCTGCTGGGTTTCTTACCTCCAGTCACTAGTAAGATACATGTTTGTTGCTTTAAGTTTCTAGGTTTTTGGACAACCTGTTACATAGGAGTAGACAATGTATACAACCCTCCACAACTCCCTGTGGTGACCCCCATGAGGGATTTCCTAAGAACCCTTCTCCCAGTGATGCTCAGTTTCTGATGAGTACAACATACGCGCACAATGGTCAGAAACATCTTTGAGAGCTTGCAGTTTCGTGCTTGGGGGTAGAGACAGATGCACACGTGTAATGTCAGGAGGAATGGATAAGTCTAAATGAGCACAAGTAACAAGCTGTGAGAATTTAGCAGTGATGTTATTGAAGACTTTGTGGAAGAGGTAGCATTTGGGTTGAGTTCTATAGGGTGGCCCTGTAGAAACCCTACAGTCTTTGATTAGTTCCCCAGGAAGTAGACTCCACAATGAAGATTTGCATATGGTAGCTTCTTGGGTATGTTTTTGGGGACAACAGCTGTGTAGCAGTAAGGGAGGCAGAGTGAGACAGAGAAGTGTTTAATGCAATTTATCTGCAGCAGAGACCTCAGCATATCCCACAGAGAAGTCTGGAGCTTGAATGGCCCTTCACAATTGCTTGAAATGGAGTTGAGCGTTCCAGGCCTTTGGATTGCTACCACTGATCTGTCGTCAGATGTGAGCTGCTTCTGGGGAGGAACACTGCCTTGGGTGAAACAGTTTCATTTGGTGAAGTGCATTGCTGGACCGTCACCAGATAGCAGTCCTGGCCACCGGGGGTGTAAGTGCTTCAGTCATAAAGGAGAATCAGTTGTACACTACGGCATCCATTCTACCAGCTTTGGTTGACTTAGACAATTGTATTATCACCACCAACAACATCACCACCACCACCACCACCACCATCATCATCACTTATTAGCTCCCAGGGCTGAAGAGTGAGTGGATAAAGCCAGTAACAAGAATGACTGGATTCTGAAGTTCAATGTCATTAATAATAGGTCTGCTACTCTGGACTCTGTATTCTGTTTATTGATGCTCTCAGGTTGGGGCAGAGAAAGCTACTGTAACTGCAGCCATACTTTCTGCTCTCCGACCTCCTCAGTAGAACAAGAGCTAGTAAAATCCTCAGCTTACTGCCACTGGCCCACTTGGGTCACCTGCATGTCCTTGACCTTATCACTGTGGCTAGGGGAGTATAGTCTCTGGCTGCAATTGTGGATCATGCACCCACCCCAGAACCAGGGCATGCGAGCATCCCCACACAAACCATATGCACTGGATCATATGAGAAGGGTAGCTCTGAAGGGAAAAATGCAGTTGTGTCTTTGTTACCAAGGTGGAGGGGTTGTGGAGCAGGTAAATAGAACTCCCTGGGTGGGTAGGATGTCATCTGGAAACCAAGGGACTAGCTTGGACAATGACCTGGAAGTGTTAAAACATAGGGCTACGTGGTGACTGGAAAGTAGCATATTTTTATGCATAGGAACATTCAATATGTAAAAATGTCTGTCTCCCTTGATACAGATATAGATCCATTCCCCTTTGGTCAAGGGAAGAATAATGCATTGCGAATGATAAATTATGCAGATAGCATTTCTATATGCACAGAGTCCAACCACGAGAGACACCACGCTCCCCCGGGAAGCCTGCCTGAAAGCCGGTGGACCAGGAGAAGGAAGAGGGCAGAAAGCGAGGAGGACAATGAGGTCTGGCAGGTTTCGCTTGCAGCGGCAGCAAAGCTGAATGAACCAGGGATTTTCCTCGAGGCTGTTGCATCGTGACCAAAGTGGCATGCATTGGCTGTGGCAGCCTGGACGGTCAGCCCTGAGACGCGTGATGACAGAGCACATACCTGATAGGAATTTATGTTGCCTATGAAGGGTGGCGGCTTTGGTGATTATCGAGGCACTTGGGACTGAGGAGTTGCTCAGCACATTCCAAGGGTGGTGGTGCCTAGGAGAGAGAGCTCGGCAAGGAACCAGGAGGCCTGTGTAGTAGGGATGAGGCCAGTCAGTTTCCTCCTCAACAAAGTGACAATGATCCAGCCTCAGAGGCCCAACCCTCACCTGCATCTCTGCATAGAAGGCAGCTCAGAAAGGTGTAACTTTATGGAGAAAAGGGAGATGGGAATGGTGCTAGCGTTCTTCTAGGGGACGGTAGTGAAGGCTACAAGGGGAGGACATGGCCATACAGTAGGGATGTTTGATGTCTCTGGCCATTAGATAGTTTCTAATCTTGCTAAGAGATAACAAAGAAACTTTAACCATGCCATTGCCTATATGGTTTTAGGAATGGAAGGAGAGAGAATTTGGTTATGCTGTATCATCTGAAAAGGGGGAAAACAGTTAATCTCCAGTGGGATTATATCTTGTCTGATTATATACAAAGATATTGGCAAAAGCAGAGTTTGCACTCTGTCTTCTGACTGCCTTTCTTGATTTGGAAATAACTTTCCCCACTAGGGGCTCACTCGGTACTGACCCACCAAGTTCACTCACACTTCTTGAACTGCAGGAAAGCGACAGGGGAGAAATTAAAGGGAAAATAGTTATATAGGCCCAGTGAGGGCTGTGCAGAGGGCTCTGGGCCTGGGAGATGGAGGGCTGTGTCTTCACCAGGAAGAAGCACCTGTTGGACACAGTTCATAGCAGGCTGGCTGTCCCTAGGGACGGATGCCAGACATGCGTTTCTCAGAATATTCTCCATGAAACACAGCCCTAAAGTAAATTCTCTGGCCATGGTGGGGAAGTATATTTACTCTCTCATTCTGGGAGATTCACAAGGAACATTATAAGTGCTGAGCTTATTAAGGGCTCTGACAAGTTCTGTGATAAACAAGCCTGCTTAACACTGCTTAGTTGAATGTCTCTTAAACACATCTGAGTACTGAATTCTTTTCACTTTTTGTTTTGTGTGTAGTGCCAGTTAACACATTGTAGAGAGTACTTTGAACAATACTCTAAAGATAAGCTGTATGGAATTAGAAATTTCCCTCTGAACTCAGTATTTCTCTCTAAAATTACATGATTACGTTAATGCATGTTGGCATTTGCTGTAGCTCCTTTGATTCTAATTATTGCATTGTAGTGGTAGAATTAAAATTAGACCCAAACAAGCTGCCATGGGGAGCTTAGATGTGTCCTACAAAGAAACATGTGTTGGAAATTTAATTCCCCATGCCACAGTGTAAGGAGGTGAGGCCTAACGGGCCAGGGCCTGAAGGTCACCATGTTGCCACGTTTGCGAATGGCGTATCGCTGGTTGTAACAGGACTTGAGGGTTAAGTCTGAGCTCTTGCTCTATGGTCCACTTTTGGCCCTTTAGCCATGGGAAAATGCAGCAAGAGGACACTCACCAAATGTAGCCCCACAATCTTGGACTTTGCCGACTCCTGAAGTGTGAATTAATAGGCTTCTGTACATTATAAATGACCCAGCCTGTGGGATTCTGTTGTAGCAGCATAAGATGAGCTATGCCAGAGGCAGAGTGAGCCTCTCCAAGCCGCTATCATCTCGCACCTGGACAGTAGCCTCCTCATTTGATCTGCCGCTTTCCATCTTGCTCCTCCCTAGACCACCCACTGCTTCTAAAGCGCCCGTAGGATCGTCTCACATTTCTGTCCCCAAACCTGCATGTTCCCTCCAAGCTCCCAAGGACATTCCCGGAAACTGCATCGTACCACAAAGCACATTGGAAATGGAGGCCGTTGGGAATAAGAGTTTCCTTAAACAACACGACAACCAAAGTGCAGTCTGCAAACCACATTGGAACTTGTTGGAAATGCAAGGACACTGACTGTAGCCCAGATCTCCCGATGACTTGTGTGAACAGCAGTTCAGGAAGCACTGTCTTAGAGACTGGAAATCTCTGACTCTGTCATTAACGGGCCATGGGAAAAGGGCTTAAGTGCATAGGATTAGTCTGAGTCTCAGTTGGGGTGTGACCTTAGGAAAGTTTTTTTTAGCATCTCTGAGTAACAGTTTCCTCCTCTATGAAATAGGAGATGAAGCCGGCGCCACGGCTCACTAGGCTAATCCTCTGCCTGCGGCTCCGGCACTGCGGGTTCTAGTTCCGGTTGGGGCACTGGTTCTGTCCCGGTTGCTCCTCTTCCAGTCCAGCTCTCTGCTGTGGCCCAGTAAGGCAGTGGAGGATGGCCCAGGTGCTGGGGCCCTGCACCCACGTGGGAAACCAGGAGGAAGCACCTGGCTCCTGGATTCGGGTTGGCACAGTGGCCATTTGGGGGGTGAACCAATGGAAGGAAGACCTTTCTCTCTGTCTCTCTCTCTCACTATCTGCCTGTCAAAAAAAGAAAAGAAATAGGAGGTAAAAATGCTAGTACCCGGATCATGAGCAGATTGTGTGGGTGAATGGATGCGGTGTTAGAAACGGCCCCTTTCACAGTGTTGCTGTGTAGCTGTCAGTACAAGTTGCGGGTGGGCATTTCTGCTGTTGCTTGGGATGCTGGCATCCATCATTGGAGGGCCTGGGTTTGCATGTGGGATGCACTTGCTTTCACAGCTTCCTGCTCATGCACACCTGGGGAGCGAGAGGTTCAAGTGCTTGTGTCCTTGCCAACCATACAGGAGACCCTAACTGAGTTCCTGGATTTGGGCTTTGGCCTGGCCTGGCCTGATGTTATGGGCCTTTGGCGAGAGAACCAGTGGGTGGGAGATCTCTGTCTCTCTGTCCCTGTCTGCTCTCTGCCTTTCAAATCAATAAATAATTTTGAAAAGTTAGATGACTATATCAGGAAACAGAACAGAGAGAAGTATTGCTCGTCAAGGCCTGTAGCATTCAACAGTGCATTCTAAGAAGCACGTGGAAAATGAAATTAAAAGACATGCTTGTTTTGGTGTAAAAAGTTTTTAAATTTGCACATATTAGAGATAGAGGTCTTTCTAAAAGTTCATGAAAAAGACATATTATGAAATCATTATTTGTGGATTTTCAAGGTGTTTGACCACACAATACTTACAGTGCCATTTTTTCGTGCACTTTTTGAAAGTAAGCTGTGCTGGGTGCAGAGTCACAGGCTTGTGCAGCTGGGAGTTCCCCAGCACCCTGGCGGGCGGGGTCGTCTGGGAGGGGCTGGGGTCGCTGTGCTGAAGGAGGCGCAGTGCTGGCCATCTCTGAGGACCGCCCGGCCATCAGAGAATTGTCAAGGAGCCGGGGAGCAGCTGGCAATGGACGTGGCTATGCTTCAGCCTTGCTTGGTGTGGGTCTCAGGATTCTCTCCCACCCCTGACTCCTCATTCCCCAAGAACTGCTTGGGGAATTACAAAGAGCCCCATTTCCCGTCGTCTTCCTCGAGGTATTGTTTTGCTCCTTTGGCAGGGGAGAGAACAGCCATTTGCAATTTCAGGTGGAAAATATCTGTTTTTCTCCTCTGTAAAACCATAGGCTTCTGAGCTTTCTGGGTCACTGAGACCTCAGCATGGGTCTGTTTATTTCAGGCTCTCGGTGACCCCGCATTGGCCGAGCAAACTTTGCTGTGTACAGAGGGCCTTGCGGCCGCTGGGATGACTTTTCTAATAAAGATCTCTCTCCTAATAAAGATCTTCTAATAAAGATCTTTCTAATAAAGATCTCTCTCAGCACTGGAAGCTCTCCATGAGCAAGGCCTGAAAGCAAGCGCGGAGGGAGGCGACTGCGGGGCTGATGGTGGTGTTGGATGTGTCTCATCTCCTCGCTGCCCTCCCAGGCGCCCCACGTGCTGCTGCAAGTTCGACGGATGGTCAGAAGGCAGCCTCCCAGCTCCCTCTGAAGGAAGGCAGAGAGAAAGCGCCATCCGCTTCTCGGAGTTTGGGTTCGTGGTGAGCAGTAGCATTTGTACGAGAAAGCTCTGTTGCAGTTTTCCCGCTATGGGTTTCCGGAGAATAGAGATTTGTCAGGAGCAAGTCCTCGCTTGAGTGGCGAGGAACAATTCTCTTGGGGAGGCAGAGGGAATAAGACCATCGTCTGAGAGAAGGGCTAAAGCCTGAGGCCAGAGGAAGGGAACCCCGTTTCAAGGGAAGCTGTTCCTGAAACATCTGAGCCATCTGAGGAACCCATGAGAGGGGTTTGTGATCAGTGAGCATTTTCTGAGGAAACCAGACCAGAGCAGACCAGTGAGGACTGGACTCCGAGGATGACCAAGTACTCTAGACACCGAGGCCCCTTGTTAGGGATGAGCTCCTTTGTGTCGACCTGGGGAACTCAAATGCATTTAAGTATGTGAGAGACAGAGAGTGGGGAGTGGGGAGAAGGGAGAAAGAGAGACCCCGTCTCCTACCTCGCTTCTCAGATGCCTGCCCTGGCTGGGACTGGGCTGGGTCAAACCTGGGATCGCAATGCTGGTCTCCCACGTGGGTGCCAGGAACTCAATTACGTGAGCCATCGCTGCTGTTTCCTATGGCCCACATTAGCAGTAAGCCGGAGTCAGAGCCAGGTATCAAAACCAGGCATTCTGGTAGGGGATTCAGGCGTCTTAACCACCAGGCTGAATGGCCAGTCCCGGAATGCCATTTTAAATAAGATTGTCACTGAAGGCTTTGTGGGGTGACATTTGCGGGAAAACCTTAGATTGAGAGATCAGGTGAGAATGACAGGTGACCCAAAGCTGTGTAATTCTGAGGTTGCACAGAGGAGCAAAAATCGCCTTTAAGAGAAAATACTCACTGATGAATGGACCACTGGCAACATAGCCCCACGGAAGCATTTCTCCTCTCTTAAAAATAGTTTCCGCACCCATTACATCAATATTTTTGTTGGATACCCTGATGATAATAGGTGCTGTAGACATGAAATGATACAAGCAAAAGTAATTCACAGTAATTGTAAAGTGAGAATAACAATTGTAGGGAAGGTGATGACTTAATGAAGCCGTGGAAAGTTATATTGGAGAAGTACTTGGGTTTTAAGTAAATCAGGATCTGTTGGGTTTTCAGTTAATAATTGAAGGAGAAAGAATCAGCGAGGATTAAGGACAATAATCTCTTCCCAAGAAAATATTTAGTTGAAGGACTGTGAGAGACCTTTGGGAAAGTTTTATTCTTAAATGCCTAAAACCCTACTACCTTGTTAATTATCACGTGTGAAAATCAAACATGAAGAAAAGATGGTGGTATCCTGCTTTTTACTGTTTTTTTTTTTTTTTAAAGGATGCTGAAAAAAGGTAATCAGACTTGATTAACTCCTTGTTGCTGTGTATAATTACCATGGAGTTAACAGTACACTAAATAAGAAATAACTTATTTTCAAAGATGTTGGTTTTATTTTTAAGTTTGTTTCAAGTGCATTTCTTCTACTGGTTAGTGCAGTTGTAGTGTTTTCTCTTAAAGTGGTTGCTCTGCACACTGGTCCATTTTGGTTTTTTTAGATTTTTATTTATTTATTTGACAGGTAGAGTTATGGACAGTGAGAAAGACAGAGAGACAGAGAGAAAGGTCTTCCTTCCGTTGGTTCACTCTCCTAATGGCCGCTCTGGCCAGCACTGCGCTGACCCAAAGCCAGGAGCCAGGTGCTTCCTCCTGGTCTCCCATGCGGGTGCAGGGACCCAAGTACTTGGGCCATCCTCCACTGCCCTCCTGGGCCACAGCAGAGAGCTGGACTGGAAGAGGAGCAACCGGGACTAGAACCCTGTGCCCATATGGGATGTCAGCGCCTCAGGTAGAGGATTAACCAAGTGAGCCACGCTGGCCCATACTGGTCCATTTTCTTCAGCAGTGAAATTCCCCTGAAGGACTAAGCTGGGTCTGGGGATGGGAGGAACTCTCCTGCAGTCAGTAGGTGGAAGCTGGCAGAGTCTCAGTAGTTCTTTCTCGATGCTTCCCCTTATTGTTGAAGCAATGTGTGAGGATTTTGGAATCTGTATTGTGTTTTCATCCAGATAAATGCTCTATCTGCTATTACTTCTAAATCTATATGAGTAGACGGATAGGATTTAGTTTCCATGAATGCCCATGCACTATAAAAACTGGCTTCTCTCGTTTCTCTTGTTCATTTTACGCTGAGGTCACACAGAAGAGAGAAAACAGTGTACCTGGGCCACACAGCAAGGCAGTGGCACATGTCCCACTAGAATTCCGATCTCCCAAATTGTGGTTGGATGCTCTGGTTCACCCCAGTATTGGCATCTCTCTGTATGCATTCAGCATACCTTGTATTCAAGATGTCTGCTAGAAATATATTCTTTGCTATATCCCAGTGGCCAAAGAAAAACCTGGTATGGTCCGCGGTTCTTCCCATGACATTGATTGCATGAGGTTATGGTTTAAAGTGTGTCATAGACAGCATAGAAATATCTGCCGGGCTGCTTCATTCATAGCTGTGTGAGTTTCAGAATGATTTTTAGCATTCTCTGTGCCCAGTGTTCTCATTTGCTAAATAAAGGTAGTAATACTTGTTAAGCTTCTTCTGAGAATTAGCAGAGATAATTGATGTAAGGCAACAAAGAACTTGAAACTTCTCATCATCATGCTTGGATAGAGCCCAGGAAGTGCCAGCCATCAGTGCACTCATCATAGCTACAGTGGTAAGGCTTCAACGGAATCTTCACCCCCATCATCATTAGCATCTTCATCACCATTCTTGCTGCTGTTGGCAAGTGGAGATCAAACCTCCGCATGGTTCTTGGAGCGTATCCAGCCTAACCTTGGCCTGCTGACTTACTCCTCCCCCTCCCTGCCAGGCAGCCCAGCTGGACTGAGGTTCAATACTGCTGGTACTCAGGAACTCATTTCAGTTTCAGAGAGAATTTTAAATACAACTAAACTAGACTTACAAAGTCTCCAGTATTTAAATAAATTGCCCATGTGGGCATCGTGACTCATATCTGAAATGATTTATATACCAATTATGCAAAGGATTTGTTTCTACTATTTCTTATAAAGATTATGAATCGATTGGGTCCTTGTTTTTTCCTTAGCTGAGCATGAAGCTCTCAGGCCAGAACGTGGATGCTGGTTGACTGGGGAAGGAGGCAGAATGTCGCAGCAGCCTTCATTTCTCAGCTGACCTTTGTCCCCAGCTGTCACTTTGGGTTGGGGAGGCAAGATATTCTCTTTGTGTCTCTCTCTCCTCTTGCTGGATATATGGCATCAGATATGTGTACTAGACATCTAAGGGGATAGAGGGTGCTGTAGCTCTGTGTACAAGTCAGAGATAATACAGATGTTGAGAGTTAGCAGCCTGGGATTGGTATTAAAAACCACAGAGCTGGAGAGAGCGGCAACAGTGTGCTTTAGTAAAACATCCCTTTGTAGATAATTGCTGACCATAGGCAATGATTTGGCAAATGTGCCATTCAGATTTTCTCTCTTGTCTTCCTCCAGTTGAGAAAACATACACAGGGCCCCAATTCAAGAAGCTGGTCGGGATCAACTGGAGAGATGCTATGTTCCTGCAGCTCAGTGGGCTTGCAGTTGTCAGATGAAGGAGAAATGTGCAAGTCTCAGGGCAGGACAGGGTGGACTGAAACAAGCTGGAAGTATGGGTAGCAGGTCCTGGAGCAGAGGACGGGGAGGCGCAGTCACTTAGGTGGGCACACCAGGGAAGCCTTCCCAGAGAAGGTGCTATGTATAAGTGAACTTGAATGCTAAGAGACATTTCAGAGACTGTGAAGAGAAGAGGCATTCTGGGTAAAGGGAGGCCAGCTCGACAGTGGATTCTGGGGCTCAGGGCCAGAAAGGGCATAGAGGAGATCTCAAAACAGATCAGTGGGGTGAATGAACAATATCCCACTGATAATGTGTCTGGGGCTGGCCATATCTCCTCCGCTGGGATTTGTCCCTGCATTCTGAAATGGAGATCTCACAGAGCCCAGGGGAAGTAGTGGGAGACTTTCACCTTGGGCTGAGATTTGAAGGGCAGGCAAGAAGCAAACTTCTCCCGCAAGGCCAATAATGCTGACACTCAAGATTGTGGATGGCGAGTTTGTTCCAGAGGTGTTGTTGGGTATCCAAGCAGGCTCGCAGTAAATCACCGGGCACCGGGTCTCACAGCATATTACCTGCTGACTTGGTGCATTCTCTCTGGGGAAGCAAGGACAACACATCCAGAGAGGGAGACGCAGACCTGCAGAGAGTGCTGGAGTCAGATGAGCACCTCGTGATGCCTGTGCCCGTCGGTTGCCAGATGGGGAAAGGGAGCCTGGGAATGAGTAGTCACACACCCAGCTGAAATAACACAGCGTGGCAGCCAGGGAACTCGACCAGGATTCCTCTAACCCATTTCCTCTCGGTGTTTATCTCTTCCATTCCGCTTCGCTCTTGATCTGTCTCCTCTGAGGTTCTAAGTGTTCTGCAGCCTCAGCCTGTGCTATTCTCTAACTCCAGGAGACAGGTGCTATCCTTTGCCACCATGGCACCCTTCTCCCCAGCTGTGCTCTCGGGGGAAAACCTAGACAGGCTGGATGCTGGGGAGGAGCTCAATTTCTTTACCTCCTGGAAGAATCATGGGATCAAAAAATTAGTGAGTGATATTCATTGAACAACACAGTAAGAAAAACTCTATCCAGGACTACTGCATCACCTATAGGGACCACTGTAGTGGGGTATTGAAATGGGGAAGACAGATTGGGTTCAACCCTGATAAAGCACAGTTAGCTGGGTTAACACAGCTGACTTATAGTTAAGGAGCAGTGGTTGGGAAAATTACTAAGAGGACACATCAGAGACTCTGGAGATTCTGGCTAAGCCTACCTAGGAGGATTCCCTGCAGGATGGCCAGGAGACCAGACATCTCCAGGGAGAAGGTGGAGCCTGAGGCACCTAGTGGATCTCAAGAGTGACCAGATATCCAGGCTATCGGTTTCTTGTTAAAGTGTCTTAGCAGTTCTTTTCTAGAACTGGATACTATATGAAGTATACAGATGGGTCTGGAAGAGGATTCAGGAAGCTGAGTTAGCTTTGAACAAGCAAAAGTTCTTTGTCACCATGAAGATGGTCAGTACAAGCAATGGTGGTCTTTCAGGCATCAGAGAGCAGGTGGTGGTCATGAGGTCATTGTCCTTAAAAATCTTCATCCCTGGGCAAATCTTTCTCAGGCCCAGTTTGAGTGCAAGAGTTTGTAACTATCCTTAGGATTCAGTTTCCTTATTTCTGTTCTCCATAAACCAAACCACCCTTTTTTCTCTATCCAAGCAGCTGTCTAAAGGGCTTCCTGAGTAATTTGGGGAGAGATGATTGCTCTGGGTCCTGCTCTCTGCTTGGGTCTCCCTGGAGTCTTCTCTTCTTGTGGAAATGGAAAAGGAAGGTACTGTCAGACCACGGTGGAGCTGGGAGTGTGGGGTGTGGAGCAGAGTGAGGACACTGGAGGCGGAGGCTTTGTATTGACTACAAGGTCAGTGAAGAGGGAACCTGAGAAGTAGAGTCCACGCTGGTGGGATGCAAGCTTTCTTCCTGCAGTCCTTGGGACCTTGGTACTCAAGGAAAGGGCAGTGCCAAGCAGGCGTTCATAGCACCAAGGCTGCTCCCGTGGTAGGGTGCTGGGAGCCAGTTGGAGGGAGAGGGCTGCCAGGCAGGGGGGCTGAGAGCGAGCAGAGGTTGGGTCTTGATAACAGCCCAACAGATGAGACAAAGGCACTTGCTCAGAGAAAGGCTCGATGGCCTCACAGCCTTTGTCACCTGTGCTGGACACCCCTAGTCCTCAGGTGTCCTTGAGTAGAAGCTGCTAGTCTCAGGGGCCTGAGCTAGGCTTAGTCTAATGATGACAAATGACCCCAGCCGTGAAGAGTCCCATCTGAATACCAGAGTGTTTTACCATAACATCAAAGCCCTGATTCCAACCCAGATGAAAAAAGTATCCCCTTACCTAAAACCTTCAGGATTCCCTTCCCAAGCCCTCTTACCACAGGCTAGCTTAGCCGGGCATCAGGGATTTCAAGACCCAAATTCCATCCTGCTCTTCACTTCTCACTCCTGTTATCATTCTCCAGCTATTGCTCCAGGCCATCCCTCTGCTTGTGATGTCTCCTCCTCTCTGGATTATTCGACCTCAGCCTTCAACGCACAGGTGCCACCTCCTACAGAAAGCCTTCTGATTACCACTTCTGTTAAGGCTAAGCTTTCTTTTGCCTGTTTCCTTTCACTTTCCTTCAATTCCTTGGCACATGTAAATCTTTGTGCTAACTGGACTGTATTTTCATTTCTTATGTGCTTGAACTGGTCTCACCATCCAATGCATGTTCCCTGAGGCTAGGGGCAGTGTCTTGTACATCTCCCCATGCCTGAAGCTGGCTTAGCACACGGTAGGCACCCAGTAAACATCTGCTGAGTGAATATGCAAATACAGGAATGGCTTTGATGTTATTTGACCTACATAGCTCCCCGCTGACTCAATTTACCTGGCTGAGAATAAAGCTTCCTGTTCTGCCTTGTTCGGAGGACTGCAGGAGGATCAAACTAGGTGATCTAAATGAAACGTTTTGAGAACTTTAAATCCCAGCATGAGTGGAAAGGGTTCTTATTATCTCATGAGCTCCCTTGAGCCGCTCAGTGCCTGTACTACCTGTGCTCCTTGTCGGGCTTCAGAGGGTTTTCCTCTTGCAGAAACACATTCAAGTTTGCTCCAGATAAGTGAAGAGAAAGACATCCCGATCCTCTTTTCACTACGCCCCTGTTCTATTTTCATGAAAATAAGCTGCCCCCCAGGAGAGGAGAAAGTCTCAAAATGTGACAAACATGTCCACCTTATTTTTTTTATTTTAAAATAATTTTTTGAAAGATTTATTTATTTGAAAGGCGGAGTTACAGAGAGGCAGAGAGAGAGAAAGAGAGAAAGACAGAGAGAGGTCTTCCATCTGCTGATTCACTCCCCAAATAGCCACAATGGTTGGAGCTGTGCCAATCTGAAGCCAGGAGCCAGGAGCTTCTTCCAGGTCTCCTACGCAGGTGCAGGGACCCAAGGACTTGGGCCATGTTCTACTACTTTCCCAGGCCATAGCAGAAAGCTGGATCAGAAGTGGAGCAGTCAGGACTCGAACCAGCACCCATATGGGATGCTGTCTGGCAGCTGGCGGCTTTACCAGCTACGCCCCAGCACTGGCCCCTCTCTTTTCTTTCACTGATCAGTGAATGGAGCAGGCTTGGCTGAGCAGTCTCAACTCTTCTTCCTCAGACTTCCACTGCTAGGATCTATCTGAATACATTCCTCAGCCTTTGCAGTCTGGAGAGCTGTGGAGCTGAATTGTCTGACCAGGCCTGTGCCGGACATCAGGCTAAGATCTGCTGGATCTGTCACCGGCTAGGGCAAGGAGCTCATGGCTCTATTCAAAGAAAGATATCAGCCCAGCTCCCATCCAAGTTGGTCCAGGAGACTGGTGTTGTGCCCTGTACTCTCCCAAGCTTCAGCCCTATCTCGGACATTTGTCATAAGTGTTGCTAGACTCACTGCTCTGCTTCCTTGCCTGAGATCCTCTGAGGGGTGTTGTGTCTGCAGTCAGCCACTGCTATGGGCCAGAAAAGGGGGACGGAAAAGAAGCAGGAGCCCAGAGAGGGTGCTGAATAAATACTGGGGAGATGGATGGTGGGATAGGTGGTGTCACTACACAGAGAGATGAGTGGTGGAGGACAGTGAGGGAGCAGTGTGGGGCATTCAGCACTGAGAAGGCACTGAATATTTGCCACACGAATGTTCACTGAAATTGGAAAAGAGAAAATTAGATGGAAGAGAAAGAGGAGGTTGTGGTGGGATAGTTTGGTGAGAAATAAAAATAAGGGAGTAGACAGAAAGTTAATGGGAGTCAAGGGAGGGAACGGCAAAGAGAAGGTGGATGTGGGAGGTGTTAAAACGGGAGATGTAGATGAAATTTGAGGATGGTGTTTTGGTGTCTTCCATGTCCTTTTCCAGCGCTGCCTGAAGTTCTCACACTGGGACTAGAAAGCGTGTGTGTTTGTGTGTGTGTGAGAGAGTGAGAAGGCAGTTATCTATCAAACTCCAGAGCTTCCTGGGGAGGTACAAAATAGTAGGAAGCTACTATTAGGTCAGTCCTTCTCAGACTCAGCCTGACAGCAGCGTTTGGATCCAGGGGGATGGAAGTCTGCAGGAGCTTACTGAAAAGACAAGCAAGCAGATCAAGGTCAAAGGTCTGGGTGGCAGAGGTGGGAAGACGAGGAAGGGATCCCAGCAGAGTACCGGGTCCTGCAGCAGAGTACCGGGTCCTGCAGCAGAGTACCGGGTCCTGCAGAGGATTCTCTCATATCTGAGGGCCTTCGACTTCTGCCTTACTCAGCCGCTGCCTGCCCCTAAGATTGTCCTGAGTTGGAGCTGGAAGCCCTCAAAATCATTTTGCCTGGTGTCCTCCAACATGAGGTACACACACCCCTGGTGGCAGCAAAAGGATATTTGTTGTGGAACCCAAGTGAACGTTGTGGGGAACCGCAGGCTGGCCACCTGTGAGGACCTCCTCATCTACATGGTTTGCAGCAATCAGTCGACCACAAGGCCTATGAAAACAACCAGGTGAAACAGATGAAACAGAATGGACTCTGCATAAACAACTAGGAAGAACCAGGTGAAACAGATGAACTTTTGACCTGAGACTATACGTGCCCTTTCATCTGATTGGATATCAGCATAAAGGGACATTGGGATCTGGGCGGGCCGCCACGGCTCCTCCTCTCCTTTTCTCCTCTCCCCGCTTTCCTTCTGCCCCCACAAGTAAAAGTTCCTTGAGAACCAATGAACAGTGACTGTGTCGTGACTATGTTGGACCCTCGCTGGCGAGGGTCCGACAGAACATGTTTAAATTTGAATAATTGCATATGTACTTGGGTTGTTATTTTCCATTAATGTAAATGATACTGGCCTTACATTTGTAACATTTAAATGAAAATGTCTTCTCAAAATGTATGCACTACAAAGTGAGTTGATGTAAAGGAAGAGTATTAGAGAAATGACACACAGCTGGCCTGCAGTTATTGAAGAAATGACAAAATGGGACAGCTCAACTTGAGCAAAAGCATTTCTAGTTCAAACTAGTGAAGGTGATTTGCATCCAGAGAAGAGAAATTACTTGCTCAGTGAATTAGAACCAGGGGTGTAGCTGGGCTAGAGCACAAGTCTCCCACTTCCCAGACAATGAGTTTTCCATCTGCGCAGGCTGCCTCCCTAATCCTCCTCTAATAATCCTCCTTAAGTCCTAAGCAATTGATCTGCTAATTAGGGATCTGTCGGACAAATACTAAATCTCCCATTGTTTCCATTCAAGGATCAAAGTAATAAATTTGCCTCATGATTGCTTACCATGGTAGCGATCTTGAAATTATGTGATTATTAGACATGGTGTGAGTGTTGCAGATTGTCCTTGATGTATGAGATAGCTAGATGTTGAGGAAAATGATGTAAATCAAATTTGTACAAGTCAAATTCCACTTTACGATTGATTTACTTTATCTCACAGGTGTTGTCTCAATTTTTGAAATTTTCACACTTGCTAATAGCCTCAAACTCTCCCCTTCCCCAGCACAAGGAAAGGAAAGGAAAAGTAGACTGAGAATCTGAAAAAGCAATTACTGATCCCAACAAGTCACAGTGTGATTCTGGGAATATCTCGAGCCTCTTTTCTCCTTAGCTTTTCCAAATCAGAAGAAAAAATGGAGAGGTTTGACCAAGATGGTTTTAGATAGCCTTTTCCTCTACGGTGAATATCATAGGCTTCTCTGCTACTAGGTTCTTGATTCTCATTGGCTTCTTCTCCTCTTTACCTTCTCCAAGGTTAAGAACACACAAAAGTTTAAACCACTAGTAGGAACAATGTCAAGTCAGGTCCATCAGGCTTAGCAACACGGAAATGCGGATTTGGGGGAGGCTCAAGGATGAGGTGAGATGCTGCAGTGGGCTACTTTGGAACTGTCAGCAACTCTTTCCAAGGAGTTATCTTTGTCCTGATCAAAACCATTATGGAAGGATTATCTATTTGACCTCATCTCTGGCACACTGCTGATTGACTCAGCCAGGCACGTGGCTGATGTTGGACTAATCAGAGTGCATTCTGGGGCGTTTGATTCTAGCCATGAAATAGAAAAGCCAGACTCTTTGGATGTCTGTGTGAGCTTGGAAGCTGCTGTGATTAGCCGTGCATGCTCCGATGCTGTAAAGGAGTGCGGACAGCGGAAGCAGGTACACAGGACAATCAGCATACGCGTTCTGGAGGCACTTGGGTCTTTTGTTCCTTTACTGCTGAGGCTCAAGTGCATTTTATTTTTGCCCTCAATGAGACCTCACATGGTCCTTGCAAGTTAGTTCCGTAATCACTTTCATGGTTTCTAAGATTGATCTCAGTTCTATCACTTGCAACCAAGAGGCTTCTGGTAAGTTACAGGGTTCCCACCTGAGACCTGCTCAATCAGAATGTCAGGTGCTGGCTTTCAGACATTGGTCTTTAAAGGCTCCTCCTTAACAAGTTTCAGCTGTTGGTAGGTCAAGGACCATGCTTAACATATAATGAGAAAACAGGGAGTTCAATAGAGCAGAGCATGAAGGAGCCTCAGGCCCACTTTATCTTTGACGGCCCCAGTGTTCTTGAGCTCTGTTTCCCAACTGATCCATCCTCAGTATTGCGGTGTGAAACAGATCACCCTCTTCATCTTCCGCTGTCCCCACAACTGTGTGCAGAAATGAAAGAAACTGAGAGGTGGTGGTTGTGTCGTCCCCACCCCCCTGCAGCAGAGTCCGGGGTGGAGTTTTTCAGGCAGGAAGTTCATTAAGGAGGGTATGCTTGTAGGAAACACACCTGGGAAAGGAAAGGCGTGCAAGCAGGGCGTCAAGGGGACAGGCAGCCCCTCCAGTAAGCTCTGCTCTAGCGATGTCCCTCCAGAATGGATAGGAGCTGGCCTGAGTCAGCCAGCCTTATGTTCCCAGCAGCCACTGGATGGAGGCCAGCGTGTCTCTTTAGCGGAAGACAGATGGCTGAGACATATCCTCCTTGCAGGGGATCCTAGTGGAACGTCACAGGTAAGTCCTTGCCCTCCCCCACCCCAATATGCACCACCCTTTCTTGGATAAACAAAGGTGATATGGGGAGACTAGGCAGGGGTTTAGGTAGGAATATGTGAACTAGAATGTCTGCCAGTTAGGCATTGTAACTACCCCTCACCTGTCAGTCTAGTATGGCAACTTTCCCATGGTGCACCTGTGTCTCAGCCAGGGTCAGGAAGGAAGAGACACCATGATGGCCACGTGAAAGTTACACTGTGGCCGGTGCTGTGGCTTAACAGGCTAATCCTCCGCCTTGCGGCGCCAGCACACCGGGTTCTAGCCCCAGTCAGGGCACCGGATTCTGTCCCGGTTGCCCCTCTTCCAGGCCAGCTTTCTGCTATGGCCCGGGAAGGCAGTGGAGGATGGCTCAAGTCCTTGGGCCCTGCACCCGCATGGGAGACCAGGAGAAGCACCTGGCTCCTGGCTTCGGATCAGCGCGATGCGCCGGCCGCAGTGGCCATTGGAGGGTGAACCAACGGCAAAAGGAAGACCTTTCTCTCTGTCTCTCTCACTATCCACTCTGCCTGTCAAAAAAAAAAAAAAAAGTTACACTGTACCTGCAGGCACCATGAAACCCTCCAAAAGCCTCACACATGCTGAATTCTATGTCTTTTGTATATTCAATTAGGGAACCACCCCCTAGTTCATGAAAGACCATGATAACGTGGGAGGGCCCTTCCTTTGCTCTTGGCTTTGGGACCACATGTATGGATCGTTTCCTGGCCTTCCTCTCTCTGCGCATAGCCAGCTGTCGGGCCCCCTCATGGCAGGTATCTCCACACGGGGTGACCCACCTCACATGCGAATGTGTGTTCACTGTCTCTTTCAAATAAATCCTGCTCTTGTGCACTCTGTTTAGTCCTGTGCTCTGAGTTCTTATTTCTGTGGGGCAAGAACCTGGAATGAAGATGAATTTACATAGGCCACAAACAAAGGGAAGTCCTCATCCTCCTCACCAGAGCACGCGCACATCTACTGTTTGCTGTGAGAGTGAAGGGCCCTGCCCTGCACTTAGTCCCCCAGCTGCGAACCTGCAGTGAACTTCCCCTCAGTCTCAGACTTTGAGATTGACCTTTAAGTACTTTTATGTCTCTATTTTCCTCTTTGTCTTTGCTACCATTGCCTTCGTTGTTTGCCCGCGTCGCTCATCTGAATCTTTGCACAGCTTCCTAATTGGTCTCACTGCTTCCTGAATTCTAGCTCAAATTCATTCTGTATGCAACTGCCAGAGGGATCTTGCTACAGTGTGGAGCAGATCATGTCACTCTTCTGCCTCAAAACTTCTAGTGGCTCCCTGCCCTCAGGATACAGACCAGACCCTAGAATGGTCCCCAGCGGCTGTTCTCATCAGGTCGGCTTCTCCTGCCTCCCACGCCCTCACTTGTGAATTAGGGCTCCTGTCCCATAGCACTGGTCCTTGCCCCCCTGAGCTGACGTAGCTTGTTCCCTTGGGCTGGCCTTCCACTCAATATATCACTAATTCCTCTTCATCCTGTAAGACAGTGCCACCTGCAGAATACAACCCTGTGCTTGCCTCCAGAGATTCTGTTCAGCAGAACCCATCTCCTTGTATTATTGTGTTTGCGTGTTGTTAAAACACATGCTATATATTTAATAGCTCACATTTGTGGAGTGCTCCTTTGTTGAGTAGTGCTAAATACTTTGTATGGGTTATCTCATTTAATCCTCAAAAGTAACCTGCTGACATGAAGTACTATCAACATCTTGGTTTGATAGAGGAGTAGGAGGAGCCTTGAAGTGGCTTGTTCTACATCATGCAGTTGATATAGTTGGGATTCACAATGAAGGCTGTCTGCTTATACACTTCTTTGGTTATTTTGTTATTGATTTTAAAATCTGAATTTAATAATGCATGGCATATAAGAAAAAAAGCCACTTGAACCAAATCTGACAGTGTATACATTCATGCTTTATTTCCAGCAATTCATTTTCTCCACCTTAAAAAAAGCATGTTGAAATAGGTCATATTCTCTAACGATTGAAATTCTAGTGTTCACCAATATAAGGAAAGGCAAATGGAAGTCTTTTAGGAGTTAAAAAAAATTGCATTGATCCAGGAGGCCCTCATTTCTGACCCTGGACTGATGACCACACAAAAGTGTGAAACCGAGATCTGACCTAAAAATTTCCAGATTTGCTTTTCATTTCAGCAGAGGCAACATGATTTTTTTTTTCCACATGGTAAATACAGGTCCTTTTCGTTTCTCTTAGTTTTCAGATCATGTACATAGATAGAACTTCCTGAGCTGACAAGTATCCAGAAGTCACTAAGGTAATGGTAAACACATGGCCAGTACCTCCTTTGATCTACCTTTCACCTTTCCTCAAACCCCAGTGTGCTAGGATTTTTTTTTTTTTTTTTTTTTTTTTTGGACAGGCAAAGTGGACAGTGAGAGAGAGAGACAGAGAGGAAGGTCTTCCTTTTTGCCATTGGTTCACCCTCCAATGGCCGCTGCGGCCAGCGCATCGCGCTGATCCGAAGCCAGGAGCCAGGTGCTTCTTCTGGTCGCCAATGCGGGTGCAGGGCTCAAGCACCTGGGCCATCCTCCACTGCCTTCCCGGGCCATAGCAGAGAGCTGGCCTGGAAGAGGGACAACCGGGATAGACTCCGGCGCCCCTACCGGGACTAGAACCCGGTGTGCTGGCGCCACAAGGTGGAGGATTAGCCTGTTGAGCCACGGCGCCGGCCAGTGTGCTAGGTTTTACCTTCTCAGTTGTGCATTGTACTGGAAGCAGGCTCAGAAAGTAGAGTGACTTGATCAAGGTCACATAACTGATGGTGGAAGAGCCAGGATTCATCGTCAGCTCTGTTCAAACTCTATTTGTCCTGGTGTACCACCCTGAAGTCATCCACCCCTAAAGTCCCTTCATGGAAAGTCCAGCTTGTCTCCAGAACGGTGCCTAATGGGTATTAATGTTCTCAGGCACTTTGAATTGCTGGTGATATGGCTCCCTTGGGGGAAGGAGCTGCCTGTTCACCAGCTCTTGTGCCCTTTAATGAAGTAATTAGCAGGTGACTCCCTGGGGACTCAGGTGAAAATGCTGTAGCTGGATCTTGAGCAGGAATGACCTGCTGTTCTGTGAAATAGTAATCTTTCATGGTCTTGTCCTAGTACATTAAGGAAGAAGGAGCTAAGAGTTTGCATAAGTCAGTGATAATGGAAGGAAGATTAGAGGTTGCCAGGGAACAGGGTGGGGATGCTAAGTGGCCATTTAATGGGGCCTTTGGGATCTCCTTTTGGGGTGATAAAAGTGTTCTAGAACTAGATAGTGGTGATGATTGCAGAATATTGTGAATACACGAATGCCACAGAATTGTGTAATTGAAAGTGGTTAAAACGGTAAGTTTTTTTCTATTTGTATTTTACCACATTAAAAAAAGTTTGCATAAACATGTGGCCCAGATTTGTGGACCATTTGCGAGAAGTGCAGTCCTCCCACATTTCTCTATGTCTAAGCTGATTTCTTATATTCACTTTGTAGAAAAATATAGCAAAAAAAGGCCAGCTGTGAACAGAGCTGAGAATGCACGTTGGTGTACCTTAATGACTTTGCATTCCTGCCCGGTCTCTTTTCCTGTGATTCCAGGGAGATAGCGTGGTGTGGTCTATGAAGTAGGGACATTGGAGTCTGCTGGGAACTGCATCTGAATCCAAGCTTGTGATACATTGATTGTGCTGAGGGGTTTGAGGAGCTTACTTTTGATCCTTGATTTTCTCACCTATAAAACGGGAATTAAAATACTTAATAAGGAGATGGCTATGATTGGAATTTCTGTCTACAAAGAGACCAGCATATTGACCAGTGGTGACTCTCCTTTTCTCTCCTTTCCTCCTCTCTCTCCTCATGTCCCTCCTATCCTCTCCTCCTCCCTCTTCTCCTCCCCTTTCTATAAAAATTGCTAGAACAGAGAGAAGAGAGAGAGGGGGCTGTTTTGTAAATAAGACTTGATAGTAATAGCAACAGTATTGTTCTCAGGTCTACAGACTGGAAGGTGAGGTCTCTACACCCTTGAGGCTCAGGCATAGGAAATCCCGTAAGAAATGGCAGTGCCAACACTGAAAGAAGAGCCTCTGTCCATTTAGAGAGCGCTGCTTCACTGGCTGAGGCTGCAGTCGAAGCTGCTGAAACTGTCCACAGTGTCTTTCATAAAGAAGAGTTTGCTGGTGTGTACACTGGAGGCAGCAGTTAAGATGGTGCTTGGGATGCCCGCATGACATATTGGAATGCTGCTTTTGAATCCCAGCTCTACAGATTCTAGCTTCTTGCTTATATGAACCCCAGGAGGCAGCAGCGATGGTTGATGTCGTTGGATCCCTGCTACCCATCTAGGAGATCTGGGTTGAGTTCACAGCTCCTGAGCTCTCTGTCTCTCTAACTTTTTAATAAGTGATAATGAAGATGATGATAATAATATAATAAAAGGGCTTTGTCATGCTGGTAGTCTCTCTCCATGGACGTACTGAGAGATTCTGCGGGAGTGAAATACTGATCTAATTCCCTATTGAGATGGCATGTGATGAGTGCAGATCACTGGCACTGTTGTCGGGAGGCCTGGGCTTGAGTGCTGCCTTGATTATTAATCTAGCCTTGTCCTGAATCCTCTAAGAAGACAGCAGAAGTCATGGTAATGTCATCCCCTCTCTCTGCATTTCAGAAGTTCTTACTTTGTATTATCTTTTTAAAAGATTTATTATTTGAAAATCTGTGTGTGTGTGTGTGTGTATGTGAGAGAGAGGGAGAGGGGGGGAGAGAGAGAGGGAGAGGGAGAAAGGATCGATCTTCAACCTGCTGGTTCACTCCCCCAATGGCCGGATATGGGCCTGTTCGAAGCTGGGAGCCTGGAGCTTCTTCCAGGTCTTCAACTTAGGTGCAGGGGCCCAAGTGCTTGGGCCATCCTCCTAGGCTTTCCTAGGCACATAAGCAGGGAGCTGGATCGAAGTGGAGCAGCTGGAACTCGAACCAGCATCCATATAGGATGCTGGCAGCAGCTAACCCACTATGCCACAACGCTGGCCCCACAAGTTTTTTAAAGAATGAGTGTTCTGCAGGATGTTAGCAATGTATACAATAATGAATGAGGCAGATGAGTGTTTTGTTTTTACCTTTTGTTCATATTTTAGCAGAAGGGAAAGATTAAAAAAGAAAACCAATACATAACTGAAATACCGTGGTAGTAAATGTTAGAAAGGAACTACAAAGTGGTCAAGATGGGACACAACAGGAAGAGATCTAACTTAGGGTGTTCAGGGGAGGAACAAAAGGGCCCTGAGTGCCGAGTTGTCAAGATTGAGATAGAGCCAGCTAAGTGAAAGGTGCAGGGATGAGGATGGGAAAACATTTCAGACAGAAGTCAGCATAATATGCTAGGCCTGGAGAGTGTTCAGAGCATTTTGGGGTGGCAAGAAAACCATATGACTGCATATTAGGGAGTGGAAAGAGGCCTGAGCTGCAGTTGGAGAGGGACTGAGCCCAGAACATTTAGAGCCTGTAGACTGCAGTAAAGAGTTTGTTTGAATTTTAAGTGCCATAGGAACCCTTTTGAATGTTTTCTAAACAAGCAAGCTGCCTTGCTGAGAATGGGCCAGAGAGGAAAGCCAGGAGGATGTAACAATGAGTCAAATAGGAGTTGAATGGCTTAGACTGGGGATGACAGCAGTGGGGTTGGCAAGGTGGGGACAGGTAGATTCTGGAAGATCTACTGATGGGTTAGCTCTAGGGAAGAGCACGGAGAAATCAAAGATGGCCACTATAATTTTGGGCAAGGCCTTCTGAGCTGGAAAAGAGTACATTGTGTGGGAGTAACTACTTCCATCTTGAACATGTTAGGTCCTGAAGAAAGAGTGACAGTGTGACCGTGGCAGAGTGACATTGAGAGACAGTGAAATCAATAGTTGAGTCAAGGCTTTGAAGGCCTTGTACAAAGTTCTGGAATGACCAATAATTTAGAGTGGTCACAAATGTTTTTCTCTGAGTCCCATTTTCTCCAGTTGTGATATGAATGAGTTGGATTAGATGTATCTTGCACTTGTCCTGGGTTTGGTATTTCCTGTATCTAGTAGTTTATTATACATGATCCTGTCTAAAGTTGAACAAATCTGTTTATATTTGAAATAATTTCCACATTTTATCAGCCAGTGACTTCCTACTATATAAATGTTGCTTCCTTTAATGTGGACTAAGCAACCTTTGAAAGTCTTCACATAGAGTTAACCCTATTGGAGTTGAGTAAACTCTGTAGAGTTATGAACCAGATCTTGGCCTCTGCTGCCCCACCTATTTATTACTTCTGTGTTTCTAGGCAACATCTCTACTCGTACTTGCTGCAGTGTTTGCTGAGGGTTTCCTAAACTTAGCTGTTCATTGGAATCACCTGAGGATCTTTAAAACCCACCCGTATCTGGCCCTCAATCCCAGCCATTCTGATCTCATTGAGGTACGACCTTGGCATAACAATTTCTAGCAGCTCTCCAGATGATTGTAATATGTTGGTAAGTTTGAGAACCACTGTGTTAGCAGATAATTGAGTACTAGCTGATAATTAAGATGTGTGCTGATAAATATTAAGCTAACAGAAAGAACTTGAACAATCCCTCACTTCTCAGCATTTGTAGAAGTTCCTAGGAGCCCTAAAGATTCTAAGCCACGAACAGTAGAGTCATAGAGTAAGAACGCTATTATTATAGGGAGCAGAGCCAGTCATAGGCCTTGTCCGGTGATGAATTTGTAGCAAGTCTATCTTTATGCCGTTTGCTCCCCATTTCCATTTAGTTGGAGATGAATCAGAAACTTGCTGTATTAGTCAACAAATACTCAAAAGGTATTCTGTTACTCCCTCTCCTATGACCACAGCAGAAATTAGCTATCCATCATAGGTGTTGTTTTTGTTTTGGCCTCAGAAGCTCTCATTACTTAGTGACCCTGGTAGTCACTGTACTATTACAAATCTGAGTTGACAGGAAGCCATCTACTTATCATCTTAACTCTAAAGAAACCGTGTGTGTGTGTGTGTGTGTATGCTTATACATGTACACACACATCTTTGTGTATGGAAGGGTGAATTTGTTTTTACATTATGTGGTATTTTGACTTGGAAAAAATTATCTCTGACTTCTGGTATTAAGTTTTTTGATTAGCAATAGGAAATTTTGGTTATTTAGGCTACTAATTGGAAAAACACAAAAGCCCTCTTACTACAGTTGTGTTTTAAGGGGTTCAGATCTGTGAGACACGAACCACATTCAATCGAAAGCCACCCTGGGAAGAAGACTCAATATTTAAGAAAGGAACATCTAAGGCCATTCATTATCACCTCATAGAAATGAATCAGAAATAGAAACTTACTTTCAAAAGAAAGGACATGGAATGTCTGGATTTTTTATTTGCGTTTTAGATTTTTTTTCTTATTCAGCCTAGTTTCTTTATGGAACATAAAATTAACCCCAAGGAGTAGAAGCATTGCTGAAGAATGAAATACAATTGCATTTTCTTCCTACAGTGTGGAGCTTAAATATCCTATTCTTCTCTTTATTTTTCAAAGCTATGAACTTTTAAAGCATTGTTAAAAGCAACCAAGGAGGTATAAAGTGTGCTTAATAACAAGTGCTGTCTAAAATCTCCCTACTCCTCTCGGAGGTTCCTTCTTGGCTTCCAGGCTCTTTGGAGATGTTGCTGCCTGGGAAAGACCCAGGCACAAATGTATATCCCATTTCAGGATGTGGCATTGCCACACTGGGGGCTAGAAAGCACCTCTGCTCTTCCTCCTGTCAGCACAGGTTGCAATGAAGCAGTAGACCCGGAGTCAGACAAATGTGGGTTCAAATCTCAGCTCTGCTTCAGCTGTCCTTGTTGTGTAGCCTTATCCAGCTCAGCCTGTCTGAGCTTTGGCTTCCATATGGCAGAAAAGAGCTAATAATTCCTGTATCTTGGAATTTCGACAGTCCAGGGCCTTGGATAGATGCTCTACTGGAGAATCTACACAGGTGAACTTCACCCTCCATGACAGTGATAACCTGTTTGAGGCTTAATAGGACAGAGGCTGATTGTCTTCCTTTTCCATTAGCTAGAGGGAAAAAAAGTCCACAGTGGCTAAATCTTCTGGGTAGAAGGAAAATTTCCAGAGCTGACAACATTCTATGTAGAAACTCAATTTTGTCAGCCTCTGAAGAATTGCTCTCTCACTTCATGTGGCTTTGATGGTGTTGTCAATCATCATGCAGGAGAAGACAGGTAGCTCAGATCAGACCAATAAGATTCCCTTTCCTTAGCACTTGACCTTTTTTTCCAAGATTTATTTGAAAGGCAGAGGGAGACACACACACACAGAGAGAGAGAGAGAGAGAAAGAGAGAGAGAATGAATCGATCTACCATCTACCGGTTCACTTCACAAATGGCCACGATTTCTGGGGCTGAAGCAAGGAGCCAGGAACTCTTTGCTGGTCTCACACACGGGTGGCAGGAGCACAGCTACTTGGGTCATTCTTTGCTGCTTTTCCCTGGTGCACGGAGCTGGATTGGAATTGGAGAAGCTCAGTCTTTTAAATTTATTTATTCATTCATTACTTCCTTCATCCAATTATTTAAAAGGCAGAGTTACACACAGAGACTTCTCAGAAAGGTCCTGCATCTTCTGGTTCACTCCTCAAATGGCCACAATGGCTGGAGCTGGACCAATCTCAAGCTGGGAGCTTCTTCTGTCTCCCACGTGGGTGCAGGGGTCCAAACACTTGGACCATCTTCTTCTACTTTCTCAGGCCATATCAGAGAGCCGGATCAGGAGAGGAACAGTCGAGACTCAAACTAGTGCCCACATGGGATACTTGCACCGAAGGCGGCAGCCTCAGCCATTGCACCACAGCGCCAGCCCTGAAGCTGGGTCTTGAGTCAGTGCTATGATATGAGATGACTTATTGCTGGTAGAAGCTTAGCTAGTTCCACCACAGCACCAGCCTCTTAGCACTTGACTTTTGACGGGAACAAGTAGGCAAGGCAAGAAGCTAGAGCTAGGTTCTTATGAGAATTCTAGATCATCTTTCCTTCCTGACTTCACACAGCCATGACATTGTTGATATTTTTCCTGTGTTAATTGTGATCACTACCCCGTGTCCCATGTGGCTCTCATTTCCAATGAGAGATTTAGAGTACTATCTGGTGCTGGCAGAGTGTTTAACTGATGAGTGATAGAAGTTTCCCACCATGGACAGGGGTCTTCATTTTATTATATAACATGATTACACTTTTTAATTAGTTTACCTTGAGGAGCAAAAGTTAATAACTTTGTTTTTTTAAAAAAATATTTATTTATTTGAAAGTCAGAGTTACACAGAGAGAGAGAGAGAGATCTTCCATCTGCCGGTTCACTCCCCAGTTCACCACAATGGCCGGCCAGAGTTACACCAATCTGAAGTCAGGAGCCAAGAGCTTTCTCTGGGTCTTCCCACGTGGGTGCAGGGGCCCAAGGATTTGGGCCATCTTCCACTGCTTTCCCAGGCCACAGCAGAGAACTGGATCGGAAGTGGAGCACCCGGGACTTGAAAAGGCACACCCATATGGGATACCGATGCTTCAGGCCAGGGTGTTAACCTGCTGTGCCACAGCACCAGCCCCAAAGTGTTGAATCTACTAAGGTAGAGACAAAAACCTTTGAACTGAGGTTTGCCACTGAGGGCATATGGTCTAAAGTCTTTGTTTACTACCCAAGAAACCTGAGGTTAGAAATCAGTTGTGATGTGGTGGTTGTCCCCCAGTCACTTAGTGGTAGACTTGAGTTTAGAACTAGGATCCCCTGCACTATGCCCAGTGCCGTCCTGTCTCTTGCTATCCCTCACTTATGCTTATGCACTTAATGCTTTGAGCTCAGTCCCTGTAAGGCTATAATGATAATTTTTCCTTATGAGAACTAATAAGCCTTTTCCCCCTTTCATAATAGTCCGTATCTGTACCCCTGATCAGGTCTCTGGCATTTCAGGCCATTTGTTGATAGAGGGCATGGGGGCTGAAATGGGAAAGTGGAGTTGAATTTGTGTAGCTGCATGAGAGGCAGACCCCAGTGCCTATCAAAGCAGGGTCATTGCACAAGAGAGCCACATTTTATTTTTTGTCCATGGATATTCTCATGGTATCCAATAAGTTCTCTTTCCCTAGAAAGGTGCAATGGTTCCACTTCTGAAACAGCAAAAAATTGGGAGAGAAATCCTTTCAATACTAAAAATGATAAAACAATTTGTTTTCACCTTTATAGATGCTAGAAATTATAAATCAACACAAAACAACAGTGCATAAGGGCAAGCACATTCCTTCTTGTAAGCAGCAGGAAGGAGGAAAGCAGAGAGCCTAGGCTTTGTTCAACAGAAATGAGCTAGGATTTGTTTTTTCAAGTGGGGCACAGGAAACATTTCCATTTTATAGATGCAAAAAGCAAGGGTCAGCGAGTTGAGTCCATTCGTCCAAGGTTGCACATCTACTAATTAGTGGGAGCTACTTCAATGCAGGGTGATTTAAAGCCCAGATCCTTATCCAGTATGCATTACAGCTTCCTAAACACAAAAGGAATGTGTCCCCAGTATGTTTTTGAAACCAAACAGTTTTGAAGCCAAACAGTTCCTTCTTGGTGCATATACAAATAGGGATACAGACCTGACTTGACAAATTTAATCATTCCTTTCTCTTTCTTCCTTCTCTGAACCATCCTTCGCCAAGTACTCAGAAAGGGCCACTTAAATCCATAGCCCAAGAAAAATGTATCTTTGTGATTAATATGTGTTAAAATGAAGAGTGACATGGTAATAAAACGGAAAGGTTTGGGGGCCTTTGGGGAAATCCTTCTGACTGCAGGCTGTGGTTCCAATAATGAGGCTGCTATTTTTTGGCCATGAAGGTAATGTTTTCTGATGCAGGTAGAATGATTAACAAGGTGAATGTATCTGCCTGGAGGGAAAAGGGGTGGATGGGAACTGCCTATGGGAAAATGGCTGAGTGGGAGGCCAGGTGCTTTCTCTTTTTCATTCTCGGAGCTATAAAAATCTCAACTGAACTTGGAGGCAAAGAGTGCTTTTTTTCTCTATTCTCTTGCTTTCATGCTAACTGTTCAACATAGACATTTATTTGCATGTTGGTATTGGAGAAGTAAGGACACAAGAAGAGGGAGGAAAAAAAAAACCCAAGAAATGCATTTGCTTAATCCTTTTTATCCACTGTCTAAAAGTTTAGGTCCGATTTTTGTCCCTAGTATCCCTCTTTAGGGCTGGCTGATCTAGCAGGTGGAATGATAGTGGTTAGGGAACACTGGGTGGCACTGAATGGGGGAGTTACAGCAACTGCACATGTATGACCAGATGGCCCAGGTAGATACTAACTCTCTTCACCCAGTTTTTCCTTTTTCCATGAGCTTCCTGGAAAAAAAGTGTTGTATAGAAACAACACTGTTATTATCTCATTTTTGGCTTTAAACCCCGAAGTAAGGATGGACTGAATCAAGGGTTTGTTTATTTTTGCTGAGGTCAGAGGCAGTAGAGGGAGAATGTGAAGGGAGTTCAAATGGCCTACTTTCCCTCCAAATTTAGGTACCTTCTAGCTCAACACTCTGGGAACTTACACCTGCTGATCCAAAGAGAGAGGAACAGTGAAGGAGACACATGAAAAGATAGAATTCTGCTCTCATTTTCTCTTTGAGCTATTCCAGGCTAGAGAAAGCTCAGGCCTGGCTGCTCTAGGCCTGGCTGCTCTACCGCAGGAAGAGAAAGTATGTAACCATGAAGAGATGGCTAGATCCAGGTCCTCCCCTCCACAGAAGTGCTGTCCAGCCCGTGTCTTCCTGAAGACACGACCAATTAGAAAACATGCCCACCAGTGCTGTGGACTCTGAGCAACCGAATGAGCACCACTCATCTCTGTGTGTTTGTGTAAGGGTGAACAGGTGCAGTGTGGCTCATGAGTTCCATCCTGTTCCATCCTTGAGAAGGAGTCCAGAGTTGTTGAGGTATTTGGTTCCAAGAGCCCGAAAGGAAGAAGCTACCGACATTCCCTGTCATCTTTGTCTCATGCCTCCGTGCATCTTCATAGTCTTCTGCCCCGGTTCTGTCTTTCTGGATTAATAATAATATTCTCTCTAATTGCTCCATTCTGTATTTGCTCCCAGAGTCATTTTCCTAAAGACCACTTTTCATCACAGCACTAAATGCTCACAAACCATCCATGGTTCACACTGTCTAGAACAGGGGTAGGAAATTGAACCATTTCCTGTTTTTTTTTTTAATTTTTTTTTACTTTTATTTAATGAATATAAATTTCCAAAGTACAGCTTATGGATTACAATGGCTCTCCCCCCCCCCATAACTTCCCTCCCACTTTCCTGTTTTATAAATAAAGTTTTATTGGAACACAGTAACACTCATTCACTTATATGGTAGCTTTCGTTGCTCTGATGCCACAAAGAGTGACAGGGAATGCATGGCTCACAAACCTGAAATATTTATAGTCCAGATCTTTGTTTAAAAAGATTGCTAAATCCTGGTTTTAAGATGTCTAAATGTCTGCTTTTGAAACTTGAGGTTTTTGTCCATCTGGCACCAGCTAATTTTTCTTGTCTTATCCGCTGCTGCTGCTGCCCTTCAAATATCTTTTACCCAGGCAAAAGGGAATCCCATGCTTTGCATTTTTAGTTGTTCTGGCGCTATAGCATAGCAGGTTGAGCCTCTGTCTGCAGCATCGACATCCCATATGGGCACCAGTTCCAGTCCTGGCTGTTCTACTTCCGATCCAGTTCCCTGCTAATGTGCTTGAGAAAGTAGTGGAAGATGGCTTAAGTGCTTGGGCCTCTGTACCCGTTGGAGATCTTAGGAAGCTCCTGGCTTCGGGTCAGTCTAACTCTGGTCATTGCAGCCATTTTGGGAGTGAACCAGTGGATAGAAGACCTTTCTCTGTCTTTCTTCCTCTATTTTTATTTCTGCCTTTCAAATAAATAATAAAATAATAAAATACTTTTTAAAAAAGAAAAGTATGAGTATTGTGAATGTATAGCTTGATGAATTTTGATATCATATATCCTTATGACTTATAACCAAATCAAGAAACAGAATATTAATTATCAGTACCCCAGAAACTCTGTTTGTGCTCTCTTCTGTCCTGATTGCTAGTACTATTAATTTTGGCTCTTCTTGAATTTAACATAAATACAAAAGTATGCATCCCTTTGTTTTAAATTGCAAATGAACCTGCATTACTTTTAATGCTATTTTATTTTTAAAGATTTATTTATTTACTTGCAAGTCAGTTACACAGAGAGAGAAGGAGAGGCAGAGGCAGAGGCAGAGGCAGAAAGAGGTTTTCCATCTGCAGGATTAATCCCCAGCTGGCCACAGTGGCCAGAGCTGCATCAATCTGAAGCCAGGAGCTTCTTCTGGATCTCCTACATGGAGGCAGGGACTGAAGAACTTGGGCCATCTGCTGCTGCTTTCCCAGGCCACAGCAGAGAGCTGGATCGGAAGTGGAGCAGCCAGGACTAGAAGTGGAGCAGCTGGGAATCGAACCAGCGCCCATATGGGATGCTGGCATTGCCGCCACCGCCAGCGGCTTTACACACTATGCCACAGTGCTGGTCCCGTGTGCTATTTTTTTTTTTAAGATTCATTTATTTATTTGAAAGTCAGTTAGAGAAGGAAGGAGAGAAGGGAGAGATAGATAAAGAGAGAGAGGTCTTCAATCTGCTGGTTCACTCCCCAGTTGGCTGTAATGGCTGGAGCTGTGCCAATCTGAAGCCGGGATCCAGGGCTTTTTCTAGGTCTCTCATGTGCATGGGCCCAAGGACTTCTGCCATCTTGTACTGTTTTCCCAGGACATAGCAGAGAGCTGGTTTGGAAGTGGAGCAGCTGGGACTTGAAATGTCGCCCTTAGGGGCTGCCGGCACTTCAGGCGGTGGCTTTTCCCGCTGTGCCACAGCGCCAGCCCCACGCATGCCTTTTGTTTGGCTTTTATTGTTCAATGTTTGTGAAATTCACCCATGCCATCACATGTAGTTGTTAATCACTATTCATTTTGGTTATTTGCTTGGATTACAATGTGTGAAAGCCACTGTTAATAGCCATTTGGAAAGCTTCTATTTTGTAGTGAACAATGCTTTCTTAACCATTTCTGACATGTTTTGGTTAACATCTGTGTGCATTTCTAATGGATTAATGGCGAGATGTTGAATCATAGCAGAGGAACTGCAAAACCATTTTCCAATGTATTTATACTAATATATGCTATGTATGTTTCTATGAGGAGTGCTTGGGAATTCGGGCTTCTGCTTAATATCCTTGCTAACACTTGGGTTTCAGTTGAAGCTGATTTTTTTCATTTAAGCAATTCTGGTGGGCATATGGTGGAATCACATTATGGTTTGAATTTGCATTTCCTTAAGAGGTGGAGCACCATTTCATAAATGTAGTGGTCATTTGGATGTAGTCTTGTGATGTGCATGTTTCAGTCTGCTTTTTTCCCCATCAGGTTATCTGTATTTGATTATTTGTATAAATCTCTATATATTTTGGCTATGTATCTTTTCTCAAATGTGTAAATTATAAATATCTCAATTTCTAGGTTGCCTTTTCACTTAAGGTTTCATGAACATAAGTTTCCAAACTTTATACAATTTATTATTTTTTCTTCATAGTTAGCACTTTTGAATCTTATTTAACAAATTTTGCTGTCTTCAAAATGAGGAAGATATTTTCACAGCTTTTTTTTGTAAGTTTTAATTTTTTGCTTTTTGTTTTTAATCTTTTTGGAAATTATTTGCATAATGCATAAATATAAGGTAAGTAGGGGAGGGTCACAAATTTTTCTACATGAATATCCTATAGACACACATTTTTTTAAGTTACACAGAAGTCCCTTACCCGTTGAACTTCCATATTGCCATTTTTATCTATCAATGTATTTTCTTGCATAAATATTGTGAGAAAGCCACTCTTTATATTAAAATAATTTCTCACTTAAAATAGCATTTAAACACCATTTTAAAAGGAATAAATGTAAAAAAAAGAGATGTATAACACTCTACATAAGAAACTATAGAACATCATTGAGAAAGAAAAGATGAGCAGAGTGGCAGTGTGTGTGCACATATACAGTGATCCCATGGTCTACGTGGGGGATTGGCCCCAGCACATGCTGCAGATAACAAACTCTGTACATACTCAAGGGCCTTCTATAAAATGCTGTGGTGTTTGCATCTGACCTGTGTGTATCCTCCCGAGTAGTTTAAATTATCTTTAAATTACTTATAATGCTTAATATGATATAAATGCTATATAAATAGTTGTTTTACTGTATTGCTTAGGGAATAATGGCAAATTGCACATGTTCACTACAGACGCAGTTATTTTTCTGAATATATTGATCCATAGTTGGTTGAACTCAAGGATGCAGAACCCATGGATACAAAGGGCCAGCTGTTGTGCATGTGTTCTTGTGTATTTGTGTGTAAGTGTTCATCTGTGTGTCAGTGTGTATACGCATGTGTGTATTTGTGCATCTGTGTATTTGTGTGTCCGTGTGCATATATGTGTGCATGTGTGTTTGTGTATATACTTATTTTTTTCTGTGTGTGTCTGTATTTATGTGTATGTGTGTATTTGTATTAGTGTGTATATATGGATTTGTGTGTGCATCAGTGTGTGTATGGGAGTATGTGTATGTATTTGTGTGTGTATATGTAACTTGCCAGAGCTTTGTAATAGGTCTTAAAGTTTGGTAACCTGTATTCCTCAAGATTTCCTTGGCTAGTCTGGATACTTAGCATTCTCATATATATTTTAAGATTAGATTGTGAGTTTGTATAGAAAAATCTAGTGAGATTTTAAATGGGGTTACGTTGAATTTTATTTGTGAGTCTGGGTAGAATTAACATTTGTTAGATGCCGTTTATCTCTAGTCCAAAAGCATATGCCTCATTTGTTTAGTTCTTCTATTTTTATCAATGATATTTTATATTTTTTAAAGTAGAGGTTTACATATTTTTTGAAATATTTATTCCTAGGGATTTGGTGTGTTTTCATGCCATTGTATGTGCTAGAGTCTTTGTTTCTAATTGTCACTAATATGGAAATACAATAATTTTTGTAGATTGACCTTATATGTAGTAATGTGTCTTAATTTACTAATTAAAACAGTGTTTTTGTGGATTCTCTTGGATTTTAAGTATATACTTTGGTTATTTATTAAAATGACAGCTTTACTTTTTTATATTCTTATGCCTTTTATTTCCTTCCTTGCTTTATTACACTAGCTAGGGGAAATGCAGTGTTCGTGGCGATAACCGGTAGCCAGATGTTCTCCAGCTGGGCAGGTGCCAACTCAGTCCAGCATGACTTATTCCATGATTTGATCTCCAGAAACCACATGAATGAAAAGAATGAATGGAATGGACAGGCAACTGTTAGAATGATCCCTTAGGTATGGAAGAATTACTTGTTGCAGGAGTGAGCACCTAGTACTGTGGTTGGGACACCACTTGGGATGCCTGCATCCCTTTTTAAAGTGCCTGGGTTCAGGTCCTGTCTCTTCTCCTGATCAGTTTCCTGCTGATATGAACCCTGGCAGGCAGCAGGCAATGGCTCAAGTACTCTGCTCCCTGCCACCCATGTGGGAGACCCAGGTTGAGATACGGGCTCCTTGCTTCAGTGTGGCCCCACCCTGGATATTGGGGACACTTGGAGAGTAAACCAGTAGATGAAAGATTTTTGCCTGTCTCTGTCTGTCCATCTCTGTGGCTTTCAATAAAATAAAAATGAATAAATAAAAATTTTAGAAAGGAATTATTTGTTGCTCCCTCCCCCCTTTCTCAATCTTGGCACTATTCTCCAACTGTACAAGGGTACTTCAAAAAGTTTGTGACAAGTATGTACTATGAAATAATTACTCATGGATTTCAAGAAAAAGATTATACCCAAATGAACATATTTTTAATTCATTTTCTCTGAGGTTTTTGAAGTACTCTTGAATATGAAGGATCAAAATCTACTTAAATTTTCTGGGATAAGTGAATATAAAACCCTATAGTTGGTATACAAAATATAGATATTGTAATCTATTGAATTTTGACTTCGCTTATATTAATTCGTTTGATGGTACCAGTAATCATAGAAGATGTCATTAATTACTTGTGCAAATAAGTAGCATGGGGATTGTAAGTTACAGTCTTGCCCCAGATCAATCAGTTGGAAGTAAAAGAGCTGAGTTGTGAACCCAGGCAGTTTGGCTCTAGAGTCCTTAACCACTGGGCAGTACTGATTCCTACAAAGCAGGAACTCGCCTCCTAATAGTTTTGTGTCTACACAACGCAGCTTCAGAAAGTTTGTGGAAATGCATATTATGAAAAGCATCACATCTCAATTTTGTTGCACCAAAATAAATTTATCTTTTAATTCAATTTTTCTAAAAACTCTTTGAAGTACCCCTATATGCTTTCCTTTTCCCATGAAAGCCTCTTACTTGTTTGAAGATAGCTTTTATCAGCCTTCTGAGTCCGTTCCAGACTATGTATTCCTAGTTTCTGTCATTCCTTGCGTAACAAGGCATAAAAATTTCTTCATTGGTTGGGGCAGGCATTTGGCCTAGCAGTTAGGACACCACTGGAGACAACTGCATCTCAGATCAGCATGCCTGGGATTGAGTCCCAGCTCTGCTCCTGATTCCAGCTTCCTGCTGACATACACCCTGGGAGGCAGCAGGTAATGAATGGGGCAAGTGGTTGGGTCACTGCCACCCACGAGACCAGGAGTGTGTTCCCAGCTCTTGGCTTCAGCCTGGCCTAGTCCCAGCTCTTGAGGGTATTAGAAAAGTGAACCTGATGGCCAGTGCTGTGGCTCAACAGGCTAATCCTCCACCTTGCGGTGCCGGCACACCGGGTTCTAGTCCCGGTTGGGGCGCTGGATTCTGTCCTGGTTGCCCCTCTTCCAGGCCAGCTCTCTGCTGTGGCCAGGGAGGGCAGTGGAGGATGGCCCAAGTGCTTGGGCCCTGCACCACATGGGAGACCAGGAGAGGCACCTGGCTCCTGCTTTCGGATCAGTGAGGTGCGCTGGCCGTAGCACGCCGGCCGCGGCGGCCATTGGAGGGTGAACCAATGGCAAAAGGAAGACCTTTCTCTCTGTCTCTCTCTCTCTCTCACTGTCCACTCTGCCTGTCAAAAAAATTTAAAAAAAAATAAAGAAAAGTGAACCTGGGGATGGAATGCTTGCTTTCTCGAATGAATGAAAAAAAAAATCATTTGCTCTTTCTGTTAGCAATTTCCTGCTCAAATTTCCTCTCCTAGCACAGTACTCAGTCACAATTGTGCTGTTAGAAAGCTTTCTGTGAATGGTTTGAACTGTGTAGTGTAACTTTGCCCTTCTTCATTGTGACCCTAAACCTTTTTAAGCATCTTGAGATTGAAGTTTGAAGCAGCTTGGTAAAGATTTTTGGAGGTCAAGAGTTTATTCTGATCTCAGCAGAGCCATTGACCAGCTGTGTGACCTTGGACAAGTCACTAGATCTTGCCATGTCAGTTTTCTTATCAGTAGAATATGGGATCACGACTCCTACCCTGGTCCCAACCCCTGCCCCCAGTGGATGGTGGAAGACTCATTGGAGGTGATGGATGGGGTTGTTGTTTGCAAACTGTGGAGAGCTCTATCAATGTCAGTTATTTTTAGGAGACTCATCCTGGTGTTGACACACACGGAGTGAGTGTTTGTACAGAGTGGAGCTGAGTGCAGCCATAAGAAAGTGAACAAAAGGGAATGTAGTGGCATTCAGCCAACACAAGGAAACGCTAGTTGGGCTGCACAGGGGAGAGAAGAGGGAGGGTGAACTTAGCCTTAGAAAAGGAGGGCACAGACCTGAGTGTTCAGCCAAGATTTTAGAGCAGCCGCCATGGTCCATAAGGCCAGCGGGGACCAGGAAATCCTAATCACGTCTGGTGACCTGAGATGCTGAGTTGCCTTTTTCCTTCCAGCGAAATTGTGAAGCAGAGCCATTCCCTGCTTCCCCTCCCCCTATCCCACAAGGCTAATTATTATAAAAATTCTCTGTCATTGCTTTGCAACGGTCCACAGCCTAACTAATTTAAAAATGCAAATGAATGCTAAATTACAGTCAGGTTTGGAGCTCGTTTGCTGCTTATGCACCTAGAGACGCTAGGCGTCATTTGTACAGCTGGAAATCAATCTTGGCTACCCTGGGTGATTTGATAACGGCCAGCGGCCTCGCTGCTGATGTCACAAGACGCTCGGCTGATGGGGGATTTCAGCAGCCTTGTGGGCTATCAATCTGAGCCTGTCTCTGCCTCTGCAGTGGCGTACTGCAGCACCATGGTATTTTTTCCTGAAAACCAAGGGGCCCTCCCTCTGCCATCTGTCAGCCCCACAATAGGCCAAGCGATGAGCCAGATTCTGGTGGTTGGGCAGCATTGCCTTGCCGCCACCCTTCCTTGCTGCGAGTGTTGAGTCTGAAAGCCCATTTGGTAATGATAATCATGATGAGAAATGGAGTCCTCGCTGTCAGCTAATCCTTACATGAGCGATCTCACAGTCCTCCTAAGACCTGAACAACTTTAAAAGTGCACATCCCTGAGTCCTATCTTAAACACACTGAATGGAATTTCTAGAAACAGATCCCATAAATGCTTTCTTTTAAAAAAAATTGGGCCTTCCAAGTGATTCTGATGCATATTGAAATTTGAAAATGACTGTTTTATGTTGTAAATTACGGACTGTTGGGGCCAAAAGCCGCTCTGGAGACCTCCTAGCCCAGCAGTTGTCCTCCTTGGCTGTACAATAGATTATCTGGGGAGCCACACAAATGTAATCGGGATATTTGGGGTTGGGACCAGGTCAAACCTGGTTTTATATAGCTCTCCACTGATTCCAATAGAAAAGTTGGGACTCACTACTGCAATCCAGTCCGTTGGGTTTGTGACTGGCAATGTACCATTTTCTAGAGATAGTAAAAGCCCAGGAGAATCAGTGGCCTAGGCAGGATAGGAACTCAGATTTCTTACTGCTAAATTGGTGCTGCTTCTGCCATTTGCTTGTTTGTTTTTGTTGAACCAGTGACAATGCCTGCTCCCTTGTGTTCTATGTTGCATGTAAGGGAAGAAGTTGCAGACAATTTTCTTTTGAGCCAGAGAATGTTCCTGTTCTCCCAAGGTGAACAATGACTCCAGCCACTGACCTCTGATTCAAGCTATAATGTGAAGCCTCGCCCATACTATCAATTCACCCTCACTCTACCCCATGTTTCCTGAGGCCTCTTGGAAGTGTAGAAAGCTTCCTGGGAAAGCATTCTTGTAGCTCTGGCATTAGCCATGCATGTGGCTTCTGAACAGGAAACTAAACCTCCCTGGCCTACCACTTCCTCCCCTCACAGAGTGCGCATGATGAAACCGAAGTGCTTTGCTGAGAAAGGCATTGTTTTTCAATACAATAGCCTACTGCCAGGCATACAGCAGACAACTGGTAAATACTTGATGAAATAATTGAGCAGTACCAGTGTGAACATCACACAATCATTGCCCTCACTCATCTTCTCTCAAAATGATTTACACATTAAATCTATTTGAAAAGATATGTTTGCAGGGAAAATTTCTGTATAATGTATGCTTTTTCCAGTCCTAGTAAATGGCTTCATGATATCTACCACCTGTCTTCCACAGCAAAATTTTAGTGAACAAAATAACTCGAATCATCCATTAGAATTGGATTTAGGGAATTTTTTCTTATTTTTTTTTAAAAAAAGATTTATTTATTTGAAAGAGTTAAAATGAGATAGGGAAAGACACAGATTTTCCATCCACTGGTTCACTCTACCAATGGCTGCAATGACCCGGGCTGGGCCAGGCCAAAGCCAAGAGCCAGGAGCTTCATCCAGGTTTCTCACTTGGGTGCAGGGATGTAAGCACTTGGGCTGTTGTTTGCTGCTTTATCAAGCAGATTAGCAACCAGCTGGATTGAAGTGGAACTGCCAGAACTCAAACCAATGCCCACATGGGTTGCTGGTGTTGCAGATGGTGGCTTAACCTGCTGTGCCACAGTGCTGGCCCCTAATGGAGATTCATGTAGACAGTTAATAATTATGAATTTATCCACTCTAAATCCTTACAATTCTGTAGGAAGAGTGGGAAAGAAATGTAAAGGATGGGAAATATGTTATCCCAATGAAAGCATCTCCTTGGTGTTTTATCTACACATAAGTTGAAGTTCTAGATAGTTTAACAGTGATGTGTTGTCTTTGATTTGGAGATAAAATTTTGTGTCTGGCATAGACTTTCATGGTTTGCTTACCTCTCACGCTACCAACAGGATTAATGGATAATTTCTGAACCATATCAACTTCAGTTGATGACCATAGTTAAAAGTCAGTGGCTGTGCAGCAGATAAGGTTCAGGTATTCACTGAAAGTTATTTGTGGGGCCAGCGCTGTGGCGCAGTGGGTTAACACCTTGGCCTGAAGCGCCAGCATCCCATGTGGGCGCCAGTTCGAGGCCGGGCTGCTCCACTTCCAGCTGTCCAGCTCTCTGCTATGGCTCAGGATAGCAGTAGAGGATGGCCCAGGTCCTTGGGCCCCAGCGCCTATGTGGGAGGCCTGGAAGTGGCTCCTGGCTTCGGATCGGCGCAGTTCTGGCCATTGCTGCCATCTGGGGAGTGAACCAGCGGATGGAAGACCTCTCTCTCTCTGCCTCTCCACTCTCTAACTCTGACTTTCAAATAAATAAATCTTTAGAAAAAAAAGAAAGTTATTTGTGATGATAAGTCAGGTGCTGTGCTGAGTGCTGGGATTCGTGTTGTCTGAAAGAGACAATACCCTGGAATGCACAGAATGGCAGGACACATAGGAGTCAATCAAACCAGCACCTGAGTGCTGACACAACTATAATGGAGGCGAGTGTGTTACAGACTGTGGCTTGTGACTGTGCTAAGGAGAGAAATGTGGCTCATGCCAGAGGCTAAGCATAGCATCCCCATGGTCGATGACTAAATGCACATGAGAACGAGAAATGGAAGCTACTTGTGGGATGAGCAACAGAGATAGGGTTCCATGCTTGAGACAGAATGTATAGTATTTGCAAAGACCCTGTGGAAGGAATGTGCCCCCAAAATTGAAGGAGCTGAGAAGGGTTTTCAGCTGGGCAGGATCACAAGAGAGATTGTGCGCAGTGTGGTAGAGAATAATTCTTCGACTGGAATCTACTGGGTGCTGTGTAATAACATGAGTAGGAGGGTCAGTTTGAAGATGGGATTTTGGCTAAGTATGTCCTATGGATTAGGGTTTAATAAGTGCTCTGCTAAGATCAGAGCTTGGCCAGTATTAGAGGCAGTTTGAAACCATTCAATCAGTTCCTTTTGGTGGTAATTATTTATTTGAGAGGCAAAGTGATAGAAAGGTCTTCCATCGGTGGGTTCACTCCCCAAATGGCCGCAACAGCTAGAGCTGAGCCCGTCTGAAGTGAGGAGTCAGGAGTTTCTTCCAGGTCTCCCATTTAGCTGCAGGGGTGCAAGCACTTAGGCAATCTTTTACTGCTTTCCCAGGCCATCAGCTGGGAGTTGAATGGAAAGTGGAGCAGCCAGGACTCGAACAAGCGCCCGTATGGGATGCTTGCATGGTGGGCGGTGGCTTTAAGCACTATGCCACAGTACCTGCCCCTCAATCAATTTCTTTAAAAAATATTTGTTAAATTCCTACTAAGTACCAGGTAGGGTAGGGAGGACCAGGAGACTGGAGTGAAAGTCCATTTTCAATAGTAGTTAAACATGTTAGCTGTGGACAGACAGCCCTGGGATTGAATCCAGATTCCAAAATGTGAATTGGATTCCATCACTTAATTTCACTAGGTTTCCATTTTGTCAGCAATAAAGTTGGGTAAAACCACTTTTTCAAAGAATGTGAAGATCAAATGAATTAGTGGATAAAAAGAAGTTTAGTGCTGGACACATCATCAATAACTAATACTAGCTGAACGCAAACCATTTAAAAATAAGGAAAGAAAGATTTTTGTTTCTAAGTTTGGGCTGTAGATACTGAGCAGACCCCTGGAGCATCTCAGGGGACAGTTGGAGGCATGAGGGGAAGTTTCCTGCCAGCTGTCTAATCTGCTCGAGAGACTCAGTTGGCACTTCTCTTGTCCCTTTAGACAGCAGCTTGCTGCTGCCTGCGAAGGTGGCAGTGGGCCAGTCATTGAGTTTAAATAGAATTTTCTTTGCAAATTGACATAGCAATGAAATTACCAAACTGCTGTGTTTATCTCTCCAAATGAAAGACAGATTTTAAGTACATTATACCAATGTAATTGAAAATCAGAAGCAAATGAGGGGAGTGTGCTGTAACTTCTACACTAATAGGAAATTCCACTCTCTTGACCCCCCTATTAGGATAAGAGGAGGGGCATGCAGGGAGGAAGATGGGCGCACCATACTCCTGTGCTCAGAACTATTGGGAAGAGCTGCATTAACATGATAGTAGCTCACCATCTGGGAAACTTGGAGCCCCCAGATTGTCTCCAGAGACACCCATGCAGTACCTTGCATTTCAATTAAGATTCTGCTATCCCCATGATACAGCACTCCTAATGCTTCTTCATAGGTCTTTCCTGGGTAATGAAAACCTTGTGCTGCAGGCTGCTGGCTGCAGGTGGCTTTGGTTAACCCCAGCTTAACTGCCAAGGTGCTCTGGGACTAGCTCACCTGTTTGGAATCCACACATCACCTGTTGGCTGTGTGGAGGGAATTTTAATACCTCTGTATGGTACAGGAGGCTAGCTCAATAACAGAACTGAAAACTGTTATTTAATTATTTTGGTGTTTTTCCTTGTCTTCATTATCTACACTTGACAATGAGACATTGATGATGAGGGAGGTGGAGGTGAGCTTCTATCCCTTGTAATCCCATCAAAATCGATCAAGTCATGTCAAATTAAAATAGTACTACTTTTTTATATAAATAATTGAAGATATTGCATCAACCTTAAGATGTGAAGAAAATCATTATTTTTAAAACTTTGCTATTAAGAATATTAGTTGTGCACAATCTAGATAAGAAGAACTTAGCCTGAAACACAGATCTGCGCAGTTTACCACACAAATTTGCTCCTGGTGGATTTTTCCCCACTGACACCTGATCATCCCTTTTGCTTTTCACCAGCACCCTGAGGCTACCTCTTCAGCTTGGGAATGCAATTCTCTGTGTAGATACTGATCTTTCTCACATTCAGGCATAAAATAGGTAGAAATAGGAGTATCTATGATAGAAGGTGGGTAACAGAGTGTTATCTGCAGAGAATGGGTAATATAATTTCACTTGAAAATATTGGCACCTGAGTGTTATTTACGAAATATTGACAGTCAAGTGATAGTAGAGTGGCTTTTGTGATATGGTTGTTTAGAGATTTCTCATCCTCAGGCTTTCAATGTGCAAATTTTACTTGAATGAATGCTTTGATAAACATCGTTGATGGGCAGGCAGAAGTTGCTCACTTAGGCATTTAGATTTCCCTGTCATTTTCACCTTGAGTTGAAATTCTTCCCCCTAGAGTCCTCATTGAATGAGGCCACGGTGACAGAAGCAAGTGTGTTGGTTTTAATTGGGGAACACGTAGAGGTCAGGTCATGGTGAAGATGAGGTCCGACTTTCATGGCAGAATGTCTGTGGTGCTGAAAGACTAAGTCAAACAGCATGGGTGTTATGGTCAGCGTTATGGGCTGGATGCCCTCATCAAGCACAGAAATGCCCAAGATAGTATTTCCTTTTTTTCTCAGATAAAAATAATGGATAATAAAATCTGTATTTTGCCCTTACTCTGAAGAGACCCCTACTCTCTGTGCCCCAGTTTGGTCAACTATAAATGAGGCATCAGACCATAGGCTCTCTGAGATTCCAATGTGTAGAGATGGAGCTGGAGCCATGGGAACTGGGCTTGTGTCTTACCCTTAGCACTCTTTCCTATAACTTGAAGAAGATGTTGTATATGCTATGTTTACTATCCCTCTGAATCCTGATAAGTAGGTGGATCGTTATGACAGGAAGAGTGCCATTGGATACGGGCCCTGAAGCACAGTTACATCATATTGAAAATCTAATAGAATAGAGTTGACTTGTAACAGAGAATGATTCACCTTGTCCGCCTAGTGAACACTTTCTTCTCCATCTCTGTGGACTACTTGGGGCATCCTCAGAAGCTCAGACCACTCTTATACTCAGTGTCAAAGAGCAAATTAAGATTAATGGGATGGCATTGGGAATGCTATTTCTGCCTGCATTGGAAGGTGTTTTGAAGTTACCATATTCTACAGGAGGTGAAGGGAGTGTACACAGAAGAACGTCATGATAAAGGCAACTTGGTTCAATACCATTCAAAGAAAAAGAGGTTTGGACTGGGGTAGCAAATTCATATAAGTACCTTGGGACAATAGTGACTAAGATTTCAGATAGATTGACTTATATCAATGGGGAGGATGGATGATCACAGCTCCATGTAGAATGGAGAGTATCTAATGCCAAGCCAATGTCCCTGGAGATGGTGTTCAGTTTTGTTTGGAAGATGGGGTTGACATAGTGGGCACATCCTAGAAGGGTCTAGGAAGGGTGATAGGTTAAAAATGAAGGCTGTGTAAAGAACAGTTGAATTTTTGGGGGTGAGGAATGGTAAAGGTGGAACTGAAGGCTGATGCCCTTCCAGGTCATACAGTAGGCTGTTGAAAGGGGACCAATACTAACTGAGGATAAGGAGAACTTAGAGGATCATATGATAGTGAGAAATATTTTTGCATTAAGCAAGGGGTTCCTTACCCCTGGAGGTACTCGAGAAGAGGCTGGTAGGTCTGTCTTAAGAGATTATGTATTGGATAGGATGCTTAGTAAGGAAATTCTTTTCTAGTTGTTTTATTTTATGGTGGTTAAATAATTAAGAAGTCCTCCAGATGTACTTGGGATTCCTCTGCTAACTTGCTTTGTGACCTTGACCAAGACATTTCACTTTTCTGTACCTCAGTTTACTCATCTGCAAATGGAGACAGTAACACTTGTCCAGCAACATCTAACAATATTGCCGCAGATGTTTGTGAAGATAGGATAACGTGACAGCGCTCTTAATAGGACAGACGTTACAAATGACACATTAGCGATATCACAGTTATCTTTCTCCAGCCGCTGTCTTAATTATGATGATTAAGACCAGAGACTCAAGGGTTAGACTGCTTGAATTTGAGTTTCAGCTCTGCCAGTTGTATTATATGTGACCTTTGGCAAGATACTAAGCTTGTCAACCCTCAGTTTCTCAGTCTAAGTAATGGGACCAATAAGGATTACCTTGATATCAGAGTATCTTTGTGGGGTTTGGGGATAAAATACACGTAAAGTGGTTTTCACGGTGCCTAGTACAGAGTACGCCTTCCATAGTGTGTGTTGGGATTACCACTGTTGTTCTCAGGCAGTACTTAAATTTCTTGCAGTTGATAGCTGATATCATTTGGCTGAGAGGCTGAGTTGTATTTTGCCACCTCTTGTAGGGACTTCAACCCAACTCTGCTTGTCCAAGGAAGCAAAGAGCAGACAAGCCTCATCTAGACCCCTCAAGAGAGAGCAAAGTGCAGATACCAAGCTTTGTCAATTTGGGGGCCCCAAATGTTCTCCTTTATTTGGAAGTTCATAATATTCCATTATAAATGTTTCATAATTGCTTCATGAATTATTCACCTGCAACTTAATAACCTTAAATTTTATGGGATTATGGTTTTATGGGAGACAAACATTATCAGCCTGGGACCCAGCTGAGAAGAGAAAGTGCTGACATTACTGATTTATTTTCACCATGCAGTAGAAGGCTTTTTTTTTTGTAACTATGAAATACAAAATATTAATAAAAGAGAAAATAAAAAGCTAAAAGAGGAGGAAAAAAATCCTTACGCTGCTCTTTCTAAAAAATTTAATCTCAAAGCTGTGTTTGCAATATTTTTTCCTATTGCCAAGAAAATGATCCAGCTCCATTACAGCTGGTGTCATTTTCTTTTGTAAAGGAAAAAAAAAGTTTCCTTTCCTTACTTACCTGGCCTTTTTTAAATTTTTTTTTTATTTTCAACTTTTATTTAATGAATATAAATTTCCAGTGTACAGCTTATGGATTACAATGGCTTCCCCCTCCCATAACTTCCCTCCCACCCGCAACCCTAAAACCTGGCCTTTTAAGCCTGCATTCATAGCGATTTTAAAATTATTATCCTCATTTCACCATCTTACACTGTTAGAATATGAGTTTGGGGATATCTTTGTTTTTATCTAAGTAGAGAGCTGTAATATGCTTCAAGTATAGTGTAATTAATAAAATGTTTGCAAGAGTCAAGTCTGAGCCTGAACTATCATTTAATTGATGGATAACTTTAGGAATTCAATTAAGGTTTTCAGCCTTGGTTTCTTTATAATGGATGAGATAGCCTTTGTAAGAACAAGGCACTGCACAAATGTCAGGAGCTGGTCCAACCAGGCAGGTGAGGGAAGGTCAGAGTGTTGATTGGATTGAGCCCGATAGAAGAAAGAACAGGAATCGCTGAGGATGGAGCTAGTTCATATCAGATAGTGGCAAAGAAGCCATCTCCTTCAGTTATATTTGCCTTTTCAATGGCAACAGAAAAAAAAAAAAAAGACAAAGGAAGCCCATTCCCCCCAACGGCTGCTGCGGCCAGCACCCCATGGCGATCCGTAGCCAGGAGCCAGGTGCCTCTCCTGGTCTCCCATGCGGGTGCAGGGCCCAAGCCCTTGAGCCATCCTCCACTGCCCTCCCGGGCCACAGCAGAGAGCAGGACTGGAAGAGGAGCAACCGGGACTGGAAGAGGAGCAACTGGGACAGAATCTGGGGTGCCGGCGCTGCAGGTGGAGGATTAGCCTAATGAGCCACGGCGCTGGCCAGGAAGCCCATTTTTTCTTCTAATGGTAGGCAAGGTCCTCACCCACCAACTGATACCAAACCTCTTTTATTGAAGTCATAAAATATGTGCGTAGTTTTTAGAGTGAAAAATAGTAGAAAGATAATAGAGATAATAAAAGGTCTATTTTTTTTAATAAAAGAGTCGGTTCTGACATTTCCATTTTACAGGTAAGAAAACTGAGACCTAGTCAGGAGTAGTTTTGCTGAAGGTTCTGTGGTAGGTTTCTGACTGAAACTGAGACCCAAAGCCTGGTTCTTTGATTTCTAGTGCCAGGAACTTGTGTAACCAGAAAGTAGCACAGTGTGCTACAAGCAGGGTCTCCTGGAATAGGGCAGGAAGTTACTAATAAAATGGTGGGAGCAGGTGGAGGGCAAGGTGAAGGCCTCCAGAGAAAAGCTAAGAAATGTGATTGTGCTGTAGGCAAACAAGCTCTGCACACAGAGCTGGGCAATCAGTGGGGCGTTTTTTTGGACTGGCTAGACCTGAGTCATCCAATTAAAACAGAAGCAGGTGCCCCAGAGGCTTAACCTCCCCTCCTCCCTGTAGTTTGCACTGACTTCTAATAACATTTTATTAAAATTCTCTGGGTCCTGATTAATTTTCCTGACTGCTTTCTTTCTTATTGCTCTCCTGGCCACAAGATAAGGACAGCGAGTGCTCTAACGAATGGAGTGAACAGTTGGGCTCAACTCATTTTGTGTAAATGCCTCTTTGTCCTCTGCCTAATGAAGCTTTGGGGATTTCTCTCCCTTGGTTTTTTGGAAGGATGATGGGAGATGGCATATGCTAGTGTCTGAGAGCATAGACATTACTGAGAACTTACTCTTTGGGGAATAATCTGTATAAAGATGATTGATTTGGTTTTTGGAGGTATCCTTGTCAGCTGGGGCAGGAAGAGAACTTACATATGCTGAGTGTCTACCACGTGCTAAGCATTCTTCCAAGTGTCCTTTCTCTGAGTTCTTAGAACATCCTTGGTATTCTTTTTACAGAGTTGCTGATATCTGGTTTTCAGAAAGCACTGTAAGGAATTGGAGGGCAGGCAGTATATCTTCCTCATAACTTCATTCTCCTTAACCCAGTGGCTAACTCATAGCGACTGCTTAATGAATAGGTGTTCAACTGATGAATGACTGCTGAGTGGTGAACCTGGCTTCCTTATTTAATGCTCTCCATCACCCTTTCTCCCATTCTTAATCCGTTGCTACAAGTGACTAAGGCAAAGCTTAGAAAGACTTGCCTAGATCTCACATTTAAGATGTATATGAAAGAAACTGCACTGCTCCCATGGGTTATACATGCTTCCCTGTTCTGGGAGCAATGTCTTGTATCTGGGCCCTTCTGACTTTCAGCATAGATCCCAGAGACGTGCTACCTTTGGAAGACATATTTCAGATGTATTATCATCGCAGACAGGATGTTACATCCATAATATCCAGCTTGCCCTGTACTGCGATTATTCTTAGGGACTGAAGGATGGCTCCAGGTGCGGCACATGTGGATAGGATAGCCTGTGATATGATGGGAATTGTAATTGTCAAAAGGGACAATAATTCAGGATTTTCCCTGCATAATAATAATTTTCTCTGGTCTTGCTAATGTATACCTGAATTTATGAACCTAATTATTTTGTTACTTCGTGATTATAGGATTGCCATTGGATAAAAGAGCTCCATTTGTTAATGGAGGGGAGAGGGGTTGAAGGCACACAAGAAAGGGAAGACTGAAAACTCCTTGCCTGTAGAAAGTGGAGAAAATAGGGTAGAAATGGGAAAGGCACAGGAAGAAACAAGGCTCTGGGATGAACATACTTCAGTGTAGGAAAGGGGATAATGAACACGGCTAACGGAGGGCTTTTGGGGGTCAGGTCCTTTCTTCAGAATTCATGAAAATTTGCATATATTTACTTTATTGCAAATACAGTGTAGAGCTTGTATTTTTTCAGGATGATCAATAACTTTTCAAAAGGCCAGGAACCACTGGTTAGTGATAAATTAAAACAAGTCAAGTAGTCCTGGACCAGAGTTCTAGAATTGGAGGAAGTAGGCCAATAAATTCCCCAAACTTTGATTTGAGAGATGGGATCCAAGGAGAGGCTATCACAGTGAAGTGATACACAGTTGAGTGAATAATATATTTATGATATTAATTTAAACTCCTTTTAAGATTTTTTATGCTTGCCCTCTTTATTTATAAGAAGGAAACACATTATATGTATTTGACATATAGTTTTAAGAGCATAATGATACTTCCCAGTCTACCGTCCCTCCTTTTTTAAATTTTTACAGTGACATACTTTGAACTTCTTTATAATCACAATTTTAACCTCCTACTAAATGAAGAATTCAGCAAGTGTTAAGTAGGAAAAGCACTGCTCCTCAAGAGTATAGACAAGGACCAGAAACAATAATCAAATCTCAAAATGTCAGTTTCTCTCATATACACGCTCATACATACATACAATTTCTCTCCTATATATTATGTTTTTTGTAGTCTGCATACTATCACAAATGAGGGGGGACATATGATATTTGTCTTTTGGGGACTGGCTTACTTCTCTAAGTCTCCATAGGTATCTATTTTATTGTGAAAGACAAATTTTCATTCTTTTTTACAGCCGAGTAGTATTCCATCACATATATGTACTGTAACTTCTCAAATCTGTCTCTTGTAACATGACATGTACATTGTTTACCTCAATTTTACTTTAACTACACTCTTTGAAAGAACCTTGGAGATACCTATTGTCCATCTCCAATCAGGAGAGAGAGAAAGAAACTGAGAGCCCTTTAATATGATGGTGTGCAGGAGCTGGCTTATATCATCTCACGAAAACTGATGAATTTTTTAGAAATTTTGTGAGCTGGTGGATGTTGATTTGGTAGCATCAGATTGGCCAAAGTAGGAATTTTTATAACACAGAAAATTTGTCCAATGTTAGAAATGAGAGCTTTTCACTTTATATTTTCTCTGGGAGCTGATTTTTAAATATTTACCTTCATGCCACTGAATGAACAACATTCAAAAAGCAGAGTGTTTGTCAGAATCTGTTCTAAGGGCTGACATCTGCTTAGTCCTCACGGTCTTGGGCGGTGACTGTTAGCCCCATTTTACAGGAAGAACATGAGACAGTGACTCCGTGAAGATTAGATAGTGAACAAATGGTGGCACTGAGCCATGAACTAACGGTCTGGCAGCCACCTCTGCTGCCTCTTGAGGGTTCCCGTGAGGATTTCATCACATGTCTAAAAGGCTAGGTACTCAGTAGTTGGTTGACCTATGTTAGCTGTCATTTGTGTCTTATATGACAGAGGGAGGGAGTACTTGAGCCAGCACACGCTGCCTGCAAGGATATACATTCACAGGAAGCTGCGATCAGGAGTGGAAGCAGGTATTGAACCCAGGGGCTTCGATACAGAACTCAGGCTGTCATTATCTCTATGACGGGTGCCCACCCCAGGTTCTTAAGTTTTGTGGGGTCAGGAAAGTGTGCTAAAGAGAGCTGTGAATCCTCTTCTACTTAAGTGTGTGTCCATGTGGCATGCATACGTATTGTGATATATGTCAGAGATGCATAGACTTCCAGCCGACCCCTGGCCCTGACTGTGCCTTCTAGGACCACAGCTAAATCGGTCAGGCGTTCCCAGTTCCCCAGAAGCCTTTCGAGGGCTCCAAGGGTGAGGACCAAACTGCCTTTGTTGTCCTGCTTACCCAGCAGAGCCTCTCAAGTGCTTGCTCCCCAGTCTTCTCCTGGGTTGCTTGGGCAGCCCTCCCTGGCCGCTCTTCTCCTGGGGCTGTGCCTGTACTCATCGTGGTCCACACAGGGTGCGATACTGAGCGAAGCCATCACAGAGCCCCCTGCCTTTTTCCCCAACTCTCTACCAAGTCGTAGTTTTCTAGTTCCCTTTTGCCTCTGGTGCTCAGAAGTTCTCTGGCCTCTGGCATACAAAATTGAGCTGTGGTTTTAATGTGCCTAACTTAACACGGGGCCCAGGATACGTCCTAGAAACAGGCAAAGGATCCTGAATATGTGAGAGGATACCTTGGGGGTTCTTTGCTTCCTTTGTCTGAACATCAGTGACTTGGAGACATGTACTTTGCTTTTTTCCAGTCTTTTATACCACTTGTACCTGCATTCCCTGGCACCCCTGTGAGCATGTCTGCTCTCTAGGCCCTGGGTAAGCTCTTTCTCTGACCCAATGAAAGAATACCAATGAATACTTAAACTTCCCATGTGTATGAAATTTTATATATGTGAATTCACTTACCTGGCACAATAAAGAGTTTGAAAGGAAACTGAAGTTTAGAGAGGTTAAGTAACTTGCCTAAGATTTCAGAGCTAATCAATGGCCAGGCTAGGGTGGAGATGCTGGTCTGGGAGCTCCAGGTTTGCACACTTGGCTTTGTTGTGAGCTGACTGCTTTTCCTGTACCCCAGTGTCTCATCACAGCCTGCCGTGTGCCCCCTTCCTGGCTGACTGCACTCATCTGTGGGCTTCCCAAGCGTTTATGAGACTTAAAGGGCATTCAGTTACAGAATGGGAAATTCGTGTAGGTGAGGGTCTCCCGGCATTTCACAGATACAGACACCCAGCTCCCAACTCCCCTCCCAGACCCACACCCCATCCTACCACGTGGCTCTTTGACTAGGTCAGAGCTGCTTACGACTCATTTTCCTTCCCTCCACTCAGGATGAAGTGGGACTAACATCTTTATACAAAATAAAGCCAGCATTGCTGACAGAAGGCCCTGAGCTGATCTCTGAGAATATTGGAAGTTTCTTAAATAAGAACCACAGTTTTAAAAACCTGGTAAGTAGGCATACTTGCACAACTTTCTGTGGCTTACCAGTGGCCCCTAGTGGCCAGTGGCTCCAAGTGCACAAGCCATCAGCATTGGCCGCCATGCTCTCTGAAAGCTGCATCCCTAGATTTCTAATCCATTAATCTCTGCAGTACCAGGCATGAAGAGAAAGTGACTAAGTGTAACACTATAGGCAAAGAAGGTGTGACGACGGGTGATGAAATTTCTTCAGTTGAGGGTTGGGCTCTTAAGGAGGGCTTCCTTTTCTGTAATGTTGCAGACCACAAACCCATATTAAACAGGACTGCCATCTCTGCTTAGATGCTAGGTAAACGGAGGTGCAGAGAGAGCAAGTCACTGACCACACACTATTACTAGGGAAAAAGTGCTGGGATTTCTGTGAGCAGAGGTCTGTGTGAACACAGACTCTAACTTGTGTAGCAGTACCTGCTGCACTACGCACAGAATTTATTGGCAGTGCCATGGTCTGAGCTTGGGAAATCATTATTGTGGCTAGCACTTACCAGTCTGTTCTGTGCCAGGCAGGCACTAACCAATCTTATGTGGTATATCTCAGTCACCTTTCATAGCTACCTGATAAGCTAAACATCTCCAATTTACAAATGAGAATTCAGTCTCAGCGAGGTCGAAATAGCCAGAGGTAGCACAGCTTAAGTGGAAGGGACGGGAACTAGCACTCAGGCTGGCTGAATATCAAGAGCTATCTTTAATTTATCATACTATACTCATATTGTGTGTGTGTTCACGTAGCAGGAAATCTAAGTACTTGATCTTTGGTATGCAATTAAAACATTGCCTGCTCTCTCCAGACCTGGCTGTGTGCTTATAAAGGCTTTGGCTGGGAAGGGGCCCGGGGACTGTGGAAGTCTGTTGGTCAGAGTCCCTCTCCACGTGAGACTTGACAGTTGGGAGAAAGCCACCTCTTCTTTGTGCGCCTGATATTCTTGGAAACATCTCTCAGCTAGGGCGTGGCAGCTGAGGGTGGGGACTTCAGAAGGTCACTGGTGCCTCAGTCCCTTCCTGGAATCTTGGAAGGTTTCAGATGGGCATGTAGGGACAGTAAAGTGCTCGTGAGCAGGACTGAAGTCAGGAGACACTGGAACAGATATTAAACTACTCAAAACTCAGCTTTTTCACCCATAAAATTGACATCATAGTGCCTGCCTCAGGGATATTGCAAAAATTAAGTAGGACAATATATATATATATATATATATATATATATATATAAAATTTATTTATTTGAAAGAGTTAGAGAGAGGAGAGGCAGAGAGAGATGTCTTCCATTTGATGCTTCACTCCCCAATTGGCCACAGCAGCCAGAGTTGCACTAATCCGAAGCCAGGATCCAGGAGCTTCTTCCAGGTCTCCCACGCGGTTGCAGGGACCCAAGGACTTGGACCATCTTCTGCTGCTTTCCCAGGCCACAGCAGAGAGCTTGATTGGAAGTGGAATAGCCACATCTCAAACCAACACCCATATAGGATGCTGGCACCGCAGGCAGCGGTTTTACCCACCTCGCCACAGTGCCAGCCTGCGTGATACTCTTAGCATAGCATCTGTGACAGGGTGAGCTCCCCTGCCGTGCTTACGCAGTCGCATAGGAAGGCTGGCAGGAGCTTTGACTGCTCGGAGACCTAGCCCCATTGTAAATGTTCATGGGTGAGATAGATTTTGTTTCCCTTGAAACACATGAGGGGTGGTTCAAAAAGTACATGTGAAATGGAATTAAAAGGTAAATTATTTTGGTGCAAAAATAGAAAAATCCATCCATAGTTTTTTTTTTTTAATAATACAAATATTCCCTGAAGTGTTAAAAAAAAAATCATCCAGCAATTGACTTAGTGAAAGCAATATAGTGATGGAAGGCTGTCAGAAGCAGAGAAGTCCTTTGCCCATGGATAAGAAGGGTGGTGGGAGATGGTAACAAGGCCTGAATTGGGGGCCACCTCATTCAGGTCCCTTGCCAGGAGAGTATTGGGTCTTGACAAGGCAGAGGACAGAGCCACAAAGGAATTAACTTGCCTGGCAAGCAATTGCAGCAACTTAATGGATTTATTGAATCCACGGTTTTTCGCCTGTTGATTCCGTTGACTTGTATTCCGGGTTCTGCACGAGCTGTGCCATTACTTGGCCTGAGCAGATGAGGCAGCTTCTCCCTCCTCTGGCGCCGTGGTTTTTCTTTCTCACGCCCATCAGTATGCCTTCCTTGTCCCCTGTTGTCTGTCATTTCCCCTACCCAGTGACTGGGCTGGACTCATGTGTGAATGGGCCAGGCAAACCCTCCGAATGCTTGGACAACTGGAAATAGGAGCACCAGGTGGATGGGTGGCACCACCACACCTGTGGGATGTTTGCTTTACGGTCTGTCTTCTTAAAACAAGCCTTTAAAAAAAAAAAACCTTTCAATTTCTGGATTCTTTAGAATCATTGTTCCTATAAAGCTGTATTGAAAACTTTTTTTTTTACAGTTTAATTATTTGAAAGGCAGAGTTACAGAGAGAGATAAATGGAGAAGACTTCCATATACTTGTTCACATTGCAGATGACCACATCGACCAGGGCTGTGCTGGGTGGAAGCCAATAGCTTCATCTGGGTCTTCTATTGTGGGAGGCAGGGGCCCAGACATTGGGCTATCTTCTGCTGCTTCTCCAGGTGCACCAGCAGGGAGCTGGACTGGAAGTGGAGCTGGTGGGACTCAAACCAGCACCCTTAAAGGATGTTGGCATCATAGGCAGTGGCTTAACCTGCTGTGCCACAATGATGGTCCCCGCTTGGCACATTTTGTTGATATTTTAAACAGAGACCTCCCCTCTGCAGCTCGTGGTCCTTGGTTTGAGCTGGGGGAAACAGCAGCAGTGGAGATGTGGTTTGCCCCTGGACATCCTGATACCTTGTTGGAGCATATTCTGGACAGTGCCAGGCTCCACCTGCACATTGGGTGTGGCAGACCTTTGGGGATGTATCTAGCCGTGGATGACTAGGGGTATGCAGCCTTGCAGGATGTCGTATCAGGACACAGATGGAGATCCTGCCACGCTTACTGAAATGTGAGAGAGAAACTTGCACATGCATCCCAGCTCTGTTGTCTGTGAGCAAGTTAAAGGTTTTGATCCTCTCGTGCCTCCTTTGTAAAATAGAAGTAATGACAGTATCACTTTTTTTTTAAAAATTATTTGACAGAGTTAGAGAGAGAGAGACAGATGACAGACAGAAAGGTCTTCCTTCCGTTGGTTCACTTCCCTAATGGCCGTTGCGGCCAGCGCTGCACCGATGCGAAGTCAGGAGCCAGGTGCTTCCTCCTGGTCTCCCATGCGGGTGCAGGGCCCAAGCACTTGGGCCATCCTCCACTGCCCTCCTGGGCCACAGCAGAGAGCTGGACTGGAAGAGGAGCAACCGGGACTAGAACCCGGCGCCCATATGGGATGTTGGCGCCACAGGTGGAGGATTAACCAAGTGAGCCATGGCGGCGGCCCCGACAGTATCACTTTCATAACATTTGCTATTTGGATGGAATGCAGCAATTTATATTAAGTGCTTGGGATTCAGCCTGGCACAGAGTGAGTCAAGTGAAGCCAAAAGTGACGCTGATTTTTATTCTTTTCCCAGAAAGGTAATGCGTCCTGAAGTCTGGAGCAGCTGCTGGGTCAGTTGGGTAGACGGGAATGTTCTTACCCGGCCTGTCTGCTGTTTCGGGGCCCCCAAGTCACAAGAGAAAGACAAATTCCCTTGGGGAGAGAGGAGAAAGAGACCAAGTTTCCAGCAGAGGACATTCGTCCTAGAGATAAGGCAAAGAGCTTGTTTCAGAATGGGGCATATGGTCAGACTGGGAGCAGTGACAGGGGCAGGCTGACCGCGCTGGGATCGCCGCTCTGCCTGCCCTGCTGGGCGCTGAGTTCCGGCAGGACCGGGTCCGTCTATGACGTTTTCACCACTGCGTTCCAGCCCGTGGTACAGAGCATGCGCACAATCCATACCCGTTGCCGGGGGTGAATGGTGTATACCTATCTGTTGCCTTAGGACTCATTAAGTTCTTCTGATTCCGGCTTGTGAACTACTGAGGGAAGATCCTCTGCCTAAGGTAGTCGTCTGTGAGACTGTTTGGAAGTGGGCTCTAAGATTCTTAAAAGCGTGCACATCTTTTGATCCAGCGATTCTGAGCATTTAAGCTAAGAAAACGCCTGGAGGCTCAGGGAGATTATGTCTCAAGAACATTAATTGGGACATTATTTAGAACAACAAAAGCAGTAGAAGTAATCCTCCGTCCAATAAAAGGGGATTAGTTAACTGTATTATAGTAATTATATTCAACAGAATATTTCAAAGCCATAAAAATAATGAAGATGCCAAATTAGGTAGGTAGTAATAAAAAGTGTATTTTTAGATAACACTGCCCTGTATGAGTGTTTGTGAGTGTAGGGACACTGGAAGGATTTATGTTATTTGTTGCTCGAGTGATTTAAATTACAGATAATTTTGAGTTTTCTCTCTTTGATTTATGATGTTTGAATACTGAGCATGTAATCAAATCAAATAGTGGTGCATATTGTTCAGGTTTATCTCCCACGAGAATGTGGGTGTTGGAGCTCTTGAGTATGCCTGGAGATGCACAAGGGGCTGGGGGACTTCACTGGGACGCTCAGGAGGCTGAGGGCGAGGGTGCTGTCCGCTGCCTTTGACGTTTCGCGCTCTGTCCACTTCCACATCTGAGCGCTAGACATGCCCCAGGCTGCAGTGGCTTTGAAGCCTGTGGACCCTGGGTCTGCACTGCAGCCTCCTAAAAGCAGAGCTGGTCAGCCGCAGACTGGTTTCAAGAAGATAGCATTTAAGCCTTGCACGGGATGAATGGATCATACAAATTAGTTCTGTTCTGTGTTCTGGGAAATTGAAAGAAGGAAGTCTGGGCTGAGAAGGCACAGATAGAATAAGTGCTTCTATTTAAAGGGAAATAAAAAGACACACTCTGTGTTTTCATTTAACTGATTATAATTACCTTCCTGACCAAGACCAAGGCTTTGTTTCTGGGCCAAGCAGGTCTATCTGATTTCAGCTGCTTGGAGCTAGGTTCTCCCCAGAGGCTTCTGGGCCCTTCATTCTCAGTTGCTGGCTCCTGCCAGCTCCCATAGAATTCCTCACATGCTGGTATCCCACAGGGGCATGTGGTTTGTACTCACGATGGGATCTCTACAGAAGCGGCGTGGAGCGTGGAGTGTGGAGGGGAAGGGAGGGTGCTGAAGGGAATATCTCCGTGGGCTCTGAAAGCAAGTGTTTCATTGGAGTGCTCTTTGTGGTTGCCTCCACCAACTGATGAGCAACATAGTCCTTTATTTATAATAACAGGCGATTTTCCAGTGCTTACTATGAACCTGGCATTTTGCTATAAACATCTTACATGGCGTATTAGTTAGTGTGCTTCTGAGAAACAGAACCTACATAGGCCAACACACAAAGTGGTCCCTCCGTATCCACAGGGAACTGCTTCAGGATTCCATGTGCATGTTCAAGTCCCTTAAAGACAGCTGAGGTAATACTTGCATAAAACCTGTGTATATCTTCCTGTATACTATAAATTACCTCTATATTACTTATAATACATAATGCAATATAAAGGCTATGCAAATACTTGTTATACCATATAGTTATGGAATAATGGCAGGAAAAAGTCTGTATATGCTCAGAACTGAAGCAACTCTAGCAGACCTAACTATAGAGTACACAGGCAGGAGGTGAGGTGAGCAATCTTCAAATAGTGAGTGCTGGAGGGGCCGAGAGTTTGTGAGATGCTGGGAGCTGCGACAGGGTGCAGTCAGACATCACTTCGTTCATTGAATTCACCATCATGCTTTGCACAGGGAAAATTCCAGTTTGGTTGTTTGGAATTTTCTTTTGTTATGTATTTTTGGTTCAAGTTTGGTTGACTCTGTGGGGGCAGGACCTGCGGGTATGGCTGTATTGCAAGAACTGCACTACATGATTCTGGAGACTGCTAAGTCCTGAGATCAGCAATTAGCAAGCCTGAGACACAGGAGAGTCCAAATGGCCTTTCAGCCCAAGTCTGAGAACCAGGAGCGGCGCAAGTGTAGCTTGTAGTCCCAAAGCTGCCAAGCCCAGTACCCAAGAAGAGCCAGTGCTCCAGTTCCTGCCTGAAGGTGGACAAAGACCAATGCTGTGACTCAGGAAGTCCAACAGGAAGAGCTCCTCTTACTCAGGGCAGGCTCTGTCTGCTTCATTCACATCTTCAGCTGATTGGGTGAGGTCTACTCACACTAGGGAGAGTCACCTGACTTAGTGCACCAATTCAAATGTCCAAAATTACCCTCTCAGACACACCAGGAATGGTGTTGGAGGAAACAGCTGGGTGCTCTATGGTCTAGTCAAGCTGGCATTAAATGAGCCATCACACAGGATTATCTAATTTAACTTCCACAATCCTCTTGCAATGTTGTTTCTGTTTTGATTCCTGATTTAAAGACAAGGAAATGAAACCTTAGAAAGTCTATGTCGCCGGCACCGCGGCTCAGTAGGCTAATCCTCCACCTTGCGGCGCCGGCACACCGGGTTCTAGTCCCAGTCGGGGCACCGATCATGTCCCTGTTGCCCCTCTTCCAGGCCAGCTCTCTGCTGCGGCCGGGAGTGCAGTGGAGGATGGCCCAAGTTCTTGGGCCCTGCACCCCATGGGAGACCAGGAGAAGCACCTGGCTCCTGCCATCGGAACAGCGCGGTGCGCCAGCCGCAGCGCGCCTACCGCGGCGGCCATTGGAGGGTGAACCAATGGCAAAAAGGAAGACCTTTCTCTCTATCTCCCTCTACTGTCCACTCTGCCTGTCAAAAAAAAAAAAAAAAAGTCTATGTCATTTACATGAATACCAACAGCTGCTAAGTGATCAGGCTAGGATTAGAACTCAAACAACTCCCCCTGGGACTACATCCTGAACCATTATGCTATAATTATTTTTGAATTGATTACATATAAACTTCTCTAATAGAAATTTAAGCCCCAGCATCTGTACTCCAATAATTTCATACTTCATAATTTTTTTTCTTGGCTCTAAAGAAGAAAGTCGAGCTATGCCGAGACGACTGTTGCCCAGCTGTCATTGGCCATCTTGTTTCCCTCTCTCAGTGAGTGTGTTAGGTCATGCCATCATATTTCAGGAAAGAATGAAGTTGGTGTAGTAAGGGTGGAAGCAGTAAGGACGCTCAGCCTTTTAATGTGTCACGAGAAGAGGAGACCAGGATGACCAGTTCAGAGTAAGACTTGATTCCTGGAACAAACGATGCTGTGGAACCATTCCCGGGGGGTCGTCTTGAGTATTTTTGAATGAAGTTAGGAATTGTCTTGAGTATGCTTGAATGAAGTTAGAAAAAGTTAAACTCATTCCAGTCAGACTCTCAGGAGTCATGGGTTTTGTGGGTTGATGTAGGTGGCATGTCCTGGAAATGTACTATGCATATCAAATCCTGCTTTTCTATTGATTTTTATGATTTTGTAAGATATCCTTCTGTGGAGATTACTGTTTTCTGTCCCTCCCACACTGAGTTTGTCTTGGTTTTATCTTGGAAATAAAAACCTACATGTAGCAGAGGGCTCTTAATTTGAAATACTTGCTTTGGAAAGGAAAATTTACCTCCATCATTTATTACAAATTGAGATAGTTTTCATTGTAAATTTCCTTTAAATTAGGGAACATCTGGATTTAGAAGAAAGCATTGGGGAAATTTCTCAATTAAGTTGATAGGATACATTTTAATATCCATTTACCCGAGTATTTAATTCTTTCTCAAAGAGATTTTGGCTGATTGTCTTAAAACTCTTTCAAAACTATCAAAAGAACAATAAAGCTATTTTTATTGAGCGATTTATTTTTCATTTATCTTTGTGATGTGGGAGAAAGTAAAATTAAGCAAATAATCATGTTGGAATATTGACAAAATGAGGGTTGTCTCAGCTGAGAGGGATGTGGGGACTTAAGTGGTCCAGGCTGGAAGGAAAGGAGGGCCTGCGCCTAGGTTCATAGGTCAGAGTCCAACATGTTCTGGCCAGGCAGCAGTTTCACATTAGAATAAGGCCAGTGCTCACCATTTGAGGGAATTCAACATAGGCAAATTGTTCTATTTGCAAAGAACCGAACTCAGTCTAGTGTTTCAAGGAAAGGAACATTTTGACAGCTCACATGGGGATGTCCCAAAAATAAAGCACAGCTACACACTTGGCTTCAGAGAGACAGGTGCTTTGCTGAAAAGGTCCTAAGGATTGAAATTCCTCTTCTGTCTCTTTGCCTTAAAATGCTCATTAAAATGTTCATTGGTTTCTCTCTGAAATGCAACTTTCTAAGATGGTTTGTCAGCTGGAGCATCACTACAAACGATCATCCCACCCCTGAGTGTACATGGCTTTCCAGTTTACACACTCACCAGTATCTGATTACAGACTTTGCTTTATTCAGACTCTTAAGGCAGAGCAGTGCTTATTTGCTAGTCAGTTTGTGAGTTGGCTTTCCTTGTGTTGGCTTTGTGTGTATGTATTAGTTTGTACACTTGGTTATGATTTGCAGAAGATCACATTCTAAAAAACACATCCACCTTGATTCACTCCTTATGCATAGGCTTGGTGAGAGGAATGCCTTTCTCTGAGGAATGTGCTTACTGTGATCTCAAAATTAGGCTCCATAGTATGTCTCAGAACAACCTCTTCACAGGTATTCCGCTTAATCACAGAGGAGTCTGGTGCCTGTCGTCTGTGCTGAGCAGAACTGAAGACAGTAGAAGGGGCTTGGGAGACAGAAGTCAATTCTTGGAAAAGAGAGAGATTGGCATGTTTATTGTTAAGGTGCCAATCCAATAAGCTTAAATTCGGAATAGGATCCTAATTTCAGAATGGGAGTAGGATTGGAAATCAGGAACCAAGATAGAGGTTGCATTAGATGGAAAGGTCAATAGGACCTGAGTTAGAAGAAGGCTTAGAACTTAGAGCCCTGATTTTTTTTTTAAGGGAAAGGTTTTATTGGGGAAAACCCAGCAGACTGGAGGGAAGGGACAGAGAAGGATAAGAGAAAGAGAGAGAGTATAAGAGAAAGAGAAAGAGAGAACAAGAGAGAGAGATAGAGAGAGAGAGAGAGAGGAGCTAGTGAGGAGAGAAGATAGAGCAGAGAGACGAGAGGAGGAGAGGAGAGCAGATGAGAGGAGCCAAGAGAGCCACGTGTTCAGGAACAGGCCCTTTTAAAACTTTGCTGGCAGGGAAGCAGGAGCAGCGAATTCCATTAGGATGGGAGTGGAGCTGACACTGGTGGTTGGGCCATGTGGTCACCTGGCTTCCAGCAATGGCGGTGGGGGCTAGAGCCTAGGATGTAAATCAGGGTGTAGATCATGCTGTAGATAAAACTGCGCCATTTTCCTAACATTCCCCCCTTTTGTGTTTTATAAAGCAGGAGTTGTATGGGATTACATTAGTCCCAAAAGTCCAGGAGGGGTAGAGGGACAATGATCTGTCTTTAGAGCTACTTCCTCCTGACATGGGGTGACGAGGTACTTTTCGCTGGCATGGGGTGATGTCTCAAGCCGCTGTTTCCTGGGTGGAGAGCCGAGTATATCCCTGTAGCAGCATTTGGTTGACCACCTGGTTGCTGAAGGCCTTCGTTTGTTCCATTATAACCTGCTGTGAACACTTAAACAGACACTGTAGTATGAAAGAAAGGGTGAGAATAGTAGGACAGTTTGATGGATGTGGCTTAAAGCTGATTCCAGCCAAGACTGGGAGAAAAGCTGCTCATCTTTTGTGGGTAGAGGGTTTGTCTGTAGAGAAATTCTGAGTAGTCATACAGCATTAAGTGTGGGAGAGGACCATCAGTACACACAGGTTGGGAGTAGAGCCATTGGTGGTAGAGTAGAGGTTATGATTACGAAGGAATGAGGCCCAAGTGCGCTAGACAGGGTCTAGAACAAAGGACAGAGTCATTATTAGAGGAGCTAAGAAAGGTGCTGTCTAAGCTACAAGTAAGTTTTCTGATTGAGAGGCAAATAGAACCTGGCAGAAGGGGCTTGATAATAATCTGGTGGGCTTTAGGCCTTGTAAGTTTAGAGGCCCAGTCCTAAGGGAGATGTGAACCTCCTTGGGAAGGCACCCTGTTTACTGCCATTACCTAGCTGGCCTGGGAGGAGAGCAGGCCAGGTAAAGGCAGGTGGCATCTCTAACAGGAAATTTACAGTTCTGCCTGCGATGTTGCTGACCCTATTTGGCCATTTCCTTAGTTGTGGTGGTCACTTTGGAAGCTGGGCTGAATGAAAGGCTTTTCAGCTTAGAGCCAATAAGATCTGTGGCTCTGACCTGGGCATCCTTCGACTCCAGGGCAGGTCCATTTCCAGCGTTCCAACTCTTGGCTGGCAGAGCTGCAGGGCTCTTCATAAGCTGACTTCTGCTGAAGCCCAGGCTTTCCAGATCGAAAGCCACTACAGCGGACTGGCCTGTTGGGTCTCCTTGATGGCAGATCACTGTACAGAGCTGTCTTTAATAGACTGCCTGCCACCTATCTTTCTGGAGGCAACATTTTTTTTTATGACAGGCAGAGTGGACAGTGAGAGAGAGAGACAGAGAGAAAGGGCTTCCTTTTCCGTTGGTTCACCCCCCAGTGGCTGCTGCGGCAGTGCACTGTGGCTAGTGCACTACACTGATCCGAAGCCAGGAGCCAGGTGCTTCTCCTGGTCTTCCATGCGGGTGCAGGGCCCAAGCACTTGGGCCATCCTCCACTGCACTCCCAGGCCACAGCAGAGAGCTGGACAGGAAGAGGGGCAACCAGGACAGAATCCAGTGCCCTGACCTGGACTAGAACCCTGTGTGCTGGCGCTGCAGGCAGAGGATTAGCCTATTGAGCCACGGTGCCAGCCTTGCCACCTATCTTTACACTGCTTCTGATGCCTAGCTTTCTTTTCCTCCTGGTTTTTGTTAAAGCAGACCAGAGGATGCAAGTCAAGGGGGTGCTCAAGTCCCATTTCTAATCTTTGGTGGCCTAAACTAGAAGTCTACAGTCACAGGCATGTTCTGGTAGTGTTTTTTCTGAGGTAGACATGCCCATGAGGAAAGCTATGTCCTCACTTTAAAACTTTCTTTCCCTTTGTTTGGTCTGAAAGGGAGGTTTTCCCTGTTTACTTCGATGATGGCGAAGAAAATCTAGCTGTGAAATTATAATTTAAGCTTTCGTTTTAGTTATGCTATTACAGAAAATGTTAGCTATCCCTTTTATAAGATATAAAGATCAAATGTTGCATCTTGGAGATTGCTTCAGAATAGAATTAGTTTTCCACCTCAAAGAGAATAGAGAAATGAGAGAATAAGTTGGACTTAGAATAGAGAAATGAGGGAGCCAGTCCCAGATCACTTACTGACAATAGCAATATCACATGAAAACTTAGCAGATTTAACCATTAGATAACAACTTAGGAAAACATTTACCAGAAGGTCCAATGCCTTCTATAAATTTTAAGGATACATGTATTTGGAAACATCTTTAAATATCTAACAAAGTGTAGCTTATTTAACCAGCAAATTCAAGCACAAGCATATATAATGTTTTCGGTTTCTACCAACACCTTTAAAATATCTGATACAGAGATTCAGTTCATACGAATCAAAACGCACCTTTGATTAATTGTAGCTGTTTAAATTGATGGGCAATCTTTGATCTATAAGCCAATTAAAATAAAACTCTTAATAAATTTTCCCATGTAGCATACAATATGTATATCCATATAACAAAACAGAATAATATAGCAGTTTCAATAGCTTTTTAAAAAATCTAAGTCCTTTTTGTAAATTAACAATTGATTACAATGACTTTCTTCTCTTAGTAACCTCAGTTAACCATACTTTCTCTCAGTTGGTACCTTTAATACATTATTAGCTTCATCTATTTACAGAGCCGTCCCAAAGTACTGAATACAATAGAATTGGCTGGAAAAAGTTCATCAGAAACAATAGGAGGACAGCTCTGAATTTGGCAAGTTGATGTATGGATGGAGATTGTGGAGCATTCAGTGGCATGGAAAGAGTTCTAGAGGTGTGTTTTGTGACTTGCAGAAATCCAGGACCCTAGAGTGGTTCAGAAATCCCCAAAGGGAGAGCCAAGTCACTGGGGGATGCTGAATCACCAATGTAAGGTTTTCCCGGCCAATGCACCAATGTTATGTTATTTCTGTTAGGCCGTCACAAAACACACTAAACACCAGAGTATGGGAAAGGGTTTATTGGGGAAAACCCAGCAGACTGGAGGGGAGGGACGAAGAAGGATAAGAGAGAGAAAGAGAGTATAAGAGAGAGAGAAAGACAGAGAGGAGCTAGTGAGGAGAGAAGATAGAGCAGAGAGAAGAGAGGAGAGGAGAGCAGAGGAAAGGAGCCAAGAGAGCCGGAGAGAAGAGCCAAGAGACAGAGCCTTGATTTTATTATTATTACTTTTTTATGATTTATTTTATTTATTTGACAGGCAGAGTTACAGAGAGAGGCAGAGGCAGAGAGAGAGAGAGAGAGAGGTCTTCCATCCGCTGGTTCACTCCCCAGATGGCTGCAATGGCCAGAGCTGTGCCGATCCAAAGCCAGGAGCCAGGAGCTTCTTCCGGGTCTCCCATGAAGTTGCAGGGGCCCAAGGGCTTGGACCATCTTCTACTGCCAGCGCTTCAGGCCAAGGTGTTAACCCACTGAGTCACAGTGCTGGCCCCCTAGAGCTTTGATTTTAAAGTATATGTGATGCATAAAAATTACTGGACAGATGAATTTTGGGACACTTACCTAAATTTCATAGTCTACTTTTTTAGATTTTTTTAAAAAAACTTTTATTTAATGAATATAAATTTCCAAAGTACAGCTTATGAATTACATTGGCTTCCCCCCTCCCATAACTTCCCTCCCACCCACAACCCTCCCCTTTCCCGCTCCCTCTCCCCTTCCATTCACATCAATATTCATTTTCAATGCTCTTTATATACTGAAGATCAGTTCAGTATATATTAAGTAAAGATTTCAACAGTTTGCCCCCACATAGCAACACAAAGTGAAAAAATACTTTTGGAATACTACTTATAGCATTAAATAACAGTGTACAGCACATTAAAGACAGAGATCCTACATGATATTTTTAAAAAATTAATTAATTTTCTATGCGATTTCCAATTTAACACCAGTTTTTTTTTTCATTTCCAATTATCTTTATATACAGAAGATCGATTCTGCATATACTTAGTAAAGATTTCATCAGTTTGCACCCACACAGAAACACAAAGTGTAAAAATAGTGTTTCAGTACTAGTTATAGCATTACTTCACATTAGACAACACATTAAGGACAGATCCCACATGGGGTGTAAGTACACAGTGACTCCTGTTGCTGACTTAACAATTTGACACTCTTGTTTATGGCGTCAGTAATCTCCCTAGGCTCTAGTCATGAGTTGCCAAGGCTATGGATGCCTTTAGAGTTCGCCGACTTTGATCTTATTCCGATAGGGTCATAGTCAAAGTGGAAGTTCTCTTCTCCCTTCGGAGAAAGGTACTTTTTTAATTTTAAGATTGATTGATTTATTTGAAAGTCACATGAACATAGAGAGAGATCTTTGACCTACTGGTTCACTTTTCAAATGGCTGCAAAAGCTGGAGTTGGGCCAGGCTGAAGCCAGGAGCCAGGAACTCCATCTGGCTCTCCCACATAGGGGCAGGGGCTCAAGCACTTGGGCCATCTGCTGCTGCTTTTCACTGGCATATTAGCAGAGCACTGGATCAGAAGCAGACTAGCCAGGTCTTGAACCAGCGCTCATAATTGATGTCGCAGACAGGGGCTTAACTGTTGTACCACAATGCTGGCCCAAAGGGAATTCTTTTGACAGGTAGTAAGTATTGTTGTACCTGAGCGAGTATGAACAAAGGAGCTCCACACATTGATAAAATTTGATGATCCTTTATTTGCCGGCGGTGGAGAGTGGGCTCATGCCCTAAAGAACTCTCGACCCTGAAGCCTAAAGCAACAGGGTTTATAAAGGCAAAAACCACAAAATCGGGAGGGGAATTCATGGTTTCTAGGAACGGGGGGGATACATGGTTACCGGGGTCAAGCCGACCTAAAACCTATGCAAAACTAGTATCAATTATAATCTTGACAATACCAGTTACAATCTTATAATCCTGACATTAATCCAGGTATTGGTTTTAATTATATGTAGGATATAGATAAATTACATTTTTATCATTAACCCAGGTGCAACCTTTCTACTTTCAAGCTTGAACAATTATGCTAGGGGTTTCTATGCTCTGCCAAGTGTGATGTAGTGGACTGCTATTGTTCTACTGTTTTAGATCATAGTTTCAGACCAGAGTCTCACAGTGGGGCGGGGGGTGCTTTCCCAGAATGGAGTCTTAAGTGCTCCAAAATGGAGTCCCTACTGTCAAGGTGCTACTTCAGTTTGCTATAGGTCAAATTTGGGAGATTCTGACAGCTTAGGCTCCTTAGCTATCTGCATACCAGATCCTCACTTCTAGAGTGGGCTTTTTCCTTCACATCCTCCTTTATATCTTTATATCCTTTTTTTTTTTTTTTTTGACAGGCAGAGTTAGACAGTAAGAGAGAGAGACAGAGAGAAAGGTCTTCCTTCTGTTGGTTCACCTCCCAGATGCTGCTACAGCCAGCGCACTGTGCTGATCCGAAGCCAGGAGCCAGGTGCCTACTCCTGGTCTCCCGTGCGGGTGCAGGGCCCAAGCACTTGGGCCATCCTCCACTGCACTCCTGGGCCACAGCAGAGAGCTGGCCTGGAAGAGGGGCAACCGGGACAGAATCTGGCGCCCCGACCGGGACTAGAACCTAGGGTGCTGGCACCGCAGGCAGAGGATTAGCCTAGTGAGCTGTGGTGCTGGCCTATATCCTTTAAGTACTGCTGCCTTTGTAATTGGACAGGGTCATTGTAGAACTCTCTTGTATCAGAGAGATTGGATTTCAGGGTGTGACCATTGACATTATGCCAGATAATCAGGATTGGCTGGACTCAGATGAAAATCATGGGAGAGTAAATTTGATTTTATATATCTATAGTAACTGGACTGTATTAGGGAAGATTAAACATTTAAAAAGCTGGATTTTTTTCCATTGATGTAAAACAACCAAGGATTGCTTATTGTTGAAGTCAGTTTGAACAATTGTCTAATTCTCAAATTCTTGGGATATTAAAGGGTGAGAGGGGTTAGGTGCAAGATCATAAGGAAATTTTGCAACACAGCTGAGAGTAAAACTACCTCTATCACCATGAACTTGATGTACATTGCATGGATGTCATGAAGATCCCCTTTTGACCAAAATGATGGCCCCTCTTTGGATTAACATTAAGTTTTCCTTGAAATGGCCAAAGGACTGCACTTAAGTGGCTACCCTGGGAAACCGCGCTCCCAAATTGAGAGACAGTAGATGAATGGCTGCTTCCATTTCCCTGTTTCTTTCCCTGTGTAAATGTGGTGCCTCAGAGGCACATCATGCCGAGAGAACAAATGTGTGCAAGTGCCCCTTCCATCTCTGGGAAATCCAAAACCAGCCCATAATTTGGCTAATTTGTAGCTGATCACGGGGAAGATAATGAGCAGGGGACAGGGTTGCTAGGAAACAGATTTACTTCTCACATCCAGACAGATAAACTAAAGAAATGGTGTTAATGCATCTGGTTAATGACATCTCTGTTCCAAGGAAGCACAGATACAGAAATAGTGTTACTAGGAAAAAGCGCCAGATAGAAGCAGAGGCTCTGGAGAGGGAGTGGCCCATGTGGTTCAGTACACAGTTGGTGCCGTGAGATGGATGGGAGCAAGTGATACTGCTACATATATGGGAGAAGAATGATTGCTGGTTTCATAGAAGTAGTGAGCAGAATAGTGGTCAGTAGAGGCTAGGAAGTGGAGGGAGATGGGTATAGAAGGAGGTTGGATAAGGGGTCTCAAAATAAACTTCCATAGAAGGAATAAGTTCTAATGTTCTGTAGCACAGGAGGGTGACTGTAGTTCATAAAAACGTGTTAGAGATTTTATAAAGAATGAGAACAGGGGTGTTTGAAACTTTCCAGCACAAAGAAATGATGAATGTTGATGGAGATGAAAATATTAATTGTCCTTATTTGAACATTGTACAGTGCATACACATATTTGATTGCCATATTGTACCTCCTCATATAGTAATGATATAGTAGTAATCATTAGTAATTAGTAAAATACTATTAGAAATAATAATAGTAATAATCATTACTAATGATATAGTAATAATCATTAGTAATAAGTAAAATGAAATTAGTAATCACTTCTCAGAATGGATTTTCTGTTGAACAAAGGAGTTGGTGGAAAGGGCTTAGTTCAGTGACTACATAGAGGAGGTGATAAGTAATTCATTTACAGGTTCCAGTTCTTCCACATGTAGCTTCCATATGTGGCTCTTCCACAGAATAATAGCTCTTTTCCATTCCAAGTTCTGATGATTTCTGGATCTTTGTGTCCTCAGCGTACCTGCTTTGCGGGGATGGTGCAGGTCTGTGAAACGAGGTATGTGTAATGCATAGACTTGAAGGAATTTGGTGTGTGTAGAGGGCTTTCCTTACCATCATCAGTCACAGCCACTTCCAGGGATCAGTGTGGACTGCTGTGTAGATGGTTATGCCTCTTCTCTGCTGCCACCTTTCCCTGTACCCCCAGTCCCAATCTGATCTCTGTTTCTTTAATTTAACAGGACTATTACTGTTAGCTTGACTCTCCTTCTGTGTATCACAATTTAGAGATTACCCTCAAGAAGAATGCTGTTGTGAGCAAAAAGGGAGATTTGGTTAACTTTATATGTCGACCTACCTGTCCTAAAGGATGCCCAGACAGGTGTAGAACATCATTTCTGGAGTGTCTTGGAGGATGTTTCTGGAGAAGACCAGCATCTAAAACAGTGAAATGAGTAAATCTTGCTCTCACTGGCATGGACAGGCATCATTCAGTCTGTTGAAGCCTTGACTAGAATAAAAAGACATGAAAGGAGTGAATTCACTTGGTGTGAGCTGAAGCATCCATCTCCTCCTGCTCCCAGACTTTGGTGTTTCTAGTTCTTAGGCCTTCAGGCTTAGGGTTACACCATCATCTCCCTTAGTACATTGGGATTCACACAGAGTTACGCGATCAGCTTTCCTGGTTTTCTAGCCTGTCAACTGCAGATCATGGGGCCTCTCAGCCTCTGTAATTACAGAGCCAATGCATATAATAAGTATCTCTCTGTGTATGCTTCCTTCCTTCTCTTCCCTCCCTCCCCTCCTCTTATCTCCCTTCCCTCTCTCCCTTCCCCCTCCCTCCATCCCTCCCTTCACTGAACCACCCATCCTCCTATCACTCCACACACCCATCTATCCATGCATCCTTTCTATTGGTCTGTTTCTCTGGAGAATCCCAGGTAATACAGAGCATTTTACCTCATGTGCCTCTCTTTACCCTGCATTAGTCATTGTCAAATGAATGAAAACATCGTTTTCTATATTATCTTGCTCTATTTACAAAGCAGAGGCTCTTTATTTTTTTGAAAAAGTTAGGAGGACAAAAGAATATTCTATAGAAATATGGATTTTGGATAAGAGCCACTCGCCAACACTTAGGTTCCACAAACAAATGTAAAGTATTACCTTTACTCTGAGAAATGTGTTATTATATAAATAAATACTTATAATAAGAACTACTAAATGCAAGGCATCTTGGAGAGAAAGGGGGTAGTGATAAAGACCAAGATTGTGGCCGGGGATTGAATGTAGGACAGAGTCTGAGGGTATGCTGGCATGAGTGCTATCATCAAATAGCTGAAGAGGGGTCTGTATTTTGTGTAGTGGTTGAGGCAACCACATTGGAATGCCTGGATTTAAGTTCTGGCTCTACTTTTTTACTAATGTGCACCCTGGGACGCAGCAGGTGGTTGGATCCCTGCCTCCCACATAGGAGACCTGGAGTAAGTTCCTTGCTTTGGCTTAGCCCAACCATGACTGTTGTTATGGGGAGTGAAACAGAATATGGAAGATATATTTCTGAATATCTGTCTCTGTATCTCTTTGTCTCTGTCTCTTTCTCTCTGCTTTTTGAATAAATAAATAAAAATACCCAAAGAATTCTCATGGAGAGGGTAGGCAAATGTCTAGAGCGTGGGTAGACAAACTACACTCCAAGGGCCAAATCCAGCTGTATAACCCACAAACTAAGGGTGAATTTTTTACATTTTTAAATGATCACATTTTAAATAGTTATTTTAGTATATACATAAAAGCCTCGATTTTGTTGCTTTGCCAATACATTTTAAGATTTGTATTACCTAGCTCTTAAGAAGAAGTTTGCTGACCCCTACTTGGATCAGTTGCAAGAATTTCATTTTCTGTGAAAAAGAAATGAGTAGTAAATTTAGAATCAATAGTTCTCCAAGGGTAAAGTATTTTTCTAGGTGGGAAATTGGAGGGATTTTACTCATTGGTCTTCTCCTCACCCCTGTCTCTCACTGCGTGGTCTTCTACCCACTCAGTCCAGTCCTGAGAGAACCTACATTTGGATTCTTGAGAAAAATACAGAGGCACTGGGCCAATTAGGCAAATAATGTGACTCTGAAATTATATGGTTTTATGTTTGGCTGAGACAATGGTTTAATTTGAATATACGTAGTTAGTAATTGTTTCACTGAATTGAATCATCCCCTCTCTCCCAACTGGATTTAGAACAGAAATGAAGTCCCCAAATAACAGATTGATGTCTGAAATTAATCTGTGATAGGTCAACAGTTACCAGGGGAAGACTAGATCATAGCTAAATAAACTGTATCAGAAACTAGGTTTAGAGCCAGATATTTTGAAAGGAATAATACTAGTTTGGGGATAGTCTTCCCTAGCCAAAATCACTCAAATGATGGAGCATCCTGGAATGTTCTATGGAGTTCATTCATTGTTAGTTTATCCTACATGGAATGCATACCCTAAAGGGAGACAGGCTAAAATAAGTGCATGGAATACCCACATAGTTTTTATAGATGTAGAGATATGTTCAGAGTGCTATAGAATATATAGGACAAGTGCATAGACTGACTTTGAGAGAGGCAAACAAACAAAAAAATCCCCTTTCTGTAGGGGATAGCACCAGCCTGGAATTTTAAAGGATGATTAGAAGTTATTCAGGTGAAGGAAGAAAAGGAAGATGTAGAAGACTTAGGAGTTGGAAGGATTTAGTCAATAGAAGAGAAAGGCTATGAAAAACTTTGTTACATTCAGAAATCTTTAGAAAGTTCTGTATATAAATAAATCAGAGTGGTAAGAAACAATGCTGGAGAGTAAGAATGTAACCAAGCACTCTATTCAAAGTTGTTGGAACTTCATCCTAAGGACAAGGGGGAGCAGTCAAAAGCTATTAACAGTGACAAGATGATAGTGGGATTTTTGAAAGATTGTTCTGGTCGTACACTGGAAAGTTGCACGGACAGGGTGAGGCAGGAGATGAGAGACAATTTTCTCATTATGACTTTTTAGCATAAGCTTACTTTTCTTTTAAAATGCTTTTTTTTTTATTTTAGAGGTACAGTTACAGACAGAGAGAGGGAGAGACAGAGAAAGGTCTTCTATTCACTGGTGCGTTCCCCAAACACCCACAATGGCTGAAGCTGAGCTGATCTGAAGCCAGGAGCCAGGAGCTTCCTCAGGGCCCCCAACGTGGGTGCAGGGGTCTGAACACTTGGGCCATCCTCTACTGCTTTCCCAGGCCATAACAGGAGAGTTAAGATGTTAAGATGGCACTTGTCTAAGGGATAGTGAGGTAGACAATTGTGAGAGTGGTGGGAGTAGAGACAGCAAATACCAGGGAAGCCAAACTTAAAATAGTTAAGTTTTTGGTTGTGTGCAGTAAATGACAAGAAGTCAAGAATATGACTTAGATATAACTTGAATGAGATGAACACAATAGAAAATCAAAAGCAAGGGAAGTGACGATTATGACTATAAAACAGATTGTCAGAAGGAGGGCTGGTTCTGCTCCTTATGCAGATGAAAGCACCAGCAAATGTTTGGAAGAAAGGAGTTTGTGCAGCAGAGTCATCTATTACCTTAATAGGTGGATTAGGGTTTGTAGTTCACAGCATGCTCTCATTTGAGAAAGTGTTATCATGAGAAGGGCATAGAAAATAGCTCCACATCCTTCTCAGAGTCAAAGATGCTGATGCTTAGGTAAAATGGTTCTCCCCAGATTCTCACTTTGTAAGGAGGAGAACCGTGGCTTGAACCCACAGGTAACACAGAGCAACATGAAGCTTTAGCCACACTGAAGGGTCAGACAGGTACTGCTCCGGTGAGGACCTGAGGGAAATAGCTGGATCAAACAGGTGAACTTGCAGGAGCAGAAACCAGTCATGTTTGCACTCTACATCCTAGAAGGCCGAGAAGAATCTTTAAAGACTTTGAGCCAGACAACACCAATGCAGGTGCAAGAGTGGGCTTCATTCTTTCACTCCCAGTAAGTGATGACTTGCATATAGTCACACAGAAAGGAGATGCTTTGGGTTAACTGTCTGAGACAAAGCTTTGGTATTGGAAGATCTCTAAGTAACAGCTTTATTTTTAATATATTCCAAAGGGTACTTTACAAAATATAAATTCTACTTATTATTAGTAGTTAATGTACAGATAAAAAAGAGGGATTCTATGATAAAATACATTGGGAAACACTAGATAAATAGGTAGAAATGTAACTTAAATTATTTAAAATAATTTTAAATTAATGTTTTATGTTGGAATAGTTTTTTATTTACGAAAAACTTGAAAAGATAGTACAAAGAGTTCCCATAAACTCCAAATCCAGTTGGCCTTGCAATTAACATCTTACATTAGGGGCAGGCATCATGGTGCAATGTGTTAAGCCACCACTTGGCAGGATCACATTCCATATCAGAGTACTTGTGCAAGTCCTGGTTGTTAGGTTTCCAGTCCAGCTTCCTGCCATTGAACCAGAGAAGACACCAAATGGTGGCTCAAGTACTCTGATCCACGTCATCCACGTTGGAGATGCAGATGGAGTTCTGGTTTCCCAGCTTTGGCTTGGCTCCACTCTGGCTGCTGCAGGCATTTGGGGAGTAAACCAGTAGATGGAAGATCTTTCTCTGTTACTTGGCATTTTAAGTAAATCAATAAAAAACTTTAAAATATCTTATGCTAATGTTGTACCTTTATTGCACTTAATGAACTGATAATGATACATTGTTACTGACTGAGGTCCATCTTTTATCGCACTTCCTGGGTTTCGTGTAGTCGTGTTTGTGCTAGGACCCCATTCAGTAAAGTACAGTATGAAAAGATGCTCTGTCTCTTGAAGTTCCTCCGGTTTGTGACAGCTCATCAGGTTTTCCTTGTTTCGGATGACCTCGAGGGCTTTGAAGACTGCTGGCCATATATGTTGCAGAACATTCCTCTCTTGGAGTTCGGTATCTTGCTCATAGTTAGGCTAGGATTGTGGGTTTTTTTGGAGGAAGATCACGTACGTGCCATGATATCAGATCAAGAATGCCTGCTGTCGAGGTTCTTTATTGTTGACATTAATCTCGGGTAGCAGGCTTGGTCATATCTGTCAGGTTTCCGCACTTCACTTTCTCTTGGTTTCCCTACTGATGGTGTAATTTTGGGGAGGCAATCATTGCACACAGCCTGTATTTAATGCATGGGCGGCCGTGCTCCATCTCCTTGTGGCAGAGTCAGTGAATTATTTGAGAGTTCCTCTCCAGAGTTGAAATTTATCTTTTTTCCTCCTCTCACCCCATTTATATAATCATTTTTTATATCACTTTAAATACACATGTATTTATCTTATACTTTGAATTAGAATTCAGTACAATTTTAAATTGCTCAAATTGTTCCATTTTGACCATTGGGAAGTTTTAAAATTGCCTCATGTATACTTTTGATACAATTTTCTCATTATGATTTTTTTACATAACCTTACTTTTCCTTTAAAATACTTTATTTATTTTAGAGGTAGAGTTACAGGCAGAGAGAGGGAGAGACAGAGAGAAAGGTCTTCTATTCACTGGTGCATTCCCCAAACATCTGCAATGGCTGGAGCTGAGCTGATCTGAAGCCAGGAGCCAGGAGCTTCCTCAGGGCCCTCAACGTGGATGCAGGGGTCTGAACACTTGGGCCATCCTCTACTGCTTTCCCAGGCCATAGCAGAGAGCTGGATCGGAAGAGGAGCAGCCAGGGCATGAACCGGCAACCATATGGGATGCTGGCACTGCAGGTGGCGGCTGTACCTGCTATGCCACAGCGCTGGCCCCTAGCGTAACCTTACTTTCTAACACAACATATTTCAGGTGTTCAGGTTCATGTTAATCAGCCACTTTCCAAGGATACTTTGTGTGTGTATGGATGATATGAGAAACATGAGCCTTCTATAACTGAGAAGCAAATTTCTTCCAAGAATTCTTCAGAAGACAGAGCAGAGATGTGTGTGTGTGTGTGTGTATACATGTCTCTCTTATAAGTGCAAGTGTTGATGTAAGTAACCACCTGTGTTTATGTTAGGCTACTAGGCTACACATTTTTCCAACTGTAATTCATTACCACACATATCTTGCTAACCTCCTCCCTTTGCTTATCTTGAGGTTCCAATTTCAACTATGAAAAACCTGGGTACCATCTTCTGTCATCAAATTTCAAATTACTTGATTATTCAATTTCACTGTATAGGCTTAGTAGCTTCAGAGTTGATCTATACCTCATAGGAAAAAAACCTCATTAATTAGAGTAGAATGTTTATATATAATTTTTCTTTGATCTTATAGACTCTGTTAATTTCCAACAATAGATATACCTTATCTTCTTGAATAAGTTTACTTTCTGTATGTTGGTGCTACAGTTATATTCCTTTGCCATATTCTGCATTTCATACTGGGATTCCCCTACTTGCTAAAGTATTACATTTAAAAGATTTGCATAAATTAAGGTTCAGTCATTCAGTTTTGCCTTTTATGACGTATTGTGAGAGAACTTCAAGAAATTCTTCGAAAGTGTAATTAAAATGTGTGAACTTATTTTGGTGCAAAAAATTTTAAATAATTATAAGTCTTAAATACATATACTTTTTTTCATAGTGTACATTTTCCCTCAATTTTTCAAAGTCCCCTGGTGTATATAGGGGTTCTGAAGACCATTGTATGTTTGACTATTCATTAAGTGTCCTCACAGGATGTAGCATATAATTGTGCCCATGGTTAAGAATTATTACAGAGAGGGTCCAGAGCTGTGGTGCAGCGGGTTAATGCCCTGGCCTGAAGTGCGAGTATCCCATATGGGGATATCCTTGGGCCCCTGCACCCGCGTGGGAGACCTGGAAGAAGCTCCTGGCTCCTGGCTTTGGAATGGTGCAGCTCCAGCTGTTACAGCCAGTTGGGGAGTGAACCATCAGATGGAGGACAAACCCCCCCCCCCCCGCCTTCTCTGCCTCTCCTCTCTGTAACTCTGACTTTCAAATAAATAAATAAATAAATCTTTTTTAAAAAGAGTTATTACACAGAAGGAATACAAAGCAAAATCCACAAAAGAAAAAAGCAGAGACAGTGAAGTCCAGATGAGAGCAGCTACAAATTTCTGAGAGTTTTCTCCAAGTGGAGTGACTTTGATAAATTCCCCTAGTAGCTACCCTGACAGCCTGTGTGAAATGTCTCTCAAAGTCCTTTGTGACTCATGGTCTTTCTCCTGGGGGCTGATCACATAGGCACCCTCTGTTTAGCATCTACCAAAACTCCAGACTCCTAGAAGGACAAGTGTTCACCATATATTCTATTGTTAGTTTAGGTACTATCAGGCCTTGGAATGCTGGGAATCCTTCTGAAATCCAAGTTCCTAGAGGCTAGCCAAAGAGTAACCTTGAATGCAGGTCTTTCCAAGGTTAGCAATTACAGGCATGTTGTGTTAACTCTTAGGAACATGATATAAATGAAATCATGAGTACAAACAGCTGGGACTCAAGCCGGTGCCCAAATGGTATGCCGGCACTGAAGGTGGCAGTTTTACCTGCTGCACCACAGAACCAGCCCCGGTTGTTGTTGTTGTTGTTGTTATTATTATTATTATTATAATAGAGTCAGACACATGCATACACACACACACACACTCTCCCATCCACTGGTTGTTGGTTCACTCTGCAAAGGACTGTGATGTACAGGGCTTGGTCTGGGCCTGAATCCAGAGCCAGGAGCTCAATCTAGGTCTCATATGTAAGTGATGGAAACTGAACTATGTGAGCAGCCATCACTGCCAGCTGCGGTCTTCATCAGCAGGGAGCTGTTTTTGGAAGCCCGAGCTAAGAATTGAATCTGGGCTGTCTGATATGCAACACAGACAGCTAAACTGCTAGGCCACATGCAAAAACTGCTGGGCCAAATACCTGAAAGCTGTTTTGTTTAAACTGTATTTTAGCCATATTCTAATAGCCATGTGATAATGTCTCACTGTTTTAATTTTTAAATTTCTAAGTTAACTGATGAATATCAGTATCATCCCATGTCTTCCTTGATGATGTGTCCATTCAGATCATTTGTTCATTTTTTAAATTAGGTTAATTTATTTTTTTTCTTCTTTTTAGAAGAGTTATTTGAAAGACAGTGACAAAGTGATAGGGGGAGATAGAGAGATCTTCCATCTGCTGGTTCACTGCTCAAATTTTCACAAGTCTGAGGCTGTAGCCTGGAATTCCACTCAGCTGTCCCATATGGGTGGAAGGAGCCCAAGCACTGGGGCCATGGCCATCTGCTTTTCCACATGCATTGTCAGGGAGCTGGATTGGAAGTGGAGCAGCCAGGATTTTAACTGGTATTCTGGTATGGCATGCCAGTGTCGTAAGTGGCTACTTAACCTGCTGTGCCACAAAGCTGGCCCCAGATTGTTATTTTCTTATTGTTGAGTTTTAGAAGTTTGTGTGTTTTGGATGCATACTTGTGTGTGTGTGTGTATATATATATATACACATACATACATATATATGTATATATATAAATGGTTTGCAAGAATATTCTATTAGTGGCTTGTCTTTTTATTATGTTTTATTATCTTTTCATTTTTATTTACATTTATATTAATATAAAGAGCAGAGATAAAATGTAGTCAATGTAGTAGTTCACAGATACAATTCTTTTTTTTTTTTTTACAGGCAGAGTTAGACAGTGAGAGAGAAAGGTCTTCATTCCATTGGTTCACCCCACAAATGGCTGGTATGGCTGGCGCACTGCGCCGATCTGAAGCCAGGAGGCAGGTACCTCCTCCTGATCTCCCATGTGGGTGCAGGGCCCAAGCACTTGGGTCATCCTCCACTGCCCTCCTGGACCACAGCAGAGAGCTGGACTGGAAGAGGAGCAACCAGGACAGAATCCAGTGCCCTAACTGGGACTAGAACCCAGGGTACCAGTGCCGCAGGTGGAGGATTAGCTTAGTGAGCTGTGGCACTGGCCCCACAGATACAATTCTAAGAATAGAATCATTCTTCCTTCCTTTTTTATTTATTTGACAGATAGAGTTAGTAAGAGAGAGAAAGAGAGACAGAAAGAAAGTCTTCCTTCTGTTGGTTCACTCCCCAAATGGCCACCACAGCTGGAGCTACTCCAATCTGAAGCCAGGAGCCAGGTGCTTCCTTCTGGTCTCCCACGCAGGTGCAGGGGCCCAAGTACTTGGGCCATCCTCCACTGCCCTCTCAGGCCACAGCAGAGAGCTGGACTGGAAGAGGAGCAACCAGGACTAAAATCTGGTGCCCATATGGGATGCCGGTGCCACAGGCAGAGGATTAAGCAAGTGAGCCCCTCTTCCTTCCTTTTTGAATTTTTGGGATACCTTATTTTTAATTTACTTTATAGTCAAAGGCTTAATGCTCTAGTAAATAAAGAGTTCAGCAGCAAAAAGTAGAAAGATCTCTGTTCAGTAGGAATATAGACAAAGGCTATAAACAATAATCAAATTTCAAGATGTGGATTTCACTCATACACATTAAAATTTTTTGTACTCTATTAGCTATTACAAATCAGAGAAAACATATTTTGTCTGTCTTTTTCAGTCTGGCCATTTCACTAAGTAGAATCTCCAGTTACATCCATTTTATTGCAAAAGTCAGGATTTTATTTTTTTTAATGCAAGAGTAATATTCCATCATATACATATACCACATTTCAACCATCAATTGATGAACATCTAGGTTGGTTCCATATCTTTGCTTTGGTGAATTGAGCTTCTTTGAACATGAGAATGCAGGTAACTCTTTGATATACTGATTTCCTTTGCTTTGGGTATATTCACAGGGGTAAGATACCTGTATCATATTTTCTGAGCCATCTTCACATTGTCTTCCATAATGGTTGTACCAATTTACACTCCCACCAAAGGCGTATTAGGGTTTCTTCTTTTCTTCATGTCATCACCAGCATTTCTTATTTTTCACTTTTGGATGATAACCATTCTAGCTGGATTGAGGTAGTACATCATAAGATTTTAAAATTTTTTTAAATGTATTTATTTGAGAGGCAGAGTTAGAGAGAGAGGGAGAGACAGAGAGAGAGAGAGAGGTATTTGATCTGCTGGTTCACTCCCTCAATGGTCGCAATGGCTGGAGCTGCGCCGATCTGAAGTCAATTGCCAAGACCTTCCTCTAGGTATCCCACGTGGGCGCAGGGGTCCAAGCACTTGAGCCATTTTCTACTGTTTTCCCAGGCCATAAACAGAGAGCTAGAATCAGATGAGGAGCAGCTGGTACACAAACCAGAACCCATATGGGATGCCAAAGCCCCAGGTGGAGGCTTAGTCTACCACGCCACAGTGCTGGCCCCACGTCATATGATTTTTATTTGCATTTTCCCTATGGCTAGTGATCCTATGCATCATGTGTGTTAGCATTTGCATTTCATCTTTTGAAAAATACATGTTCGTAACCTTAGCCCATTTCTTAACTGGATTGTTTGCTTTGTTGTCATTGAGTTTCTTGAGCTCTTACATATTCTGAATAGTAATACTTTATCAGATGCATAATTTGCAAATATTTTCCTCCCATTCTGTAAGTTGCATCTTTACTTTGCTTAGTGTTTCCTTTTCTGTACAGAATCTTAGTTTGATACAATCCCATTTGTCTGTTTTGGCTTTTATTGCTTGTGCTTCTGTGATTTTTATCCAAGCATTCTTTGTCTATACCAATGTCTTGCAGCATTTTCCCTGTTTTCTTCTAGTAATTTGATGGTTTCAAGTCTTAGGTTTAGATTTTTGATTATGAGTTGGTTTTTGTGTAGGGTATAAGGTAGGGGTCTTATTTCTTATTCTGCATGCAGAGACTGATTTTTCCAATATCACTTGTTGAATAGACTGTTCTTTCCCTAGTGACTGATTTCAGCTCAGTTTGTAAAAGATTCATTGGTTGTAGATGTGTGGATAATTTGTTGGTTTTTGGTTCTGTTTCATTGGTTCACATCTATTTTTGTGAGACTAGCGGTCTGTTATGGTTATAATTGCCCTGTAGTATGTCCTGGAAGCTGATACTGTGTGATGACTCCAGCTTCGTTTTTATTATTATTTTTAAAAGATTTTACTTATTTATTTGAAATACAGAATTACAGAAAGTGGTAGAGACAGAGAGAGAGAGGTCTTCTAATCTGCTGGTTCATTCCCCAAGTGGACATAACGGCTAGAGCTGGGCCAATCTGAAGGCAGGAGCCAGGAGCTTCTTACAGATATCCCATGAGGGTGTAGGGGCCCAAGTTCTTGTGCCATCTTCTAGTGCTTTGCCAGGCCATAGAAGACAGCTGGACTGGAAGAGGAGCAGGTAGGACTAGAGCCAGTGTCCATATAGGATGCTGGAGCTGCAGGTGGAAGATTAACCTATTGTGCCACAGTGCTGGCCCTGGTTTTTATTGTTTAAAATTGCTTTGGCTATTTGGGAGTCTATTTTGTTTGCATATGAATTTTGGGGTCTTTTTTTCTATATCTGTTAAGAATGTCCCTGATATTTTGATTGGAGTTGCATTGAATCTATAAATTCCTTTGGCTAGTATGAACATTTTGATATTAAATCTTATTTGATAATTTGATATTATTTGATATTAATTCTTATAATCCATAAACTTGGAAATTTTTTTCCTTTTTATGTGTCTTCATCTATTTTTTTTGTGTTTTATAATTTTCATTATAGAGATCCTTGGTATCCTTCATTAAATTTATTCCAAGGTCATTAAAGTTTTTGTAGCTACTGTGAGTATGACTGTTCTTAAAGTTCATTCTCAGACATAGCATAGATAGTGTATGTGAATGTGATTGACTTTTATGCATTGATTTTTAAAATTTTTAATTTTTATTTATTTATTTTTTGACAGGCAGAGTAGACAGAGAGAGAGACAGAGAGAAAGGTCTTCCTTTGCCATTGGTTCACCCTCCATTGGCTGCTGTGGCCTGCGCTCTGCGGCTGGTGCACCTCGCTGATCCGCAGGCAGGAGCCAGGTGCTCATCCTGGTCTCCCATGGAGTGCAGGGCCCAAGCACTTGGGCCATCCTCCACTGCACTCCCGGGCCATAGTAGAGAGCTGGCCTGGAAGAGGGGCAACTGGGACAGAATCCGGCACCCCAACCGGGGCTAGAACCCGGTGTGCCGGCGCCACAAGGCGGAGGATTAGCCTATTGAGCAGCGGTGCTGGCCCATTGACTTTATATTCTGCAACTTTGCCAAACCCTCTCTCTAAGTTCCAATAGTCACTTACTGGAGTCTTTTCATTCCCCTATAAAGGATCATGTTATCTGCAACAGGGATAATTTAACTTCTTCCTTTCTGATTTGTAACCCTTTAATTTCTTTTTCTTGCCTAATGGCTCTGGATAAAACTTTCAAACTATATTGAGCAGTAATGATGAGCATAGGCATCCTTGTCTGGTTCCAGAACTTAGTGAAAACGTTTCCAGCTCTTTCCAATTCGATATGATGCAGGCTGTGAATTTATAATATATTGCCTTGAATATATTGAGGTTTGTTTTTTCTATACTCATTTTTAAGTTTATTTTTTAATCGTGAAAGGATATTATATTTTATCAAATGCTTTCTCTGTATCTATTGAGATAATAATATAGTTTTTATTATTTATTTTATTAATGTGATGTATTACATTTACTGATTTCATATGGTGAATCATCCCTATATCCCTGGCATAAATCCAGCTGATCTGGGTGTATGATTTTTTTGATGGGTGGTTGGATTCAATGAGCTAATATTTTGTAGAGGATTTTTGCATCTATGTTCATCAGTGATATGGCTCTGTATTTCTCTTTTTAGTTGATCTTTTTCTGGTTTTTGAATCAAAGGTCTTACTGGCCTCATAAAAGGAGTTTGGGAGGCTCTCCCTCTTCTGTCAATTGTTTTGAATAGTTTAACAAGAATTGAGATTCATTGTTTTTGAAAAGTTTGGTAAAATTCGGCAGTTTAACCATTTCATCATGGGCTTAATTTTATTAGGATGCTTTTTACTACTGATTGAATTTCAGGCTTGGTTATTTGTCTGTTTGGGTTTTCTGTCTTTTTGCCTCAATTTTGGTAAATTATATACTTCCTGAAATCTGTTTCTTTTATATTTTCCAGTTTGTTGGCATACAGCTATTTGTAGTAATTCCTGATAATTCTTTGTATTTCTGTGGTATAAGTTATAATATCTGCTTTTTTCATCTCTGATTTTATTAATTTAGGTCTCCCTTTTTTTCTTTAGTTGAGTCAATAGTTTTCAATTATTTTTGGAAAAGACATCTAGCTTTTCATTGCACTGATCTTTTTTTGGGAGGTTTTTTTTTTAAGTTCACTTTTGTTTATTCTCAAATTTTAAGTATTTTTTCCTCGATCTAATTTTCAGTTTGGTTTATTCTTGTTTTGTTAGGTCTGTGAGATGTTTTAAATCATTTGTTTGATATTTTTCTAATTTCTTGATGTAGACACTAATTGCTATAAACTTTGCTCTTTGCACTGCTTTTGCTTTATCTCATAAGTTTTGATATGCTGTGTTGTCATTTTCAATTGTTTCAGGGAATTTTTTGATTTCCCTTTTGATTTCTCTTAGGAATCACTGTTCTTTCATGAACTTGTTGTTTAGTATCCATGTGTTTGTATGTTTTCTAAAATTTCTTATGTCACTTTCTAGCTTCATTCTATTGTGGTCAGAAATATATACAGTATTTAATTTTTTTTAACTTTTTTTTTTTGACAGGCAGAGTGGACAGTGAGAGAGAGACAGAGAGAAAGGTCTTCCTTTTGCCGTTGGTTCACCCTCCAATGGCCGCCGCGGTAGGCGCGTTGTGGCCGGTGCACCGCGCTGATCCGATGGCAGGAGCCAGGTACTTATCCTGGTCTCCCATGGGGTGCAGGGACCAAGCACTTGGGCCATCCTCCAGTGCCTTCCTGGGTCACAGCAGAGAGCTAGACTGGAAGAGGAGTAACTGGGACTAGAACCCAGCGCCCTTATGGGATTCCAGCGCCACAGGCAGAGGATTAGCCAAGTGAGCCATGGTGCCAGCCCGCAGTGTTGTTTCTTTATTGCTTTTTTGTGTGGTCGATCTGTTCATTGATCAAAGTGAGGTGTTGAAGTTGTTTTGGAGCTTAGGTCTCTGTTTAGATCATTTGATTTAAATAGCTGAGTACCCTAGCATCGTTGCATATACATTTACTACAGTCACATCTTCCTCTTGACTTGATCCCTTAAACATTCCATAATGATCTTCTTCGTCCCTTTTAACAGTTTTGGTCTTATAATGTATTTTGTCTCATGAGTTGTACAGCCTCTGCTCATTTTTAATTTCCATTTGAATGGAATATCTTTTCTAATCTTTTTATTTTCAGTCTGTGCATATTTTTTTTGGTATGTTGCTTAGAGGCAGCATATAGGTATTTTTTTAATTCATTCAGCCAGCCTGTATCTTTTCATTAGAGAATTTAGTCTATTTACATTAAAGGTTAATATTAATAAGTAATAATGATCCTGCCATTTTTATAACTATTCCTAATTTGAATCTCCTATGTTCTTTTTTTTTTTAAAAAAAAGATATATTTATTTATTTGAGAGGCAAATTCACAGCTAGAGAGAGGGAGAGGCAGAGAAAGCTTTTTCCATCCACTGGTTCACTCCCCAAATGACCGCAATGGCTGTAGCTGGACAGATCTGAAGCCAGGAATTAGTAGCTTCCTCTGGATGTCCCACCTGGTTGCTGGGGCCCAAGCACTTGGGCTATCTTCCACTGCCTTCCTTGACTGGATAGGAGGAGGGTCAACAAGGACATGAACTGGCCCCTGTGTAGGATGCAGGCACTGCCAGCAGAGGTTTCACCTGCTACTCCACAGCACCGGCCTCCTACTTTGTTCTTTTGGTAGGAGGTTTTCTGCCTTCACATTCTTTCATGATCCTGATTATCAATTTCTGTGTACAGTACATTCTTAAATATTATCTGCAAGTCTGGCTGGGTGGTGAGAAATTCTTCCATTTTTTTTCTTGTAAGGTATTTATTTTACCTTAATTTATGAATGAGAACTTCACAGTGGTAAGTGTTTTTATTTATTTATTTATTTGACAGGTGGAGTTATAGACAGAGAGAGAGACAGAGAGAAAGGTCTTCCTTTCGTTGGTTCATCCCCCAAATGGCCACCACAGTCAGAGCTACGCCGATCTGAAGCCAGGAGCCAGGTGCTTCCTCCTGGTCTCTCATGTGGGTGCAGGGGCCCAAGCACTTGAGCTGTCCTCCATTGCCCACCCCCCCTCCCTGGGCCACAGTAGAGAGCTGGACTGGAAGAGGAGCATCTGGGACTAGAACCCAGCACCCATATGGGATGCCAGTGCCTCAGGCGGAGGATTAACCAAGTGAGCCACGGGGCCGGCCCCAAGTATTCTTGATGAACAGTTTATTGTTTTAGAGCTTGGACTGTATCTCTCCATTCTCTTCTGGCCTATAGGGTTTCTATCATGAAATATGTCAGTCTATTGGGAGATCCTTTAAAGATAATCTGGCATTTCTCTGTTGTACATCTTAGGATATTTTCCTTGTTTTTATTAGGAAAGTCTGACTGTAACATGTCATGTAGATCTCTTCTGATCCTGACTATTTGGGGTTCTTTGCACTTCTTACATTTGGATGGCCATATCTTTTTCAAACTGGGGAAGTTTTCTGCTATTATTAATGAGTAAATTTTCTAAGGCATTATTATTATTATCATTTTATTTTCAGGAACTCTCAAGAAAAGCTTACTTGATCATTTGATGGTATCCTATAGGTCTTGAACACTGTTTCTGATCTTTCTAATTTTTTTTTCTTTTTCTAAGTGTGAGGCATTTCCAAAGACATTCTAGCTCAGATACTCTTTCTTTTGTATCATCAAGTTGAAGGATTCCCACTCTATTTTTATTTGATACATTGAGTTCTTTATTTCTAATGTTGCAGTTGGATTTTTCTTCAGTATGTCTCTGCAGAATTTCTCATCCATGTCATTCATGGATTTCCTTATTTTGTGTATTTGCTTCTCCCTGTTTTTGAGTAATCTTACAATAATTTTTTTGAATTCCTTTTCAGGTATTTTGTCTATCTCCTCGATTTCACAACCAGATATTAATGTATAATTGTGTTTATTTTGCTAAGTTATATTACCTTCCTTTTGATGTTTCTTACATTTCTATGTATATTTTCATCTGTCTGGGAATCCTTTGTTATTGTCTCCTCTGAAGGCTTTGTTCTTGGAAATGTGCTTCTGTGGCTTGGGGAAATGCTCCATGGTTTATACCAGTTTCAGAGGTGTGTGCTGGGTGGGGCCAGGGAGCTCTGACCACTGTTGTGGGAGGAGCAAGAGTCCAGAGTGACACCTATGTTGGGTGTGGTGGATCTCCTCTGACTGTCGTCATTAGGGGGTAGTGAGTTCACAGCCTCAACCCTTCTCTGTGCCAGGGTGAATCAGCTGATTCATTGCCTAGAGTGAGCTCACAGTGTCTGTGTGCCCCATCCACTCAGGCACATGAACTGCACAGAGCTACAGTGCTTCCTGTCGTGTGACTGCTGAGCCCTCTGGGAACTGTGTCCACAGCACTCAGAGCTCCAAGCTTCTGAAGTGAGACCAGGTGAGCGTCCAAGAAGCTCAGTCACATCCCATGTCCTTTACAGTTCCATGGCCCATGTAGAGCTTCCACAGTCACAGGACGCACGTTGTCTGCCCTTCATTCTGCAGTCTGCCCCAGGCAGGTGCACTGCCTGCCATTCTCTGAGTCAGAATGGAGGTTTGTTGAAAGCAGTCTGGGGCTCTGGTAGGGGTAAGGGAGGGAAGCAGTGTGGCTCCCCTTTGAAAGCTAAGTGAATTCTCTGTTCCTTACCAACTCCCAGACTCTAAGTCAATGGGTACCGTGGAATTCTCCCTCAGTCAGAACCAACCGTGGCATGGACCACAGCATCCTCCTGTCACCTTGTCCTGGGAAGATGACATTTCCCTGCCGTTTGCCAGCCGTGGGAGTTGGTGCTGGCATGCTTCCAGCTGCTGCATGTCTGTCCACTCTCCTCACGGCTCCACCGAGTCTCTGTTATCTGCTTGCCACTGAAAATGTCTCTCAAAATGTCCCTTAGTAATGTCCTTCCTTTGTTTTCCTGGTTTCTTCCCATGGATAAAATCAATATTTTTCTCACAGTTCAGGCATCTTGGATATATCTTTTTATTATCTTAACAGTTCACAGTTCAATTTTTAATTTTAATAAAATTCAACTTACCAGTTTTTTCCTTTTATAGGCTGTGCTCATGGTATTGTACTTAACAACTCATCAGCAAACTCAAGTTCATTTTTCTGGAAGGATTATAATTTTTGCTTTTACATTTAAATGTTCCATTTTGGCTTAATTCTTGTGTAAGTTTTTGTATCGTTTAATTTTTTCAACATCTCGTTGTTCTAATATTTGTTGAAAAGATTATCTATTCTCCATTTATTTGACTTTGTACTTTGTCAAAAACCAGTTGATAATATTCGTGTGAATCTATTTCTAGGCTGCCTATTGGATTACATTGGTCTTTGTTTTAAAAATTTATTTGAAAGGCAGAGAGACAGAAAGAGACAAAGAGAATTCCCATCTGCTTGTTCACTTTGCAGAGATTCGCAGCAGCCAGGGATGAAGCTCTAGGCTGAAGCCAGAAGCCCAGAACTCATTCTGGATTTACTAAGTGGTTTCAGGGACCTAAGTACTTGAGCTACCACATGCTCCCTCCCAGGGTGTGGATAAGCAGAAGTTGGTACTGGAGGTGGAGGCAGAGCTCAAACCCATGTAGGCATTCTGAGTGGCCTCTTTGCCACCGCACCAAATCCCCAACCCTGTGTTTCTTTTTTTTTTTTGGACAGGCAGAGTGGATAGTGAGAGAGAGAGAGAGACAGAGAGAAAGGTCTTCCTTTTGCCGTTGGTTCACCCTCCAATGGCCACTGCGGCTGGCGCATCGCGCTGATCCGAAGCCAGGAGCTAGATGCTTCTCCTGATCTCCCATGGGGTGCAGGGCCCAAGCACTTGGGCCATCCTCCACTGCACTCCCGGGCCATAGCAGAGAGCTGGCCTGGAAGAGGGGCAACCGGGATAGAATCCGGTGCCCTAACCGGGACTAGAACCCAGTGTGCCGGCACCACAAGGTGGAGGATTAGCCTGTTAAGCCATGGCGCCAGCCCTGTGTTTCTTTTCTTTCACCAACATCACACTATCTTGATTATTCTAGCTTTATACTAAGCCTTCAAAGTGGACCATCTGAGACTTCAGGCTTGGTTCCTCTTCTATATTGTGTTAGCTCTTCAGGGTCTGGTGCTTTTCCATGTAAATTTTGAAATCAGTTTTCTTGTATCTACAAAAATAGCATGTATAAATAGCTTTATGATGTGTGGCTTTCAGAACAATTAATATACTAATGAAATTACAAATGTGTAAGAAGAGTTTTCAAAGATCTTCAGAAAGTTCTTTGAAAATGCACATTATCTTTATATTCCACTTTCCACAAACTTTTTGGAGTGCCTTCATAAACTTCAGTTGATTTTCCAAACTTACTTTACTCTAATACCTTATTTTTTCTGGGCCTCTTTTGCATGACCCCAGAGGTGATATTCTTCATTTCACAAAATAAAACAGCAAAACTTGCAGAGGAAAAGGTATTTTGCTAGGTAATTAATCTGAAGTGTCAAAGTCTGAACTAAGAATGGATTCCTTTATTTTGTGGCTCTGGATATATTTTGGTCACATTTGTATATGGCATATACCTCCATGAATATGTCAGTTTATCTTCTGGTCAGTGTGGAAGCACAGGATAGCATAATGTACATAACAACTGGCTTGAAAGATTTCATTGATCCATGGCAAGTGATTGGTCTTTGACCCAAATGATTCTTTCAAATAGTCAGTGACTAAATGCTACCATATGTATTATAGGAGGGTATTTTTTAAGTTCTTAGAAGAAATGGAATTACAAGGTAATTTTACTTTAATGGAAAAACTTTTGGAAATCTAGGTACAATTTTTCCCATAATATGTCTTTCTAGGAAACTTCTAAAGACCTCTCATATATAATTTTTTGATATTCTAATGACATAATTTTGCCCAATTCAATATGAAGAATAATGGTAATGTAATTCTCATTATCTCCTACTCTGATGACCATTGACACTCATGTGTTAAACATATGGGTTTGGGAGCACACTCATTGAAAACTAGAAATGGTAGTGAATTAAAAATACTAAAGTGGGTATAAAGTCTGTGTACCTCAATGGTTTTTCTTGTCTTTAAAATTCATCCCCTTTGCCGGCGCCGTGGCTTAACAGGCTAATCCTCCGCCTTGTGGCGCCGGCACACGGGGTTCTAGTCCCGGTTGGGGCACTGGGTTCTATCCCGGTTGCCCCTCTTCCAGGCCAGCTCTCTGCTATGGCCCAGGAAGACAGTGGAGGATGGCCCAAGTGCTTGGGCCCTGCACCCGCATGGGAGACCAGGAGAAGCACCTGGCTCCTGGCTTCGGATCGGTGAGATGCGCTAGCCATAGTGGCCATTGGAGGGTGAACCAATGGCAAAAGGAAGACGTTTCTCTCTGTTTCTCTCTCTCACTATCCACTCTGCCTGTCAAAAAAGAAAAAAAAAATTCATCCCCTTTGACTCTCTGCACTCTCCTACTGATAATGGAGCAGTGTTTTGTCCTGTATTCATTTAAAGAGAACTCTACCAATGAGTGATTCTGAAAGGCTTTCTTCTCCCAGAGGGTGCATATATTGGCTCCTCAATTAAATGCTCCTTTTCTTCTGAAGCACCATTAGCTTATTCAGGCACTTCTGAAAAGTCATCACAGTCATCCTTGAGGTCCCCAGGCTACGTGATGGCAGAAACAGTGAGTTGTGTGGCTTTCTACTACCTCAGCCCTCTGTTTGATTTTTGTCTTTTGAGTTACGTGGAGGCCAACATTGGAACACTAGTAATGGTTGGTTCTATTGCTCAACTTATAAATTAATGTATATGGCAAGATAAAGGATACCTAATAATTTTGTGGCCTTGTCTTTTGTAGTGAGCTGAATAGTGGTTCCCAAAATAATGTACCTAACTTTTAGTACTTGGTGACTTTTAATACGATTTTGTTTGGGAAAAGGGTCTTTGGAAATGCAAGTAAGTTAAGGGTTTCAAGATGAGACCAGACTGGTTTATCTGAGAAGTCGTAGAATTCAACAACAAGTGTCCGAATAAGAGAATAAGAGGAAAAGATACAGAGAGAAGAGAACAGTGATCATCTGAAGATGGAGGCAGAGAGTAGGGTTCTATTTCATAAGCATGGAGCCCACAGGAGCATGAACCTGATGATGCCTCATTTTGGGTTTCTGGACTTTAGAACTGCAAAATAATACACTTCTGTTATTTTAACTCAGAGAAGTTGTGGTAATTTGTTATAGCAGTCAAGGGAAGCCAACATACTTTCCCTTCCAAGTCTCTCAACCTACTGGAAATTTTAGATTTGTTTAGGTAGCAGGATTTATAAGGTGATGCCCAGAGTTCTATAAGGGAAATGACCATGTTTGCTTTAATTAATTTAATGTACACATGGCTGGATCATCCCTGGTGTGATCCTACGTGTTCAGAAATAACTGCTGAACAGATGATATCACTGGATAGTTGACTTTAGAATGCCAGAGTTTAAGCACTCATAGTAAGAGACGCATCTAATCCTCGCAAATGGCTGATTAGAAGATAGTCCCAGAATGGGGAAATGCCTTTTCTAAATGTTTTCAGTTTATTCATTCATCTAGCCTATTGCTTGGTCTTCTATATAAACTTGGCCATTTTGGCAATAGATAGCAACTGTGTGTGATAAAATACTGAAGTCTGTAAGTGGCTGATGACAAGTCTTATTTGTTTATGTAAAATTTATACTGTGTGAATATACATATATATGGGCATATATATATATATATATATATATCAACATAATTTAAAATTTTATCCTTAGTACTTTGGAAAGAGGTTTAAGAACCTCTTCTGAAATTAAATCTCTCAGAGGCTAGAAACCGGGACTCTAAAATCATGAAAAAATCTTGTGATTTTTCTGTGCATGCAACTGAAATACAGTGGGCTTTCTTCTTTGTATTGCCATTTTTTTTTCTGTCTCCATGATACAAGTGAATGGTATCCTCACTCGTGTAATAGTGTGGTAACTCTCTGCTGTTTTCTAGTTCTTCTAAAATATAGCTACATACAAACAATTTAATAGGCATAAGTCTTAGCTTTGATTATGTAGTTCCCCGACTTTAATAATTTAACCTGTTTTCAAGTGCCTGCAAAGGGAAACCCAAACTGCTGACTTGGTCCTGACAGTCTTTCCAGAGTCTTCTAACAGTTCACCTCGTGCTTATTCAAAGAGAACAGAGACCTTCCTGACTTCTGGACCAGGGCTTCTCCAACATTAATACACGTACAAATTGATTTGGGGATCTTGCAGATTGTGTTTCCATAAGTCTAATTTCAAAATCCAGGTTCTTACCATTATAACAGTTTCTCAGGTGATGCTGAAGGTTGATATAAGAACCACACTTTCAGTATGAGCAGTTGTCACATTTCATCATTACATGTTTATTGTCTTTTTCTCTGTGGAGAGTAAGTCCAAGGGAACTTTATCAAATGTGTCTGTTTCACTGTTAAATCCACTGGCACCTTTCAAAATGTGACTGAGGTTCTTAATGGAATTCATCCCTTCTCCATATGTTTGGCAGTGAATTGAATCCAGAAAGGGAAAATGACCTTGCTAAGGTGGTAATATAAGTTAACAGTAGAATTGGAAGTAGGAGCAGGTTTTTTTGGTAATAAATACCCACTGTGGAATAAAACTTCAGGGGCAGGTCTTAGGACAAGGAACACATTATACAGAACAAGCTGCCCAGGTATTAGATGGTTAGCCTAGAACTCCCACTGTAAGCCCTTTGGCAAATGGCAAACATCTGGGAGAAAAGAAGAACTATCTTGGGGCCCTTTCTCAGTGCCCAGGGAAATACCGCAATTAGACTCACAGCTTACAGGATAACTAGAGTGTAGCTAATTGAGAAGGATTGACCTAATTCTTCCTTTTTAATTACCTTCATTTTATGCACCAGGTAATTAATTGAATGACTTAGTGATTACAGATGCTTTCTCTATCTCCAGCCAGGAATGAAAACAAGTTCCCACAGAAAGGTGAGTGAGTGGTGGAGGAGGATAGATTATTGAGTGCTTGACAGGAGTCTACACAAGCATGCTGTGATACAAAAGTTGTTGTGGGACCAGTGTTTTGGCACAGTGGGTTAGACTGCTGCCTGTGATGCTGACATCCTATGTGAGCACTGGTTCAAGTCTCAGCTGCTCTACTTCCAGGTCACCTCCCTGCTAATGCACCTGGGAAAGCAGCACCAGATGGCCCGAATCTCCTTGGGTACCTGCATCCTTGTGGGAGATCCAGATGGAGTTACAGGTTCTTGGCTTTGGCCCCAGTTGTTGAACATTTGAGGAGTTAACCAGTTTTTCCTCTCTGTCAATCTTTCTCTCTGTGCCTCTGCCTTCCAAACAAATAAATAAATCTTTCCAAAAAAGTCATTGTAATCCTTAGTTTCTAAGGAGTATGACTAGCTGCATGGAAAGTGAGAAATAAAAAAATACTCACAAACAGCTTCTTGGACTAGACCATGGTTTCTTAACTTTGACACTGTTGACATTTTTGGGTCAAATGGTTCTTTATTGTGGTTGGCTGTCATGTAGCTTGTAGGATGTTTAGAAGCATCCCTGGCTGTGAACATTAGATGACAGTAGCATGGTTCTAAGATGTGACAATCAAAAATGATCCACACATTGCCAAATGTGTCCCTGAGGGAGAAAATCTTCAGTTGAAACTGAACCAGACCATGGGTCAGGGAAATGTGTCTACATTGCTACTGTATATGGCCACATTAGATGTGCCTTGGCAATTTCATAGAGTTCTGCTTTCACAGACCTCAGTAGTGTTTTTGAGAATTTAATACCTGAAACTCAAGGCTTTGGACTTTGATGAAGAACATTTGTAGGCTAACAGCACCTACCCTCTCATCCCCATTTAAATACAACTGAAGAACGTGCCAAAGTTTCGAGCCCATCAGAATATCTGATAACTTTGAATTCCAAGAAGATGATCCATAAGGTCATCTTGAGTTCCATCAGTGTTCTTGTCTTTCTCTCCACATCCACCTTGATGTTATTAATAGTAACTGCATAACCTCTGAAGTCTTTATTTTAAACGTCTCACTGTCTTATTACTAAATCCCATGCTTCTGACTAGATTAGTCTTTGCTCAACAGTATTTTTACCACAGCTGGGTCTCCAACACATTTGCTTCATTATTTTGCACTACTGACTTCTTGGATCTGTATTTTCTTCTTTTCCTAGTTCCTTTAACCACCATGTTGATGATGCCCTGGAAAACTCACTCAACATCCTTGCCTTTCTACTTATCTGATATGTTTGGCTAGACTGTATGCTCATTGGATCTAATTATTTACCTTGGCCATAAACAGGTGCACATTTACACCTAAATGAGAAAAGCATATACAGTATGGTGACTGATATATTACAGTTCCATTGAAGATCACAGAAGGGCAGACACACTGCCTGGAATTGTCATCTTTGTAGATTTGGTTTCCTTTCCTGGGACATTTCCTTCATACTTCACTCTTCTGGATAGAGCACCACCACACTGCCCTCACTCTTATCTTACACCTTTGCCTGAAATATTAGGTACTCTTACAGATACACATGATCAAATCCAGAGCATTTATTTACTTAGGTTCCTATCTGTGGTCTTCATCTTTTCACAGCTCCAGTCGAAGGACAGACTCCTCCTATGCTCTGTTTGTTGGTACCTATTACTTCTTGATGCATTTCACTTCTGTAGTTTCTCGCCACCTCCCACATCAGAATTTCTTTCTTTTAGCCAACTCATTTTGTTGGCAAATACAATCTAGTTTCTGCATTGCCCTCCCCAAATCCAAATTCTGCTTCATCATATTCTCTCTTCTTCTTCATATTAACTCTTCATGTAGGAACGGTCAACGTCCATTTTACCTGTTTCTTTGTCTTCTATTTCCACAACCCTCTTCATTCATAGCCCACTCCAATATTTCTTTTACCATATTTTCATGTGTTAAAGTATTCCTGTGTATGATCAACATGTTGCCAAAACAACTGTATTACTTCTTTGAACTCCTGTCGTTTACCTTTGACACCCCTTTCCATGAAACTCTTCTCACATTCTAGGATACTACTTTCTCCTAGTACACTTCTTGCTTCTTTATAAACGTCCTTTTTTGTCTTTTTGGTAGTTGATTTTTCTTTTTCAGTCCTGCCTTTAGTTGTTATACTTTTGTACCTCTTGGCCTGATCTTCTCTGTCTACACAGTGATCTCATCATCCCGTGGCTTTGAATACCAGGTAATGTAAATGACTTCCATGTTTGTAAGTGCATGTTAAACCCTTTCATGAGTTCTAAAATTACATACCACACTGAGGATTTTCAATTTCTGATTAGTTCTATTATAGATATGTCAAGTTTGCATTTTCAATATGGGATTTTAAAATTTATCCTTCCTCTTTCCATGTTCTTCTCCCAAGATATTCTCATCTTAAAAAATGACACTGTCACTCACTCAACCCAAACCAAGGGTCTAAGAGTCAACATTGATTTTTCCCTCTCACTTTTATTCTCTACATATAATGCTTGAGCAAGTCTTTTATCATATTTCTGAAATACACCTGTCACTTCTTCATGTTGCAAGATGGATTTTATTCAGACTACTATGATAGAGAAGAGAGACTCCAGTATATGAATTCAACTCTAGGACAAAAATGACTGAGATCTTAAAGGTAAAATAGAAACAAAACAAATAGGATCTATGAAGAAGTAAAAAAGGGGAAATAGAAAAGGTAGTAGAGGAGCTATGGGGAAATGAAAAATTATAGAAAGCAGCAAGTGGTGAATTACTAAAACTGACTTGGCATTGTGTGTCAAACTGTGTACATTTTATGACATTTTGTGTCACCTTTAGAAACATGGCTCAGTACGTATGACATCCAGGCTAAAGTCTGGTCGATTCTCTTAGCACATTGGACAAAATCCTTGTGTTGCACAGGAATTCATGGGTCATATGTTCTTTACTATGACTGCCTTGCTCAACATTTGTTATCTGTACTTTTGAAAAATCTTCTTCAAGGGTCTTCTTATACCCATAATTTCTAAGTTTATCTAAAATTGTTTGCTTATTGGTCATTAGGGAAGTACAGTGAAATTTATCATGATATACTTCATATTAGTTGGAATGGCTTTAATAAAAAGATAAACAATAACAAGTACTGGCGAGGATGTGGAGAAATTAGAACATTGCTGTATTGCTGGTGAGAGTTAAGGATGATATAACCACTGTGGAAAACAGCTTGGTAGTTTATTATGATGTCAAATATAGTTACCATAAAATCTACTAATGCGATTCCTAGATATCTCTTCAAGAAAAAGAAAAACATGTTCATATAAAAAAAGAAGTCTCCAAATGCTATTGTTTGCACATTATGTATGAAAGGGGGACTTTTCTTATTGTAGTCACTGAGGCCTAGAATGAAGAAGCAGCCATCATTCTTTTTTTTTTTTTTTACTATTATCACTATTATTTTTTTTCATTTATTAAACTTTTATTTAATGAATATAAATTTCCAAAGTACAGCTTATGGGTTACAATGGCTTCCCCCCTCCCATAACTTCCCTCCGGCCCGCAACCCTCCCCTTTCCCGCTCCCTCTCCCCTTCCATTCACATCAAGATTCATTTTCAATTCTCTTTATATACAGAAGATCAGTTTAGTATATATTAGGTAACGATTTCAACAGTTTGCCCCATATAGCAACACAAAGTGAAAAAACTACCGTTGGAGTACTAATTATAGCATTAAATTACAGTGTACAGCACATTAAAGACAGAGATCCTACATAATATTTTTTTAAAATTAATTTTCTATGCCATTTCCAATTTAACACCAGGTTGTTTTTTTTCATTTCCAATTATCTTTATATACAGAAGATCAATTCAGTATATAATTAGTAAAGACCTCATCAGTTTGTACCCATGCAGAAACACAAAGTGTAAAAATACTGTTTCAGTACTAGTTATAGCATCACTTCACATTAGACAACACATTAAGGACAGATCCCACATGGGGTGTAAGTACACAGTGACTCCTGTTGCTGACTTAACAATTTGACACTCCTGTTCATGGCGTCAGTAATCTCCCTAGGCTCTAGTCATGAGAAGCAGCCATCATTCTTACTACCAATTGTTTAGTTGTTATGCCAGTAGAAAAACATAGCTGTGGCAGGTATTGTTCAGTAACTGGATGGCACGTGCTACTTGTACTCAGAATCTAGAGGCCAGAGCGAATTGCAAGTCCCTTTCTAGTATAAGAACAGGAAATTCGATTCTGTACCTGCTTTGGAGGTGGAGAAGCAAGAATCATCTGCAAGCAGTGCTGTTTGCTCCCTTACATAGGGGCCAGTGACCTTGCAGGTCCTGTGCAGAGCTTTCTCCTTCTGGTCATTCATTTCTGAGAGAGAAAATGGCTGTAATGAGTCTGTTCCAAGCACTGACTGTATCCCTTCCCCAACCCTTCCGAGTCCTTTGCTCCATCCCTCATGTGTTGTTAGAGCTCTGTTTATTTCATTATTTGAACGTAGTGTTTCTTTGCTTGTTTTATAATTAAACAACCATCCCCACTGGAATGTAAACTTTTTGAGGCTGTAATTTGTATCCTTGTCTCTTACTCATTCCTGAATTCTGAGCATTTAGAACATGCCTAGCAAGTTCATAATAGAAAACCAAGAAATATTCATTAAATGAGTGAGCTTACTTTCTCACCTCCCTAGCATTTTTCATGCTGTTACTTCTTCCTCATCTTTGAAACAAAATACTATACATCCTCTTAAGGCCATTTGCTCTATAAATCCTTCTCTTGGTGGAAGGTAATTTCTGACTCAAATATGCTCTAATAAAATTTTACTTATCCCTTTTATTTTACACCAGATGTTCTGGCTTGTGTCTGTAGCTATAGACAGGCATGTGGCAGTAATTGCAAGTTTTACTAGTTCCTTTATTATTTTCTAATGTTCCCTAATTTATCTGACTTCAATATCCTTGGTTCTCTTTTTTCACAGAAGTTCTTTCATGATCTATCTTTTGGAAATTGCTCTTGGAGTTTGTTAACTGAAACAAGTGTTCCTTGGTCTTTAGTGGGTCTAAGAATTGCCTGAAGACTAATTAATCATAGGTCATATTCCTGTACTGTGCCTGAGAAATTGCATTTCTGTAGGTTCAGGAGCCTGCGTTGCATTAGCAAACTCCTGAATGTTTTTTTTTTTTTTTTTTTGACAGGCAGAGTGGACAGTAGAGAGAGACAGAGAGAAAGGTCTTCCTTTTTGCCGTTGGTTCACCCTCCAATGGCCGCCACGGTAGGCGTGCTGCGGCCGGCGCACCGCGCTGTTCCGATGGCAGGAGCCAGGTGCTTCTCCTTGTCTCCCATGGGGTGCAGGGCCCAAGGACTTGGACCATCCTCCACTGCACTCCCTGGCCACAGCAGAGAGCTGGCCTGGAAGAGGGGCAACCGGGATAGGATCGGTGCCCCGACTGGGACTAGAGCCCGGTGTGCAATCGCCGCAAGGTGGAGGATTAGCCTATTGAGCCGCGACGCCGGCCCCTGAATGTTTTAAAGTAGGTAGTTCGCTGGTCATAACCTGAGAAACAATGATCTTGATATTGGCCAGAGAAGCAAAAGGAATATTCAGTTGATGTGTAGTCCTGCCCCAATCAACAGAAAGGGTTGTGGTCAAATTGAAACCTGGTAACTAAGCTTGAATGTCACATGTTTTTACATTTCCATTTTTGGAAACCTCTGATACAGATAGGGAGTTGGCCCAGACTTTTAGTTTCAAACTTTGCAAACTGAACTTTGAGAGACATGATTAACAAGTTGGATCTAGAAAACTTTGAGAGGCTTAAAGACAATTGGGGCCTTGTTGTACACGGGTACCTGAAAACATTTGTAGACAAGTGGATCTAAAAGATGATTTTGGATAACAAAATTTTTGAATTCATGTATACTATTTTCATAATATACTTTTTTATGAACTTTTTGAAGACTTTTTACATGTATGGATTTCAAAATTTTGTAAACCCGAATAAGCCTGTTATTTACATTTTCCACATTATCTATCTATCTGTCTGTCTATCTATCTATCTATCTCCATATTTTCTGAGAATCAGAGAGACCTGGGAGAGTGGGGGAGAGCAAGCACTCCATTCTGCTGGTTAACTCCAAATACTTGCAAAGGCCAGGGCCTGAGTCCAGAGCCTGCAGCTGAAAACATGATCCAAGTCACCCACAAGGGTGGCAGGAACCTAATTACTTGAGCCATCACCTGCTGCCTCCCAAGGTTTGTATTCACAGGAAGCTGGGGTCAGTATTTGAAGCCTGGTTTTGAATCCAGGGAGTCCATCATGACTCTGTTAGGCCAGATGCTTGCTGTCTGTCAGCTTTTTTTGAAGTACCTGTAAATGTCAGGGTTGGTTGAATCATTTCCACAAGGAAACAACAATTGGAGGAATTTTTAGGGTAGGACCCTAGAAAGGTTAAAATCTAGTTCTATGCTGTCTGGAAAGTTGTATCATTGGGTTTTTGGAAATAGAAGTCATCAATAAGAATGTGTAGATGGCATGAGAGATCTTCTTGCATGGTTTGCAGACAGTTTCTCGAACAAATGAAGACCTACTAGAACAACTCAGCTGGAGCTGTGTGAAGAGAATGAGCTATCTTGGTAGTAGTAAACTTACATAACTAAAAATGTGCAAGCAAAAGACAGATTGTTGGGGGAATTCATATAGCTCAATGGTTATAGGGTTCTAAATTTAAAGGTTCTAAATTTCAAAGTCTTTGGCAGCTTGGAGACTCGGAGTCTGATGTGTAATCATTGCATACCATTTTTTTGGCGGATGACAATGCCTATTTTACACTTTATTTCTGTACAAATAACTGATACGTCCACTTGGGGGTAGTAAAGTATTTTTTTAGTATCTCTAGGGAGTCATCAGTATTTCCTTTGCAAGTACATGGATGTGAGTAAAAGCAATACCCTTGTGATGTTGAGCTATTTCTCTTTGTAAATGACAATCTCTTCTGGTGAATAAATAAACAGAATATGAATTATAGGCAACTGGATTTTGTTTCATTTTTATTTTTTCTGTAATGCCCAGGGAAGTGAAAACATGCAGATTACAAAAATCACCAGCAAATATGCCCATAGCGGATTCAGGCTGAATGACATTTGATTCAATTCTATAATGGCTGCTTGATTTTTTTCAGTCAGTTCAGTTCAGTAAGAAGGTCCCAAGATAGTATGAAAGTTTTTGGGTTCCCAAGCTATACTGATACTGGAATTCTTCTTTTTTTTTTTTTTGAAAATAAGAATAAAGCGGACTTTATTTAGAAGATAGAGGTGGTGGTATCAGTTTTGGTTAATAAAGTGGGGCTCAAGTGTTTTAACAAGTCTTCAATGCCATCGCACAGACTGGCATGCCAAGGGCATTCCGAATGCCAATTACAGATTGAAGTTTTTTGAAAACCAAGAAGCTACCAAAAGCTGATGGATTTCAAACAATTCAAGCTTATTAGATTACTATTTTTTTTACTATAAGAATACTAACTTCTATCAACATTAATGACTTAAAACAATATATTTTTATCATTTCATAGTTTCTGTGCGTCAGGAATTTTGGTGTGGTTTAGCTGCTGCTAGGCCTCTCACAAGACTGAAATCAAATACTCAGAGGGTTGCAGTCACCTCCAACCTCTACTAGGGGGAATCTATCAAACTTAGCGGCAACTGAATTCTCCAGAGGGAGCTATAGAGAGAGTGTACCCAGGACAGAAGATAGTCTTTGTGTAACCTAATGTTGGAAGTGACTTTGCACCCATTCTGCTATGTTCTAATCATTAGAAATAAGTCAGTAAGTCCAGCCAACACTCAAGGGAGGGAGATTGTACAAAGATACGAATGCCAAGAGGTGGGGATCATTGCAAGGGTCCATTGTACAGTCTGCCTGATAAAGATTTTACAACTACATGTTTTTTATTTTTAATTTGCATAATTAATAAGGCATTATTAACCAGTTAGCCGGATAGGTTTTACAGGCAGAGTAATGAGAATGTCTCTTGCACTGCTAGCTCGGAGATGTGAGAGGAAGCCCTTCCTCTCTGCTGACCAACTGCACCATCTTAGGCACGTGCTGTAAGTTCTGTACCTTTTTATTTCCGTGTAAACAAGGAGAAGTGGTTTGATTATCTTGGACATCCCTTCTAGTATGGACATTGTTTTCCAATATATAAATTAAATTCTGTTATAAGAGGGCCCAGTGCTCTTTTCTCCATATCAGAGTTTTCTAAACCTCAGCACCATTGACATTTTGGACTGGATAATTCTTTGTTATAGTAGGAAGAGGGCATGACTGCAGGCACTGTAGAATACCATCCCTGGCCTCTACGAACTAGATGCCAGGAGGCAATAATGTCTTCATAAATTGGGGACCATGCATCTAGGCAGATTAATACTTAATGAAACATGCAAAAAGTATTTCTTTTAATGGCAAACATCTTGATTTTTTTCATCAAGAAAACAAATCTATAAATTAACATACAAGTGTTAATAACATTCAAGAATACATATACATAGTCCCTTACTTACAATTTTTCAACTTAGATTTTTTTTTTACTGTATGATCATATGAAAGAAATATGCATTTGGTAGAATCCATACTTCAAGTTTTGTAAGTCGAAGTTTTCCTAGGCTCTTTAGGAGCAGAAACCTGGCAGCAGCAGTGAACCTCAGCTCCCAGGCAGCCATATAATAATGGGAGAAACAACCAATAAGCTGCAGTTCACTGTGTTGCTAAGCTATAGTGTTCAATTGGTGCAATGCATTTTTCAACAAATGATAATTTCAATTTATGATAGCTTTATTGGAACAAAATGTCATCATGTTATGAGTTTCTGTATTTTTGTTTGAAATTTTAAGAATGTGGTAGCCAGAAGGAAAGAAAAACCAGAGAGTCAAACACAGAACAAGGGAGAGAGAGAGAGAGATGAGAGAACTTCCATCCTCTGGCTAAAACCTGCTTCGATATTTTAAAATTTAAAACAGAAGTGATATTTTGAGGTAGAAATTGGAGGCCTTGGCGAGAAAGGGTGTTAATAGTGATAGTGTCAGGATTGAGCTGGGGAAGGGACACTAATTATGCTAAGCATGAATCATACTGATTCCACAGGAAAAAAGAAAAAAAGGAAACTAATAGAGCCACAAAAGTGATGGTGTGATAGAACAATGGGTTTCATGTGGGTTAATTTTATGTTTCCATTTGACTGGACCACAGGGTAACTATGCATTTGGTCAGACATTATTCTGGGTGTGTTTGTGAATGTATTTTAGAATTAGACTAATGATTGGATTTATTTGCATAGGTAGACTGGGTAAAACAGATTGCCTTGCTATTTTTTAAAGCTTTTATTTAAAGAATACAATTTCAAAGGTGCAACTTTAGGAATATAGTGGTTTTTCCCCTATATCCACCCTCCCTCCCCCAACTCCTGTTCTACCTCCTACTCCCTCTCCCATCCCATTCTTCTGTAAGATTCATTTTAAATTATCTTTATATACAGAAGACCAACTATATACTAAGTAAGGATTTCAACAGTTAGCACATATACACACACACAGTGTAAAAAGTAATGTTTGAGAACAAGTTTTGTAGTTAATCATCATAGTACAACTCATTAAGGACAGAGGTACTACATGGGAAGTAAGTGCACAGTGACTTCTGCTGTTGATTTAACAATTAACACTCTTATTTTTGACATCAGTGATCACCCAAGGCTCTTGCCTTGAGCTGCCAAGGCTATGGAAACCTTTTGTGACCACAAACTCCATCGTATTTAGACAAGGCCATAAGCAAAGTGGAAGTTCTCACCTCCCTTCAGAGAAAAGTACATCCTTCTTTGATGGCCCCTTCTTTCCACTGGGGTCTCATTCACATGAGTAGATAATTCATGTAAGAATTTGATGGTGTTGGATCATAGATTTAGATCTTCAATCCATGTTTGGATTTTAGTGTGAGGTGTAAAGTAGGGGTCTTGATTCATACTTCTGCATGTGGAAATCCAGTTTTCCAAGTGCCATTTGTTAAAGAAACTGTCCCTGTTCCAGGGAATGGTTTTAGTTCCTGGTAAAATATAAGTTGGTTGTAGATGCTTGGATTGATTTAGTGTTTCAGTTTTATTCCACTGGTCTGTCTATCTGTTTTTGTACCAGTACCAGGCTGTTTTGATTATAACTGCCTTGTATAGTATGTCTTAAAATCTGGTATTGTGATGCCTCTGGCTTTGTTTTTGTTGTATAAGATTGCTTTAGCTATCCAAGGTCTCCTGTGGTGCCATGTGAATTTTGGCATCATTTTTTCTAGATTTGAGAAGAATGTCTTTAGTATTTGATTGGTATTGCTTTGAATCTGTAAATTGCTTTCGGCAGAATGGACATTTTGATCATATTTATTCTTCCGATGCATGAACGTGGCAGATTTTCCCCTTTTTTGCAACTTCTATTTCTTTCTTTAATGTTTTGTAATTCTCATTCTAGAGGTCTTTGACATCCTTGGTTAAATTTATTCTAAAGTATTTGACTTTTCTTGTAGCTGTTGTGAATGGGATTGATCTTAGAAGTTTTTTCTCAGCCGTGGCATTGCCTGTGTATACAAAGGCTGTTGATTTCTGTGCATTGATTTTATATCCTGCTACTTTGCCAAACTCTTCTATAAGTTCCAATAGTCTCTTAGTAGAGTTCTTTGGATCCCCTAACTAAAGAATCATATTATCTGCAAAGAGGGACTCCTTCCCAATTTGTATCCCTTTAATTTCTTTTTTCTAGCCTAATGGCTCTGGCTAAAACTTCCAGTACTATATTGAACAGCAATGGTGAGAGTGGGCATCCTTGTCTGGTCTGATGTTCCTGTTTCTGTGTTTCTGTGTGTAACATGCTTGAGCATCTTACATAGAGGCTGGGCATGTAGTTACAAATCCTTTGAATTTCTGCTTCTTGTGGAAGATCCTTATTTCATCTTTGTTCATAAATGAAAGTTTTGTAGGGTACAGTATTCTGGGTTGACAGTGCTTTTGTCTTAGAACTTGGAATATATCTTGCCATTGTTTCCTTGCCTGTAGGGTTTGTGAGGAGATGTACAAGTGAGTCTTATTGGGTTTCCTCTGAATGTACTTTGTCGTTTCTCTCATGCACATTGTAATATCTCTTCTTTGTGTTTCACTGAGCTGAGTTGCTACAATGTGCCATGGTGAAGTTCTTTTCTGGTCCTATCTATTGGGAGTTCTGTGTATTTCTTGTACTTGGATGTCTCATTCTTTCTCCAAATTGTGGAAATTCTCCTTTATTATTTCATGAAGAAGGCCTTCTAATCCCTTCTCTCTTTCTACACCTTCCAGAATTCCTAGGATCTGTAAGTCGGGTTGTTTGATAGAATCTTGTAACTCTCCAACCGTGATTTTTAGTTTTCGAATTTCTTCTTCTTGTATTTGGTCTGTTTTTATTATTTACAGAAGTTTGTCTTTTAGTTCTGATACTCTCTCTTCTGTTTCCTCTATTCTGTTGCTAAGAGATTCCACTGCATTATTTATTTGGTTTATTGAATTCTTCATTTCCAGTATTTCATTCTGGCTTCTCTTTAAAATCTCAATTTCTTGGGAGTGATTTTCATTTGGATCATGAATTTGTTTCTGATTACTTCTGAGTAATGTGACTATTAATTTTCTGAATTCCTTTTCTGGCATATCCTCTATCCCTTCTTCAGCCTCCGTTATTGAGGAATTGTATCGGTCCTTTGGCGAATTTATAAAGTCTTCCTTATTCTTTTTCAGGATTTTTCCTTTGTTCTTTTGCATTTCTGGTTGATTTGTGGTTGATTTTATTTTTAAATAGATTTCCTTCTTCTATGAGCTGCTATGTGTCTGTGTGTTGCAAGTGGAAGCGCGCAGCCTTGCCTCCTCGAGCTCTGTTTATTTCTGGATTGTGATGGAGGCAGGTACCAGGGCTATGGTGCGGTAAGCCCTGCCTACTTAGGGCCAGGCGCACTTCTCACTGGTGCATGAGACGAGTTCTGGTTTTCACTGTTTAGGACTACTCCTTGTTGTACAGCTTGAATGGTAGGGAGGAAATCACTCTGAAATGTTGTGATCCTTGTTCCCGGGTGGGGCGTGTTGTGAGGTGGGCCCGGCAATTGATGGGTGTGTGTGCACGGGAGTCAGATGCAGAGGTCTCCTGCTTAGACTTGAAAATGTGAACAATCAATATGGCTTCTCCCCACTGGCTGTAGGTCAGGCCTGGGGAGAGAGGGGGAGGCACAGAAGGAACGTGGCACGGCCAACCTCTCTGCCCATTGCCCTGCAATTTTTCCTTCCTCATGCTTGGAGTTTCAAATGCAGTGCAGTTCGCCAAGTTTGCCTGCCTGCCACTGTTTGCAGCTCCATGGGCTCGCTACCTCTCACCTGATTCTCTGGGTACAGCGCCTGTCTCCTTGCTCCGTCTCTGCTTCGCCCCTTCGCTGAATGCTCGCTACCTCTCCCTCTTCTGTGCTCTCCCAGTGTGGACCTGAGCAGTCTCTGGTGGACTCCTGAGCCACTCCGCACCAACTTCTCTTGTTTCTGCCATCTGCACCAACTTCTCGTGTTTCCACCATTGGCTTGTATCCTCTCTGGTAACTGATTATCCATTTTTCCTCGCACGACTTGGAACCTCCCGCTGCTATACCGCCATTTTCTCCAGATCCTGAAATTCAATCGCCTTGCTGTTGGGAGTGGCCTCATTCAATCAATTGAAGAGCTGACTAGGACAAAAAAGTTGAGAAGAAGGAACTTCTCCTTCCTGTTTGAGCTGAAACGCTGACCTCCTCCTGCCCTTGGACTAGAACTTGTATCATCAGCTCACCTGATTCTCAGACCTTCAGACTCGGACTGGCTCTCCTGGGACTTTAACTTGCTAACTAAATATTTTGGGAGTTCCCAGCCTACAGCCTTGTGAGCCATTCATTATAATTATTGATCTAAATCTAACCTAATCTGTATCTCTATCCATCTAACCATTTTACTGGTTCTCGTTCAATAATTCTGTTTCTGTGGAAACCCCTGGCTAATGTAAGTCCTGAGGAGATTTATAATAATGGAAAAGATGGTCATGAAAACTGTTAGGGGAAGAGACTTGAGAGTGAAGAAGAGAGTTTCAGTTAAAGCACATTTCTAATCATCTTTCCTCAGGGACTGGTACTTGTCAACACATGGGATGTTTTTCTTTTGCAATAAAATTTTTATTAAAGATTTATTTATTTGCAAGGCAGAGCAACACACACACACACACACACTGAGAGAGAGAGAGAGGGATCTTTCTATCTATCTATCTATCTATCTATATATATATATATAGAGAGAGAGAGAACTTAAATTCAGTGGTTCATTCTCAAATGAATGGTTCATTCTCAAACACCAGCTAGGAACTCTATCCAGGTCTCCCACATGGGTGGTAGGGGCTCAGCTACTTGGGTGTCATGTGCTGTCTCCGAGTGCATTAGCAGTCAGTCTACTAGACCCCATTAGCAGGAAGTGCATTATCAGGAAGCTGGATTGGAAGCAGAGCATCTGGGACTCATATGCTGGCATAGCAAGTGCCACAATGCCGGTCCCTGGACATCTTTCTGTTGGCTGCACTTCCTCCTATGGGCACCATCAACTCCTAGATTCATCATGGACAAGGAGACTGTCCTTGACCAAACTTTAGTTAGACTTTTTTGAGCCCTTTTTTGGCAAGGTGTCTTCTTGGTCCCCATCTCTGACCTACTGAGTAGAGTGTTAGAAAAAAATTGCTGCTAAGTTAGTTTGTAGACACCCTCCCCACCTTGATACACAACTAGTTCCTTTCCACTCATCTTTTTTCTAACCAAGCTTTTCTCTCCACCAGGACCCAAGTTTCTCTTGGTAATTTTCTCTCTTCCCCTCTACCCTGTTGGCTATAAATCTTCACTTGGCCTGGTTACATTTGAATTCAGCCTTTCTCTTCTATTCAAATCATGTTGAATACAGTTTTCTTTGCCATTGTTAACAGATTCCAGTGCAATTTTTGAAATTTACATCATGGTGAAAAGAGAGCTACAGTGCGTAAAAATTATAGGAGATGGATTGAAACTAGATTCTCAGAACTTTCAAGTGTGATTTTAGATTGCGTTTTTTAGTGTACGTGTAAACCTAAACCATTTCACTGTTACCTAGGCATATTTTAAAACTATATCCTTTTTGCTGTAAATAATGGGGAGGTATGTAGGGAATATAAACTAATTTTAAAGCTAATCAAATTGTTAGAGTTGATGGTGGAGGGATTTGATTAACAGCCGGTATACCAACATGTTATGGCTGAAGTGAACCAGGGGAACTTGCTCTAACTGCCACAAAACATGAAGAAAACGAAAAGGCAATTTGTAGCAAAATATTTTTATTAAAAAGAGCAGAGGGATTGAAAGAACAGAGGGAAAGCTCCCAGGAAAGAGCTGGGAGAGGCTCCTTCAGCGGGAAAAACCCAGTGATAGGAAAGGACCTGGGGTTTTACACCCATTGGAAAGTTTGTACAAGCTTCTTTAGGAAAAGTGTTTCTTGTGTGGTGATCTCACCCTGCCTTCTTATCTCCCATTCCTCCCATTTGGTTCTGAATTTTACAGGACAGAGATAAAGTTCAACTTTGGGGATGGTGGTGGTGGTGAGAGCTGTTGTGTCTTCACCATGGCCCTGGGACTGGGTCACCCAGTACTCCTGCCACCTGGCCACCTTCGTTGCCTTGGCATCAAAGCCTGCTTTTTCTTCCTACTAATCACAATTCTTTAGGTCTCTTACTATCACACTTGTTTTCTAGCTCAGGCTGTTTTCCCAGCTGGGTTAAGAAAACATTCCACATTCCAGGAGGGGCCCCTTTGTTGTCTCTTCCTTTTTACCCTTGCATCTCTAACTGCCTCCGTTGAGAAAGATAAGTCTGTGGATACAATTCTCTTTGGTGGGGTATGGAGATGAAATCTATATGCTAAAGAACAATACTGTTTTTAGATGGTGCTCATTTTCTAAGTTACATAGTGTGCAAGTATCTTCCTTCCTTCCGAGAAAGTGAGGGAAGGGAGGGAAGCCGGGGACTTGAGCCAGGAGGAGCAAATCCTCAAGTCATCCTTGTTGCTCGCTGTTTTGATCTGGGCCAGCCACGTCCTCTGGTTGTGCTTAGCAGAGATGCTGTGTGTTTGTAGCCGGGGTCTGGAGGTCTAGACTTGGATCCCGTTAGCCTCGTCTTCAGTACTTACTGTGTGAGCTGGAACAGACTGCTTCTCCCTTTCCATGTGTTTTTCTTCTTTTGGATGGGGATTATAACAATACCTACTTCTACAGTTGCTGGGAAGGTTAAATTGGATGTTAAATTTAAGGCTTTTATTACAGAAGCTAGAAAAGTATCAATAAGTATTATTTATATGTAGAAGGACTGTTAGGCTAGATGATCTTGAAGTCTCCTTCATTTTCTACACTTCTGTCCATTTCACAAGTCAAGTAGTTCAGAACAGCCTAAATGTCTCCATTGAATCAGGACCAGAGTTGCCATAGCTCATGAATGAATGCATAAAACTTCCTTTCAGCAGTGAACTTGAATACCCGGAGATTCAGCGCATTAAGGATAAGGACTTTTTATTTTCTATGTTTTTGGATGTAGCTCAGTGTTCACCAGTGGTTTTTATTTGGCCTGATTTTCAAGATGTATTTATTTGTCTCTGTGTTATTCTGTGAACTTGGTATCTCACAAGAATGATCGTATATATGAATTGTATCCTTAGCCCTATGTCTCTGGTTCTGAGAGCCAAATTTCAGGCACTTAATTCTCCAGATGAAAACAGGCCAATGCATTCAAAAGCAATTAATATGCTCAGCTGCCTTTGCTGCCTGGCTCCTTGTTGTTTTGCTGACTGCCCTATCGTAATATTGATTAATCTTTCATGTAACAGTGAAGCAATCTTTAATACATATTCTTGCCTTCATTATGAATGAAATGTTAGTAATTGGTTATGGAATCCTGGATAGCTCATTGATCTGGTGGAAATGACTACCCCCCCCCCAAAAAAAAAGCCTTATAAAGTTCCTGATGTGGAGAATGCTGTCAAAAAGAGTAACATTCTCTCAAAACTGTAAAGATAATGAAATGCAGTTAATAGATAAAATAATTTGCTATATTTTTTAAAAAAAGCTAACATAGAGGATTTAAAATATTTTCAGTTTAAAGAGCTGATAAATATTTGAGGAGATAGAGATCTTTACTCAGAGTTGAAGATTATGCAAAATGTACATGTATTGAAACATCATTTGGTGCCCTATAAATAGGTACAATTTTAATATAGCTGTTAATTAAAAAAAAAAAACTTCATGAGACAGTAGGTTCCCATTTTTTTTTAAATTATTTGTTTTGAAAGTCAGAGTTAGAGAGAGGGAGGGAGTGAGAGAGATCTTCCATGCTCATATGGCTGCAACACCAGCATTGGGGCAGGCTAAAGCCAGAAGCCAAGAGCTTTATCCGGGTCGCCCACATGGGTGGCAAGGGCCCCAATATTTGGGCTATCTTCTGGTCTAGACTGGCTCAGGCTGAAGCCAGGAGCATGGAGTTCTATCTTGGTCTGCCGCATGGGCCACCTTCCCCTGTTTTCCCAGGCACATTAGCAGGAATCTGGATGAGAAGTGAAGCAGCCAGTATTCAGACTGGGATGCTGGCATCACTGCACTGCAGTGCCAGCCTCACTAAATACTCATTCTTATTTATCATTTTTCTAGAAACACTTTTTATAGCACTTCTCAAATTCCAGGTACTGTCCTAAGAACAGTACAAATAATATAATAATTTATTAAAAATGCATATAAAGACCATAATAAAGGCATTGTCATTTCCTCCATCTTATAGGCATGGAAATTCTCCACAGAAAAATTAGGTAACCTGGCCAAAATCTTACAGTTCATTATTGCCATAGCCAGGATTTGAATCCATGCATCTAGTTTTAGTGTCCTTGTCTTGTGTGTACTGTTTGCTCCCTGATCCCTGTTAATGACTGAGTGGGGAACCCATGAGGAGGTGTGTTTAGGAATGGAATTAAGTTGACAGGTGTTGTGAGCAATGTCAGTAAGCTAAAAGCCCCCACGTGGAGTCAGTGTAGCATTATGGGAGCTCTGACTTTACAGAGAGTTCTGGATTCAAACTCCAGCTCTGCTACTTACTAAATAATTGTCTTTGGTCCTAGTTCTTTTTTTTTAAGTTTTTTTTTAGATTTATTTATTTATTTACTTTTAACTTTTATTTAATAAATAAAAATTTCCAAGGTACAACTTTTGGATTATAGTAGCTTTCCCCCCCATAACCACCCTCTCACCTGCAACCGTCCCATTTCCCACTCCCTCTCCCATCCCATTCTTCATCAATATTCATTTTCAATTATCTTTATATACAGAAGATTAATTTAGTATATACTAAATAAAAATTTCAACAGTTTGCACCCACACAGACACACAAAGTATAAAGTACTGTTTGAGTACTAGTTATGCCCTTAATTCACATAATACAACACATTAAGGACAGGGATCCTACATGGGGAGTAGGTGCACAGTGACTCCTGTTGTTGATTTCACAATTGACACTCTTATTTATGATGTCAGTAATCACCCAAGGCTCTTGTCATGAGCTGCCAAGGCTATGGAAGCCTCTTGAGTTTGCCAACTCTGATCTTATTTAGACAAGGCCTTAGTCAAAGTGGAAGTTCTCTCCTCCCTTCAGAGAAAGGTACTTCCTTCTTCTTTGATGGTCCATTCTTTCTGCTGGGATCTCACAGAGATCTTTCATTTAGGTCATTTTTTTTTTTGCCACAGTGTCTTGGATTTCCACACCTGAAGTGCTCTCATGGGCTCTTCAGCCAGATCCAAATGCCTTAAGGGCTGATTCTGAGGCCAGAGTGCTCTTTAGGACATCTGCCATTCTATGAGTCTGCTGTGTATCCCACTTCCCATGTTGGATTGTTCTCTCCTTTTTAATTCTATCAGTTAGTATTAGCAGATACTAGTCTTGTTTATGTGATCCCTTTGACTCTTAATCCTATCATTATGATCAATTATGAACTGAAACTGATCACTTTGACTAGTGAGATGGTATTGGTATATACCACCTTGATGGGATTGAATTGGAATCCCCTGGCACGTCTCTAACTTTACCATCAGGGGTAAGTCCAATTGAGCATGTGCCAAACTGTCCATCTCCTAAGATTTTTTTATTTATTTGAAAGGCAGAGTTACAGAGAGGCAGAGAGAGAAAGAGAAGTCTTTAATTTGCTGGTTCACTCCCCAAATGGCTGCGATGGCCAGTGCTGGGCCAAGCCAAAGCCAGGACCCAGGAGCCTCTTCCAGGTCTCCCACACAGGTGCAGGAACCCAAGGACTTGGGTCATCTTCTACCCAGGAGAGCTGGATTGGAAATGGAGTATCCTCAGCTCGAACTGGCACCCATATGGAATGCTGGTACTGCAGGCAGTGGCTTTACCTGCTATACCACAGTGCTTTCTATGCCACAGCGCTGGCCCTGGTCCTGATTCTTCTGAAGTAACCTTCTGATACTGTTATATATCTCAGTATTGCTGGAACTATGGCCTCCTAGGGAGTGAGTATACTTCTGGACTCCCTAGTTGCAATGACCGAGCGAGTTGCTTTCTGTGAGATGTGCATACTCCAGGAGGTCAGTGAACTTTTGTTAGTGCCCTAGCCTGGGAACTCACCCAAGTAAGCTGCAGAAGTGTGAATGAGGTACAAATACGGACTGTCATGTGTTTCAGGATCTGTGGCTGCTTGTCTGATTCTCTTATGTGTAAAGTGAGGCTAAGCCTTACTCTCTCAATTATATAGAGAAGATGATGATAGTACTTGTCTCTCAATAAATCTGCAAAGACTCAGTGAGCTAATAGTGTCTGTGGACACCATGAACTTAAACAATTTGTTTCTATTAAAAGATTTATAATAACGTCAGGATCTATACTAACATTTTCAACATATACCAAGGGAAGTATGAACTATCATTAGATATTCCTTCTATTAGGATAATATTCAAATAAGCATACTTTATCTAAACCTTGCTAAGATCCACTTTCAAAATGCATTTTTCACAAATCATTCTTATTTATGCATTAACATGAGTTTCTTAGCATATAAATATTTCATATCTTTGAGAAGAATGAATTGATTTTCTTAGTCTTTTTGCTTAACCAGCTTGGCCTGCCATTATAGTTAACTGAGTTTATAGGATATATTTTTCCTGATATGTGTTTGTTTGTTTGTTTGTTTACTTATTTATTTATTTCACTGGCAATAGGATGGCTTAGGTATGTGCCTCAGTTTCTAGGCTATGTTTTGATTAGTTAAAACTTCCAAGCATTGGCATTACTTGGAAAATGTTCCCGAAATTCAGTATCAATGTGTTTCAAACTAGAGTTCACATAGTTTTTAATGTTTTAATGTTTTAAAAGGGATTGGGGCAGAAAAAGAGGGAACAGACTGGATGAAGCAACCCAGTTGATTGTTTGGCTTAGTTTGCATAAGCTGGTGTCACTTCAAGCATCCTTCTTATAGCTTTATAGTGCATTTCCACATGGAAAAAAAGAAGCAGCCTTCTGTTAAGTAGAGGAGGCTGTGGAAAATTTGCATACTTTACAGTGAGTCCTGTGGGAAATCTGAAAACAGATGTAAAGGGAAGATAACAAGTAGATGTGTTGCTATTTTCTGTACTAATATTAATGGACACCATCCAAGAATAATACTACCACTCTAGATTAATTATAAAATGCTGATGAGGCTTTCATGTCATAATTAGCATTCTTTACCCTATTTCATCTGGTACCTCTGGGTCACAAATCTAATCTATTGACTGTGACAAGGAGTTAACCACAACTTTAAGTGGTCTGTAATTATAACAGTGTTATCGAGCATTTGTTCTAAAAACAAATCACGTATTTTACAGAAATATGGAAGAATGCCAACTTATTAATAGCCAGCAGTGCGTTGATAAGCTGGCTCTCTGGAGGAGAAAAAAGCTTTGATTTTCAGTGTTGCCAGTTTCAGTGGTATAAATATTTCTGCTGTGACTGATTTTAAGTTATCAGTCATTTGACAACAGGCTCCAAATTTTCTAAATGTTTAGCAATAATTTTTTGCATAAGCAATAATTTTTTGAATAAGCATCAGCATGCCCCTGAACAGATGATACAAATACTGGAATCTTATGTTGGAATAATGATACTTTTTAATTATCCTGTAATGCCTTCATTCAATTAAAACTCATCCATTAAGAAAAAAATTTAATGTGATACTTAAGGGCACTTTACAATAGTTACAATATTGTGAGTCCCAGACTACTTTGAGGAGCTAATCAAAGCAATAAATCTTACCAATGCAGGAAGAACAGAACACACTAAGAATTCTGAATACAACTAAAGGAATTCTTGAACCTCCTGACATTTGTTCTCAAGTCTCAGATTAAGAATATATGCTCTTTCTTTGTAATAGAGAAACTAATTTGACAAGCAACATTCTGAATGTCACTTCTTGGGAGTTCACTAAGTATGTAGATTACTGGAGAGCCCAAAAGTCACCTTCTCATTTCAGAAGAGTTAAATTACCAATATTTTGATGAATAATAGAAACTGGACTCTTCTATTATTATTACAAAATTCAGAGATCACAAGGAATTCATGTAAAAGGTCCTGACATCAACCATAAGTAGCATTGACCAATTTAGTTTTTTGTTTGTTTGTTTTTTAATTTTTGACAGGCAGAGTGGACAGTGAGAGAGAGACAGAGAGAAAGGTCTTCCTTTTGCCGTTGGTTCACCCTCCAATGGCCGCCGCGGTAGGCGCGCTGCGGCCTGCACACCGCGCTGATCCAATGGCAGGAGCCAGGTGCTTCTCCTGGTCTCCCATGGGGTGCAGGGCCCAAGGACTTGGACCATCCTCCACTGCATTCCCTGGCCACAGCAGAGAGCTGGCCTGGAAGAGGGGCAACCAGGACAGGATCGGTGCCCCGACCGGGACTAGAACCCGGTGTGCCAGCGCCGCAAGGTGGAGGATTAGCCTAGTGAGCCGCGGCGCCGGCCTGACCAATTTAGTTTTAATTTATCCCTTTATTCTACTTATTTTGTGTATAAGCTAACTCTAATACTTGCTTGATTCCATTTTTATCTCAAAATACGTGCTTCATGTTTGTGTATGTGTATGTTTGTATATAAGCACAGCACAGTGAGCACTTTTTCCCCCTTTTTAAACTTACTGTGTTTTTAAAAAGCCAAACTAAGCCCTGACATATGGCTCAATTAAATATTTTTGTCTCCTGACTAGCTGGAATTCCTTTTTACATTGCATTATAATGCTCCTATTTGTGTTTTGTAACACACATACCAATTAGATTTAAATAATTTATTTGGTGGGGGTTTCTAGGATAGTCATCTCTTCTACTAGATGTAAACTTTCCAGGCTAGGAAATTCATAAGTTGGCCTGATGCATATTTTCAAATGGACACTAAGTGAAGATTTTGTGAACAAAAGAATTAATGAGTAAATGATAATTTTTAATGCTAGTTTTAAGAGAAAAAGTTAAATGAGCAAATAAAAAGAGACTAAGTTTGTCAAGTAACCAGCTTGTTATCTTCAGGTTTAGTGTTGCTTCTTTGTCCATCCATTGCCCAGCTCCAGGAGCACTTCCAGGGCTGGTCCTTAGGAACTGAAGTTATGTACAATGTACAGCATGAACTATCATAAGAAGTTAATTAAAGTCCTTCGATTTTTTCAGTTGGGCCCAAACTGGAAAAACCAAAGTCCAGGATTTACTGGAAATTTTAGAGACCAGATTGTTTGAAACTTTGATTTTTTGAATGCCTGTCAAGAATGCCAAGAAGGCTCAAAATCCAAAATATCTGGTTGAAATAAGATTTCTTAAAATCATGACATAACATAGACCAAATTTGATCATTGTTACAAGGTGATTATTCAAATTTTGGACCTATGTCTCTCATCTTATAGAGACACCAACTAATCAGTCTATTTGGATTATATTAGAAGGACTGTCAAGATGTGATGTGGTACCAGACTTTAAGTTTCTATAATGGAAAATGCTATTAATACAAATGTTTGAGAATTAAAAAGTCTAATGATCTTGTGTTACTAGACATGATAGTTATCTTAATGAGAAAGCCCCAGAGGCTTAAAGGGCTAAATACTTGTAAAATCCTACAGGTGCTTTCAAAAATACTGTGAAGTAAGCAAGTGCCTCTTGTTGGTTGATGAGTTTATAATTTTAAACATGGTGACTTAAAGTCTTTTGTCATCCACAGTTATATATGATCTGCTGCTCATAAAACTAAAGCGTTGTTGGTTCTGTGTTTAGCTGTCCTCCTATAGGTTCCTATGGACTTTTTCCAGCCACTTTTATTGTATTCAGTACTTTGGGATGGCTCTGTAAACAGATGAAGCCAATAATGTATTAACAGTACCAACTGAGAGAAAGTATGGTTAACTGAGGTTACTAAAAAGAAAAAGCAATTCAAATCAATTGGCAATCTACAAAAAGAGTTAAAGATTTTAAAAGCTATTATTAAAATTGCTATATTGGTCTATTATGCTATATTATATGTGTGTACATATTGTATGTCCACATGGGGAAATTTTATTAAGAGTTTTATTTTAAATGGCTTATAGATAAGATTGTCCATAAATTTAAGCTGCTAAAATCAATCAAAGATACATTTTAATTTGTGGGACCTGAATCTGTGTATCATATGTTTTAGACTTGTTGGTAGAAAGAAACTAAAAACATTTTAGATGGTTGTGCTTAAGTTTACTGGCTAAACAAACTACACCATGTTAGATATTTAAGAGGTGTTTTCAAATACATGATTCTTAAAATTTATAGAAGGCATTGGACCTTCTGGTAAATGTTTTCTTAAGTTGTTATCTAATGGTTGAAACGGTTTGCTAAGTATTCATGTGATATTGCTATTGTCAGCAAGCGATCTAGGACTTGCTCCCTCATTTCTCTATTCTAAGCCCAACTTGTTCTTTCATTTCTCTATTCTCTTCAAGGTAAGAAACTAATTCTATTATGAAGGAATCTGTAGGATGCACAATTTAATCTTTAGACCTTATAAAAGAGATGGCTAACATTTTTCTGCAATAGCATAGCCAAAATAAGAACTTAAATAATAATCTCATAGCTAGATTCACTTCGCCATCAGCGAAGTATACAGTAAGTAGAAAAAACCTCCCTTTCAGACCAAAGGGAAAGAAAGTTTTAAAGTGAGAATATAATTTTCCTCATGGGCATTGTCTACCTTAGAAAAACTACTACAGAACATGCCTGTGACTATAGACTTGTAGTTCAGGCCACCGAAGATTAGAGATGGGACACGGGCACTCCCTTGACTTGCATCCTCTGGTCTGCTTTAACACAAACCAGGAGGAAAAGAAAGCTCGGCATCAGAAGCAATGGGTGGCAGGCCTATTAATGGCTGATCTGTACAGTGATCTGCCCTCAAGGAGACCCAACAGGCCAGTCCACTGCAGTGGCTTTCAATGTGGTAAGCCTGGGCTTCAGCAGAAGTCAGCTCGTGAAGAGCCCTGGCAGCTCTGCCAAGAGTTGGATCACTGGAAATGGACCTGCCCTGGAGTCGAAGGATGCCTAGGTCAGAGCCACAGATCTTATTGGCTCTAAGCTGAAAAGCCCTTCACTCAGCCCAACTTCCAAAGTGACCACTGCAGCTGAGGGGATGGTCAAGTAGGGTCAGCAACATTGCAGGCAGAACTGTAAATTTCTTGTTAGAGATGCCCCCTGCCTTTACCTGGCCAGCTCTCCTCCCAGGCCAGCCAAGTAATGAAAGTCAACAGAGTGCCTTCCCCTAGGAGGTTCACACCTCCCTTAGGATATACCCCATGTGAAGAGATAGATAGGTCTGGGCCTCTGAATTTACAAGGCCTAAAGCCCACCAGATTATGATCAAGCCCCTTCTATCAGGTTCTATTTGCCTCTCAATCAGAAAACTTAATTGTAGCTTAGACAGCACCTTTCTTAGCTCCTCTAATAATGACTCTGTCCTTTGTTCTAGGCCCTGTCTAGTGCACTTGGGCCTCATTCCTTTGTAATCATAACCTCTACTCTACCACCAATGGCTCTACTCCCAACCTGTGTGTACTGATGGTCCTCTTCCCCACTTAATGCTGTATAATTGTTCAAACCTGGTAAATGCCACTCTTAGGATCATTGGTTACTATCCTCACTCTGTCTTTTATGACCTTGTCTAAATATGATCAGAGTCGGCAAACTTGGAAGGCTTCCATAGCCTTGGCAACTCATGACGACAGCCTAGGATGGTTACTGGCGCCATAAACTAGAGTGTCAATTTGTTGGGTCAACAACAGGAGCCACTGTGCACTTGCTCCTCATGTGGGATCTCTGTCCTTAATGTGCTGTCCATTGTGATTTAATGCTATAACTAGTACTCAAACAGTATGTTTCACTTTGTGTTTCTATGTGGGTGCAAACTGTTGAAATCTTTATACTAAATTGATCTTCTGTATATAAAGAGAATTGAAAATGAATCTTGATGCAAATGGAAGGGGAGAGGGAGCGGGAGAGGGGAGGGTTGCGGGTGGGAGGGAAGTTATGGGGGGGGAGAAGCCATTGTAATCCATAAGCTGTACACTGGAAATTTATATTCATTAAATAAAAGTTAAAAAAAAATAAAACCTAGAAATAAAAAAAAGAAGTTAATTAAAGTTAGATTATAATTTGCAAGGAATTTTATTTGTTTTTACTTATTTTTAATGTCAATTCATTTTGAATATGACTATTAAGTTGGTAAATGATGATGTCAGAGACCAATATTGTCTTTGATCAATGGGGTCATTCATTCAATTTAAGGTACAGTGCAACTAAATGTTAGAACTTGCCTGTTTCAGCACCAGCTGTCCCTGAGACCCAGAGGGGGCTTTTTCTACCACATACAGAGCAGGCATGGCATTATTAGCACAACTGATTAAATGGACAATTGAAGTTCAAATGTCTCTGTCTGAAATGTAATTTAGTGTTTTGGCTCTGAGCTTGGTTCTATTTAGAACTGTTGTCTGGTCTGTACATTAGACTGTGAAGCCAACCTAATCCATTACATATTTATTGAACTTCTACCATCATGACAGACATATTGCCAGGGTTTCAACAATAGAAAAACATGAATGCAAGGTACTTCATGCTTTTGACAAATATACATCTTGGCAAAGCAAGAATATAAATCAGTATAATGCAAAGCAAAGAGTTAAGAACCACTTGAAAGAGATAACAGCTTCTTGGAGGTAAAACCTTGAGAGGAGCACTGAATGATGGGTAGGGTAGAAATGGCTGGAAATCAGTGATAAAGAGGCATACTATGTACAACCAAGGAATACTGTGGGACTCATTTTCCTAAGAAAAAGTCATCCAGTTAGACTCAAATGTGCATTACTTGTGATGGTGTAATGGAAGGTGAGTGTGAGAAGGAGATTTTGCCCAGGTAATACATGTGAAAATCATTGTCTAGGTAATAGGAGCTTGGTTAGGCAAAAGTGATGGGTTTAAGACCAATCATTGCATGTTACTTATCTGTTCCAAGATAGTGGGCCACCAATAGACCACATTATGAAAATTACTCGTTTATATCTCTCTTGACCTGCTACCACACCCTCCTCTCTCTTCCCATTCTTTTCTAAGTTGAATTCATATCTGACATTATTCCTGGTGAGGAGTAACTTATAATGACTTGGGGGCTGGAGTGGGTGGGGCTAGGGTGTCGGGCGTATCAGTTAGGAGAAGGATTCCCATATGATCAGGGAAGTTAATGTAAAAGACTTCAGGACTCTGAGGAATCAGATCATAATGGGAGTAGGTGAGACAGTAGGATAAATAGATTGCTGTGGATGAACAGTGATGGGGGTTTCTCCAAGCATACAGAGTTGAATAGTACCAGCATGCCCGTCTTAGTCCAGCTCCAGTGGCCCTTGGTTGTGGGAGTGACAGCCTAACTCACAGGGTAGGTGATTGAGGAAAACCATCCCCAGTAATGGAAATTACTCCAAATATTGTTGCCATGCTTTGCTAGTCATGGTCTCTTCATGAACTAGTGAGGCGGCATGCAGAGGTTAGGATAGCAGAAAAATAGCTTAACTAAACATAAGAAGATTTTGGGTTTGTGGCCCCGATATAAGTCTGAGTTTGTAGTTTGCTTAAAAAAAAAGTAGAAATGGGTACATAGGTTCTTAGAGCCATTTTACCTCCTTAAGGTCATAAAAAGAAGGCATAGATTATAGGATGTGACTCTCTGTAAACTCAAAAAGTTCAGGCCTCCTAAAGGTGGCACTTTTAACAACTCCTTTCATGATTCCTGTAGAGTGCAGAGGGCTGCTGGAGAGGTGAGAGTTACAGGGGGGTGATTGGGGACCTGCATCTTCAGTCAGATCCACAAGGTGGCATTCTGTCAAGAAAATATTCCGCTGTGTAGGTGGTTCCTGTGAGTGATGCTGCATGTGCCCCCGTTTGCAGGAAGGAGAGATCACGTTCCTGAACGCTGCCTGGAAGCGGCGAGACAGTAAGTTATAGATAATGGGGTTGACAGCTGAGCTCAGGTAGAAGAAGACACCTGGAATGCAGAAATGAAAAGCTGAGAAGAAACTCAGTGAGAGGTAGAATAGGGAGAATCATAAATAATGAACAAAGAACTGGAATCCTTCTGATTGTCCCGTATATATATAAAACTCTAGTAATTGAGATTACAAAATGCTCTGAACATACCTACCACCTGTGTACTTAGCAATCAAATAGAAAGATTAAAGACTGTTGGACAAATTTAGGCTGGCAAGGGATCTCTCTGAGATGCTTGCAACTTCCTTTGATCCCTACTTGATTAATGAGAGAACATGTTCCCCGTAGCAGTAATGAGAGATGCTTAAGTATCAGAGGAAAGAGAGATATTTTCCTATCATTGGAATTTTTACTTAAATCTAGAATCTGAAAGAACAAGTAATAGAGGAATGGTGAATCAGTTAAGGCTTAGCCCTTGCTGAGATTTCTTAAAATGCTAAGTACCTCCTCCAAGAAAGATTCCCCAGTATCCTTTCTTTTTCTGCCTCCTTCCCTTACTCACTTTTCTGTTTTATCTAATAATTGTATTTTATCTTTTCTGTCACCTGGGTTGCTTATTGCCATTCTGTTTGGAATACACTATTGCTTTATTATCATATGTTACTTTATTTCTCCAAGGCCCAAGATGAGTCCAAGTTTGGGAATCAGAGGACCTGGTTCTAACCTTGGTCCTAGCTTGTGCTGTGATCTTAGACAAACTTTGATAGTTCATTTTTTTCTCTATAAAATGGGAATGAAAATTCCAGCTTACCCCACTTCCCTGGATTACTGCAAGGATAAAGTTGGGATACCATCTACAAAGGAGCTAAGAATATAATGCAAGTGATAGGTACTATTGTCAACATGTTCCTAGTTATCCTCATTTATATCATTCAGGGCATTAGTAGTGTCATATGGCCTAAGAACAGAATAGGCAGGTTGGGATATACAAAGAAATAAATACCGATTGAACTCTTATTGTGTGCCAGGAGCTACAAGGCACATTGAGAGATGGTGAATTTAGAATTTTTCCCCTAAATACTTGAAATAGTATTGCAGAGACAAGATCTATGACTAAATTCAAAAATTAAAAGCTGAACAACATGAAACTATATCTGCTAAGAGCAAAATATGATATGCTGAAAACCATGCTATATCCACTCATATAATGTCATAACACAAAGACTATTATGGTTATGAAAGATTTAGTGTGGTAATTTAACTATAGCCAGAGCTTGAAATGGATAGCAAACAGAAAGTAAGGAGAGTGTGTTGCAGGCAGAAGGCATAGCATGCACAAATGGGCAGAAGTAAGAATTGTTTGCATCATACACAAATAATGCACAGAACTCTCTAACCATGTTGATAAATGTATTGTGTGTGAATGGAAATACTACAACTTGGAGGATGAAAAGACAAGTTGAGGGAATTTTCTGTAGGGTTTAAGAGGTTTAAACATTATCTAGTTTTCAGTGTGGGGGAAGGACAAATGGCATCTTAACTCCATAATATCATCCTTGATTCTGTAATGTGGCCACCTTAACACATCTAGAGCTACTTAGTCAGCTGGTCAATTTCATGTGAACTTATAGGTTATTCCAATTTCTTTGAACTTACCCATTTTCCTGTGATTAATCATAAAGATAAGCTAATAGCTATAAATATTTTTGAGGTTTGGCCTTGGATAGTTAATGGTTGAACACAAGAGTACTAATGTCTAGGTCTAAACTCTACAGAGGCCTGCTAAATGAAAAAGAAAGGGTGAAAAAAATAGAAGATACAATGTTATCTGATTAACATAAATTGATCTTTCCTTTTATCTCTGGTTGCATCTTTGAGAATATAAAGAGCCCAGAGAATCAGCCAGTGACTAGCAGAGGCAGGGGAATGGAATGGCCTGCACCTCTGACCAACAGTTCCACTGACTGAGAACGAAGGACCCAGGTGGCCAGCCTCTGCAGTGCTTTTGTGTACAGAACACAGAACTTAAAGTTAGATGACTTGGGCTTGAGCCCTGTTTTTACTGTTTTGCATATGATTGTCTGTAGGAAGTCTATTTCTTCTTGTGGAACTGTGTTTTTGTACTATATCATGTTAGTGACAGTATCCACTAAACAACTTGTTTTAATTTTAAAAATACAGAAAAGAATTTTATAGCTCAAAAATTTGTTTAATGGGCTTGGTATCATTTGCTTCCTTACAATCTGCTATGGTTTTTCTGAGCAGACATCACTGCCATTTTGAAGACACTTTAACATGAAGGAAACCATGGACTCAGATACTTCCAAATACTAATGGTGTAACTGAGGAGCAAGTTCAGGTCCCCTGACATCATGATTTTCCATCACTGTTTCCACCACATTCTATAGTATCTTCAACATGCAGCATTAATGTAGCCTAAAAGCAGACCTTAATGTTCCATGAGCACCCTTTGGTTGGCTCACATGAGGATTTAACTCTTTCGAAAGGCAATACAAGATTTCAGGGATATGATATTCACTAAGTCAGAACAGATCCACTTGTATTGCCATTGGAGGGGAAACTAAAGGCATTATCCCATAAGCATTTTCCTACTATAGCCATTATTCTTAGAGTAAGGTTTTTCTATGAAGTAGCCTCCAAATAGTGATGTGCTGTATGTCTGTGGAAACAGTAACATCAATATTTTAAAAAATTAACATCAGATGTCTTCATCACTATATGGCAGGTCTCTATGATAAACTGGTATACTCAGGCATGTAAGCAAGATGAAGAAGTTGCCATTACCTGAATACTTGTCATTCAATCAAGGGATCTGAGTCTTTACCTGATATCACATGAATGAGATTGAACACAGCAGCCAGGGATTCATTCCATTCTTCCACAAAGCTGAAGAAGAGTCGGTCAATATGGAATGGGGTCCAACAGATAGCAAACGCCAAGACTAGGACAACTGGAAGGGGATGATAAATGGGAGAGGAAAAGGCAGTCTTAGCAAGGATAGATGTCCATTGTTGAGTCTGTCATCCGTTCCCTCTAGCAGTTTGCTTTGTTAAGCTGCAACTGTTACAGGCAAACTATATCGAAAGAGCCTCTGTAGTGAGTATTTAAGCATAAGAATGAATTGAACTGGACCTAGGATATGTTTTCCAAATGACTGAGCAAGTTTTCTTATATAATCTAAGTTTCCTTTAGAACATTTAGAAAATACTGTATATATCTCACAGTTCTGAACATGTTTTACTGTCAAAACAAAGTGTGCTGCAGATAGACTGTGGGAGCCATAGAAACTGATTAAATAAATAAAATAGATTCAAGTACTTGGTGTTTCTTAGAGTCATGGATTTTTTTTCAAAGATTTTTTTTTATTTTTAATTAGTAAATATAAATTTACAAAGTACAGTTTATGGATTACAATGGCTTCCCACCCCCCCATAATTTCCCTCCCACTCACGCCCTGGATTAATGACAAATTGCTACATTTTTATATGAATTCATTTGTAACTCTAGAAATAATTCGAAGTTTCTCTGAACTCGATCATTTAAAATTCTGTGAAGGGTGGGGGAGGAGAAAGAAAAATTGAACAAGCAGCATAAGATTGCTTTACATGTATCTTTTGATTTGAAAGGGATGTATTTGGAAATGCAAATTTCCAGAGCATAGAATTCCTTCCAGTTTCCTATCTTCAGTTCTCACAGCAGAGATTGCTGCTACTGTAGTTTGTCTTTGGAACATTCAGGCTCCACAAATACAAATATATACTAAATCCTTTGCTTTTCTGTGATGCGATTCTTGGGATTTATCTTAGAATAATCTTGTGGGGACTGGGGAAGAGATGGGGTAGAGATGGGGTATGGATAGATTAGCTATGGGTTGACACTTTGGGAATCTGAATGATGAGTACCTGCACATCCATCACATTCATTTGAGAGCTCTCTGAACTTGGATGCACTTTTGAAGTTTCTTAGCGAATAGTGCACGTATCTCCTTTGGCATTAAACACATTCAAAATAAGGGCCCACCTATATGGTGTGGTTTCAGCAGAATTTGAAAGTTCCTTCTGAGTTTACCTTCCTCCCACCTCACCATCCAAGATGAAATCCCTAATCTGCATACTGCTGCCTGTAATTCCCTTCAGTTACAAATTTAGTTGCTGATAAAATTAGACCTCCTCCCAAGGCAAATACGTTATAATACACTTTGTTATTATGACTTCAATGTGAGTGAATTTTCAAGTCTTTTTGTGAGTAGATAATGAATAAAGTGAAGAGGGAACACATAACACAGACACTAGGTTTCTTTATAGGAAAAGTCAGGTGCCAACAGGGACAAAAATGTCCAAGAAAATGGCATTTAGAGGCAAAAAGACTGCAGTGACTTCAGTGTTATTTTTTCTCACGGTTATACTGAGTGTTTTATGTGTACATTAGCTTGAAGTTTCATTTATTTCAAACCTGAGGTTTTAATGTGGAAAGTTTGTTGCACATCTCTTTTCTCTCGTCAGTAAATCGCAGAGATGAGTGCTAGATCATATATTTTTATAACATTCTTTTGGGAGAGCATAAAGCAATACCATGATAGTTATTCTTTAGCCTTTACAAAAGTATACTTTTTGATGCAACATTATACAAGGTCACAGGCGCGATGACTACTTAGAGATCCTCTTGGACAGATGTTCTTAATTTGGATTGGAAAGATTCCCTGGAGTCCTTGGGTAAGCACCAGGGGGTTCATAATCCCCTGAAATGGATTAGAAAGTGTTATGTTTATGTGCATTTATATACATTCTAGGTAGATAGCCCACGGTTTTAATCATGTTTGTAAGGAAATTCATAACACAAATAGAATAAAAGCTACCTGCTCATTTTATAGAGGGGAAAAGTGATGCTCATAGGGTAGATGTAATTTACTGAACACTACACAGAGTGTATTGCAACACCTTAAATTCAACATATTTTCTTGAGGGCTCGTACTCAACATGAAGCAAAACTTGAAGCTTGAGCAATCCAGAGCAGACGGACCATTATATTAGTTTGAAATCATTTTGAACCTGACCCCAGCAGCACTTTGTTAGCACCAAAGGAAACTCCTTAGCTTTTATAAAAACAGCAACAAAAACCAACACACACGAACAAAATGCTGGGCTTACACAGCATCTTGGTCACTGATTTTCTGGAGGGTCTTTGAATATTTGTGGTCATTTCATCTGCATCAAGGGATTTATCTTTCTTCAGCTAAAAGGGAAAGTGGAAAGAGACAGTAAGAAAGGGAAGCATTCTTGTCCCATTCTGGGTCTGAGCAGTGAAACTTAACACACCCCCACCCCACCCTGCCTTTTGTCCAAAGGTAAACAAACACACAGGGATAGGGTCTGTGTTGTGGTGCAAGAGGGTTAAGCTGTTGCTTGCAGTGCTGGCATCCTGCATTGGAGTGCCGGGTCACACTGGAACCACTCCACTTCCAATCTGCTCCCTGCTAACATGCCTGGGAAGTCAGTGGAAGATGGGTGGTCTCCTGCCACCCAGGGGATAGACCAGGATGGAGGTCCTGGCTGTTGGCTTTGGTCTGGCTTAGACCTGGCTGTTGTGGCAATTTGGAGAGTCAAACAGTGGATGGAAGGACTTGATCCTTCTCTCTATTTCTCTCTGTATTCTCTCGCTCTCTCCACTTGTTTCCTTTCTCTCTCCTGTTTCTCTTTCTTGGTCTCTGTCTCTGTCACTCTGCTTTTAAAATAAACATGTAAATAAATCTTAAGATTTATTTATTTATTTGACAGGTAGAGTTATAGACAGTGAGAAAGAGAGACAGAGAGAAAGGAAAGGTCTTCCTTCTGTTGGTTCACTCCCCAAGTGGCCACAATGGCCGGAGCTATGCCGATCTGAAGCCAGGAACCAGGTGCTTCCTTCTGGTCTCCCATGTGGGTGCAAGGGCCCAAGCACTTGGGCCATCCTCTACTGCCCTCCCGGGCCACAGCAGAGAGCTGGACTGGAAGAGGTACAACTGGGACTAGAACCCGGCACCCATATGGGATGCTGGCGCCACAGGCGGAGGATTAACCAAGTGAGCCACGGTGCCAACCCCTGTAAATAAATCTTAAAAATAAATAAAAAAAGCCAACACACATGCATATGTACAGAAGGATTTCCCATATTCTGTGGATCCACTTACACAGATGCCTGCAGTAGCCAGGGCTAGGCCAGGCGGAAGCCAGGAGAGGGTAAGTTATTCTGGGTCTTCTACGTGGGTGGCAGAAATTCAGCTAATTATCACTTCTGCCCCCATAACGTGCATTAGCCAGAAACTAGGACAGGGAGCTGAGCTGGGACTCAAATGCAGGTACTCCAATATGGGGATGTGTGTTTCACAGTCATTTCTTAACTGTGCTATGCCAAATGCCTTGTTCTTGGGCAGTGTAACTCTAATACTCATTTTGAAGACAAAATACTATGACATAGATAGATACAAGGATATGTTAACTGTTTAACAGTGAGTTGGAGTTAGAATTGAATCCAGTCCCCTAAACTTAACTGGGTAGAGGGCTGTGACCAAGTGACAGTGCAACCATTTTTATATGCAGTTCTATAGAGCCTTGGTTATGTACCATGTTAATATTAATTTGATGAAAAATGTGAAATTCTGAAATAAAAAATGTCATATGGGTTTTCTCATGCATTCACTTGCTTGTTAATAATGATGAGCATCTATTAGAGTGAAATCCCTATGTGAAATGGGAAGTAGGAGACAGAAAAGAAAAGCAGGTATTATTTTAACTTCATGAGGGTTGGTGTGGGGCTTCTCTGAGCCTTTAACGTGCTTATGGTCATGACGATTCTTCAAGGTAAATAATGCTCACCCCCTCGTCCCTCCCCTTCACACTGCGTCTCCCACCTCATTCTAGCCAGAAGGCGAACAGTATGTCTTTAACTAAACCATGCCTTCTGTCCCCGAACCCCTTTTCAGTGGATTACCATGTTTGTACCATTTTAGCAAGAAAAAAAATTGAAAAATGCTGATTTACTAACATTATTGTTATGAATACATGTATTTCTGAGGTAAGATGTTGAAATATATTCATCCTGTGGGCAGCTGTTTGGTGCCGTGGTTAAGACACCACTTGGGACACCTACAGCCCCTAGTGCAGGGCCTGGGTGTTAGTCTTGGATCCACTCTCCATTCTAGGTTCTGGTTAATGTACACCTTAGGAAGCAGCAGATGATGGCTTAATTATTTGCATCCCTGCAATCCATGTCAGAGATCCAGATTGAATTCCTGGGCTTTGGCCTGATCCAACCATGACTGTAGCATGGGTCTGGGGAGTGAACCAGTGATTGGAAGATCTCTCTATCACTCACTCTTCCTTTCCTCAAATAAAATAAATAAATAAAAAATTAAAAGTATATATATTCACCTAAATGGGAAGATGTGCTGATCCTTAATGTAGCATCTGAAAATTCCACACATCAACACTACCTGCAGTCTTCCTGGTTCCATCCAAAGCCCACCTACTCCTGGAAGATTCTGGTGGCTGCTTTATCCCACTGCAGTCTCCTACCCCTGAACTACTGTAGCACGGAGACCTGATTCATTCACCTGCATGCGGGATTTTTTTTTCTGTATGTGCATTTCTAGTTTGTGGGGATATTCAGTCAGATAAAGGAAGCACTGATGCATTATGACAAACTGCCATCCAATATCTTAAAGTTAGGGTGGAGATTGACCTAGTGGTTAAGGTGCTCCCATCCCACATTGCTGAGTCTGGGTTCCATTCCCAGCTCCAGCATCCTGCTCATGCATACTGTGGGATGCAGTGGTGCTTGCTCAAGTAGCTGAATTGCTGCCACCCGTGTGGGAGACCTGAATTAAATTCCTGGCTCCTAGTTACTGTCCCAGCTCAGACCAAGTCATTGAGGGGGTTTCAGGGGTGGGGACTCCCAGCCGATGAGAGCTCTTTCCATCTGTCTCTACATCTCTGCATCTCAAAGAATAAACATAACTAATATTAGTATAGTCTGTATTTTCCCATTGTCTAGAATTTATTCTCTTCTCATCCTGATGACACCCTGATTTTCTCTTGCAGAATATATTTCTTACCCACAGTTAGTCATTAAATTGGATGAAAATGACTGCAACTCCAGCTCCAAATATAGTCCCTGGATTATATACATTGATCAGATTTTCCTTTCCTTTAGTCACAGTGAGTGGATAAGTGGGACCAGATTTCAGAAAAATTTCAGATGTTTGCTCATAATTCTGGAACAGGATGTTTTATTTCCTTTTTATTGAGACTTCCAGAGGGAGTCCTTTTTATTCTGTACAAATGAGAAAAAACAGCTTTTTTGTTTGTTTGTTTTGTTTTGTGAGCTGGAAGTGTTTTAAATTACCAGTGGTGGCCGTGGTAGGTGAGGAAGGGTGTAATAAAGGTAAACCAAGTCCATGGAAAGAAGAGCAAAGAAACAGAAATAAAGCTAGATCTTTAGTGATGTTATGTGTTCTACTGGATTAACTTCATCAAGAGCCAACTCTAGTTTTGGAATTCCCTGGTCTATGCTCACTTCATAATTTGCCAGTTGAGTTGGGTTTCTTTCACTGGCAATGCTAAAGTCCTGATTGAGTTATTGAGGCCATCAAGTGGAAGGAAAATTTAATTTATTTAGGATCAGGCTACTGAGTTATAAGGAGACAGATTCTAGTACACAGTAAATAAGAAATTGGTATGAATGTGCAACAGTGGGGCAAACTGCTTGAAGAAGCAGTGGACTTTCTAGGCTGATGGAGTTTTTGAGGGACTATTTTAGAGAATATATTTAGAACTAAATAAGACTTGGAAAAGTAGATCATTCAAAGTTGCCTCTAAAGTTCAACCATTCCATAACTTGTCTTCCTAACAAACATACTGGGAATCTTCAAAAAGTTCATGAAATTGAATATTTTGAAGAAATTATATGTGGATTTCAAAATTTTTGCATCCAATTAAGTTGTATTTTAATTCCATTTTATTGTGAGCCTTTTGAAGTACCCTGATTGAAGTTCTGGGAAGTCAGGTGTGTCTCGGTGCCATATGGGCCCTGAAGCATCTGCTTGTGTGATTGAACCTGGCCATCTGACTCCTGAAGATATTGATGCTTGTGACATATTTCTGTGTCTTTAAAAGTGTGAGATGAAAGGTCTGCTGATATTTGACCCATTATAGCTAGAACTTGGAAACGATGGAATTAACTGTGAAATTATTTAGGAATAGAAGGAAGAAAACTGAAAATTGTAATATGACAATAATAAAACAGTAATATCAAACAGTGCAGACAGAATTTATCTTTGTATATGGTATGTGATACAAAGTGGCTATATTATTGCTATTATTATGATTCTTTTATTGCCCAAAAATTACTCAAAAGATATAATAAAAACTGTGATTTTTGAAACGTAAGTATTAATTTATGTTTGTTGACCCACTCGTGTAGATTACTGAGTTCTTTCTGTATACCCTCTTTCTGATGGTACCATTCACTCATAAGTAGTGCCTGTGCTGATACAAAGACGCAGTCAGGTGCAGTGAGAAGAAAAGCAAAAATATGTTCAAGATTAGAGCCATGTATCACACCACAAACTTTAAGTTGCTAATAGTTTCATACTAATTTTAAAATTCATAGTTATTATAAAAGATGTTTATTCCATTACTTTGCTGCAGTCTATAATCAAGACAGTAAAAGGGTATTAAGATCTGTTAATCTCTTATTTGGTTGTGTTTAGTAGTTCTCAGTGGTAATTTCTCCACTCCTAGGAATAATTTCCTCATGTCAAATATCAAACACAATTCTTGTATAAACAAGTTTCCTCTACGAGTATAGTTTGCACTAAAAAGAAAATCGAGTGTGTACTAATTATTACTTACTTTGCATCTTCCTTAGGGTGTAGTGACATAACTAGCTTACTAGCAGAAAGTGAAAAAATTAATACTTATGTACGTGGCACATGGTTCCAAAGAACTTAGAGTAGTTGACCTACAGGAATAGAATCTTAACAATTTGTTTAGCTAATCACAATTTGTTAGCTAATTTGTTTAGCTACGCCCAAGCTTTTATTTTAAAACTACACAAAGAGGAGTGAAAAATGGTGGTCACTATGTAGGAAGCTGAGAAGCCTCATATCCCTCTCCCTTTAGCTATGGAAGATTAAAGTGAATGAGAGGCTCAGGAACCCATGTTTACATAGGATCTTGATCATTTGTTAATAATGAATGAAATATTTCTACTAGCTTTTCATGTATGTAACTTTGAAAATCAGTTTCAAAATACCAATATATAGTAATATATGTTGTGTATATAGCTTTACAATTAGAATGCTACATCCACACACAACCTCGTGTTTGAGATGGTTAAATTCTGCTGCAGTTTGAACATACATTCTCACCAACTAATGTATTAGTACTATATACAGGAGTTAGAAGGACCAGGCCAAAACTTCACCAGTATTTTCCCCCTGATGGAGAGGAACTTGCCCTGGGATCATCTCTTTTCCATCTCTCTAATGTTTGAACCCTGGAAAGCAGCTCAGTGGAGACTCCCATCCTAGAAATATGAAACCTCCCTAAATGTTCAGCTTGAGCACTTTTGTGGCTTTCCTCCTCCTCTCCTGATGCTGGTATTTCATCAGTCTCAGGTCTGCTGCTTTCTGAAGGCATTGAGTCCCTGAGTCAGTCACACCCTGAGACTGGCCAAGGGGTTCAGTCACTTAACAACCATTAGGATTGCTTGAATCTCTTAGTTCAAAAAGGGCTTTTGAGACAGATTTCCAGGTCTTGTAATGGTAGGGAAGCTGAAGGCCAGAAATGAGGGAAACATTTTTCCTGATTCACTCACTGAGCTTACAGTATAATCGGCAAGAAAAAAATTAGTTAAATAATCCACAAGTATAGATTATAAGTTGTAGTGAAAGAAAATAACCGGGAGCCCTGAGCAGCTATAAGGGCAGGTATAGTCTGGGACCCTGGGAGAGATTCCCTGAGGAAGTGCAATTGAAATAAGTCTTAAAGGACAAGTGAAGGGTAGAGAGACTAAAGGAATTGAGGGGGTGAACAATAGGAATATTTCAGGCAAAATGTGGAGGCTCTGAAGTGAAGCCTAGATACAACCTGTTTCTCCTGACATCCAGTCTATAGATCGTTAAGTTATTTTAGGAGTGACTTTCTTGGCACATAGCTCCTTTCCTGATACCCTCTGGTACCTTGGATAGCACCTCATTCTTCCTAGAATAGAGTGTTGTAAGGTGCATTACACACATAAAGGAAATTTGACTGGTTTCTAAGCTGTTTGTTTTGGCTGTCGCTTAGCTCTTCATATAAGTTAGCTGTGGGGTCCTGACAACAAAAAACAGTGACAATTGGAGTTATTGCGTTTTGTGGGGGAAGAATGTGATTTCTATTCAGAGTTGAATATTACTCCCTGACCAAAGATGAGTGACTCATAGATGTTAGATGGGGTAGAATTGACAAATTCTGGGTGGGAATTTCTCCAAGGATTTAGGATACTTGGAGTTGTGAAGTAGTTTTCCCCTTCAGTGAGAATCACGAGGCTTTTAAAGATGTGGCTATCAGCTAGTCTGCGGTGACATGTTTCTGGGAATACAGGGACGAAGTCCTTCAGGAGGAGACTGGCACGACTCTGCCTGATTCAATTTATTCTTGTGCCTAGGTGTCTGTGACACTGAAAATCTGTTCTTCTAACTTAGACCTTGCCATTCCTGTTAGAGACAACAGGTATTCAAAAGATCTGCTTCTGAGGCACTGCTTCTGACAATTACCTGTCTTGGAGGTGAACTGATGTGGGAGTGTGCTAGTTGTCACATCATATGTGGTACCAGAGCCATCTTGAGGCGTGTGCTGTGAGTTTATGTCTGCTCTGTTCTCCTTCCATTTATAACTCCTGTTGCTCCTGCTCATGGTACTTCTCCCTTTTTTGAGGAATCACAGATTGTTGGAGCCAGAAGGAGACGTAGAGATGGTCTGCTGTGACCTTTTCATTTTATAAATGGGAAAACTTATTCCAGAAGAATTATGTGGCTTTTCATGTCACCCGTGGACCTGGGAGTCTAAACATCCTTGTGACTTTATGACACATGCCATCTCCCTAAGTGGGTTGTCATAGTCAAGACTTCCATTTCTATGAATTTGAGTACAGAATATTCTAGGAGAAGAACTATATAGACATCTGCCCTTATCAAAATATTCTCAGCTAATTGACACTCAGAAAATAGAAAATAAAAAGAAATCAGTTTATCATGGAGAGCACTGGAAGGAACCTGCAATTTAAGTTGCAAACTGAGTGATAGTTTTCTTCTAACCCCAAATATCTCTATGGACATTTTCTTTTACTCTCCTTTAAGAGCTCCATCCACCTCCCCATCCCTCAGATTCTACCTGCTCTACAGGGGAACAAATTGATGTCATTGAGGACATTCATATTCTTTTGTTTTTATTTTAATCTGATATTTTAACCAAAGGGTCAAAGCAACCACAAGGAAGGACCTGACTTCACAATTGTATAGATGGGGAAAAATTACGCTGTCCTCAGACCAATTGGTGCAGTTGACAGAGATAGGGAGGACAGTAGAGTAGGGAAGGGCTCTCCAAGGTGTGGCCACCTAACCCCAGTTTGCCTGATTTGCTTGTTTCAAAGAGGCTACAGCTCAGACCAGATGAGTCCAATTTTTTTTTCTAAGGTTGTACAGTGTGCATAAAAGTATCCTTAGCAAGTTTTTCAAGGGATTCTCGGAAACACTTAGCTATGAGAGCCACAAGAAAAGAGAGGAGAGGAATCGAAGGTGAGCTATGGAAAGTGACAGGTGGTTATAATTCCTGCTTGTCTCATTTGAGGAAAAAGCTTTCAGCCTCTTTGTTTCCCCTCTGAGCTCATCTTACTTGTCTCTATGATAAATTTTCAGTTCTAAGATTGCTCGGTTCTAAATGATTCTCTTTGGATCAGTGGAACAGGCTGCATGCTGGCTCTAGCCAGCAGCCGGGATACTCACTCTGAGCCCCATGAGATAGTAGAGCACACTGATGACAGTCATGGGGAGGACGTAGAACAGGAAGGAAGTGACCTGGATGATGAAGTTGTAGATCCACATGGGCGTGATGATCTCACAGGTGGCGGAGCCGGGGACCAAGGAGCCATTGGGGAAGTAGTGGAGCTTGATGCCGTGGATGCTGGTATTGGGCAGAGAGAAAAGGACAGAGAAGCCCCAGACCACGGCCACGATTCTGAGAGCCCGCCGTCTGGTGCTCTCCAGCTTGGCCCGGAGTGGGTGGAGGATGGCCACGTAGCGCTCCACGCTGACCGTGGTGATGCTGAGGATGGAGGCAAAGCACACAGTCTCAAAGAGTGCCGTCTTGAAGTAGCAACCGAGCGGCCCAAACAGGAAGGGGTAGTTGCGCCACATCTCGTAGACTTCCAAGGGCATGCCGAGGAGCAGGACCAGGAGATCGGAGACGGCCAGGCTGAAGAGGTAGTAGTTGGTGGGTGTCTTCATGCTCTGGTGCCGCAGAATCACCAGGCACACCAGGACATTGCCCACCACCCCCACCACAAAAATCAGCGCGTACACTACAGACATGGGGAGGAAGAGGTGGCTTTGCCGAGGCCCGCACAGGTAGGCTAGGTAGTCCTCCGTGCTGTTCAGGTATTTCTTGAGTGCATCTTCCAGTTCCTGCTGGCGCCTCCAGGTAGCATTCTCAAGTCTTTCCATCACTGACAATGAAGTTTAAGACCCAAGTGTCCACTGCTATGAAGCGCTGTCCCAAGCTGAGCCAGAAAAAGAGAGAGCTGGGCAAAGCAGAGGCTCCGTGAAGAGGGCTGGGGGAGAGTGAGTGCTTCAGCCTCTAGGTTGGGCTGCTCAGACCGCGGATGCCTGTGGAAGAGCCCCTGAGACAGAAGCCCCTCCCCTCGGCAGGCGCAGGCCAATGAGTGTGTGGCAGGCTGCTCAGGGAGAGCACGCTGGGTGGGGTGTGCTGGCTTTGTGCACAAGGAGCAGGAGAGGAGGGGGAGGCCTTTCTCTGGATCCACAACCGCTGGGGAAACAGCTGAGTGTGGCGGTGACATTGTCCAAGTGTGGGCACTCCCACAACTTTGCAAGCAGGGTGAAAGGAAGAATTGAACTTGCAGGGTCATGGATAGATGATTACAAATCTCCACTGATCTTTGTCACTTGGCAAAAAACGGAAGATCAATGGACTTTCTCAGATTACCTTGTTCCACTGGAAATTCAAGGCTGTCTGATAAAAGCACAATCAATTCGACTTTGGAGTTCTGATTGCATCAACAATGGACGCCAAAGCCGAAAGGATGCTTAACATGTCAGCCAGCCCTGCCTGCTATCTGACATTTCAATCTCTTTAGGCAGCATCAAAAACCAGTGAGTTTCAGATTCAGGCATATACAAAGAAAACTGTGAAAGCAACTGGAATTCTCAGAGTCTTATTTCCTTATTTGCATAATTCATTCTATTGTGTTTAACACATACTTCTCGAGGATTCATTTTGTGCCAGACAATGTTTTAGGCTTTGTGGATACTTCAGTGAACAAACAAAAAAAAAGTTCTCAGCCCTTGTGAGTTTAATTTATTTACAGTGGGAATTTCTAAAAATATACTACCAAACTGATGAATTGATAAAATTTCAGATAGTTGATATGTGATTATTTACAAAGGATAGTCAAAGTTTTATCTCAGCAGATGCCCTTTGGGCTGAGGTCTGAATGATGAAAACTCAGAGGTTAAAAAAAAAAAAAAACTAAGGAAGTATATTCCCAGCAAAAGAAACAAGAAGTGCAAATGCCCTGAGGCAGAAACAGTCTTCATGTATTTCAGAAATGTGGAGTATAACTGAAACTTAATAAGGATCAGGAGATTTGAATGCATACATTTAAGTGTATAAAGGATCATGTAAACTCTTATAGGATATTACATATCCTCAAGATATACTTGCTGAATGTTAACTCTACTTAATTTATAAATTATGTGATGAAACTAAAGATGTCCAAGAATCATCTGTTGGTCCAGATGAGATAGCTAATGTGGCTATAAGGAGTAATTGGCATATCTCAGTGGCTTAAAAGGATAAAAATGTATTTTCTACACTGTAGATTTATCATACATCAGCTGGAGTGTCTGTTCCAGGTTGTACTCACTTAGTGACCCATGGCTAATGAGTAGCACTTCTAGAACTTTCATGAGCATTGTAGTAGGGTGAAGGGGAGCTGTGGAAGGTTTCAAGCCGGTAATTATAGGCTCTAGCCTCACAGTAAGTAACACATACCACTTTTGCTCAGAGCTCATTGATCAAGTTACTTGTAAGCATCCGCTCAGCTTTGGCACATGCAGGAAGTGCACAGAAGATGGAAAACCAGGAAAGTCTGGTGAACACAACAGTTATCACAGAGATAAGAGTCATCTCAGAGCCAGAATAGGAGCCTCACATGAATGAGGAGCTTTGTTGTTGAGATTACAAGGAACAGAGTTATTAATTTCTGATGAAATAGAAAAGTTTGACTATTGGGATAGAATATTTCAGTGACATATAAGGTCTTTAGAAGATCAGATAATAGGAACTATACACTTGTGAGTGGGAAACGTACTTCCTAATACGAAGACAACATACTGAAGATTCCAAAACACCTGTACATCATGACAGAGTAGGCTTAGTCAAATAGAATGCTGTCTAATATGGGGTGCAATATCAAACTCAATGGAAGGAGTTGGTGGAGGAGTGATAAAGATTTGGACTGCAGTGTAGATTTTGGTTCAAATCCTGGTTCTGTTGCATACTGGCTGTGTGGCCATTCAGGAATGTATGAATGTTTTGTCTGTGGCTCTCTGATACGCCACTGGCAAAATGACAAGGATGGCAATATTACCTTACAGCATTACTAGGAGGGCTAAATAGTTCCTAGTAAAATATCCCCTAGAAGTGATTTTAAATAATAGAGTATTTAAATATTTAATAATAAGGTATGTAATATGATAATGATAATGTAATAAGGAAAATGTCTTCACTTTCATTGGTATTAAAAAGACTATTATAAGATTTAAAAATTAGAAGACATGCTTGAAACGGTTAATGTGAAAAGGACTTTCATATTTTAAATAACCTGCAGTACAAAAAAACAAGTCAGAGAGGCTGCTAGGAAAGAATATGGATAACTGTCCTGCAGCTCACCTGGGTTTGCCCCTGACTTTTTAATAATAAGAAGACAGCATTATGAGAGGCTCTTATCTTGTGGGGAATGTTTGATGCAGGTAGAGATATTTTTCCTGAAAAAGACCCAGAAGAGAGAAGAAGTGAGAGGTAGAAGGGTCACTTTCCAACACTGATAGTATATTTGGATGATACCCAACGACAGAGGGGAAATACATAGAAGATGTCAGGTAGCAACAACAGGTGTTCAATTCCAGTGAGATTTCTTGATGATTGACTAGAGAACCTGTTAGAATTACTCATCTGAGTATTTTAGGCATGGAAAGCCAAGACACTCTGGCAAAAAAAACAAACAAACAAAAAAAAACAAAGCAAAACAACAACAACAAAAAACCTAAATGAAAGATCTCTGCGAGTGAGATCCCAGTGGAAAGAACCATCAAAGGAGGTACCTTTCTTTGAAGGGAGGAGAGAACTTCCACTTGGACTATGGCCTTGTCAAAATAAGATCAAAGTCGGTGAGCTCAGGGGGCTTCCATGGCCTTGGCAACTCATGACTAGAGCCTGGGGAGATTGCTGACGCCTTAAACAAGAGTGTCAATTTGTTAAGTCAACAACAGGAGTCACTGTGCACTTACTCCCCATGTAGGATCTCTGTCCTTAATGTGTAGTTCAGTGTGAATTAATGATATGACTAGTGCTCAAACAGTATTTGGCACTTTGTGTCCTGTGTGGGTGCAAACTGATGAAATCTTTACTTAATATATACTAAATTGATCTTCTGTATATAAAGAGAATTGAAAATGAATCTTGATGTGAATGGAATGGGAGAGGGAGCGGGAGATGGGAGGGTTGCAGGTGGGAGGGAAGTTATGGGGGGTGGGGAGGAGGGAAAGCCATTGTAATCCATAAACTGTACTTTTGAAATTTATATCTACTAAATAAAAGTTAAAAAAAAGACTTACTCATCTGAATGACAAGAAGCTGGAGTATTTACCCAACAAGTTCAGGAGAGTTGCTCCTGAAGGCAGTAAACCCAGTGAGTTTATTGCCCCGTTCTTACTCAGAGGTTAAAGAGGTTTGCATGCTGTCAGTGAAGGTTATGAGGTAGACAAATAGAAATGTAGGATGAACTTATGATGCACCCAGATCACCACAGGTAAGTAGGAGCTTGCACTGGACTCAGTTTTAGTAGCCACGTTTGAAATTGAGCCGATAAGGGGTTGTAATATAGGAGAACCAGTAGCATCCACCAAAATCTATAAAGTAAGAAATAATAATGTTAATAGCTGTTGAGTACCTATTCTCAGGTAATACTGAGAAGATTTTACATGGACATGTATGTGCATGTGCAAAAATAATAGTAATTTGCACTAATACTTATGAGATAGGTTCTGTTTATCCTTGGCACTACACAGGGGGGAAATGAAGCACTTAGACTTGTAGAACTTTTTGAAACTCATATAGTACATCAATCACTTGAGTTAATTTTTGTTTTAGTAATAATAATTCATATGTTTTGTTGAATTAAATAAACAAATATTTGTTTCTTAGTAATTGTACAGCTCCATCAAGAGTTGCCTTGTAGCTCCTACTCTACATGTTTCTCACATTGGATTAAAGGTTACAATTAGTGTTTCCACAAGTCCCAAAGTAATATTTCCAAAAGGGACTCTGGCTCTAAAATTTTCTGCCCCAAACTAAATCAAGGTATGTGGCCATCCCAGATCCCAAAGAGAGTAAGAAGAACTATTTCATTTGTCTAGGGGGAGAAAACCAAAATTACTTGCTAAACAGAATGAATGATTATGTATTCTGCCCCCCTGAACATCAAATATCCAGCCTATATTCTCTCTTGTAGGCAAAACACCCCTTTGCCTGCTCCATTGGTGTTGCCTCAACATCCCTATGCAGTCATAGCTTGACGTGGCGGACTCAGGATCTCTGGGTGCCATGTGGTATTCTTTACAACAAACAAGAAATCCACATGTCACTCCTCTTGTTCCAGAGACATTTAATCTAGAGTGTTAAATGATTAGCTCCCCACTGTGATACTCCTGACCCTGATTTTCTCATTGCTTACTCTCTGACCTCTGGACTCACGCTGTGGAGCTGAGAATTTGCCTTATAGCAGTGTTCCACTTCCATATCTAATGTGGAGCTGGAAGATTAGACAAGATCATGCTGTAGCTACAGCTGACCCTAACATCTCAGTGAATTTAAACAACAGAGCCTGATTTCTTTGTATGCAATTTGTCAGTTGTGGCTAGGAAGGGAAAACTTTGTTCTACACTGTCTTCATCTAGAATAGTTTGGAGAATCTCTCCCCTGAAGCACGGTAATCAAACTGCTGGGTAAGCATGACTATGGGGTTCTGGCTTCTTCAATACCACATTTTTGACAAATTTTCCTCTATGTTGTAGCATCTAATACTGTTCCAAGCAATGCCAATGAACCCAATGAATCAATCATAATGATGCTAAATACAGGCATTGCAGTAAGTAAGGAAATAAACTGTAACTCAACCCTAATTGTTGAAAGAATAATTAGGAAAATTATAAATATCTTATCAAAAAGTGTTTTTAACAAATTTTAAATTTATTTTCACTTTATTTGAAAGGTAGAGAGTCAGAAAGAGAGAGACAGGATAAGGCAGAAAGATAGAGATCGTCTTTCCACTGGTTCATTCCCAAGTGCCTGCAACAACCAGGACTGGGTTAGGCTGAAGCCAGGGACTTGGAACTCCATCTCAGTCTCCCATGCAGGTGGTAGGGACAAATATACTCATACAGTCATCTTCTGCCTCCTAGCTGGAAGCTGGATTGGAAGTGGTGGAACTGGGACTTGAACCAGGCAGTCTGATATGGGATGTGGGCATCCCAAACAGTGACTTAGCCACTATGCCTCATGCCTTCCCTGGAAAATGTTTGTAATCTAGATATTAACAATTTGAACACATTTGCCTGAGAACTTGGTACGGAACCTTAGTTCAGTGGCATAACATTCTCATTCTGAACTGTGGCATCCTAGGGAGCTGAGGAATTCTCTAGTGAATTTGGATAACTGCAATGAAAGTTCTGTCTCTTCAGAGTAAGGACAGCCAAAAGATTGCTTGCTCCAGTTTTAAGTCCTGCATTTAAAGAGGGATTTGATAGAGCTAACTCCCATAATGGCGATTGGGATGGTCCTAGTAAATACAAGGCTTGGGTTCTGTCTGTTTTAACCACAGTCCTTCACTGTCTATGGCTGCTTTTGGACTACAGTGCAAAGTTGAGTAGTTCTGATAGACTTCACAGCCCTAAGGTCTAAAATCTTTATTGTTATTGGTCTGTATTAGCTTTCTGGGACTGCTGTATCAAAGCATCACAGAGTGAAAGCTTAGATCACAGAAATGTATTGTCTAACAGTTCTTTTCTGAAGATTAGCAGTCCACAATCAAGGTGTTAGCAGGGTTGTTGCTCCTATGCTTGTGGTGGTTTGCTGACAGTCTTTGCCATTTCTTGGTTTGTAGCTGTATCACTAAGGGTCTGCCTCAGTGTTCTCATGGAACTCTGTGTGTGTGTGTGTCCGTGTGTGTCCAAATTTTCTCCTTTCATAAGGATACCAGTCACATTGGATTAGGGCCCATGCCTGTCCTCATTTTAACTTGCTGATATTTATAAGGACCCTATTTCCCATAATGTCACATTCTGAAGTTCTTGGAGTTAGGAATTTAACATACAAATTGGCTCTTACAGAGAAAAAAACTTCTTGATCCCTGGTTTACAATGACATACTTACCCATGATGCAGTTATTGTTCATAATAGGATCTCCATTATTTAGCATGGCACTTTGGACAGACTAGTCACTCAAATATTTGCTTAATTAAAACACTTTGTGCCACCAACTAGTATACATTTCTTTGCCATGTCTATTCTTCATTGTATAATTGCGAAGTTGTTTCAAGATCTTCTTTAGATGTCTAAACACTTACACTTGTGATTTGCATTCTGTCCTGGATTATTTGTAAGACCTAGAAAAATTGTTATTTCCGTTGTTATAGAAATAACAAAGTGTAAGCTCGACCTTCTTGACCATGTTTAAAGTATTTAGTACAGTATTGCGAACTAGAGGCATTATGTTGTACAATGGATCTCTAGAACTTACTCATCATGTATAACTGAAACTTTGTACCAGGTGAACAACTCCACGCTACCCTCTCATTAATAGAAGGAATGTAATACTTGTCCTTTTGTGACTGGCTTATTTCAGGCTTTATCATGTTGTTACAGATGGCAGAAATCTCTACTTTCTGTTAACCCACTCTGCCACATTGCCTACCCCAATGCCTTTATTTTTTACATGCTTAAATTTTAGCTTTTGTTTTAAATGTAAAATATTAGCCATATGATTTTTGCATTTTAAAATTTAGAGATTTTTTTCTTCTAATTTATCATCAATTTTTGTAAATGTATGGAAACTTTGAAAGAAGATATACTTTGGTATGAATCTTGTCTACATCTATTAATTGCATTTTATTCACTATATTGGTTAGTTTTCTTTGGTGAAGCATTAGTACTGATGCGAAAACAAATAAACAAATACAACTTGCATGACTGTAGCATAATGGATGATTCAGAAAATGAAAGGAAGAGATGAATCGCCTGGCCTGAGATGGGGGAGCAAGCAGGGTAGCTCTGGGGGCTAAGTGGCATCCCCCTGTGGGAAGCACTTTTGGGACACTGTTCTCTGAGGATCAATACAATTACATCTCTCCATTTGAATTTCTGTTTTAGTGTTAAATTCCCCCAAAATAGGAAGAGGGTGGCTTGGCTTAGCTTTCTTGTCTCATTGTGTGATTGACAGAGGAGGACCAGTACCTTAATATTAGAATGGGGGAGGTAACAGGGCAAGAAGTCACTACCAAGGACAACTCTCCCACATGTGAATTTCACATGTTCATATCTCAGTATTTCCCTTTGATCCTCCAGACTAAGCCCTGGAGGTGTGTAGGGCTCCATTAACTACATATAAGATGGTAGCTGAGTTTGAGTTCAATGTCAGGCTATTGGGTCATAAATTAGGAGGTTTTCAAAACAATACTTACAGCCGCAGTATGAACACACTTGAGGGGTTGGGGTGGCTGTGGAGTATATCAGGAGACAATCTAGGAATCTGTGAGACCAATGAATGGGGCTGGATCTGTAGGGTACAGATGAAGAAAAGTGGACAGATTAGGGAGATACTTAAAGAGGTGAAACAGGAAGTTGGGGGTGGTCTAGATGTGGCGAGTACAGGAGAAGACTGACAATTATAATTCCTGTGTTTTACTGGTGTAATGGATAATGGTCAATTCACATTGATAAAGACCCCAGTAAAGGTCTCAGCTTAGGAGTAAAGGTAGTGAGTATAATTCTGGATGTGCTGACTTCGAGATAGTTTTGTGATAGCCAGTTTAGTAATCTAAAGGAAGTTACACATACAAATTTAGAACTCATGGGGCAGGCTAGACTAGAGATAGATATCTATGCAGGGTTGCTTATAAAGAATCACTTAAGTTGTTGTTTTGTGTGAATTGATAATGGATTCACCACAAGTAAGAAGGGGATCTTGGTTGAATGGAGCCTTGAAAACTTCCCATTTGATAATAAGACAGAGGATGAACCATCAAAGAGTTTGAGAAGAGGGATAATCCACAGTAGGGGTCATGAGGTTCAAGTTCCCTAAGAAGATCAGACAAAATAATTTATGTTTACAAAACATATATGATGGAAATGACTTGGGGAATATGTGCCAATTTTACTGATGTGAGGAGTTAGAGGGGAAGGATAAAATTTATATTTATAGATATTTATATTTATATAATATATAATGTTTATAATATAAATATGTTATATATTATATAAATTATAAGTAATGTTAATAAATATATAGAAAATATACATAATATTTATAGATAGCATTTATAGATAATTATTTTGAGAAACTTGGCTAAAAATTATTTTGAGGGTATGGACATTTGGCTTAGTGGTTAAGACAGATCCCACATTAGAGTGCTTGGGTTGATTCTGATTCCTGATTCTAGCCCCCCATCAGTGTAGACCCTGGGAGGCAGCAGTGATGTCTCAAATAATAGGTTCCTGTCACCCCATGAGTTCCTTGTTGCTTGTTTCATCATGGACCAGCCCCAACTGTTGCAAGCATTTGGGGAGGGAACTCACCTACCCGTCTCTCTCTCTCTTTCTCGCAAGTAAATAAAATAACAAATTATTTTGAAGATTCTGACCATGAAAGGGAAGAATAAATATGAGATTATAAAATGAGATCAATTTTGAGCTGATGAAAGCATATTATTTTTTTAAGATTTGTAAAATTTATTTGGGAGGTAGAGTTATAGGAAGAGAAAGGGAGAGTCAGAGAGTGAGAGGTCTTGTATCCACTGAATCACTCCCCAGATCGCCGCAATGGCCAAGACTGGGCCAGACTGAAGCCAGAAGCTAGGATCCTCTTCCTGGTCTCCCATGTGGGTTTAGGAGCCCAAGCACTTGGGTGCTTCTACTGCTTTCCCAGGCCATAACAGAGAGCTGGCTCAGAAGTGGAGCAGCTGAACCGGCACCCATATGGGATGCCAGCACCACAGGCAGAGGGGTAGCCTACTACACCACAGCACCAGCCCCAAGAATATTATTTTTACTGTTAGCATATTAAAAATGGAAAATATGGGACTGGGGCTGTGGCGCACTGGGTTAATGCTCTGGCCTGAAGCACCGACATCCCATATGGGCACCGGTTCTAGTCTCAGCTGCTCTTCTTCTGATCTAGCTCTCTGCTGTGGCCTGGGAAATCAGTAGAAGATAGCCCAAGTCCTTGGGCCCCTGCTCCCACGTGGGAGACCTGGAAGAAGCTCCTGGCTTCGGATCAATGCAGCTCCGGCCATTGTGGCCAACTGGGGAGTGAACCAGCAGATGGAAGATCTCTCTCTCTCTCTCTCTCTGCTTCTCCTCTCTCTGTGTAACTCTGACTTTTAAGTAAATAAATACATCTTTTTAAAAAATGGAAAATGTTTCATTGAAAGGGAAAGAAATAGAGATGGAAGAACAAGAGAGGGAGAAGAGGAGGATAAAGATAAATGAGGGCGTACATTCAGCAGGTTAGGGAGCTGGTGTAGGAAGCTGAGGGAAGGAGCCTACCAATCACAGTGGGCCTTGTTTAAGAGGACAAGTGATCCCTTTAGTTGTGAGAAAAGGGAAGATGGTTGCAGAGGAGGAGTTTCCTAGATTTTGTAGTAGGAAGCTGAGGGACTTTGTGTCTGACGACTTCTAATTTCCTTGTGAAGGGCACATTAAGTTGACAGAGATGGGGGTTTGGGATGGAGCAGAGGTCAGGATCTTGGTGGAAGTTTGAAGAGAATAGAGAAAAAGTCAATCAGTCATATCAGTGAGGAGGAAACTGAGTTAATAGGAAAAATTGTATAAGATTGATTAGGATAATGAAGGCCCACTTTAGATTGGACTTAACACATTTGCTGATCTGGGCACTACCCCAGCACTTAGGGTATGGTAGTGAATAACAGGGAGTCTCTTCTTTTCAAAAGCCTTCCTATTACTTTTGGGGTGGTATGTCACGTAGCTTTTGGTTCCACAAGACAACTGATACTGCTTTTTTTTTTTTTTTTTTGACAGGCAGAGTGGACAGTGAGAGAGAGAGACAGAGAGAAAGGTCTTCCCTTTTGCCGTTGGTTCACCCTCCAATGGCTGCCGCGGCTGGCGCGCTGTGGCCGGTGCACCGCACTGATCCGATGGCAGGAGCCAGGTGCTTCTCCTGGTCTCCCATGGGGTGTAGGGCCCAAGCACTTGGGCCATCCTCCACTGCACTCCCTGGCCACAGCAGAGAGCTGGCCTGGAAGAGGGACAACCGGGACAGAATCCGGTGCCCCGACCGGGACTAGAACCCCATGTGCCGGCGCCGCAAGGCGGAGGATTAGCCTAGTGAGCCACGGCGCCAGCCGAATTGATACTGCTTTTAACATAATAACCTTTTAAATATTAATTAATTAATTTGAAAGGCAGAGAAATACACAGAGGAGAGAGAGAGAAAGAAAGAGAGAGAGAGAGAGAGAGAGAGAGAGAGAGATTGATTCCATCCAGTGGTTCTCTCTCTAAATGGACACAGTACCATGACTGGTGTTGGACCTGCCTGATTTCAAGAACCAGGACCTCCATCCAGGTCTCTCACATAGGTAGTAGAGGCCCAAATACTTGGGCCATCCTCCACTGCCTTCCCAGGCACATTAGCAGGAAGCTGCATCAGAAGTACAGCTAGTACTCAAAATAGTTCTCTGATATGGGATTTTGGCATCAAAAACAGTAGTTTAACTCATTGTGTCACAATGCTGACCCCCAAATAACATTTATTTATCTATTTGAAGAGCATAGAGAGAGGCCAGCACTGTGACATAGTGGGTAAAGTTGCCTCCTGCAGTGCTGGCATCCTATATGGATGCCGGTTTGAGTCCTGACTGCTCCACTTCTGATCCAGCTCTCTGCTATGGCCTGGGAAAGCAGTGGAGGATGCACATGCATGGAAGACCTGGAAGAAATTCCTGGCTCCTGGCTTTAGATCGGCACAGCTCCGACCATTGCAGCCAACTGGGGAGTGAACCAGCGAGTGGAAAGACCTCTCTCTCTCTCTCTCTCTGCCTCTCCTTCTCTCTGTGTGTAACTCTGCCTTTCAAATATATAAAAAAAATTTTTTTAAAAAAGGGCATATAGAGACAGACAGACACACACACACACACAACCAGATAAACAAAGAGAAATATCCAGAGACAGAGAGAGACATACAGAGATCTTCCATTTGTTCACTGTCTAAATGCCTGCAGTAGCCAGGGCTGGGTGAAGCTGAGACTGGGAAATGAGAACTTGGTCAGGGTCTCCTACATGCATGGCAGGGGCCGATGTACTTGAGCCATCACCTGATTCCAGGAAACTGGAGTCAGAAACAGAGCTAGGACTGAAACATGGGTACTCCAAAATTGGATATGAGCATCTCAGGCAGCATCTTAATTGCTCAGGCAAACACCAACCTGTGGTTCCATTTTCAAGTATGAATTTATTATTGAATTAGTATTCCTAATGTTATACTCTAATTTTAGTCCACACCAGCTGATAGTTTTATTATAATCATAGAATAAAGGTTTACTAATATAGATAGAAATTTGCCTGAAGGGTACCTATAATGAGAAAAGAAAATGAAAATAAAAGAAGAAACAAGGGTATTTGGGCATCATTAATGTATAAATAATTGATTATGGAGTCTGAGAGGATAAAATGGAAACAAAGGGAGAAATATAAGATTAATGAGCTGATTATTACAGTGGGAAGAGTCAAAGAAACAATGCAGAAGAAGAGGATATGATGATCTGAATGGAATTCATAAATAGGTGATTTGGGAAATAAAATTCTTATGGTTTAAGAAAAGGTCTAGGATGTGATATAGAACAGGGTGGCTCAGCTGGAGTGGAGCTGGGTCCTGGACAGGAGATGACCGTGGAACAGAAAGTTCAGGGCATTGAATGGATTACATACATGGAAGTGAACCATCCAGTGCTGATGGGCTTGGTAGACAGGAGTGTTCTAAACCAAGAGCCAGAATGTTTGAGCTTGTGATGTCAGACGTGCCAGCAGTGAGTAGGGACAGTGGGTGCTATGTGTAATTGCTTGAGTGCTAGCTGGGTTTCTTTACCTCTAACAGTCTTAGTCACTTGTAAGCACGTTATATATTATTTATTCCATAGGCTACTCACAGTACTGTGATTCCATTTTTCAGATAATGAAAGTGATGCTTAGAGGTTTTGCCTCACAAGGCTACAGAGCTAGCAATTGGCATAACTGGGCTCAGAATCCAGGTGTGACTTCTAGGGTTTTTTGAAAATTCAGTTTATAAGGTTTTTTCTTTCTTTCTTTCTTTGTTTTCAGTTTATCAAGTAGTAGTTTTTCAACTGTTTTATACAGTACTGGCTTTTCAGGAGAGATGTTCCAAAATAAATGTTATATTTAGGATGGATCCTAAATAAAGATCAGGAGACACGGAACTCTTCCTTTAGTTACAAATCTCCTCATTAACAGTTTTAGGCATGTGGCTTCTGAAATGACTGAACAGGATCATGTCTACTGGATAGAGAAAGAAACTATGGCAATATTTTTGAAAATTCTAACTGAGGTAGAAAATACTGCATGCCAGCCCATAGTTGGTGTTAGGATTTCAGGAATAGTAAGTTATACACAGCTATGGCAATCGCAGAGCAGTGCTTCGTGTTGTTCTTGTAGAAAGACACTCATAAGGAAATTGGCCAGCAGTGGCAAGATTCTAGCTTTGTGAATCTAAAGGTTAGCTACATACCAGTCCTCGAAGTATTGAAGCACCATACAAATTGTCCATTGAGAGCATTTAGGCAGAGCAACCAGATGCCACTTGTTGGAACTGGTACAAAAGGGCACAATAGAAATGACAGCAAGAAAGAGTTTTTACTTATCTTTTTACCTGTATTTCAATCTGAGCATCCATCTTTTCTTCCGCTAAGCATTGACCTACGCCCAATAAGTACCAGGCCTCCAGCTACGTGATGGAGATGAAAAGAAGAAGTAAGATCATTGGGTCTTCCCAGTTGTTAGTATCTACCCACCCCAACAAGAGGTTCATCTCTTTCATCTCTTTGTTTTCTCTAAGCTGAGCAAAGATAGGCTGGAATCTGGAGTAAAACAAAGCTTGACATGCAGAAATCCACACACCACCAAATGAGTTCCTCTACACTGCCACATTTAAAATACAAATAGGAAATTCATAGATTCATGACCAAGATGCAAATTATAGTAGAAAATAGAGGCCAAGCCAGATGAAAATGTCACCAATCAACAACAAATACTCATTTAACATTGGACCAAAGTCCTAACCTAGACTATACCTCACTATGTTTATCATGCATTGATAAATGCACATGATATGTTTATTTCTCCTAAGGAAACCCTGCTGATAAAATAAGGACTTGTTCCTTCCTCTTTACCCTTTATAGGCGTTGCCTGTATTTATGCCCAGATTATTACACAGTAATCACCTTAGTTGCCGTCTCATTATCTTTTAAATGCTTTTAAAATTTATTTACTTCCATTTTATTTGAAATACAGGCACATGAGAAAGAGAGAGGGAGAAAAAGGGATTTTTCTGAATTATTCACTCCCTAGATGCCCACACATGCCCCCATCGAGGCTGAGCCAGGCCAAATTTAGAGGCCTAGAATTCCATCTGGGTCTCCAAGGTGTGTGGTAGGGACCCAAGTCCTTAAGTCACCATCTTCTGCCTCCAAACATGCATATTAGTGAGAAATTAGCATGAGAAGCAGAGCTGGAACTTGAATCCCAGGTTCTTAAACATGGGATGAAAGTGTCCCAAGCAATTATTTAACCCCTACTGCAAACACCCTCTGCATCAAGTCATTTTTGTGGGAAAATGCTGCCATGTGATGCTGGAATGTAGATCTGAGGACAGACCAACATGAACTTAAGTCAAGGGTAGTAGGGCCCTAAGGAGTCAGGAATAGGAATCATCACCTCTTTTCATCTCTTCCACGTGTGTATACTTCGTCAATGAAGGAATGCTGGAGTTAATGGGGGGGGGGGGATGCAGGGCTTCACTTAGCTATTTTATTTTATTGTAATTATTTTGTTTTTCTTGAACATACTCATGATAATTCCCAGGTTAGCAAATATATAACCACATTCCTTGAAGAGTTGATAATCCTGTTTGCTCTTTTCTGTTGCCAAGTCGGAAGTTTCACTCCAAGAATCGTGAATGTGTCCAGTCAGTAGCAAATAGTACTAGGGAGATTGAAAAGACTTCATTCTTGTCCTTTACCATCTCTTGAAAAGCTTAAACTCATGTCTTGTTGGGCATAATTTGAATGTTTATGTACAAACACAGACTGTTAGAGAAGAAAAACCTTTAAAAATAATCTAGACTGACTTTTTCCCTTAGAGATGAAGAAACAAGATCTGCAGGTGAGAAGAGCACCTTTAAGGGACTGAATAACCAAGAGGAGAGTTGGATGAGCTGGAGTGAGGAGCCATCTTTCTTGTTATCTGTTGGTCTCACAAGCTCTTCCACTGATTTGACCAAAGGCTTATCTAACCAAAGGTTTAAAAAGACCTAGTCTTCTTTTTCGATGGAAAAAAATTGATAGAAATATAGGTAAATCAGGAGACTTGCCTTTACTCTATGCATTATACTTGGTTATTAAAAGTCTATGAGGCTGGCGCCGTGGCTTAACAGGTTAATCCTCCGCCTTGCGGCGCCAGCACACTGGGTTCTAGTCCCGGTTGGGGCGCCGGATTCTATCCCGGTTGCCCCTCTTCCAGGCCAGCTCTCTGCTATGGCCCAGAAAGGCAGTGGAGGATGGCCCAAGTGCTTGGGCCCTGCACCCCATGGGAGATCAGGAGAAGCTTCTGGCTCCTGGCTTCGGATCAGTGAGATGCGCTGGCCGCAGCGGCCATTGGAGGGTGAACCAACGGCAAAAAGGAAGACCTTTCTCTCTGTCTCTCTCTCACTATCCACTCTGCCTGTCAAAAAAATAAAAAAAAATCAATGATGTGGGCCTCCTATTGAAGCCTGGCTTAGTCCTGAAGGTACTACTGATGGAAATGAACAGTAGCAATGCACAGGGCTGGCTTCTTGGCATATATCTCAGTCACGCTGACAGCAGGATCTCTTACCCCATACCTGTCACTCAAACCATTTAGCATGAGTCATCATTAGATACGTTTATGTCTTTCCCTTACAGAACTCAAGTGATATTTACAAAGAGTCTTTGTCACTTCACATCCTGAAAGGACATCAATATTATTGCGACATTGATAAGTTAGGATCCATCCATATGGGTGTCCTGCAGCAGTAGTGTGCATATGTTTCCTTATTAAAAATGACAGTTTGTTTTAACATTTTTCTTTTTGTCTTCTTGATCTGTTCAATATTTTATGTAAATTTTGTTATATTAAAAATTAGAGTGATGAAAACACGAGAGATCTGAGTTCTAGCCTTGAATTTGCCTCTTACTCACAGTGTGCTCTTAGATAAATCACATGCTTATTTTTGAAATTTAGTTTTTTCTATTTTTAGATAAGCCAAAATAATCTTATGCATTTGGAATATTATCTCACTTATATTATTTGTTCCCTTGCCATTATTTAATCTGATAAGCCTCATTACGCAGCTACTTTTGAAATGGACATCTAGATTCGTGATGGATATGTTCATTAAAAATACAGGTCCCATTATTTGTGCTTCAAAATTTCCAATTACTGGGGAGAAAAAATACTTGAAAATATGTTTTCAGGGGACAAGTATTCTATATTCTTGTTGTGGGTGCTATCTAGAGAGTGATCTATGAATTCTGGCAGAAACAGAAGGGAACTATGTTATGGTCATGTGTTGGCAAAACAGAAGGGGTTTGGTGTTGTGATTAAGAGACTAAACTGTGGAATCAGAGGCCTGGATTTGAATACAAAGCAATTTAGGATGATGACTTAACCATTGTCAAACGAGTTTCCTCTTGTATGAGAGAAGTGTGATAGTAGTAAAATATTCACTAAGTTATTGACAGTGTTAAATAACCAAATAAAATACTTAGCTTGCCTTTGCCCATGGTACTGATGCCTCTGACCCACAGTAATTATTCCAAATGCATTATCTGCTATTTGTTCTTGTTGTGTAACTTGAGTGAGGACTGATATATTTCAATCTACATTGAGAGGTCTGGTTGGTGTTATCTCTGTCCAATATATACAACTTCCATGTTATCACCTACAGAGTTTATGTCTGGACTGTGATATTTAGGATCTCTTCCTGCTCTGAAATGCCCAAGTGAATAGATATAGGTGTTGGCAGTATAAGCGGATAAATGATAGATTCTCAGTTTGTCAAAATTACCAAAAAACTATTGAGTACTGGTAATTATATGCCATATAAAAATAGCTGTGACTTCCTCAATGGAATTACAGAATCCAAAATGTGACTACAAAGCAAAATCATGGAGGAGGTGACATTTTGAGGAAGTCCAGGCTTTGCTAGTCTTCACTTACCCTAGGATATGCTTCTGCACATCTTAGATTTTTTTCTTGTGCTTTTTTCCATTTCTTACCCCCAACTTTTCTGAATCTTTTAGTTATATAGATTTTTGCTAACTGTAAAATGAAAACCCTTGTTTACATATTTTAATCAGATTCTGTAATCATACCATGCTTCCCAAGGCCCTGATATGATGCTATACTGGTGGCTATTATTTTCTCCCATATATGGCAGATCAGAGAACTATGACACCCCTCTCCTGCCAGTGCGATGGCACTGCTTTAATAATTACCCAATCCTGGTTCTGGCTTCAGTTACTAACAGTCCATTTTATTCTCATGGGTGTTCAGAGTTTTTCTCTCAGACTCTGGAGTAAATCATCTTAATTTCCTTACTCTAACATTCTCATTTTACTGATGGAGAAATGGAGGCCTTGGGAGATGATGTGAAGTCTCATGTCCCCTAAGGAAACACATGACACACCTTTCTGTAATTACACCTGAAATATTATTGCAGAATACATTCCTTGGAGTCTCACTGTCTGTTGATTGCTTTTGTTGTTTTTAATAAGAGCTTGTTATTAAATTTGTGTTTCTCTAGGACAGGCAGCATAGTCAATTGGTAGGAATTAATAGTTTACCAGCATTCACTGAGAACCAATAGTTAGTGAGGTCAGAAGAAAATCCAGTGAAATTCTTACAGCATAAGAGGGACCAGAAAGAGGAAAGGGAGTAGAGAGAGTGTGGTCTGGGGTGGAGAACTAACACATTTCAGAATGATGGAATTTGTTGGTGATCCAGATAACAGTGACTTCTGTGTAGTGACAGGAAGAAAAATCTGCCCAAAGGGGATTAAAAATGATTAGGGTATAAAGACATGAAAAGATGCTAATATTTCCCAGAGTTTTCCTTTCAATGTGAGTAGAAAAATGAAACCACTGAAGAGGGATATGAAGCCAGTGGACACATTTTAAAAACACATAGGTGAACTTAACCCACATTTGTATGCTGTTAGGAATGATCTAATGTTTATGGAAAAGTTGGTGCTCATGAGAAGGAAATGTTGAAAATAGGGGCAAAGTCTTGAGTTGGTAAAATGTCATGGGATAAAGTGCACACATTGAGGGTTTGGCTTCATATGGATAAAATAATAGCCTATTGGTAGAGGAGCAGGTGGCTTGGTAGATTTGCTGGTGAAATGACATAATAGTTCTCTTTTAATTGCTAAGATCTTGTCTGTGAAATGAAAAATGAGTCAAAAGCTGGGAATGAGAGGGAGAGTGTGAGATTTGAAGGAGATGAGAAGATGTGAACATCCATGTGGGAGAATGGATGAGTTAATTAGCTAGGGAAATGTGGAATCACTGCTTGATAGTATTAAAGGCACTGTTCAGTTGGAAGTCCAGCAATTTAAAGAGAGATGTTAGACCCATGGTGAATTTTTCTACAGCCTATTTCAGTTGCTTTAGGATACTTGCAAAATAGGTGGAAGACTTAGATAAACTAGCATTGTGGTTTTCTCCAAAATGACTAAGGAAGAGTGGCGTAATGAATTTGGGGGTCCATAAAGTGTCGTTACAGAGATTGATAATGGACTCCCAGACAAGTAAGAAAGTAGCTGAGCACACAATTCAGGTAACATACAATAAAAACTGCTGGGACCCGTAGGATGGAGATCCTGACAAATTTGTACAGGAGAGTAGGGGAGATTCTCAAGGTCATAATACTGAGAAAACAGCTACAGATGTTGACAAAAGGCTTCCAAAGCACTGTGGTTATTAGTAATGACAAGGTCTAGTGGATGGCCCTGATAGTGTGTTACTGAATTGTGGTTCCCAGGAGTGGGTGGAGCTCGTGGAACTGATGTGGAAGTGATCAAGAACACTGGCCTATGGGGAACTGGAGAGCAGTGATAGAGATAAGGAATAGTGGAGGAGGGTGAAGGGTAGGACAGTGAATGGGAGACTGAAGTCCTCAGTGACTGAGGAAGCCAGTGAGGGTGGCAGGGGACTGCAGCAAATGGAAACAGCAGATGGTAGTGCTCAGTATAAACATCAAGAAAGGTCAATTTTTAGAGGAAACAGGAGGAGATAATTGACTATAAATGGTGGTGAGGAGTTTGGAGACTCACCCTCAAGCTCTGTGGGGTATGGTAGGAAAAACAGCCCTCATCTGAGAGGCCTGCAAGGAAGAATGGGTTTCCACAGGAGAGAAGCAGTTTTCAAGAGGAAAACACAACTAATGGAGAAGCTAAAAAAATGAAGATATAAGACATTGTTGTGTTGTTGTTATTTTATTACTGTTAATCATAAGTTCTAGATCATAAGTTCTACAGTACATGGTAGAAGAGTTGGTATGGGGATTATTTAATAATGGCTGTGAAGCAGGGGTGGGGAACTTTTTCTTCTGCCAAGAGTCATTTGGATATTTATAACATTATTATATAAGCAAGTTATACAAAATTATCCATTTTTTATAATATTATATAAGCAAGTCATACAAAATTATCAGTTTAAAAATTAGCTTGCTGTAGACTTACTGAGTTTTGAGTCCTGCCTGTGGTTGCTTCAGCAGGGCCAGACCACATGATTTCATGGACCTATACATTCCCCAACCTGTAAAGATATGCAAAGCTTATTTGGGTAATGATTAATGATCTAGAATGTTGGTTCTCACACTTTATTTACAAATCCCTGTGGGATCTTGTGAATATTCACATTCAATAGTTGATGTGTGTGTGTGTGAGAGAGAGAGAGAGAGGGAGAGAGAGAGGTGGGTTATTTGAGATTCTGCAGTTCTTGCAAGCTCCCAGGTGAAGCTGACATTGTTAATTTCAGGAGCGTATCAGAGCAGCAAGACTTTGTAGGCTGCAAATGGTGTGAGTTATGTTAACTTCTAGATCCGGGACTGAGATGTCAAAGATGAATTGATCAAGAACATTTGGAGCTCTAGAGACTCTTTCATTCCAGTTCTATTTAATAATTGTTAACATTTTTATAAGAGCAATTTTATGTCTTTATTTCTCACTTTCCTTCTCTGCAACAGAAACATGTGTATTGAACATATATTAAAAGTGTATTTTCTTTGTTTCACAGGTATGTACACATTATTCCCACAGTATCATTTGCTTCTTAGATCCAAGGATAGTGTAGAATAGTGGAACATTATTGTATCATGAGTCAGAAGACCTAGTTGCAGTGCCCATTTCTTCTGTTAACTAGCTATGGAAAACAGTGGAAAAAATCATGTACCTTTCTCATCAGTTTTATATGTGAAATGGGGATAAACATGTGTAACTGCCAGTACTATGAGATCCAAATAAAACACTAGACATAGAATTGTCTTATAAACTGAAAAACAAAATACTAATAAGGCAATAATTCTTGCAAGGCTGAAATTTCTCCGGTACATTCCAGCACAGTATATTGGCTGGCACCTGATCTAACTGCTCAGTGCCAATGTCATGTTGGTAGTTAGGTATTTTTAATGTAACCCATGAATGTCATATTTCATAAATGTTTTTGTTATCTATTTTGTGTCTTCACAAAATGCTAGCAGAAAAAATGACATGAAATTATTGTTGAGTTAGTAAAATAAATGAACATCTCTACCAAGACTCACTGAGAGTAGGATTTCAGAAGTCTGTGAAGGTAGTTTTTTATAATGATGCTTTTACCAGGAAGTATTAAAATATCTGTTCTGTTCCCTCATAACAAATTTTAAGGTAACGTCACTACAGTTTCTTGAATTTGCTCCCCTTGAGATTATACCTTTCAGATTACTGGTGATTGCTGGTTGATTCATGCAGTTGCACTTAGCCAAGGCAAGATTGTTAGGCACAGGCAAGCTATGATTAACCTTACTCATCTATTTTGTTCTGGAACAGAACTCTCTGTTCCAACGTGTGTTAAGGGAATTCAGATAAACACTCTCAAAAACTTCCTAGATGGGTTACTACACAGGAAATATATTTATGAACACAGTCTGTTCTCTGACAATAAAAAGTATTTCTCTTTTGGGGGGAGCTTGCATTATTGGAGATTGATTCCCCAGGTCTCAAATTTATTTTTAAAGCACAAATTTTGTAATTTAAGTCTGGCTCCACCTCCTAATAGCTGAGAAATCTTATGCAAGTGACTTAATTTCTGTAAGAATTTTCCCATCTATAGGACTGAGGTAATTATAGTCCCTTCTTCACTGGATTGTTATTAAGAGTTTAGGTAATGTGCAAGAGATAAGTAACGCAGTGTTAGTCCATAATAAGTGCAAGTTAGTGTCTTGGCTTTCCATGCCTGAAATACTCTCATGGGCTTTTCAGCCAGATCCGAATGCCTTAAGGGCTGATTATGAGGCCAGAGTGTTGTTTAGGACATCCACCATTCTATGAGTCTGCTGTGTATCCCGCTTCCCATGTTGGATCGTTCTCTCCCTTTTTATTCTATCTGTTAGTATCTGTCTTGTTTATGTGATCCTTTTGACTCTTAGACCTATCAGTGTGATCAATTGTGAACTGAAATTGGTCACTTGGACTAGTGAGATGGCATTGGTACATGCCACCTTGATGGGATTGAATTGGAATCCCCTGGTATGTTTCTAACTCTAACGTTTGAGGCAAGTCAGCTTGAGCATGTCCCAAATTGTACATTTCTTCCCTCTCTTATTTCCACTCTTATATTTAATAGGGATCACTTTTCAATTAAGTTTTAACACTTAAGAATAACTGTGTATTAATTACAGAATTCAACCAATAGTATTAAGTAGAACAAACAAAAAAAATACTAAGAGGGATAAAGTATTAAGTTGTTCATCAACAGTAAGGGCAAAGGCTGATCAAGTCACTGTTTCTCATAGTGTCCATTTCACTTTAACAGGTTTCCTTTTTGGTGCTCGGTTACTTAGTTGTCACCGATCAGGGAGAACATATTATATTTGTCCCTTTGGGACTGGCTTATTTCACTCAGCATAATGTTTTCCAGATTCCTCCATTTTGTTGCAAATGACCGGATTAAAAATGACCTAAATGAAAGATCTCTGTGAGTGAGATCCCAGTGAAAAGAACAGGTCAAAGAAGGAGCTACCTTTCTCTGAAGGGAGGAGAGAACTTCTACTTTGACTACCACCTTGTCTAAATATGATCAGAGTTGGTGAACTCAAAAGGCTTCCACAGCCTTGACAAGAGCCTAGGGTGATTACTGATGCCAGAAACAAGAGTGTCAACTTGTTAAGTCAACAACAGGAGTTCATTATTCATTAGGAAATTGCAAATAAAAATCACAGCATATCATTTCATACCTATCAGAATAACTATAAAATTATAATACTGATATCCATATCAAAATTGACTAGGATGTGGAATAGCAGGATGTAAAATTGTAAAACATCTTTAGTAAACAGTTCATTGGTTCCTTCCAAAGCTAATATTATATGACCCTATCATGCTCTTATTGAATATTTACCCAAGAAAAATAAAAATGTTTATTCATATAACACTTTGTACATACATAGTTTACATCTTCATTTATCATAGCATTACACTGGAAACAATCCAAATTTTCACCAGTAGTTGAATGGATAAACAAATGATAGTATAGCCACATAGTACATACTACTCAGTCATAAATTAATTATTGATACATGCACCAGTATGGATGCATCTCAAAAGACTTGTGTTACCTGAAAGAAGCCAGACAAAAATGGAGTACTCATCATATGATGCCTTGTATATAATTCTGTAAAATGCTAGTAGTGACAGAAGGCAGGTCGGTAGTTGTCTAGTGCCAGGGCAGAAAGGGAGTGATCAAAGATGTGGAAGGGGGATTCCCAAGAGACATGGAGAAGTTTTCAGGTGGGTAAATATGCTCATTGCCTTGAGTGTGTTGATCATAGTATGGTTTCCCAGATGTATACATATATCTAAATTTATCAGACTGTATACTAAACATGTGAAGCTCATTGTATGTTAATTACTGTGGGCCTCAATAAAGCTATTAATAAAAAAGAACACATGGTGGCTTTCACCTCCTCTTGCCTTCCCTATGCTTCCAGACCTGGAAGGCTCTCCACAGTTGGAGCCCATCTTATTAGCCTCATTTATTATGGAACCTTCTCTACCAAAACTGTATTCTTCGTTACTTCCCCCATAAGGCGGGATGGTGTCTGTCTCCCTGCCTCTCTTTTCTTGCTATTTCTCATATGGTAGGACTTTCCTTCTCTCATGCTGATAACCATGCTCCTTTCTAGGACCATTTCTAGAAGTGATTCTTTCGCTTGTCTTTTAAATTCTATGTATTAGGTGCATATTATAAAATTGGCCTTTGGCTGGGAGTTGCATATCCAAAAATCGTGAAGTCAGCCCATGTACCTGCTCTCATGAGACTTAAGCCAGCTGCTCTGGAATCATGCATGCTGTAGGTTTTGGCCACTCTGCTTTTCACTACTCTCTATGTTATATGATAATTCTCCATTGAGGATTATTGCTGGGACCTATTTCTCCCTACAAGTAATTTAATCAATGAAGATTTTTTTTTTTCCACAGGTACAGGCCTAGAATTGCTAGTTAATGCTGCTGCCTAGTGCTTGGAAATTTTCAGTAGAGCCGAGACATTGGTACAGTTACTTGTGGTTGATACTAGTAATGTTAGTGTCAGAAGCTAGAAGCTACAGAGAGAGTCTCAGGGGTGGCTTTGCCAGAGTCAGGGTTCCAGAGACTATGCCTGTGATGAGACTTTCTTTCATGTCCATTTCAGACCCTTGTCCTCTAGGCTTTCTCTAGATAGCTACCCGATAGCACTATTTTGCTTTTTTGTATGGTTTATACAGAGTAGATTCCTATTGTTTACTTTTTTTAATTAAACTTTTATTTAATGAATATAAATTTCCAAAGTACAGCTTATGGGTTACAATGGCTTCCCCCTCCCATAACTTCCCTCCCACCCACAACCCTCCCCTTTCCCGCTCCCTCTCCCCTTCCAATCACATCATGATTCATTTTCAATTCTCTTTATATACAGAAGATCAGTTTAGTATATATTAGGTAATGATTACAACAGTTTGCCCCATATAGCAACACAAAGTGAAAAAAAAAATACTGTTGGAGTACTAATTATAGCATTAAATTACAGTGTACAGCACATTAAAGACAGAGATCCTACATAATATTTTTTTAAAAAATTAATTAATTTTCTATGCAATTTCCAATTTAACACCAGGTTTTATTTTTTTTTCATTTCCAATTATCTTTATATACAGAAGATCGATTCAGTATATAATTAGTAAAGATCTCATCAGTTTGTACCCACGCAGAAACACAAAGTATAAAAATACTGTTTCAGTACTAGTTATAGCATCACTGCACATTAGACAACACATTAAGGACAGATCCCACATGGGATGTAAGTACACAGTGACTCCTGTTGCTGACTTAACAATTTGACACTCCTGTTCATGGCGTCAGTAATCTCCCTAGGCTCTAGTCATGAGTTGCCAGGGCTATGGAAGCCTTTAGAGTTCGCTGACTTTGATCTTATTCTGATAGGGTCATAGTCAAAGTGGAAGTTCTCTCCTCCCTTCAGAGAAAGGTACCTCCTTCTTTGATGGCCCCGTTCTTTCCACTGGGATCTCACTAACAGAGATCTTTCATTTAGGTCTTCTTCTTTTTTTTTTTCTTTTCCATGGTATCTTGGCTTTCCATGCCTACTATACTCTCATGGGCTCTTCAGCCAGATCCGAATGCCTTAAGGGCTGATTCTGAGGCCAGAGTGTTGTTTAGGACGTCTGCCATTCTATGAGTCTGCTGTGTATCCCACTTCCCATGCTGGTTCTTTCTCTCCCTTTTTGATTCTATCAGTTAGTATTAGTAGACACTTGTCTTGTTTGTGTGATCCCTTTGACTCTTAGACCTATCAGAGCCATCAAATGTGAACTGAAATTGATCACTTGGACTAGTGAGATGGCATTGGTACATGCCACCTTGATGGGATTGTATTGGAATCCCCTGGCACATTTCTAACTCCATCATTTGGGGCAAGTCTGATTGAGCATGTCCCAAATTGTACATCTCCTCCCTCTCTTTTTCCACTCTTAAATTTAACAGGGATCACGTTTCAGTTAAAATTTAAACACCTAAGAATAATTGTGTGTTAATTACAGAGTTCAACTGCTAGTACTAGAACAACAACAACAACAACAAATACTAAAAAGGATAAAGTATTACATTGTACATCTAGAGTCAGGACAAAAGCTGATCAGGTCATTGTTTCTTATAGTGTCCATTTCACTTCAACAGGTTTCCCCTTTGGTGTTCAGTTGTCGCCGATCAGGGAAAACAAATGATATTTGTCTCTTTGGGACTGGCTTAATTCACTCAGCATGATGTTTTCCAGATTCCTCCATCTTGTTGCAAATGACTGAGTTTCGTTGTTTCTTACTGCTGTATAGTATTCTATGGAGTACATGTCCCATAATTTCTTTATCCAGTCTACTCTTGATGGGCATTTGGGTTGGTTCCAGGTCTTAGCTATTGTGAAGTGAGCTGCAATAAACATTAATGTGCAGATGGCTTTTTTATTTGCCAAATTAATTTCCTTTGGGTAAATTCCAAGGAGTGGGATGGCTGGGTTGTATGGTAGGGGGTTATGTTCAGGTTTCTGAGGAATCTCCAGACTGACTTCCATAGTGGCTTAACCAGTTTGCATTCCCACCAACAGTGGGTTAGTGTCCCTTTTTCCCCACATCCTCTCCAGCATCTATTGTTGGTAGATTTCTGAATGTGAGCCATTCTCACCGGGGTGAAGTGAAACCTCATTGTGGTTTTGATTTGCATTTCTCTGATTGTTAGTGATCTTGAACATTTTTTCATGTGTCTGTTGGCCATTTGGATTTCCTCTTTTGAAAAATGTCTCTTGGGGTCCTTGGCCCATCTCTTAAGTGGGTTGTTTGTTTTGTTGTTGTGGATTTTCTTGATTTCTTTGTAGATTCTGGTTATCAACCCTTTATCTGTAGTATAGTTTGCAAATATTTTTTCCCATTCTGTCGGTTGCCTCTTCACTTTCCTGACTGTTTCTTTTGAAGTACAGAAACTTCTCAATTTGATGCAACCCCAAATGTTAATTTTGGTTTTGACTGCCTGTGCTCCTGGGGTCTTTTCCAATGCTCTCTAATAATTTGATGGTTTTGGGTCGTAGATTTAAGTCTTTAATCCATGTTGAGTGAATTTTTGTGTAAGGTGAAAGGTAGGGGTCTTGCTTCAAGCTTCTGCACGTGGAAATCCAATTTTCCCAGCACCATTTATTGAATAGGCTGTCCTTATTCCAGGGATTAGTTTTGGATCTTTGATCAAATATAAGTTGGCTGTAGATGTTTGATTTCTGGTGTTTCTATTCTGTTCCATTGGTCTATCCATCTGTTTCTGTACCAGTACCATGCTGTTTTGATAACAACTGCCCTGTAGTATGTCCTGAAATCTGGTATTGTGATGCCTACAGCTTTGTTTTTGTTGTACAAGATTGCTTTGGCTATTCGAGGTCTTCTGTGTCTCCATATGAATTTCAGCATCATTTTTTCCAGATCTGAGAAGAAGGTCTTCGGTATCTTGATTGGTATTGCATTGAATGTATAAATTGCTTTTGGGAGAATAGACATTTTGATGATATTGATTCTTCTAATCCATGAGCATGGAAGATTTCTCCATTTTTTGGTATCCTCTTCTATTTCTTTCTTTAAGGTTTTGTAGTTTTCATCGTAGAGATCTTTAACGTCCTTGGTTAAGTTTATTCCAAGGTATTTGATTGTTTTTGTAGCTATTGTGAATGGGATTGATCTTAGAAGTTCTTCCTCAGCTGTGGCATTACCTGTGTATACAAAGGCTGTTGATTTTTGTGCATTGATTTTATATCCTGCTACTTTGCCAAACTCTTCTATGAGTTCCAGCAGTCTCTTAGTAGAGTTCTTTGGGTCCCCTAAATAAAGAATCATATCATCTGCAAAGAGGGATAGTTTGAGTTCTTCCCTCCCAATTTGTATCCCTTTAATTTCTTTTTCTTGCCTAATAGCTCTGGCTAAATCTTCCAGAACTATATTGAAGAGCAGTGGTGAGAGTGGGCATCCCTGTCTGGTACCAGATCTCAGTGGAAATGCTTCCAACTTTTCCCCATTCAATAGGATGTTGGCCGTGGGTTTTTCATATATTGCTTTGATTGTATTGAGGAATGTTCCTTACATACCCAGTTTGCTTAGAGTTTTCATCATGAACGGGTGTTGTATTTTATCAAATGCTTTCTCTGCGTCTATTGAGATAATCATATGGTTTTTCTTCTGCAGTCTGTTAACGTAGTGTATTACGTTGATGGATTTGCACACATTGAACCATCCCTGCATACCAGGGATAAATCCCACTTGGTCTGGGTGGATGATCTTTCTGATGTGTTGTTGCATTCTATTGGCCAGAATTTTATTGAGTATTTTTGCATCTATGTTCATCAGGGATATTGTTCTGTAATTCCCTTTCAGTGCTGCATCTTTTTCCGGCTTAGGAATTAAGGTGATGCTGGCTTCATAGAAAGAATTTGGGAGGATTCCCTCTTTTTCGATTGTTTTGAATAGTTTGAGAAGAATTGGAGTTAGTTCTTCTCTAAATGTCTGGTAGAACTGAGCAGTGAATCCATCTGGTCCTGGGCTTTTCTTTGTTGGGAGGGCCTTTATTACTGTTTCAATTTCTGTGTCGATTCCTATTGTTTTCACCAGTACGCCTATTATGTAGAAAATGCTATGACTGGAAAATTATTAGCTTTAGGAGGAAATAGTCCAGCTTCTCTCTGGCCTCATTATTTTTCATCTTATCATTTGTAAAATGTTGTTTATTTATTTGAGAGGTAGGAAAGCAGGGAGAGTCAGTCAGATACAGAGAGAGCTCCCTTCTTCAAGTTGACTCCCCAAGTGCCTACAACAGCTGGGACTGGGCAGAGCTGAATCTGGGACTTGGTAACTCAATCCAGATTTCCCACATGGGTGATAGGAACCCAAATGAGCCATCACGCTGCCTCCCAAGGTCTTCGGGAAGCTGGATGCAGGAGCCAGAGACAGGTATGGAACTTAGGCACTCTGATGTGGGACATGGGCGTCTTGACCAGTAGACTAAATGCCTGACCCCATCTTCCCATTTTATTTTAACATGGAGAAGAGTGTTAAAACATTTCAAAATTTTATGGCTGAAATTATAATATTTTGATAGATTTATGAATGAAATAGAAGGTATATACTTAAGTAGGAGTTGCACAATTCTTGTTCCCCTTATACTTCTCCATGGACATCATGAAACAAACATATTCTAGAACTTGGTTAATGCTATTTTCTTACATTATGGTGGTAATATAAGTAATCTGCAAGAAGTTCAGGGTAAATACATGTTATGAAAAAACTAGGCAGTAATTTAAAATTTTTGTGTATCAAAATAAGCTTGCCTTTTAGTCCTGTTGTCCAGCAACTTTTTTTTAAGATTCATTAATTTATTTGAAAGTCAGAGTTACACAGAGAGAGGAGAGGCAGAGAGAGAGAGAGAGAGAGAGAGAGAGAGAGAGAGAGAGAGAGAGAGAGAGAGAAAGGTCTTCTGTCTGATGGTTCACTCCCCAGATTGCTGCAACGGCCAGAGCTGTGCCGATCCAAAGCCAGGAACCAGGAACTTCTTCCAGGTCTCCCATGCGGGCACAGGGGCCCAAGGACTTGGGCCATCTTGTACTGCTTTCCCAGGCCACAGCAGAGAGCTAGATTGGAAGAGGAGCAGCCAGGACTAGAACCGATGCCCATATGAGATGCTGGCGCTTCAGGCCAGGGCGTTAACCCACTGCACCACAGCGCCGGCCCATGACCAGCAACTTTTTGGGCCTCTTGCACTTAAAATTTAATATAACTTACAGTGCTACTATCTGTAATCTTATCCCACCTTTTTAGGTCTTCCATTATTGTTGACTGGTTTCATGAGTTCTGTTCAGTCCATTATTGCATTTTGACAGACAGGGTAACATGAAGTAAGGATGTGAGTTGTGAAGGCAGATACTTGGACATAAATGCAGCAGTTGTCACTTGCCAGTCTATATCATCTCTTCTAGTTTTAGCTTCTTAGGCGTCATCATAGTGCCTCTATCACTAAAGTCATTTTGAGGGTCATTGGAATAATGCAAAAACTGCTGTTCACATTCTTAACTTACCGAGATGCTTAAAATATGAGACTTTTTCACATGATGCTGGCTTCCTAAGGTGGCTTGATGCATACTTTAAAAAGCAGTCCAGTCAAATTGGTTCATTAATGTTTATTGAAAAGCAGCTCTGGTCTAGAGCCTTGGAGAGCGACTAGGCCACTAAGGAAAATGTGCCTGGGTGGGTTCTGCCATCACAGACCAAAAGACACAGACATTCAGAGAAACAATGCAGTGAAAAAAAATATATACAGCTTCGAAGCCCAGAACAAAAGGCAAATCATATTTTGAGACCGTCAAAATTCAGTAAGGCACAGGCAGATGAAGCAAGCCCATAAAGAGCTTCCTTGTCTAAGGAACGAGCTGTAGTTATGTGGGTCATGGTTAGGTAAATAGGAAACCTTGACTCAAGCAACATCATCTGAATGCTGGAATGCTAATTAGTTCTGACATGAGTGTTGCCCTTCACCGAGGGGATCCATGTGTAGTTATCAGCTAGGTAGAAGTGCACATTCTGGGGCCTGCGCCGTGGCTCACTTGGTTAATCCTTCGTCTGCAGCACTGGCATCCCTTATGGGAGCAGGGTTCTAGTCCCAGTTGCTCCTCTTCCAGTCCAGCTCTCTGCTCTGGCCCAGGTGCTTGGGCCCTGCACCCACATGGGAGACCAGGAAGAGGCACCTGGCTCCTGGCTTCAGATGGTGCAGCACCGGCCGTGGCAGCCATTTGGGGAGTGAACCAACGGAAGGAAGACCTTTCTCTCTGTCTCTCTCTCTCACTGTCTAAAACTCTGTGAAATAAAAATAAAAAAAAAAAGAAGTGCACATTCTGAGACCCAAGTGATCAGTGGGGAAATGACTCCCTTGGCTAAGAAGGCAGACTGAGACATACAGAAAGTACAACTTTGCAAAGTCAATCTTTTTCATTTTTTTCTGTTGTCTCATTTTCATGTTGAAACTCCATCATCTGATGGAAATATGGATAGAGAAGAAAGTGCCTGAAATCGTATTAATTATTCTCTAAATCATTCTCACTTGGTTGGTCATTTAAAGAAAATAGAATATGGAAGGGACTTACACTTAGAGATGTTGCTCAGGCATACAGTGGTGTCACTTTAGTTAAAGATTTATTTATTTGTAAAGCAGAGTGATAGGGACTGAGAGAGAGAGGTGACAGAGAGATAGAGGGAGAGAGAGCTTCCACCTGCTGGTTCACATCCCCCAAGTGGCTGCAACATCCAGGGATGGGTCAGGGTGAAGCCAGGAGCCTGGAACTGTACTCAGGTCTCCCACGTGGGTGCAGGAGATGAAATACCTGAGCCATCTTTTCATGCTTTCCCATGCATATTAGTAGGGAGCTGCATCAGCAGCCAAGTAGCTGGGATTCAACAGGCATTCAGCTATGGGATGCCAGCATCATAAGCAGCTGTTTAACTCATTGCACCACAGTGCAGGTGCCTGGTATCACTTTTTTTAAAAAGATTTATTTATTTATTTTGGAATTCAAAGTTACAGAGAAGGGGAGAGATAGAAAAGGATCTTCCATCCCTTGTTCACTCCCCGGATGGCTGCAATGGTCAGGGCTGAGCCAGGGTATAGCCAGGAGACAGGAGCTTCATCTGGGCCTCCCATGTGGATTCAGGGTCCCAAGCTTTGGACCATCTTCTGCTTTTCCCAGGCCATCAGCAGGGAGCTAGATCAGAAATGGAATAGCCAGGACACTATTCGGAGCCCACATGGGAGGCTGCTGTCAAAGGTAGTAACCTATCTGCACCGCTCCTTTGCCATCTCTTTTAGAACTATCATATAAAATATTCAGTGTTGAAGTAATTAAAGAATAATGGAAAAATCACTGTTTCTTAATGAGCACCGTTCAGAAAGGGCCCTCTGTCATCATGCAAATTATCTTTCTTCCTGTGGACTGATTGACAGTGTTATTCCAGTACGCCTAATGGCACATAAGTACCCATGCGCAGAACCCTTGCAGTGTGGAAGGGCAGGTAGGAGCTGTGATGGAACGGAGCGCTTTATGCAGCAGGTTTTGGTTGCAAGGACAGCCTTCGGTGTTTGCCAGATCCTAGCTGGTGGCCCTGCATCAGAATTTCCCTATCTCCAAGCTTCTGCTGGGAGCTAGAGAGTAGCAGACAACATACCAGAGTAGGGAGGAAACTGGCCACAGCTTGCAGGAGAGCACTGTGGGGCATAATCATTGCCGCTGCTGTTAGCCTGAGGTCTGGAAGTTCATCACTACCAGAGTTGCTCCAAGCACAGACTTCTCTAGGCTCTGCTGTGAGCCTCTGCCTCCCTTCTATTCTCTCCCATTTGCTCCCTACATCCACGCTCTTCTTCATGGCCTTCCCTGCCTTTCTCAGACAGCCCTAGAGAAAGAATCACTTGAAAGATCACAAGATGAATAAGACTCCATCCTGCCACCATGGAGCACAGGATTGCAAGTTAAATCCTAAATCCCATTTTCTAATGGCTTTTAGCAATTCTCTTTGCTTGGGCTTCTGGCTTTATCTTATTAGAAACCTATGCATTGGAGATGGAATTTAAGGTTGTCCTAGCTCTGAAAATTACTACCTTTTAAATATTATCACGTATTGTGGGCTCGGCATTCAGCTAGACTGTTATCTGAGTCTCATAAAAATGCAACAGGCAAGTATTATATTGAAGTTTTCTATTTTACAGATAAGGAGAGGGAACGAAGGCTTGAGGTTCAGTGAACTGCAGAAGATTGTTCAGATGACTAGCAAGTCAAAGAATTAGGATTTGAATTCAAGTGGTCTGACTCCACGTTGTGCTAATATACTGTATTGCCTTCTAGGAAGCCATGGGGCTTGCTTTATGGCTGGCATGGCTGATACAAACAGAAGTGGTATAGGTGCATGGGCTCTGGTATCAGAAGTGCATATGTTCAAATAATAGTTCCATCACTTTCTAACTGGGTATCTTTGCTGCATTGTGTTATCAGATTATCAATGAGTTCATAGCAAATTTTGCACTAGAAGTTGTTGCCATGCTAAGCTTTGTGTTCTACCTCCTGACTTCCAGGGCATTTTCACTGTCCATATTTCAGTGCCATTGTGCCTGAAATCTCACTGTTGTAGTGTCATTTCTTCAAATGGAGCATTATCTTTGTAGTAAGGTCTTGATTGTAATAATAAAAAATTGGCTAGGATGAGGGATGGTACTATGCCAGGCAGGAAATGAATTTTGCACCCATCGTCTCACTTTTTTCTCTCCACAAGCAGGCGAGCTATGTATACACAGCATATATTCAATATTTATTCCCATTTTACATATGGGAAAGTGAGGCTCAGAGGGATGGCCAGATCACACAACTTTTAACTGGCAGGACTTTGAGTCCACCCAGATTTCTCCAATTTCAGATTCTCAGCCGTTCTGATATTCTGTCATCAATATTTGAAAGAATTAGTATGGAGCCATTGTTATATAAACATGGATTTATTTGTTTTTCTTATCATTTTCCCCACAACAAGAGGAACCAGAACAGCATAAAGAATGTGGCTAGGTGGGAGGCATGGACTATTGAAAAGAGAGCGTGAAGTTTCTGAAAAACCGACTTCCCTGGGCCAAGGAGAGCTGGTTCTGGAGATGAATTCTCCTCTCTCAGTCTGAGTGAACCCAGGCTGGCTTGCTGCTGGGAGACATGGCAGCCCTGATTCCAAGTAGAATCACAGAAGACTGGAGAGAAATGTGGAGAGGGTGGTCTTCAGCCTGGGGTGGTGAAGACATCCTCTGGATGAAACCATACAGTCTTCTCCCGTCACCTCTGCTGTACCGTTTGCTGGAACACGAACTCACACGTTGCATAGGTGCTCTTAGTGCCGGGAGAGGCTCTCCTTGCCTCAAGCTTGACTTTGCCTTGTTCCTTTCTTTTCTGCTGGTTGACAAAGAGCTAACCTGCTTGTTTGTTTTAAACTATGGTTGTATACAGTTTTGGAAGTAACAATGACAAATCACATCCTCTGCCTCTCCGTCTAGTTGGCATCTGTTAACCTGCTTATTTCACGTATTCTTCAGATTTTAGGTCACACATCACGTTCCTGCAGAAACCTACCCTCACGACTCAGGTCTTAGGCTTGTTTTATGTGCTCACAACACCCTGAATTCTCTTGTGCAATATTTGATACCTGAATCACTAGGGTATAATTGCATTGATATGTTAACTGTTCCTGGTTCCCACAGGTTTAAGTTCTGTGAAGGATAAGAATAGGTCCATCTAGTTGATGTCTGTGTCCAGGTACAGCACTCATGTGTTTCATATATAACTTTTGTGAAGCATGTCCTGGTTGTCGGCCACTGGGCTTGAGGACAAGATAGATTCAGTTCCTCACTTTATGAAACATATAGTTCAATGAAGTATTTCCTCCTCTTTTGGAACAACTTTTACCTCGCAAAGCAATAGGCGATAGAGAAATAGGTTTTACCATATGGCTCCTCTGTGCCATATTTTCCATGCTTTTTAAAAAGACTTAACTATTTTTGACAAGCAGAGTTACAGATGGAGGGAGGGAAGGAGGAACAGAGAGAGAGAAGGACAATCTTCCATCCACTGGTTTGCTCCCCAGCATTGCAGGTGATGATTTAACCCAGTATGCTACAAGCAGAACAACATATGCACAGAGAAGGGAGGGAAGGAGGAAGAATATTTTCCGTTGGCTAAGTCATTTCCCAAATACCTGCAATAACCATAGCGGGGCCAGACTGAAGCCAGGAGCCAGGAACCCCATTTGGGTCTCTTCTTGGGGGCAAGATACAGGAATTTGAGCTGTCTGCTGTCTTCCAGGGTGTGCACTGGCAATAGTCTGGGTTGGAAGTGGGACTGGGAGTTGAACCCAGGCATTCTGGTCTGAGATGTTGGCATAAGTGGTGTCTTAACTGCGGCTCTAAATGCAAACCCCTGTATAATATTTTGAGTATAGATTCAGAGTGCTAATCCAGATGTACACTCACTGCACTGAATTAGCTAGGACCTACTGTTCATTTTGCAAAACTAGGAAAACTGAGGCTGAGCAGTTGGACTGACAGTTGCTTATACAGAATTTATCAGTAACAGTACCAGGGAGGATTGGTAACAATTAATTTGGTAATTTCTTCATCTTTTTGGCACCTGATTCCTTTGCACTTTCAGTTTCATTACCACTAACATTTTGGATTTTTTTTAAAAAAGATTATTTTATTTATTTGAAAGATTTACACCTATACACACTGAGACAGAGAGAGAGAGAGAGAGAAAGGGAGAGAGAGAGAGAGAGAGAGAGAGAGAGAGAGAGAGAGAGAGGTCTTCCATCTACTGGTTCATTCCCTAAATGTCCACAATGGCCGTGACTGGGCCACATCAAACCAGGAGCTTCTTCCAGGTTTCTCACGTGGGTGCAGGGGCGCAAGGACTTGGGACATCCTCTGCTGCTCTCTCAGGTGCATCAGCAGAGAGCTGGACCAGAAGTGGGGTAGCTGGGACACGAACCCATGGCTATATGGGATGTAGGCACTGCAGGCTAGGGCTTTAATCTGCTATGCCACAGCATTTACTTCCATTTTGGGTAGTTAAACCTTTGACCATCGTTTAGGCATTAGATACAGAATGACTTCAGTTTTATGGTTTACAAGCCCATTACTGGATGTGTGACATTGGACTGATCAGTTAAGCTACTTGATTCTATTTTCTGAGAAATATCAACTCCTTTTTTTTTTAGCTTTTATTTAATGAATATAAATTTCCAAAGCACAGCTTATGGATTACAATGGCTTCTCCCCCCATAACTTCTCTCCCACCTGCAACCCTCCCCTCTCCCGCTCCCTCTCCCCTTCCATTCACATTAAGATTCATTTTCTAATCATCTTTATAGGCAGAAGATCAATTTAGCATATATTAAGTAAAGCTTTCAACAGTTTGCACCCACACAGAAACACAAAGTGAAAAATACTGTTTGAGTACTAGTTATAGCATTAAATCACAATGTACAGCACATTAAGGACAGAGATCCTACATGAGGAGTAAGTGCACAGTGACTCCTGTTGTTGACTTAACAAATTGACACTCTTGTTTCTGGCATCAGTAATCACCCCAGGCTCTTGTCATGAGTTGCCAAGGCTATGGAGGCCTTTTGAATTCACCGATTCTGATCATATTTAGACATCAACTCCTATTTTATAGAATATTTTAAAACCAGAATCAAATGACAAGTATTAGTGGTAATGGCGTTAGTAGTGACACCACCAGTAGGATCTGATGCAACAATGATCTGGCACTTCTTAGGAGCCAACAAGTACTCTAAGGACTTTCTGTATGTTAACACATCAGCATCATCTAGATACTAGATACTAGATAGTAGATACTAGTGTTGTCTTTTACTTTGCAAATAAAGAATAAAAGAGGAACATAGAGATTGATGAACAAGCCCAGTGTCTCCTGGCTGGTGAGTACAGACCAAGGAGAAAAACCACCACACTGAATGTCCATTCCGTGCTCTGCAGCCTGGCTGTGACTGCCTCCAGATAACGCAGAGCGCTCAGCACGGTGCCCCATAAAGGTGTCTTTATCTGGCTGATCCAGGCTGTGACGGCTCTGGATTGGTTTTACCCCATCTTCCTAGGAGATCTCATCAAATAAGAGAAGTGTTTCTGAACATGAAGCACTACTTATCCACTCATTCTGTCTCAAATGAGCCCTAGCCCAATGCTTGCACCTGCTCTAAGTGGTCAGATTGACAAACCGAAAGGAATGACTAGGTAAATGAAGGAGTCCGGGAGGTAACCTAATGAGGGGAAATGAGAATCTGATGTGAAAAATGTCTGCCAGATAATAGGGTTGGTTCCTGGGTCTCCCACACAGGTCCCATGGCTCTGAAAGCAGCAGAATTGTTCACAGCATCAGTTATTTAACTATTCAGTGCCCTGCTGGTGCTTGGTACACCAAGATCTTTGAGACTTAAAATTCTCTTGAAAGGAGGGTAAAACTATCCTATGTTTACATACTCTTTCTCTGAATATTGGTTGTTTCTTGAGAGCGGAACAAGGAGGACTTTCTGTGAATTCAAACGTGGTGTACTGGTTGATTGATTGAGTTGGGGATGAATTCTTTCCCTGCTTCCCTCTATGGTCCTTCAGACTGTCTGTCTCTTTCCAGCTCTTGATGCAGCCTGCTTTCTTTCCCTTGAAGGACCAGCTCAGATGCCAAGTCATTTTTCAGTCACTCATTCATTAACTTATTTATTTGTTATTTACTCAACAGATATTTGTTGAAGTTCTTAATGTGTGTTTGGTACTAGTGGTCGATAGAAGAGAACAGATCAAGCATAGGTCCTGTCTTTCAGGTCACATAGGAACTTGGATTGTAGGTTGAATGGAAGACTTTGAAGGCTTTTACAAGAGAATTTGAATCTGATTTTATTTTGAGAATGCTCAGGCTACAGCATGGTGGTTAGAACGGAAGGGACTGGGTGGTTACTATTACAATAAAAAGGGGATAGAGATGCCCTGTCCTGTCCCTGTTTTCTATTTTCTATTTCTTTTGGGAACCCCCCAAGCATCTTAATTCTCTTCTGTAGTGCAGTAAGTTTGGTACCTATTGCATCTTACCAGGGTAACTGGTGATCCCTTGCTGAGGGTCAGTGTCTCATTATTATCTGCCATGCTCAACATAGAACTTACACATGGTTAGCGATAGCTACAACATCTGATTCATTTTATAAAAGGTTTATTTATTTATTTTGAAAATCAGAGTTACAGAGAAAGAAGGGGAGTCAGAAAGAATGATCTTCCATCCTCGGGTTTAGCCCCAGATGGCCGCAATGGCCAGAGCTGGCCCAGGCTGAAGCCAGGAGCTTCATCCTGGTCTCCCATATGGGTGGCAGGGGTCCAAACACTTGGGCCATATTCTGCTGCCTTTCCCAGAACATCAGCGGGGAGCTGGATTAGAAGTGGAGCAGCCGGGCCATGAACTAGCATCCCCATGGGACACTGGTGTTACAGGCGGTGGCTTTACCTGCTATGCCACAACACTGGCCCTGACTTGTGATGCTTAAAACTTCTGTGTTCAAACAATACTGACAGGAAATCTGACCACTTTATTTTGTAATACCTAAGGAGGTTAAGCAGTTTACCTGGGATCACACATTCAATTAGTGATAGAGATGACATTGAAGAATCACATTCTAAACCTGACTGCAGTTTATGATTGATTCAAGGAACTGCTGAATAAAAACTCCTCTCCTCTTGTTACAGTCTTGGAATCCTATGGTGAAATATGGGGGAACCAGTGGGTGAGCGAAAAAGTAGAAATGACAGTTGAAAATGCAATAAACATCTTCACCTGCTATTCATATGAAGCTGGTTTGTATCTGATAGCAGTGGGAAAATCCAGTGTTTTCAGACTGACTAGGTCACTGTCAAAGGATCAGACAGCAGAGACTGTATCACCAAACATCCTGACAAGGAGCAAAATCTGCCTTGTGTCCTTCTTAGAAATTATTTCTCTCTTTCTCCTTTCCATGCATGCACGTGCTTCTTTTATTATTATTATTATTATTATTATTAAATTATTTGAAAGGCAGTTAAACAGAGAGGGAGAGAGTTCTCCCATCTACTGGTCCACTCCCCAAATGGCTGAAATGGCTGGGGCTGGGCCAGACAGATGCCAGGAGCCTCAAACTCCAACTAGTCCTCCCATGTGAGTGGCAGGGCATACAGACGTGGCCATGCCTCACTGCTTTCCCAGGCACATTAGCAAGAAGTTTGATGGGAAGCAGAGCTGCAGGGACTTGAAGCAGCACCCATATGTGGGATTCTAGTGTCTCATGTGGAAGTTTAGCCTTTTGCACCACAATACTAGCCATGCACACAAACTCTACAACACAGAAATGTTTTATTTCATGCTCATGTTTTAATTTATGCAGAATTAATTCAGACTTTCTAACATGAGTGTCTTTGAATTTGGTGTCAAGCATTTGGTATTGAGACACAGATCTCCCATGCTGTGTAAGAATCTTAGGCACATATCTGAGCCTCTCTGAGGATTAGTTTTTCATCTATGAAATCTCTAAAACTATTTGAAAAGCCACTTTGGGGTTTATTTTCTGTAATTCAGGCTTTTATTAAGCTTGATCATTTGTACAAATTGCTCTCCCAGTGCTTGATGGAGGTGCAGATTCCTGGGCCATGTTCTAGATCCTTGGATTCAGAAGCTCCTGTAGTGGGAGCTCACAGATGCTGCTTTCCAAAGTGATGGTGACATCATTTACGTTTAAGAATCACTCAATAATTGGGTAAAGTGCTTTACCCATTGTAAGGCAGTTTACAAATCCAACTTTTAGCACAATTATTTTTCCACCCAGAATGTCCTGGGCTTGGCCCATCTTTATGTAAAAATCTCTTTTGAAAACCACCTCTGCAGGGTCCCTTGGCAGCACTGAAATAGTCTAAGGACACATGAATGGAGGCAAACAGCCAACTGACTGGAAATTCTGTCATCTGCTGTAGGCTTGACTCACCAGCCTTTTAAGAACATTCTGTAATGTTGTTGAGTACATGTAATAACCGGATGGAGATTCAGGCCAGAAGATTGAGGCACATTGCTAAATAAAAAGAAAAAAATTCTCTGAAGCTGGAAAAAAGCAAGATGAAGTTGATCCCAGTGTTTTATATAAATGTAAGACCTGTGCTATACTGTTTGAAACATTTACTTTGTTCAGACACAATTCTGGGGCCAGTGCTGTGGCACAGTGGGTTAACACCCTGGCCTGAAGTGCTGACATCTCATATGGGCGCTTGTTCTAGACCCGGCTGCTCCACTTCTGATCCAGTTTTCTGCTGTGGCCTGGGAAAGCAGAAGAAGATGGCCAAGCGCTTGGGCCCCTGCATCCATGTGGGAGACCCTGAAGAAAATCCTGGCTCCTGGCTTCGGATGGGCACAGCTCTGGCCATTGCAGCCAATTGGGGAGTGAACCAACAGAAGGAAGGAGGACCTCCCTCCCTCCTTCCCTCTCCCCCCCCCCCCCGCTTTGTTTTAATGTTTTTTAAATTTTTTTTTCTTTGACAGATAGAGTTAGATAGTATGAGAGAGAGAGAGACAGAGAAAGATCTTCCTTCCGTTGGTTCACTCCCCAAATGGCCACTACGGCAGGCGCTGCACCGATCCGAAGCCAGGAGCTGGGTGCCTCCTCCTGGTCTCCCATGTGGGTACAGGGGCCCAAGCACTTGGGCCATCCTCCACTGCCCTACCAGGCCACAGCAGAGAGATGGACTGGAAGAGGAGCAACTGGGACTAGAACCCTGAGCCCATATGGGATGCTGGCGCCGCAAGGCGGAGGTTTAACCAAGTGAGCCATGGCGCCGGCCCTCTCTCTCTCTCTCTTTCTCTCTGCCTCTCCTCTCTCTGCGTAACTCTGACTTTCAAATAAATAAATAAATCTTTATAAATAAATAAATTATTTGATACTTTTATCATCTCTTGACAATAGCAGGGGTGGGGAATCTTTTTTTGCCAAGGGTCGTTTGGATATTTGTAAAATCATTCATGAGACATACAAAATTATCAAATTAAAAAATTAGCCTGACAGAGATTTATTGAATTTCCAGTCCTACCTGAGATTTTCCTTTGCAGGACCAGACCAAATGATTTTGCTAAGCTTGCATGGCCTGTGGGTCAGCCTTTCCCCAACCCTGGCAGGCTGACCTCCCTCATCCTACCTGTTAGTACTGGTAATTGGGGAAGGAGAAGCCAAGCTAAGTGATTTCCTTGGCCCCAGGACGAGGCTGCTGCTTTGGTTAAGATAGGATATGCCTCATGTGATAATGGTGAGCAAAGTACTTGGGCTAAGGCAATTCTGTTTGGTCTAGGATTTCTTCTCCCTAAAGGGAATAACTGGCCTCAGGTTTTGTCTGAGTTGCTTGTTGCGTAAAAATCCAGTGTACTATCCGGCAGACAGACTGTGCTAATGCCCAGGAGCTATTTCTGTGGGGTTTAACAGCCCATGCACAGTTTTGTCCTGATAGATGCTATGACACCAAGGTCTGCTTTTGCATTCTGTACTTTTTTACATTTTAAATTTTTACTAAAAACATTAGATTTTTCTTTGAACGAGCACCAGAATAGAACAGGAAAAGCTATAAAATAGCTGGGATTTATGGTCTATCTCAGAGGTGATTTTTTTCTAACTCATCTAGTTTGAAATTGCTGCAGTCTTCCCCTTAGAGATCCTTTGGAATTTATTTTCAATTTAGACTGCATACCTGCAAAAAATAGGATGCAGAATGATACTGCAATTTCTGGGGAATAGTCTGGAAAGCAAGACAGTGTTATGATTATAAACAAATACAAGCATATTTGTTAGAAAGACTTACTAGATTGAGACACCTGTTTTTCAGTCATTTCACTCAAGGGCTCTCAACTTAGGTGAGTGTATACCACCTCAAATGTCTCAAGAGACCCGTGTGTTGCTTTTAAAAACACTTTAAGGAGGCTCAAAGATGGAGTGGCCACGATGAGTAATAACAAGGAGACCTGAATTTTGGTTGTGATTCTAGATTTTGATACATTTCATCATAATTAAATCATAACATCTTGGGCTCAGCTTTCTCATCAGTAAAGTGGGAGGAAGTAGAACTAGAATGGCAGGTCTGAGTTGTGTTTTTTTAGCACATTAGTGAAATGCCTAAAATTGATTGCATGCATAAAGAATTCAGATATCTTTCATGTGTTAGATAGCTCCTGGCTCCATAATTAAATATTTAGAATATATGTAATTTCTCAAATCAAGAGCATCGTGTATTTAAAAATCTTCTATTTGCTTGTAAGCAAGGTACTAGGTAGGCACAAAGAAACCCAGGTTGGCACAAAGTCACTGTGCAGCCTTGTACAGGTCATTTTAATTCATTTCCCCTTGATGTTTTCTCATCTGTCATTTATTTCATCACCATTCTATGACTCTCATGAAATTCAAATGAGGTTTGTATGCAAGCAAGCTCTCAGTCACATTATTCTGAGAACCATGCATGAGAAGATTGCAAATAAAGAGAACTTCTAAGTATCTTTAACTTCTATTAAATATTGTCAGGGAAGGTAATTTAAGGTTAAATGAAAGTAAGAAAAAAATGACAGTGACAAGACTTGGTCCTGAGCTGAGCAAGGTCTGGAGTGGTAGGGAAGGGCCAGTGCAGTCAAAAATAGTGGCTGTTGAATGTAGTGTTGAGAATAAGTCTGAGTGTGACCACATTGTAACAGAAGTCTGGGATTCTTTAGTCAGGCCTGGAATGTACCTGGCAGTAGTAATGGCAACATGTATCCCTCTCCCCGCCCCCCCCCCTCGCCCCACCATGTAGGTTGACCTGAACCTGAAAAGTCCACTTTTTGAGAGAATACATACATGAAGATGAAGTTAGAACCAGAGGTGATAGCCCCTTGTCTGTAGTTTGCATCCATGGAGTATTTGGAGGGTTATCAGGCCAAACCAGTGAAAAAGATTAGCCCAGGACAAAATTGGAACAAGAGATAAACAGGAATAGTGTAAAAGAATTACATGTGATTTGGTGCTACATCTTTGTTTCATCTCATAGTTTTTCACCTCTTCTTTCTTATATTGAAACCATTTTCATTATCTCTCCCTTTCATGATCTGGTTCATGCCTATCTTTGCATGAAGCTCTTAGAGAATATTAGAGTTTACTTTTCCTTCATAGGTAGCATGGTATCTTGCACAGGCACATGCAATACAGTAGGTCCTAATAAGTAATTGGATTAAGCAGTAGACTAATCACTAGCTATACTATAGAAAATAAATAGTATAGATAACATATACAGAGACAATAAATGAATATTATAAGCAACCTTAAAATGGTTGATACCAATTTTATTTTAATTGCATATATGTAAAGAAAATTTAGAGAAAAATCAGTAAGGTGCTGTTGTTGTGGTACAGTGGGTTGAGCTACTGCTTGTGGCACCAGCATCCCATGTGGGTGCCGTTGTGTCCTGGTTACTCCACTTCCAATCAGATCCCTACTGGTGTCCTGGGAAGGCAGTGGAGGATGGCCTAAATGTTTGGGCCCCTGCTCCCCACCTGGAATACCTGGAGAGGGTTCTAGGCTCCAAGCTCCTGGCTTCAGCCTAGGCCAGCATTAGCCATTGTGGCCATTTGGGGAACATGCCAGTGGATGGAGGATCTCTCTCTCTCCCTCTACCTCCCTCCCTCCATCCCTCCCTCCATCCCTCCCTGCCTCTCTCCCTCTCTCCATGACTGCCTTTTTCCCTTAAAAAAAAAAAAGAGAAGAACCAGTATACAGAAAGATAGTATTGCCAACCAAATGGCTTTTTTTCCCCAAAACTTATGAATACTAAACCCCCAAAATTTGAAAAAGAGAAAAATAACTTCACAAAAAGACTTGAGTGAGGTTTTCTTAAGCTTCATCAGGAAGTGATGATAACTTGACTTTGTTAGGAAGCTAGCATAACTCTTACACGACATATTAGTCAGGCTTTCATTACTATAATTAAATACCTGAGAGGAATTTCTTTCTAATTATGGAAGATGGTTTCTTTTGGCTCCAAGTTTGGAGGTTCCCATCCAAGATCAGGCAGCCCATTAGTCTGTTGTCTGATGAGGGTGGTAGATGCTGAGACACATACCGAGGGAGAATCAGATGCTGAGTTAGAGTACAGAGACAGAAGCTAGGCCAAACTGAACTCATGTAATGACTTCTCTCATGAGAAGTAACTGCTAGGGACAATCTCCCAATGACTTAAAGACCTTCCACTAGGCCACCTCCCAGACACCTGAATTGGATCAAGCCTGCAGCCTCAACCACTAGCGTTAATCCATTTGCCATTAACGTGAGGCTTTGAGGACCAAGCCCTACCAATACACAGGCTTCGGGGAAATAGCCAGACTATCATCCAAACTATATCAGAGAGGAAGGCAGGAGCCTCTTAACATAGAAGTGTGGATGCCTGTTAAGTTAGAATTGTATAATCAGTTTTGTGTTTGAAAATGAGTTAAGAAAGCAAAAAATACTTCAAACAGAAATAGATCAGACAAGAGATTGTGCTCTCAGGCTTATTTTCTGATCTCATATAGAATTGCTGTGTTGACTCAGACTGGAGCTCTGGGGAAATAATCAACAATTCCACATGGACCAAATGTACTCTCTCTGCCTTCTACTGAGTGAATTACCATGGGCAGCCTGATCGTCCCACTTTGCTGCTTTTGTGTGTGTGTGTGTGTGTGTGCTTATGTTCAATTTCCTCATCTAGAATATGAAGATAACAGGTACTGTGTGGGATTGTGGAGAGAATTTAATGAGATAGTACATGTGGATGTGCTCTGTAAATGAACACTGTAAAACTACATTATACAATTATAATTCTCATTTAAATTTGGATTACATTTGAGAGCTTGTGTTTGGAAAATATGACAAAAACAGGGAAAAATGTGTTTTAATGAATAACCTAACTAGGTGCAAATCAGGGGGTCCTGTACCTTAGCAGATTTCTTTTTTAATCTATATGAAGTTGATTAGTTTTTATAGCAAAGATCCACCTATTAAAAAATGTCACAAAGAGAAGAAACTTGGAATAGTTTTCCTTTCCTTCTCCTCTTGTCAAAAACTCAGATTAATTTTTGAGCATCCCCTGTGTTCGAGGAAGTAGTCTTGGTGAGAGGATACAGTGGCGAACAGGGCATCTAGGATTCTTGCATTCTTTTCAGTGGTGCTGAGAAATGGAGACCAAAGAAGAAATTGAATAAGAAAAGGCTAACAAATATTGGAAGTTCTGTGATTAAACGAAAGGATGTGGTGAATACTCATAGGGTTTCAGTGGAGGGTGTAAAGGCCATGGAAATGTGTCGACCAGGATTCAGCTTCCCATTAAAGTGCATTATGAGAGGCAGCTGGTGATGACTGAAGTCCTTGGGTCGCTGCCACCCACATGGAATATCTAGTTGGAGGCCTGGGTTCTTGACTTGCTCAGCCTTGCCTAGCCCTGGCTGTCGTAGGCATTCGGGGAGTGAATCAGCTGATCTCTGTCTTCCTTTCTCATTCTCTCATTCAAATAACATGAAAATAAGTTAAAAATGCTTTAAAAATCTTTATCTACAAAAAAGCAGTGTGCTGTTCAGATCTTCTACAGAGGACATTGTTGACCGAAGGCCATGGGTGCTGCAACCTCAATCTCCCACCCTGTTCGTGCTGAGATCATACTCCCTGAGAGCTCCTCCTGGTTAACCATTGCACAAGATCTAGACAAAAAGGCCACCACATTGGTTTGAAATGAGGACTCCTCCAGTGGTGACTGTGGCTCAGGAACTCTGCACGGCTTTGCCAAAACCTTGTTAGAACTATAGTAGAGTCTAGGCTACTTCCTACCCAACCCCACTTCCTTTCTTTTCTCTTCTGGAGGAGATAGTTGTGTTAAAATGTGGAGGAAGAGGGACCGGCACTGTGGCATAGAAGGCTAAGCCTCCGTGCAGTGCCAGCATCCCATACTGGTACCACTTCGAGTCCAGACAGCTCCACTTCCAGTGCAGCTTCCTGCTAATGTGCCTGGGAAAGCAGCAGAAGATGCTCAAGTCCTTGGGCCCCTGCATCTGCATGGGAGACCTGGAAGAAACTCCTGGATCCTGACTTTGGCCTGGCCATTTGGGGAGTGAACCAGCAAGTGGAAGATCTCTCTTTCCCTCCTTCTCTCTCTGTATCTCTGCATTTCAGATGAACAAATAAATTAAATGTGTAAGAAGAGTATTTTAGACAGATTTGCATGTTTAAGAAATAGGAAGAAGGGGCCAGCACTGTGGTGCAGCTGCTTAAAGCCCCAGCCTGCAGTGGCAGCATCTCCTATGGGTGCCAGTTCAAGTCCTGGGGCTCTGATCCAACTCCCTGTTAGTGCACTTGGGAAGGCAGTGGAGGATGACCCAAGTCATTGGGCCCGTGCACCATGTGGGAAACCTGGAGCAAGCTCCTGGCTCCTCAGCTCCAGCTGTTGTGGCCATTTGGAGACTGAACCAACAAATGAAAAACATCTCTCTCTCTCTCTCTCTCTCTCTCTCTCTCTCTCTTTCTCTGTGACTCTGTCTTTCAAATAAAAATAAAATAAATCTTTTACAATGAAAAGAAAGAAAGAGGACAATGAGCTTGAATGCAAGTGAATGAGGGGACAAGGTTAGGAGGAAAATTCAGAGGGAGAAACAGGTGCCAATCATGTGGGATCTTACAGGCTATGGTGGTCAAGTTGGGTTCTATGTTAGGTATGACACAGAGCCACTGAAGTATTTTACATAGTTGAGTAACATGGCCTGAGAGAGAGGTACTTTCTTCAGCTGCACTCTCTGCAAACAAATAGTCTTTTTGAGGAAGAAGGCAGTAAGTGCCTGGTATGAGGTTTCTTCAGCAAATTCTACATCTGCCTGAGCCTTAGCCACCACAGCTTCTTCTTTCTGAGATAGGGATACAAAAAAGTAAATTTGGACCTTGATGATTTGGGCAGTTGAAAAAAAGATGACCCCTATATCTTACCAAAAGAATGTGTATCTTTGATTTATTTTTGGTATAAAATTTTGGGGAACAATTTACTTCTTCCATTATTAGGAAGTTTTTAATCCCATCTTTATGATTTCTTATTAGGTCTTAGTTTTGTTAAAAGCTTCTCTATCTCTCCTCACATGTGTCTGTTGTGAGATTTTAGTTCATTCTGTTTCTCTTCCAGACAGCATTGGCATGTAGTACTCTGGTCCTTATTACGCTTTTCTAGCACAAGACTTAGGGATATCTCTCCTTTTCTTCCTGATAAAGACACCATTAAGTGAAGTTCAACAAAGGCGGATGAGCTTGTCACTCAATTATGATTGACACTACCCTCCTACCCTGCAAAACATGTCCCATTGCTGTCATACATCACTTGTCACTGAGACGTATTCTGAGCAACATATACATAGGTGATTTCCTGCTTGTGTAAACATCATAGGATATATTTATACAAACTAAGATGACTGTTATGCCATGAGATGATATAATCCCATGGAGCCACTGTCATGTATGTGGTTTGTCATTGACTGAAACACCATGAAGTACATTACTGGACACCAATGTAAATGGTGTCAGGACACTAGCAGGGTGACCGTACAGGACACTAGCAGGGTGACCTGTGGAGTATGTCTGGAGGATACACTCTTCTTGAACTATTTTTCTAGTATTTCAGGGAAGATTACACAGGCTATAATTACTTGTTTATGAAGTAGCCAGCATGGGCCTGCCTCTGGACTAGATGCTGGGCATGCAGTGGTGATGACCTGCAGAGGCACAATTCCCACTCCTGGGTCTTAGTGTCTGGTTGAAGGCAAAGACCATGGAATTAAGGAATGGGTAAAGCAACCTAGCATTGAGGTATTGATCCAGTCCTTTGTAACGTTGTGCCTTGGGAAAGTTCTCTTTTATTGTGTTGTTCCTCATCTTAACAGAGATACTAATAACCCCCTTGCCTTAGAGTACATGGGTCTTAGAAAGTAGCAAGAAAATACTGTAACAGTTTAGCACTTCAGATTTTCTTATTTTTTTTTTTTGTTATAAGTAAACTTAAATTTGAGACTAGATTTACAGACAAGTTGGGAAGATTGTGAAGAGTGCTCACATATTCCTGTGTACATTTCTCCTCATTATTAGTATCTTATATTACTGTGGTAGACTTGTGACAAATGACAAAATTTTGATACGTCACTCTTAACTACAGTTCACATTTTATTTATATTTTGCCAGTTTTTACATAATGCACCGTTTTTGTCTCAGAGTCCCATCCAGAATGCCCCACTATAGTTCGATTTTATGTCCCCATATACTCCTCCTGGCTATGAGCATTTCTCAGCCTTTCTGTTTTTGTAATGTCCTTGAGAACTTGAGTACTGGTCAAGCATACAATAGGATGCCCCTCTCTTGTAATCTATCTGATGTTTTCTCATGAGTAGACGAGGATTATGGGACTTGTAGAGGAAGATTGTAGACATAAAGTGCCATTTTTTATCACATCATAATCGGGCCTATAGTGTCAGTGTGATTTTTGATTGCTGATGTTTCGCTCGATCACCTGGCTGATGTAACTTGCTGGGTTTCTCCACTGTAAAGTGATGTCTCTCTCCTGTCATTGTACACTGTCACCATGGGCAGCCTAACCAAAGCTGTATGGATGGATGCTCCAACATTTTGAAGGTCAAATACTTCGATAGATAAACCATTTGGAATTGTTCTGCCTGAGAAATTTAACTTCACCTCCACTTATGTGTTTATTTAATCATTTACTGCAATCAGTATAGACTCACAGATATGTTCCTTTGGTATAGTTGATCATTGTGAAGATTTTGTTTTTGGTCTTCTTTCTTCTATTTTCTTTCACTTTCCAATTTTCTGGTATTCTGAGATGTGTAGTGGTTTTCTTGTATACTACATGCCTGAGTACTAGAATCAGTTGTTTCTTTGATGACCTTTGGTTCCTTGTTTTGGAGAACAGTGTTAGAAACTTAATCTGGCTAGAGGGTGTTTATTGCACAAAAAATTTCCTTGCTTCTCAGTCTTCTTATCTGACAGAGCTGGGAAATATATATATGCACATACATATTAATATATAACATGTACAATAGGTAACATATGTACATTAATATATGTACATTTATATATTAACTGCATATACAGTAGTTTGTAATTATTCATGGGAATACATTCTAAAATCCCCAGCAGATGCCTGAAACTACAGGCATCTCCACATATGCTATATTTTCCATATATATGTTCATACTTCTGATAAAGTATAATTTATAACCAGGCACATAAGATATTAACAAAATTACTAACAGAACAATTACAACAATATACTGGAATGAAGATAAATAAATGTAATGTCTCTTTAAAATATCATACTATACCATACTCACCCTTCTTCCTGCGATGATGTGAGAGGATATGCATAGGATGAAGTGAGTGACCAGCATAGGCACTGTGATACAGCATCAGGCTACTTGACCTTTTTGTTTGAACATAGCTCCGTGTTGATCTGACAGCTGTGATAACTTAGTAGACTTAGCAGGTAGTGTGCACTGTGTGCATAATCTGGACAGAGGGATGCTTCTCCTGGGTGGGATAAGGTGGATTCATGTGAGATTCCAGTATGTACCACAGAAGGGCAAATAATTTAAAACATGAATAGTTTATTTCTGGTATTTTCCATTTCATATTTTAGAGCTTCCACTTGTTACAGTAAACTGAAACAGTGGGAAGCTGAAGCCACGGAAGGCAGAACTATAGATAAAGGAGGACTGCTGTATACATGTAAATATTTCCATGTGTAAACATCTATTTCAAGCTAAGAATACCTCATACTAATGTCTTTAACTCTAACTCATTGCCCTGTGAATGATTCTAGCTTTTCCCTCTTGCTTGTCTATAACCTATCATGGGAACAGGCCAAAAATCTGGCTCCCACCATATACCATATGCTGACTTTTTGCCCAGTTCTAGTGTACAGGTACCACAAGGTCAATATTGTTAGTTCATACCTTGCAGCAACAATTTTGTCAACTGGAATAAACAGGGCTTATGCAGTTTTGCTGGCTGTATTTTGCCTTTTGTTTTACTGACTGCATTTGTTTTCAGAGTTACTTAAAATAGCATATTTCTCTATTACTCCCTTTAGTTAGGTTGTTGCAATATTTCTTTAATATACTTACTGATTTTGTCACATTCTGTGTTCCATCACGTGATACCCCTAACTTCCTAAATAATTTTGATCTGTATTCTTTAAGGTGTACACTTTATGTTATAAAGCTCCATGGGTTTTGACAGTCGCATAATGTCATGCACCCACAATTACATTGTTATGTCTAGCCCCAACTCACTGGTGCTTTATCTATTTAAACCCTCTAACCCTGAACACCCTGCAACCATGGATTTCTTTATTATCTCTGTAGTTTTAGCATTGCAGAATTACTGTGAAGGGAATTGAACAGTGAATAACCTTTCAGTCAGGCTTCTTTCACTCAGTGATATGCATTGAAGATTATCCATGTCTGTGTGGCTTGATAGTTCAATTCTTTGTACCACTGGATAATATTCCAGTATATGATCGAACAAGTTGTTACTCATTCACTTGCTAATGGACATTTTGGTTGTTTCTAGTTTTTAGAGATTATGAATGAAGCTACTGTAAACAGTCATGTATGGGTTTATGTGTGGCACTTTAGTTTTTTGAGGCATTTCTGAAATACTATTTTACCATTTGAGTTTTAGAACATTTAAAGGTATGGTAAAAGAAATAACAGTGTGCCCATGTACACCTTGGAAAGAAAATCAGAAAAGACGACATTCCTGCCTCACTGCTAACAATTAGTAAATGGAAGAGCTGAGACAGAAAGGTGCATCTTCAAATCCCAAATGTCATATTCCTCTTGCACATTACTCTGACTCTGCATACATTATGGGTGAAAATGATTGGAGACCCTGGTATACTATCCAAATGTCGGTAATTTTGTTAAATCTGACCATCTCATTTTTCTTGTCTTTGTCATTAAACTCATTCTGATTAGAAAGCAAAGGCAGAGAAAGCTTCATATGCAATAAGTGAGAAGGGAAATAATGAGGTTATCTTTGCTCATGGCTTCTTCACATTTTCTTGCTTTATTTAGGGAATGCTAAGGCATTTCTTCTTCAGATGTTGAAATTGCCTTTTCAGTCATTTTGGATGATGTAGTACATGTCTTCAAATTGAATAACCATCATAATAGTAGCAATCAGGTATTTAATTTGTGCTAGACAAAGGTCCAAACAGTTCATTTGTTTAAGTTCATTTATCCCTTACAGCAACCTTCAGAGGTAACTTTTTTATCATCCCCTTTTACAGATGAGAAAACTAAAATATAGGAAAACTATATAACTTGTCAGGGGACCTGCAGCTGATAAGAGATAGGAGAAGAGCCCAAGATCTTTTGTTGTTTTTTAGCCAACCTTTTAATGCTTTTCAGAGATGCATTATTTTCATTCGCAGTCCAGAAAGTTTTACAGGTGCAAACTTGATATTGAGGATTTGGAGGAAGGAAAGATAAAGGGAGGATATAGCATGAAACCACATGTCAGGTAAAAAGCAGACAAATCTGTCCTGTAAACACAGTTACTGAACAAAAGAAGTTGAACCTCAGGAAAGAGGAAATGGTACTTCCCTCTGGTGATTTCATCTAATAAGAACAGCAGCTGCTCTGGGACATTGGCCCATTATGCTGAAGTGATAATAGAGCAATTAGTTTCTCTCCTCATTTCCCCCATGCTTAACCCAGGGGTAAAATGGCACACTGAGCGCATATACTAAATTACATTAAACTTCATGTTCAATTGGAAAATCTTCACTACTGGCTGCAGAGAGATTAGCAGGCTTTAGCAAATCCTTCATGGCTCATACTTTCACTCAAGTGAAAAAGAACCAGAGAATGGATTGTTTTTGTCAGTTGCAGAACAACTTTCTGCAGTCAACTTTGAGTTGGCTCTGTGAAGTTTCCAGAGAGAACTCTTGTCATGAGTTAGTGGAGTGAATCTTGTACAGTAATCAGTGAATACATCTTTGGAAGAATAAATGCAGAGAATTGGGCAGAGTGTTGAGGATAAGGGTGATGACTGTGTACACAAAAGGATAGATGCTTCTGTGATCCAGATTGAGCCAACATTGCCAACATTATGGAGGCAGTGTTGGTTAAGAATATAGAAGGGGGGCCGGCGCCGAGGCTCACTATGCTAATCCTCCGCCTTGCGGCGCCGGCACACTGGGTTCTAGTCCCGGTTGGGGCACCGATCCTGTCCCGGTTGCCCCTCTTCCAGGCCGGCTCTCTGCTGTGGCCAGGGAGTGCAGTGGAGGATGGCCCAAGTGCTTGGGCCCTGCACCCCATGGGAGACCAGGAGAAGCACCTGGCTCCTGCCATCAGATCGGCGTGGTGCGCCAGCCGCAGCGCGCCAGCCGCGGCGGCCATTGGAGGGTGAACCAACGGCAAAAGGAAGACCTTTCTATCTGTCTCTCTCTCACTGTCCACTCTGCCTGTCAAAAAAAAAAAAAAAAGAATACAGAAGGGGAGACCCAGCATTTTGGTACTCCACCACCTCCAGAAATTCAGCTGGTTGTCAGATCAGTGATATTGATTGAGCTCCAGGATTTTGCAGATGCATCTAACTTGAAATTCTGTTGATAAAACAAACCAGAAAGATGGAAGATGTGGGGCTACTAAGATCACATTAAAACAGTTTACAAATATTCAGCCATGACTTACTACTATGTGCCAGGCACTGTACTAGTTTCTAGGTTCATGAGGAGAAATAAGACATATTGTAAACAGCAAAGCTCTTATTTATAAGTGAAGGTGAAATAAAAATCTTCCAAAATAAACAGAAATTTAAAGAAATTGCCACCATTCATCCAGCCTTACAAATGACTCTTAAGAATGTACTACAAATGGAAATAGAGAACATTATGAAAGAATGTGAAGACAGAAAATCTTCCAGTAAAAGTACAAAGGAAATCTAAACCAAATAATAGGAATATTTGTGTGAAAAAAAATGTCAGGACCAAGTAATCACTTATCAGTAATAACCTTGAATATAAATGGCCTAAATTTTCTAATTAATAGATGCATACTGACTGACTGGATTGGAAAAAAAAAGACCCATCTATTTGCTACCTACAGGAAACACACCTCACCAAAAAGATATAACAGAGAGTGAGAGGATGGAAAAAGGTATTCTGTGCTAATGGAAAGTAAAAAAAGAGCAGGTGTAGCCATCCTAATATCAGACAAAGCATATTTTCACACAAAACCATTAAAAGAGACAAAGGAGGGTGTTATGTAAAGATTAAGGGATCAATTAAATAGGAAGGTATGGGTATAGTAAATGTATATGAACCCAATGCTAGGGCACCTGGTTGTTTAAAAGAAATGTTAATAGATCTAAAGTGAGACATAGACTCTAACAGTAATAATGAGGTACTTCAACACCCCACTTTCTTCAATAGACAGATAAATTAGACAGGAAATCAACAGAGAAATAGTGGAGCTAATCTACACTATGAACCAAATGGACCTAATTGATATCTACAAAATATTTCAACCCACATTTGAAGAACACACATTCTTTTATCAGCACATGGAAATGTTTATAGGATAGATCATATGCTAGGCCTTAAAGCTAGTCTCAGCAAAATCAAAATTGAAATCATATCATGTTATCTTTTCTGACCACAACAGAATGAGGCTGGAAATTAACAACTTAAGGATCTCTACAAAATATGCAAATACACGGTGACTGAGCAACATGCTCCTGAATGAACAACTGATCATAGAAGAAATCAAAAAGGCAATGAAAAAAATCCTACAAGTGAATAATGATGACAACGTAGCATAGAAAAACTTACGAGATGCAACAAAAGCAATGGTAAGCGGGAAGCTTAGAGCAATTAGTGCCTACATCAAGAAACTGGAAAGTCATCAAATAAATTAACAATGCCTGCCAAGGACCTAGAAACACAAGAACAAACCAAACTCACAGTTAGTAGGAGGAAAGAAATAATTAATATTAAGGGAAGAAATAAAAAACCCCAACCGACCAAAAAAAAAGAAGAAGAAGACCCAAATTAATAAAGTCAGAGAAGAAAAAGGAGATGTTGCAACAGATACCACAGGAAAAAAAAGGTTACAATAGATACCACAGGAATAACTACATTACTATAAACAGCTATATGCCAGAACTCAGAAACTATGGAAGAAATGGGAAGATTTCTGGAAACATACAATCTACCAAAATTAAATCATAAAGGCATAGGAAACCTAAATAGACCAGTACCCAAGAGGGAGATTGAATCAATAATAAAAACTCTCCCAACAAAAAAAGTCCAGGACCAGATGGCTTCATTGCTGAATTCTACCAAACCTTTAAAGAACTAATTCCAATTCTTCTCAGAGTATTGAAGATTGAAGTCGGCGAACTCAAAAGGCTTCCATAGCCTTGGCAACTCATGACTAGAGCCTAGGGAGATTATTGATGCCTTAAACAAGAGTGTCAATTTGTTAAGTCAACAACAGGAGTCACTGTGCACTTACTCCTCATGTAGGATCTCTGTCCTTAATGTGTTGTTCAATGTGAATTAATGCTATAACTAGTACTGAAACAGTATTTTACACTTTATGTTCTGTGTGGGTGCAAACTGATGAAATTTTTACTTAATATATACTAAATCTTCTATATATAAAGATAATTGAAAATGAATCTTGATGTGAATGGAATGGGAGAGGGAGTGAGAGATGGGAGGGTTGCAGGTGGGAGGGAAGTTATGGTGGGAGGAAGCCATTGTAATCCATAAACTGTACTTTGGAAATTTATATTTACTAAATAAATGTTTTTAAAAACAGAAAAAAAAAACAAATGAAAAAGAGACAGTCCTCCCAAGCTCCTTTAATGAGGCGAACATGATCTTAATTTAAAAACCAGAAAATGACATAACAAAGAAAGAGAGCTAAAGACCAATATCACTAATGAACATAGATGGAAAGATCCTTAACAAAATACTAGTTAACAGAACCCTACAATGCATCAGAAAGATAATTCAAGTGGTATTTATTCCTAGTATTGGCAGGATTGTTCAACATATGCAAATCAATAAATGTGATATATCACATTAATGAATTGAAGAATAAAAGCCATATGATTATCTCAATAAATGCAGAGAAAGCATTTGATATAGTACAGTACATTTTCATGATAAAAACCTTAATTGGGTATAGAAGGAACATTCTTTAACACAGTCAAGGCAGTGTATGACAAACCCACTATGAGCTTCATATTGAATGGGGAAAGTAAGAAGAATTTCCATTAAGATCTAGAACCAGACAAGGATGCCCACTTTCATCATTGCTATTCAATATAGTTTTGGAAGTTTTAGATCCATTAGGCAAGAAAAAGAAATCAAAGAGTTACACATTGGAAAGGGGGAAGTCAAAGTATCCCTGTTTGCAGATGACATTATCCTATATATAGGGGAACCAAAAGACTCTGCCAAGAGACTAATGGAACTCATAAAAGAGTTTGATAAAGTTGCAGGACAAAAAAAATCAACAGCCTTTGTATACACAAACAATACCACACTGAGAAAGAATTTATAAGATCAATCCCTTTCACAGTACCTAAAATAAATTTAAATAGCTTGGAATAAAGTTAATGAAGAATGTAAAAGGTATCTACAATGAAAATTACAGAAAATCAAAGAAAGAAATAGATAAGTCATAGATAAAAATGGAAAAAATCTTCCAAGTCCATGGATTTGAAAAATCAATATCAAAATGTCCATACTATCCAAAGGAATTTACAGATTTAGTGCAATCCCAATCAAAATACCAAGGACATTCTTTTCAGATTGAGCAAAATGATGTTAAAATTCATATGAAAACATAAGAGACCCCTAATAGCTAAAGCAATTGTAAACAACAAAAACAAAGCAAGAGGAATAATAATACCAGATTTCAAGATATATTACATGTGGTTTTAATCTAAAAATCCTGGTACTGACACAAAAATGTAGATCAGTGGGATAGAATGGAAACTCCAGAAATTAATTCACATATCTACAACCAATTAATCTTTGATAAATGAACTAAAATCTATCCCTGGAGAAAGACAATCTTTTTTAACAAATGGTGTTGGGAAAATTGGATCTACATGAGCAGAAATATGAAACAAGAGAACTGCCTTACACCTAATACAAAAAGCAACTATAAATGGATCAAGGATATGAATCTATAATTTGAGTTCCTACTAGAGGGAAACTCTGCAAAACATTGGCATACGCAAAGACTTCTTAGAAAAGATCCCAGAAACACAGGCAATTAAAGAAAATATGAACACAATAGATTACTTCAAGCTAAGAAGTTTCTGTATTGCATAGGAAACACTCAATAAGGTGAATAGAGAGCTGGCAGAATAGAAGAAAATATTTGCAAGCTATACAACTGATAAAGGATTAATATCCATAATCTATGTGGAGCTCATAGAACTCAAATTCAGCAAAACAAGCAATCTAGTTAAGAAATGGGCAAAGGACGTGAACAAGCATTTTTCAGAGGATGAAATATAAATGGCCAACAGACACATGAAAAAATGCTCAGGATCTCTAGCCATTGGGGAATTGTAAATAAAAATCACAATGAAGTTGTTGTACCTCACCCCAGTTAGAATGGCTCTCATACAGAAATAAAGAAAAACAATAAATGCTGGTAAGGATATGGAGGAAAAGGTACCTCTAATCCACTGATGGTGGGAAGGTAAGCTAGCACAACCATTGTGAAAAGCAGTATGGAGGTTCATCATAAACCTGAAAAGAGATCTGCCATATGACCCAGTCATACCACTCCTGGGAGTTTACCCAAAAGAAATGAAATAAGCATATGAAAGTGTTATTTGTACTCAGGTGTGATAAGCAGCTCAATTCACAACAGCAAAATGTGGAATTAACCCAGATGTTCATCAACTGATGACTATATAAAGAAATATTTACACTATTGAATACTGCTCAGGCATGAAAGTGATTAAATCCTGTCTTTTGCACCAAAATGGATGCAGCTAGAAACCATTATTTTTAGTGAAAAAAAACCTATCTCAAAAAGACAAAAATTATTTATGTCATCTCCTTTTCCCTATCCCTAATATCATATGTTTTCTCTGATCTGTGTAATAAATAACATATAGGAATGAAATGGACATCTTGTGGCTTTATTGTTTTTCCCCTTTCTATACTCCTGTGGAATTGTGCTCTTTGTACTTTTTACTACTTGAATATTATGGATAGCATTGCATTAAGACTTTGATTACAGAATGGATTGAAATTATTCTATTCCAAAAATTAAAGAAAAAAAAGGAAGAAGGGGGACTCACGGAGGGAAAAGGAGGAAGGAAAGTAGGTTATTTTCTTAGAATTGTAGCTATGAATACATGAAATCTGTTCTCTTTATATTAACAAAAATTTTAGATATAAAATTTTTATTTTGGAATAATCTTAGATTTGCTCAAAAGTTGCAAAGATAGTATAGAAATGTTCTTATAACCTTTCACATAAATTAATGTGACTCTATTCAAGTGTTCTCTAATGTTTCCTCAAGTTTCCTCTAACTTTATATGATTGCGATACATTTATCAAAACTGAGAAATGGTGCTCGCTTCAGCAGCACATATAGTAAAACTGAAAAACCAGTAGCAGCACGTTCCTATTAGCTAAATTATACACTGTATCTGAATGTCACAAATTTCCCCATTGATATCTTTTTTTATTGTTCCAGAAACAAACCCAAAAATCATATTTAAGGTAGTATGTCTCTGTAGTCTCTTCCAGCTGTAACACCTTAAAGGTCTTTCCTTACATTCCATGACTTTGACAGTTTGGAGGAACATTGGTCAGGTTTTATAGAATGTTCTTCAAATTGGGTTTATATGATCATTCTTAAGACGATCCTGGTGTTACAGTTTTTCAGAATAATACCACACTAGGCTGGCGCCGCGGCTCGATAGGCTAATCCTCCGCCTGCGGTGCCAGCACACCAGGTTCTAGTCCCAGTTGGGGTGCCGGATTCTGTCCCGGTTGCCCCTCTTCCAGGCCAGCTCTCTGCTGCGGCCGGGAGTGCAGTGGAGGATGGCCCAAGTCCTTGGGCCCTGCACCCCATGGGAGACCAGGAGAAGCACCTGGCTCCTGGCTTCGGATCAGTGCGGTGTGCCGGCCGCGGTGGCCATTGGAGGATGAACCGACGACAAAGGAAGACCTTTCTCTCTGTCTCTCTATTTCTCTCACTGTCCACTCTGCCTGTCAAAACAAGACCTTTCTCTCTGTCTCTCTATCTCTCTCACTGTCCACTCTGCCTGTCAAAAAAAAAATTAAAAAGAATAATAGTACACTAAGTTGCATCCATTTTGTCCCAAATGACAGCATAACAATGTTTTTGTCTTATTACTCTGTTGGACTCTTTACGTAGTGTAGGATTCATCTTATGAGTATGAACTGAAAATAGATCTTTGTGAAAATTAAGAGTGGGAATAGGAGAGGGAAGAGGAAGAAGCATGAGAGCATGGGCCGGAGGGAGGGTATGGTGAGAAGTATCTCTATGTTCCTAAACCCATACATGTGAAATACATGAAATTTGCATACCTTAAATGAAATAAAAAATAATACCACAGGGAAAGAGTGCCCTTCTGATTACATAATATCAGGTGTAACTGACATCACTGATAATCACCTGGGTCACTTGGCGAAGAGAGTATTGGGTACGTTTTCTCACTATGAAGTCACTGAGTTCTGTTTGTCATATGCTATGTTTTGGAAACAATTTTGTAAGTCCAACCCTCATTCAAAAGTTTGGAGATTAAGTTCCACCTGTTGAAAGGGGAAGTTTCTACTTGGAATTCTTTTGTAAGAATATTTGTCTCATCTCGCCCATTTATTTATTTATTTATTTATTTTGTTATGGTTTTATGATCCAGTAAGCTGATATTTATTTTGTTGAATGCATTATTCCAGCTTTGGTCATTGGGAGCTCTGTCATTTTAGCTCTGTGTCCCTTTCAGTTGCCTCCATCCATTTATTGTCCTGCACTTTCACACTTCTTGGTTATAATCAAATGCTCCATGCTTAACTAGTATGCTCCGTGCATACTAGTTACTCCCTGCCATTTCCTTAGGAGTGTGGGTTCGTTTCTAAAAAGATGCTGTTTTGGAGCCATAATTTGGGTACTGTAAGTGATGGTTGCTCCAGAAGTATCACTGTTTGTAGGCCCACTCAGCAGACAGAGTGAAATCAGGTATGTCTGTGTATTGAGCCACACTTTGCCATAGCTATTTCTGGACCTACTCATCTCTGTATGTACATTAAAGTAAACATGGATTCATACTGATGTCTCCAATCCTGTAACAAAAAGTTATTGCAGCCTTTCGTTCTTGCGTATCTGTGACTTTGCTCTCTAATGGTGAGAAACCTGGCAGCTACCACCACCATCCATTTATTTGCTTGTCCAACCCTAGTATACATGTAAGGCAGTTTCAGAATTATTGGCATGTCCCCTCCTGATAAACAGCTTTACTAAATCAAGAGTATTTTTTTTAAATTTTTTGACAGGCAGAGTGGACAGAGAGGGAGAGAGAGAGACAGAGAGAAAGGTCTTCCTTTGCCGTTGGTTCACCCTCCAATGGCCGCCGTGGCTGGCGCGCTGCGGCCTGCACACCACGCTGATCCGATGGCAGGAGCCAGGTGCTTCTCCTGGTCTCCCATGGGGTGCAGGGCCCAAGCACTTGGGTCATCCTCCACTGCACTCCCTGGCCACAGCAGAGAGCTGGCCTGGAAGAAGGGCAACTGGGACAGAATCTGGCGCCCCGACCGGGACTAGAACCCGGTGTGCCGGCGCTGCTGGGTGGAGGATTAGCCTAGTGAGCCGTGGCACCGGCTACTAAATCAAGAGTATTACTTACTCATAGTTTCTTTTTCTTTCTGAACCCCATTTTCCAAAATTAGTTATGTCAGCTCCTTTTTCCTATCCCTAATATTGCAGTTACATCATACCTCTAAATAGAGTTGACATCATTTTTTACAATATGAACATCATCATCCAGTATTCTGATCAATTATTATTGTTTAAGGTTTATTCATTTATTTATTTGAAATGCAAGGTGACAGAGAGGGAGGGAGGGAGAAAGGGACACACACACAGAGAGAGAGAGAGAAAGGGAAGGAGGGAGGGAGGGAGGGAAGGAGAATTTTTCATCTGCTGGATCAATTTCCAAAAGATGATAACCACCAAGGCTGAGTCTGGTTGAATCCTGGAGCCAGGAACTCTATTTGGATCTCCCACATGGATGGCAGAGATTCACACCCTTCAGCAATCATCTGCTTTCCAAGCGTGTTAGCAAAGGGCAGGATCACAAAATGAGCAGCCATGATTGAAATAGACACTTCAGTATGGGATGTGGCTGTCTCAAGTAATGGTTTAACCCATCTACTTCTTTGTTTTTAATTATATATAATTATAATTTATCTTGATAAGTATGGATAGATAGGGACACACACACACACACACTATTCACTGGTTTGTTCATCAAATGCCTGCAGTGGCCTACTGAGACTAATCTGGGACCAATCTGGGACCAATCTGGGACCAATCTGGAACCAAGCCTGAAACTGGGAACTCAGTCTATGTTTCCTATGGGGTAGGAATGCAATTATTTCATCTATCACTACTGCCTCTCAGGGTTTGCATTAGCAGGAAGATGCAGTCAGGAGCCAGAGCTGGGGATAAAATCCAGGTACACTGAAGTGAGATGCAAATGTCTTAACTGGTGTCTTGACTGCTAGGCCAACTGCCAGCCTAGATTGATCTTATTTTAATAGTTGACATACATCATTGTTCCTTCTTTGTGATGAAATTGTTATATAATTTGACAAACGTACATTTATAAACCTACAACTCCAGTACCATATGGAACAGCTGTATCACCTGAAAATTTCCTCTGAAGACCATGGTAATTTCACATTTTATACAATTAATAGAAGAATAATATATTTGATCTTCCCAAGGCGGGTACTGTATATTGAATCACTCTGTGCCTATCATTGCCTCCATAACCTAGTCCCTCTTTGTACTTAACTACTCCTTCTGGAAACTATTGGTCTGTTTTCCCTCCCTAGAGTTTTGTGTTTCTCAGACATTGATATGAATAGAATTATACAAGAGGTAGCCATTTGGGATTGGCTGCTGCTTCTTAGCAAAATGCCTCTAAGGTTCATCAATATCGTTGAATGAATCCAACAGCAATTTAATAGCAGCTGTAAAGGATGGGAGATGTAAAACCTTCACTCTGTTTCCTGGTACCTTCTAAGTCTACCTCCATCCCCATTCAACACTTCAATACATATGTGACTTTAGGCAAGGGGCACTCTAAATTGTGATTGATTTTTAATTTTTCTTCTCTCTGGCAAGTGAAGGTTCTGTCATGTTTAAAATTTATCTTGATAAAAGAATATTGTAATACTTGAATATTTTATGCAACTTAATGTAGAAGTAATTTATTAATTCTTCCTGGGGCAGATATTATATGCTTGCATACTCTAAACTTAGCTAACCCTTCTCTATCTGAATCCCTTGTCTTTGTCTTCTTTGTAACAAGAGGGTAGATGAATTTCAGTTACTGTTGTCATGTGTTCTGTAGATTACAGAGAAACATCATCCTAGCTGGTATATATTGGAGTACAGGATACCCTGGGATGTTAGAGAAGTGAATTATGGTGACTAGAAACTCAGTGAAATGCTTTCTATTTACTTAACAATTTTGAGTCCTCTTAAACTGAAAAATGCCATGTAAACCTTTCTACAGATATAAAAGTAATATTAAAGTACTTTCTGATGTGAAGAAACTTATCAAGCAGTGCAGTGTATGCCCAAGATAGTGCTGATCTTGGAGTTGAGATCTTGGTTCAACATTTGCCTTTAAATTAGCCATATCACATAATTTTGTTTATGCATTTATTGTTGCTATTTACTGACTGATTATTATATATCAGGCACTTTCTGCCAAGACCTTTACATCATTGTATTTGATTTTCAAAAATACATAAAATGGAGCTTCACATAATTCCATATTTCGCAGGAGCCTAAGGCTCAGCACAATACAATGAGTATTAATGTTCGCACGGTTAGTAAATAATAGAGATGGAATTCAAATATGAGGCTGTTCCACTCCAACCTTTTCAGGTTCCAACATCTCACTGAGGAGTAGCACTTCATGTCTCAGTTTATGTCAGGGCTGAACAAAAATGAAATTTTGGGTTACAAGGAATTTTTTAAGCAGAAAGTGCAGTAGAATTATAAAATGTTACTTTTATATCTAGCACATGGAAATTTTTCAAAGATGAATTTGAATAAGTAGTGAAGATAAACAAACATATGTGAGCAATTAATTCTAAATCAATTCTACACTATGATAAATTGAACAAAGTATAAAGAGAAACAGAAGAAACAGAGATGAATTCCAAAGATGAGGGTCTGAGAGGCCTTGAAACAGGTGCTGATGACTCATTTGTGTCTACAAAGATGGCTAAGATTTTGAGTATCTGTGATTACTATGAGGTAAGCATCAGGTCTCTGTGCAAACCCTCACTACCAGCTACAGGAGAGTCATCAGTGACTGGAGCCGTGTCTCTTTCCTGTTCTCCTTGCTCATTATTGACAGCACAGGGCATGGGCAAAGTGTGCTAATAATGTTAGGCTTGGGCTAATATGAACAGAGATGCTTTCGTTTGGCAAGATTCCTTACTTTCTTAAGGAAAAAATGATAATACTTTGCTTTCGAACCTACTACTTAGAAGAAATTTCTTAAAAAATATCTTCTAGTATCTTAAGAAGCACGTTCTAAATTCTTAGTACAAATACTACAATGAGGTCTGAGACATTTTATCTAGAGCTATGTTTCCTTCAAAACAAGAGGAGTAATGCCATCAATAAAATGGAAAAAAGTTGAGTTTAGATTCATCCATTATATCCATGTTTTATTAATTTCAGGACTTTTGTCTGAAAGGTATCCAAATACATAGAGGATGCGAAAAATTTGTATAATCAGATGGTTCTAATTAACTAGCGATTTTTATCCTGTGTTAGATGCCACGAAGTCTTAGTGTTTGGGTATATTGTCAGCAAATATCTGGATACTTATTTCTTGCTCCTCCCCCTTCAGCCCCATCCCACAAAGACTCTTTGCAGATCACATCTAGTGCCTCAATTCCATTAGGTTGGGGGCAGTAAGGATCCTCTCTCTCTCTCTCTCTCTCTCTCTGAATATCTTGCTATGTGTAGCATGGTCCTTGTGCTTCCCCTACCTCTGTGTGTCTGTGTGTAGGATAGGGGCAATGGGAGAGAAGCGTGGGAAAGTGAAAGGATATGGGTTCTGGAGAACATGCCTGTGAAGAGAAGAGGAAGCTAGAGGAGGCTGGGAGAGCAAGGGTGAGCCGTCAGCCTACAACACACGTCTTGATGTCTGTGGAGGAGAAGAGGAACCAAAGAACACATATAGAAGAACATCCCCTGCACTTGGTCTACAGTTTTGGCAAAGATGATGTGCATCCTCCAGCCAAGGCAGAACTCAGAGTATTACCGGTTTGCTTATCAATACATCCGAAATTAATAAGCTGTGTGGGCTCTCGCCATTTATTCAGAGAATAATTCTGAATACTGGCACAAATAAACCAGGCAGCAGGATAAGTTTGAAGCTTTTTATTTAGGGAGAGAAATGTATAGGAGAGTGAGGGCTCTATCTAAAAGAGAAAGGGAAATCTGGATTCACACCGAACACCAGGAGCCAGCCACATGGAGGAGCATGCAGGCTGGAAAACACGGAGCAGGTGGCCCAAAGGCCACACACCCCGAAGGGGGCAGGAAGGGGATCAAGGGCAGGGAGGAAAAAGAAGGGCAAAAAAGGGGGGAAAAGGGCTGGGCCCACCGTGTTTCGGGCCTTTAATACACTTCCAAAAGGGAGTGGCTAATTAGTCTGATTGGTAGGTGGGCACACAGGTGTGGTCAGGTGGGAGGATGAGATCACACAGGGGCGTGGTGAAGGTGAGGTCTTCCAGCTCACAAATCTGATCAATTTTATCCTATATGTCTGCCTACATCAAGAGGAGTTCCACATCTCCCAGGAATGCACCTGCCTTACTCCTCCTCTGGGCTCAGCCATGGGTCACAGATAGCTGATAAGGAGTATGGGTTAGGAGTTTGGATCACTGATTTATGCAGTCCTTATTTAGGGGATGGAGTCTTCATGGCCACAAACAAAATACGTTGTGTGACGTGACAGGAAGTACAGGGCCTATGGGAACAAAAAGCTGGGGGGACTGCAGATTATCTTGAAGAAGTGACATTCCAGAGCAATGAATTAAGTTTATATGGGAGAGAGAGGGGGATGATTAGGCAGAGAGAATGACATGTTGGAGAGGGCTAGAGAACGCATGAGATTGTTGAAAAAAAAGGAAATCGGTCTGGCTTGAAAACCATACCCAGATGCAGTGGGAACAGGGAATTGTAAGAAATAAAACGGGAAAGGTAGTTAGGCGCTAAATTTTCTATTGTATAAGTAGTTCAGGTTTATGTTAAAGGCAATGGGAAGTTTTTTAAGCATAGAGCAGGGACTGGGGGAAGAAGAGTGAGAGTGGAGGAGCCTGATCCTATCTCGAAAGTGGGAGACTGAAGACAAGTTAGGAGGCTCCGCAGAGTAATGGGACTGTGGACTATGGAACTATTTATGGTCATCTGGGCCATAATTAGGGGTAGAAATGTCTGGTTGCTACTTAATGTAGTAGTTAAAGCAGAGAGAAATCGAGGACACCTGGATTTCAGTCTTATGAGCCATGGGACCAGAAAAATTGCTTAAAGTCCTTGGGATTTGGTTTCCTGCTCTGAAAAATGAAGGCAATAAAATCTATTGTGTTGGATTGTCTTGAGGTTGAATTAGATAATGTAAATAAAGTTTCTAGCACAGAGCTCAGCTCACAGATGGTAATTTTTTCCTGCCTTCTTTTGTACACAGCAAAGATTTAGAGTGTATCCCTATTGGAAAATAAGGCAACAGTAGAGAAAATTGGCTTTATTCTGTTTCTCCATTCGTACCCTTCATTTGCTTCTCTCATCTCTTTTGGATTATTACATTGAATATTGAGTAAACACAGCTTTAACTCAAATATCTTAATGCAGTAAATGATTTTATTAATACTCTGACAGGAAATGCATATCTGTGGATTTCAGAATAAATTACAATAAGTCTATAACCAACACCAACCTAGGCAACTAATTTTCCCTGGGGTGTGTGGTTTGTCTTGAGTCTCAGGCTGAGTAACCAAGGAGAAAAAAGTCTGGGAACATACTGATTGTAGGATCTTCCTGCCTGTACCTGGATCTCGGACCTGCCCTCCATGCCTCCTACCTGAGCCTCTGTGGAACCCTCTCTTCCCCAAGAACAGCCTGTACCTATCTCAGGCAGCCAGAGTCAGTTTCTCCGGTACACAGAACCTGGAGGTTTTCTCTCTAGTGACTGCAGCATACAAAAGCCTACTCTTGGGGGCACAAAGTCAAGCTTTTATCACTGGTGAATTTTTTTTCACAACTGTGGGCCCTTTTTAGAATGGTATCCTGAGGGAATTCTAAACTGATTCCACAGTGTCTGAACCCCTGAGTATTGGACTTGAGATTACTAAAGTAATACCAGGGTTACCACACTATTTCATGTATAATAAACACCTTAAAATCTTATTTAAAAAAATCTGAGCCCCAACCCAGTTATTCTGAACCAGCATATGAATTGGTACTGAGGAATCACACCTTAAAGAAAACATTCTGATCTTGAATTTTGCCTCGAAAGTGTGGCCCTCAGACCAGGATCACCTGGGAGCTGTTAAAAACTGTGACTCCCAGGCCTTATCCCAGCCAGACTGAATCAAATGAAATTTGTAATAAGATCTCCAAATGATTTGTTGTATTTAAAGTTCTTCAAAGTCCTGTTACAAATATGTGGTTCTTGATTTGGGGGAGATTTGCCCCCTTCCACCACCATCCAGAGCAGAATTTGGAGACATTCTTGGGAAGGTAGAACCAACACCTAAGTAGTTAGAAGCCAGGGATGCTTCTAACATCCTACATGCACTGGACAGTCTCCCACAACAGAGGACTATCATACCAAAAATGTCCATGACATTGATGTTGAAAACCCTGAGCTAGGAGGCCGCAGTGGAGGTGGTGGAATAGTTTGGGAGGTCAGCCATCAAAGGCTGAGAAGCTGCAGCTGCTCGTCGGAGAGTTCACCTGAGCACCCTGACACAGGCTCTGCATTCCCAAAGTCAAGTTCAGATGGCAGACTCTGGGCCCAAATGCCTGGATTTAATCTGAGATCTACCACTGAAATGCTATCTAATCTTAAACAACTGCAGAAATAGAAACCAAGCAAACAGGAACGATCAAAGGCCGTTTGTTTTAATTATATTAATTTGTTTGAGAGGCAGAAAGGGAGAGCTAGAGATAGGTTGATAGACAGCAGACAGATGGAGAGAGAGTAAGCTCTCAACTGCTGATTCACCCTCCAGATGTCCACAATGACTGGGGCTGAGATGGGCTGAAGCCTGGAGTCAGGAACTCAATCCAGATTTCCCACAGGAGTGGCAGGAACCCAATTACTTGAGCCATCACTGCTGCCTCTCAGGCTCTTCACTGACAAGGATCTGGAGGCATGAGCAGGAGCTAGTACTTGAACATGGGATGAGGTCTTTTAAACCAGCTCTTAACCATCAGGCTAAATGCCTGCCTCAGCAAAGGGTTTTTATTCAGGACGTGCAATTGCAAGAGAATGAGCCACTGTCATTTATATTTGGCAGAGGCTTACAGGCAAATAGGAATGGGAAGGCTGTATGGTGGAAAACAATATACATCTTGATTGGGGATTGTTGGTACGGAAAAGCTGGAGACTGGCTCACTAGACATGGGACAGCCTATGGGAAACATATTTGGCTTTTTTTGGTTGGCCCTAAATTGGAAGCAGGGACAAAAATTACACTAGTGTTCAGTTATTAGCAAAGTCCTAGACATTTGGCGATGATTGTTACACAAGTTATTATTTAGCTTCCCAGGTTGCTTCTTAGGATAGCATTCACACTTCCTACATGTTTGACTTGCAGTAGGCTGGCTCCTTGAGCTAGTCAATGTAGATATGAGGGTGTGGTTTCTGGGAAGGGAGCTGTTGGTTGCAGATCAGTGTTCTGTCTTTGTATGTTCTATCTCTCATTGCTTTGAAATTTCTTTGCACCTGTGTTTCTTCATTTATAAAGTGGTAATAGTAGGGGTATGATAAAGACAGACTGTAATAATTCATGCAGACTTCGTAGAAACTCATCTACAAAGAGGGCTGAGTATATGTGTATCACCATCATCATCTACAGCTGTCTGTGGGATCACTTCCTTAAGTTGTTACCCTTTGCAGCTATACCAAGATTTCTGAACATCTCTAAGATCATAGTTGGCTTGCATTAAGGGGCAGTAGCTGCCAGCCATGGGATAGCCTTGACACATAGACATTTTCAGCTAACGAGAGAAATGAGAACATTCCTGGGATTATGGTGGTCACTATGATCAGAAATCAGGAGCTTGAGTCAGAAGTCATCTGGTTTTAATTACCTGCAACTGTATGACATCACACATACAACAGCTATCCTGGGCTGCTTTTATAAAATAGGGATGAAACTGGCCACTGTTGGTGATGAAGAACTAAACAATGCCTATCAAGTACCAGACACAGCACCTGTCAAAGGACAAACTACTTAGAGTCAACTTTATTGTTATTGTCAGTGATGCAGCCAGAAGCCCCGCAAACAGCAGCCTCCCATGAAGTAGAGGGGTTGTTCTCTGGAGTTATTGTCACTCTGCATCCGTGTCTTTAGTGTTTGGCCATCCCATCCACATCTAATGTTGGTCACTGAACAGAATCTTTGTGACTGAAACCTGGACATCTACATTTTAACTTCTCCCAGGTGATTCTTATCCACATTGGGCTCTTAAAAACTGGTTCTACACTCAGCCTTGTTCACTTGAGGTGCTTGGTGCTTCTCGGAAGGGATGCTGGGATCTCCTCACACCTGCTATAAATTACGAGGAAACTCACAACCCATCCTTTCTGCTTACAGTTAAGATCGGGAGGACGCCTTCTGAGACTCCTGCCAAGCACTTCTGGGTTGGATGACCATGTCTCTTCCTCCAGGTGGTGGTAAGCACTGGCTTGTCTTTGTCTGGGCCCTGATACCGAGGTTTTGGGAAGTCTGCTCTCTAACCTTTGTGCAGGAGGTGAAGGAAATTATTTCGGCTGTCTCTGGGAACAGATTGAATATGCAGTATGAAGCCTTAGTGAACAGAACTGCAGACATTTTTTGTAATTGTACCTGCCATTCAGATTTCGAGAACTTGACAAGTCTAGAGTAGAAATGAACTGCTACTAACGAAGGGAGAAAAGACTGCAGGCAGTGGCTCCTCTTGGATTTCAGCAAGAGTAAGATGCTTAGAGTTCCATATGAGTCTGACCTCCCTGGAATCAGAAGAAACATCTCACCTTTGCTTAAGCAGCACTAGTGAACCCAGACACAAGGAAGCAGGTATTATGACAGTACTGGCTGGTGCCTGTTTCTATTTGGTTTCTGGAACTCGGAGGTCTTCACAGAGTCTGAGTCTACCATTCACAAGTCAGGAGAGTCAAGAACTTTGGTGGGGTTGGAATTATCTTACCTTCTCCTGACACATACTGACGTTCTGATTGGGAATTCCTGCTGCGGGTGTGTGTGTGTGTGTGTGTGGCATGTGTCCAAGAGCTTAATTTCCTGTGTTTGCTGGAGCATCCTTTCTTTGATACAGAAGTCTAAAAGCTCAGTAGTTAAGTATTGAAAGCCTAAGGGCTTCCAGTTCACAGAAGACTAAGGAAGAGTAAGGGCTTATCTGGGGACATCATAGATGCTGTAAGTTCAGGTGAATGTCTTTCAGTTGTGAATAGAAGTAAGTGGTAGAGCAGACTAGAAAAAGGCTGTGTCAGGTGTAACTGTGAATGTGCTGATTTCCTCTTAATAAAGAATTAATACCTAACACTCTTATAAATTGCATGTCCCAGAATTTATAAGAAGCCCATTTATTTTGACCTTGAAAAAGTGAGAGTTGTCAAGCAGCCTGACGTGAGATGTCTGAGTGAAGAAAGCACCCTAAGTTTGATTCAGAGTATAGACTCCTCCCACTTGGCCTGTGTGAAGGAGATTTGGTTCTTGCTGAGTCTATAAGAAATTATTTTCATTTCTGAATCAAGTAGTTGGAGCAAATGGAACTCTCTTCTGAGTTGGCAGAAGGCCTGGCCATCAAGGTAGTGTAATCTGAGGTGGTTGGGAGACAAGTTGTAGTAGAGAGGGACAGAAGAACTTAAAACAAGAGGGGCAAGTGCCTTAAGAATGGATACTCAAAAGTAACGATTCATACACTTGCAGAGCAGGTTGTCATGAAGCTTTATAAAGTGAGCCAATGGAAGAGGAAAGGCTGTACCCTGAACATGTGATGAAATGGGAGCTGGAAATGGACCGCAACACTGCATGATTGCATGAATATGTAGCTTAGAGGGACAGTGCCATTGTATCTGTATTCCAAGAGAGAATGCACTATGACTGGCTCACGTGACTGATAGGAGTGAATGTTGCTTGGGGACCACCCTCCTGTATCAGTGCTTGTGCAGAAAAGAAACCAATAGACACTCTTCTCACTGGGTGGTTACAGGGGAGATAAGAAGGGACTTCCTGTTTTGCATATATTTTTGTGAAAGAGTGGCTGCTAATAAATTAGTACAAAGATGATTTTGCTCTGCTGACCCTCCCGAGGAAATCGATGGGAGAAGGGGCATGGGTTTGTAGCTACATTGCTGAAGAGCAAGTTTAGAAGGAGAGTTGCCAGATACTGTACAGATGGTGTCACTGGAAGTTTCTTGGCTGGGAACAGCACCCCTACTGGCAGGTAGGACTTCTCAAGGAACTCAAAACTCTCTGGGTCCCCTTGCCCAGACTTGATGGAGCCCAGTGAAATGCGTTTCCTCTCTAATGTTTGATGGCCTCCCAAGGAATCACTGCCTTTGAGGATTAAGACACTGAGCCAATTGCTTCCTAAGGGAGTGGGGACCACAGTGTGACTTAAGTACAGGTGACTGTTTTTGTTTTACTTATTCTACTGTTTGACCTTTAGGTTTTGCATCTTTATCATTAGAAACAGATACTATTTTTGTTATTGTGTTATCCTAATAAAAGTAAAAAGACAAGCCAAAGAAGCTAGAAGCAGGTTTGGTGTGTGGGAGATAATGTGGAAGTGTCTATTTGACGATTCCTGGAAAGATTTCTGTAACTAACTGAATTCCCATTAAATGACAGAGTTAAAGGAAGAGAGGGAAAGAGCTACTCTGCATTAGTAACCCCTAAGTTAATCCAGAGGAGACAAAACAGAAGGGTGGGGAAACCCTAGGTCTGCAGTGGCTTCTGTTGTGTTGTACTTGCTTTGGAAAACAGGAATTGGCTGAAGACCAAAGGTCCCTCACAATGATAAAATACAGAATAAGAAGCTCTCATTTTCAACCGAAGTCTACAAAGTGCGCTAGATGGAACAAATGAACAGTTAGGTTAATGCTCTGCAGACGGAGGTGCCAGCAAGGGCTGTGATCTTCTCTTTTATGTGCCAGACACAGGCAGCTTGTCTCTCAGAAAGTGTGCCAATGAATAAAAATAATGCTAGAGAAACTACACTGCCTGAAAAACTTCAGACTTTGGAATTTTAAAAAGTATAAAGATTAAACAGAGGTTGAAAGGCTGGTGCCAAGTTTTCTTGGACTCTTTTGTTCTTGAAAACGTGTTTCAAGTAGCAATTTCTGTCAGGCTTTAAGCACACACATGGGAATTTTATTTAAATGCTTCAAAATAACATAGGCGCATTTCAATGGAAACTGCTTTAGAAAGGCCTAACTAGGTAACTTTTTAGTATTTCTCTATGATCTCTGCATGAAGGGGTAGATAGAGAGCCTGCACACTCACTGACTTCTAATGAGAGCTCTCGTCTGCTGGCTCTGTGAAGAATAGAGCTGCCTTGTGAGAGCATGACTTACAAAATAATCTGTACTAAATGATGCCATTGCCGTTCTGTATGTGATTCTGGAATCTGTGTCCTCTACACAGGGCAGAAAGCCCTCTGTCCACACTCAGGGTTGCCTTCCACGTGGTGACGTGAAGGATTCCCTGGCATAACTAAAAAAGAAGGAAGTGGGGAGTCCCTGTGAGCAGAAGCGGGGTGGAAGTTAGAGTCTGCATCGCCTAGTGTGGCTTCCTAGTGTGGCTGCTGTTCACTTACTGCGGCCCAGTCTCTGGTGGAGGTCGTGTTTTATCCTGGGCGCCCAACCCGGGATTCCATGTGTGAAAGGAGGATAGCTTCTAACCCGCCCTTCTCCGTTGCCCTAAAAATCTTTGTCGTCTGTCACTCAGATTTTCAAAGTCTGCTCCGAGATCCACAACCACTCGGCGCACCTGAGGTGTTTTTCAATATTCTCCTCCCTGGGGCCCATCACTTTCCTCCAGAAAGCAGAGTTTCTCAAGGAAGGAAGAGGTGTATGGAGGAACAGATACGATTCCTACTCCCAATTCAGATGGTTTTGTCTGGTTGTCTAGAGATGAATCATAGGCATTTATGTATATTTGTGAATGTTCATGAAAAAGGAATAAAGTTGTTCTGAAGGAGTGCATGTTGTGGCGCAGCAGGTTAAGCTGCCACCTGGGGAGCAAGCAAGTGTTTCCCAGTCAAGCTCCCTGCTAATGTGACTGGGAAAGCAGCAGAAGATAGGAGACCTGGGTGGAGTTCCAGTCTCCTGACTTCTGCCTGCCCATCCATCTCATATGTGAAGTGAACCATTAAATGGGAGGTCTGTCTCTCTCTCTCTCTGCCTTTCAAATACAGTTTTTAAAAGTAAAAAAAGAGACATTTTTATGTAAAAAAAAATCCACAAACTTTTCATAATACATGCTTTCTGTGAACTTTCTGAAGTTCCCTGACACACAGACAAGTATAGACGTTTTGTGTGTGTGTGTGTGTGTGTGTGAGTGAGTGAAGGTACTAGAGAATAAAATACTGTGCCGCATTAAGTAAAACGTTAAGTCCTCAGGATATGTTTGCAAAGTGAAGGTTCTCTGTGATGGTCTAGAAATGTCAGGAATGTAGAATGGTATAATTTGGAGCGTGATCTCACATTCTGTAAAGCTCATGTTCACCTGAAAAGAACAGTGGGCCTGCCATTTTCAGTGATCGAAGGGCATTCTGTAAGCTTTGAGAAAAAGATCGAAGGTAGAAGAACAGGGTATTTGTGGGAAGAAAAAAGAAGGGCAGCTGGGGGCGTTGGAGGTGAATGGCATGCCTTTGTCAAAGTCATCAGTGGCAGCACACTGCAGAGGGTAGGCATGGGGTGAGAGGAGGGTTTTCACCTCTCGTTAGCCATTACCAGAGCCCTTCTCTTAGGTCTGTGACACGGCCTGGAGCAACTCAGTAACAGGACTCTTCACTTACAGAGTTGACATCTTTGCCCTCAGGGACTTGAATTGGCAGTTTCCAAAAGTTAGTCTATGTTACTCAACTATTTAAGGATATATAATTTCTTGACAATGAAGTTCACCATTTCACACAAGGTGGATCTGAAATAAATTCCATGCAATAGTATACAACCTGAGCATTTTAATCTAAGCTCCCAAGATCAAAATCTATATATTTTTCCTATGAGGTATCCCTAAACTTGCTTTATTGCTTGAGTTACCTATCTATGCTAGTAAAATAGGTCATTTGCATGTAATGTATAGAAGTAGGACATGGTAATAGGCAACATAGGGATACTGGTAGACTCCTGTTGTGAAGGGTTTGTACCATCATTGAATTAGAGGGCGTGTGTTATAAAAAGAGTCTCTTTTTAAAAAGATTTTTCTCTCCCTTCCCTCTCCTGCCACCCTTGGGGACATCTTTGGGATGAGCATTTATATCCTTGGGGATGCACTTTCTTGGCCAGTTAGTATTGATGAATGTGTCATGCCTCGCAGATGTTTTGAACGGAGAAAAGTGCTGCTACTCCTGTCATTAGCAGAGTAATTGCTCCCCAAAGAGGTCCACATCCTAATTCTCCAAAGTTGTGAATGTTACTATCCGTGGCAAAGGTGATTCTGAAGACAGAGGAAAGGAAGGGCGTGGAGATGGGAAGTTCTTTGTGGCTTAGCCTGCTGCAGAGATTTGGGTGATTGTCTTCCAAAGTACTTGCACTGGGCACTGAGTCTCTTGTGTGGTGTTGCAGGTGGCGGGGCCTAGGAGAAGTGGAGCCTGATAGAGGTCCTTCATCATAGGGGGCGGGGCATTGCTTTGAGAAGGAATTAATGCTTAGTTTTCATAAAAATAGGATCTGATTAAGCCCTTTTTTTTTCATTTGACAGGTAGAGTCATAGAGACAGAGAGAAAGGTCTTCCCTCTGTTGGTTCACTCTCCAAATGGCCGCCATGGCCAGCTCTGCGCCAATCAGAAGCCAGGAGCCAGGTGCTTCTCCTGGTCTCCTATGCGGGTGCAGGGCCCAAGCACTTGGGCCATCCTCCGCTGCCCTACCAGGCCACAGCAGAGAGCTGGCCTGGGAGAGGAGCAACTGGGACTAGAACCCGGCACCCAAATGGGATGCTGGCGCTGCAGGTGGAGGATTAACCAAGTGAGCCATGGCGCCGGCCCCCTTTTTTTTCTTAAAATACCTAGTTGTAGATACTCTGGTAGAGCAATGGGAAACTGATGGCTGGACTGAGTGAACCCAGTCTAATCATCTGTGTCCTTAAAAGTGGAAAACCTCTCTTGGCTGTGGGCAGAAGGTGAGGTGCTTTGGGAACAGATGACATAGAGACAGCAGTGTGGGAGGCACTCAGCCCAGTGTTGCTGGCTTTGAAGGAAAATAGACAGAGATCCCAGGACAAGCAATGCAGGCAGCCCCTAGAAGCAGATTCTTCCCAAGAGCTTCCAGAGAGAAAGGTGGCCTGGAGAGACCCCTGCCAGACGTGGACCTCTAGAACGCACATACCATGTTGGTTTTCAGCCACGAAGTTCACTTCAAGTTGTTGGAGAAGCCGCAGGAATCTGATCTCCTGTCTTGCACTGAGGGTCACAGAGCCCAAGTCCTGGTGTTCTTTGTTGGGAAGGACATATTGCTTTGTGTGCTTTTCCACTCAGTGAGCTACTGTATTTTCTCTGAAGTCAAGGAATTGGTTCAGATGGATGGATTTTTTTTTTTTAAGACAGGCAGAGTGGACAGTGAGAGAGACAGAGAGAAAGGTCTTCCTTTGCCGTTGGTTCACCCTCCAATGGCCGCCGTGGCAGGCGCACTGCGGCTGGCGCACGGCGCTGATCTGATGGCAGGAGCCAGGTGCTTCTCCTGGTCTCCCATGGGGTGCAGGGCCCAAGCACTTGGGCCATCCTCCAGTGCACTCCCTGGCCACAGCAGAGAGCTGGCCTGGAAGAGGGGCAACCAGAACAGAATCCGACCGGGACTAGAACCCGGTGTGCCGGCGCCGCAAGGCAGAGGATTAGCCTAGTGAGCCTCGGCGCTGGCCACAGATGGATGGTTTTTCAGCATTGTTACCCACAGTACCTTTCTTCAAGAGCAACTTTGCCCAGTAACTGGTGATGGTCTATAGAGGTAGGCACAAGGAGCTTGGAGGGGAAGAAGCAGAGGGAATGGCCAGCAGGGGCCTGAGGGCAGGAGGTGCTGCTGAGGGCAGGCACTGGGACTTAGGAAGCCACCAGCTGGCTTCTTACAAGCAATGGAAGAACCCTGCAAAGGGACACCAAAAACTGGCGCATTAGCTTATTTTGTTTCCAAAAATCTTTGAAATTTATGCCTACTTTTTCTTTTTTACAGGCAGATTTAGACAGACAGGGAGAGTGAGAGAGAAAGGTCTTCCTTTTTCCATTGGTTCACCCTCCAAGTGGCCGCTACGGCTGACGTATTGCGGCCGGCGTGCTGCGCTGACCTGAAGCCAGGAGCCAGGTGCTTCCTCCTGGTCTCCCATGAGGGTGCAGAGCCCAAGGACTTGGGCCATCCTCCACTGCCTTCCTGGGCCACAGCAGAGAGCTGGACTGGAAGAAGAGCAACCAGGACAGAACCAGTGCCCCAACCGGGACTAGAACTCGGGGTGCTGGCGCCGCAGGAGGAGGACTAGCCAAGTGAGCCGTGGCACTGGCCTCCTACTTCTTCATAATACCAACTTGGTGTATACTCTCTGAAGATTGCTTACACATAGGAAATATTTTGAAGATGATATACCTGCAGGGATTGACAACCAAAATAAGCATTCTGAAATCTCTGTGCTGAATGCTCACCTTGAGAAAGGACATTCTGTTTCTGCAGTGGACCAGAATGAAATAGGGAGTGAGAACAGCTTGCCTCTTGTGTGAAACTATATTGGTATGAAATATAATTTGGCTGAATTATGTTTTTAAAAGTTCAGCAAGGGGCCAGCAGGCATAGCTGGTAAAGCTGCCACCAGTCTCGCTGCCATCCCATCAAGGCACTGGTCTGTGTCCCAGCTGCTCTCCTTGCAACCCCAGCCCCCAGCTAATGCCCCTGGGAATGCAGTGAAAGGTGGCCCAAGTACTTGGGCCTCTGCCACTCATGTGGGAGACAAGGATGAAGTTCCCAACTCCTGGCTTTGGCCCAGATCAGCCCTGGCTGGTCTGGCCATTTGGGGACTAAACCGACAGTTGGAAGATCTCTGTTACTAGCCTTTCACATAAATGAATTAATACATCTTAGAAAGCTCATTAATGTGGTATCCAAAGTTGTTTATTTTTGTACAAAAAATAAAGCTGTGCATACTTTTTTCTTAGTGCATATTTTCTATGAACTTTTGGAAGACTCCATTTATGCATGGAGTTCATAGAGTTTTGCACCAAAATAAACTTAGCTGTTACAGTTTCCAACAGATTTTTTGAGGCACCCTTACTCTTGAAAACACACACACATATCTTCATAATACAAAGATAGGCCAATTATTAAAGTTTACAAATACTTTCAAATTTTCAAAATTAAAATATATTACCTCACGACACATTGACACAATTATATTATTGTAAGTTTTTGTGGTTTTGTTTTTTCCTTTGATCCGAGTTTCTTAAATTTCTATCCTAGTTCACTAAGAGACAGTTTTATAGCAATGTTGATATCACAGTTTTTAAAGTTAGTCCTGGGTAGAGACAAGACATTTCTTTTTTTTTTTTTTAATTTTATTTATATATCTGAGAGGTAGAGCTACAGACAGAAAGAGGGAGAGACACAGAGAGAGGTCTTCAATCCTCTGATTGACTCCTCAAATGGCTGCAATGGCCAGAGATGGGCCAATCTGAAGCCAGGAACCAGGAGCTTCCTCTGGCTCTCCCACGTGGGTGCAGGGGCCCAAGCATTTGGGCCATTTTTCACTGCTTTCTTAGGCCATAGCAGAGATGTGGATCAGAGAGGAGCAGCCGGATATGAGCTGGAACCCCTATGGGATGCCTGCACTGCAGGCAGAGGCTTAATCTATTGCACCACAGCAATGGCCCCAATTCTATGTTATTATATAGGCAGGCAAGTTACTGAACCTGTCTGATATTTGCTTGTCTATATAAAAGAGTGAAAAAATTGATACTTACATTATTGTCAGGATAAAATAATTTTTTTTTTGAATTTGTTAGACTGACACAGAGAGAGCTTCCTTTCACTTGTTCACTTCCCAAATATCAACAGTGGCCAGCAGGCAAGAACACAATGTAGGTCTTCCACATATGTTGCAGAAATACAATTACTTGGGCCATCACCACCATCCCTGACAGTCTGTATTAAGCAGGTAGCTGAATCAGGAGCCAGAGCTCAAATCCAATTTGGGATGTGGACATCCCAGTTGGCTATTAAGTGTTAGGCCAATGCCTGTCCAAGTACTATGATTTTTAAATCTTCAGTGCTCATTAGAATCCCCAAAGTTCTTTGTGAAATCCTAATGCATGTGTTGCACATCCCCAGAGAATAGAATGTAATGGTCTTCACTTGTCTGTGTTGGTTTGTCTTTTAATGCCTTTTTCTAGGTGAATGCGATGTAGCCAGGACCAAGAAGCTCTGCAATAATGTGTGCAAAGCTCCTGATTCTGAAAGCCCAAAACACTAATCTCGTCATTATACTGTGTTTTTAAATAAAACTGAATTAATAAAATGTATCACTTGATTTTTTTTATTACATTGAGGTATAGCTTTTGCTGTCAAATACCTATATAGCTGCCTTGTCTTTCCATGCCTGGATGGTATTCAGAAGTCTTTATATTCCAATATACTTGGTTAGTTACACTTTAGGAATTGAAATCATTTTCAGTATTCCACCATTTTAAAGAATACTGTGAAAAGGCATAATAAGTATTTTTATACCAATTCAACTATTTACTTTAGGAGAAATTCTTAGAGGAACTATTGGCTCAGAGGGTGCATACAATGTTGAGGCTTTTGAGCATAATGAATTATCCTCCTTAATGAAATGATCGATATCATTTCCGATGTGTTAGGACCACTAATAAGAAAAAACTTAGTTCACATTGACATAAACAATAAAGAAGATTTATTGGCTTATGTAGCTGGTAAGTGTAGAGATTAAGTGCGTTTCAAGACTGGTCTGATTGAGCATTTCAGTAATACCATGGAGGACCCGTCTGCATCACTCCATTTCTCCCCTTAGCCCTATGCTCTACCAGCTTTTTCTGTAGCCGAAAGACTGCTCCCAACAATTCCTGGGCTAGCATGCTTCTTAATGCACACACAGGGGAAGAGACAGTCTCTTTAAGCAGCTCTCTATGAGAACAAGAAATTGTGTTGCCTCTGAGTTCTGGCAAACTGTTCCTCCCCTCCCCTTGTTCGAGTTTTGATTCATCAGATAAGAAAGTGCTGACAAGTCTATGCCTGAGCCACAGGTCTTGCCCTTAGAGAAAGGGCAGAGTATGCTTCTTCCAGAGTACATAGTTGTAGGGGAGAGGTTTTGCTGTGACGATGAAAGCGGCGTTTGAGAATGGAAATGTGCATTAAGTAGGGAGCTACAATCCTAAGATGAGCAAAACTTGAGAGCATTTAGTCTGATGGTGTTTACAAAGTAAACAGGAATGGACGAAAGGGAGTGTAGAAGGAGTAAGGTTTAGCCTTAGGTGGAACAAGTCTACCGCACACGTGGTAGAAGACATGTAATAGCTGTAGGGCTGAATCAGCCTGCCTTCTGCCTCTTAAGAGGACCTGCCTTTGGTGTGGTGTTCTGTGTTACTTCTACACAAATCTGGTGAGTTGAAGGAGTAGTAGGTTCACGATTATCAGGCTCTTGGGTTCACCTGCTGCTAAACTGAGCAAACTCCATTTCCTGTAACATTTTATGGCTGAAGGAAAGAAATACACAACTTCTTAGAGCAAATGAATGTAAAAATCTATACCATTGCATTTGCAAGTGTCAGTTCCTATTAACTGCTAGTAAATCTAGGGAGAAGGTGTTGGAAATAAGATCGTTGCTATGTGTTTTTTTTTTTATTTTATTATTTTTTTTGACAGAGTGGACAGTCAGAGAGAAAGGTTTTCCTTTGCCATTGGTTCACCCTCCAATGGCCGCTGCGGCTGGCGCACTGCGGCCAGCACACCACGCTGATCCGAAGGCAGGAGCCAGGTGCTTCTCCTGGTCTCCCTTGGGGTGCAGGGCCCAAGGACCTGGGCCATCCTCCACTGCACTCCCTGGCCACAGCAGAGAACTGGCCTGGAAGAGGGGCAACCGGGACAGAATCCAGCGCCCAACCAGGACTAGAACCTGGTGTGCTGGCGCCGCAAGGTGGAGGATTAGCCTATTGAGCCCTGGCACCGGCGCAATGTGTTATTGAAAAAGACTTTTGTTCTAATTGGCTCCTTCAGTGTTTGACATGTTTTATCAGCCTTGTTTATTTATTTATTTTTTTTATTTTACAGATTTATTTTATTTGAAGGTCAGAGTTACACAGAGTCAAAGAGAGGGAGGCGAGAAGGGTCAAAGGGAGAGATTGAGATTTTCCATCCACTGGTTCACTCCCCAATTCGATGCAATCACTGGAGCTGCACTGATCTGATGCCAGGAGCTTCTTCTGGGTCTCCGACATGGGTGCAGGAGCCCACGGACCTGGACCATCTTCTTCTGCTTTCCTAGGCCATGGCAGAGAGCTGGATTGGAAGTGGAGCAGCTGGGACTCGAACTGGCACCCATATGGGATGCTGGCACTGCAGGAGGCAGCTTTACCCACTATGCCAGAGGGCCGGCCCCTAGACTTCTTCCAATGTCATTGTGACCTATATTTTTAGATAATGTCTATCAGGAGTGACTTCTATTTCTACAATGATGAGGCATTTTTAGGAAAGAGACTTGGTTTCTGACAATAAAACAATATGATTATGCAGGAAGAAGTAATCAAGGTGACAAAGATTTATGTTAATTAAAGGAAGGCTCACTGTATCGAAGTCGGGTGGAACATTTATGAGGATTTCTTAGTTGTGATGTTAACCAAGGTTTGTCTCCCTGGAAATACGTGGTTTTCATTCTTGAGCATGCATCAGAATTCTCCTGATGGACTGTTAGCACGTGTTTCTGGGTAGCACCCTCAGAACTTCTAATTCTGGTCACACGAGGCTGATGTCATCCATCCTACTACCCACCTTTGAGGAACACTGCCACAGTGAGCTGACATTTTTGGCATTATAACATGGCCGTGAGTGAGGGTTCTGGATGTGGATGGGCCTCCATTTGGGTTTGGCTGCTTATCAACTCAGAGACCTTGGAGAGATTCCTTAACCTGTAAGGCTCACGTTGCCTAACACTGAAATGGAGGATGCCAATAATGTACCTGTCTTAGCCTGTGGTGGTCAGAGAATAGATGTACTTATTTACCCTTTATGTCGCAGCTCCTGTCACTTGATCAGGGAAGCCTCTCTAACATCCATCCTGAAGTTTGTTTCCTTTCTTAGCTGCTCAAATACAATCAAACTCTTTGCTGTTAAGGACACTCACTCTGGTATTTGGTCATTCATTAGTAGGATTATTTTCAGCAATATCTGTCATCCCCAACCAAAAGGGTTTCCTAAGAGGAGGGAGCGGTCTTTCACTTCTCTTTTGAAGCTCATTGTGTCTTCAGTGCCTCTTGGGCACCTGCATTTTTTTTTTCTTTGTAGGAATTAATCAAGTAAGGTAACTGACACTGTTTCTCCAGTAAATATTTAGCTCATGTTGGTAAAAATGTAAATTTACAAGTGTATATTTTCACTTCACTGATTTGGAGGTATTCTCAGCTGTTCTTACTCTTCCACCCACCATGTAAACAATAAGGAAACAAAGTGGTGGGAGAGGAGGAGGAAGAGAAAGAGGAGGAGGAGACCTTTGACTATTAATCAGGTCATTGGTTCTCAATAATGCCTACAGATATGTTCTCATGAAGATATACAGCTGAGGATTATCTGTTTCTCATCCCTCTCACTGTCTGTTGGAGTGTGGGCATACACATCAGGAAAGGTCATGTGTTGATTCATTCTAAAGGTGTTGTGTGTGTGGCCATGTTCTGATTGGATTCAGGGTGCTATTGGCCAAGCAGTTCCCTCTGATAACAATCTGGTTTACTGCAGTTCTTTCAAACCCAGACCCAGAGGAGTCTGGGATGTGGAAGCATTAACATTTAGATTAATTTCTCATGGCAGTTGTGTTATTGGAATTCTCTCCCTTGCCTACCCACTTTAAACTTGTATAACTAACATAGTCTCCAGTGGCCTCCTTAAATAAGAAAGCATTGGTGGAATAATGTTACAGAAAAGAATTACATCAATTTAGGCTGCCCTCAGCGTTTGGCACAAAAACCTTGCATGTTCAGCAGCACTGAAATACATTTGTAAAGGTGTCAGTGCTTAGAATCTGGGGACCTTTAAGGATCATTTAGTCTTTCCAGGTCTGTAAGTGGAGCAGTTGCTTGGCTAAGTCAGAAATGCAATTGTCAGGATATATGTGAGACAAATTTTCTTGCTGCTTGAAATCAAATATGTATTTTAGCTGTTCATATAAAACTCTTCTAGAGACTTAGAGTTTTGTTATTAGAGGAATGATTGTGTAATACATAGTTGAAAATCATTTGTGCTTCAGCATGAATTTTGTTGCGCACACTTAAGTAAGAGAAAAATCCTAACAGTTCATTTCTCACGATCAACTTGAATTCAACTCTGAGTGCCAGCTGTCCCACTGCCAGGTTTTGGGATAACCTCTCTCTCCCTACTTTTCTCAAGAACCAGAGTATCTTGTGTGTCCCCGGGGCATGGCTTAAAAGCATTCACAAAGTTCAGTTCATCATGGGATTCAATGTTGTACACTTGAGAGCCTCCTATTTGGGGAAGGGTGAGTTTGTCACTGTGTACCATGTAGGACTGGTCATATCCTATGATGGCTTCTAATCAGTCATGGATTAGAATCACTAACAAAGGAATAGCGATGATTTCCTTGAGCTTGCCAAGTGGTGTTGCTCCTCAGTGTAGGACCCGTACTGTTAACGTGGAACTTGAGAATGCAATGGCATCCAGTTGGCAGTGCATGGTGACCACTGAAGCACTCTCAGAGCAAGACAGTGGGAAGGCAGAGTACCACTCTTCCAAGTCTTTGCTTCTCGATCAGATAGCTAGAACTTGCCTCTCTGAAGCTAGAAACTGGCTCATTTCCAACTGCATTTCCCTTCCCACTCCACTCTTAATCTTTACTCACATCTAGTGAAGGATGTGTCACATCAGAAAAATGGATATGAAAACATAGGTAGAAAAATTAAGTTCAAGTGTTTCACAGCAAGATGGAGTGATTATAGTTTAAAATAACATACTGCATATTTTATGAAGAAGTAACAAAGGTTTCTGACATGAAGAAATGATAAAATAGAAATACTACTTACTTGATTGGTATACCTGTATATATTTATTATACACTATATAAAGACACTATGATACCCCATAAAATTTATCACATGTCCATGAATATTTTTTCAAAATATACAAGTTTCCATGCAGGTATTGCATTCCCTACTTAAAAGCTTCAGCCCTCAAGAAAATATCAACCCTGTGTTTTTCTTCTGTTAGACGAAGCCCATTCAACAATGTGGCCTATCATGGGCATTTTGCTTGTTCCTAGGAGACACTCTGCTTTCTATATTGATTTGTGTTATTCCAGGGAATGCTGACCCAATGCTTTGAAAATAAGCCACTCACTGATATTTCTCATCACTTGGTGCAAGCCGCTCATGGTGAGCAGGAGACACTCTTAAAGCTCCTGATCTGCCTTCTGTCTTGGGCAGGCCCTCAGTGTTAAACCTCAGGGTGGGAAGTCCCAGTGTTCCTGCCAACTTGCTCCCTCCCCCCTGCTGCGACCAAGGCAGTCAGATTCTTCCTTGTATCAGTCTTCTGTGAGGGCCAGCCTCAAGGGGTGGCTGTGTGGGATTCTAGAGCTCAGTGAGTCTCCTGGTGCTCCTTCAGAGGGAAGTGGCTTTGTTCTGGGGCCTGCAACTGTATATTTCATGTTTTATTGGTGACATAATGCTGAAACAGACCTTCTCTTCCATTTTAGAACAGATAGGCAACAGGTCCAACTGCTATGATGGAGGAATCTGAAGATATCAAAGAAAATTACATATTAAATGTCCCCATAACATAATCCTGTCCCAGGAATCTGTTCCTAAAATATGCTAGAACACATATGAAGCAACATATGCATGATATTTATTTTACTATATAAAATAAAAGAACGGAGACATCAAGATTTGTTGGAGAAATCATATATTTATTTATATGTTGCTATGCTAAGCAACTACCAAAAAGTGAATATGTGTAAATATGGGGTCATTTTTAGGTTGTGTGGTTAAATAGAAAAGGCACAGAACAGCAGGCAGGTGTAAGTCAGTCGATACAGTGAATCTTTCTAATTTATATTTTGAGTGACAAAGATCTCCCAATTGTAGGTTTATTCCCTAGATGTCCACAACAGCTGAGTCTAGGCCACACTGAAGACAGGATTCAAGATCTTCATCCAGATCTCTCATGTGGGTGGCAGGGACCCATGTCCTTGAGCTATCTCTTGCTGCCTGCTAGGGTGCACATGAGCAGGAACCTGGAATTGGGAGCAGAACCGAGACTCTAGTCCAAGCATTCTGAGGTGGGATGTGGGTGTCCAAATGGCTTCTTAACTGCTTCCCAAATGCCTGCTCTGTGATGGTTGATGTATTAACTTGGCTAGAATAAACTACACAGTTGGGCAAAAACTCGTCTAGATGTTGCTGTGCAGATATTTGTAAATGAGATGCATATTTACAATTAGTTGACTTTAAAACCGCTTACTTTCCCTAACATGGATGAGCCTCATCCAATCAGTGGGAGGCTTTATTTCCTGGAGAAAAAAAGGAATTCTGCTTTAAAACTGTAACAAAAAAATTCCTCCAGAATTCCCTGCTGGCCTGTCCTACAAACTTTGAACTTGCCAGCTCCCACATTGGAATAAAGCAATTTCTTAAGATGTCAATGTCAATTAAGGTATACCTATACATCTATTGATTGTTTCTCTGGAGAACTAGGACTGGTACAGTAGATAATTAGACCCACAGAGGTATGGTGTTCCCTTTTTTAATGTATAAGATGTTGGACAAATTATGTATTTATATGATGTTGAGCTATGCAACTATCATAAAAATGAGTTTTTACAAATCGGGAATCATTTTTAGGCTATATTGTTAAATAAAAAAGTCAGACACCAAAACAGCAGGCAAGTGTAGGTCAGTAGATGTGGATTTACTTGTTAATTTCTATTTTTTGTGTGTGTATAAGATGAAATATGCAAAGTGTAAACTAAAAACCACCAAAAACATTGAGAAGAGATGATGTGAGTAGAGTGGCAGGCAACTGAGAAGCGGTGACCATACATGTGCAGGCATGAAACATATCCGTAGACTGCTGAAATGAGCATGGCAAGGGTGTGCTCTTGCCTCCTCCGACATGTATACCACAGGTGGAGAAGAAAGTAGGTCGGCATTTTCATCCCATGTCTTCTCCTGCAAGATATTCAAAACAGTTCTGTTGCTTAGAAATCATAGGAAAGGGAAACATGGGAGGTTTTGTCTCTGTTCCCTCTAGGGATTCCTTTGAATCCAACACTGAATAGTCAAAGAAAAGATAAAAACTTTTCCAACTGAAGCTATTGATGCAATAATCTTAAAAGTGATACTCGGAGCTCATTTAGAGTTGATCACATGTTCATAATTTCATTTGACCCTCAGGCTGACTTAGGAGGTAAACTCCACAGTTATCCCCAGTTCATAAACTGAAACTAAGAGTGATTTAGCAAGTTTGCTAAGATTACACAGTTGGTAATTTTCTAGCTAATATATATAGAATTTAACTGTAATGTTGTAGTAGCTTATTAAAAATATTTCCCTTTGGCATAAAGGGAAAGAAGACTTTTTCATCTAAGAAGAAAAAGGGTGGTCTAGGGGAAACAACATGGATTAGTGTGGGTTCCCTTTCTGAAACTGCATGCCTGGGTGTGTTGCCTCTGTAATGACATGCAAGTGAGTTTGGCGGTATCCTGTAGAGCTTGAGAACTCTGCCACTGGATATTTGAGAATGTGTATATTATTTCCAAATATTTTGAAAGTTTCCATGGTATATACTACATTCTAATCAACTGTGGCTGTAATATTCCTTGGTAGACTGAACTGAAACTCCTCTTTGCAGTATACCCTTTGTGCCCTGATGTCAGCAAGTTAATGGGCATAGATAATGGGAAAAGACAGTTAAGATAGCTAAATCTCTTAGGAAAAATACAGCTCTGTTCTTTAGATGATGACTAAATATGACATCGTTTAAAGCAGTAGTGATTTCACAGGTTTATTTGTGCGCCATTTTATGTAATTAGAGTTTTGAGGAGCCTGGTAGAAAAAAGGGTGCTGCCTAATGAAGCACTTCCTGCATGGTCTGAGTGTCCTGAGAATAAAAATGCCAGCACCATGAAGCAACTGACGTGTGAAGACCATGGTGTGACTTGTTAGTGTCGCTGTAGAATGGCTTTCTAGAAGTCACAGTGCTGAGTCAATGGGATTTGTAATGCAATGTTGCTCGGTCCTTTCAAATTTTCTCACTACCATTCTAGTTTATTATCTTAAAAATAGTGAAAGATTTTTTGAAAAGTGTCTAATATTGGGGCCCAGTATTGTAGCACAACAGGTAAAGCCACAGCCATTCCATATGGGCACCGGTTGCTGTCCCAGCTGTTCTACTTCCAATGCAGCTCCCTGCTAATGGCCTGGGAAAAGCAGCGGAAGATAGCCCAAGTGCTTGGGTTCCTGCCACCCCTGGGGGAGACCAGAATGAAGCTCCTGGGTTTGGCTTGGCTTAGCTCTGGCCATTGCTGCCATGTGGGGAGTGAGCCAGAGGATGGAAGATCTGTCTCTCCCTTTCTACCTGTAATTCTGACTTTCAAATAAATAAATCTTTAAAAAGAAGTCTAACTATAACTAAAAATACCTAGTTCTTTTATTTTATGCCATCTTTTTTTCTTTACAATCATGTGTTGGTATTAATGCTGGGGCCTTGTAACATGGCAATCTAATGAGTTCTAATGGCCAGATTTTCCTACTGCGAACTGAACTCTGCCTTCATGAGGGATGAGAATGTACAGGAAGCAGCTTCCTCGGGGGCACAGGCAGCAGAATAGCTGAGGACTGGGACATTGAGTGACACCTATCAGTGTTGTTCCAGATGCTGCAGCTGTAATCCACTTCCATTGTTTCGAGGGTCTCTGCTCCATGAGTGTACTGGATTCTTGACCCTTCTCAAAAATGTAGCTCACTTACTCTGTTGTTTTGCTGATCTCCCAGCATGCTAAGAAGGCTTTTCTGTAAAGTCAGCAAAGACCGCCTCTTTGTACTTGGCCTGCAATTAGTGAATTTGCTGGCAGCCATCACTGTTCTGTTCAGAAACAAATACAGAAATCGTAAGGGATTTTATAGCTACGTGCTTAGAATCAGGGTTCTTTACAATATTGGACTTGGACTCTTCCACATGAATTTTTGTATGTCCCTTAGTGTACTTCCTTCCTGTAGTATAAAAATTTTTTTTAAATCCTATCATGTGTTAATTTTATAGGAAAGTGACAAAAAACGATGAACCTAAATGTACAGAGTGAGTTTATTCAATCAATTAGTGATTTCACCTAAGATGCACGTCTCCTGCTACTGATTAGTACAGAAATTGCAGATGAGACCTGATCCGTGGCGTAGGGGACTTGTCATAGGGGAGATGAGTCTAACAGGAAGGACAAGTGTTTACACCAACAATTACAATTTGTATACAAAGATAGGTAGCAAAGACAAAGAAAATAACCACCTCTGAATTAAGGATTACAGAATAAAAAGAAATCTTGTCAAGCATATGCAAAGATTGGAGACGTCAAAGAATTATATACATCAGAGTTAGTAAAAAAAAAAAAAAGCATTGGTTATTTGGTAGGCATATTAGTTTTCTAAAGCTGCAAAATATTAGCACAAAGCTAGTGCCTTTAAACAGCACCCGTCAGGTGGGCCTTTGGTGCAGTGGCTCAATGTGCCGCTTGGAATACCTGCATCCCATTTCACAGTACCTGGTTTCAGTTCGGCTCCTCTGCTTCTGACCCAGCTTCTTCCTAATGCACACCTTAGGGATGCACCACGTGATGGCTCTAGGTACTTGAGTCCCTGCTATTCACATGGGATACTGGATAGAGTGCCAGCTTTCTGGCTTCATCCTGGGACAGCTCCAGGCATTGTAGGCATTTGGGGAGTAAACCAGCAGATGATATCTCACTCTCACTCTTAATCTCCCACTGTGTCACTCTTTACTATGGAGTACTACACAGCAGTAAAAAAGGATGAAATATGGTCATTTGCAGCAAAATGGAGCAAGCTGGAAAACTTCATACTTAGTGAAGTAACCCAGTCCCAAAGAGACAAATACCATATGTTCTCCCTGATTTAGGAGAATTAATAGCACTCCTAAAATAAAAGCTATAGAAGCAAAATTGACACTTTTAGAATCAATGACTTGAATAGTCCTTGACCTGTCGAGGGACAGTTTATCATTGTTACTTTTTATTTTGTATATCCTTTTTTTTTCTGTTTTCTTTTTCTTTTCTCTTCTTCATACTATGTTGAATTCTTTATGTAACAGAGTTAATCATATGTATTTTAAGTCAATTGGAAAAAGATCCCAGTTAAAAATAAGAGGGGGAATAAGAGATGGAGGAGGTAGTCTATAAAGCTGTATAGTTCTGCACACAGTCCTGCCTAAAAACTTGTCACGGTACTTCAAACCCATAAAAATCAGTGGTATAAATGCCATCTTAACTGTTAAAATGATCATATTAAATGTCACAGTCAACCTATAGATGGGTTTATGTATAAAAGTGATCATATGAATAACATCAAGTGCCTGGTAATAATAATAGAATTAAAAAGGAAAGAAACCCCAAAATAGGAAGCAGTCCACACAGCAGACTCCTAGAATGACATTCGCTATAAATAACACTCTGACCTCAGAATCAACCTTTAAGGCTTCCTGGTCTGGCTGAAAGCCCGGAGAGAGCATTTTAGGCATGGAAAGCCAAGATTCTGACAAAAAAATATCCTATGTGGAGGATCTCTGTGAGACCTCCGTGGAAAGAAAGGGCCATCAAAGAAGGATGAACTCTTCTCTGAAGGGAGGAGAGAGCATCCACTTTACTTATGGCCATGTCCAAATACAGATAAAGTCTGTGGTCACAAAAGGCTTCCATAGCCTTGGCAACCCCTGGCAAGAGCCTCGAGTGATTGCTGATGTCATAAATGAGAGTGTGAATTGTTAAAGGAACAACAGAAGTCACTGTGCACTTACTCCCCATGTGGGACCTCCGTCCTTAATGAGTTGTACTATGAGAATCACTGCAAATCTTGTTCTCTAACTGTACTCTATATGATATGTGTGTGCATGGGTGCAAACTGTTGAAATCTATGCTTAACATGGAGCTGGTCTTCTATATATAAAATCAAATTAAAAATGAACCATAATGAAGGAGATGGGAGAGAACGAGGAAGGTGGGATGGGAGTTGGGGTGGAAGGGTGGATATGGGGAAAGAACCACTATAATCCTAAAGTTGTATCTATGAAAATTGCATTCATTAAATAAAAACTTTAAAAATAATAATAATAATAAAATGAAAAACATTTTTATTACATCCAGTTGTGTAGGGCCGAAGTCTAGCCATGGCTTATTTGAGTTACTTGCTAAGGTTTTCACGAAGTTGTATCTACGATGTGCGTCATGCTGCATTCCCATTTGGAGCTTGGGGTCGTCTTCCAAGCTGATACTGTGGCTGCCAGAATCCAGTCCTGTATGGTGCTAAGACCGAGGTTCCCCCTTTCTTGCTGACTCTCAGTGGCTCTTCTCAGCTTGTGGAGGTCCCCATGGTTCTTCACCATGGGCAGTTCATACGGATACCGATTTGCTTATTAATATTTCCCATATTACTAAGCCTCGTGGGTTCTTGCCATGCATTGAGAGAAGAATTCTGACTACTGGCTCAGATAGACCAGACAACACGGGAAGTTTTAATTTTTTTTTTTTCAGAGAGAAATGCACAGGAGAGTGAGGACTCTATCGAAAGGAGAAAGGGAAATCTAGATCCGTAACAAGCCGAGAGTAGGCCAAAAGCTACGAGCAGCAAGCATGTGGATAAGAGCAGTTCCAAGCAGCTTTTCCCGGGCAGCAAAGTGAAGGCAGAGAGCCTGGGCACCAGAAGGCCATGTGCCCCGAAGGCGCAGGATAACAAGGGCAACAAAGGTCCATAATGGCGGAAAAGGGGCTGGGCTCGCCATGTTTCAGGCCTTTTATCCACTTCCAAGGGCGTGTGGTTATGTAGCCTGATGGGCAGGTGGGCACACAGGTGGGGTCAGGAAGGGACACGAGGTCACACAGGGGTGTGGTGCAGGCATGGCCTTCCAGCTCACAGATCTAATCCATTTTATCCTATCTGCCTGCCTGCATCAATACCATCTCTGCTTCTTCAGGGGAGCGGGAGATTGAGTATAATCAAGAGTTAACCCTTGGAAAGGGATCCCACCTGATTGATTTAGGGCCACTCGGCATAGTCCCCCTTTCGAGGAACTTGGGATCAACTTTGTAGGATATTGGCTATGCCAGCAAAATCTTTGCTGTATAACGATATATAACAGGAGTGATAGCTCAGCTCGTCACCCTGGCCACGTTGTGTGGTTAGAAGAAATGTACAGATCCCACCCACAAAGGAGAATTATCACGTGAGGTTATGAACGTTATGCTCATTTAGAATTAGGCCTATTAAGATGTGGGGATTTAAGCAGTAACAGGTAACGTAACATTCTAAAAATGATAGCATCTGTCCTCTGGATCATGTTGAGTTACTGTTAGGATTTAATCCATGGAAGCATAGAGTTTAATAGAATAAAAGATGATATCTCTGGCTGTGTCAAGATTGATTTGACAGTTGTACTGGATGAGATGCAATTGGGCATTGATTAAATTGCTCAAGACAGCCGCCAGTGTACAGAATTGACAGTGCCCATAAAGACCAGCAGGAGGGACAAATATGAGAAATACAGATCTGGAGATTAGCATGGTAATGAATGAGGGATTATATATTTGACCAACACCATAACTGCACTTGGCAGCTTCGTCTCAGAATCAAGCCCTGATTTGAAGCAGACAAGAGATGTGAGACCTTGTCTACAAGGGGTATTAGTATATCTTGTGAAATAATATGAGTAAATTTCTACAGTAGTTGAACAGAGTTTAATAAAGCTGTGTTTATGTGTTGTATAGTACACAACATCTTCAAAGTGATACTGTAATCTTTGATACACTGGTAAGTTAAATATGCATTGTTAAACTGATAATATTTCTCTCAACAAAATATCAAATTACAGGACTTAGAAGCAAAGTACAAGGCAGTCGTGCGTACCTTCCATCGTGATTGATTAGCTTGCATTGTATCTTGTTTTCTTCACCCTTTGCTTCATCGCCAGGGGTCGAGACATTCACATAGATATCTTAACAGTTGGTTTGCAGACATCATGCCTTCTTATCCCCAGATACTCCCATGTCTGTTTTCTAAAAGGAAGGTTTCCATTTGAGAATTTTTTGAAATGTTTACAAGGCATAATAGTCTAAATTTTTTTTAACATCTTTATTAGCTATCTGTATCATAGTGTGCTGGCTCCATAAAATGAGGTGGGAGGGGTTGTTTTTCTCTGTGAACTAACTTGCATAATACTGATATTATTTCTTCCTTAAATGACAACATTCACCAGGCCTAGCATTTCCTTTTTGGAGAAGGTTTTTAATAATGAACTGGATTTCTTTACCTAAGCAAAGGAGTCTTCAGATTTTCATTTCTCTACATTTTACCAATTAAGACATTTAAGGCATTTGTCTATTGTATTTTTGTTAAATATATTAGCATATTTTCCTTTTTACTTTCTTTATTTTAAATTCAGATTTATATAAAAATTAGAAAAATAAAATCCAGACACTGATATTTTCACACATGTGCTTTGTTCTTACTCTTCTCCTTCTCTATAAACACACTTACAAAATAGGGGCTGGCACTGTAGGCTGTGGGGTAAAGCCCTGGCCTGAAGTGTTGATATCCCAAATGGGCACTGGTGCTAATCCCAGCTTCTCTTCTTCTGATCCAGCTCTCTGCTATGGCCTGGGAAAGCAGAAGAGGATTGTCCAAGTCCTTGGGCCCCTGCACCCATGTGGGAGACCCGGAAGAATTTCCTGGCTCCTGACTTCAAATTGGCTCAGCTCTGGTCACTGCAGCTATCTGGGGATAGACAGATGGAAGACATCTCTCTTTCTCTACCTCTCTCTGTAACTCTTTCAAATTAATAAAATAAATCTTAAAAAAAATGTAAATGTTACATACCAGAATATGAATATTTTTCTGAACTCAACGCTGTATCCTCTGTGACGGATATTCTACCCTTAACTCCTAAGTACAACTCTGCTTATTTGCTGTAAGCAAGGATATTATCTTTCATGCCCACAGTGTGATTGTTTTAAAGATGTATTTGTTTGAAAGGAAGAGTTAGAGGCAGAGGCTCAGGGAGAGAGAGGTCTTCCATCTGCCAGTTTACTCCTCAAAAGGCCGCAATGATCAGAGCAGGAGCAGGCCAGAGGCTGGAGCTTCATCCGGGTCCCTTGTGTCAGTGCACAGGCCCACCTGGCCATCTTCTTCTGCTTTCTCAGGCATGTTAACAGGGAGCTTGCTCAGAAGTGAAACAGCAGGGCCTTGAACCCGTGCCCATATGGAATGCCAGCCTTGTAGGCGGCAGTTTGACCCAGTATGCTATAAGGCTGGCCCCAGTAAATCACAAAATTAACATTAAGGTATACATCACATAGAGTATTATCCAATATATGGATCTTACTCGAAATTTGCCAATTGCTTCACTAAATATGCTTTCTAACAAAAGAAAAGCAAACAAAAAAATCCTCTCTGATGCAAGTTCTTTCTAGGTTATATGTTTCATTTGGTCATCAAGTCTCTCCAATTTCCTTTTGTCTGGAGCATTCTACTCACTTTTGTTGTCTTGTATGATCTTAGTATGTCTATAATTTTTGTAAAATGTTCGTGTGTCTTTTATAAATATTTTCTTTAGGCTTTATTACTGGATTTGCATTGCACATTTTTGTCAGGAATATCACAAAAACTGTCATTTTCTATAAATCAGATCAGTAGGCACGTGATGTCAGCTGGGCTCACTTGTTGCAGTAGTACCTTTGATCACCACATTTTACTGAAACCAAGGTACTAGTTTTCATTTTGTAACTTGTGAGTGTTAATACTTTGAAACTGAAGATATCATGTTCCCTATCAAGCATTCATCCATAGTTTTAGCATCAATGAATGATTCTAGCCTGAAACAATTATTACTATGGTGAGTTTAAATCACTCCCTATACATTTTAGAAGGCACGTGGTATAAGAAGGGTTTTTACATCTCCTTTTAACTTTCTCATTTATATAAGTATTATACATGGATTATTATTTATTGGATGAAATCTGTTCATTTAATTATGGATTATTTTTCTTCAAATGTTCCCAGATATGATCAGAGGGAGTCCCTTTCACTGGTCTATTGGCATACATTAGTCATTGTTTGATCATATTCCAGGCTCTTGTTGGACTCTTCACTCCCAGCCCTGGGGTCAGCTTTTTCCTCAAGGTACTGTGGGTCTTTGAGAATAATGGAATCATGATCTGGGACCGAGGTGTGTTTTGCTACTAGATGTCATTGCCTGTAAGCCCATAAGAAGGCTGAGTGAAGAAGTAATTGGATCACTGGTTCTGTATCTTCTTGCCTTCTCCCAGTTCAAAAACTTTTACATCTCAATGGACTTCTCAGATGTCTGCAATTAGATTCAGTGAAGTCAAGCCTCACTATCATCTTCTACGTAGTTTGAGCTTCTCTCTGGAAGTACAGTGTTATGCCCACCACAGCCACTCTGCTTCTTGGAACAATGCTGCCAGGCATGCACAACGTGGTTGGCCTTCTTGTGTGGTGGCACTCTCTGGATGCTTGCCACAGCTACAGATGGACTGGAAGATTTTAGGATTGTAGCCGTGGTTGCTTTAGTAGTACAGCATGGGTGCCACTGTATACGTTTTATAACCCTTGCTGTAATCCCATGTGTCTTTGAGGCCCTGTTGGTTTATTTTCCCTCTGGGCTTTATATTAGATAATTTCTATTGATTTTCTGTCTCTCTTGAGATAATAATCTTCAGAAGCTGACCTATCTTCAAGCCCACTAATCCTCTTAATCTGCAGTTAAAGAGCCTTTCTAAAGAAGTTTTTGTTCTACCTATTTGATTTTTATTATGGAAATTTCATTATATTCTTTCATTTAGCTTAGATCTTTTTTCCCAGTTTCTTTACCTCCTTATTCATCATGATGCACCCTCCGATCCATAGATTCAGTGTCTCTTCTAAGCTCTTATTTGTGAATTCTAATGTCTTGAATATCTGTTTCCATTACAATTGACTACTTTTTCTCTTGACTAGAAATCATTTTCCTTTCTTTAGTTTACTTACTACAAACTGCATATTCTCAGTAAAACATTTTAGACTCCAATTCTGTTATAAATATTTTAAAAGTTAACAACTTAAGTTTATTACATAATGTTTTTATATAAGGAAAACAAATTTCATGTATTTCATGTACAGATTTAGGAGAATAGAGATGCTTCTCACCCTACTCTCCCTCCTGCCCACGCTCCCATCCTCCCTCTTCAAGAAATTAACTGATTAAAATGATACATATTTATGAGGAACCATGGGATGTTTTGATACATGGTTATGTTATGTAATGTTCAAATAAGGGTAAACATTTCTAGATTCGCAAACATTTATAATTTCATTATGGCAAAAACACTTTTTCTAGCTTTTTAAAAAAATGTCCAATACCTTGTTTATAGTCAAACAAGGAACTCTGTCTCCCCTCTAGTGGGTAGAAGTTGAGATCTCTGCTCAGTTTACTCAGTCTTATGACTACTTTCTATGTGGAGGATGGCATCACACTGAGAGCCTATTTAATAATGACTTAGCAGGTTGCTTTACAGCTGTGTGTGTGTAAGTGTGTGTGTTAACGTCTAATGGATGGGAAAATACTCAAGACAAACTATTAAATGAAGAAATTATGCAAAACCAATAAATATAAATAAATACAGTATCTATTTTTTAAAAAATCTAAGAATATAACCTTAGTGCAGGCACTGTGGAAAAAAATAGAGACTCCTTTAAAGCTTGCCATATGATTCAGCAATCCCATTTCTAGGCATATACCCAAAAGACATGAATGTATTATATCAAAGAGGTACCTGTACCACCATGTTTATAGCAGTACTGTTCACAGTAGCCAAAACATGGAATCAACCAAGGTGCCTATCATCAGAAGAATGGATAAAGGAAAAGGGTATGTATATACAATGGAATGTTACTGAGTTCTAAAATATAAAATTCTACCATTTGCAAAAAAAAGAATACAACTTGAGGACATCATGGTGAGTGAAGTAAATGGGACACAAAAGAAATACTGCATTTTATCTATCTATCTATATATATATATATATATATATATATATATATGGGGGCTAAATTTAAAGAAAAAGAAAAAAAGATATGCCTGCATCAGTTTTGCTGCAAGTAAAGTTTTATCAAAGTTTATTTTATATCTTTGTCATAGTTGAGAATGGCATAACACTATAGTTTTAATATTTACTATATATGAGTGAAATTAATATTTTTATTTGGTTATTGTTTATAGCCTTGCCTGTATTCCTACAGAACTATGTTTCTTCACTTTTTACTTGTTGAACTCTTTATTTAGTGGAACACTAAGCCTTGACCATAATGTCAATTCAAAATGTTATCTCAAAAATTTAGAAAGAAGGAAGGAGGAAGAGTTGTACTGCTCCTGGAATTAAATTTATGAACTATACTAAATCTGCCTCTTCATATTAACGTTAAATAGAATGCAGGGTGTGGGGTGGGTATCTGGCACAGCAGTTAAAGCACTGCTTGGGATACCTGCATCTCATATTAGGCACCTCAGTCAAATCCTGGCTTTGCTTTGAGTTCCAGCTTCCTGCTGAAGTGGACCCTGGGAGGCAGCAGGTGACTGCACACCCAGTTGTTTGCCAGCCGCCCATGTAGGAGGCTGGGGTGGAGTTGCAGGCTCCTGTCTGCAGGCTGGTCCAGCTTTAGTTGTTGGAGGCATTTGGGGAGTGAGTCTGTGGATGGGAGATCTCTATCTTTCAGTCTCTCTATTTTCCAAATAAAATGAAAATAAAATTTTAAAATTTAATGTCAAAAATGGTCACTTTGATTTTTAAGTGAACATTTCTTTTTTGAGATAAATTTTTTAAATTACATTATGTCAAAGACTTTATGATACTACTAAATAGAAATTCCACAGATGAAAAGTAAAAAGATATACCAGTAGGAAAATTAGGCAAGGGCTATAAAAAATAATCAAAGGAAAACCTGTTCAACTTTACTTATAAAGAAATTTTAAAATGGTCATAAGTCATTAAAAATCTAGTAGCATATGATTCCTATAACTTGTTGACAAAGATTTAAAGCTCTGTATTTGCAGCAAAACTGAGACTCAAAGGCATTTATTTGCTTTATTGTTATCACATCTGATTCTACTTGTACTGAATCCCATCAGTATCTAAACAAACTGAAGAATCTCCTTAATACACAAAACCAAAGTCCTAGAATTCCACAGTCTGGTTTTATTATTATTTTATTTGAAAGTCAAAGAGAGACAGAGATCTTCCATTCCTTGGTTCATTCCCCAATGCCTACAGCTGGAGTTGGGTCAGGCCCAACTTGAACTGGAATCTGGGTCTCCCACATGGGTGGCAGAAACACAGCACTTGATGCATCACTTGGTGCATCCCAGGGTGTGCACTGGTAGGAAGTTGGATCAGAAGCATAAGTAGGACTTGAAACTAGGCATTCCTTCTCTAATTCCAGGATTTTTTTTTTTTTTGACAGAGTGGACAGTGAGAGAGAGAGAGACGGAGAAAGGTCTTCCTTTTGCCGTTGGTTCACCCTCAAATGGCCACTGCGGCTGGCGTACTGCGGTCAGCGCACTGCGCTGATCTGAAGCTGGGAGCCAGGTGCTTATCCTGGTCTCCCATTGGGCCATCCTCCACTGCACTCCCTAGCCACAGCAGAAAGCTGGCCTGGCGAAGGGGCAACCGGGACAGAATCCAGTGCCCCGACCGGGACCAGAACTCGGTGTGCCGGTGCTGCAAGGCGGAGGATTAGCCTATTGAGCCGCGGTGCCGGCCAATTCTAGGATCTTAAGCCAGGAAACTTTGAATATGACTGAGTATAGTGATGTGTATTTGTATGGTATAGATGTGGGCCAAGTGTCCTGCATGTACTGTGAATATGATTAAGCTCCACAAAGGCAGACATAGCAGAGAGAGGACCCGGGAAGAATAATGATACTGTGCTTTTCTTCATCTACCTTTCAAAATGTGGGTTGGATAATTGGAAGAGTCGGAAGTTTTTGTCATGGGTTGCACTTATTAGACCTTTGGACCTGGGACACTTCTTGTGTACCTACTGTGTACCATGTAAGGGCTGTAGTCTAGGAATACTGTTGAGCAAGGGATCACAGCCCCCACCTTCAGAGATGAGCCCCCTGCGTAGACAACCAGGTCAAGTGCTGATGGATTTACATTCATTACCTCATTCTGTTAACTGAAAACAAAAGCAAGACCTGAAAACAAAGGGATAGCCATTTTCCCAGGAAGGAATCGGAGGCCTGTGAAGTGACTTTTCAACATTCCTGAACAGGCAAGTGTCAGGGCTTTCATTACAACTTTGACTGCAGATGTCATAGCTTTAGCTGCCACCCGTAGTTCCCCAGACGTCATCTTCACATTGGCATCTCTTGATTTTTTTGTATGAACAACCCCCAGCCTACACCCGGGATATAACCCCTTTGAAATCTCAAATCTCTGATGTCCTTATTCATGGCTCCATGCTCTAATGAAAAGGGCTTATTTCTATCTGTTCATAAAACTGAATTATTGCTGTCAAATTTGAATTTTACATATTCCTGATTCCCTTGAATATAGTCCTTGATCTTTAAACCTGGAGCTTCAAAAGCATTTAAACTTGGAGCGATCTAGGCTTCTAAAGACTAAGTTATCTCACTTCTTTGAAGCTGGATACAGTTGGTCCTCTGTATCTGAAGATTCCATGTCGATGGAGTCAACCAACCACACACTGAAATTTTTTAAAAACCATGCATCTGTGTTGAACCTGTACTTACTCCCTAAAGTACAGCAACTATTTACATAGCATTTACATGTATCAAGTATTTTGAGATGATCTGAAGTATGCGGGAGGCTGTGTGTAGGTTGTATGTTATTTAATATAAGGGACTTGAGTTTTTTGGTTTTTGCTCTCTGAGAAGGCAGTGGTCCTGGAATTAGTGCCTCCACAGATATCAAGGAACAACTGTAATAGGATCCTGACATGATCCTTCCCAAATCCATTGTATTTTACACTGGAATACCAGTTCTGAAAAGGCACAAATGAGTTCAACATACGGAAGTCCCTAAGTGCTAGTCATTATTGGCCTGAGACTTCCCTCCCAGATGTTGTTTTCTCTGCCTGTCTTGCCTTTTACAACCCACCACTATCTCTCGAGTTTGTGGCAAATATGAGTATAAATAGGAAAACAGGTCAGCAGAACTGGAGCGTCCAGGAGTTGTAATTCTCCATCTAACAAGGATGCTGACCCGAGTATAGGATTGATAGGTGGTGAGTAAGTAGAGTTACGTTCAATTGAATTCTCCCTCAGTGACTGGGTTACATTGTTTGTTAGGCAGCCTTTTTCACTGAGCCTCATACTTAGACATTGCTGAAAGGGAAATTGACATTTTGGAGGCACAGAATTGCAAGACAAATTACCATGCCCATCTTTCCCTCTTTGCCTAGCTAATGATTACTCCACGTCAATATGCCCACCGAATGAGGTCATCTATCATTTCTTTGAAAGACTTTGGAATGGTTTTCTTTATTGTTTCTAAATTGTTTGATAAAATGAAAAACACCTGAGAAATGGAAACTTGGCTCATAAATGTTAAACAACAACGAATAATAGAGCAAAAATTAGGATCCACATCTGTGCAAATCTTGTTCTCTGCACTCTCAGATAGAATTTTGCTTGCATACCTCCATCATTGCAGAACTCAGTACTATCTTCCAGACAGGAAACTAATTACTGTCTAGGAATACCTGAGAATTACTGTGATGGTGAGAAAACTGTTGTTTTCAATAGAACCAAAATTGTTTCTATTGTCCTTTGCAGATCAACTCCAAATTATTTTCTTGTTGATACAAAAGGACTTCAGGGCCGGCGCCGCGGCTCAATAGGCTAATCCTCTGCCTTGCGACGCTGGCATACCGGGTTCTAGTCCCGGTCAGGAAACCAGATTCTGTCCCAGTTGCCCCTCTTCCAGGCCAGCTCTCTGCTATGGCCCGGAAAGGCAGTGGAGGATGGCCCAAGTGCTTGGGCCCTGCACCCATATGGGAGACCAGGAGAAGCACCTGGCTCCTGCCTTTGGATCACCGCAGTGCGCCTGCCATGGCAGCCATTGGAGGGTGAACCAACGGCAAAGGAAGACCTTTCTCTCTGTCTCTCTCTCTCACTGTCCACTCTGCCTGTCAAAAAAAAAAAAAAAAGACTTCAGAAGTTTACTGAGAAATAAATTTAGTGATAAGTGTGTCTTGGTGCGAAATTTATTCATAGTTTTCCTTCACTATGCAAGACCCCCAGTATATGGGCATAAGTGTAATTGTTTTCACATATGAAGATCCTTGAAAATAATTTCCTTAGTATTTTTTTTTTTGGTTGCTTGTTATATATCACAACTTCTTTCTCGTGGTCCCTCCTTGGAGGTTATTTCTATTTGCCTTCAGTCCCTCTCCTATGAACTAATTTCACTATAAATGAACCTTTAAAGTAAGGATCCCATTTGGCTGATATCCAGGGTTGCATGGGATGTATTGTTGAAGGGAAAAAAAGATCACTCAACAAATGCTTAGGTAATATGGGAGTTTCTGTTGCGTAAAGAAGTTCAGCCATGAACTAAGGGAGAAGCAGAAGGAAGGCAGAAAGAAGATCCCAAGTCCCTGGTAACTTGGTAAGTCCCAAGTTGTCCTGGAACTACCTCTTCCCTGGATTTTATTATGAGGCAAAAGAAGAGCTACCTCATGTTGAAATCATTCTGTCTAAGGATTAGTAGACAAACAGCCTCAGGAGAGGGTATAGGAAGGGTTCTATACAAGAGCATGAAGCACAGCAGCAAGGAGGACGAGGGCAGTGAGAATGTGATAGCGACTGAAGTCAACCCAGCCTGCCTGCAGGGCTTGGGAGAGCTCTGGGGTGTGAGCTGCTCAGGGGCTGTCCTGCGGAGTCACTCTGGGGAAGATGACCTAGGTACAGCGTTTCAGTGTCTTGGAGCCCAGCCTTCCCCTTGTTCAGAACCACTTGCTCTTCAAGTTAAGATGGCTCCGTTCAACTTGAGCTTCTCTAGGATTCTAAGTTTGAGATTGCTGGGGAGGGGCAGGTGTTTGGCACAGCATGAAGTCCCAGGTTTGGATGTCCATGTCCCTTATCAGAATGCCCAGCTTCTAGTCCCAGCTCTACTCCTTTCTGCTAACAGAGTCAAAAGGGCAGCAGTTGATGGCTTGAGTGTGTGGGTCCTGGCTACTCACGGGAGAAAACTGGCCTGAACAGTGCCCCCATACCAATAAATCATTACTTATCTTTCAAACACCTTGATCTAGCACTGGGGTTAACTCTGAAGTGAAATGTTTTCTCCGGTTCTTTGAGGATGAGACAGAAATGTGAGACCACATTTGTGGTTTCATTTGATTAGCATACCTCTTCTCATTGAGCACATCTGTAACTTCTGCCAGTTGGATCTTGATGCAATTTAACTATGGATATTGGTCTGATCTCCAGGAGAAAGATGAGGACAGACCCTGAGAAAGTCCCGCCTTATTTCATAAAACACCTGCTTCATTGTGAGTTTCTGGGTAGCCTTCAAGCAAAGGGACATACCCCCCTTCTCAAAGTTCAGAGGGTTTGGATTATGTCGTGATTCTTGTGATTCAAGGTATTTAGAAATAAGTTGATATCTCTATCTCCACCAGAAGATAGGTTCTTCAAGAGGGATCTGATATTGATATGAGAAACCAGTAACTGAATCTGGGGCAGGCATTTTTGTATATAGGGCAAAGCTGCCACCTAAGACACCAGCACTGATTCCAGTCCTGGCTGTTCCACTTCTGATCCTGGGCCCTGCTAATGTGCCTGGGAAAGCAGCAGAAGATAGCCCAAGTGTTTGGGCCCTGTACCCATGTGGGAGGTCAAGAAGAAGCTCTGGGTTCCTGACTTCAGCCTGGCCCTGCTCTGGCCATTGTAGCCATTTGGGGAGTGAACCAGCAGATTGAAGATGTGTCTATGTCTCTCTCTATAACTCTTTCCAAAAAAAAAAATGATTTTTTTTAAAAGAATTGAATCCTTTCTAGAATTCAGCCATTTTTACAGTTGATCTTTGTGTAAGCTTTAGCCTGGTCTGCCTTCAGCAGAGTGCTGGAGTTGCTTTTTTAAATATGTGATGGAGCCACAGTTTACATATCATATCATTGTCTCATTCTAAATCACCTGATAAAATTCAGTTATTTCTTTGACAGTGAATCAAGTTGTAAATTTGCATCACCATAGATTAGTTTCAGAACATTTACATCACCCAAATAAAATTCTCCATGCCCATTAACTGTTAATAAGTGGAAGAGTCTTCTTAAAAATTTAACTTTTTAAACTACTTAAAAAGCAGAGAGACACAGAGACAGACAATAGATCTTCCATCCGTTGGTTTACTCCTCAAATGCCTACAACAGCGAGACAGAAGCAAGGAGCTGGGAACTCAGTCGGTGTCATGTACATGTGACAGCAGCCCACACACCTGAGCTGCCATCTGCCGCCTACCAGGGTGCACAGGAGCAGAAAGCTGGCATTTGAAATGAAATGAGGGCTTTAATCCATCTAACATGGGATGCAGGGATTGCAAGCCATAGCCTGGGAATGGAGAGGGGTCTTTTTAAACTCTGCTAAGCCTACTATAGCTTCCACTCAAAACACCAGAAGCCAATTGTGCTTCCACGTGAGTGTGATTTCAGTCCCACTGGAGTACATGGAAGTCGGAAGGCTCTCTGGCTGAAGCACCTTTGTGATGAAGACACCAGGAAGTGGGTAATGCAAGTGTAATGGTGTCCTTGGACCAGGGGATCGTATCACAAATGCAATACATGCTCATGGGCCCTGCTGCCAGAGATTGTAAGACACCAGGTTCCCGGGGCCAGGCGTTTACATTCCTAGCAGAATCCCTGAGGATGATTCTCATAATCCACCAGGCTTGGGAACGGTTACTTTAAGTTTGTAAATTTCCTTTTTTGTCAAATTTGTTTCATTTTCTCCTAGGAAGTGCAGATGTAGTATTCAGTTATAAAAGGTTGGATGCCATACGTTTTTATTGCTGAGTAGAAAATAATACCCAGTACATTTCTTTCTTAGTCTCTTGTGCAAAGTAGACACATGTTAACTATTTTCAAAAATAGAAAAATACTGGCTTTGCCCTCACATAACTAGATTTATAACACTAAGATCGTTGAGTTAATGATGGTATGTATAAAAAAGATTGACTTATTTTATTTGAAAGGCAGAGTGATAGAGAAGGAGAGAAAGGTTCACTCCCTAAATGGCCACAATGGCTGAGGCAGGGCCAGGACGAAAGCCAGGAATCTGGAACTCGGTGACGGAAGTGTGACTAGGAGCTGTAGGATATTCAGAAGATGTGTCACCTATACAGATGTCTACAAATAGGCCCAGATAAGCTCTTACGGTTCTTTTCAGCTTCAGAATCTCACAACTCTCATTAAGTACTGTGGCTGCTTACCATGCAGGGCAATGTTTTATCATAGTATTCCTGAAGCATTAACATCCACTAATTGGAAATGACTGAGGGCTCACCAAGTGACTCCAGGGACTGGCATGATAGAGGGGGGCTAAGACGCTGCTTGCAATGTCAGCTGTCCCAATGACGCTTTTGATCTGGCTCCCTGCTAACATGCCTAGGAAGGCAGCAAAAGATGGCACAAGTGCTTGGGCTCCTGCCACACACAGAGGAGTCCTGGATGGAGTCCCAGGCTCTTGGCTTCAGTCTGGACAATGAGGTAGGCAGAGAATGAAATTCAGACATCCTTATGGTAGGATTGGCTTCTGTTCAAGGAAGAAAGACCGGCCACACTGACGTGGCATTGTGGGATGGAGGAAAGACAACAGCAGATGGGGTCAGGAAGGCTTGCACCTCAGTGGCTGGGTGAAGATCCTGGGAAGCGGTTGATAGGGGGAGGAACATGCACTCCTTTGTGGTTTTATGAGTTCATGGGGCTGGTGCTGTGCCTAGTGGGTAAAGCTGTCGCCTGCAGTGCTGGCATCCCATATGGACGCTGGTTCGAGTCGCAGCTGCTCCACTTCAGATCTAGCTCTCTGCTATGGCCTAGGAAAGCAGTAGAAGATGGCCCAAGTCCTTGGGCCCTTGCACCCACGTGGGAGACCTGGAAGAGTCTCCTGGCTTCAGATCAGCACAGCTCTGGCCATTGCGGCCATCTGGGGAGTGAACCAGAGGGTGGAAGACTTCAGACTTCTCTCTCTGTCTCTGCCTCTCTGTAGCAATGACTTTCAAGTAAATAAATAAAATCTTAAAGTACGAATTTGCATCTGGTGGATGCTGCTATGTGTTTGAAAACAACAGCAAAAAGCCCTCAGGTTAATGACTAGAACATGTCTCAGAGGAACAAAAGTACAACTAAGCAACCAGTTAGAGGTCTACCCGCATCCTTTGCTCAGACAACTTTGGCCTCCACAGGCACGCCAGGGAGGTCATCCTGCCCTTTGCCCAGCTGCGGGGTCGACCCTGGCCTGTGGCAGCTCTTCACAGACCTGCAGAACCACGCAGATTTTGACTTCGCGCTCTGGAGTCCCTGCACCCTCCCGCCTGGCTGCCCCGCGCTAGCAGCACCTGGAGCAGCTTGTGCTCAGCTCCTAGGGTGCAGGTGGCCGGCGGCCAGGCCTGGGGTTGCAGAGGTGCAGGGCCCACCACTACCTTCCCCGGAGCTCCCAGGGCTGAGGTCTGTACGTCCAGCTCCCCCTGGCGGGGCTATGGGGCGGGGGGAGAAGCAAATGCATCAAATAGCGTTTTCTTTGCCTCCTGAAAGCAAGCAAGAAGAAAGCAGTTATAGATAAAAATAAAAAATCAGGAGAGATGGTGGCTTAGGTTACCGTGGAGGTGGAGGGATCACGTGGTACATCATAGGTACCATACCTACTGCAGGTTCAGTAAGCCTACCTCATGGGGTATTTGAATTCATGTAAGTTCTTCTTGTATGACACAAGGTCAAAACAGTAGATTTGGTCAGTTCCATCACAACAGGACAAAAGTGTTCAATGTCTAGTTCAGCAAGCAATTTTTCGAGGATTTCTGGTCTAAAAGATGTCATATAAAATATACATGCAGTGAGGTTTGTTGTGCGGCCAAATTGTGGGATACACATCCAGTGATGCTTGTTAGAGATTTACAGTGTGCAGTGGCATATTGAAAACTCTACAACGTCTACCAGTAAAGAGATGTCACCTTGTCCTACCTTGTGCTTGCTCAAATCCTTTGTTCAAGGAACCCTGCTTTCGTCTGTGGTCCTCGCAGAACCCTCATCTATAACTCAAGGGCTAGTGTTTTTGAACACACTGACACAGCCAAGTGAGAACCATAGTAAGAGATCACCGGGCCCTACTGCCATTGCTGCTTTAATGTTGTGTGATACTAGACACAGCACCCTTCCCCCTTGGAACCTGTTTGCTTATCAGTAAAATAGGACTCAGAAGAGTTGGTCATTGACTTGACCTTGTTCCATCAAGTTCATTTTATGTCAGTCTGGTTTTTGTGTATATGTTCAGAAGATAGTCACTGTGGATGGAGTTACCAGTTGGGTTTCAGTGGCAGCTGGATGGTGGTGTTTCAAGCTGCCCTTTATACCTCTGAGTGGCTCACAACTTGCTCTTTTATATCTTTTAAATCTTGAGAGCATTTTTTATCACCTTCACTTACAAAGAAGGCAATTAATAACTGGAACAGCATTGCTGCTGACCCAAGGTCGGACTCTCCCAGGAGAAGAGTTACAACACTGTGAAGACAGGTCAGAGAACGATTGGATTTAGAGTGGAGCTGATAGATTCACTTAGGTGTTACTAGGCAACTGCCTAGGCTAGGATGGAAGGAATACTGATACCTGGACCGTGCCTTGTAAGCCCATTTGCTTCCAGTCTCAAGGGCTACATTTCTCAGCAAAATGGATTGAGTAATGAGAAAACATTCTCAGGTTCAAAAAATGTGCAGTACTCTTGAAACAATGAAAATGTGAACCCCTTGCTTCTGCATGCCAAGAGCTTCATTTGCTTTATTTACCAAAAGATCCTCCCACTCCCCTACACACACACACACACACACTGTATTCTAATAACAAACCACCCTGCATTTCTCAGGATCTTAAACATTTCCAAGCCATACCTTCAGGAAGTACCAGCAAGCTTAAGGAATAGGCAGAGGAAAAGAAGAACAGCAGGAGTTGAGCAGAGGCAATGTGGGCTAAGGCCCTGGAAGAATGGGCTGTGAGAAAGGATGAAAATGAGAAAGATTGTCGGAGAAACCAAGTCCGTTTGGAGTTGCAAAGATGGAAAGCGACAGCGTTCTCAGACTGATATTGACTTTGAGTTTGAAGAGACATGGGGGTGCTGGGTCAAGCCCAGGGTGGACTTTATCTCTTTACTCCCAATCTATAAACTGTCTCCTTACAAAAAGCTTTTGTTTCTGGTAGATTTTGTCTGGCCTTCTCTTCACATCCTAGCTGTCAGTTACGGAAAAAGTTGATGAGTTGAGAAAAGCAGGAGAGGATCAGGTAAGTTGGAAAGGGAACATCCCATCGCAGGTAGAAAAACTAAATATTGAAAATTCAAGGACATTTGTGGGTAAGAATTGAGAAACACGAGGGAACTTAATTTTGGCAAGACTTTCAGTGAGATTGGCAAGGAATGGGGCAGAAAAGAGGCTGTTAAGTATGGGCTATCAGAAAAAAATGACAAGTGTGAAAGGGAAAGATTGTTTAAGATTTATTTATTTATATGAAATTCAGAGTTACGGGGTGAGGGGCATCTCCCATCTACTAGTTTACTCCCTAGATGGTTGCAGCAGCCAGGGCCGTACCACGCCAAAGCCAAGAGCTTCTTCTGGGTCTCCTGTGTGGGTGACAGGGGCCCACCATCTTCTGCTTGGCCACGGGTGAGCAGGGAAGTAGAGCAGCTGGATCTCAAAGCAGCGCCCATATGGGATGCTGGCATCACAGGCGGTGGCTCTACCCACTGTGCCACAGGCCAGCCCCAGGGGATAAGATGTTAAGGATATTTTCAGTGAACTGTGGATTCAAACTCCTCCTGTGATTTTACTGAGCAGCATCAGTACCTGCGGCAGTCATCAGTCACTGCTCCTGGTCACTGTTCCTGGACTATTGCATACAGCAAAGCCTGCTGCCACACAGCCACAGTTTACATTCAGAGTGTCTAGAAGATAGAAAGGAGTAGAAAAAGTGAATGGGAAGAATACTAACACAGAAGTAAGTGAAGGAACTGTGGACTATGTCCTGTTTTCCTCAAAGGCAAGCAAGAAAGTTTGACTAGATATAAATGCACTTGCCAGTTATAGGAGTTGTTCTACAGATGTTTTCATTTAAAAAATTATCTAACTTAGCAAATCTGGTTCCTGGCATTTTAAATGTGTCCTGGCCTCCCATGTAGCATTTTCAGTGAGAGAAGAAGCAGTTGAGCAGATTTCCTGATCTATTGTGACTCAGTGACTCTGTTCCTTTGAAACATTTCAAAGCAGTCAGTACTGACTACATCACTTTCACAGGTCTTGCCTTTCTATGATTTCTCAATCGATGTTCTTGATGTCACTGTAGTGTCTTCCAAGCCTGCACTGAGAAAGGCTGAGCATAACAAAACAATCACACTGTTTCTATTTTCATAAATGTTAGCCAGAGTCTTGCACTACCAGCAGTAACCACTACAGATCTAAGTTACATTGATCAGTTACTGTTTTAAGAAAATGATCCGTGGTGGAGCTGGCGTTGTGGTGCAGCCGATTGAGCAGCCTCCCACAAATGTACATCCACAAGTGTATAATGAAGTTCCAGTTCCAGCTGCTCTGCTTCTGATACAGCTCTATTCTAATGAGCTTGAGAAGGCAAGGAAAGATGACCCAAATGCTTGGGCCCCTGTCACCCACGTGGGAGACCCAGATGCATTTCTTGCATCCTGACATCCACCTAGCACAGCCCCAGCCATTGCGACCACTAGGGAAGTGCACCAATGGATGGAAGATCTCTTTCTCTATCACTCTGTGTGTGTGTCATTCTGCCTTTGAAATAAAATCTTTTTTTTACATGATTCGTGTTTCATAAGTGTTCCACGGGGCACTAAATTTACAGCATACTCTTCAGCTAAAGGATTTCTTAGTTTGCATGCCTTCAATAAAGATGCTATAAAACAGAAGACAATGAGCTAAGAGTGGAGGCACTCAGTTTTTAGTATCAGGCATGCACTAAACACTCCGCGTTACCTGGGTGAGCCCACGAAACTGTGGGACTGTGAGATGGTGGTCACAGGATCTGTCCTCTCTGCAGGGTCGCATCCTATGGATTAAAATGGCTCAGTGGTCAGGGAGCCTGTGTTGGAATTCCCATTCTACTGAGAATGTCCAACTGGGTCAAGTTACTAAAAATCCTTGAGCTTAAGTTTATTCTTAGGTATATAATTTGTCTATCTCGTAGACTTGTTAGTCCAGATGAGATTGCCAGTGTAGAAAATGTCGTCATAGTACTGCGGATTAAGTATGTTTATCAGAAATACTCAGGACCAGAGTGTGACGTAAATTGTTTTAAATTATGGAATGTTTGCATAGACATAGTATGTCTAGAGGATAAAACCCAAGGCTATATGCAAAATTTATTTATGCTTCATATATGCCTTATCCAGATACATACAGTCTGAAGGTACTTTGTGAATGGAGCAAGATTTATCATATGAAGTCTTGTACTTAGGGCATCACGTCAGCACATAACAAGTTTTGATTCTGGAGCATTTTGTACTAGGGGTGTTTAGCCTGCACTAAATAGTTACTAGGGCAGTCATCACTAGTAGTCACAATACAATTGGCAGCAAGAATGGTTATAATTACTCTAATTAAAAACTACTAGCAATAGCTTTTGTTTTATTGGGTGCTTATGGTTTTCCAGCTATTTTTTTAAACCAAAACTGGTCTTCAGCTTGTCTCTTTTTTTTAATTAATTTATTTATTTATTTATTTTATTTTTGACAGGCAGAGTGGACAGTGAGAGAGAGAGACAGAGAGAAAGGTCTTCCTTTTTGCCGTTGGTTCACCCTCCAATGGCCGCCGTGGTAGCGCGCTGCAGCCGGCGCACCGCGCTGTTCCGATGGCAGGAGTCAGGTGCTTATCCTGGTTTCCCATGGGGTGCAGAGCCCAAACACTTGGGCCATCCTCCACTGCACTCCCTGGCCACAGCAGAGAGCTGGCCTGGAAGAGGGGCAGCCGGGACAGGATCGGTGCCCCGACCGGGACTAGAACCCGGTGTGCCAGCGCCGCAAGGCGGAGGATTAGCCTGTTGAGCCACGGCGCCGGCCAACTTGTCTCTTTTTTTAAAAAAGATTTATTTTATTTATTTGAAAGACAGTGTAACAGAGATAGAGACGGAGAGAGAGAGGTCTTCCATCCATCCGCTGGTTCATTCCTCAAATGGCTGCAGTGGCTATAGCTGAGCCAATCTGAAGCCAGGAGCTTCCTCTGGGCCTGCCGAGTGGTTGCAGAGGCCCAAGGATTTGGGCTGAACTCCGCTGCTTTCCCAGGTGCAACAGCAGGGAGCTGGATCGGAAGTGGAGCAGCTGGAACTTGAACCAGGGCCCATATGGGATGCCGGTGCTGCAAGCTGGGGCTTTAACCTGCTGTGCCACAGCGTCATCCCCTCCAACTACTATTCTAAAGGCTTTACTCATCAAACTCCTGTAAGTTAGGGTCTGTAGCAGGCCAGCGTCTACCAAGGAGGATGCTATACAGCTCAAAGAGGCTAAAGCCACTCAAAGTCTCTGGATCAGTATGCGGCAGATCTCAGATGTGACCCTTTTCTTCTCTTTGGCAGGTGCTTGAAACCTAACTTCCTTTTCTAAGCTAAGTGAGCCCCTGTAGCCTGTCTCTGAGTCCTTCAGTTAAATCGGGGCTTTTTAAAAGGGAGAGAACTTGGGGTTTTCTTCAGGGCTCACAGCATGTAAATAGGGATGTGAATGAAACAAGCACAGCAGGGTAAGAAATGCCAGAAGGACTTGTGTTTCCCTCCTGATGTTTTCCTGCTTCTATGACAATTTTGTATTTGAATGTTTAATTGTATTATGAATAGTACTGCATCTTGATTGTAAAGAGAATTTGCGTTCAAAACTGAATTGTTGGATTTTTTTTTTTTTTACAAAACAGACTTATTTATTTCAAAGACTGGGTGATAATACAGAGATCTATAATCTGCTTGTTCACTTTCCAAGTGGCCACCATGGCTGGGAGTAGGCCAGGAGCCTAGAACTCCATCCAGGACTCCCATGTGAGTGACAGGGGTCCAAGTTCCGGGGTCATCTTTCGCTACTTTCCCAGGCTCATTAGCAGGGAACTGGATCAGAAGTGGAGGAGCCAGCACTCAAACTGGCATTCTAGATAAGGGATGCTGGCATTGCAGGTTGCTGTTTAACCCTTTGCCCCACAACATTGGCCCCTGATTTGTTGATTTTTTAAAAAATTTATTGGATTATAATGGATTTTCAGAAAGGCTATTGAACTGTGAAGCTCACAAAGCAGGGGCTGGGGCCCTCTTTGTTGCGTGTGTAGTTCATGCTTTGATCCAGGCAAGTCCTGGCAATGTTGAAATGAGGGTTGAAAGCCTTCAGCAAGATGGGCAAGATTGCCATCTAGTGGACGGTGATCAACTTCGGCTAAAAAGAAAAATCCGTGTGTTTAGTGAAACTCACCTGAAGTGATAGTGACATTAATGGGTAATCTGTTTAAATCTATAATTGAGAAATATAGACCAGGTCATACTAATAGTACAGCTGAATTGGAAAATATCTGAGAGAGGAGCAAGGAGCATTGGAGAGGTTCAGAGGCAAGATACTAGCACTAAAGAGACCTTGAGATTCACCCTGGGAAGGATGGCAACATTTCTAGGGTCATATGGATATGATGAATTGTCTCCACGCCTCCCGAGTCCACTGCCGGTGCCCAGATTTTGATATTGCATCATAGAGCAGGGCTTCACTTACACTCAGGGAGGGCACAGGATCCATCCCAGATAGTACAGTTAGCCAGATTTAACTACTCTAGAATGACTGTTTTTGGGAAAAGAGGTGCAGAATAGAGAGGAGGTAGTGTATGAATTTACAGCCAGGCCGAATTTATTCAGAGAAAATAAATTATCAGACATGGGTGACCAACTGCCCACGTGCACACTGATAGTAGAAGGCCTGAGCCCCAGGGGCCAGGCCTTTTTTATGTTTTAGGAGGGCTGGGAATGGGGGTGGGGTAGGGGTAGCAGGCAAAGGGGAATTCCTGGAACTGGTCTGTCAAGTGTTCCAGCAGCTGGTCTTTCAGATGGCCTTGGGGGGCCTTGGGAACCTGGGAAAGAATGCCTGGGTGGGATATGAAGGCAGTAGGGTGTGAGACCCCATTGAGATTCAAGTCAAGGAATAAATTCCAATGTTTATCTTTTGGGCAATGAGCTAGACTGGCTGAGGCTTAAGTCTTTGTCCCATCAATTGTTACAAAAGGAGCTAGATGTGAAATGGACACTATGAGAAACAGTGACTTGATCAGCTCTTGTCCTGACTCTTGATGTACAATGTAATACTTTATCCATTTTAGTATTTTTTTGTTGTTGTTCTAGTACTAGTTGTTGAACTCTGTAATTAACACACAATTATTCTTAGGTGTTTAAATTTTAACTGAAAAGTGATCCCTGTTAAATATAAGAGTGGGAAAAAGAGAGGGAGGAGATGTACAATTTGGGACATGCTCAATCGGACTTGCCCCAAATGGTGGAGTTAGAAACGTGCCAGGGGATTCCAATACAATCCCATCAAGGTGGCATGTACCAATGCCATCTCACTAGTCCAAGTGATCAATCTCAGTTCACAACTGATTGCTCTGATAGGTCTAAGAGTCAAAGGGATCACACAAACAAGACTAGTGTCTGCTAATACTAACTGATAGAATCAAAAAGGCAAAAAATGATCCAACATGGGAAGTGGGATACACAGCAGACTCATAGAATGGCAGATGTCCTAAATAGCACTCTGGCCTCAGAATCAGCCCTCAAGGCATTCGGATCTGGCTGAACAGCCCATGAGAGTATTGTAGGCATGGAAAGCCAAGATACCATGGAAAAGAAAAAAAAAAAAAGACCTAAATGAAAGATCTCTGTGAGTGAGATCCCAGTGGAAAGAACGGGGCCATCAAAGAAGGAGGTACCTTTCTCCGAAGGGAGGAGAGAACTTCCACTTTGACTATGACCCTATCAGAATAAGATCAAAGTCAGCGAACTCTAAAGGCTTCCATAGCCTTGGCAACTCATGACTAGAGCCTAGGGCGATTACTGACGCCATAAACAAGAGTGCCAGATTGTTAAGTCAGCAACAGGAGTCACGGTGTACTTATGTCTCATGTGGGATCTGTCCTTAATGTGTTGTCCAATGTGAAGTGATGCTATAACTAGTACTGAAACAGTGTTTTTGCACTTTGTGTGTCTGGGTGCAAACTGGTGAAATCTTTACTTAGCATATACTGAATCGATCTTCTGTATATAAAGATAATTGAAAATAAAAAACTGGTGTTAAATTGGAAATTGCATACAAAATTAATCAATTTTTAAATATATCATGTAGGATGTCTGTCTTTAATGTGCTGTACACTGTTATTTAATGCTATAACTAGTACTCCAACAGTATTTTTTCACTTTGTGTTGCTATGTGGGGGCAAATTGTTAATCTTTACTTAATATATACTAAACTGATCTTCTGTATATAAAGAGAATTGAAAATGAATCTTGATGTGAATGGAAGGGGAGAGGGAGCAAGAAAGGGGAGGGTTGCGGGTGGGAGGGAAGTTATGGGGGGGGGCAAGCCATTGTAATCCATAAGCTGTACTTTGGAAATTTATATTCATTAAATAAAAGTTAAAAATAATTATTGGGATTAGGCTTGTATATAGAAAAAAAATTGTTTTCAAAGATTTATTTATTTGCTGTGTCAGTCAAACCAGCAGTTTAATGTGGGATGCTGGGGATGCTGGTGTTGCAGGCAGTGGGTTAACCCACTTGGCATCCCCATGAATGGCGAATTTTCCCAAGTCCCGACTGCAGTGTTTCTGAGGCTGTTACTGCACAGCGTGGAAACACAATGCTCGTGGTGTCTGAAGCACCAGTGTTTTACTGGATGCTCAAAATCATCTCTGTTTCTGTAGTTTAGGGACTTGCTACAAACATACATCTCAAGAATATATATGGGAGTCTGTTACTATTTCATTGACTTATTCTGTTCCGTTTTATCTGTTAGCTTTTGGCACCTGTTCTTACTTTCCCCACAGGTAGAAGAAACGAGAGGGGAAAGGGATAATGTAAACAGTTTCATCGCCCATAAATGCTGGTGCAGCTGTCTGGGAACGTAGGAGCGCTGTGACCCCTATTCTGAGTCCTGCCTCTGCTCCTCCAGCCTCTGTTACCTGGAGTTCATTTGTTTATTTTGCCATGTCAGGAACATAGATGGTGAAAAATCTGCCTTTCCTCTCAAGGTTCCTGCGAGGTTTAAGAAAGAGGGGAGCTTAATGAAGCTGGCTGTAGGGGCATCTCCTCCCTGCCCCGCCCCCGCTCTGCTCCTCTCCTCCTCCCCTTTACTTTCTGCCCTCTCTCAGCAGGAAGAAAACTTTTATTTTTATATTAAGTTTTCATTTCCTTTTATCTTGAAATTTCATACCTGCAGAAAAGCTAAAAAATTTTCCATTGTTATGTCCAGCTATCCTCCTAGGTCACCAGTTATCAACATTCAAAGTTCTCTACATCCTAACCTCCATTCCTAAATGCTTCATGCATCTCCTAAAAATAAGAAAATTTTCCAGTGTAACCATAACATACTGTGAATGCAACTGAGAAAATCAGCAATACCTCTGTCGTGTTGGGTCATGTTGATGATGTTCACATTTCTTTAATGGTCTCAGGAACACTTTTTTTTTTTTTCTTTTTTTAAATCTCAGGATCCAACTAAGCCACAGTGGCAGAGAAACGTTGTGCCAAGGACCCTTTGGGTATTTATTACATTTTTTGCAGGCCGTATAAATTTATCAACTTAAAAGTTAGCCTACAATAGATGATAGAATTTTGAGTCCCACCTGTGGTTTTCCTGACAGTACAAGACCAAATGACTTCTTGGAACTTAAATGGCCCACAGGCAGGATGTTCCTCACTTCTCTGTTGAAGCTGATGTATTGCATTTGGTTGTTGTACCTATTTGGTTTCTTATGGTCTAGAATACAACTTTTAAAATTAAGTATTTTATTTTCCTTGATGTTGGCTTCTTGACACATCATCCAATTGTCTTGTAGAATGTCCCACATTCTGGATTTATGTGTTTTTTAACCTAATAATTATAATCAAATATTATTGACTGGAATCCTACAGAGACATGTTGTATACTTCTTATTGCATTGTATCAGAAGGCAGGTTATGAATACTGGTGATGGGAGCTTGATCACTTGATTGTGTGATGAAGAAGTGATCAAGATGCCAGGTCTCCTACCCATGGAATTATATTTTCTAGTGAATACAGTAATTTGTGAGGCAATACTATGAGACTGTGAGCA